>NC_090442.1:784311272-785561272 GCF_031143425.1 Pleurodeles waltl | reverse complement strand
GCAACAGCATATGCATGATCACCATAGGCTGGCGCGCCAGCTCCTGCGCATCTGTGGAATCCTTGCCCAGTATGTCATTGCTGTGTCCACTCAATAGTGCAGCCCAGTTTACAACAGGCACACATTGTCCTTTGCATGCTGTCTTCAGCCCACGGGGCCTCTACTCATGCACCAGTGGGCCACTTTATCAGTTGCATCCAGCGCTGAGAGCCTCATGTAAATGGTCCATATGTAGCAGGGGAGGGGTCCCCACCCCCTGATACAGGCGCTGTTGGTAGAGAGGTAAACAGGGTTCCACAAGCTACCTTTAGCAACCCCTCAGGCCCTTCACTTACACCAGGATGTCAGTGGGAGCCCTGAATCGCCACTCCTCACTTCATTGTTGCTTTGACATGCCCCCAGATCCCCAATGTCTTGCTGCCAGAAAGCCTTAGCAATTAGGCAATTGGAGACAAAGGGAGGACACCTGCCCTCCTTGTAAAATGCTGCTTTTATAATTTGGTGCATTAGCAGATAGGATGAGCGTTTGGGGCAGAATGAGCTCAATGCCAACATTAAGGTGGGTGGGTGAAAGGTTCCAATCTCTTGATTGCTTCATTATGTGTCAGTCACTTCTTGATAACCATCAGAACCGTGTTTGACAGGCACTCTGCACCCCTCTCCAAGTGACGCCTGTATCAGTTAGGTCGCTCTGCTTCAATATGTTTCCATTCTGCAACTGCTCTCTCCACTTACATGCCTTGTCTGCTTTTCAGCCTCTTAACCTTCCCTCTATACTCTCTACTCATCTTTGTCTAGTCCTCAGAGTAGTTTCTCTACTCCTTCTTCAACCACAAGCACACTCTGTTCTCTTATCTTTTGCAGTCATGTCATAAAGGGTTCTCCATCTTTGCAGACCATACCAGCTAATTGGGTGATGTCACTCCCAGTCTTGGGGGTTAGCAGGCAAGTATTCTGTATCCAAGAAGATAAATGTTCTCTAGCTGTCACTTTCTTTTGCAATCCACCTCTGGGTAGTTCCCCTTGTCACCGACCCCTTATAAGGATGTCCCCTGGAATCCCCACAATGCACTATGCCTCAGCGCCCATTGTTGGATTGGGTTTATTGTTTATAGCTATGAGTGGTGTTACTTTCTAACCCCTTCCCTTTTCAAAAGGTTATATGAGTTAACATTACATCTGTTACATATCAAGCTGCAAAACTTTGATTAAAAATTGGATAACTTGTTTTACTTATGCAGCATGAATATGTTGGTGATCTATTCACAACATGTGAATCTCTAAGTGTACATGGAGAAGTAATTGAGGTAGGGGTGCTATTTGCTAATTTTGTCTTAATCGTGAGTGAGAGTAATGAGGCTTAAAGTTACTTAAAACCACTTGTCGGAGTAGTGTCAGTTGGCATTTGTATGGGTAACCTCTTGTTCTCGGCCAAAAGCTCCTTCTGCTGATGAATTGTGCTGAATGATGACAATCAGCATGGAACTTAAAAACGGAAGTTACATCTCAAACAGTGATCCCAAGGAGAAATAAAACACAGAGAACTGGTGCAACAAGTGTTTTGCTGAAGCCTGTGTTTAATACCTTGTACTTGACAGCGTGCATGCTTCCACTGATATGCTTTCTGCTTATTCATATAGACAATGGCAATATTTCAGAAAGATAGCAAAACGATTATGCAACATACTCATTAACAGCACTTCTAAAGAAAGATTTAATACATGAATCTAATTCTGCTAACAAAACATTGATTTAATTCTAATGTCTTAACCTTTTCAGGTAACTCCTCAAAATAATGTGAAGATTTTTTTTTTAATCATACGAATAGAAATGTTTTTGAGGATTATAAATCAAAAATAAACAGATAAACTTGTCTTACATAACATGCATCTGAATATGTTATTTTACCATTTCTTTAAGAACCTTAACAGATCTTCAATGAATTTCATGTTATGAGTAAAACGTAATATATATTATAATAAATATTTATTTGTAAATAGGTTTTCAACCTTTTAAAATCTAATAAAAAAAAATAAAAAAAAACAATATCCTTTATAACATGCACAGGGGTGTTGAATTCCGATAGTCCGACGCCATGGACATATTTTTTTTAGGGTCAAAGACAACAAGCTTTCTAGTTTATTTTGTCCTTGGGACAAGTAGGCCTAACCCCCTGCAGCACAAAGCCTTTGACTGCCAGTTTACAGTACCACATTAAAGAGCAGATAAAAGAATTGTCTGCAGTTGAGATAATATGTGTCCATTTGTTAATGCTGTTCGAAATAGTATTTAAGGTTCATTAATACAGAGCCTTAATAATCCGGGTGAGCTTTCTAAATAAATGTGGTAAGCTAGGACTGCACTACCGACAGTGGTTCTAGTTTAAAAAAAAAAAAAATACACACATTTGCAAAGATTAAAATAGGCTACGTATAATGCTCACAGAATGCTCTCTGAGTAAATGAATATTTGTGCAGCAGCTTGAAAGCAAGATTGATAATTTTTTGCTTTCAAAATAAAAGGTTCACAAAGAATGCAGCTAGGAAAAAAGCATTTTGCTAAGCTACAGTGAAACGTGGGTACCATTTCTTTGAAGCATCATTACTAAAATGGGTTTATGCATGCAAAAAATATTCATAATGGAAAGTCTGTGTAACCAGTTTCAACAAGATTATGGGAACATGAATAAAAACAAGTATTGGCAAAGCCAAATAGGTCCAACATTGGTGGTCGGTCTTTTGGTTTTGTCAAAGTGTCAGCTTTGACATGGCTTTTGCAAAACTTTATTGTTGTGGGAGCTGCTGGGCCCCCACCATTGTAACAAATATTAGCAAAAAGTAAAAATATTTTCGAGTCTCAATAAGCACACATTGCCACAGTAGTTCTTGGCACTGAACAAAACTACTTTGTGTGCCGGTATGCTCCATGTGAAAGAGCAGATTATGATTAATTTATTGTAATGTAACATGAATTTGTAGACCATGGAACTTGTCACATGTGAGTGTATCCAGGCAATGAGTAGGAGCAGGTTCTGCAAGTAGGATCAGTCACAGTGTGGCCAGCCGATAGATGGACAGAGATATATTTTTAATAAAACAAAAGTTCTTGGTTAATACCAGACCTAGTTAGGGGCCCAGTTCTTAAAGAATGTCAAAGAAGAGCACCCATTGTATGTCTTTGCATTAGTGCGGATTTGCGGATTTCATTAATTCACAAGAATTTACAGAAGTAGACCAGGAAATTGTAGTCCTAGAAAATATTTGTAAAACTGTATATTAGCACAAGCAAATATGCAGGTGTAGATTTGCTCTCATGTGAATATCTGTTGAACTTTTACAAGTTAACTTTCCTTTTAATCACTTTTTCCCCAACCGTGGGAGAGGTTTTAGTTCTGACCCTTGTCAGGAGTAAATTTCCAACCTTCCTCAGTAGGGCAAATGATTAGAGAAGAGCGAGTGAAAACTCTTAAAACATACAAGTTAATAGATTTGCACAGAGTAAAAAAGGCATCTCAACCTTGAAACAACTGCTTACCGCTACCTCCCCCCCATTATGTAAAACTGTGGAAAGGTGGCAAAAAAAAAAAAAATTGGTAATATTCAAGCTCTACTATATTAAAAGCTGTCGCATAATCAGAGAGGCTATTAGCAGAGCTCTATTATGAGAATGCTGCCATAATGTGTCGACACACTACATAGCACCAAACGGACAAGTAGATTTTTTTACATGACAAGTAGATTTATGAAGCAACCTGTCCCATGGACAAGTAGATATTTTATCGAATTACACAACCTTAATCATGCACAGATGCATTTTCTAACAAACGCATACAAAATAGAAATATATATTGGAAATTATTTAAGAAACATCTAATATGATAAGACTGATAAAGCAAAGAAAAAATAAAAATGGAAGTTTGCGCGGTTAATATATTTTTCAACTTATTACCTTAAAAAGGTTTGTTGTTCATGTAGACCTAACATACTCAAAATATTTGTAACTTTTAAAAATCAAAATATTTTATAAACGCAAATAAAAATAAACCGAATATCGTTAGGTGCAACAAATACATTTAAAGGCATGCACTGTTTAATTTAGGAAAAATAACATTTTTGATTGATCTACATATGTTTATAACTATAAATAAATATATAAACCTTCATCCTTATCAGCAATGTGTTTATTTTTTTGATTGCTGTGACTAGTATAGGCCAGCAAATGTTTAACTCATACAGAAATGATACATTGTTCTAGAAGTACAAATTGTACAACACTAAAGTGATATAATAATGACACATAAAGAAAAATGTTAAGAAATTATATTTCGCAACAAATGTTAACTAATTTGTTGCAATTCTAAGCAACTAATTAGTTTGAATATGTTTTTGTCATTTTTTTCTCCAAAATAACATTAGCTGATGTCCTCACTTAGGGCCTCATTACAGGACCGCGGTGGCAGTCGGACTGCAACCAATGGGCAACAGCCTCATTACGACTGTGGCGGTTGCGCCACAGTTGGACTGCCAGTACAGCGCTTCCAGCAAGACTGCCCTGTGGATTAAGAGTCCCCTCTCACCAGAAATTACACGGCATTAGCCCCGCCATGTAAAGGTTGGTGGAGATGGGGTGCAGGGTGCCCCGGGGGGGCCCTGTACTGCCCATGCCTTTGGCAAGCCCAGCTGCGATTTTCACTGTCTACTTTGCAAAGTATGAAAATCGTGACATGCTTGGTGCACCCTACTTACTACAGCATTGCTGCTGGCTCTATTATGAACCAACATCAATGTTGTAGGCCATTTCCCACTGGGCCGGCGGGCGGAACTCTGTTTAAGCCCCCTGACCGAGCAGGAAACTCTTAATAGGGTCTGGGGGAAAGGGACTGCACATGCGGTAACCTGACCGTGGGAGTTTGGCAGGCGGCCTTTTCCGAAATCATAATGCCCGCATAATTCTTAAAAGTTGGGTCAATACACATGCATTTACAAGATTGCTTTCTAATGTAATAGAGTTGGATTATCACAATTTCTAAGTTTACAGAAGGACTGCATGTCAATTCTTTAACATGTTCAGTAGACATCACAGCATGACCAAGTTTATGATTATTGCCCCCAAAAGCAATTTTAGTCAGTTAACGTGCAATCACTTAAACCTTGATATATCTTCATTTCATGAATGTTAAAGATTTAGTGGATCCATGCATGACTCAATCTTTTAGCAAATTACAAAAAAAAATGGCGTATGAAAAAACAGTATTTTTTTTTAAATATACAATTTAATACTTTTTAAATATACATGAATACACTTAAAAAAAATATATTTTCTTGAGCATTACAGCACACGTTAATGAAAAAATTAAGGATGTAGAATAAATGCATTTTTAAAAGGACATTTACGTACTTTTGACCATGATGTGACTAATGTCTAGTATGAAACACAATTTTTAAACATTGATTGTTTCATTTAAAACAAATGTATACATTGAATAAATAAATGGATGGATTTATTATTAGTCAAAAATAAGTTGTACCAAAACACAAATGCAATCTTTGTCATCATGCTACTATCAAAAAATATCACTTTAGGGCAGTGGCTTGTAATGATCATCAGAGATGACTGCTATGCTTCTCCTTAGGGCACAGTGTATCATACTGCTAAGCACCACACGTTTACAGTCCTTTCCAGAACAGTACAATAAAGCTGTCACATCTAGACATCTGAAGTAGGCTTTTAGGAGACCGGAAATACATTTTTGGGCCCTTCTTAAGAGCTTCATTATACCACGCCTCCTCTGGTAGTGTTGGGTCCCTCAATAGAGCTATAGTGTTATGGTGGATAGGCTGAACAACCTAAAGAAAATAATTGTAGATCACTGCATTAGTACAAAAGAGAACATATATATTTATAAATGTTTTATCTTTCAAAACAACATGCATTCGCTTACCAACAATCAAGGTTCTCCTTGGAGCCAGGGCTGGCATCTGTTGTAGTATCCTGCTGTTGCAAAGTATCATCCAGTCTTGGGTTGCTCCAGGAAACCTTGCACACAAACTGGCAATGAATAGGTCTCCTAAGTAGACTATCTGCACATCAAATGAGTGAGTTCTGTATGCTAAACCTGCCTCTGTCCTTGAGGTGGAATAATGCCTACATGTGTACATCCATTGGCTCCAAACCTGTGTGAAACCTTTCCTAAAGCAGACAATTCTGCCTTAATGATTGTAGGATTATTAGGGCAGTAGACTAGTTCTTCCAAGTGCAGAAGCATCACTTTTAAAAGCTGTGTGAGGACAGTAGAAAATATTAGCAGAGACATTCCATTAGGTTCAGCAACACTATC
Source organism: Pleurodeles waltl (assembly GCF_031143425.1). Classification (NCBI taxonomy): domain Eukaryota; kingdom Metazoa; phylum Chordata; class Amphibia; order Caudata; family Salamandridae; genus Pleurodeles; species Pleurodeles waltl. The sequence continues at coordinate 785,554,935 of NC_090442.1, read as the reverse complement.
TTGAAATGAACCATGTGCACATAAATGTAAGACTGCCCTGATCTTAGCAAGTGGTTGGATTGTAGTTACAATATTAATGTCTGAATTCAGCTCTAGTGTCAATACATTTTCCAAAGGCATTATTCTGCATCATTTGCCTTCCTCAGGTGTTATGGAGATATGGATGTGGCCTGTATGCAGGGCCTTGATGTATCCTAATTACTATCCTTCTCCATTGGTTAGGAAGATGCTGTGTATATCAGCTGTAATTAAATGGAGATTGTTTTTAAAGTACGATATTTAGCAAAAATAAAAACATGGGCAAGATGTTATTTATAAAATGCCATTTTAACAATTTAAAAATAAATGATAATAGTAATGAGATTTAATTATGCAGTGTGCAATATTACAAACATTTTCTTTTAATCAATGTTTTATTTTTTAATGTATTTATCAGTGTGAAGGACAGAACAGAAAGGGCAGTTCATATACAGTCAAGACCTCACACATCTTATCATATTCAACAGATATAACCGTGCCACATGATAATGCATCAGTGTAGATAGAGATATGAACCATAGGCACAACGAGGATCCCAGTGTGCAGCCTGGTCCAGTTCAATATACAATTTGCAAAATCACCTGCCACATCCCACGTGAAGTGGTACACTTATCACAAGCTTTTGGAGAAGTTGTTGCTTGCAGTTCTGCCATGCCCAAGTCACCTTGAAGGGAGTGGAGTCAGGTGATCGCTGGATTGCCTCAGGAATGATCTGAGAAGCTCCCAAATGTCTTTCAGTTGGATGCATACAGGAGCATTGATTACTAAGTTTCCAATTGCTCATTATAATGGACCATATATCTCAATCTGCCTGGACCGTGTCCCCAGTGCATAGCAACCTGTTTTTTTTTTGCTTGAAGGAAAGCGATGTTTATTTTCTAACTTCTTCCTGGGTACCAATACATATCTGGGCATCACTAATTTGTTCAAGGGTCAGATAGTCTGGCCTATCATGTTGGAGACATCATCAAACATAGATTGTTAATATACAGCTATTAGCGGGCACCAGGTAGAGGAATTCTGCAATATGATTTCAATATTAGATTTTTTTAATAGCAGTATTTTTAGTATTTAAAAAAATTACATTGGATGGGTCATTTTGTTACTTTTTTTTTCCTTTTTCTGTCCACTGTTTTCTGATAGAGACACCGCTGCAGACAATGTAAGTTAGGCGCTCACAGATGATGGACACATCAACAAAAGACAACATAAAGATTCTTGTTTGACAGTCTTTGATTTGGTTGACTCCTATCCTCTATGGTAGGTCTGTTGCTTATTATGATTACTATCAACAATGTATATGAAGGGCAACATGGTGAACATGACTGTCAAACATGATGGACACAATGCAGAATTAATCTTTTTGACAATACATGAATTACAGAGCAGAGGCATCATGGTTGTTGAGCTACCTGTCCTCCATGGATGCAGGCAGTCTTAGGGCCTCATTACAAGGAGTGCCACACTTGCTGTGAAGATCGGAACGCTGCACTCCTGGCAGTCCGACTGCCTCATTACAACCCTGGTGGGTGGAGCCGCCAGGGGACTGCCGTCAGCCCGTAAGGAACTGTGTTCCTGGCAGGGACACCAGGCTGATTACAACACAGCTTTCCATAATGGGGAGCCTGCTATGGAAAGGCTGGCAGAAAGCCAGGGTAGGTGGCCACAGGGTGCCCCTGCACTGTGCACTGCATGGGTAGTGCAGCCCCCCCCCTGCCCAGCACCATCAGAATGCGCAGTCTGCTTTGTAGACAGTGCGCATTCTGATGGTGCTGGTGTGCTACGGTATTGGCCTCGGCTCCCTTAAAGGAGCAGAGGCCAATATTGTAGGACTGTTCCTGCCAGTCAGCCTGGCAGATACGTGTAATACAATGTTCCCACGGGTCAGCCTGGCGGGAACATTGTAAAATGCTTGGGTGGGCGCCACCAGTATGAGGGTGGCATTCTTCCCGCAAGTTTGGCAGTTTGTTCGTCCAACCGCCAAACTCTTAATGAGGCCCTTAGTCTATGAAGTGCAATCCTCATCTGGTGGGGAAGCATTGTCATTGGTGGCCTTACTTTTAGATTGCTGGAAGTACGCCATGGTTCATCTAACAGTAGAAATCCATCACATCGACCATCCTTCTTCAAAAATTCTTTGCCTTCCCACCACTGACTATGCATTGCTGACAGACAGATCTATGGGGATAAAAACATGTCTGAAGGATCCAGTGACAGGACATCTAGCTACACACCAGAAAATCTAGAAATTCTGGCAAAGGGTTCCACATCCAAGTATCCTCAGTTGTATGACCCAGAAAATAGGTCTCTGGAAATCCAAATTCAAATGTAAATTAGGACTAACATATTGGTCGTATTAGGATTAAAATAAATCTAATTTGAAAATGTTAACATTTGTAATCATTTAGGGTATAAAATCTGTATTTATTTAAATAATTGTTGTGTAGACTTGAATATAGTAAGTACTTTAGGTGATTTTGTTTAACCTTACATTCTATATATAATTTTAAATACATTAATAGATTATAGTGAATACTAGCATACCAACATAGTTCAGTTAAATAATAACGTTGCACTATTTTTACAAAGCTTTACAAAGTGTTCTTGGCTTAAAGGTATGTTGTACCATGTGACTGCACCATTCTCACAGCTGTTTACCTCTGGCATCCTTGCAGATTAATGACTGCCTCATTTACTTATCAGGGCTCAAAAAATCATAAAAATGTTACTAGACCTGCAGGTTAAGTAACTTTAATAATCCATTCGACCTAAGTGTAATGTACTTGACCCGTAAACTGGTCTCAAATTGTGTGATCCTAGGCAAATAGTTTGCAGAGTCCCCTTTTTCTTAATTCTCACATATGACTGCACCTTCAAATATGTGAACTCAGCATTTGAGCAGTACAAAAAACCCTCTTTTGTTTGATTAAGTAGACTAAGGTTTGCTGCATGCATCACAATAATCTAGCCCTCATACCCATGAGGTCTAGCCCACATAACCTAGGACTTCTTTTAGTTTCCTAACAACATTACCATCAGGGCAGGAGTGTTTCTCAGTTTGTTTAAACACTCAATTGTAATAAAAATATCACTAACCCACGATGTGGTAACACATTGTCATCTACACACAGTAACTTTCCAAGACATGTCCAAAAACCTCTCCACTAACTTGCAGCGTTACTGATAAAACTATATAGTATATTAACAATCTGTGAAAATTGGGTTTCAGAAAACATATCCTTTGCACACCGACATGTAAGGTATTCTGATTTGTTGTTATCCTATTAAAATATTTTTTCATCACACAGAAATATAAAAAAGGGCTTTCACAACTACTGAAATATATTTTGAAATGTTTGCACAGTTGACTTAGTCATTTAAATGTTGTGTGTTAGGAAAAACCTGACCCCTTATATCCTTTTATTTTACATTTTAAGCAGCAGGTCACACAGTTCACCTTACAAAGTCCTGGAGCTCTGCAGCCAGAAGGAAAATTAATTGTAAGAAAAACTGATTTTTGACCTTTGTCTGTGAACACAGAGCAAATGTGACATAAGAACAAGATTTAAGGCATCTTTTATTGCCCCTCCACTTATCAACTGAGGAGAACACCTGTTCAGTGTCAACTCGCAAGAAGGGATGAGTAAGTATTAAAAATAGCTCGACCTGATCAAATAAGACTCACCAATACAAGCGTGTTTTTTTTTATTTATTTTTTAGCCCTGCTTGTGTCTGTCTGCCTAGCACAGATGTCTATGCCTTCAAAGGATCCATGTACACACACACTCTTAAAGCATAGAAATATCCTCTAGGCAGGCAGAGATATTACACATCAGAATGTTATACACTGTCAAAATGACATAAGATAAAGCATATACCAACCAAGTGGGATTGTGGCCCACCCATTAAACTTTCAAACAAATATATATTAGAAAATGAATTAGGGAAATCTGTTATATTTACATTTTAATTTACAATATTTTATACATTTAGAATCTTATGCAAACTTTGAAGGACAGGATAACACCTGTGCATATCCAGTCCACCATATAACAAGTACCAAAGGCTATAATGCTTTTGTAAAATGACAAACCAAACATACACATCTGCCAAACTATTAATAAGACACTCATTGGGTCAACAAGTGTTTGGAAGGCTGTACTTCATTCTGCAAGTGCAGTGGCACTCCACTGCCATTGCAGGCTAATGTTAGCCACAGTTTAGAGCTCAACACCTGCCTGGTAGATATCTCTATGCCTTCAGAAGAGGCACTGGCATGGTGGCTACATTGAAGACATACGTTTGCTGAGCAGCTTCCATAATCAAACCTTAACATTTATCCAAAATATACTCCCAGAGATGGAGTTTGGTTTAAGAAAAAATCCTCAAAATATTAATATTAACACCCTGGGTGTGTTTGGCATTTTAATGTTTATGTTTTGGACTGGCAGGCTTTTCCTAGTGGCACCCAATTGAAGTTAAAAAAAACAAAAAAAAAAAACAAATCAGAACTTGCACGCTAAGCAGTTCATGCAGTTTGAAGTACTTATATTGACTGCCTGGTATCACTGGGATTGTTGTAAATGTTCCACCAGTGGTGCTAGCAGGAACTCTTACTGGTGGAAACATCACAATCCTAATAGAACTGACAGACCATCAGTCTGGTTAACAGGGTACTTGCTATGTTTGTGAAGAATTACCCAGCCCATCAAACTGTAAATATCACCCCCATACATATTTAAAAGTATTGATCTTTTTTTTTTATTTGGATATTTATTTACATTTTCATGTTTTGTTTTGATTTCCATGATTTAGGTCAGTGGCCATGCCAAGAAATTCTCACAGGCCATTTAAAAAAGTGAGCCCATCCAGGGGTTCTATGAGTACAGCAGAAAATGGTGCACTCATTGAACATCTGGTGGAGCAGACTGACTGTATTGCAGCAGCTGAGAAGGTCAGCCCAGCAGAAGATGTGGCACACAGTGGTCCCACATTGAGCCGCATATTTGAGGGAGCCTACCTTGACATAGTGGAGCAGCTGCAGGCCTGGCAAAGGAGTGTGTATCAAACACGGCAAAATTAAAAATTCACATTTTTCCACTTCATATGCATATAAAGATTAAAGAAAGTTCATGGTACTTGAGCAAATGTTTCCAAAGTATATTTGACAAAAAGTTATTTCCAAAACAATATATTTAAATTTGGTTTTCCACCCTTTAAACAAAATAATTATTTTAACAATTAAACTAATAAAAATGTAAATAGTATGACATTCATTGAAAATCAAGCAGGCATGTAAACTACTTTTAGCTAGGTTTAGTTGTAGCAGTTATAACAAATGAGGTTCCTTCTAACTTGGAAATATGATTTAAACACCATCGATAGATAGTGTTGAAAGCTTGTTTCTAATGCAGTCCGCATGCAACTTGGAGATAAATACATATTTTACCAATAAACATACATAGTTATATTTATCCTTATTCACTTGTTTATTTTTTAGACACTTCGAAAATTGTTTACTAGCAGTTGTGAAACAATTACAAATATAGCCTACGATAAATAAGCTGAATACCTAAAACCATAACTTTGACAAAAGGATATATCCTGGGTGCGCCGTCATCAACAGCAATGAGACATCCATTATGCAGGAACAGACTTTAATTATTTGGACATGTTTCTACTAGGACCACTGGTCCTATCATAGAGCATTAAGCACCGGACAAAAAATACATAAGTGATATTAGTATTTCTTTAATGTTTGACAGACAGGATACTTTGTCACCAGCATTTGGATTTCATATATTCCACACTACAAGTACAATAACACCATAGCACTTGTTATAATGCTGAATGAATATACCTGTGTTTCGTTATTTTGGAAATTATAGAGTAATATACTTTGTTATATATTTTATTTGTAAGGTACATAAAATGACAGTTTTAACCATTGTAATTTCCTGAACTGAAAATTAGTATTGTGATTAATTGCGGTAATAGAAGTGTATTATCCGTGCATATCAAACATATAAACATGAAAAGAAAAATTCATGTGTAATATTGAGAAAAAGAAGACAAACTCTTGGTGGTTAATATTAGATAATTTGAAATCTGTACATTTTCCATCTTGCCTAATATTTTAAAACAGTAGGCTACTTTATATGAATGTTTGTTTGGTGAGCCTTTAAAATATTTAAAGGAGGTGTACACATCGTACACCAATTTGCATTTTATTAAATATTAAGTAAATGTGAGACTTATTAAATGTCAGTGTTTGCTGGGGAAAATGATTAAACATGTGAAATGTTTATAATAACTAAAGCGTGATGAATGTTTTGCATTATCCTACATTTATTGTTTGCATGCAAACAAAACATATCTTACTACATTTCCACTTTCAGGAAATATATGTTTTAGTAACAGTTTTATTATTGACTTACCTTACGTTTTGTACTGTAGCAGCCATTTGGGCCACAATCTTTCCAACACACATTCCAAGGGCTCTCCACCGCATTAACATATTCCCTGGGTTGACAGTGTGAGGAAGATTTAGCTAAATATTTTTCTTTCATAAAAGCTGAGGCTACCTCCCAGCCGGGCCCACTACGACTTTCCCACTGGGCTGACTGGCGGAAACCAAGGTTTCTGCCCGTCAGCCCAGCGGAAAAGTGGCTGCAGCATTGTCGCCGGCTCATAATCGAGCCAGCGGCAGTGGAGCCGCTGCAGGGTGTTCCTGCACCCTCGCAGTGCTCACTGTCTGCAGAGCATAGCATGGGCAGTGCAAAGGCCCCCTGTGATCCCCTGCACCTGTTCTCTGCCAGCCTTTTCACGGCAGTGATACCGCCATGAAAAGGCTGACTAAGAACGAGGTCGTAATCAGCAAGGTGGCGCTGCATGCAGCACCGACCTGGCTGATTCTGATCTCCACCACTGTCACCCTGTCGGGATCACCGATCCTGGCGAAGACAGCTGTATCCTGGCAGTCTGACCACTAGGGTCGTAATGTGGCAGTCAGACCACCACAGCAGTGGTGGTCCTGACCTTCACTGCAAGGCTGGCGGTCTCAAGTTCGCCAGCCTCATTAACAGGCCCTAATTCTGTTGCCCACTTTGTTTCTGTTTTCCGCAACTTCAAGAAGTGGGTGCTTTTAATTTTCTGCCAGGTTCAATTTCTTATTTTCAGTCATTTTCAAAACACATGAGTGGCAGACCGCTATGCATGCCATGGTAATGCCATATCCGAATGTACTAGTAGCAGTAATTGCATTTATATAGTGCTACTAACCCCACTAGTTTGTGCCAAAGAATATTATCAGATAAGTAATATGCTACCCTGTGGGGAAGTGCTCAGTTGAAGAACGTTTTGCTTGCTGTGTGCTTATGTGGGAAGCATATTGGTGTTGTGCATGAGCAATCATAATGGTGCTCATATTGTATTTTGAGTTGCAGCACTTAGCAATGTGATAGAGGAAAAATGAGCAAGAGAATGTGGGTGTTAGGACGAAATATCTAGTTAAAAATATCAGTGAACAAATATCAGAGAAGGATATTGTTTTTAACAAATATCATGGTATAGAATATCGTCACATATTCCTGGTAAATAATATAGTTTTCAAAAATATTGTTTTTGATATTGTTTTCAGTAAAAATATTGTTAATTATTTAAAGTGTTTTATTTCATATATTAACTTTAGGTGCTGATATTATTATTTGTATAATGATTAATTTAAAAAAAATCCATCTTGTAATTTTAAGAGATTGAATATTTTGATATAAAATATTATTAGCAATTTATAGGGTCATAGCGGATTGGGCTTGTAGGGAAATAGTATGAGATGTTATTTAAATTAGAAGTATTTTTAATTTAATGTTAATATGTTTTTTATTGATGAACTTTTAAATTGATTAGTAAATATGTACCTTGTTTAAGTGCTAAATTGAATTTAAAATTGAAATGTTACTTTTATTTTACTTTACTTCTAAAACTAAGTTTTAGTGGCAGGTTGTTAGGATTGTAATTAGGTTTTGTTAATTAAACTGATTGTTACTTGGGTACGTAGTTTATTAATGATTAATTTAAGTTATATTTTCATTGTGGGTTGTTGTGTTTATAAGGGAGGGAAGTTAAATAAAATTAAATGAATTTCAATTTAATGTTACTTTTTCGTTAAATAACATTTTATTATTAATTGTGTAAATTACGTAATTTAATAATTGTGTAATTGTACAGTTTTTTTAATATGTATTTTTGTTTTTTATGTTTATTACACATTTATATTTAATGCTGTTACATTTAAGTGAGTACGTTGAGAACATAACATTTATTTTTGTAAATATAAAGTGATATATGTAATCTATTAATTGATAAATATATTTCTATATATTGTAGTTTAATAATGTACTATATCAAGACTTGTATTCATATATGTAATACTTTTGAAGTCAAACACATTCCATACTGTTGCTTGGACTAGAGGGGGAATAGTAAATCTAATCCCTCCAAGACCAATACTTTCCCTACTGTTGCTTAGAGCGGACTGAGAATAGTACGTGTAATCCCTTTGAAACCCAACACTTTCTTAACTATTGCTTAGACTGGAGTGGGAATAGTAAATGTAACCCCTTCGAAGTCCAACGCATTCCCTACTGTTGCTTAGCCTTTGGACCCATCAAAGGGTGTATCCATGAAGGAGGTACCTACACTCCAGGAGAATCCTGTGGTACACATCCATGCATGTTGAAGTACAACACTAGTACCAACTGCCCTATCTAGGCCATCTGTAATTTCTAGATTTGCACAGATAACATATTTGGTTGTGTCCTGTCCATCATGAATCATCTGGGCAAAAGAAGCCCTCAGGTCTTCCAAGACTGCCAGCAAGATCTTGCTTGCCATGTCGCACAGGGCAGGTGTGTAACAACCCAGCAAACAATCAGCATTTATGCATCACTATGCTAGGCTGTGGGAAGAAAACATGCTCTTGCCAAAAGCCCCAATCCTCTTGGATATCTGCTCCAAGAAGCAGTTAGAAACAAGTTATGTTTCACTCTACCGTTCGAAGCCTACACAATAAGATAGTCTGTCATGGGGTGCCCAGGGAGAAAATCTGGGTCACTAGGCACACGTCAGGTCACCGGACTATGAGTAGACTGGTAATAACGAGCCTTTGATCATGTGGTCATCAAAGTATAAGTGGTGGCATTATGAAAGGGAAGCAATGGCTTAGAAAAAGCTGGACCATCCTGTAAAATGTCTGTTAGAACATTTGTGTTAGTCTAAACAGAGGGTGGCTGTAATTATAGTGCCCCAGCTGCCCTCTGGACCACCATCACAAATGAGGCATTCTCTTCCAATGGCAGCCCAAGTGGCAGGAATAGTTGTGTCTCAGGCAAAATGTCAAGTTTAGTGGCATTCTCTAATTCACAGTAAAAACCATCAACAGTATAGCAAAGGGAGAGCACACCATCCCTATCATCCTCAACATCCTGTGGGGTCCCCTGCTCTGGCACAGACGCAAAGTCAGAACGATAAAGATAATGGAGCTTTTATTGGCAGGTATGACAAGGTAGAGGCCCTGGGATAGAGTCAGGTTGCATGAAGACCAGTTTCACTTTTGTGATTTTGTAGTTCAACACTGGTCATTCTCAAGCCAAAGTAGATTCAAGGGTCCAACATTGGCATTGACACTGGATTTTCTTCGCAAGCTGGTGTGGTTACCACCAACCTCAGTGTAGCAGGGACTGGCATCTATCTCATGGCCCGAGTAAAAGTCCAGAATGCGCCCCAAGACGACAGATGGCATTGGAGGATGGACCTCTTGTGGTAATCTAACTGGAGGTTCTTGTGGTTCCATGGGTCCTGATGGCACCCCAGAGAGAACTGTAACACACCGAAAATTTGCAGTATGGCCTCCTCTAAGAGCTCATGTCAAAGGGGTGCAATTTACAACGTGGCACCATTCAGTCTTCTCTTTGCAGTCAAAATGGTGGTATGGGGTAAAGACCAGCTTTGCTTTCTTATGCCTGTTAGAAATAGGTTTTCGGGTTGGCTGGGGTATACACCTAAGCCAGGTAGAACCCACCACTCTAGTCAGGGTAAGGGAGTTACACACCCAAGATAACCTCTGCTCACCCCCTTGGTAGCTTGGTACGAGCAGTCAGACTTATCCCAGAGGCAATGTGTAAAGAGTTTGTACATAACACTTGACACAATAAATACACCGCAAAGGAAACAAAACAACAAGTTATATAAATGGTCTAATGGTGTTTTATGCAGTACATTTTACAAACACGACGTATCAGTACTAACCTGCTACCCAAGCAGTTGTCAGAACATTATAAAGGTTACTAGTGCTCTGCAAAAATAAGCAGTAGTCAGGTAAACATATAAGTTACTGGTATTCTACAACAAAGCAGTAGTCAGATTGTTATTACCACCAAAAATGCACATGTCAGAATAAACCCACAATCATGAAAGGCAAGACATCAACAGGAATGCACATAAAAGGAACTATTCCCATCAGGCACCTGTCATAGTAGACACATTATTATGAGTGCCTAGACGTCATCATGAATGCACCTAACATGAAACATTCTGCACTGGTCATAAATATCCCCTGTCCTGCATGCCAAGGCGATCAGGTGACCATGCACCTCTATTAGAGAGTAGGTGGTGACCACTCTGTGAAACTACAATAGCCAAACGGGAGTCTCTGATATAGAAGTCACAGCGCCTCTGTGCCTCTATTCGATGTACTATGATAATATCCAGCCTCCATAAGCACAGGGAAAATCTTAATGGTGGTCCTTTGCAATGAGCAGGGACCTCCACACAATGACAACTGCAAGAAATGGCCCCCCAAAGTCCTTCAGACATTCTTCTCCCATGCCGAGAGGCCAGAACCACAGGCAGTCACCACAATTGTGTGGTGTGGCTTATCCCAAACACCAACATCGGAATGCCCTGCCTAACAGATATCTGGGGAGAGACCATTGGACGGGTAACCGGCGCCTTCTCCTTAGCGCTGCGGTCTCAGATGGACTCAGGTGGAGGGACCTCACCAGGGGCTCCGTCTGACGATGGCCGCGTGGCACACGGGGAGTGAGTGCCCCTCACAGCACTCCCGCTCCAGAGATTGCTCACTCCGTGCAGGGGGGCGCTCTGCTCGCACTCCCTTCCAGACCAAGGAGCGCGTGGCTCACAGTCACTTCCAGGTAACCGGCACCCAGCATGCACAGCTGAGAGCGCTCACAGGAATGTGGGTGGCTGGCTCCTCTGTCACTCAGGCCCAGGTCGCAGGGGTGTTTGGCCTTCCAAGTCAGAGCCAGCTTGTGCGCCCGGGGCACCCTAGGGAGGGCGCTCAACCGTGCTGCCCCCACCCCAATTGCTCACTTGTGCTCCGTGCTCCACGGGAAATGAAGCAGCACTCCTCATTCACGGTGTGTAGATAACCCAAAGCGATTTCCTCATGCTAATTTCTACAAGGATAAAGCACTCCTCTCGCACTAGTCCTTGATAAGAAGGGACAAGGAACGGGACACAGCACTTCCCCCGTGCTGGGCTCCTGGGGAGGCATAGGAGGGGGCACAAGAGGGTGGAGGGGGGGCAAACAGGCCAGCACACTTGACCAGAAGTCCCAGTGGTGGTTCCCAGTAGTTGCCCACAGAACGCTGGCAGCCCAGAGTCAGGCCGAAGGCTGGCAGCAGGGCAACTTGCAGAAAAGCAATCTAGATGAGTCCTTTAGGCCACCCAGCAACAGCTAGGCAGCAGGTCAACAAAAGAAGAGCAGTCCAGATGAGTTATCGTCTCTATCCAGTAGTCCTTCATTACTGTATAATTACCCTCTGAGACAGTGTTTCAAGATGGTAAAACTAATCTGCCATCAAGGCAGGCCTTTCTTAAGCTACATCCTTATTAAGGTGGGTTCTCCCACCTAACGGGCAAGATGGATTTTCCCTCCTTTTATGAGAAGAGCATGGCTGTCTGGCGGGTCCTGGGAATGAATAGGTGGAACCCTCTTTGGCATCCCCGTGTCAAAAGAGAGCAATAAAGCTGTTCTTTGTTCTGCCAACTGTTCCTGTACATTGCTATCTAGCTAATCTCTGCTAAATGATCAGTCGGCAATTACCACCCACTGGGTCTTCCTAGCCACAGCTGATTAGTCTTCTTGAGCACTGCCATTTGGTAGATGGTACATGTAAATGGTAGGTCTGTAGTCTCTGTTTTTCAGTGTGAGGGATCATTTAGATGAGCCCATCTTTTGTCCTGATCACCACTGATAGCCAGGCGCAGAAAGCTCACACATCTTTGTGCCTCTGTTTGGGGTACTCCAGACTAAAGACTACTCTGCGGTGGGGAGAATCACCCTGCACAAAGGCAGAGTCTACGCCCAACAACAGGTCAGCAAAAGAGTTGTACGAATATATTTGGTTGGCAGAGAGGGTGGCCTGCTATATAGTGAGCCAGTGAATCCTAAGCCAAGTGCTAGCAAGAGGCTAATGGTTCCACTAGTGCACAGGAACTTCCTGTTGTCACTTGCCCAGAAAGTGACCCTGGCAGGTCATCTATTCTGGTACGTTAGAAAGCCCAAGTATATGTTGCACCCTCTATTCTGCTGACTAGGGTTGAACAGAGACACACAGATTCTGCAGAACCTGTCACACTTACCAACTCAGTGGCAAGCTTTCCGGTAATATGATGGCACCATTAGTACCTCTACCAGTTATAGGTGTACCATTTGAGAGGGTGGGGATAGAACTAGTTTGTTCATTAGACCTCCCACCCCCTTTTTCTCAGCACCAGGCAACAAGTATTTCTTGTTTTTGGTGGATCATATCACCAGGTATCCAGTCGGTATCTCCAAAGGGAACAAATGCTAGGGTGGTACCTAAGCCTTTCATAGGGATTATTTCTAGAGTTGCATCTCCTAAAACAATAATTTCAAATGGGGGAATTAATTTAATCTCTTCTTGCATGAGAGCTATGTGAGAGTAAGCTGGTGTGATGTATAACGTGCTCTGCATACCATCTACATTTCAGTGGGTCAGTACAGAGGTTTAACAAGAACCCTAAAGAGAATGGTGGGGTTTTCCTGATCTCTGTTGTGGGAATTTCACCTGCTATAAGGAGTATCACTTTACACTAGGGCTGTGGCTGGAGAACAGCTTGGATAGGCCAGATGAAAGGACCAACACAAATTGGTTCTAGAAGTACAGAGAATCCACAAACTTGGTCTCCTGTCAATCTATAAAGGTGGGAAAGAATAGCCAATTTTTTCTAGTTCTCTTTTTCATCAAGAAAGGGGGTATTTTCTGTGCTGTGGAACCAAAGCTGCTGTCTGTCTGACAGCCAGTTTCCCAGAGTTGAGGGGACATCACCTGTAGTCTGACCTGGAAGGAAGAAGCTCTACCTCTGCCCTGGATCACCTGGAGGTTCATCTGCCTGCTGAGAGAGGGAAGGAGTGTGCCACCAGAGTACGAGATGGGATTGTCCATGGCAAGTGAGAAGTAGATGAGCACCAGAGCTTGAGGGTCCATCCACAGAGGAAGGCGACGGACAGCAACCTATGAGCTTCAGGGGTCAGATTGCAGTCTCTTCTGATAAGCTGTCAGCACTGTGGCAGTCTTGTGAAGCTGTGCCCAAGTGGATTGTGCCACTGCAACATCGTGAAATTGTACCCAAACAGAATGTGCCACTGTCACATTGCGAAGCTGTGTCCAAGTGAACAGGGATACTGTGACTTTGAACTGCACCTGACAAGACTGTGCTGCTAACCCCGCGGCAAGAGCTGTGGCTGGGCTGTGTTGCTGTAAGAAGAGTGCCTTGAGGAGATCTTAAGACCCTTAATCTGATATTCTATGACCACACTTTACCTGAAGCACAGAATCAGGCTTGCAACCAGCCAGAGACCTGCAACAATACTGAGGCCTGCACAGACTCCAGGTGCCGGCCTTTGCTGTGTATTTCACCAGAGTACTAGAGCACTCAACCAGTGCTCCTCCTACCTGAAGTAGAGTGAGCCAGATGCATGCTGCTCTTCCTTGCTGCTGCCAAAAAGTAGTCAAAACTCTGCAATTGTGAAACAAGGATTACTGGGTCTAATAAAGGAACTGAGCGTAATAGAGGGTGTAACACAACACCTGTGGCTGATACCTGCTCAAGATAAATCTTTAACATGGAAGAGGGGAGAGAACACGGGGAGGAGAGAAGGGCGTGGTTTACCAGCCAAACCTACGTACAGCTGTGCAGTTCTACTGAAGCCTCCATATCTAGGCCTGCAGTGTGTAGTTTTGAGTTTGTGTATATCAAAGTACTTCCTTTTAACCCCCAGGGTGCCTGGGGCGAGCTGGTCTCGTCCAGATCCACGGTTCCTGTGTGCCTGGGACAAGACCAACTCGTCCTGTACCCGGCCTCCCCCCTGTGGGCCTCCCTCCCACACCCCCAAGTCTGGGATGGAAGGGGAAATCGCTTCCCCTTCCACCCCCGAACCCCACTGAGATCTGATGACGTCTGCACGCAAATCGCGCGCTGACCTCATCAGAGGTCACCTGGGATCAGAAGCATGCTTCCAGCACGATCCCGGAAGAGAAATGCTTGTGCATTTCTCTTCCGACCGGGAGGTGCGGTGGGAGAGACAAGAAAGGAAAGGGAAGACCTTTCCTTTCTGGTCTCTCACAGCATTTCTGCTGCTCGATCGCGATGTGATTGGGCAGCAGAAGTGCCCACTAGACACCAGGGATTTTTTTTTTTTGTTTTGTAAATTTCAATAAGGGGAGTGGCCCCTTAGACAAGGGCCGCTCCCCAGAGGGGCCAAATGATTTTTAGGGCCCATTTCTGACCCCCCCCACCCCTGGGGGCAGAAAACCACTAGACACCAGGGATATATATTTTTTTTGTCAATTTTTATTTCTTTCATGTGTGGGGAGCGACCCCTTAGGCAAGGGTCGCTCCTTGGGGGCCAAATTATTTTTAGGCCATTTCTGTCCATTTCTTATAATTAGGCCGATCTGCACCCAGGGAGGGCAGAAAACCACTAGACACCAGGGATAATTTTTTATTTTGTTCATTTTTATTTTTTTATGTGTGGGGAGCGACCCCTTAGTCCTCCCTGGGGGCAGAAACCACTAGACACCAGGGATTATTTTTCTTTTTAATCATACTTGCGCATAAGGAGAGCGGCCCCTTGGGCAAGGGCTGCTCCCCAGGGGGCCAAATAATTTTTAGGCCATTTCTGCCCCACCCTGGCGGCAGATCGCCCTAATATGATATGAGAAAACCCCTAGACACCAGGGATAATTGTTTTTTTGTTTATTTTTTTATATGTTTGGGGGGGCAACCCCTTGGGCAAGGGGCAAATTACTCTTAGGCGACTTCTGCCCCCAGGGAGCGCAGAAACCACAAGACACCAGGGATTTTTTTTTTTTTTTTTTTTTTTTTTTTTTATACTAACGCATAAGGGGAGCGGTCCCTTTGGCAAGGCAAAATATTTTTAGGCCTTTTCTGCCCCACCCTGGGGGCAGATCGGCCTAATATGATTAGGCCGATCTACCCCCGGGGGGTTGGGGGGGAAGGGGGGCCCAAATAGCCAAAAAAAAGGCCTAGCACCTGATGGGGAAAGGGCCTGGCAGCGAAGGGGTTAACAAAGCACTGGGTTGGACTATCCGTTACTACGCTGATGGGTGATTTTTTTTACTTCAGAGCTTGAAGCACCCCCAGACTACCTCCTTGAAAAGCCTGTGATTGTTCTCAGTCACTACCACTGAGTCAAGTGCTGAAAGGGTTGTGCTCTGCACAGTTTGAGAGTGCCATAGTAGGACGGCCACTGGGACTTCAGCGGCAAACAACACCTGTTCCCAAGGCTGAGGCACAGTTTATCCTGCTTGCTCCATGCCAATACCCTCCTCCCCACTACCCCGAACAGGTTCTAACAGGTGTCTTTTGACAAGGTGTCTTGAGTCTGTCCCACAAACCACGGTCTACCAGTGAACTTGCATTTATTACTACTCAGTATTTACCTGTACCTTTACCTCCTTACATTATTTACCAGCGCATATTCTGTGGTCAGACTAATGCCTTGATTGCTTTTCAGATCATGTGCTGTTGTGAATAAATTAATCTGAAACATGGCTGTATCATTACGGTCATGGAAAAAGTATTGTTCTCTGCTCTTGCCTCAAATATTGCTAAACACTCTGGCCAAAATAGCTCACGGATAATAGAGAAAGACAAGGCATCCTATTTAAGCCTTCTTCTAAATATAAACAAATCAGTGACACGCTTGATATGCATGTCCCTGTGGAAACAAAAACAACCTAACTAAATTTCTCAAATATACGTGAGTCACCTCCTCCCTGAAAGTACATCTTACATAAGCTTGAACATAACTGGAGAGTAAAATATGACAAAGTACCTAAAAATCTTTTTCGAGGACAGTTACACCTCATCAGGGAGGCTAAGAAGCAGTTCTCGTCTGTTTTTGACTGTCACGTTTTCTATTGCTGAATATTACCAGAGGAAATCTTTCTAAATTTGGAATCATTAACCATTTCAGCTAAATGGGACCTTCACTGGAACCAGAGTCTCTTTGTTTCTTTCATTAAGGTCAAGAAAATCAGAGACAGAATTTCTTCAGAGATTTCTGAACCTTCTGCACTTTTTGTAGAGAAGTGCTCATCAGGAAACCCTGTGTTTAATGACTTTTAAGCTCTTTAGCAATTAGACTTAGAGAAGTTGTTCACCTTAAGCAAACCTACAGGGTCCTTGAGGACTACTGTCCTCGTAAAACCTTGCCCTTTGTAAAAACTTGCTGATAGTTACGTTATTGATGCTGCAAATTAGAAACAATTCCTTGAGTTCAGAGAAGTGGCAACAGAACTTAATTTCAATGCAATCCGTCCCTGGCTGAAAGAACCCCACAATCTTTAACTATCTATTGCTCTCCCCCTTTAAACTGCCAAAGATGGCAGGAACCAGGCAAATACAGTTTCGCTGAGGTATATTCTTTGTTTGATCTCAGCAGTTTTTCGGTCGAGATTCAGTACTGTGGCAGTGATTAGAGCTTCAGATGATTGCTGAGTGCATTCAACAATGCCAAACATCAGCTTGAGGGGTCAAGGTTTGGAATTAACTAGATATTTCATTCTAAACAAGGAATAGGTCACCTCCTCTCCCAAGCCTGTTTCAAATCTTCAACGTTAGTCAGTTTCCACATACATCTATGTGTATGATACACAAAACCCTTTGAATGTCAGCCAGTGAAAGTGTAACGGTGCAAGGGATCCCAAGGCCATATGTTGGTCCATAGGCACAAAGTTGCCTTTAACTCGCCATGAGCCTCTGTTAACAGAGATTCCTCATATCTCTGTGATACAACTATGTGCATGGATCAGTAGATGTTTGCTGCAGAATAGAGACTTCGGTGTCATGAATGACCTAAGTGTTGTCTTTCTTCCCTCCCATTAAAGCAGTTTCTAGAGCATAACCTTTCCACCCACGACTTCTTTGCCATTTTTGTTTTTCTCCCAAAGTTATGGAAATGAATACTATAATTCAAACATTGACTGGTGCAGTGGTAAGTCTATTCGACTGACACCATGAGCAGACATCAAATATTTAAAATAAATTTAGGCGGCATGAGTCCTCCTGTGGCTCAGGAAATAGGACGTATGCCCACAAAAATCAAAAAGTTTAATTGGCGGCCAACCTTTATGCATGGAATTTTTGATACTGCCGGCCCTCCCTTAAATCAGAATGATATTCCAGGTATGTGCCATCTTTGAGACTCTGCTTCTTCTTCTGCTGCGGTCAGTGCCCCAGTTCAGGCCAGCTACATTGCGAAGGTTCTGCTCCCTACTAGACAGAATTAGAGCATAATCTTTTTAATTAGATCTGGATTTCCCGTTGGTCCTAATATAGTTTCTTTAGCACCAAGAGACCAGTTACAGGGTAAATGTTGAGCTATATCCGTTGCCAGATAACAGAACAGGATAAAATGTAAGAAAATCTACTGGGAGGCCAAATTACTTTATTTATACACTTTGCTCGCCAAAAGGTCGCTATGTCGGGCATTCAAAGGGTACTCCAGGTGTCAATACGTTTGAAATTACAGTAAGACCTAGTAACTATACCAAGTAAACTTAATCTCTAATCAAGTCTTGGTTTTATTTAAAAGGAATAGATAATTTGATTGCATATGGAAAAAGTAGTGAAGTTAAACTAGTGAACAAACCAGAAGGTTGTAGAGAGGCTGGGATATGACCCCAATACAGTTTCATAGGCCTTGCGCTGTAAAGTGCCACATTTTTACACAACATTGGACTAAGAGGGGCTGGTATGTAACTTCTCAGCAATCTTCATAAACCTTTGGTTTCGCTCCTCGGACTGTGATTTTGTTTACAGAACCAATGTCAATGGAACAAAGGTACAAAAAGGAATGCAGCAATGTATCTAGTCTGCTATTTCATTTCATTATTCCTGGCACTGGGTTCACACCAGTTTGAGCTGTGGCCGCTAAGAATCTGCCAAAAAGGTCGCAAATGCCAGTGATATTTATAACACTCAAAAACTCACCTCTCAAAAGTGAACCACACTTCCTAGCATCTGAAAGTATTGGTTCTGGGAGACCCAAATAAGTAATTACCAAAGGTTGATGTCCATCTGGCAGGGTCTCCTGAGCTCCTGCCAGCCAACTAGACTCCCAGTCAAAGGTTTTTTTTAACTGAGGCTAGGAGGCACAATCTACTTGAGCCACAAATGGGTTAACATTCAAGCTTGTATCTGATGACCAGCTGGTCACAGGTGAAATTTGTATCTGGCAGCCACTCAAAGGAACTTGGAAAACAAAGTGACCTACTGGGTGCCACTAGCAACTGGGATTTATGTTTAGGGAGCAGCCATTTCTTTAACTAGCAATGACTTTGGATCCAATAACAGTAGGAATGTTCCAAATTGATCCAGATTTGCGGCATCCTCGTCAGCCAATGAGACAGTACAGCAAGTCCTCATGTGAAAAATGAGACACTACCGCAAGTCCTAATGTGAAAAGGAAAAATTCCTTCACGCCTCTCAGGATTTGAAGAGGGTTCCTAAAAGCACACACAAAGTCCAGGACGGCACATGCTAGCTCATGGTGGTACAGGCCCACAAAAGGCACACTTCTTAAGAGTATACTGCACGACCCCCTTCTGCTTGAGGCAAGTGCCTTTGGTTATGACAAGCTGAGGTGCCAGAACCACATTACTCCTAGACGATTCACTTCTGCTAGGTTATCTTCGCCTATTATAGTGCTCAGAGCCCCGCTCCTTTCCACACTATGCAGGTCTTACATACATTCCTAAACTGCCACCAGCCTCAAAGGTCAGTATGGATATTCTCAAGTCATAGTTGTGACAAAAAGTCATCCTGTTCTGTGCAACAGCTCTTCAAGGAGCCCAGACGAATATTGCCTACTGGCTGTAAGACGTCAGATTTTATCTCAAAGTGGGTACAACAAAGGTATGCCAAAGCCAGTCAGAATCCATGCTACCCTTTAAAATGTGAACGCTACCTACAAATGGGACAGTTCGTTTTCATGGGCTCTTACCAAAGGATTCCATAGCAGAGGGGAAGGTGTAGGCATCAACTGGAGAAGAAATGTTAATTCAACAAGAGACCTTCCAGAGTTCCAGGACAATGTCTTTCCATCCCTTGTCAACAAGACACATGTCAAATGGTAAAGGAGAACTCAAGTGAAGTTGATTTGTAGATATCTTGGGAGACCATATGTGGATGTAGAATCCTCTAGCCTCTACAAGAATAAAGAAAAGGTTGCATAAGCATTGTTTTAGGCACTATTCATTTGGAGTTTCATAGGTCACACTTCATACTATAGTAGAACTGCCATCCATCCATCCAACACATGTATATTTTGTCGGCCACATCACTTGTACATGCATACACACAACCCCAATAAAGGGGAACCTTATATGTTTATTCAGAGGGGTGAAAAAGGCACCTTTCCCACCGCGCAAGGAGTTGAAACACCAGATACCATGACAGTAGATTTAGTCACCACCATTCTATCCATAATCTTGCTTGAGAAGCAGCAGGTATTATCCTCTATGGGTTGAAATGCCCCTGGGTGTACCCATTGGCTGACAGAGCAACATAGTCTGCTGAAGAAAAAATGAAAAACATGGAGCGGATTACTAAGCAGAGATATGAGAACAACTACACAATGCAGGACAGTAAAGGTCAAACGAGTTGGAAGTTCCCTTACCATTCTATGGCTTTCAATTCTTTGTACTCTCTTGCCACACTCTAAGGTAATTAGAATACAGCATCCATGCTATGATGCCCAGCTAATGAATAGAAAAACAGTTTTGCATCATCTAATCTCAGACAGAGGGTGTGCACCTAGGCCAAATTTTTGTTCCAGAGAGTTTGGAATTTAACCAAGTCCTTTAAAGGGTCCTGTGACTTGCAACACAAGTTGCGTATCACCGGCACAGATATGAAAAACATATAGGAAACAACTGTAACAATGTTGTAAGGGCAGGGCTTTAGAGGTTAAAGAGAACAAGGGATAAACAGGACTACTGCAGAACACCACAGGTCAACTTTGATGTTCCAGAGATGACCTTTGTTACACATCTCGTCTGATTTATCAAAAAGAAGTGAAACATTTGAAACTTTTTTATGGGACCTCTGCCACCAGTCGATATAAAGGAAAATCACGATCCTAGATGTAAAAAAAGTCTGAAAGGTTAATTGTCTACAGGAGCACTAAATAATTGTCAAATTTCCTGTCTCTGCCTGGAAACCAAACCGGATGTCTTCAGTTTGGCGTAAATACTCTCAATTGCTGGGAAACTGGCAAACTGACACTATTGCTACGATTTTCAGACGGAATGGGATATTAGAGATTGGAAGGTAGTTACTTTGCCATTTTAAAATATTCCCTGTTCCACTGAATGGAATGGAACAGGCATAGAAAACATGGAAGCTAATGCAGATCTTCACTGACCAGCATAGAGCCGAGGCTTTAGCCCTAGGACCGCCTGTTACTACTTGACCTATTACATGGGGCTTTATTACTACCTAATGCTTTTCTTATCTTTTAGGAGCTTAGATTATTGAACACTGTTGTATTAGTTATTAACACATTTTCTCCCACCTTCTCTTTTCCACATACATTTGGACCCTATATGGATTGCTCATCTTGTTCCTTCTTTCATGTAATCTTCCACATCATCCTCCACACCCCTCCTTGTTTTCAGTATCAAGTGTTTTATTAATCTGTAAACCCAAGAGATTTGTTTTTGTCTCTATTTGGTTCTCTCATTATACAGCCCTTTTTTCTCATGTTTTCCTTCTGGCTTTGCTTCTTTTTAGTTATTGTCTTGTTCTGTCTGGTACTCTCACTGGAATTGTGATGCATTCCCCTTTTTCCAGGTGCTCAGTTGTCCCCTTGGACATCAGGGTGTTCTCCTTTTCTGTTTTTTCATAATTCGTGGACCTCAGTCCCTGTATTTATGGAGGATATTTTCCTCCTTTTTTTCTTGCTATTCTCCCTTTCCTTTCCAATAGGTTTTTGCATGCATTTACTAAGAGTCATTTGTAGTTAATGTTTTTGCTACTTGCTATGCAACTTATAACAGTAACGTGGAATGTTAGAGGTTTGAAAAGCCCAATAAAATGACAGCGAGCATTGTCTCAGTAAGCCTGCTTGAAATGCCACATAGCTTTATTACAGGAGGCACATCTAATGGAGTCAAAAATTACTAAACTAAAAAGCAATGGATCAGTGAAATCTTCTTCTAAATTTTTGTCTCCAATAAAAATGGTGTGACTATTCTCCGTCATAAGTCTCTCATCATTTCAGTGTTCTTCAACATCAGGATTCAAAGGGACAGTGGTTACTTGTTATACTCAACATAGACAATATCACTCTCACCAAACTGAATATTTATGGTCCAACTCATCCTGACCCAACTTTTTGGCAGAATCTCTTGCACCATCTCTGATCTCACCACTGTCAATCTTTGGTGGGAAGAGATTGTAATTAAATTGTAGGTCCATTCATGGACAGGAAGTCTACATCAAGGTTTGTTCCCCACACATCCTAAAAATACAATCCCTCAACATTCACTGGCCGACTCTTCGAAACTCTGCAACCACAACCTGCAGGAATACTTTTTGTATTCACCTACATATCATTTGCGTTGTTCTATTGATTACATATTTCTGAGTAAAAGTTCATGAAAACATTTAGTTGATTTGGAGATTGGTTCGATATTCATCTCAGACCTGGAGTGGAAGGATCTGGAGATCCTTGCTGGTACTCACAATAAATCCTGCTGGAGATTCAATAACGTTTTGCTTTCGGGCCCATCTTTGCTCACAGCATTTGTCAAGAAATACTTCTCTATTAATCATCATGGCCAAACACAGTTTAATTTTGTCTGGAATGCCTTTAAGGCGGCTTTGAAAGGTTTTATCATGGGATTTGTCTCCACCAAAAAGAAAATGCTTCTTGGCACACATAAAGCAACTGGAGCATAACTACTATGCTTTTAAAAATAACTATTCGGATCTGGACGCTTTGATGGCAGCCAAGAATAAATTTAACAAAATTACCACTGAGCAAGCATGCAGGACACTCCTTAAACTTAATGCCAGATCCTATGGTGGAAACATCAGAGCTGGTCCCCTCGTTACCTAAAATGTATGAAAAAAAAGTCTTCTATGAAATCCAATATTAGTAATTCAGGTTATTAGCTCTTCCATTACATTGATATTGTAGTGCGCTTCCCTTCATACTATAAAGAGTTACACGCCCCTGAATCCACAGCATCAAAGGGAACTCTTAACACTTTTTCCCCAAACTTAAACCCAAACCTTCATCTTCTCTGGTCTTCTATACCTTATAAACACCTGCACAAATTGATTAATTTGATTTGGCAGTTCATCTTCTATCTAAGGGCAATGCACCCGGCCCAGATTGCTGTACTGTTGAATATTACCTTCACTTTTCAAAACTCCTCTTTCCCAAGCTTTTCAAATTACTTCGACACTTTACCAATCTGAACTCCTCTTCTGCTGAAGCTACACTGTCTCATTCCTAAAAAAGATTGGGTTTGGCCCTATGCAATAATTCTAGGCTCATCATTAATTAATACTGATTGTGAGACATTTGCCAAGCATTCGCTCTATGATAACTTCCCATTATGCCTGGTTTAATTGATACTGAGCAATCTGGTTTTATCCCTTTTAGGAATATTGCAGACAATGAATGTGTATTTTTATCTAATATTAATAAAGCTCACAAAATACAGGACTCTTTGGCAGCATTATCTGTGGATGCAGAGAAAGCTTTCGATGGGGTGAATTTACAATTCCTTTAGAAAGCTTTGCAGTGGCATGTCACTGGCCCACATTTTAGACATCTTATTTCTTTGCCATACACCTGATCACAGTCACCTGTTAAATTCAATTGTATACAGTCCCCTTATTTTTATTTTAACAGAGGAACTAGAGAGGGCTGTCCTCTGTATCCCCAGCTGTTCATTTTAATTTTTGAGCCTTTCCGTCATCAATTAAGGAATTCAGAGATTTTTTTCTAGGTTCTAAATTAAAGATTTCCATGGTAAATTTACTGCTTACGCTCGTCTTGCCTTTTCATGAACTTAATATTTTTTTCTGAAGCCTTGGGCTACAAATTAAATATCAACAAATCTGAGGTAATGCCACTTCATAAATAATGTATCAAGCAACCCTTTATTGAGGGAGGGCTATAATGGAATTCTACTAAAATTAAATGTTTAGGTATACGGCATTGTAAAACTGTTAAGGACACGGTATTAGAGGCTCTTTTAGCTAAACTACACCACTTCTCTCAGAAATGGTTCCCAGTATCTGTTTCATGGTGGGGTTGTTTGTATTCCATTAAAATGATGCTCCTCCCCATTATTAATTTCTATCTCATGTTGTTACCTAGTAAGATATCTAAAAGACTCTTTGGCTCGGTTGACAAAATTCTCTCTAACTTCCTCTGGAATGGGAAAGCACCTAGAATCTGTTTGCTAAAATTAAAACTTCCTAAGGTTTCAGATGGTGTTATTTCCATGACTTGTACCACCTGTCACAGGGCCTTTGGCATAGGCAAATGCAATGCTAATTCTCCCGTCTTTATTCTCCCAATAAATTATGGTTCTGTTTGGAGGCTGCTCTTTTGCTGCCCTTCATCCACAAACATATTCCTTTATGTCCATTCCACCTAAGTTTTGGCTACCAGCCACTGAAACACAAGCCACTGCCTTACTGAAACCCCTTCTTGTCTCTCCACTTACTTCCTCTAATAAGTTCTTAAACAGTCCTATTTGGCATAATAATTGGCTTAAGAACAAAATAGCAAAACACTGAAATGGAAAGCATGGATGGACAAGGGCTTATTCCTCACCTTACAACAGATATGGTCTGGTTCCCTTATATAATTTACTGAGTTATTTACCTTATAAGATCTCCTATATTCCCTGCTAGCCCAGTATAATGAGCTCACAGCCCCAGTTTGAACTGCTTTTCACATGATTAATCTCTCCAGTTTCCTCACACACTAGCTCACCTCCTGACCCGCTCTCATCATCTGTGCCTTCTAAGGCAGTTACCATTTACAAATGACTTAGAACACCGGACCCAGACATGGCTAAAACAATAATTGAAACATTGTGGGAGCCTGACTTACATTCTGTATGACCTTTCTCTATATGATAGTCTAACTCAAACTGTTTTTTTTTCATGACTTTTTTACACTCCTGTTCGTCTTTGTAAGGCTAAACGTGTCCACCATGACACTTGCTGGCGTTGTGATACTCACCAGGAACATACTTCTACATGTTTTTTCTTGTCCTACTTTCTCAACTTCTTGCACGCTAATTTGGAAACAAATTAATGATATCACTCAGGTAGTTCACATGCCCTTTTAACATGAAGCTTTGTTTTTGGTACGGCTTGCATATTATTTGATCTTCTAACGGAATACTTGGGAAATTTCTAGATCTTTTGATTTCAACTGGCAATTACCTCCAACTGGAAACTCTACCAATATTACACTCCAATCCTGGTGGAACTTAGTATGTCATCACTGCAGGCTAGACAGACACAGCCTCAGCTGATTACAGTTATCAGTTATGTGTAATTGGTTATAGATGCACTTACCTATCTCACATTGGTATGCCTGTTGCTACTGTTCATTCCAATTAATTCTATTCCTTATTGTATTCAATGTTCAACATGTTCTGTTTTTTTTGCATTTGATATTTTTTTCACTTAGATTATTTCTTAGCATTACTATTTGACTCATAATATCCATTCTTCATCTTTTTTCCCTATATCCTTCTCGTTTCATCTCTTTCTCTTTAAATTGAAATTCCTTTTTTTTTTTATTTGGATTGCCTTCATTTGTTCTTTTACATTTTTGATTTGCATAATTCTCAGGACTGTTTACAATTCAATGTGCTTCATACTGCAACCTGGTATTATATTTATTACTGTTCTCTAACAAAATCTTTAAACTAAAAGGAAAATCTACTATCAGAATAGGATCAGATTGTGTTTCGAAGAAGGAGATGTGCAGGGTAAAAAATGTATCAAGTCGTACTTGAAGCATTATGAAGAGCCTGGGGAAAGGTATAATACCACAACAAAGACAGGCTCCAATGCTGGATGGATAAAACATGGCCACTAACTTAAAAGTTGTTAAATGTTTTATGCATGCATGGTTAACTTTAAAATTTTACTTGAATAATCAAGTCCAAGAATTAACAGCAGTGACAAGAAATAGAGTTATATGTACATCATGAAAACATAAGAAAGCACCATAGAGATACAGTCACACTAAAAGAACCAAGAAATACTGCAACTAACCTGGAACAAAATAAATATTCGGAAAAACAACTGAA
This sequence comes from Pleurodeles waltl, assembly GCF_031143425.1. Lineage (NCBI taxonomy): Eukaryota > Metazoa > Chordata > Amphibia > Caudata > Salamandridae > Pleurodeles > Pleurodeles waltl. Next base: position 785,528,965 of record NC_090442.1, on the reverse strand, counting down.
TCAAAATCACAGTCAATAAAAATGAAAGGCCTGGCAACAATGGACTGTTCTTTCATTTTTCATTTATCTGTTTAAAGCACAGCAAGAAGTGCTGTGGACGAGTATAGAGTTAACAAAGCTGTTCTGTCATACAATCAGTTTAAATCCCACTTTTGGACAAGCATAACCACCACTTGAACCGCGTGTGGGAAAGTTTAGTTTTCACAATTGATTAAATGGAGATCTGCAACAATGACACAGAACACAGAATTTGAGAAGACTGTTTTATTATGAAATAGCTTGGTAATATTCTGGTCTCTATATGAAGGTATCAGTTTCATTCCCAGAGTCACCTGTGCAAGAAGCAGGCCTAGGAACCCCTCATGGCTTCTTCAAGTTTAATGGATAAAACTGTTATCTATTACCACTCCTGCACCATTAGTCCAACCATCAAAATCCATGCAACAGGGATGTCTTGTTAATCGTAGATAGATACACATTTTATGTGACGAATTTCTGGAAAATTAAGAAATACTCAGAGTACAGTAACCACAAGAGTAACAGTACAGAGGTGTTGAGGGTATTAAGCTATGTAACAATCTTGTAATTTTTAACAAAATAAGAGATGGCTTTTAGCTATATTTTGTCACCATTGTAGAACATTTCATTTGTTGAAAACCTTTTAGGGGGGTTAGACACTGCTTGGTAAGGTCACTAAATGCACTGCACCACAAGGCCATTTTGGTATTTTGCCCTGGTCACCAATGTAATCCATAGTAGAAGAAATCTTGGTTCCCCTTCATAGCTTTGCCTCCCTTTGATTAAAAAGCAATCCAAGACCAAAAATATATTAACTGTTGAAGACTGTATTAGCACCAGGAAACACAGTAACAAAGAAATGTTAATTGATTTTTGAAGGGAATGTAAATAGCTCAATATTCTTTTGAAGATTAACATCTGCCTTTAAAATAAAATAATTTTACGTAGTGAAGAGGTAAGTGGGCTGTAAAAAAGTCAGGAGCCAATCAGTATGTAGTGACTTGACAAAGAAAAGCCTATGTGACCTTAATTTCCTTTCACTCTATCCCCTCTAGAGGCATTAGGTAATATGACACACAAGAATAGTTTTGAGGATACCACAGAGTACAATGAAGTGGGAAGTGTGACTTAAATTAATAAAATCTGGTTAGACATTTGTTCTTCAACCACTGAAACCTTTTCTATCTTCCTTAACACATCTTTAAGAAGTTATCACTACGGCCATGAGTTTAATGTCCCCAAACTTGGTAAATTATCTTGTGTGCATGATATGACTTGAACAGAGGGATGATAAATGACTAACTCTGAACCAGCCTGCCCCCACTCCAACAGATACAGAGTCAAAGGAGCTTCTCCCAGCATTAACGCCTTCAGGACATCTGCCTTGATGTAAATGCCTCCTTTTTCAGGCAAGGAAGGATGGCAGAGATCTGCTTGTTTCAAATGTATTCCAAGAGCACAAGTGCAAATTACTAAAGATAAATTACTTCAGGGAGGCCTGTGTCGAATCACAGAAATACCGATCTAAACATGAACTGCAGATACTTGTGAATCACAGTGGGCTCTTCTTGAACACTTTGCTGATTTCTGTTCAATTCAGCAATCACTTGTTAATCTTCTGCATCTGATTTTCAAGACTTCTTAGAGTCGGAGCCACAGCTGAGTGGCTATTTCTTCACCAGTAACCTAATGTCTCCAGCTTTTTCCTTGCACAACCATATGGTCGTGGTACTAAAATAGCTGTTATTCCCACCATTACTGCAAAATGATTATGTGTTCTCTGATATGCACCTGTTGCTCCATGCGCAAGGCATCTTCCCGCATCAGCATGTCCTCCTTCATGTGCATCTGTAGGTGTTTGGTAAGGTGAGATGATCGGTTGAACCTCTTGAAACAAACATTGCAAAGATATGGTTTCTCTCCCTTGTGCAATTTCTGGTGTGTCAGCATGTTTGCCAAGCGGCTGAAACTCTTCCCGCATTCATCACAAGTATGTGGCCTCTCCCCGGTGTGCAGTTGCTGATGCGTCACCAGATGCGAGGAATGGCTGAACCTCTTGTCACACTGATTGCATGGATAGGGCTTTTCCCCAGTGTGCATTCGCTGGTGGGTTTTCATGTTGGACAAGCGACTAAAGCTCTTCCCACATCTACCACATGCAAATGGTTTCTCCCCCGTGTGCACCCGTCCATGGGTGATCATGTTTGCCACGTCACTGAAACGCTTGCCACATTCACTACATTCATAGGGTTTCTCCCCAGTGTGTGTCCTCTGGTGGTTCACAAGATTTGAAAGTCGGCTAAAGTTCCTTCCACATTCAATACAAACATGCGTTTTTTTCACTCCTTTCTTTCTCCCTGGCTTGTTTGATTTGTGAACATCTGTTTGGAGGCTGGGTGACTGATCTGGATATTCAATGCGTCTTCGTTTTTTCTCATGCCTGATCTTTCCCTTAGAGTTATTTTCCTGCTCTGCTTTTCTTTTGAATTTTCCTGAGGTGTGCTTTGGTATTATCCCTTCATCCCAAGCTTCGATATCCTTCTTCAACCTTTTTCTAGGTTCAGGTTCTGTTTAAAAAAAAAAAAAAAAAAAACACAGTTCAGGCAATTCAGGTGTCTTACAAAACAACTTTAATTTAAAGTCAAGTTTATTGTTACTGAAAGGTTGTGGTGCTCAGAATTGACTGCCAGAGGCTGACTATTTCCATATATTACTTCCTGTGACCCGACAAGCTGTTATCAACTGTGAAATAATGGTTCAAATATTCAGTTCTGTGACAAAAATGACAAACAATGGTGGATACGTGTAAGAAAAAACATGCCTCTTGTAGAGTTTGAATCACCAAGCATGATGAATGTTTAGTACAAACAACTCTAGTGATCAACCACCTACACACAAAAAAAAACGTATTTATAGTTTCTATGGTGTTCATGTTGTTTAGCTTGCCTACCTTCCTTCCTTTTCTCTTACAGTATCTGAACATTTCATTATTCTGGCACACACTTTGAAAGTTGTTACATCATTAAGTTACTTTCTGATTATTATTTTTTTACATGCAAGAATGTGGAGGAGTTTATGTTAATCTCTAAAACGGGATATTATGATTATCAAAAACAAGGGAAAATTAATACTAATTAGTATTTTGTTAAACTGTGTTATGAATTCCAGTTCTAAAGTATTTCTACTGTTAAAATTGTCAGGTTCTCATTAAAAAAAAAAACTTAAAATTTGACTCTTGAGGGTAGCAAAGACCAGGCAACAGTAAAGGCTGAAGGAGAGTTTTGCAGCTGTCTTCTCCATCAGTGATACTTGTATTTCTGTTGTACATACATATAGTATTGATGGAGAAGACCAGGAGGCGGGATGAGAGTTGGCACAGCAATCAAAATAGGAGCTGCAGCTAATACCACTGCCACCTCCGGCAACCTTCAGATGAATGAATACAAGACCCTGCTGGCTAGTCCAGATTTTCCGTTCTCCTATACCCTAAAGCATTTGCTTCTTCTCTTGCATCACAGTGCCTGCACCCTTGGGCCCTATCAGGTGTGAAGGTTGTTTAGGTTGGGAGAGCATGGCGTTGTTGTCCTACACACCATTAGGTGCCAAAAAAACTGCTTCGGACAATTAATTTCTGCTAAAGTGATATGTACCTTACATGCAGGTCAAGGCCATCTTGGCAGTGACAGTAAGGAGATATGAAAAAATATATGGCAGGCTCTAAGCATCTTCTCTCACTTTCTCCTTGTTGTCCCCATCTTCCTGTCACCCCATTCCCGAAACAAAAAAAGCTGCTGAACAGTAGATAATTGTTATTTTCTTTGCTCTACACTGTACAATGACAACAAAGCCTGGTTAGTCATCGGTGAGCCTCGAAGTACCCCCATAGAAATAAATAAACAAATGGAACCTCTAAGTAGATTGCCTCCATAATTCCAACAAAATATTAAGCAAAAAGCTATATCTTAATAGAGAAAATAAATTACATTACACAGGGTGTGCCCAGTAACAATCAGAATCTGGGTCTACTACATATAAATTTGCAAAGTGATGCTGTTGGGAACTGACAAAACCCCTTTTTGAAAAAAGAGTTTCTGAACTCAGAAAAAAGGATGTCAAAAGGCATCCCCTTAACGATGTATGCATTGACTACCCACAACACTATGAAAGAAAAGCAAACTGTATTAGGCAGTGTAAGCCAAACAATGCCTCACTTAAGTGTGTTCCATTATGTGAAAAGCTGTGCAGTGAAAGTGAAGGTGAAGTCACAATAAAATGCATATACAACATGTATTAACTCAAAGAAACAGCTTAAAGGATTGCAATTTGATTAAAAGGATGAAGGTTCCCTTATTTCCCCCTCCTGAAAGCCTGCAGACATCCTGCTTCTCAAAAACAATAAGCAACGTCTTGCACATGCAAAACTGTGCGTCAGCAGCTACGCCACACCTCCTCCAGGTACACATCCTGATCAGTATCCTAAACTAAATGAGAAATCGAAAGCCTACTGTTTTGCAGTAAATGAGTCACCATAAAGGTAACTTCTTTCTGGCTCCCTCTCCTTCCAAACCTATAGATGGATTTCACAGCATGGTTACAGAATCAATGCAGGGAGATAAGAAGGCAATCACTCACTGAAGCAAATACAAATTCTCAAGAGTTACTGGTCAAAATGTCTTGTCAAGTAACAGTGAAAGCTTAGTACTTGTGGAACATATTCAGGTAGCTGGTCCTTATTTCAGATAGTTATGCGCCTGGAGAATATGAAAGTAAGCAATATGTCTGACTGGAACGGGGCAGACCTTTGATAAAGAGACATTTCCTGGAAGGAGTAATAAGAAAGAGCAAAGGGCCATCCCTTAATCCATGGTTAGTTGATCTTTGCACACGCAGAGTGTAAGGTTATACCCTGAAGAATGTGCAAGATGCCCTCTAACTACAAATAAAGGGCCAGACTATAGCCACAAGCATGCCTGAGCATATAGGGTATTTATCCTTACAGGAACTTGGAGGAACAGGGGAATGGAGACAAATGGGCATTCCAGCATGAGACTTTCACCCTAGGACCTACTGGCTTTTGCACATTCATGAGACAAGGTTGGTTATTTTAAGTTGTTCTGCAATGCAAATGCATCCAAATTTGCTTGACTTCAACACTCGAACAAGGACTGCCCATCTGACGTCCCATGAACCTAGTGAGTTTAGAGGCCTCGTGCAGCAGTCTGCTTTGATTTACTTTAGACATGTCATGTGACAGACACGGCATAGAATATCCTGCAGATCCATTGAAAGCCAGGAGAGTGGTGGGGGAAGGAGTGCCACCCACCCTTTGAGAATATACAGGAACTAGGTTATTGTCAGTGAGGTTTACCCCACCATAGACAGGACCACTGGATGGAAGGCCTTTAAAAGGACAGAAAGTCTGTCTCCTCCTTGAATAAATGTACATTTAGCATCCTATTTACATTTAGCGTCCTAATAGGTCTTACCCATTAAGCACTGATGGAGAGGTCACTGCATCTGAAATCAAAGTTGCCTATTGTGACCGTTATTTGCAGACATTTCAAGTAAAAGGCAACATTCTGCCAATGTTTCGGTGGGGGAGGCCCTTGAAGGGATGCAACTAGAGGTTGTAGACGTAGGCTGGCTGTTGAGTACCTTGTTCCACTTTGCCACGTGGAGCTACAGGGATTGCACAACCTGCAGAACACAAGGGGCTACCTCGGTGCAATCTAAGAACTTTAAAAAAACAGAAGCGTCTTAAGGATTCCCAGCTTCCATTATGGGTATCATTTTAATGGAAATGAAGACTCTTGTTACTTTTGGAAGGAAACTGGATCCTATAAACTGAATACTAAATTCTCTTCTAGGTCACAAGATTACTTTTTTTTTTGGGGGGGGGGGGGTTTGTTTGCATGTGTGTTTTGTTTGCGGAGGCATCCCCTTGGGCAAGGGTCGCTCATGGGGGGCTCATTACTGTTTGCCATTTCTGCCCCCAAGGGGGGAAGAAAGCCCACCAGACACCAGGGAAGATTATTTTTTTTTTCACACAAAAGAGGGTGGGGGTATAGTCATACCTCCAACCCAAATAAAAATGGGGACAAAGTTGTTCTTCCCACCGGTGGGCAGATGGACCCATTTATTGGGGGGAGGGAGGAGCAGAAAGCCTACTAGATGCAGAGAATTAAAAAACAGTGGGGTGGTGGCTACCAACCAGTATGAGCATGGTTATGCCCCTACCCCAACTGAAGGGGGTAACAGTCTTTCAGCTCTCCCCCGCACACTAAAATATCTTATCCCAATGGCAAGCATGAGGACAATTGATTATTTGGGGCCTACCCACATAAGTGAGGTACCATTTTTAGCGGGAGTCTTGGGGGAACACAGAATAGAAGAACAAGTGTTATTGCCCCTTGTCTTTCTCTACATTTTGTCCTTCCAAATGTAAGACAGTGTGTTGAAAATACATCTATTTGAGAAATGTCCTGTAAGTCACATGCTGCTATGGGGACCCCGGAATTCAGAGATGTGCAAATAATCACTGCTTCTCAACACCTTAACTTCTGCCAATTTTGGAAATATAAAGATTTCCTTGATACCTATTTTCACACTTTATATTTCACCAAATGAATTGCTGTATACCCAGTATACAATGAAAACCCATTGCAAGGTGCAACTCCTTTATTGGCTCTGGGTGCCTAGGGATCTTGATTAACCTACGAGCCTCACATACAACCACAACCAGAGGAGTCCAGCAGACTCTTCCATAGCTCGAAAACGTTATAGAAGAAAATGTGGACACAAATGGCTTTTTTCACCTCAATGTCAACATTTTTTTAATTTTAGCTGTTACTTTCTGTAGGAACCCCCTTGAAGGATCTACACAAATGGCCCCTTGCTGCATTCAAAATGTGTTCTACATTTCAGAAATGTTTAGCTGTCTGGGATCCAGCATTGGTTTCACACCTGTTACACATGTAAAATGCCAAACTTGTGTAGAAAAATGTGGTTTTCTGAATCAAGTCTGCCTGTCCCGGAAAGCTGAGAAGAATGTGATTTTAGCACAGCAAGCCCTTTCTTGATGCTATTTTCAGGGACAAAACCACATGCTTCCTTCTGCAGCACTTTTTCCCATTAGAAAAAAACAAAAAAACACGAAATTTTAGCACTATTTTGACTCATTACTTGGTCTCCTCCAGGGGAACCCACAAACTCTGGGTACCTCTAGAATCCTTAGGATGTTGGAGAAAAAAACGATGTAAATTTGGCGTGGATAGCTTATGTGGGCAAAAAGATATAAGGGCCTAAGTGCGAACTACCCAAAATAACCAAAAAAAACAGGCTTGGCACAGGAGGGGGAAAAGGCCTGGCAGCGAAGGGGTTAGGGAAAACGGGATGCATTAAAAACAAAAAAAACACTAATTTATTTAAAACCAGTCACAGACATGGTGGTCTGCTGTCCCCAGCAGGCCACCATCCTGTGAGGACGGCCATTCCCAATGGGGTTGCAAATTGCAACCTACCTCATGAATATTTATGAAGTGGGTCATTTGTGAACCCCATTGAGAATTGCAAGCAGTGTCATTGACACTGTTGTACATCAGGTTTTGCGAGTCACAAATTGTGAAATACTAAGAATCGCAATTTGCGAGTCGCAAAACCTGATATTTGTACATGTGGCCCTAAGTAACTGATCGAGATCAATCAAGTGCAATAGAAGATGAAGGCCATCAATGCTTTTTAGGTTTATTTTTTACAAGAATGCAGTGGGAGTAAAGAAATTCATAGCACTAAGTTATCTTGCACTTGGTTGACTCGAAATCCAGTTTCTCCTTTTGGATTGCCTCAAACATCGTTCTGAGGGGACCCATGGGGACAAAAAAACTCACAAGACAAGGGAACCTGTGATTCTTCCTCACTAGCCCAAAAAACCTACTGGACTCAGTCTTTCAGCCCCTTGAAAGTTATTCATGTTTATGGGGCTTATGTTCATAAGCCCCAAACAAGTTTATTCTGGTAGGTGGGAGACACCACATCTAAAGAAACTACAGATTCATGACCACTGATGATAGGTTCTGGAGCTCAATACTAAATGATCTGTTCCAAAATAGTAGAGTACACAGTGTAAGATACTAAGTCACTTGGTGAGTGCCTCCTGAGAGGATTTCTGTAACATGCCATCCTCTCTAAAAATTCATTGAGTGGTGTATAACTGGGAAATTGCTTCCCTGAGTAGGTACATTATGTGTTTCTAATGTTGTGTCAACTAGCAATGCTCATGAACTCAGTTGGTATATTTTGCTCCAGATGGTATTTTAATATGTAATTAGTAGCTTTTAACCAATACTACAATGCTTAGAATGCCACCTAATGGTTAAACTTGGCATGTGTCTAAAAGTGAAAATCAAAAAGGGACTCACATACCGTTAGCAAGACTTGTAGTTGAAACGAGTTGGTGTGGGGAATTTGTGCTTAATAAAGGAATGTTGTACTAAATTGGATCCCTGGAGTGCAGTGTCTTCCTTGACAAATGATATTGCCGGAGCAAGGTCAATCTCTAACGCCAGCACATGCCAGCGAAAGCGCGATGTGTTTCAGACCGTTTGCAGTTTCAATAAAAACATACATGGCTGCGCCCGATGCAGAAGCAAATGCAGTATCAATAATTGATTGTGTAGGATTTTTTTTTGAAAGAGATTACTGTCGGTGTACTCCCAGCGCAAGCTCGGAGGGAGCTGTCATCGCGGAGGGCCGGGGATTTCCATTGTTATTTTGTACATGATTTTACAAGCATAACAACGCAGTGTGAGGCAAGGAAAAGGACAATTGCTTATGAAACGCCAAATGGAGTACCATAATGGAAGCAAGAGCAGCGAAAAGAGCACAAAGAGCGTAAGTGCTCTTTACAAAAAGAAAGGTGTACAATAAAGATACAAATAAAAGGCCAATCTCAAGGTAGAGGAAAGAGCTTAAAACAACTGCGTAACCAATTAGATTGTTGAAGAAATGACTATGAGTTGGGAGATTTTAACAATAGAAATATGTAGAAGTAGGGAGAGCCCCCAGAGGACTCAGGATTTTCACCCTTCCCAATCACCCAAACACAAGGCCGGCAATGCTGAAGGAATGGGGGACAGAACAACATGCAATGCTCAAATAATATGATGTTGATAATAATCAAATATGCGAAAAGAGATATTGAAGAAATGCATAACTTAATTAAGGAAGTTGGATTACAAATACAAGCATTGAAACAGAAGAAAGGAGTAATAAATTAAGGAGTGCCATGGAAATCAAACTTGATTAACATGAGGCAGAGACTGAGGGACGCAAACAAATAAAGTTTACAAGGGATGAACGAGACTATGCAAATGTGAGGAACCTAACATTTGCAATAAGATTTGACAATCTGAAAAAACTATTTTGCTCAGGACAAGCTAAAATAATGATACCATCCAAAGTTACATTGAGGGAATCAGATGCCGAATTAAGTGAAGGCAAAGGAGCATCGGGACCTGTTATGAAACCAATTTTTTTAAATTTCTTTTTTTTTTAGAAGAAATTAAATTGATATACATTGACCAAAGGATGCAGCAGAGGAAGAGGTCGAGTAAGAAGTCAATCATTAAACAGACCAGAAAATGGCAGAAAACAAGGAGCAAGTGAAAAAAGAAAATACCAGTTACACAGCCAACAGAAGAAATCATGAACTGCATGCAGGAGAATCAGGAGGAGAACTTGGTGGTAAATCTCTCCATTCACCAACTCAGGAAGGAAGAGAGCAAACTACTAAATAAGGGCCTGACATTCTGTCCACAGAGGTATTTCAATGATGTGGAAACCATGAGTGGCGTCTGTAAGTTTGTGCGTAAAGTTAAATTGGCAAAGTACTTCTCCAAAAGGATTCCCAAACCACAGGGACCATGCAATGAACAACCTCAAAACAGAGTTATTAATTGAACAGAAAACAGATATAAAAACCATGTATGACCTTTTACACGATCTTGGGGATGAAGAACTCATGGAGACAATTTTAAATAAAAAATCTAAATTCTGCCCTGTAATTACTCACGACAACAAAATGTACACTTTTTCGGACCTCGTGATGGCTGATTTGGAAAAATTAGAGTATACACAGAACAGCAATAGAAAGGAGAAATTAATCTAACAAGAACGTGATGCACTGGAGGGACTAATGCAAAAAAACACTATAGAGATCAAACCTGGTGATTGGGGGGGTGGAGGGGCTGATAACATAGTTATCCAAAATAAAGCGGATTTATATGGAAGTGGTGTATCACCAACTAAATGATAATACAAACTACAAGAAACTTACATCCAATCCCATCAATTGCCTTATTACAATATTGCAAACAACTTGCAGAGATGGCACAGGGACACGCTTATCAATGATGAGGAGCTACAATTTGTGAGCAATGAGGCTTGAATTCCCGCAATTTATTTCCTAAGATCCATAAGACACTGAAAAAGCCACCAAGAAGACCCATTGTATCAAGTTGCAGGTCACTTTATGAGAAGACTTCAACTTATGTTGATTATTACTTGGCACTGCTTGTAACCACAATCAGTTCCTATATCAAGGATACAGGAGATTTTTTGAGAATCCTGAATCAAACCATCTGGCAGGAGGGGTTAGTCACCATCGATGTTGTGTCCCTTTGTACCACCATTGAACATACTATTGGACGACGTGCAATTGAGTATTTCTGAAACAGAGAAATATTAAGGTATTACAACACTCAAACATGATACTAGAAATGTTTGATATGTACCCCAAAAATAATATCTTTCTATTCAACCACCAATTATATGCTCAAATACGCAGTACCGCCACAGGAGTTTCTTTTTCTCTCTGCTACGCCAAATTCACCATGGGCTAAAGGGAAAGAGAGGTGGCATGGACAGAGCCTAATGAAACCTATGTGGAAAAAACTGAACTGTGGTTAAGATTTATAGTTGATCTGTTTTCATATGGTCAGGCATGGAAAAACAATTCATGGAATGCTTTGATATCTTGAACAATAATGAATGTGGGCTCAAATGTACTTGTATCATGAACAAAACACAAATAGGTTTCCCGGATGTGAAAGTATATGTCAAGAACAACAGATTGGCGACAACCCTGTATAGGAAACCCACGGCAACCAACAGTATTCTTCATGGAACAAGCTTCCACCGACCACCATTAATCAGGAGCATCCCTTATGGGGAATTTCTCATCTCAAAACAACAGAGCAGAGATTCCAATCAACGGGGTACCCCAGAAGCTACATCAATCAAAAATGAAACAAGCCAGAGAAACCAACCACAATCAAATCCTGACCCAAAGCACAGGTAGGAAGAGCACTAATGAACAAGAAGATGTAATAAGGATCATAATGACCTATAGTAAAGAATATCAACAGAACTACAATATCTTCAAGAGACACTTGATCAGTAAAGATCCAGACACTGGACGCGAATTGGACCCCAATCTGAAGATCACCTTTTAAAAAGTTCCATCACTTCAAGATAAATTGGTTAAGAGACACTTTACACTTTCTAAACAACAATCCTGGTTAGATAAGGGAAGTATTGGCTTTGTGAAGTGTAACAAATGTAAGGCTAGTCAAATAGCAAAGAACATGAAAAGAATTAAGGATTACAAAGGCCACAACATTATCATGAATTAAAGAATAACGTGATAAGAGGTGTGTGGTATAGGCTATCAAATGCCAGTGTGGCCTCAAATATGTGTCCACTTAAGAAAAGGATATTAGAACATATTTGAGCCGTTCAAAATAAAGCCTTAAGCTATGCTATAGCCAAACAACCTCCAATATCCCATGAATGATTGGACAATAATGAGGTACTATGGAATGGCCAATGTGTCTAAGGATGAAAGAGGAGGCGATAGAGAATTGAAGCGGAGGAGATTGAAATCACGCTTCATCATCTTGTTAGGGACCAAGATACCATATTGTGATGAAGAATTACATGTACACTTGTAACTGTATCCAGTATAATTTACATGAGTGGGCGCAAATATAACAAAGCAGCCTCTGCTGGACTCAACTTACTTTATAGCACTATACAGCATTGAAATAATGTGTTTACATGTTGACTTAGACACCCTCAGTATTGTTGGTTACACACTTTGTATATAGCGATTTACTGGAAGTCAATTTGTCACACTGAGCATTCCACTCCGATGGCAGCATTATATGGGAAGTGCAATTACTGATATGATATGTGTGCACCAAGCAGTTGATGTGATAATGAGAAGTCTGACAATACAATACTGCCATACACTGTGCAACCAGTGAGTAGTTTGCTATCATGCCTTGGGTTAAGTCACTATCAGATGAACCATAAGTTTAATAATACAAGCACTGAGCTAAGTACAAGCATCATATGTATGGCATCATATGTATGTCAGTATATGTAGTTGCACTGAGCTAATCATAGGCATTATGTAAATGTCATTATTAGGATGAATGTATGCAAGATAAGTGTACATCCCTTAGCCATTGTCTGTAATCTTGGCATGGCAGCAGCTTTAACACAGGTGATGATTAATATCCAGTACCAATTGAGACATATTTGTAACTAAGGTTGAAATTCATACGAACATTCTTGGTCCTGTACGGGACACTGATGATGTATAGGATATTGCAGTGTCGACTAGCAATGCTCATGAATTCAGATGGTATATATTGCTCCAGATGCTATTTTAACATGTAGTCAGTAGTTAGGTCGAGCGCACAAGCGATTTGACCTATTGTAAATATTGTGGGCTTTTAACCACGCCAATCACTTTCACTGGTTCGTGGGCTTACCTTTCAAAAATCACTTGATGTCATTGATAATTGCTTTAAGTTTGTCGCACCTTAAGGCTGTTTTTGTCACGCCTTACGGTCTGCCCCTGTGACATGTATTACTGCGTGGTTGTAGATATACTTCAGCGTGGGGAAACTATTTTTCTTGTCTCTCCCCCTCGTGCTGCATGGTGGCCATGGCGCATATATCTCGAACAGGCACAACAGTGTGAACTCGATCTGCGGTATTGAAGCGCTGGTCATATTGTTCACAGTTACCTATTCAGAGTCATTTCTTGTGGCTCTCCCCTTAAAACACTTGAAATTGGTAAATGCTTTACATAAAACAGAAATCCTCAAAGCGAAAGCAGCTCTCCTGGCACAGCGGGGGAGCAGATACTACAATATTCACTGCACTCAGGAAAACTTGACCCATAATGCTTTGCAAGCATTCTTTTTCATAACAATTTTGCCCAGGACAATGGGACCACCACCAAAATGTTCTGCACAACACACTGTTTCTTTCTAGGTCATCTCTGGGATCCCACACTACATTAGAGAGGACCCCAAAATAATAACCCCTCCCAACGTTCAATGTCTTTTTCAGCATTTTCATGGCTGGAACGTTTGTTTTCTAGCTGGGAATAGCTTGTGTTTTAGGGGCCTTGTGTGTAATATCATTACAATAGGCCTGCTACCCCTGAAAATATGTCATGCACTATGCCCCCTAGGGGCTACCAACATGGTTACTCTGCATTATTTATTGCCATTTTCTGTTTGTGTGTTTATGCCCTTTAGGGGCTAACTATATAGTTACATGACCGTGTTTCTTAGAAATGCTATTTTCATTGTGGTGTCTTCTAGGGGCTGTTCTAAGCATGACAGTCATATCAACATATAAAAATATTTATGGCACGAAAACGTGCCCCATAATGCTTCGCAGGGCACTTCTTTTACAGAATATTTTTGCTCATAACTCAGCGTATGGTGAACCTACGTCAATGGGACCACCTTCAAAACACTGACCACAATGTGCTCTTTCCATTTACATTATCTCTGGGTTCCCACACTGTCAGCTGGGATGCCAAAATAATAACCCCTTCCACCATTTTATGCCTTTTAATCTTTTTCATGGCTAGTACTATTGTTTTGCAGTTAGGAGAAGTTTTCTTTTAAAGGTCTTGTTTGTAATATCATTGCAGTAGGCCTGCTAGCCCTGAAAACGCCCTCTAGGGGCAAAGTAGATGGCTACACTGCATTACGTTCTCCAGTTATTTTTTCATGGGGTGATACCCTCTAGGGGCTAACAATATGGTTACATGACCATGTTTCTTACAAAATATATTTTTGTTATGGTGCCCTCTAGGGGCTGTTTTGAGCATTACTTTTTAATGCCAAAAGTTTATTTCTGTTAAAGGTTTAAATTGTATACATTTTAATAATCTCTCCTTTTTATAATTATGACCATAATTCAGGCCAACATAACATCCTTGTTACCCTACAACTGTTTGACCACTCTTGATATGTTTGAGTGACCCTTCTAGTTTATTTCTCCTCTGTGGCAGTCTTGTGTCTTTTTGGGGGGAATTGTGTGAGCCAGCCAGCAACTCTGATGGTGGGGTGGTGAAAGTGGTATTCAACCAGAATTAGCATGGCAGATTTAAATTAGGATGCTAAATGGCAACATTTCCATTCTTTGCTGCAGATAGAGGAAGAAGGTAAATGGAAGTGTTTTAGTTTTATGCAGGGCCACTGGAATTATATGGCAGGAAAAGACACAATTATGAGGGAGAGTTGACCAATTTATGTGCCAAGAAAAGTCCATTTATGAATTCAGAATGCCAATAGATCTAACTCAAGCAAATGCAAGACCTATTGCATTGCCCTCTAGGGGCTACTTATATGGTTACTCTGCATTATTTATTGCCATTTTCTTTTTGTGTGGTTATGTCCTGTAAGCAAATGAGAGACCTTCTGAATTGCAAATGCTTGTTTAGCTAATACTACAACTCCCAGATTGCCACCTAATGGTTAAACTGGGCGTGCGAATAAAAGTGAACAATCAAAAAGGGACTCACATACCGTGAGCAAGACTTGTAGTCAAAACACGTTGGTGTGTGAGAATTTGTGCTTAATAAAGGAATTATGTACTATATTGGATCCCTGGAGTGCGGTGTCTTCCTTGACAAATGATATCTATGTGTATATAAAAATAGGGATACTTTTACATTTTTTAAGGGTGAAATATTGTGTAGACTACACAGTTTGTTTTCTGTGTTTTAAGGGGAAATATAGTGTAGTACAGTATATTTTTAAGTTTGTACATCTTCAATTTTTTTTCTAATTTATGTAGGACACCGTAGTAATTTCTAAGTACTTCATAAACTTTTTTTTAAAAATACATAAAGTAATACAAACATTTCCCTACATTTACAGACTTGGGTAAACTGCCTTTTCCTTCCTACTCACTTCTAAAACAGTACTAAATGATTTCCCCTTAGAACTCAGAATGAAGAAAAATGGCCTCATTCAAGGTTGGCGTCAAATGAAAGCCCGTCTCAGGGTGACGGCCGTACCACTGCAAATGTGGTGGTCTGACGCCACATTATGACCCTAGGGATCGGACCCCCACGGGACCGCCGTCAATCCCGGGAACATGGTTCCTGACAGTCCAACAGCGAGCTGAGTTCCGCACTGTCTGGCTGATTACAACTCTACTTACCGCCAGCCATGGAAAGGCTTGCAGTAAAGCCAGTGCTGGGGGCCATGTGGAGGCCCCTGCACTGCTCATGGCATAGGCAGTGCAGGGCCCTCCCTGCCCAGCACTGTTGGAATGTGCACTGCCTGCTTTGCAGGTGGCACCCCTGGTCGATATGATTGGCCTCGGCTCCATGTGGAGCTGAGACCAATGCCACCGCACATATTCCACTGGGTTGACCGGCAGAAACCCTGGTTTCTGCCAGTCAGCCCAGTGGAAACCTTTTAATGGGTCTGGTGGGGAGGCCATGAGCTCTGTGGCTGTCCTCTCACCGCAAGTCTGGCAGTCAGCTTGTCTGACCGCCCCAGATTCGTAATCGGGCCCTAAGTGTGGTCTAAACAATATGGCTGCCTTTTAATTTTGTAAGGGCATTCATTACCCAATCATATTCTTTTTCGTTATCGCATTGTACAGTGGTATACCACAGCCAAATATATCACTAGGTTTTTGTGCCTTATATCTTTACAATTACTGAATCAATTTAGACCTACTGTCAAAAAGGACTCTTTTCACCCTATAATCTACATTTCTGCCAAATTTCAGATAAATCCATTCCGCCATTTTACTGCTATGTCTGCTTAAACAACACTCTATGACAGGACATGCCATTCCACTCCATGCTACAGCACATCAATCCACTCTACCTCCATTCTACCATGCACCAGTCCATAACATCCCAATTCAGTGTATGCTACTTCATGGCTCTCCACTCTATGACACTAGGTCACAAGCCACTTCTTCTACAAGTCCACTTCACTCTACTACATGCCACTCTACTCTACAACATCCCAAATAACTCTACGCCTCTATTCTAAAACACTACATGACAAGACTCTCTAGTCTACGCAATGCCACAACTTTACAACAAACACAACTCCACTCTAAAACACCCCATTCTACAATATTCTCCTCTACTACACTCCCCTCTATGCCACTTTGCGGTACTCCACCATATGCCACAACTCTGACATGACACTCCACGAAACACCACTCGACTACTTTACCACTCCACACCACAACACTCTTACTATACCACACTTTACACCACTCCACAGTAATCCACGTTACTTTAGTGTACGACATGCCACTTCACTTTACTCCAGTCCATTCCATTCCATTCTATTCCATTGTACAATACTTTACCACTCTGTAAGACACTTCCTTCTACATCACTCTATTCTAAGACACACTACTCTACTTTATGCAAGACCACTCTACAACACTTTACTACCTCTATGCCACAGTATGACACTCTACTCCACTCTATCCCCCTCCACTCCACCCTACTCTATTCCACTCTAGGCCAATGTACACCACTCTACTCCAGTCTGTAACTCCCTCTACGCCACTCTACCCCAATTTACTCCACTCTGCTGTACTGTATGACACACAACTCCAGTTTATGCCACTCCACTCTACACCAGTCTATGCCATTCTACTCTACGTCACTTTCCAACACTCTATGACACACCACACTAATGCACTGCACAAAACGCCACTCCACTTTATGACACTTTACTTGACTCTACGGTATGTTACTCCTCCCTACTCCACTTTGACACTTTACTCCACTCTACGCCGCTCTACAATATGACACTCTACTCCACTCCAGGCAACTCCACTCTACAACACTATGCAACTCGGACCCTCTACTCCATTCTATGCCACTCTACTACACTGAATGACATGCCACTCCACTCACCATCTACGACACACCACTGTGCTGTATGACACTACCCCCACTCTACGACACCCTCCTCAACCCTACTCGATGACACTCTACTGTATGACATTGTACACCATCCTATGTCCACTCCAGTCTACAACACTCTACTTCACTCTATGTCACTCCACCTCTAGACTACTCTACTCCTCTTTATGTCCCTCCACTCTACAACACTCCACTTCATTTCTGAATGCCCCTCGACTCCAGAAGACTGAACTGTGCTCCTCTCCTCTGTGCCACATCACTGTGCTCTACTCTATGCCACTCTACGAGTCTGTACTCAATGATACTCCACTGTACGATACTACACTCTGTGCCACTCCACTGTACCCTAAGACAAGTCACTTAACGGTTCTCCACTCTAGAACACTCTACTCCACTGCAGGCGGCTCCACTCTATTACAATCCACTCTACAATATTCCATTCTACATCAGTACACTGTACAACACTCTCCTCCACTCTACAACACTTACCTGTAAGACATTCCACTGTACAACGCTCTACTCCACTGACACTTCACCCTACAACACTATAAACCACTCTTGCTTCTAAACATCACTGTACTCAACAACACTCCATGCGGTGACACTCCAAAACTCATTTTGCTGGCGTCAGAGTATCTGCCCTGTTTTGCACAGTCAACTGATACTTGTTTCTTTATAATATTTTGTGTTCCTTTTGGGGTGAGCTACTATTCTTTCATACTATTGCGATTTGTTCAAATCGACCTAGTACCTTAGCATTTTTCCACGTGACTATATTATGGGTACTTTATTTGATATAGAGAATATGTGTGGGTCATGATTTCCAACATCATATGACTACTTGTTCTCCACGTCTATGCTTAACAAACTATTGTTTATTGTATATTATTTTGTACTGTACCGCATACCTGTTTCTGGGCACATGCATTCCTATGGAGCCTGTGCTTTAATTTGGGATGGTAAGCCTACGTTTCCCTTGATTGCTTTTCACATGGGTCATTTACGAGCACAGTAGTTGCTTAGTGCTTGTCAAGTTTTATTTACATCACCTTTTGATGCACAACTTGTTCATTAGAATGTGTATTATTGCCTTTATATTTCACAGGGTGACTTGCTGACTAGACTGACCATGACACGCAGTTGGTATGAGTAAGTGACCAGATATTATCTGCTTCATTGTATCCTAATTGGGTCTAGGTAATATTATCAGGAGAAGTTATGTTGTTGGTCCTGAAGAAGCATCACTGGATCCTACGTGACCACTCAGACGCGAAACATGTCGACCTAGTATTATAGGAATTCGGATAGTGTTCATCTTCCTCTACCCACATGGAATGAGAGTGTGGTTGAGCATTATATCCATAAGCACTCCCCGTAACTGTTTTAACCTTGGCCTAAACCACTTTCTGAATTATTAAATGTGATGGTTACGGTTTACAGCCAATTTTACGTTTCACTTTTTTTCTCTCCTGTATACACCAATAGTTTGTGTTCATTACAGACACACCTATCATTGGTAGTAAGATCTCCGGCTAAGAGCTACCTCCTTTTCTTAAAGGGGTGGCCCGTCAGACATTGCAGTGCCGGTCTGATGAGGAGCTTTCTCAGTGATGAAACTTGACATCCTATTGGGTGTGAGAGGGCTTTTTTGCTCCTGGCTATCAAGTTCCCCTGTGTATTAGTTGTGTCTCTTTTTCCTTTTTCATAGATTTTATTGTGGAACAGTGTACTTTATAATTGTCATAGGTTATATTCGGGAGTCTGTACACTGGACCAGTAATCTCCCTGTTCCCTCTCTTATCATTTACTCCATTAAACACTTCACTCTATGATTTCCTACACAATTTTATAGTCTTATAATTTGTGCAGCTGCATTCACAGTGTTGTGGAGTCGCTAACCATAGCCACAACTGTAACTTGCCCTGCTACCATTCCTAGTGTTCTCATCAAAGACGTAATTCAAGATTTCATTAGCGTTGTTGTGAATGCTGTGATTTAAGGTAGTATTAGCAATTTAAAATGAAGCATATAATCTGTGCATGGAGAAGGCGCAAGTTATAGTTCATGTAGTTTGGCTAGCGAGTTCATAAAACTGTGTACGCAGGTGCAAAAGTTATAGGACGTTTTTGACAGGTCATAAGTTATACATATAACTTTAGAATTTTTAAGGTTTATGTAGATTAAGTTGGATTTGTATAGAAAGAATAAATAATGCTTTTCCTTACTATAACTAAGCATTAACCTTTGTATTTTTCATTAAATATATAATAAGTAATCTGAGGTGTGTATGGGCATACCGCTGATGCAGAATCCTTCCTGGGTACAGACTTCAGACTTTGCCCATTCAGAGCTTTCTCTTTTGTGATGACAACTGTGCCAGAACCCCACTCTTCGGCAAATTGCCACTGTCATCCTGCTCAGGATCCAGCTTGCCTCATTGAAGACATGTAGGCAACCCCTTTTTTTCCGAACAATTTCTAAGTCAGAGGGTAAACTTCCCACCAGGACAAACATGGCCCTTGTTTCTGACCCGCCATCCATTGTGGTTGGCACTAATGTGTGACTCAGTCTAGAATGGCCAGATAACCAAAGTTGTCACTTAGTGCTTTTTGGCGCTATTTTTAAGTTAAACTTCAAAAATTAATATCTCCAGTTCTACTTATTGGATGTTTGGTGCCATTTCATTTATTACATTTTATTTATTTTTCAGGTTGAGCCGATACAGCGGAAGCGCTGTCTCGTTGAGATATGTTGTATATACTTTGTGGGCTTCAAGTTCCCCCATTGCTTTTCATTAGTTTGTTTCTGTGCCTTTTAAAAATTATTGTTTCCAAGTGGTTAATCTGTCCTATTTGTCCCTCCTTTTTGCAAGTTGTTCACTCCCATAGAGCAGCGTTGCATTACTTGTACTTCCACTTGGCCCAAAATTAACATCTGTTTATTGACTACGTTTCTCTTTCTGTAAAATAATTTCACATTAGCGCTTGATGTATTCAGTGGCTTTGTGCTCCAAGTTCTGCAAACAGGGTTGTAATTCTTGTTCTGATCTCCTCACATATAATGTCAGACACTGTTCTCGAGGGGCTGTCTAATTTACTTTTTCTGACTTCAAAGTGAGAGGATTTCTCCCGTCCCACAACCTCCTCCCTCTCCTCGCCCTTTTCATGTCTCCTCCCCCTGCATGCTGTGTGTTTGTTCTGACAGCAGGAAGCGTACTGTGCAGACTTTCAGTTTTGGATGCAGATGCCTGACTCCTGCAGTGCTTGGCTGTGTCTCCTGCATTCTTTCTCCAATTTCACCTCCTCTGCTCTCCTCTTGCCTCACATTCCCAGGGCTGGTGGTTTTCTACCACAATCGGCTGCCTTGTATCTAGCCCTCTGCTTCCCTTAACCCAGAGCCTGGTTGAGCTACAATCTTCCACCAACGGCTATAGAAGGGGTGCGAGCTCCCCTTGCCATTGTGCTAATTGTTCTGGGCTGCTTGGCGCCCTGTCTGGGCCACTCTCTGTGGTGATGAAGGGGCATGGTGAATACTACACGGACTCACGATGCTGGGCAACATGGAGAGAAGCAGTTACGGGGACAGCTCACCCAACAAGAGTGTGCAGGGCTCAATAGGAATCCGGAGGGTCCCCGAGGTGCCCCCCCACCCCCAAGGCCATAGAGGGCCACGCTGCAGACATGGAGCACTGTGTGCCGGGGGATGCTGCCTTGCCGTGTCCCCCCAGGGAAGAAGAGGAGGGTGTCACCGGGCAGCAGATAACGCTGGTGGCCCAAGGGGGCTGCACTTTTAAGGGAAAAGGTCTTGTGTAAGGAGGTTGTTTTTACACAAAAAACTTCATGTAGCACACTTGCACCCGTCCCTACAACAGACAGCCCAAATGCCTGACAAACATACCCACACAAACCCTGCCCCTTATATACACAGAAGGCCAACAAAATCATAGAACACTGTAAACAACTCTAGCAAACCCACCAAGGCCACATTGTCAAATGGCAACAGGACTCCAATCTTACCCCACCTCGCTATCCATCATTCCTTTTGCTAGAAACTGGGTCTCTAGTTGGCAGAGGTATAAACCCTTGTCCAAGGAGGGACCACAATCCTAGTCTGGGTAAGTTACTATACAACCTAAATTATCCTGTGCTCACCCCTTGGTAGCTTGGCACAGGGCACAGAACTCAAACTGTAACACACTGAAAATACCACAAAAAGTACTCCACACCCGTTTAGGAAAAAATATGATATTTATCTGAATCAAGTAAGACCTAAACAACAAAATTCCAATATGCACAAGTCAAGATATTACGTTTTAAAGGTTTAAATGAGTCTCAATTCTTAAGAATCAGTGGTTGTATCCATGTAACACACAGTACCTGGGATGCATATAAAAAAACGACGCATGGGGGCCACAGAGGAGAAGATGCACTGTATTGGTTTTTCCGGTGCGGCACAGACAATGCGTTGTTTCTTTCCACACTGCAAGGTGAGGCATCAATTTCCAGGAGAGCAACCTTGGTTCCTCTTTGTGATGCAGGGATATTTTGACACCCATAGATGATGCGTTGAAGATCCTTGACGTGCTGGAGCAGGTGCTGCGTAGGTCCAGTAGGTGGTGCGGCAATTTTTTCAGCTGCGATGCAGGCGCTGCATCAGTTTCTGCATGCAGTGCCTCGATTTACCAACACACTGGGATTTTCTTCTCTTTAGTTAAGTCTCTGTGGTCCTGAGACTTCAGAATAGGAGTCGAGCTCAATCCAAGTCCTTGGAGAGCACTTGTGGGGAAGGCAGAGTCGTTCGAGCAGTCAGGGGCCTATAGGCGGCAAGGCAACAATCCTTCCAGCAAAGCAGCCAAAATGAGTCCCTTGGGCAACCAGGCAGTCCCTCTGACAGGGTGTAGTTGTAGATCGAGAAGTGTCTGATTTGGTGGGGTCACTGACCCAGTATATATACCCAAAAAAGCTTTTGAAGTGGGGGAAACTTCAAAGAATGGTTTTAAAGTGCACAATTTCCCCTTTCTACTCAGCCCTGTCTGCCAGGAGCCCTGTGGGGTGTTACCAGTCCTTTGTGTGAGAGCAGGCCGCTGGCCTTCTAAGTGTAAGTGAGAGCCCCTACACCCTTCCTGCCTAGGGAGCCTCATCTGTAGGGAGATCATTGCAGATGCAGCTGAGTGTCCTGTGTGTATGGCTGTCTGACTGGAATGCACAAGGGGAGCTGTCACCCTGCACAGACCAGACGTGGATTGTAGACAGGCTGTAAGGCACACATGGCAGTAAGTGCAGGGAAATGCCTGCTTCCTAAAAGTGGCATTTCTGATATAGTAATGTAAAATCCAACTTCACCAGTAAGTAGGATTTCTTACTACCATCCCAACCGTACCATATATGACAAGTCTACTCCACTCACATCAGAATTTACCACTTAAAAGTATATAAGGGAATTTTCAATGCTAGCCTATGAGAGGAACAGACTTCACAGTGGTGAAAAACGACTTTGGGAGTTTTTTCCACTACCAGGACAGGACATGTAAAACTTATAAGTCCATGTCCTGCCTTTTACCTACATAGCACCTGCCCTATGAGTCACCTTGGGCTTACCAAAGGGGTGACCTATGTAAGAAATGGGTAATTTAAGGCTTGGCTAGTAGTCTTAAATGCCAAGTCGAAGTGGCAGTAAAACTGCACACACAGGCCTTGTAATGGGAGGCCTGAGACATGGTTAAGGGGCTACATATGTGGGTGGCACAATCAGTGCTGCAGGGCCTGTATCATTTAATTTATAGGTCCTGGGCACATCTAGTGCACTTTACTAGGGACTTATAGGCAAATTAAATATGCCAATCGGGTATGAGCCAGTGTTACCATGTTTAGGGGAGAGAGCACAAGTACTTTAGCACTGGTCAGTAGTGATAAGGTGTGCAGAGCCCTAAAAACAAACAAAAAGTAGGTCAGAAAAAAAGAAGGAGGATGGCAAAAAGTTTCGGGTGATCCTTTAGAGAGGGCCATTTTCCAACAAAACCTTCCTCCAGACTAAAGCCAGCGTAGACTAATCAATAACTTGATGAACTTCCCTGCTTAGGACACCAGAATGTGGACAGTGGCCCACTACTGCAGGGGCGCTTGCTAGTGCTATGCCTTTCTGAACTCAGTTGGGTTCCTCTATCTACAATCTCTGGGGGCATTGAACTGAACCATGAGGTACCCTCCTCCTCATCTGTGGACCCCATCTGTGAAGCACCTAACCTCAATTTGCTCACAGATGCATTCTAGTAGGCAAACAATACCACCATGGCCAACAAAGTAATGTGGCCCATTCCACTTCTTAGGTCTGACTTTAGTCCCCAAACCAGGAAAACATCTGTCCACAAGGAGAGCAACCAACAAAGGCCACTGACACCTGTCAATGTCAAGAACCAGGCCTCAGACCACCCACTACTAAGTGGAACCCCTAAGCAGGGCCATTGGGTAAGCTTCTCCTCCAGCCTTGGGACTGGCAGGGAGTTCCCTAGGGCCTCCTGAGGTTTCCCTGACCTCTGAGGCGTCCCAGAGTTGGGGACAGTAGCCCCAGGGGTGTTGCACCCCACTTCCTCTCCATCTCCCTCCAGTTCAGGGATGGTATCCTCACACTGGTCCATTAACCCAGGGTCTGTAGCCTGAGGCCCAACAGGGGACAGGGGTGAGTCCTCCCTCACCTTGCCCCTACATCTGAGCTCCCCTACCGTCCTCTGGGGAGTGGTACCTCCAGACAACTGAACTGTCAGGGTGCCCTTAGGGGCCACCCCTTTCAGTTCTCTTGACACCAGGGGTAACTCAGTACCCAGAATGTAGTCTATGGGCATCTGGTGACTAACTATGATCCTTCTTGGGTTCACCTCAGCACCCCACTCCAGGGATAACCGGGCCACAGGGCGAAAAAAAACTTCCCCATGGGCTGGAGTCACTCTGCACAACTGGCCGGTGTACTGCTCTGGTGAAACTGGTTAACTGTATACTCCTTCAGCTTAGACAGGTCAAACTCCATGGCTCTACTTGTAGAACCAGTGAGAGACACAATGTAATAAAAATGCAAAGCAGAGAAATTTGCAAAGAAAAGGAAAAAAATCTAAATGGTCTTTAAATGTGGGTAGGTAGTGTACATGTAGCTATTGTATGGCACTCCACAAACACAAGTCCTATCCTCACCGCTGATCACCAATGTTAAAAATTGGGTCTGTAGTTGGAAGTGGTATACACCCTTGTCCAAGTAGGGTCCACATTCATAGTCAGGGTAAGTCACTACACAAGCTAAATTATCATGTGCTCACCCTCTGGTAGCTTGGCACAGAGCAGGCAGCCTTAACTTAGAAGGCAATGTGTAAAGTACTTGTGCAATAAATCACACAGTAATACAGTGAAAACACCACAAAAATACACCACACAGGTTTAGAGAAATATATCATATTTATTTGAATAACATAAAGGTCAAAACAACAAATATCCAATAAGCACAAGTTGAAATATCAGATTTAAAAGTGTCTCAATCCTTAAGAATCAATAGTTTTTTCTTTGTAACACACAGCACCTGGGATGCGTAAAACATAACTATGCACGGAGACCACAGAGGAGAAGAAGCGTGGAAAAATAAGGTGTTGCATCAGATTTTCCGGAGCGGTACAGATGATGCATCGTTTCTTTCCACGCTGCAAGGGGTTGTGTCGTTTTTCAGGTGCGGAGTCTTGGTTCTTCACTGCGATGCAGGGATATTTTAGTGCCATGGGACGATGTGTTGAAAATCCTTGACGTGCTGGTAGAAGGAGCGGGCGCTGCACCGATCTGGTAGGAGATGTGTTGAATTTTCCATCGCAAGGCAGACGTTGCATCGAATTTTCCTTTGGGAAGTCGGTGCTGCATCGCCCCGGTCGGTGGTGTGGCAATTAAGCCGGATGCCGGCTATGCGTCAGTTTCTGCAGGCATTGCATCTATTTTTGATGCACAAGGATTGTCTTGAAGAGGTGAAGTCTTTGTTGGCCCTGAGACTTCAGAAACAGGAGGCAAGCTCAATCCAAGCCCTTGGAGAGCACTTCAGGAGAAAGGCAGTGTCCTTCCAGCAGAGTCAAAGGCCAGCAGGGCAACAGGCAGGGGGAAAGTGCTTCTCAGCAAAGCAGTCCAAATGAGTCCTTTGGGTAACCAGGCAGTTCCTCTGACACAGTGCAGGTGAAGGTCCAGAAGTGTCTGATTTGGTGGGGTCAGAGGCCCAGTTTATATACCCAAAAATGTCTTTGAAGTGGGGAAAACTTCAAAGAGTGGTTTTGAAGTGCACATGTTCCCCTTTCAGCCCAATCCTGTCTGTCAGGATCCCTGTGGGGGGTTGTCAGTCCTTTGTGTGAGGGCAGGCCACTGGCCTTTGAAATGTAATAGAGACCCCCTCCACCCTTCCTGCCCACGGAAACCCATTCAGTATGCAGATGAATACATATGTGATTGAGTGTCCTGTGTTTATGGTTGTCTGGGTGGAGTGCACAAAGGGAGCTGTCAACCAGCACAAGCTGATGCAGATTTGAGACAGGATGTAAGGCACAGATGCCAGTAACTGCAGAGAAATGCCTACTTTCGAAAAGTGGCATTTCTAAAATAGTAATATTAAATCCAACTTCACCAGCAAGCAGGATTTCCTATCACCATTCTGGCAATACCAAACATGACAGGCCCATTCCTTCCAGATCAGAATCTACCACTTAAGAGTATATGAGGGCAGTTCTAATGCTAGTCTATGAGAGGAGCAGGCCTAACAGTAGTGGAAAACGAATTTATGAGTTTGTCACTACCAGGGCACGAAAGCACATAGATACATGTCGTGCCTTTTACTTACATAGCATCTTGCCCTATGGGTTACATAGGGCCTGTCTTAGGGGTCACTTATATGTAGAAAAAGGGGCGTTTAAAGCTTGGCAAGGAGTTTAAAATGCCAAGTCTAAGTGACAGTGAAACTGCACACAAGCCTTGCAGTAGCAGGCCTGAGACCTGGTGAAAGGGCTACTTATGTGGGTGGCACAATCAGTGCTGGAGGTCCACTAGTAGTATTTAATTTACAGGCCCTGGGCACATGTAGTGCACTTTACTAGGGACTTACAGGTAAATTAAATATGTCAATTAGGTAGGAACCAATGTTACCATGTGTTAGGGCAGAGAGCATATGCACTTTAGCACTGGACAGCAGCGGTGAAGTGCGTAGAGTCCTAAAACCAGCAAAACCAGGGTTAGAAAAGTGGAGGAAGGCAGGCAGAAAGTTGGGGGTTGACCACCCTGAGGCTGTCTGGTCCAACAAATACATCCTCTTTATCCTTTTCGCAATTAGCAAAACACATTTCAATCATCCCTATCAAGATTATTTTCCAAAAATTAATTTGTTAGATAAAGCCCCTAAAGCCTAACTACATTTATTCACATTTACTCATGCATTCATACTACTCATCTTTCACACTTCTTAAAACACTGGTTCCCAAACAACAAAAACATTACTTTGAGGAAAGTGTGAAGCATATTATATCACATTATTGCACACTGCTGCTCCCAGTCTGGTCAGCCTAAAACAAACGGTCAATGCGTTTTGCAATGATTACCGCTTACATTCTACCACCTTCATCAGGAGCAGCATCCACATACATCACTTAAACCTCTGTGCGATTGAGGGCTATTTTTTTACTCCGCTAAATTAATCCCAGTAAGCTTTCAACTAACTATATAATAATTTCAAACACCTCAGATTTGGGGTAATTACAAATCCGTTCTTAGACTAAGTGCCTGATTTAGATATTGGCAGTGGGTTACTCCCTCACAATGGTGACTGATATCCCATCGGCCAAAATCAAAATCCCATTATATCCAAAGGGATTTAGATTTCTGCAGGTGAGATATCCTTCACCGTTGTAGCAGAGTAATCCATCTATTAATAAATAAATCCATTTAGATGCAAATAGTAGATTGCCGGTGTTTACCTCAATAAAAGATAATATGCAGTGCAAAGGTAGGTGCAAAATATAGCCAACAAAATCACAGTGGGGGTGGAAGAGAGTTGCTATCCACATATGGAGACAGGCACTCTGTAGAGAGCTTCCAGCTGTCCGCCATGATCCCCCAGGATCCTGATGTTAAGACAACCTACTGAGCAATGCAGAGGGACCCCTCCCCTACTCACTGGGGCCAACAGTGAGTGAAAATGAGGCTGCTAAGTGGAGGACAGTTTGCAGTGGAGAAGAGAGACACTGCAAAGCCACGTGGGTCTAAGATTGTGTAGTGAAATATGTGTTTTTGACCACTGACTTTGTGTTACACCACTTTGCACCCAGATTAGCTTTCTAGTGTTCACCTGTTGCAGACTACATTTTGTATTCAGTTTAGCTGCCTATTGACTTTATTGTAGCATTAGACACTGCCATGTTAAAGCTGACCGTACTTTTCCACATTGTAAACCGTGCTTGTTTTTGTGCTTTTTCTCACAGAAGAGCTAGGACATATCACCTGAGAGCTAGTACATAATGTGGAGGAGGTAGGCAGTCAGCATGATAAGAATGTACCAGACTGATGTTTATAGTGCAAGCAGGGAACGGTTTGACTTTGGGAGGGGTGCCTTGGGATTCTGGCCAGGTCCCAACGCATTTATTTCAAAGCTTACCTAAACTAACCAGCATTTTTTTATATTTCTTTTTTTATGGGAGGGGTTTTTCTAGAAACCCCCTACTCCGGTTCTTTAAGATATAAAAAAAGACCCAGTGCAACAGCGAGAGAGAGAGAGTGGCTTCAATCAGGATTCTTGAAGTCGGATTCCTGATATCTGTCCCGTGAGGGTGGTAATCTCTTTCTCTTTGCAGTCAAATGGTGTCATCGTCTTGCTGGCATGAGAAAGATGAAAAGCTTGGCAGGCCCTACGGTGATGAATTTTTATTATTTGCTTTGCATAATATAATATAACTACATATATTTGCTGTGTACATTGCAGTTGAGAATCATTTTGGTAAGTTTTCCTATCATTGCTGTGACTATTTTTAAACGTGCGCTTTCAACATGCTAATCTCCTTTTTAGGAACCTCGTGGTGAAATAATAATAAATGTCTTCTTTGAACTGAGAAGTGCATTCCAAAGATTTTTGTTTGCTCAGTCATCAGTGAAAGCTAAACAGATGGCGACCCCAAAAGAGAAGCAGTGAAGGCCCAGCACCTCTACTACAGACCCTGGGGCAAAGAAGCTTCATACTAGGGGCCCAGGAGAGCAATCTCACTCTTGGTGCAGCAGCAGATGGTCTCACTGACCACTGGGAAGAAAAGCAACAAGGCGGTTATCACTAAGGAATCTGGAAAATGAAGCCTAAGATAGGGGTCGCCACTGGGGAGTGGTGAAGGCTGAATGGCCTTGTGGCACAAACCCCCTGGATGTGAGGTACATGGAAGATGACCCATTTTGAGAACAGGGGTGAGGCCAACCTTGATGTGTGGGGGCCACATCTACGGATGGTAAGGGCTCTGATGACTTGCTCTTTTTGTCCATTGGTCTGGGGCTACCGTTAAGCACTGAAGTAAGGCACACAATTCCTGCGGGCCCGAAAGCAGCAGAGTGAGGGCCAGAACAGGTGCTTGCCTCTTGGAGCCAGGGGAGCAGACTACATGCACTTCCATGGATGCAGAGAAACAGGTCAACATTTGTCCCTAAATGTTGGGTGGTCTGCAATGATTACCTTATTGATGGGGGCGTGGGGGATCTCCAACACATGATTGTAAACCTGGGACAGAAGTGTCGGAACCGTTGGCTTCAGAGAGATAAAGAGGTCTGGACTTGTGGTGGCAGCAATTGAGTAGGCGTGATGAGCATTGGATACCGTGGTGATGGAGAGGCTGTAGCGGATAGGAGTCATATCTGGGAAGATTAATAGCCCTGAACTGAGGGTGGAGGAGGGAGCAACTACATCACGGTGTCTGCCTAGCGACCCTGGGGCTCAGAAGGGACAAGCAAAATGGGTAGGAGCAGGACTACGAAACACCAGGAAGTCGGGCCACAACCAGTGCCAGACAGTCCACTATCCCACTTTGAGAAACAATAGGTCCCCACTTAGGCAGGTATGATGGGATCAGAAAATAAACTAAATCAAATACTCAAGGCAATCACCTCAACCAGAGAAGCACTGGGGACCATGACAGAAAACACAGTGACTGGCAGTCATACTTCGAGACAGACTGGGGGACATAGTCAAAAGGAATAAGGATGCCCTAGGTGAGGCATGTCCATCCATAGACAAACTGCAAAGAAAAATGACAGAGCTAAATGGAAAGATACAGCTCCTGGATCGCTGAGCGAAAGACATCGAAGGCTGAAGCAAGCAAAACAATATCTGGGTGATGGTCATACCAGAAAAATCAGAAACGATTGACATAGTTGCCTACCAGGAGGAATGGCTGTTGACCAAAGTGTTCTCACAAAGTCAGAGGTTTTTGTGCTAGAGAGGGTGCATAGAGTTCCAGTGAGATGCCGGATAACTCACCTAATGATTGCCATAACTACATTACTATCACGCTAGAGACCTCCTCCTGCAGCAAGCCATGACAGCAAGACAGTCAGACTGAAAATAATTCAGTGGCAATATTCCTACATTACAGTGGAGCACACAAGACTATTGTTCCTGGGGGTCAACCAGGAACTCAGAGTTTAGCTGTAAACAAGAGAACATACCTAAGACCAGCCATCTAAGTGATGACTGATAGCCATTCACTGTTATTCGATGATACTGCAGCTTCATAGCACTGGCTGGAAAAAGCATATGGAACAATAGACAAGGCTTCTTGGCAACGCCACACACCTTAAAGAGATACTGATTGAGGTACCACAGCAACAAAGGAATTAAGTGACCATTCATAACATTGGTGTGAAAGGAAAGGGCAGCAGGGTAGAAACTTTACAATTTTATTACAACAAATACTGAACGAAAATAAAATGAACTCAATTCGTGATAGCTCGGACACTGACACCCTGCCGGAGGATGGCTAGACACAACTGCAGCTGACACCCAGGGCTTTGGATGATCTGAGACCCCTGCCCCCTGCCCAGCTGAGACGTGAAGCAGAGGCATAATAGGGTAAGGACAATAGCTGAGGATATTGCTTGGTGAACCCGTGATGGAGTATCTTGGGAGATTCCTCCTCTGTGAAGTTGATCCTGGTGTCAACAGTGGTGAGGGGATGGCCACAAGGAGGGAAACAATGCATATTCTGCAAAAACTTTAGAACTTCCTAGGCTGTTCAGGGCTTGAGAAATCATAATTTCCCAGTTAAATACAAAGTTCTCTGGACGGAGAGCCGTCGCTGCTCTGACCTGGATTATGGGAGTTTGGGACATTTTACTGAGATTGCATAGTAGACAATTTAAGATAGGACACAGCGATATGGCAGTAGTAAGGCTCTGGCTAAAGCCCACTAAGTGCAGGCTCCACTCTCGTCTCCAGATGCCCATCACCTGTTCAGCCTGTTAAAATGGCATACCATTTGTGTAAGTATACATTCCTCACCTGAAATGGAAGGGCATGGGATCAATAGGTAAAAAGTACGTAATTCTAGCACACTTGAAACTGCCTTCCTTCAAGATACTTGCAAGTCAGGAGGATATCAAGATGAAGAGGCATTGGAGAGGCCAGGTATATGCTACAAACGTAATATGAAATAAATCTGGAGTGCTATTTAAGGCTAGTGCAGTCCAAATTGATGGGGAGGGTAGATATGTTTTTCTACAGAGATGGCTGGATGGTGATGAGCAGCCTATTTGTCCCAAACAAAGGGCAATCTGAATTCCCGGTCTTGTTAACCCAATCCTAGCCTGAGGTATCCACACCCCAAAGGAATTGGAGACTACAACTGTGTCACAGAAGTAGTCATCATCACTCCACACGGACACTGCCAGAGCCCCTGGTATGTAAGCTGACACAACAGTTTGTGAAAGAGGCAGAGAACTGGTAACTAAGAGATAAATGGAAACTGAGAAATGGATCACATAAAGAATATGCCTTCTAATCTCCTGTCCATGACCCACATGTCAGACTTGATAAGATGATGTTTTCTTCTAGATTCAATTAGATACTTCTACACTTGTAGAGTACCCTGGCAGCACGCTGTCAGATCATAATCAAACTCCTGGGTTCCTTTCTGCATAACTCGACATATAGAGACCCACTACCTGAATTCATAAGGGAATTCTTCCAACAAAATTTCCTCACAATCATGCATATGATCTCTGTGACGGAGGCCTTTAAGGTGGTGGTATAGGGACATTGTATAAACAAAAATGTTGGCGTTAGAAATACCCTAGAAAGGGAATTAACTGCAAACAATGAGCACAATGAGCCAGTCACAAATTGGCGAGGCAAGCAGTAGTAAATTCATACACAGACCTTTAGAGGAAACATTAAAAAAAGTGGTTACCCTGGAGAGACTGCATACTCTCAACCACAGGGAATATCTGGCCAAAACAATCACATGGAGGGAGGCAAAATGGTAGGTTACTGGCATGACTGATACAGTCGGATGGCAGGAGTACTTCTATCATGCAAATAAGGAACCCTACTGAGGCAATAATACATACAAAGCAAGTCATCAATCATGTGTTCTTCCACCATTATTCAGAGTTGTACAATACACAGACACAAGCCCCAGAGCAAGAAATTGAGGCCTAGGTTTATAAGGACACCCTTAATCAGGCATCCAATGAGGGTAAGTGGGCACTGAGAACACCTATAACAGAGGTGGAGATAAAGGTAGCACTCAAGGAACTTGCAAAACACTGGGAACAGACGGCCTACTGGCTGAGTTCCACCAGAGATATATGTCCCTGATTGTACAACATGTTGTAGAGATGTAGGCAGAATACCTGAAAAGGGGCACACTAACCACTACCACAAGAGAGGCCTTAATAGTATCTATCCCCAAAACCAAAAGGGGATATTCTTGATGTGGCCTCCTACAGGCCACTACCTATGTTAAATTTGGAATTATTCTTAGCAAAGTATTGGCTGGCCACCTACACCCCCACCTACAAGAATAATTTACCGTAAATTGCCCTCTTTTCAATAAATGTTTTGAAAAACATCCTGCATCTCTTTCTTTGGCCTATGTGCGTGTATAAGACCTTTTGCTAACAAGAGAAAGGAGTGAGATTTGGCGACCACAACGTCCCCTTAGAAGCCACAGTGTCATGTTTCAGGCTGCCTCAAACCACCTTTTCTTTCAGGTTTGGGTGAGGTGCTTCCAGCTAGCCGAAAGGGTTGGGCAGACTGCTGCCAAGACAGTGTGGAACTGGCTCAGTCACCCACAAACGGTGATGCTGCCGCACTTAATCTAGCAGTCTCCTTCCAACAACGGGAGTCTTACGACATGGCGCCACCAACAATGGTTAGGCACAGCTCCCCTTAGTATCTAGGTCTCACACACACACTAAGGTACCCTGAGTACTATTTTACAGAGACGTCCATGGTCTCAGGGAAAATCCTCCTCAGCTGAATAGGGAGCACCTATCTAGGCTGTAGGTTGTTCAAGCTTGAACCTTAAAGGATTCCCCCACTGGTGTTCCAGACTCTGATACCTATTCCCTAATATGATACAACCAGCAAATATTCAAGAAAACTGTAGACATCATGTTACACAGTTCCTTTTACCTAATACCTTAACAAATGTGGGTGGAGATGTCACATTCATAGTTGAAGCTCAGGATGCTTACAGAACAGAAACATTCTACTCATGGGTCACCTTTCCGGAAATAAATTCTGACTCTAATACACTTCATACATACAGAGTGGCAAACGTACCCTTACAGTACAGAGCATACCAATATTTGGAAATACCTCTAATTTATCAAGAACACCAAGATTGGTTTAATGGTGTCCTTCCACATTTACTACAACCTGTTAGGTTGGATCCCTTAGCAATGAAGGTCCAACGTGGATAACTTTGTCCACATACACACCGCATCCCAATGTGCAAGCTCTGCCAATAGCAAAAGTATGTATACTATGCAATGAGCTAGTAGCAATATACAGACGATTAATACAATTTGTAATGCAGACTTTCAACACTGCCCCAGTGAGGGTTGCTCCAGCTATGAATCAATTGACCGTTACAGGGATTAATCCACAAGTTGTCCATTCAATAATGGGAAAATCGACAACGAAGCGGGAAAAGATTCCATTCTGGGTTGCGCAAAAAAAAAAAAAAAAAAAAACAGCTGGAAGCAGTGTTTCCCCATACAGGACCACAAGATAAACATAGAATTCTCAGAGCGTGCTTGCCATTTGGAATGGCTTCCTCAATAGAGGACTGCACCACTTGGGGCACAGTCTTTGCCGCAATATATACCTCTACACATGGTACACCGACACTTGCGAAACTACCGGAAGTGTTTAAGCAAATTCAGAATAAACAAGGGGCAGCCTCAGCCCTGGATTTGGGGATGAAACTGATGCATAATTTTGACACAGTATCCTCAATAATTGTAAGCAATATTAAAGAGGAAGCAGCAGCACTGTCAATTAGCCAGCAGGTCCGGGAGGTCCCTAAGCAAGGCCAGGAGCACAAGCTGCCAAAGATTATTTCCAAAACCTATACTACTATAAGTCTGCATAGTCTAGGAGCCAAGCCAACTAAACCTCAACTTCAGAGTACCCCCACTAAGGAGGGTACTAAGCAAGCACAAAAGATCAATAAAACATGCTGGGATCAACAAAAACAGAAAAAAGATAGAAGACCACAGAGAGGAGTAACTCCACCACCAGAGACTTCAGAAAAAAGATACAACCTTAGAAATAGGGATACTTTAAAAACACCAGATAGATATCAATATACTGACAGTTGCCAATCTCGTTCCTTCCAGGACACACCGGATAAACGGAGTGACTTAGCAGGATGGTCTGAACACTAAAGTGACTACGTGAAGCCAAAAAAGGACTCACAATGCTCTTCAGAGACTTTAACAAAAAAGCAGCAAAAGCCCTCCTTTAAAACGAAAACAGTGGCATAAGTTTTAATTAAAGATTCTACTTTTACTGAAAACTTTCCTGAAGAACAGGACGCGGGCAGTGACTCTTGTGAACAGCGCGGCAGAGGTTTAAGATATGTCACCAGGGTCTTATAGATCTTTTGGATGTGACACTGACTAACAACGTCCTTTAAATCGAGACAGCGGACAGGCACGTCTCCCCACCCAAAAGGGTCTACAGATTAAATATTCAGATTGATAGAGACATTGAGCAGACTATCAAAGTAATCTTCTGGCAGAGTCTAACACTAAATTATGATATTCTGTTATCAGAAAAAGATTGCCCACCTTTATTTGCCCACGCACTCACACTAGGGGACAATGTAAGTTTGCCTTCTGTATCAGTCCTAGTTCCATACGTAGTAAAGGAAGCATATGCTGCAGACTGGGCATCAGCACAGGCTCCTGAGTTGTATCGAAATCAAGTAGGGTGGGATAAAGATTCCCCCTACCATGTAATACCAATCAGATCTACTTCACAGATCCAGCATCTATATCCAATTAAACATGAAGCTAAAGCACCCATGAGAAAGATACTCACACACCTTGAGTACCAGGGACTAATTGAACCTTGCGTCTCTGCAATGAATAAGCCGTTATTCCCGTGGCAAAACCAGGCCATTCATACAGAATAGTCTTAGATTACAGACATTTAAACAGTCATACACACACATCTGCAATACAAAATGTACACAGCACAGCACTCATTAACAATATTGTGGGAAAAAAATACAAAACAACTTAGACATGTCAATGTTTTTTTCTGCCAAAATCTAGCACCTGAAAGCCGGGATCTAAGCGCCTTTAGCACGTTAGGATTTCAGAGGCAAGGGTATAAGAACAGCCCCAGCCCCTCTGCCAGTGTGACATCAATATTACATGATATTGATCCAGAGGCGTTGTCTTATGTCGATGACATTTACCTAATGGATGACAACCTCAATGCACATTTGACCCAGGTGGAATCGCATCGTTTCAGGATTCGCTGCCCAAGGCTACAAGTTTAACTTAAGGAAAACAAAAATTGCTTTCCTAAATGTCCTAGCTCTAGGATATGAACTAACTGATGAAGGCAAAGGACTAGCCCTGCACTTCCTTAAAAAGTGCGCTCAACTTCAACCTTCAAACACCATCAAGAAACCACAGTCCTTACTGGGTTTCTTTAATTTTGGTAGAACATACATTCCAGATTATACACAACGCATAAAATCACTTTATAATTTATTTTGGCCAGATTTTTTGAGTAAACAACTGGACACCAGAACATAAACTCAATTTTAGAGATGTGTAACAAGACATGCTAGAAGCACAACACTAACACACATGTGACAACAAAACAAATATAGTCATCAGAATAATTCCTGGTGCCATCTGGTTTACCTATGACAGATTTAATGAGGGTAACATGGTACACATAGCATACAAATTACATTTGTACTGTAATGAGGAACAAAGATTTGCACCAAAAGAAAAAATACTGACTGCTGTACAGATGGCTGTCATTAAGGAGAGGCCACTTGGCCAAGATAAACGCATTATTGTCCCTACCCCTTTGCCAGCCCTTGAGGCGTTTGCCAAGGCTAGCGTTCCCAATGCAAAAGCGTTACATCCACACTGGTTTAATGGGCAGCCTCCCTGACTGCCACTGATGTGGACTATGTTTTCGACCCCAAACTACAGAGCCAAGAATTCCTACAATATGAACTGGAGTACCATGTGCCCTCTAACATCAAGCCTCTTGATCAATACAGAATTATCATTTACACTGATGGTTTAGCACAACCAGCCGTAGGTACAAAACATCAGTATTCTGCTGCTTGCACAGCAATTACCGGAGCCATGAGGAATGGTACTTTCCACCCTTAAAATACCTACAGGCAGACCCTAGGGGACTCCACGGCACAACTTTCAGAGCTCAAGGCTCTAATCTTGGCACTGGAACATATGGATCCTGAACAATCCACTTTGATTGTGTGTGATTTGTATTTCTGTGCCAAGTCCTACAATGATTCCTTACATCACTGGCACCTGAACAGGTTCAGAGATTCAAAAGGGAACTCCATCAAACACAAATACTTGTGGGGGAGGGTAGCAGATCTTAAGGACAGACTACCAAGAGATCATGTAGTACATACTGGGCCACCAATGTGTAGGAGTACACATTGTAGTAAACACTTTGGCTGGCAAAGCTGCCAAATCCGCAGTAGCAACGGATTCTGTTGCTGCAAATACTCGTTCTCACATGAGACTGGACAATGAGACACTGGCTGCCGCAAAAGCCTCAGCTGAAGGCAAGCCCCTACCAAAAGGCATAACCTGCTAAATATACTTACCACCTTAGTGGCCAAAATATTGCATTCGTATGAATTCCAGGAGAGGGTGATTGTAAGATCCCTAACCATGACCAGAGACCAGATCTCATTAAAGCAGCGCCTGAGGGTGTTGCTTTCTGCCTATGCTGGTGTGGTGGCTACTATTTCTCTATTACAGACCCACCACTGGTGGCCAGTTCTATAAAAACAGTATGTCCTTTGCTGTGACATCTGTCAACAAATCAAAGGGTCCACCATCAAACCCTCTCCGCAGACACCTCGCTTAGTGTCCAATAAACCACTACAATTTGTGTGCCTAGACCATTGCGATACCTTACAACCTGATGGTGCATACAAATACATCTTAGTCGCTGTTGATTCATGTTCTAGATTCCTCTGGGTATGGCCACAACGGTCGGTTGACACCCGAATTGTTAGTAAAGATTTGCAAGTCTTCATCGGGACATACTTGGCTGTAGCATTCCACTCGGACCAGTGCCAAGCTTCTGCCTCCAGGGGATTTAGGGACACCATGGCAACGATGGGTGCTCGACTCCATTATTCCTCACTGTATCAGCCTGAGGGAAATTATGTTGTGGAGAGGAAAACCTGAGATTTAAAGCAATCCTTAACAGCTAGGGTATTAGGTTCTGGTTGTAGTTGGCTTCATCACCTATTTGGGGTCCAGAGAGCACTAAATAATCTGCCCAGAAGGCCCTTGGAAGGATGAATCCCCTTATGAGGTCTTGTTTGGGATACCTATATATTTCCCAGATCTAGGTGGCTCTGGAAGTGGTGGCAGAAACACCATTTGACATAAATGAACGTCTCACTGTTTTACAGGAAACACAAAAATTATGTGATAAAAATGTATCTGCCTATGCTGCCACCTCGGGGATGAGGGATTTGCCAACATCAATCGGCTGGATTCCTAAAGTATAGTACAAGAAGAAATTGCTGTAAAGAAGGAATCTGGACCATCCTACACAGTACCAGTTCCAGTCCTGGGAATACACAGTACCAGAACTGTCATTATACCACCCTTGCTTGGGTCTAAATAAAACCGCTTTGTTTCAATTGACAATGTCAAATAGCACCATGTGGCCGATCCTGCACAGTACACCATGAGGATTCCTGAGTAGCTCCCCCACCGCAAGCTAGCAATGCTCTGTACCCCTAACTCGCTTTAACCCTTAAATATCCTATCAATGATCCGGGAATTCAAAGACACGAAACATGCTGGCATACAAAAACGGGCTGGGACCCCGTTTAGAATTTCACGAGTCTGGGAGAGCGCTGTGAGTGCTGTGCTGCGGCCTGGTGGTGAGGAAGCCTGGCACTGTGCGCTGACTTGGACATCCGAGTCACGGTAGCAGAGCCCTCTCGTGACGGGGTGAGAAACAACAGAGGGAGGAGACCCCACATGTAGGTCGAGGCAGTCTGGAGAACCCGTCCGCCTTGCAGTGTCAGCAGTGGATGGGGTGAAGTGAAGTGGACCCCACCAGGAGGGCCCTGGTGCGAGGGAGCGAGAAAATATCAGAGATTGCTGTAAAAAATTGGCCCAGCAGCCCTGTAGGAGGGTGAGTGACTGCTGGGGCTGCAACTGCTGGGGGCTGGCTGAGCCAGGGACATTGCCCCCGGTCGGAGAATAGACTGTCCCTCCCACCCTTGAGGGAGGAAGCAAAGGGCCTCTCTCTTGAGAGCTGTGT
Source organism: Pleurodeles waltl (assembly GCF_031143425.1). Lineage (NCBI taxonomy): Eukaryota > Metazoa > Chordata > Amphibia > Caudata > Salamandridae > Pleurodeles > Pleurodeles waltl. The sequence continues at coordinate 785,490,603 of NC_090442.1, read as the reverse complement.
GCATGGAGGGCCCTGAGAAGTCAGTGGTCGGACCGGACCGCGCACATCGCTCGTCCCAGGACAAGGAACAGAGGAGGCAGCGACCGCTATAACGACAGGGAGCCCTGGAGGCCTGAGATGGGGCCAGGGAGCGGTGCCCGCTAGGCCCCTGGGTCTCTCCCAATTGCCCATCTGCCCTGAAACAACACCGGGTGGGCGACAAGACCCGGGAGGTCCACATCTGCCTTTGAGAACTGAAATGCTTTGTAAGGAAGTACAAGAGGGCCCTTGCCCTTCCTGGAGTGCCAGACCCAACGCTAGAGGGAAGGGACTGAAATTGGGGGGATAACGCTACGAACCACAGACAGAACAAGCTGAATAACCCGAGGCCTACCAGCCCCTGACTGCCAAGTGAAACGAGACTGGTGCCCGCGCCTCCAGATTTGGGAGCCTTTGATTGCTGTGTTGAGGGGTGTTGAGTGTTGAGGACCCTCAGCTATACCAGGTACGGGGCTACCAGATCCCACCTTGCCCATACAGCACCCAGAGTGGAGAAGCAGTAACAATCTCATACAGAGTTTGGGGCTATGTAGTGGGAAAACCGACAGGCTGCAGAGGGCATTGTCATTCCTCTCAGGTAGGCGGCGGCGGCGAGTACAGAGCAAGCACCCCCCAACCACTCTACCTTCCTGTTGCTTCCTGAGACAGGGCGTTTGGCCCAACAAAAGCGACATGCCCGGAGTGGGTGCCATGTCTGGGGGAAGAGGAGGAAAAGCAGCCCAGCAAACTAAGTTGGACAAATATGCCATACCTAAGGTGCCAGCCAATGTGGCAGGACCCTCAGATAGGGGTATACCAGCGTCAGCTCAGGTCGAGACTGAAGTAGGGCCTCCCACGCTCCAGGACGTTAGTTAGGCCAAAATAGGAGTCCATACCTCCCTGGAGTCCAGAATCAAAATTACATCAGAAGTAGCTCTACTGCGAGCTGATCTTCACAATATAGGTGTACGAGTGAGAAAAGTCAAGAATTTCACTGCCTCCCTACAGGCAGACACCAACACTTTAAAGACCCAAGTCAGCAAGTTGAAAGTACTCACTACCAATATAAAGGCTAAGCTGGAGGACTATGAGGGTTGATCCAGAAGGAATAATATTTGGATCGTGGAGTGTCTGAGAGATCCGGTAGATGTGTTTGTTGAAGATCTTAACCTCAAGGAATTCTAGAAGTTCTTCTCCATGGAGCGGGCACACAGAGTTCATGGATTGGTTCCCCATCCAGGAGCACTGCCTCATCCAATCATAGCCAGAACTTTTAACTTTCGAAATCAGGACATGATATTGCAAACAACATGAGCTGCTCCACCGGTCCATTATGAAAACGCAAAGATAACCTTTTTCCGGACCTTACGGTGCAGGTGCAGCAACAGAGGCGGAGTTTTCTGGAAGTAACAAGAGCATTACGAGAAAGTGAAATGAAATACTCAATGATCTTTCCAGCCAAATTGTGAATAGTCGCTGAAGGGAAAACATGGTACTTCGAGACCCCGAAAGATGCTTGGACTTGGCTTGAGGGCTGGTGCATGGCGGGGAAACCACAGATTAAATCAAGAGGAGGAGGACGATGACCGCAAAGTGACAAGACACTGCAGAGACCTGGGGATGGCCCACAAGAAGATCGGAGCACTACTCTGGATGTGGCAGCGACCTAAAATCCTCCTAGGAGACCCCAAAACTGAACAGCTTTCTTGATAAACTGAGTGCTCTATAAACCACCCCAGTTACTTCCTAAACTGCATATGGAGGGTGGGTAAGGTGGAACCCAGGCCCCTTACTTCCATAAATGAAGGGAAGTACTAGACAGATATGACACTGTTGCCAAACTGAATTGTTCAGTAGAAATGTAGCGTGATCTTTAAATGTAAGGGTGAAGCGTGGGGGACATACGATTCTTGGCTGCAACTACCTCTAGTTTAATATGTTGGGATGGGGCAACAGGCGCTCTGCAGAGTTGGGGTGGTGGGTAGTTTTGAATCCACTGTGCAGGATATGATTTTGATTATGTTGTAAGTTGGTTGTTTGAACTGTAGTTATGTTTGATCTGCAGCATATTGAAACTACCACAAACCAGACCACCCCACGATCCACAACAACAGGAAGGCGGCGCCATCCCGCCTTCACACATGGACACTCTAGTCCTTTCTCCCTTTCCTTCTCTCTTCCCGGGGTAATGACACCTATTTCCAAGGATATTAAATTACTGTCCTTGAACATTAACAGGCTGGGCGACCAAATATAGAGGGGAGTAGTGCTGCAATACATGAAACGGCATGCCCTGGATATTGCTATCCTCCAGGAGACACACTTAAGCAGAAACAGATATCGTGCCCTAGACCGCTGGGGGGATAAAATGACAGTTCATGCAAGATACACTTCAGGCTCGTGGGGTGTTGGTATACATTTATGCACATCCTGGCCTTTCACAATCAAACGTACATGGATAGATAGATATGGTGGATATGCACCACCCACCGGGACATGGGGTGAAACCACGCTTAACACAGACTGGTATATATTATATTCCACCATACCTGCATGCTGATGCCTATGGTGAGCTCAGTGCTCTGCTCTTAAAACTCCCAGATGGGGAACTACTAATGGGAGGAAATTTTAATGGCACACACTGTGCGATGAAAGACAGATGGCCTCCTTAGTAGGTGGCCCAACCCCACCACGCTCTTACAGACTTTCTGACAGCAATGGGGCTTGTGAATACATGGCACGCATGTAAACCATTAGAGGGCCAACATACGTTTCTCTCTGGGGCTTGCGGGAGCCGCACCAGAAATGATTACATCCTCACTCTCCCTCATCAGATATGTCACTTTACAGAAATCAAACACTTGGCCTGAGGAATATCAGACCATTTGCCGGTCTGGGCGACATATGGCAATCCAAACCCACCTAGACCGCAACGATTAGTGATCAACCCCTGGTATCTCAAAATACCCCAGATCCGCACTAACTTGCTTACAACAACGAAACACTACTTTACTCAAAATGTAGGATCGATCATGTCCCTGCAGATACTATGGGAGGCCTACAAAGTGGTAATAAAGGGACATGGGGTCTCTGTGATAGTGGGCCACAGGAAAACAATAAGAGGCCAGGCGGAGGCCCTGGAGTGTGAGATCAAAGACCTGGAGGCTGGGCTGGTGGGTTCGGATCAGGTGACTAGGGAGCATCAACTAGCGCTCAAACAAAAAGAATATAGAGAGGCTAAACAGAGTAAGCTATAGGAAGTGGGAGACAGGGCTGGTGAATTGCTGGCCTAGCTAGAGGGTAAAAGGAGAGCCAGTAGATGGGTGCTTGAGATAGAGACTGATAGAAGAGTTCGAGTGTATAACAGGCAGTTGATAGTGGCGGCCTCTGCAGACTATTACGCCGCCCTGTATTCCCAGACCCAGTCAGCCTCAGATACTGACATCTGGGAATTACTATCTGATTTCAACCTACTGAGCCTCAGCCGCCAGGACAAGAATCTCCTAAAGAACGGGTTAACACAAGACGAAATACTACAATCAATACAAGACTTGCCCCCGGGTAAAGCTATGGGACCTAACAGTGTTCCCATGGAATTATATAAACTTTCTGCATCCAAAGTTTCCCCTTACTTGCTGGCCATGTTTCTGGAGAGTCAAGACAGAGGCTCCCTGCCTGAGGACCAGTGGCCTGCCAGCATAGTGGTCATAACCAAGGACTGCAAGCCTCTGGAGAGATGTGCCTTCTGTAGGCCCATCTCGCTCCATAACCCTGCAGTAAAGATCCTGGTTTCTCAACTGGTGTGGGTGATCCCTCCCTTGACACACCCGGACCAGTCCAGCTTCATGCCGGGTCGAAGAACTGCTCTGAAACCTGAGACGCCTACATGATGTCCTGGGTCGGGTACCTAGAATAAGGTAGGCCGTGCTGGTATTTTCATTGAATGCACTGATGGCCTTTGATACCATAGAATGGGATTATCTTTTTGAGGTCTTGAAGAAGTTTGGGTTCGGACCAAGATTCATAGCCTGGGTACGCTCCCTATACACCAAATCTTTGGCTCAAGTGATTGTTTACGGAAGTACATCTTCTGTCTTCCCACTTCAGAGTGGCATGTTTAAGGGATGCCCACTGTCCCCCTTGATCTTCGCGATGGCAATACAGGCACTGGTGGTGTGCATACACGGAGATCCTCTGGTTAGAGGTCTGCAATGGTCAAAGGAATGGGAAGATGGAAAATCCCTTTATGCTGATGACATTGCGCTTTACCTCTCGGATCCAACTTCCTCTCTAGATAGGGTGATGAACATCCTTACACTCTTCCGTCATTACTCCGGCTACACTATTAACTGGGGCAAATCTGTAATTTACCTACTATACGGCCCAGCCCCACATCTACCGGTGGGCTGCTGTGCCCACATCACTACAGAAGGGTTCCGATACTTGGGTATCCATCTCACCAGAGCTCTCACCATCTATTACACCTACAATTAGGAGCCTTCACTGAGACACTTTCGGAGAGATGTTGAGTGATGAAGATCCCTTCCACAACCGCTCTTGGGTAGGGCCTCATTGTTTAAAATGATGGCACAGCCTTGTTTACTTTATATACTTCATAACACCCCGTATCCAATCCATACTTTGTATTTCCGAGATATTGAAGAGGAGATAAGTACTCTTTTGTGGGATGGTGGGACCTGCACGGATAGCTATTGCTAACTTAAGAAGTTGGTACGATGGAGGCATTGCCCTGCCAGATGTATGTAACTATTATCGAGCAGCCCAGCTGACAGCTATCAATGAATTGAGTTTCCTGCCTGTAACAGAGCCAGCCTGTGGAATGGACAGTGATGCCATGAGGCCTGGAGAGGTCATGCGGGCACTGTATGGTGGGCAAAGACCTCAGACCTTTCCTACCCATACAGCGGTTACCATAACTCTTTGGCATGAAACATTGCACGTGCTGGGGTGGAAAAATATTATCATGCAAAGCACCCCCGTTATGGGAGACCGCAGCATTGGGCACACTACCGACCTAGCCAGGATTCAAGAAATGGCATCTCATTGGCCTCACAAAAGTTGAGGATCTGTGGGTGCAGGGTGCCGTTCTTGCCTTCGATGATCACCGGGTGGGGTTTCAACTTGCCCCTACGGAGGCGAACCGATACCTGTTAACTAGTGGGAAAGACACTCCTGAGTCATCCCCGCTTGAAGACCGAGTACTATCTTAAAAGGGGCCTAAAAAGGTAACGTCCCTTACATATCGTAAAATTATCAATAATCTGCCAGACGTATGTGGGGGCCTGAGAGCAAGCTGGACATATGATAGAGGGGAGTTAGACGATGTTGAATGGCGGGAGGCCTTACCATCCCCTAGGGAGGAAAGCATGCAAGCAAGCTTTTGAAAGTGCAACTGAAAAGTCTCCACAGGAGCTACTATGCATGTACCACCCTGGCCAAGATAGGCAGGACAGCGTCACCCCTGTGTCCTCGAAATTGTGGCCAGAGTGGGTCATTCTATCATATTCTGGGGTGGTGCCCGATTATTCAGAGATATTGGAACATAATGGTACCCGGTTTAAATAATGTGTGTGGTTTCAATGCAGAGCCTGAACCTAAGTGGTGTGTGTTAATTATTTGGACAGTAACTGATCTCTCCCACATGGATCAGAAATGGATGACTTTGGGATTGATAGTGGTGAAATGCAATATTGCCCGAGGTTGGAAAGCCAAGGGCTCACCAGGGCAGGAGGAATGGTGCATGCTGGAAGAAAAAGTGATTTATGAGAGCAGAGGGTGTCCAAAAAATGGCTTAAAATATGGGGGAAATGGAACTCATACAGGGTTAGACTATGTGCCTTGCTGACAGATGGAGGACCCGAAGAGTAACAAGAAACATATGAGATCGATTCTGAGAATGCTATAGATACTGGGTGAGAAAAAGAGAGGGGGCGCAAAGGGACGGGAATATGGTAAATGGTAATGATTAACTGTGTCTTGATTAGTAAGACTTCTGAAGGCTGCAATGCAAACCATTTTTTTTGTTTCATGCAATAAAAAGATTTTTTTTAAGAAACAATGCTTCTACCAGCACCAATACTACAGTTGTCTTCCCGAACTTGAGGAGGGCAGAGAACAAGCTTCTGCTACTTCCTGTCGCCACTTCACTGACAAGAAATATCCAAACTCTGGATAACTACTTATACACTTCAACACTGACAGATGTCATTGTTTATTATGAACCACCACCACTGGGTCCATCTACCACATGGGTACTCACAAACATTTTTCCAGGGGCCAAAAGGTGTGGTCTGTGATGTGTCTGAGGGCTGCTTTGATTCCAGCAGGATATGATCAGGGCAGGGCGCACTGGCGGTAAGGTGGGATAAAAGTGGAAGCAAAGCACATACATGTAGTTGCTGAATTGCACAATGTGAAAACAGAAAACCCAGGATTAATCCCGGCATCCCCACATTACCAAATTGTGTGATCCTAGGCAATAGTTTTATTTCACTTCCCTTTATTATCACAAAAACAGGACCTAAAAAAATACATGACTTCAGGATGTCTGCTGTGCAAAACCTTCTCCTATGTTTGATTTAAAAAACTATAACATTTTACTTGTATAATAGGAACCCAGGTCACGAAAGGGTGCACATGACAACCTGCTTGCCACATTTCACTATTGCCATTGTTGTCAGGGTAGGGGGAATAATTGATGTTTCTAAATTTATGTTTGAAAACTATCACTTTTAAAATAATACTTCTCAATGCGCTGATATAATCTGATGTACTAAAGTGAAAAGGTTCTGCATGTTAATTAAATATGCTTTTTGAATTTTTAATATACTTTATCATATGTTTACACTTTGCTGCAAGATGGCTTTAAAAATGAAGGTGCTCCTAAAGTTAAGTGATGCAGGACTCAACATTTACTTCCTTTCTTTAACACTAACTATTGTTTAAATAAATGCTTGCCCATTTCTTTAACATCTTTTTATTGTTAGCATCTCTCTGAGTAAACAGCAGCAGAGTGCTGCTGTACATCAGGTGCCACATTTAAGGGTCAGACGGGCGTCATGCAGCCCCAGGGCCGTACTTTGAGTATCAGTGATCTACGGTTCTGCACCGGCTCCAGTCATTGCACAAACAGCTTCTGGTTATTTTGTCGATATAGACAACTTTCCTTCAAATTCTTCTGCATCTGAAAAACCACCTGATTCAGCAAAACGTAAGCTTTATAACTGGCTTAACATCAATTATGTGGTTCTTCCGTTGAACTATCTATGGATAATACTGGCACTGCTTGCCATCTTGCTTTGGATTTTTTCAGTCATTGTTTTTTTTCTGCTGATAAGTGGTCATTATCTTCCTGATGAACTGGTGGATGAGGTTTTGACATGTTACCTTTCTCCCCATGAGGTCCAAAGAGACTTGTTCCTTGTGAGCATTTCAGCTGTTCAGATTCCTGGTGGAGTTGTGTGGGGAAAAAGTACCATATGATGTATTCAATCCTACTGAGGTGATTCAAATTCAATATATTTTAAAAAGTTTCTATGAATTATATCATTACATATGGGATTGTTTAAGATGATTGGGATGTTAAAACGGTTGATGCCATGCTTTCTGAGCTTGGATATTATACTGTATTTGAAAGTGAAGATGTATATATGAATAAAGGAAATTATGGGGAAATGTTTTGTTCCCACCATAATGGACATCACATTCTGCACAAAGCTAGTACCTTGAGGTCTGTTTTTATTTGCACACAATGGGAGCATTGTCCGACTCCTCCAGTGAGGAGTCTAAAATGTATGTGGAAAGATACATGCCCCTCACTGGGCATGAGACTAAAAATGCAAAGTCAAATTACCTCCTTCTAAGGTGAGGAAAATTTTGCTAACCAACACAAAATTCATCTATTTGGATTCCTTTGTTTCCTGGCAGGCCGTTTAGGGTTATGAATGCTGGAAGAACTCTGTTGATTTAAAGAGTTATGGGGAACATATGATTGGCAAATGCAGAGTAGAGAAGCCTTATTTAGAGCATTCCTTATACCATTACAAATAATATTTCTGAATGGCACCATTCACCAAACAACTTGCCTGGGGTTAGCAAAAATAAAAGAACACTTGCACCCAGTATTCTGGCACCAGCAAAATATCACAATTGGCAGACATTTTTATTTGCCACAGAAAGCAGCTTACTAGTTGGGTTCAGAATGGTACCTTTAATTACTCACTTTCACGTCCAGGCGGGTGGTTATTATGGCTAGTGGACACAAATGGTTGTTAGGAATATTTTGTTAATTCCACATGGGGTTTCACAGCAAGCTGACTGGACCCGACCCTCACTACGTCACAGTTCAAAACTTGGGTATCATTACTACATATAGGTGGGTAAACTTTGCCAACAGTGGTTGCCTTCCTGTAAATTAGCAGCTGTCAAAGAACACCTTAGTCTCCTTTCAGAAGTCAATATGCAAGATTTCCTGCTGGGTCCTAGAAAACCACGCTCTAAATGTTTTCTATATGCCGTATATAATGAAATTTGGACGATTTTGCAAATGGAGCCCGTTTGTCCAACCACATTTACATGCTAAATATAATTTTGAATGTCTATTGCAGATGACACAATGTTAAGTCTTTATTACATCATGGACAGAAGTAACTTAAGTCCATTATACAGCTAGGTTGGACACTGCAGGGGTCATGTGCCCTGGCAGCATGGTAACTCTCCTGAGTTACTTGCTGCCTTTAATTTGACCAGACAACAACAGATAATGGCTAAAAAAGAAGCTAGTTACATCATGCTTAACATTGAGGAATTGGAAAAGTTGCCTCTTACTGTAGCAGAAATTCCATCAGCAGTATGGATAATACACAGAGTAATCAATCCGCCCGTTTGCACATTTCAGTTCAGCAAGCTGGCAGATTTGAACAGTTAGGGGACAGTTACATCCACAGAGTGTGGGAGTTGCCTTTCACCTACAAATGTTTAAATGGGGGAACAGAGATCTTTCTGAGTGGAAGCAATTGTGAGATTACTGTTAGTCAAGGTGTCCTTGTATAGCACTTGCAACGCTGCCATAGCGACCTTGGCATACTATCTGAAGGGCACTCTCGCCTCTGATTCACCCAGTATTTCAGATACTTTTGAACAGAAGTTATGAGATCCTGAACAGTGAAAGCTGTTGCAGAATGAAGCCTGGAATTGCCTATGTAATTTTGGTTTCTCAAATTGTAACTTGCTTTGGCCATGTGTTATATCCCCCATACGAGAGATAAAAGTAGCAGAAAAGTGGCCACACATCACTACTTCAAATGTAAATTTTGACAAGCTGAGCCGACTAAAGGCGCTATTGTTCCAAAAACAGGTAGCCCTGACATCAGCCAGAGACACCTTTGTTCTCCAACTCGCAAAGTTATCAGCAGAGATACAGTCCTTATTAAATACCAACTTCCTTAATCATTTTGGAGTGTTGGTGAGCAGACTTTTCAGCGCATCCAACACTGCGGGAATTGTGCACTTTTTTTTTTAAGGCTTTTGGGTGTAGATTTGTGAGCACCTTACAAACTATGGGCCTCATTATGAGTTTGGCAGGCGGTGGAGGCCGCCCGCCAAACTCGTTCCTCCATCAGGCCACCTGTGTGGCCTGAACACAGCCGGCCCTATGAAGAGTTCACCGCAGGGCCGGCGGGCGGAAACAGCGTTTCTACCCGCTAGCCCTGTGGTGAACAGGGCCTTAACATTGATGCCAGCTCCTAATTCGGGTAGTGGAATGCGTGAGGGGGCTTTGCATGGGGCCCTTGTCTGCCCATACCAAGTGCATGGGCAGTGCAGGGGCTCCCAGGGGCCCCCGACACACCCATTCCATCAGCCTATGGCTGCCGGCAGCCTGGTGGTGTCGGCGGTCTGACCGTGGCGCCACGGTCATAATGTGGGGGTTGGTCCCCCACGGCCATGGCATTCTGACCGCCACCATAGGTCTGGCGTTCTGTAGACCGCCAGGCTCAAAATGAGGCTCAATATTTGGAGTGATACCTTCAGCTATCCATACACTCTTCTCAAGTGTGTTTGGAGGATTCCCAATAACTTTGGCACTGATTGGCGGCATCCTGCTGTTACTATTTTTCTTATGCAATGGGTGTCCCATTTCAGCTAAGGGGTGTACGGGAGCTCCCACCAGCCCATCTGTGTCATGATCACATGAGGCAGTACTTTGGAGCTTTATTGCTGGAGGAGCTTGAGCTAAATTGGTCGTTGACATTTCGACTAATACTGACTTGTGTGTAGCAAGTTTTCCACTTTGTTCCTTCGGTGGACATGGATCATTCATTCACGGACATGTTCATCAATACTGCAGTTGATACAAGAGGCATCCTATGAGCCACCTCTTGTGAATTTCCTGGCTCCTTCAACATCTGCTGTGGCCAAGAATGCAGCCCCTCCATAGGTCCTATTGTTGAGGCTTCTGCACACATATGTTCTGTGGATCCCTCAGCTAAAGCGCTGGTCAACTTGTCGTCTGCCGAGGTGGAAACCTTCTTAGCTTCCATCACCATTGAAGACTTTGGAGATTTCCTGCAGGACCATAACTATTGCTGAATTTGATGTACTGGCTTTTTTGTCTCAAATACTAAACTGCCGCTAATTTGGCTTGTCTTGCTTGTCACCTTTGACATGTTATTTCTTTTATGAATATTTTAACATGCTTTTAGTGTTTCAAGTTTAGAAATGCTTTCAGGATAACACTTTTGTCACGATAATTGAGGGGAGGAGGTGTTGTGGGTTTATTTTACACTGTGCTTGGGAACACATATTTTAGCTTTGCTTAGGCCAGTGCCCTTTTACCTACATGTGTGCGCTGATTTAATTTAGTCTGTTTTCTTTCACTTTTAGTTAGCCTACTTTCAGCGGGATGTTTTTATTTCCTAATCAGTTGTAACTTTGTGATTCTGTGAAAGCGTTATTATTCTGTGCAAAAAATTCCACCATGTACCCCTGTCCAAGGTTGACGAGTCCAAGTACATGATAAACCAGCTAGCAATTGTCGCCACAGGAGTTTGCAAACAGTATGACACTTTAGCACTTCGGGCCCTTTTACGGAACAAAAATATGTTTCTTATAAAAACACTGTGTAGGACAAGGGACAACAGGGAGGTAATTCCAGCCAGTATTCTGTCCACACTGCATGCCATTTTATTGCTGACCTCAGCCCTGTCTCTACAATTGACCCATGAGATAGAGCGGGCAGAGCCCTATCCTTCAGGTAATGGGGATAAGTGCTCTGCTCATGGACTAAGTACAACAAATTGGGCTATCACCACTATGCTCTCGCTTAGGAGTTAGGTAGAATTCATCTATGTATGTAAATCCAATATGTTGGGACTGTTTCTTCTCGCTGGTCACTACCATTCTAATACTGTTATGTCTCATTGCCCTAATAATTGCAGCTCATATATTTTATCGTAGATTGCAGTCTTTTCAATAAATGTATTGAAAAGCATCCTGCACCTCTTTCTTTGGCCTATGTGGGTGTGTATGAGACCTTTTGCTAACAAGAAAAAGGAATGGGACTTGTGGACCACAACTTCCTCTGAGAAGCCACAGAGTGTCAAGTTTCAGGCTGCTACAAATCACATTTTCTTTCAGATTTGGGTGAGGTACTGCTAGCTAGTCAAACGGGTTGGGCCGACCGCTGCCAAGACGGTATGGGATCACCTCAGTCACCCACAAACAGTGGTGCTGCCGCCCCTAATCCAGCTGTCTCGTTCTACCAACAGGAATATTACAACATTTTCACTGTGGCCAAGGATGGTGATTGTGGGAGGTTCACAATTTCTGAAAACCATGATCCCCAAAGGCCACTTGGGGTGCAGCTGTGTTCTGGTATCTGAAAAAGCCTCATGTCTCCTACTTTTGGCGACAGCCACATAAACCCAGTTCAAGTTGAAATGCTGAGTTCAGGAGTCGCCCAAAGAAAGATATATCCTTATTTGATTATCAGTCTTAAAGACAAAAACCAAACTTCAAAAGAAAGATTAGTAAACTAACCTGTCTTATTTGTTGCAGAACCAATTATCTAGCTGACGCACAGTTAGATATTTCAAGGAATTATGCAATTTAAAGAGAATTTATCCTCAAATCAATCCACAAAGCTTTCAAGTAATGAAGGGGGCAATTAATGAAGAAAAGTTAACCACTGTCAATACAAACTAGTCTAGAGGGAATATGTTACTTACCCTGTAAGCATGTTTCTGGCATGTAGCACTGTAGATTCACAGGCTCAGCAAACTCCTGCCATCTAGTGTTGGGTACTTATGTGTGCAAGTTGTTTGAAGAAGTCTTTTGAGTCACGAGGCAAAGGGACTCCTCCTTTCGGTGATAATGTATATGGGCATAGACTCAATTGTTAGATTGTTTTCCCGCAGTCAGGTGAGAATGGAGTGTAAGTTTTAGTAAAGAGATGTCCAAGCACAGGGAAGGAGGGCGAGCGCATGTGAATCTACAGCACTGCATGCCACGAATAGATGGCAACAGGATAAGAAACATATTCCGTTTGATGGCACGTGTGGCTGTAGATACCCATGCTCTGCATAGACTGTAAAAGTGCCCTCCAGAAAGCAGTGGCTAACCTGTGGGTGTTGTATTTGTTTGAAAAAGTCTATGCAGCATGGCCTGTCATACAATTGCTTACAAATCTACACCATAATGTGTAGTAAAAATATGTGGATTAGACCATGTAGCTACTTTACAGATTTCAGCTATTGGTATAAGCCATAGAACCACCTATCTTATTGGTAAAGTTTACTCTAGGAGGTGTGAGCAAAGTTCTTTTAGCTCTGGTGTAATATGTCTGAATGCATTAATTATCCATATGGAAACGCCTGATTTAGATATAGGGTTTCCTTTGTGAAGGGGCCAAAAAGCAACAAAGAGTTGTTTGGTCTTTACAAAACTCTTTAGTTCTGTTGATATAATACATTAAAGCTCTTTTTGTATGACGGGCTGATTCAGGTTGTGAAAAGAAAACAGGTAATTCAACTGACATTGAGGGGAAAGTGGAAACCGCCTTCAGAAGGAATTTCGGGTTAGTTTGAAGGACTACCCTGTCTCTGTGTAGATGGAAGAAAGGTTCTTCCAAGGTTAATCCCTGGAGCTCACTGACATGTCTAAGTGAAGTGATGGCCACCCAAAATGCGAACTTCCAAGATAGAAATTGGAGGGGGCAGTTATGCAACGGTTTGAATGGTGGGCCCATAAGTCTAGTGAATATAATGTTGAGATTCCATGCAGGTACAGGAGGAACTCTGCCTGGAAGGAGTAATTCCACCTATTCTATGAATGCCTTAATAACTGGTACCTTGAACAAGGATTTTTGTACCTAGGCAGCCACTACAGCTGAATGCAAGTGTACTGAAATGTAAGGTAGACCAGAGGTCTGCAAATGGAGAAGATAGACAATATTTTGGACAGCTGCATTAAGTGGATCAATGTGTTTACTGCAGCAGTAGAAAACACATTTTTCGACTTCGCAGATTAACAAACCCTAGTTGTGGGTCTATGAGCTTCTTTTAGATTGGTCATACATTCAGGTGGGGGATTAAGGCAACCTAATTCTATGACTCAGGGGCCAAATCGCAAGGTTGATTTCCTTTAGATTTGGATGCCTGATTACCCCATGATTCTGAATGAAGGGATGCTTCTGGTGGGGCAATATGGAAAGTTTGAGTAGTGTGGTGAACCATGGTTGTTGGTATCAAGCGGGAGCTACCAGAATGAGGGTGAGTGCTGTTTGCCTCATCCTACAAACCACAAACAGAAGAAGAAGGAAAAGAGGAAAACCATAGGAAATATCCCTGACTAGTTCATCCATAGAGCACTGCCCTTGGATAGTGGGTGTAGGAACCTGGAGGCGAAGTCTGGGCATTTTGTGTTCCCTGTGGCTACATACAGATCTATCTGTGGAAACCCTGACCTGTGGAAGTACGGGAGGAGGACTCGGGGGAGGCGTTTCCACCCATGGACTTGTTGCCACATCCTGCTGAGGGGGTCAGCAATGTTGTCTGTCCCTGGGAGGTGTTCCGCTAGCAGGTGAATGTTGTGACATATTGCCCAATGCTAAATCATCTGAGATAGGTAAGATAACTGTAGGGAGTGTCCCCCCTCGTTTTTGCAGATAAAAGATGGCTGTCATGTTGCCCATCCGGACTAAGACAACCTTGCCTATCAAGTGAACTAGGAACACTTTCAATGCTAAGTGAACAGCCTGAAGCTAAAGGTAGCTGATGTGGAGACCCTGGTGTTTGGTGTCCCAGAGACCCTGAACTGTGATATCCTGTAGGTGAGCACCCCATCCTGTGAAAATGATCTGGGCAACAGGGTTGAGGAATGGCCGGCCCTTTGATGTGCTCCACCACTGCAGAGAGTGACCAGGGTGGCTGTCTACTAACACCAGGTCTTGTAACTGACCCTGTGACTGAGACCATTGGTGTGCCAGACATTCCTGTAGCGCGTATGTAGTCTTGCATGTGGCACTACTGCAATGCAGGATGATATCATGCATAAGAAGCATGTAACTATTTTGACTGTTATATGTTGGTTGGGGTGAAACTGGTGTAGTAGCGCTTGGATGGTCTAAATCTTGGCTGCGTCAGGGTGGTAATCCCACTTGTGTGTTGCGAATAGCCCCTAGATACGACTGAACTTGTGAAGGTTAAAGATGTGACTTTATGTTGATGGAAATTCCTAGTTGATGGAGAAGATGCAGAGTAGTCTGAGTGTGTTGTTGGCACAACTGAAGCGGATGAGGCAGTCATCCAGCTATAGAAAGACATGTATGTTCTGTCTGTGCAGGTGTGCTGCGACTAACGCTAGACATTTGGTGAACACACGAGGCACGGTAGAGACTCTGAATGGGAGCACCTTGAACTGATAATGCCTTCCCACTGTAATGAACGTGAGACATTTGGGGAGACCTGGATGGATTGGGAAGTGAAAGTAAGCGTCCCTTAGGTCTAGTGCTGCGATACAGGCACCCTGTTGTAGCAGTGGGGTCACATCTTGAAGAGCTGCCATGTGGAAATGTTCTGACAGGATGCAACAATTTAAAAGCCTGAGGTCTAATATAGGCGGTAGTGATCCATCTTTTTTGGGGAATTAGAAAGTATAGGGAATATACTCCTGAGCCTTGCTGTTGAAGAGGGACAGGCTCTATGGCTCCTTTGTGTAAGAGAGTGTGTATTTGTTTCAGCAGGTTTAGATGTTCTGTGGAGAGATTGGGTTTGCGAGGTGGGATGTTTAGAGGAGAGTTAATGAGCTCTAAACAATAACCATGTTGGACGATGAGCTCTAGACAATAACCATGTTGGTTACGTCCAACTCACACTGATCTATTGTTGTGCTTTTCCAGGCAGGGAAGAAGTGTTGTAGTCATCCCCCGACAGGTGCTAGGTAATCGGGGGGAATAAGAAGTGACTCACTGTTTGGAGGTGGAGGGTGTGGCATGAGTGGAGGCACACTAGCGCCCTTGGAATTGTTTCCTCTATATGTACCTCTCAGTTATCCCCTTAAAGGCGAGATCTGGTGTTGTTGCCTGTAGGAGGAGTAGAAGGAGGCATCTGATCGTGTAGTTTTGGTGCCCTGTTTGTATGTGGGATGCTGGAAGGTACCACAAGGAGTGTGCGTTTGAAGTGCCTGCATAGATTTAGCCACTTCTGTATCTTTCTTCATCTTTTCTAATGTTTGGTCCACCTGGAGACCAAACAGATGTTGCTTGTCGAATGGGACATTTAAAAGCATCTGTTGCACCTCTGGGTTAAAGCCAGATATATGTAGCCAAGCAGGTCTATGCAGCAGGATGCTAGTAATAATGCCCCTGCTGGCTGTGTCCGCTGAATCAGGGGCACACCTAGTTGAATTATTCAATATTAATTTGGCCTCTTGGACAATCTCATGACCCTTTATTTTGTACTCTTCAGGGAGATGTTGGAGGAGTTCCTCCATTTCATCCCAGTGGGTCCGACGTATCCTGCCAACAAACCTTGGGAGTTGGCAATTCGCAAATGGTTGGCGGCTTGTGCTGCCACTCTCTTCCCTGAAGCATCAATGAGCTTGGACACTTTAACGGGTGGAGAAGCATCTGCTGTGGTCTGGGATTTGGCCCTCTTACAGGCATTAGATACCACCAGTGAGTCTGGGAAGAGTTGGACGTTGATGTAAGCTGGCATGTGGGTGCAGCTTTATACTTCTTATCCAGTCTTGGAGTAATGACGCATGCCCGCACTGGATCTTTAAAAATCTTATCCCAGTGGCAGAGCATCCCCTTTAACATAGGCAGATACTATTATGCCGTAGTGGTGGTGGGCATGTTTCAGAGACAAAATCATCTTCAATAGGATGTTTGTGTAAAGGGACCTGGTGATATGATGCTACCGTAGCAATCAATTTTGAAAAGATGTTGTATAATCAGTCGGCCATGGATTAGCCGGGTAGAGGTCTGGGCCAGTATCCCTGGGGGATCAATGTCATAACTACCCCAAGGATCTGTGGGCTGCAGATTTGCATCTTCTCCCCTGCACCCGCAGTGTAGCACTGTGGGGAGCCCTATGGTGTAGTGGCCCCAAACTCACTGTGAGTGGTGTGGTGTGGTAAGGTGGAGGGGGGTGGAGGAGGTGGTTGGGATGGTGGAGAAGCAAGAACAATAGGTTGCAGAGGACTGGTTGTAGTGCCCTTCTTCTTCCTCTGAGGATGCATAGGTAAGTCAATGGCCTGCTTTTGCTAAAACCCGATCAGTGAGAGTCTGTATATGGAGTTTTTTTCTGTTTAGGATCAAGTCCTACTGATCGCCGCGCATAACCTGCATTGCTGCGACCGTTCTACCTGCAATCATTACTATTGTGTTATGCATGATATTTTGTCACGTGTGCCGTGGTTTGCCGTGAATTATCTTTCTCACTGCCAATTTTGGTCTGTTATTGTATTTACCATAGGTTCTCCCCAGGTATTCCCTTGGCTAAGGTAGGCCCTTCCTTCCCTTCCCACGTTTTTTCCTATTGCGAATTAAACTGCAGCGCGCTATTAGCATCCGCTACAGGGATCCAACGCCCTGATGAATGCCCAGAGACCCTCCATAGCTCAATCACAAGGGCAGAAACAGGTCGGCTAGATAGGTGACCTTGTGAGTCATTGTTCTCACACTGGTCTCCCATTCCTTTTAAACACACCACACAGAAACCTTCTATTAAAACTCACCCTGGTATCTGAGTAGGTGTTTTTATTCCCATAGCATAGCTGGATCCCTATCTTTCCAGAAATCTAACTAAATTTACGCACTCCCTCCTGTTCCTTTAACAGCGAGGTTGAGTCCGCCCAGGTGGTATTGCCCTACCTGGGTGGGGCTAGGTGGTCATATGATGAAGCATGACACTATATAGTGTGTGAGACCACCTAGTCCGTAAAGGAAATCTCCCTCCACAGACCGTGAACCACCCCGCGTTGTATCTCTAGTTGAGATTTAGGACTGGCATGGTGACGCAATTAGCACACTTCCAATCCATTTATATTTCCAATAAACCCCGTACTCTCTTTTGTGACTTAGGATCAAGTCTCTCCTGCATGGTATGGAGGGTCTGCTCCGGAGCAGACATCAATGCCGGTATGGAGGGTTGTTGGTGGCGAACTAGATTTTGGTTTTGGCGCTAAGGTGGTCAGAGCTGGGGTGCCTGGAGCAGATGAGGATGAAGGTTGACTCTGCTTTGAGGCTAGTTGGCTCAGTGCGGCAGCAGTAGGTTTTGGCTTTGCTTTTGGTGCCAGGGGTGGGGCATCCTTAGCAGATGGTGGTTGCCTACCATGGCCCATTGGCAGTGGTGGCCCGTGAGCCACAGATTCGGTTGGAACAGAGTGTCTCTTGGTGTGTTGGACAGGGGCATGAGTACCCACTGCACAATGTCCTGATGTAAGGTCCTGCATCTGCAGGCCAATCTTGATATTGGAGCCTGAGTCCTGGAAGTAAAGGGCCTCTAACTCAACTGCTGAGGCCTTGTGCAGTTCTTCCTCTTCCACATCGAATTGACCAAAGATGTTGGGTGTCTCTTCAAGATCTTTATGGTGCATTACTCTGTGACATGCTCAATGGTCCTGCAATGTTTTCTTTGAACGAAAGGATAGACAGGCTTCACACCAGTCTTCGTTATAATCAGGAGACAGACACAGGTTGGAAACCTGGTGGAGGTCCATGTGCTGGTATTTCACGTAGCAGCTGAGACAGAATCGAAATTGAGCCCATTCTATTAGCAGCGCATCGTTGCCCAAAGCCAATGAGATGAGAAAAGGCCCGATTGGGCGAGGCCCGAAGGTCGCAACTGGAGCACGTTGAATCGATGGTTGTTCTCTGTTTTCTGAGGATGATGTAACGCAAAGGAAAACAATACTGACTGGCATAGAGGTCAACAACGAACCGAAGGGAGCCTGAAACGGTCTCGAACTGAAGCGCTGAAGAACACGTCCATTGTAATGCAACAACTTGTACTAAAGAGAACAAAATGATAACTCCTGACTCATACAAAGATTGGGGGTGCCATATGTAGTAATACCATCTGAGAGATGCATATAGGGGGATGGCGATGGAGGTTCAACAGGGATAGAGGGTGTGGGAAAAAATGCTATAATGCAGCCAGAGCAATCCTTGTCATAGGGCTTTTTTTGTTTATTGCAAGGTGGGAGGCAACACAGACAGAAGGCAGGAGTGCTGTGCTGCTGTACAACATGGCTAAAAGAAAACCACTGAAAAAGCAGTTAGCTTGCTAAGGAGAGACTTATTGGCTTTTGCCAATGCTTGTTTTTACTGAAATCCCAGGGAACTCAGCTAGCTATGACCCGTGCAGCAGTGGCATTTTAGGAGTAAATTTTATAAGACTTATGCTAGCTGAAATAGCTGTAGTATAAACTTTAAGTGGATAGAAAGTCACCCAGCTTGTATTACCCAGCTGTCCTATCTTTGAGGAATAAAACATTTGCTATGCTCTTCCAATGGGGCAAGGCTATCTAATGTGATAATCCGGGAGCAAAATGGATTGTTATTCTGATAGTCATACTTCACATGACAGTAGCTCAACTTATGATAACTCACATAAATGGGGAACTTTTATATTCAATTGGATTGTGAAACTATGGGATTGGATGGCATTTGGTGCCAGAAGCAGACATTTAGAACACATACATCACAATGATTGTGCCAGTAAATGAACCAAGCATTAACAGAGGTAGTAAACATACCCATACGTAATAAGATTAGTACTGTACCCTCTTCAGCCAAGTGTTTTCTCCCCATAATGTCATCTAGGGAGCCTTCAAATGAGAAGCAGAGAAAGGTGCTTGTTGTTGTCTGTATAGTGCACGGGTGCATGTGCACGTACTATGTTATACAGATTAGAATAGTGGTTCCCAGCCTGTGGTCCAGGGACCCCTGGAGGTCCATGAAGCCTTCTCAGGGGGTCTGCAACTGCTTAGAAAATTAAAAATATTAATAAATATTGACACATTAGGTCCCAAGCTTCCAGTAATGACTCAGTGGGGGGTCCCCGGATTCCAATGATGATTCAGTGGGGGCCCTGGGGTCCATTAATGGTAAAGTGGGGGTCCACAGAAGTAAAAAGGTTGGGAACCACTGGATTAGAATTTTTCCGGTCATCCTCACTTCAGTACTCTTTTGGTCTACGCCACCAATGGGGGAGTTAAAGGCTGGTTGGTGGAGTAATCTGGACAAAACTGTATTCCAAAGATGCGGCTCCTCTCACTCGTTTACTTTTTTCATAGTTTTAATGGTGTAAGTTTCAGGCTGTGGAGGAGATCTGGTGTAGCCCTAGATTTAACACAACTTGGAATTTTAACTGGAAACGAAGAAGTAAATAAAAGGTGAAGGGTGGAGCGGAGTCCGCCATAAAAAGTGGACAAGAGTGTGAGAGGATGGGGAGGGCACCCACTTGATTCCTTCTAATGTCATACATCACCTTTTAAGTTAGTCTTTTGAGTATTTTACCGCTCTTTAAGAGTCCAATTGGGGGAACCCCTTTCCCAAATCTAGCTATCCAGCACACCTGACTAGGGAGAAGTGGCACGCTGTTGACATATGAACATGTCAGAGCGGGAGCAGTGTGCATTGTTTCTACTTATCTCTATAGAGCAAGAAAATGTTAACTGGGGAATAGGAGCAGGGGGACTGCTCCCTTGAATTGGCAAATAGGAGGACACTCCACTGCATGACCCAGCTTTCCACTGGGGCTTCCAGTGAAAGGTCTTTGTTTAACACTAAAAACTGCAGTTTTGTTGGCAGTAAAGTACTGACGTTGTCAAAAGAGTGCAAACAAATACAGCAGCTAACCTTCACCAACAAATGTTGGGAGCCTCTCCACGACTTAATGAAGGAAGTGAGCTTTTCCTAGAGGTAATGTAGGAAGCCCTTTTCTTAACTTTTAACATGGCGGTAGATTTCCTGTTACGCTTCAATATAATTGTACTGATGAGACCCAGGGAATCATGCTATCCTTAAACTAAGACTTAAAAATCAATTATTTAAAATACAGAAGACTAAAAAAAAAAGCCTTCCCGAAAAAGAGTTCGAAGATAACAAAATGTATGGTTACAGAGGAAAATGTGTGTAGTTTTTCCTGTCTGCAGTACGCTAACATTGTGCACGTGTATGTCTGCTAGAGTCTGAAGAGCACATGATTTCACTGGTGGAATGGTCCTACAGCATGAAACAGAGGTCTACCAGGCTGCAATGAACAGTATCAAAGCCAACTTAATTAAAACAAAAGTAGGGTGTGCCACCACTACAACAACAAAAATTACAATCAACTAATTGCATAAAAAAAACAAGCATTTTTAATGCAACAGGTCTCGCATTTGCCCGAGTTACAGCTATTAGCGTTGTAAACTCCTAACCAGACTTTTCTTGCCACACAAAATAAAAGAAAAAAAAAACGCAGGCAATCGTACTATGTAAAATTGCAGCCTGATCATGCTGAAATTGAAAACGGAAAAATCGAGCACGATCACACTATGTAAACCGCAGCGCGATGGAGCTGCGCTGGAAAATAAACAGATAAAGTAGTCCAGAAACCATGCTGAAAACATCTAGCCTCGTATGTTTTTTGTAGTTTACCGGTGCTGTGTAGGTGGGCTAAACACCGGAAACGGCATGAGGTATGCATGCCTTTCACAAATAAAAGCAAACGGATTTTAAAAGGCAAGCCCACAAACCAATGAAAGTGACTGACAAGACATGAGCGTGGTTGGAAGCCCAAAGAGAGATTACTACAGGGGATGGAGCGCTTTGCACTCGCCCCTAAAATCAATCACAATTTAACAAAAGAAAAATAAATATTAGTTCAATTACTTCCCATCTTTAAGTATCCCCTTCAAAATAATAAACATTAGTTATAACTATGCTACCTGTTATATAAATCCTACGAAGGAGTGTTTTACTGTGATTCGAAGCCCGCATATGTCCTGCACAGAACTAGCTGACTTCGAGGCAAGGTGGACCTGAAAGTGGGACACCCTCAAAAGCGCCCTGTGATCCTGCAGCACAGGATGCACCCAGGCAAAAACCGAGCCCAAGAGTGGGACTGTCTGCACCCAGCAGAACCCAGAGAAGGCTGGGCTGGTCCACCTCTTTTGGCTTATTCTCTTGAGAGCATCAGTCATCACTGGAGAACCATGAGTAAGAGAAAAGACAGTCATTTCCAGCGCTACTAACGAACACCGGGGGGTAATGGGGAGAAATGGGGGGGTTAAGCTCAATTGCTAACTATCTGGATACCCCCATGAGTGCCATTAACTCTGAAACGGAGAGTGTGGATGAAAAGACGGACTGAGGGTAGCTAGGAGGTCCTTATCGCTTACAACCAACAAAGATCATGTATGCACTTCCACACATAAAGGCGGAGCTCCGAGTACTGAGGCAGAGGGGGTAATAAGCGACACTGGCACCAAATCCAAGAACAATGTGCATACACTAGGGATTTTACATATTACAACAAATTTACCGGGTCAGCAGATTTGTTCTGGGAAATCTCCTACCAGTGAAGTCTTAGATTCCTCCACCCCACCAGCCCCAAATAAAAGGAAAAAGGGCAATTCATGCCCTAGCAAGTACACTCAAAGTTTGTAAAACCAAATGCCCTAAGCAAACAGAGTGGGAATAAGAATGGCCATCTCAAGCCTACTGTGCATACACAGGCGCAACTCATAACACCAGGGGATGGCGGCAATAATATTGTGGCTGGATCACTAACCAACTAAAAGGGATTCTTGAGAATGTTCTCAACCCTGTAGTCTCAGGCACATTAAAGAGAAACCATCTAGTACCACAACACGTGCAGAGTGCCAACAACGTCAACAACGCCCTGCGGCGAATGTACATAATGTTCCATCTAGCATAAGGCCCACATAGTCATTAGGGAAGAACTGGGGTGCACTAAGTCTAATTTAGCTCAATTGACACAGACTGTCTCGGATATCAACTGCCTGCACAGAAAGACCTCTCATCCCCAGCACCAGATTCTGGCTATACAAATACAAATGAGAACTCCTGTATCTTACAGCTACCGGCCAACTGCACGCTGTACATAGTCGTTTTAAAAAATGTTGCAACTTTATGCTCAAGTCATCTCACAACTGACCATCAGCTGAAGAACAAGATCATCCATTGGCTCAGTAGGTCTCTGGGGGCAGCAATGCTCATTTTACAGCTATAAAAGGTGTTAGGAGGGTACACTCGGTTGGAAGCAGGCGAATGAAAGAAGCAGGTGACCATACTGCAGTTAACTACTGCGACACACAACTAGTGGGGCACATCCTGCACAGGCTCTCCAGCCCCCAAGGAGATTTTCAACAGGGATTCAGCCAGTACCATTAGGCTTCTTTTACAGACCCGGGCAAGATCTATCTTTTGACAAAACAATTTGTAATTCAGAAGGCAATAGGTTATTCAACATTCTGACATATAACCACTTCGCTGCTCTCAAGGAGGTCGACTGACTGCTCAGTGCTCATGCAGGCCCTGACGTTATGGAACCAACTGATGTGACCGGAGGGTCTACAGAGATTACATTTTCTGGGGTTGATCAGGTCGATCACTTCCAACCTTTCATCAATGAAAACACCAAGCCCGGACTTTTTTACTGCCACCTACCATCTGAAGTGAATATGCAGATGTCGGGCACTACTCCCCACTTATCTGTCCTTGGCAGTGTTTCCAATCGTGAATCTATCTGTCCAGTCTACAATCCTCCCAAGGGGTCTGAGGATACAGCCAAAATATGCAACCACGATTTGATGCCGGATGGAGCGGTGAATATCAACATCACAGCCCCGGATCCGAGTCTTCTTTCTTGGAATGTTGCTAGGGTCACAAATAAAATCAATGACAAAAACTGGTTAGCAATGATGACCAACTATCACATTTGTTTGTTTACAAGAGACTTGGTTACGCTCAGAAATTCATTTAAATGTCTTCTAATCAGTTATCACCCTGCTACCCTGTCGACCTCAGGGTGCCATAGTGGAGGTCTTATAACTTTAATAAGTGTCACTAGGTCAGCTAAGACTGCGGAGGCCTATTTGGACTCTGCTTTTTTCAGATAACCAGTGCGTCATTAGTAGGGAGACTGCTTGTAGTCCTCATACACTTCTATCATAATTACTTTAGCAACACAAAAAGGATGATGAACGGAGCACTAACAGTGATCAAACACTCACCCCCAGTCACAGATCTGGGTTTAATCCATCCTTCTTTTGCTCACCGTGCCACCCCAGTTTGGGCCCAGCCGTATGCAAATCAGTCTTGACCCTGCTCCCCATGGGAACAGTCGAGCCCGCACTGCCAGGCCACGTCCTCCACGGATTAGAAACAAGCGCCCTGGGACCGGTTTCGGGGTATCACCCCTCATCAGCCAGGCTAGCTTGAATCCAGTGGCACAGGACAGTGCTGAGTCCATTGTTTATGCCCTAGATAAAGTATTGGTAGGGTGAAGATTTTGTTATAATACAGGGGGATGATTTTAATGTCAGTTTATGCCCAATTTCTAATAATCATGTATATGGAATTCGAAACAAGGATCTTTGTAACTATTCGCATTTTGATCACAACCCTTGTGGTGATGTGCTGAACGAGTTGATGGTGACCCATGACATTATTTTCTTAGCCTAGAACTGGGCTTTTTTTCAGCATCAAGGCAGGTAACATACACAGGATATGGGTCTATGATTAACTACGTCATAATTTCCAAAGTTTGGGTGAGGAAGGTACACATGTTTTACATCACTGAAAGCCCTTTGCACAATCATAAATCAATGACATTGAATTTCCATTTATGGCTGACGCCACTAGCCAGTCATGAAATGGCTGCTACAATTGAGTACATCAGGAATCACAGAAGTATGCCGTAAACGGGCGGGGTACTGACCCGGAGGTGATTATGTCCCAAAGTTTGGATGTTAAGAGAGAGCATTTCGAGCTGTGTCTAAGTCTTCAGCCTGATCCAGCAGAGTCTTGGGGGCCTTTTCAGAAATTTGCAAAAGGGTACATGAGCTCCTAATGGCGAGACTCAACTCGAGCTCCCAAATGCAAAAAATGGTTTGATAAGTTGTGTTCCCAGGCCCATAGTAGTTTATTGCTAGCAGTGAATAGGTCACGTAGAGACATGGTGGAAATTAGCACATGAGGAAGCACTATAAGGTGGATATTAGGACTAGGAAAGAGATGATCAGAAGGTAGAACTGGGAGAAATTAATTACAGCTTCTACTAGGAAATATGTGACCCAATTCTGGCAGGTAGTAAACACATCCTTTTTTTTTTTTTTTTTTTTTTTTTTACAGACAGTCCTGCCACTAGTATAGATTTTAATTTTTTTTATAACCATATTTTATTGTGGTTTTAAGTTTCATTTGCAAACGTACAATCTTCAAAATAGTCTCAATCACTCAGTTAACAGACTAGTCATATGGCTACAGTGATTCTCAATTCGATGTTCATACACAATTAGAGTTAACTTAGAACAGCACATTAACTTCCCACCCATATTCCCTCCCTTAGTGAGCTCTGTGGTATGCTTACGGTCTCTTGGGCTCTGTTCATAGCAAGACAATCTAAGGACAGAATCCTTATGTATGGAGACAATCTAAGGACAGAATCCTTATGTGTGGACTGAGCGCCCCGGGGCAGTGTTCAATTCTGGGTTTCGGCCATAAGGGTCTCAAGCAAAATCTCCCACCCCTCTACTACCTCTGGGGATCTGATTCCACGCGCCTGGCTTCTCGGTGAAGAACAGTCCCTTCGCTATTTTCCCATTTAGATAACTCAGTTTTCCAATTGGACGCTCTGGGTCCCCTTGGGTTCTTCCAAGAAACCGCAATCTCTCGCCTGGCCAAAGAAAGGGCCAGGTCCTGGAACCTATCGGAGACTTTATTCTTAGCGTAGTGTGGAAACCAGTGCAAGAGGCAGTGACCCATAGTACGGGGTATTACTCTTTCTCGAAGTCGCGACATGGTGAGGAGTACCTCGGTCCAGTAGTGGTCCGTGTTGGGACAGTCCCAGAACATATGCCTGATTTCTACCCCTATGAAGCCACATCTAGGGAAACATTCGGTCACTTTCCAAAATATTTGTTAATACGTGCTGGTGTCAAGTATGCTTGGTGGAGCACATAAAAATTTATGAGTTTGAATCTGGCATTTCGTGTTGCTTTAGGAAGTCCCTTTAGGATACACTCCCACTCCTCTTCTGGGATATCTAGGCTTAGGTCTTTCTCCCATGTTTGTCTAAGTAGGGTCAAGGGGGCAGTTTTGTCTGCCCGTAATAGGCCATAGAGAGTTGAGACTGCCTTGTGTTTACCAGTTGCGGAAGCCAAATAAGTGCATACCACCTGAGTTGTGGGTTCCCCCCCTCTTCAGCCAATGTCTACGGATGCAGGCCGCCAGTGCCCCATGCAGTAAAAAGTGCCCCCCTGGTATTCCAAATTCTGCCCTAAGGGCCTCAAAGGACATTAGCTCCCCGTCCTTAAATAGTTCCCCTACCTTTAGGATCCCAGCTTCAACCCAGCATTTAAGTTCAGTCCATGAGCCCCGGTGCGGGAGGGCCCATAATGACAAAAGAGGCAGTTCTGGGGAGTATGGGAACCTCACCCCGATTTTGCGCAGAAAAGTCCTCCAGCACCGAGTCAGGATTTTCAATTCCGGAGGGTCTTCTTTACCATCCCCAGGGGTTCTCAATAAGACCTCAAACAATCTGAGCTCTGGGGGACTAAACACCTTCACAGCTGATCCCCCCCTGCTCTATTTGAACTCCATTGCGCTAACCATTGAAGTTGAGCCGCCAGATAATAAGATTCTAAATCTGGTACCGCTAGACCGCCGTCTGAAGTTTGTCGCTGAAGTTTAGCCAGGGCTACTCTCCTCCTTCCTTCTCCCCATATAAATGATGTTATCGTTGTTTCTAGATCTTTAAAGATTGTTCTGGGAATCCAGATTTGTAACACCGTGAAGTGATATAGCAGTCTTGGGAGTACAATCATTTTGAGAATTGCTGTTCTCCCTGCCACTGATAGTGGTAAGGTCTGCCAGAAGGATATGCAAGTCTTTATAGAACGTATGGAGCCACCAATGTTGCCCTCCAGGATATCCTGCGGATCGTGGTAAATTTTTACACCCAGATAAGGGAGCCCATTCGGGATCCATCTGACTAGTTCTAAGTCCGGTGGGGGAGCCCGGGGTCCCCCTAGTGGGAACAGAACGTTTTTATCCCAATTTACCTTCAGACCCGAGCATTCCTCAAACCGAGGTAACAAACGATGTGCCCAGGGTAGATCTCTCTGGACGTCTTCTAGGAATATTAACAAGTCGTCTACGTAGAGGGCAATACGATGTCACTCGCCTCCTGCCATTATTCCCGGACCCCCTCCTCCCGCCCTAGTAGCAGCTGCTAAAAGTTGCATTGCCAGGGACAATGGGCAGCCCTGCCTAGTTCCCCGTTCAACCACGTAGCTTCTGGATATTGTCTGTCCCGTGCGCACTCTAGTATATAAGAGTTTCACCCAGGAGATGTAGTCAGGTCCTATTTTCAGGTGGGCCATTACTGTGTAAAGAAACTCCCAGTTCAAACTGTCAAACGCTTTGTCAATGTCTACTGCCAATCCTCTGGTGTGGGAGGTCCTGGCTGACTGGTCTTTCATGATGGCTAGGAGTCTGTGGATGTTGCTGGCAGTGCTGCGCCCAGGATGTATCAATGTGGTCATAAATGGGAGCAGTCTGGTTGCTAAGATTTTACTGAGAATTTTATAATCAAGGTTTAACATGGATAATGGACTGTATGCTCCCACCTCTGTAGCGTTTTTACCAGGTTTGAGGAGGGGAATTATAATCGCCTCCCGGGCCGTAG
Organism: Pleurodeles waltl; assembly: GCF_031143425.1. NCBI lineage: Eukaryota > Metazoa > Chordata > Amphibia > Caudata > Salamandridae > Pleurodeles > Pleurodeles waltl. Next base: position 785,463,142 of record NC_090442.1, on the reverse strand, counting down.
TTGGTAGTTCGCCCTGCTCTTTGGCCGTTTTGTATAGGCTTTCTAGTCGTGGTGCGAGTATGTCTATATAAGAGGCCATCTGTCCCAGGGGATTTCCCTCTAGCCAGACTTTTAATGGCTTCTCTGATTTCTGTTTGTGTGATGGGCTCATCTAGTTGTCCTTGGACATCAGGCGGTAATGTGCTCATTTGCAGACCCGCTAAATAACCCATTATGGATCCCAAGGGGTGATCAGTTCTATTCTTGTATAGGCGTTCATAAAAGTATGCGAAACGTGCATTAATTTGCTCTTGTCCGTATAAGTGAGCCCCCTGTTCCGTGGTTAAATCCATTATTACTGGGGACATGAGGGAATGTGATACTACCCATGCAAGTAGACGGCCCGCTTTGTCTCTCTCCCCCCAGGCACACGAGCAAGTTAACTTATATAGTCAAAGCATTGGAGGCGTTCTGTACAATCTGCTACCTCTGCCCTAAGTTCCAAAATGGATTTCTGCAGGTGTGGGTTCTCAGGTCGGTTTCTCTCAGCCTCCCTCAATTTGTCTTCAGTATGTTCTGTGCCCCCTTATAGGGTCCTACGCACCCCAACCGCGCCCGCTATACATCTCCCCCTTATCACCACTTTAAAAGCGTCCCATTCGTTCAAGGGGTTAACAGCAGATGCATCATTGTCTTTAAAAACTGAATGATGTGCTGCCGCAACTCATCCCGAAAGAGCGGGTCCTCGAGAATGTCAGGTTTTAGCCTCCAAGTGGGAATGCTGGGGATAGGAGACCCCCATCTCATTGATAATAGGGGATTATGATCAGATAGTGTGCGGGTTAAGTATTCCGCATTGTATACTTGGGGGTATATGTCTGAGGTACAGAGGAATGCATCTAATCTAACATGCAACTCATGGAGCTGAGAAAAGAATGAGTAATCTCTTTCGTCTGGGTGTAGTCTAAGCCAGGCGTCAATCAGCCCCCAGTTCCTTTGCCAGGTCGTGAAATGACAGGACGCTCTCATTAGTGGTGAATCATGTAGAGGTGGGTGTGATCTGTCCAGAATAGGATCCCCCACGCAATTGAAATCCCCCCCCAGTATGACTGAAGACTACAAGTAAGGGGCCACTAATCCTGATATGCTTGTAAAGAATTCCCCCTGGTCTGTGTTGGGTGCATATACATTAATCAGCGTAAGGTCCCTACCCTCTAACCGGCCCGAGCTGCCACAAACCTGCCCTCAGGGTCTAAGAGGCTATCCAACATCTGGAATGGGACTCCAACTCTGATCCAAATTAGAGTTCCCCTCGCAAACGCAGAATAAGAGGTAAAGTACGCCTGACCTCGCCATCGCTTTTGTAATGACTTCCCCTCTGCCTGGGTCAGATGAGTTTCTTGGAGCATTGCTATCCGTTGTATGTATGAAAAAATCTTATATCTTTTGTCCATCGAATGCATGCCCCTTACATTCCATGTGAGGTATTTATATGATTTTAGCAGTATCATTCTGGAGACTCCCCCCCCCTCCTTGGCTCAGTATCATTTTGCCTGTATTACCATTCGCTCGACCCATTTTAATAGAATCCCAAGTCAGCGCCATGTTCATAGCGAATTCTGACAGAAGCTCAGTTATCCCCACCCATAAATCCCCCCAACTAACAACCCAACTCCCCATCCCCAGGACAAAAGTAGGAACGTCTCTCGCCCAAACCAAAAAAGATATAACCAATGTGTCAAAGTGGGGGTGTGCTCTTATCTTGAATCCAAAATGCACTGAGACACTGTCTCCCCGTCTCAGGGTAAATGACATGCCGGGCTGATATTCTTCCTGTTTTCCTGCAAGCTCGGCCATTGTTGTGTCATAGGGTCAAGAGACGATCCCAGGTTAAGTCTTTGCCATCACTTTAGATGAAGCATCTTCTCGCTCCTGGGATTTACTGTTTCCTATAAGCGGGTTCGGAGAATGTCCCCTGAGATGATACAATCTGAAGTGCCTGGTGTCACACTGGGGCCGACTCTATCCGACGAGTGCGACAGCTCCGATTCCACCTCAGATCCTGATTGCTCAGGTTCGTCCTGTGTCAGTTTATAAGAGCCCGGGTCTGGACTCCCCAAGAAAGCAGCTGCCTCCATTACTTTTTGTCTCTCTTTCAGCATTTCTGTCGGAGAAGGGGTACCCATCCGGCTGGTTCTGCTGCGATTGTTTTTCTTCTGTCGTTCCGAGTGGGAGGATTCAGGACTGTGTGGACTGTCTTCCTGTGGATGCATGTCGATTCATTGCCAGGTCTTTTCTGCTGTGTTGAAAAATTGTGTGCCCGTTTTGGTCACCACTCTCAGTCTTGCAGGGAACATCATTCCATATTGGATCCCCATTCTGCAGAGTCTTTGTTTGGCGTCCCTAAAGGAAGCTCTCTGTTTCTGTACCTCCTTGGAGAAATCTGGGAAGATGCGGACTACCTGTTTTTCTAGCGTGCTGTCTCCTCTTTTCCTGCTCTGGCTAAGCAAGTAGTCCCGGTCCCTGTAGTGAAGTAGTTTAGCTATTATTGGACGCAGGGGAGCCCCCGGAGGAGGTGGGCCAGCCGGGACTCGGAGCGCTTTCTTAATTGCGAAGAAGGGAGACAAGTCATCCTCAGCAACCTCTTCCCTCAGCCAGCGCTCAAAAAACTCCACCAGATTAGATTTTTCAATCCGTTCAGGTAGTCCGATCACACGGATATTGATTCAGCGAGATCGATTTTCCGCGTCTTCTGCGCATAGTTCAAGTGCCCGGATCCGTTTTTCCATTTGTTGTGTCGTTTTGGTATTGTGTCTCAGGGTGTAGTTCCTCAAGCTTCTTGTCTGTACCAGTCACTTCCTCAGCCAGGCGACGATGATCATCCCTGAGCACTGTGAAGTCAGAGGCCAGCGCGTCGATTTTTCCTTCCAGCGCCACTCGGGCTGCCAAGATAGCCAAAAGGACATCTTGAAGAGTCCTTCCCGTCTCCTCCCCTCCCCACGGGGGTGTGGTCCTTGGGGTCCACTAGCTCAGTCATCTCTCTCGGGGAAGGTCCATTTTTAGTTTCAGGGTCTTTTTTCTTGCCCGTTCTACCCATCATGTATATCTTTCAATGTATACACCGTGGGAAGCTCTGCTCAGGTTCCAAGGGACCAATTCACTCAAGGGTCAGGTTGAGCTGCTTGTGGGGCTATCCCTCTTCTTACAGTAAATCCCTACCTTCCAAGTCTTTAAGGGAGGTCTCAAATGGTTCCCCGGTCGACTCCCCACTCGGGATGTCTGTGTTCCATCTGCTGCGTTGATGCATTTCAACAGGGCTTCAGATGTGCCCCGCTCGCTTTCTCCCTCTATCGCCAGGAGGACAGCCTTATTAGTAGGAAGATAGAGTCTGGGGAGCCTTTCTCGTTCCTGCATGCACAGAACTGAAGGTATGATTCATAGGTTTAAGAGCTCCACCCAGGGTCCCTACGGGGGCCAAGGGCTGGTCGGGTTTCCACCTGCCCTAAAGGTATGGTCTCCGCTTGTTGTCAACTGGCCCAGTGCTTCATGATGCTGCTCTAATTCAGCCCCTGCTTCATTGGGAGTTCCAGCTACTTTCCTTTCGTGGGAAACAGGGCTTAGGTCTCTCGTACGTCTCTCGGCAGCACTTAAAATATTAGTGCGGTAAAGCCGATGTTTTGAGTTTCCTGTGGTAATGCGCCGTTCAAATGCGGCGTCTTTGATCCAGACGCCAGACCGCGGTGTTGGCCGCGGTCCGGCCGCTCTTCCCTGCTTGAGCTATCGGAGTCGGACGAGAGCCCCCCCAACGTGAGGAATCTCCTCTGGTCCGACCCCGTCAGAGCACCATGCACTCCTAGGCACCTGCGTAACCACCTCAGGCAGGTCCCCCGCCTCCGGCAGCTCCTGGACTCACCGCCTCAGAATCGAAGCGTCTGGGTGTTTCCAGTTGGTTTGATGCAGCACTAATACGATGTTCAAGATGGCAGCCGCCATCTTGGATTTCTCGCGGTTCCGAGTCGCACAAATTAAATGTCTCAAAAAGCCGATCGCCGGGTCCAGAGAACCTCCGTCAATGCGGTCGATGGGTTCCAAAAGTCTTCAGCCCCACTGTTAGCTGTGTTGTAGGGCCCACGCAAGTCTGAACACCCCGAGACAGGGAGAGAAAGACGGGAGCCTCACGAAGAGGCTACTACCGTCATGGCGTCCAGCCACGCCCCCCGTCCTGCCACTAGTATCGATGTGACCATCCAAGGACATGTGTGTGTTAACCATTTTAGTAAGGTATATCACTCCCGTAGCACTAGCAGTAATTTACAGGAGGTACCCAGCTCTGGAAATTGTGACCACTAATAATTTCCCTTAAAAAGGTGCCCAAACAACAAAGCACCGGCACCAGACGTGGTCCCGATTGACCTTTTAAAAAATAATCAGCTTTTTTGGGCTCCAGTCCTGGTGAAGGTACTCCATAGTGAAGTCCATTTTGGCCCTCTTAAATCCTGGTCCAGGGCAATAATTGTCACCAATTTTAAAAAATTGAGTCAGGAGCGATCCCCGATGTTACCGTCCGGTCTTCCTAGTAGACACCAGAGCCCAAGTGTTAGGCAGAGTACTGTTGGGCCATCATGAGAATTTGGCCAATAAAAAGGGCAACCTAACAGGCAGTTCAGTATGTGTTTAGGCCCGGCTTAGGAACAACAGATCAGTGTCTGAATCTGCATTTGCTAATTAGTAAAAATGTGCTTACAAGGGAGAGTGCCTCTTCCTGGCGTTCATGGACCTCCGTTTAGCCTCAAACAATGTAATAAGAGGCAAGCTATGGAACATGCTTATGGAAAGGGTTCTGACCCAAAGATCGTGCACCTATTACCACAGCTCAATCAAGATGTGGAAGGCAGCATCAGGTTTGGACCCAATGAGGAATGTTCTTCACCTATAAAGGTAAGAAGAGGGTCAGAAAGGGGTGTGTGCTGCCCCCTTTCTTTTTAGTTTTTATATAAAAGACCTCGACAATTATTTGATTGAGGGCTGAAGTGGATTGACCCAAGATGGGGACAAGAATAACACCAGTATTAAAAGTATGCCAATGACTGTGTACTCATGGCTAGAACAGGACGGGGACTCCATAGGCTGTGGGATAGATTTGTCCCTTTTATGTCTAATCTGGACCTGTTAACAAATAAAAAATAAAAAAGGTTTGCGTTGATTTCTCTCTCGCAAGTGAGAGCGTGCATCATTCCTCCTCCGGTTGGGTCAGCGTACGACATCTCTTCTCTCCGGCAAGAGAGCGATGCGTCAATCCGGACGGGTGCCTCAGGTCCGGGCAGGCTTTGTGTTGATTTTCTGCGCCCAGCGATGTTGCGCGAAATCCAGATGCACTGTGTAAGGAAATGCCTCCTTGGCATGGTTACACCCTGACATTCTGCCTTTGCTGATGCTAAGTTATGATTTAAAAGTGTGCTGGAACCCTGCTAACCAGGCCCCAATACCAGTGTTCTTTCCCTAAACTGTACTTTTGTCTCCACAATTTGCACAACCCTGGCACCCAGGTAAGTCCCTTGTAACTGGTACCTCTGGTATTAAGGGCCCTGATGCCAGAGAAGGTCTCTAAGGGCTTCAGCATGTCTCGTGCCATCCTAGGGACCCCTCACTCATCACATGCACACCACCTCTCAGCTTGTGTGTGCTGGTGGGGAGAAAATGACTAAGCCGACATGGCACTCCCCTCAGAGTGCCATGCCAACCTCACTTTGCCTGTGGCATAGGTAAGTCACCCCTCTAGCAGGCCTTACAGCCCTAAGGCAGGGTGCACTATACCACAGGTGAGGGCATAGGTGCATGAGCACTATGGGCTAGATGTAGCAATATCTGCATTTGCGACTCTCAAATTATGAGTCTGAGCAACTCGCAATTTGAGAGTTGCAAATGCGGATGGTGTCCCTGACACCATCTGCAAATCGGAAGGGGGTCGCAAAGACCCACCTCATTAATATTAATGAGGTGGGTCGCAATTTGCGACCCCCTTTTGATTTGCAGCACTCACAGGGATGGTGGCCTGCTGGAGACAGCAGACCACCATGTCTGTGACTGCTTTGTTAATAAAGCAGTTTTTTTTTTTGTATTGCAGCCCATTTTCCTTAAAGGAAAACGAGTTGCAACACAAACGAAAAAATGAAACTGACCACTGCCTGCTCTGAAAAAATGTTTTCAGGGCCATTCACAAAGGGGAAATGGAGGCTAAATGCAAATTGCTTTGCGACCGCGTTTGCGGTCACAAAGCAATTCTACAGGGAGTGCAGAATTATTAGGCAAATGAGTATTTTGACCACATCATCCCCTTTATGCATGTTGTCTTACTCCAAGCTGTATAGGCTCGAAAGCCTACTACCAATTAAGCATATTAGGTGATGTGCATCTCTGTAATGAGAAGGGGTGTGGTCTAATGACATCAACACCCTATATCAGGTGTGCATAATTATAGGCAACTTCCTTTCCCTTGGCAAAATGGGTCAAAAGAAGGACTTGACAGGCTCAGAAAAGTCAAAAATAGTGAGATATCTTGCAGAGGGATGCAGCACTCTTAAAATTGCAAAGCTTCTGAAGCGTGATCATTGAACAATCAAGCGTTTCATTCAAAATAGTCAACAGGGTCGCAAGAAGCGTGTGGAAAAACCAAGGCGCAAAATAACTGCCCATGAACTGAGAAAAGTCAAGCGTGCAGCTGCCACGATGCCACTTGCCACCAGTTTGGCCATATTTCAGAGCTGCAACATCACTGGAGTGCCCAAAAGCACAAGGTGTGCAATACTCAGAGACATGGCCAAGGTAAGAAAGGCTGAAAGACGACCACCACTGAACAAGACACACAAGCTGAAACGTCAAGACTGGGCCAAGAAATATCTCAAGACTGATTTTTCAAAGGTTTTATGGACTGATGAAATGAGAGTGAGTCTTGATGGGCCAGATGGATGGGCCCGTGGCTGGATTGGTAAAGGGCAGAGAGCTCCAGTCCGACTCAGACGCCAGCAATGTGGAGGTGGAGTACTGGTTTGGGCTGGTATCATCAAAGATGAGCTTGTGGGGCCTTTTCGGGTTGAGGATGGAGTCAAGCTCAACTCCCAGTCCTACTGCCAGTTCCTGGAAGACACCTTCTTCAAGCAGTGGTACAGGAAGAAGTCTGCATCCTTCAAGAAAAACATGATTTTCATGCAGGACAATGCTCCATCACACGCGTCCAAGTACTCCACAGCGTGGTTGGCAAGAAAGGGTATAAAAGAAGGAAATCTAATGACGTGGCCTCCTTGTTCACCTGATCTGAACCCCATTGAGAACCTGTGGTCCATCATCAAATGTGAGATTTACAAGGAGGGAAAACAGTACACCTCTCTGAACAGTGTCTGGGAGGCTGTGGTTGCTGCTGCACGCAATGTTGATGGTGAACAGATCAAAACACTGACAGAATCCATGGATGGCAGGCTTTTGAGTGTCCTTGCAAAGAAAGGTGGCTATATTGGTCACTGATTTGTTTTTGTTTTGTTTTTGAATGTCAGAAATGTATATTTGTGAATGTTGAGATGTTATATTGGTTTCACTGGTAATAATAAATAATTGAAATGGGTATATATTTTTTTTTTGTTAAGTTGCCTAATAATTATGCACAGTAATAGTCACCTGCACACACAGATATCCCCCTAACATAGCTAAAACTAAAAACAAACTACAAACTACTTCCATAAATATTCAGCTTTGATATTAATGAGTTTTTTGGGTTCATTGAGAACATGGTTGTTGTTCAATAATAAAATTAATCCTCAAAAATACTACTTGCCTAATAATTCTGCACTCCCTGTACATTGCGATGCGAATCGCAAATAGGAACGGGAACACCCCTTCCTATTTGCAAGTCGCATTCCCATTTTCGAGTCGGTAACCTGGCTCGACCTGCGGAAAACCAACACCTCAGGGAGGACTCCCCGGCGACTGCGAACCCGTGAGTAGCCAGAGACGACCCCCCGAGCCCCCACAGCGACGCCTGCAGAGGAAATCCAGAGGCTCCTCCTGACCGTGACTGCCTGTAACAAGGGACCGAACTCCAGTGCAGGAGTGACCCCCCACGCTACCCTCTGCCCAGCACAGGTGGTGGATACCCCGAGGAGCCCCCCTCCTGGCCCCCCCCCCCCCGTGCCTGCCTGCATCGTTGAAGTGACCCCTGGGTCCCTCCATTACTTCCTACCTAAAACCAGATGCCTGTTTGCACACTGCACCTGGCCGCCCCTGTGCCGCTGAGGGTGTACTTTCTGTGCCTGCTTGTCCCCCCCCCCCCCCCCCCCCCGGTGCCCTACAAAACCCCCCTGGTCTGCCCCCCGAAGACGCAGGTACTTACCTGCTGGCAGACTGGGACTGGAACTGGGGCACCCCTGTTCTTCATTGAAGCCTATGTGTTTTGGGCACCTATTTGACCTCTGCACCTGACTGGCCCTGAGCTGCTGGTGTGGTAACTTTGGGGTCGCCCTGAACCCCCAACAGTGGGCTACCTTGGCCCCAACTTTGAGACTTGTAAGTGTTTTACTTACCTGCAAACCTAACATTTACTTACCTCCCCCAGGAACTGTTGATTTTGCAGTGTCCACTTTGAAAATAGCTTATTGACATTTTTACAAAGACTGTATATGATATTGCTTTTATTCAAAGTTCCTAAAGTATCTAAGTGAAATACCTTTCATTTGAAGTATTACTTGTAAATCTTGAACCTGTGGTTCTTAAAATAAACTAAGAAAATATATTTTTCAATATAAAAACCTATTGGCCTGGAGTAAGTCTTTGAGTGTGTGCTCCTCATTTATTGCCTGCGTGTATACAACAAATGCTTAACACTACCCTCTGATAAGCCTACTGCTCGACCACACTACCACAAAATAGAGCATTAAAATTATCTCTTTTTTGCCACTATCTTACCTCTAAGGGGAACCCTTGGATTCTGTGCACACTATTTCTTACTTTGAAATAGTATATACAGAGCCAACTTCCTACACACGGTGTCAAGAAATTGCGAGGGGGCTTGCGTCGTTAGCAGCCGCTGCGGGTGTTGCGCATCGTTTCTCCAGCCACGTTGGGTCGATCTCCCAGCCGCGATGCAGGTGGAGCGCCGATTTTAGCCACAATGCCGGCGGTGCATCGTTTTTCAGCTGGAAATCGGGTGGTGCTTTGAAAGTTTCCCCGCATGGCAGTCTTTGCGTGTATTTCTGTCCTTCACCAGCTGCACCTTTCAAGGGCCCAGAGACAAGTTAGGGCACCACTGGGCAGGCAGGACTCTCAACAGAAAGCCCAACTGCTGGCAGAGAGAAGTCTTTGCTGTCCCTGAGACTTCAACAACAGGAGGCAAGCTCAGTTCAAGCCCTTGGAGATTCTTCACCAGTGGAAAGTCACACAAAAGTCAGTCTTTGTCCTCTCTCAGGTAGAAGCAGCTACTGCAGGCCAACCCAGCAAAGTCACAGTTCACAGGCAAAGAGACAGTACTCCTCCAGCTTCTTCAGCTCTTCTCCTTGGCAGAGGTTCCTCTTCCTCTGAAGTAATCTGATTTTCAGGGGTTTGGGGTATTCTTCTTATAAGTAGGCCTACTTCAAAGGAAAGTCTATGTTGTTTTCAAGATCCTGCCTTGCTCAGGCCAGGCCCCAGACACACACCAGGGGGTAGGAGACTGCACTGTGTGGGGGCAGGCACAGCCTTTCCAGGTGTAAGTGACCACTCCTCCCCTCAGCCCAGATGGCCCATCAGGATATGCAGGCTACACCCCAGCTCCCTTTATATCACTGTCTAGAGGAGAGGTGCAAACAGCCCAACTGTCAAACTGACCCAGACAGGGAATCCACAAACAGGCAGCGTCACAGAATGGTTTAAACAAGAAAATGCCTATTTCTAATAGTGACATTTTCAAACACACAATCTAAAAAAACAACTTCACTAACAGATGTATTTTTAAATTGTGAGTTCAGAGACTTCTAACTCCTCCTATATATGCTCCCAAAGGGAATCTGCATTTTAATAATATTTAAAGGCAGCCCCCATGTTAACCTAGAAGAGAGATAGGCCTTGCAACAGTGAAAACCGAACCTGACAGTATTTCACTGTCAGGACATGTAAAACACATAAGTACGTGTCCCACCTTTAAGATGCACTGCACTCTGTCCGTGGGGCTACCTAGGGCTTACCTCAAGGGTGCCTAACATGTATAAAAAGAGAAGGTTTAGGCCTGGCAAGTGGGTACATTTGCCAAGTAAAATTAGCAGTTTAAAACTGCTCTCACAGACACTGCAGTGGCAGGTCTGAGACATGTTTGCAGGGCTACTAATGGGTGGCACAACCAGTGCTGCAGACCCACTAGTAGTATTTGATTTACAGACCATTGGCACCTCTAGTGCACTTTATTAGGGACTTACCAGTAAATCAAATATGTCAATCATGGATAAGCCAATGTACACATATAATTTATACAGAGAACACTTACACTTTAGCACTGGTCAGCAGTGGTAAGGTGTCCTAAACTGGTAGTGCCCATCTGGTGTGGTGAATGTAGACCTCTCCTTAACCCCCTCAGTCAGTGCGATCTGCCAGTACCCAGGGGTAAGATCAAACTTACTTAGGTACTTGGCAGCTCCCAATCGTTCAACGAGCTCATCCACTCGGGGGATGGGGTGCGTGTCAGTCTTGGTGACCGCATTGAGTCCCGGGTAATTCACACAGAACCGGAGTTCTGGAGTGGCACCAGGAGCAGCAGGCTTTGGGACCAAAACCACTGGACTGGCCCCAGGGCTGCTGGAAAACTGAATAACCCCCAACAACAACATTTTAGAGACTTCCTCTTTAATGTTAGCCCTTACCCTGTCAGTCGCTCTGTAAACTTTGTGTTTAACAGGAGGACTGTCCCCAGTATCCACAGTGTGTACACAAGTGTGTGCCCCCTGGGATCAGGGAAACAGTGAGGAGAACTGACCCAACAATGGCGACAGTCCCTCTGCTGCTCTGGGGTTAGGGAAGGGGAGAGGATCACTCCTTCCACAGACCCATCTTTTTCTCCAGCGGACAGCAGGTCAGGAAGAGGCTCACTCTCTTCCTCCACCCCATCATCTGTTCCTAGGAGCATGGACATTTCAGTCCGCTCAACTGTGGCTTGGGCCGGTTCACATGCAGGACCCTTAAAGGATTCCTGGGAGTCCGCAAGTCCACCAGGTAGGTGACTTCTCTATTGCGTTCCACCACCTCAAATGGCCAAGTCCACTTGTCCTGGAGCACCCTAGGCTCCACTGGCGCCATCACCCACACTTTCTGACCAGGTTGAAACTCAACCAGAGTGGCATTCTGGTCACAGTAGCGTTTCATGTCTTCCTGGCGTGCTTCCTGGTTCTCCTGTGTGAGACTCCTGAAGCGGAAAGTCTGGTTTCCCACAGCCAGCATGTAAATGAAAACATCCTGGGGGGTTTACTAGGGGCTTTCTCCAAAGCCTCCTTTACCAGACTCAAAGTCCCCTCACAGGGTGGCCATATAACAACTCAAAAGAACTAAAGGCAATCCCTTTTTGAGGCACCTCCCTGTAAGCGAACAGAAGGCATGGCAAGAGGACGTCCCACTTCCGCCTCAATGGCTCCAACAGGCCCATTAGCGTGCTCTTCAAGGTGCAGTTGAATCTCTCAACTAGACCACTGCTTTGGGGATGGTAAGGTGTGGTGAACTTGTACGTTACTGCACACACCTACAGAGACTTCATATATGTTGATATGAAGTTGGTACCCCTATTGGACACCACATCCTTGGGGAACCCCATGCGGGTAAAAACTCCCATCAATGGACGGCCTACCACAGGGGCAGTGATTGATGTCAAAGGAATGGTTTCCGGGTGGCATGGTCCACCAAGAGCAGGATACACCTGTTGTCCATGGCTGTCTTGGGATCCAGAGGCCCCATAATGTCAATACCAACCCTCTCAAAGGGGGGTACTAACCACAGGTAAAGGTTGGAGGGGAGCTTTACATTCCCTCCCACACTTGCCACTTGTATGACAAGTTGGTCAAGACCTACAATGAGCATCAGAGTGCCTGCGCATTTGGGACCAACAGAAGTGGGTGACAAGCCGCTCAAAGGTCTTGTCCTGTACCAAATGGCCAGCTAAAGGCACGTCACAAGCCAGACCAGTAGGAAGGCTCTGAAGCACTGGGGTACCACCAGCACACGGTCTGACCCAGGCTCAGGAACCTTAGACTCGCTATACAGGAGGCCATCCTCCCAGTAAATCAAATGTGATCCAGGCTCCTTGCCAGACGCCTGATCTGCAGCCTGCTGCCACAAACCCTTCAGAGTAGGGCATGACTTCTATGCCTCACAGAATGCTTCCTGATGGGCTCCCCTTCCTGCTGCCGCTGTGGCAACTCAGGGACCTCACCCAGTTCACCCACCTGTCCCCCCTGTAAGCTCCAGGGCCTCCACCTCAGGTTCAGCCTCCTCCTGGACTGTGGGAATTTCTGGGGCCGGTTTCCTGCGTCCCTTACCCTTCCTCCTTCTGGCAGACACCTGAGCCACTCTTTCAGGCTCCAGAGACTCCTGACCACCCTGACAGGCTGCCCTAGACAGGGTAGACCCACAGGCACACCCAGGCAGAACCAACTTTTTCAAGTGTGACCTGTGTTCCACCTCCTGCCAAGGGGAATCCTCCAGGTCACATATCAAGCAAACAATCTACAGCCATGGTTGGACTCACAGCTACAATCAAGGAACCTGAGACCCCCACCCCCATTCAAAGGGAACCTGCGCCACTCTCCACAGGCACTCTGAGTTGTCCACTGCAACTACTTGGTGAAGTACACGGGGATCTATCTGCTCTTCAGACACCAGGTGACTGCTCACTGTAGTCACACTGGCTCCTGTGTCTCTCAGAGCCTCCACCGTCTGTCCATTGATGGTCACCCACTGCCTGTACTTCTTAGTGTTATCAGGCAAGAGGGTCCTCTGGACCATCTCACTGTCCCCTAGTGAGACAAGGGTCATCTCTGGTGGCTCCCACCCACATGCAACCAACTCCTCCCAGAGCGCTACACTGCCCAAACCCTGTGACTGAGCACCAGTGGGTTCTGGTGTCCACTTGGGACATTTGGGGTCCCCCCTCATGTGACCCTCCTGATCACAAGCAAAGGACTTGCGGGAACCATTCTCTGCAGGTTTCCCTGTTGAGTCCCATGGTTTCTTTTCTAATGGGGGCTGAGATTGTTTACCCTGGGAACTAGGTTGGTGCCCTTTAGAGAACTCCCCATGTTTACCCTTACCCCCCACTTCTTCTGATTGGGACCCTGTCCACCCCTGGCATGGTCTCCCCGTATCTCTTATGGACCCTGGTGCTCTCCCAACGGTTCGCTTCCTGCGCAAGCTTCCTGGGGTCAGTCAGCTTGCTATCAATTAGGTGCTCGCGCATCTCTCGAAAACATAAGCTGTACAAGTGCTCCCAAGCAAATTGTAAAGCCCCTTACCTTACTGCCCTTTACTCAACCATCCAGTGTCCTGCAAAAAGAAATAACATACTCCAACCATTTTTGGGATTCCTTCTTCGTATAGGACCTAAACTTGTCCTTATATTGATCAGGAGTGAGACCATACCTAGTGATCAGGGTGTCCTTCATGATAGGATAAGTGAGTCCCTGGGGATCCCCTAAGGATATCAAAGTATCCCTTCCCTCTACTTTGAAGTGCTTCCACAGACCCACCCCCCCAATGAGCTTCAGGGACCAGATTCATATGGAGAGCAGACTCATACCCCTTAAACCACAACAGGTCATCCTCCCTCTTATAATCCTTCACAACACCCTTAGGTATGTACATCTTCCTCTCAGACTGCACTTTGTTATTGCCTCCACCATCCCTACTAGACTGGCTCCTCTAACCAAGGTCCCTCTAGCTGAGCTGATGAGCCAACAATAACTTTTTCTCTTCTATGGCCATCCTCATTTTCTCCAACTCCAACTGGTGAGCCCTCTCTGCCCATCTGTCCTGCAACTCTTCAGGAGTCAGACCCTTGGATGACACACTGCTACCTGCCTTGGAGACCCTCTCCCTGGACATAACAGGCCCTCCCACTACACCATTATGAATACTCTGCATCGCCTCCTTCTCTTCACCCTTATCCTCAACTTCTGTGTGCCCCTCAGCTTCCTTGGCTGTCACCCTGGCCCTCAGTACCTTTTGCAGCTCCTACTTCCTGGTGGAGCTCTTAATGGGACAGGCAAGATCCTTACAGAAATGTTTCAATTGGGCAACTGTGTAACTTTCTAATTTCCCTAAATGAAAAGCTGATGCATCTCCAGATTGAGACATGATGAAGCGTTAAAAGAGCAAAGATCCAAAGCCAGAAAAACAAGTTCCCAAATGTCAATCAAGGATAACCACACACTGGAAGTAGGGAAAAATCAGAAAAGAGAAAAAAAGCAAAAATCACAAAGACAAGTGATATGTTGTCACGTAATGGTCTGCACTGAAAACAGTAGTGTACACTTAATCACTGTATGTCAAGTACAAATACAAGTCCAATCCCAACCGCTGATCACCAATGTTAGAAATGAGGTCTTTGGTTGGCAGTCAGGTTGCTCCCTGTCCAAGCAAGGACCCTCACTCTAATCAGGGTAAAGGAAAATCACCCTCCGTTAAACCCCGCTCACCCCCTTGGTAGCTTGGCACGAGCAGGAAGGCTTAACTTCAGAAGCAAGGTGTAAAGTATTTGTACCAACACACACAGTAACTCAGTGAGAACACTACAAAATGATAACACAGGTTTAGAAAAAATAGATAATATTTATCCAAACAAAACAAGACCAAAACAACAAAAATCTAACATACACAAGTCAAATTATTAAAAAGCAAAGAGTCTTAAATCCTTCAGAACACAGTGAGAACATTGTTAGCTTACAAAAGTACCTGGCCAGCATCAAAATAGAGCCGCACGGGCGAGTGTGCATCAAAAAAGGCCAACGATGCATCGATTTCTCACTCGCAACCGAGTGTGTGCGTTGCTCCTCCTCCGGTCTGGTCGGCGTGCATCGTCTCTTCTCTCCCGCAAGGGAGCGATTCGTCAATCAGGACAGGCGCCTCAGGTCTGGGCAGGCTGTGCATTGATTTTCCGCGCCCAGCGATGTTGCGTCGAAATCCAATTGCACAGTGTCAAGAAACCGCGCTGCTTGCGTCGTTAACAGCATCCGCTGCGGGTCTTGCGTGCCGTTTCTCTAGCCACGTTGCGTCGATCTCCCAGCCGCGATGCAGGTGGAGTGTTGATTTTAGCCGCGAGGCTGGCGGCACGTTGTTTTTCAGCCATGAAGTGGGTGTGTGCGTCGAACGTTTCCCCGCACGGCAGTCTTTGCGTGGATTTCTGTCCATTTCCAACAGCTGCGCCTTTCATGGGCCCAGAGACAGATTAGGGCAGAGAGCTGTCACAGAGAAGTCTTTGCTGTCTCTGAGACTTCAACAACAGGAGGCAAGCTCAGTTCAAGCTCTTGGAGATTCTTCACCAGTGGGAAGTCACACAAAAGTCAGGCTTTGTCCTCTCTCTGGTAGAAGCAGCTACTTCAGGCCAACCCAGCAAAGCAAAGTCACAGGCAAAGGGGCAGTACTCCTCCTCCAGCTTCTTCAGCTCTTCTCCTTGGTAGTGGTTCCTCTTGGTTCCTGAAGTAATCTGATTTTCAGGGGTTTTGGGTGCTCTTCTTATACCCCTTTCTGCCCTTGAAGTAGGTCTGCTCCAAAGGAAAGTCTATGTTGTTTTCAAGATCCTGCCTTGCCCAGGCCAGGCCCCAGACACACACCAGGGGGTTGGAGACTGCATTGTGTGAGGGTAGGCACAGCCCTTTCAGGTGTAAGTGACCACTCCTCCCCTTCTCCCCGCCCAGATAGCCCATCAGGATATGCAGGCTACACCCCAGCTCCCTTTGTGTCACTGTCTAGAGGAGAGGTGCAAACAGCCCAACTGTCAAACTGACCCAGACAGGGAATCCACAAACAAGGAGAGTCACAGAATGGTTTAAGCAAGAAAATGCCTACTTTCTAAAAGTGACATTTTCAAACACACAATCTGAAAACCAACTTCACTAAAAGATGTATTTTTAAATTGTCAGTTCAGAGACCCCGAACTCCATGTCTATATGCTCCAAAAGGGAATCTGTGTTCTAATAATATTTAAAGGTAGCTCCCATGTTAACCTATGAGAGAGATAGGCCTTGCAACAGTGAAAACCAAATTTGGAAGTATTTCACTGTCAGGACATGTAAAACACATAGGTACATGTCCCACCTTTAACATACACTGCACTCTGCCCATGGGGCTATCTAGGGCCTAATTAGGGGTGCCTTACATGTATAAAAATGGAACGTTTAGGCCTGGCAAGTGGGTACACTTGCCAAGTCGAATTGGCAGTTTAAAACTGCACACACACACAGGCACTGCAGTGGCAGGTCTGAGCCATGTTTACAGGGCTACTTATGTGGGTGGCACAACCAGTGCTGAAGGCCCTCTAGTAGCATTTGATTTACAGGCCCTGGGCACCTCTAGTGCACTTTAATAAGGACTTACCAGTAAATCAAATATGCCAATCATGGATAAGCCAATGTACACATATAATTTATACAGAGAACACTTACACTTTAGCACTGGTCAGCAGTGGTAAAGTGTCCAGAGCAAACAAAACAGCAAAAACAGAGTCCAGCACACAGAAACAACCTGTGAAGTAGAGACAAAAAAGTTAGAGGAGACCATGCCAATGATGCCAAGTCTAATATTAACACACATATATATATATATATATATATACATACATATACATTTACACATATATACATACATATATATACATACACACACATATATATATACATAGTAACACTAACAAAAGAACATGAGACTGTAAAAGGATTAACTTAATGAAGACTTGTATTTGAGGATAAGATAAAATCAAAATTGTACCAAGTGCAAGTAAACAGAACTAGTAGAACTATCTGAGTTAATGTTTTTCTGTAGAAGGTAATTAGAGATAACTCAGAGTGTTCATCTAGTAACTGTTGTTATCATTTACTGTAGTATCTCTTCAAGAAACTACCAGTCTAGAAGTGGCAAACCAGACGTCTGAGGCAATCTCTCTATTATCTACTTCCCCTTTCCTCCCCGATAGTGCCTGTGAAAGATATTTAATGTTGTTTGCATGCAGTGGCGGAGTGTACTGAGGACAAATTTTCTGCTTCTGGGGAAATCAATATCAGATATTCTGACGTATTGAAGTGCCACCCTACATTAGGGTCGAGCAGAATGGCAGAGGGAATGGATGTGAAGGCTCTTGCTACTATTTTCTGAAGGTCAATCCAAGGTGACATTAATATTGTGTTACCTGACAGGAGAGACATCAGCATGGTTAATGCCAATGGTCACTTGCAATGACCCAATTTCCATAATTTTTAAGCATTTAAAGTGGAGTTTTTGTGGATTTCTGATCAACGTTCAGCAACTCAGGCATCAGACAATGAACTGTTGGAGCTAAACCAAGGTTATAGAGATTTAGGCCCTCATTTTGACCCTGGCAGTCGGCAGTAATATGGTGGAAAGTACTGCCAACAGGCTGGCGGTGCTTTCCACCATATTATGACAATGGCTGAAGCCAAACCTCCAATGTAACACACCGACCGCCACGGCGGTGACAGCCGTCGGGCTGGAGATATTAATCTCCATCCCGGCGGCCGACCCTCAACTGCCTATGGGATAATGACCCCGCCTACCGCCATGGTTTCCGTGGCTCCCTTACCGCCATGAAAACCATGGCGGTAGGCACTATCAGTGACAGGGAATCCCTTCCTTGTCACTGATAGAGGTCTTCCCCATCCCTCCATCCCCAGATTCCCATCCACCCCCCAATCTCTCCAAACCCTCCTACATTCAAGCCCTTCCCTTCCCTTCACACACACACACACATACACATACACACATAAATATACACACCCATTCCCACATCCATCCACGCATGCATACATCCATTCACACAAACATCCACACACACTTCATACATACACCCAAACACACATTCACAGAACACAACATACATGCATTCACACCTCCATACATGCACACACATTTAACACGAAACATACACCAGCATACATGCACGCACATTCACACACACCCCTACATACACACACACACACACACACACACACACACACAACACCCCCCCACCCCCTCCCCTGTCAGAGCACCACTTACCTGTGTTTAGGGGTCCTCTGGCAGACACAGGACGGGGTGCTGCTTCCACCAGCAGCGTCTGCCAGCATAACACCGCCAGGCCGTATTATTGGTCATAATACGGCTGGTGGCGGCCGTCTGGCATGGCGCTGCTGGTGGCAGCAGCAACACCTTACTGCCATCCGTCGGCATGGCCACAGCCGGATTTCCGCCATCCTTCTGTGATCATAATACGGCGGGCGGCTGGTAGCCGCGCCGACAGTCTTTTGCAGCCGTCGCCACAGCGGTAGGCGGTTTTTACGGCTAATGACATAATGAGGGTTAATTGATTTAGTTTTGCAAATAGATCATCGTCTAAGTGAACCTTGGTGAGAAAAGGGAAGAGATTTTGGTCCACTTCCACCTAGATTTGATAGAGTCAAGAATGGCAGCTTTAAACCTGCAGATGATGCTGCTTCAGAGGAACCTATGCAAATAGGCTCATTTTGAGGGCCTTTATCTAAGGCGGAAAAAGAGAAGCGAAGAACTAACTATCTGTGTTCATATTGTGGACTCTCAGGCATTTTGTAAAGGAATGTCCCAAAAAAAAAGCCAAAGTTGGACGGTAGGGAAAAGACAGGCTCCATCAGTGAAAGGAGTTGCTCTGATGGAAGCTAGTCACAAGTCAACTCCTGCATCACAGCAAGTTGCCAATACACTAGATGAAATGAAAATGAAAAAATGAAATGTAGATTTATATAGCACGGCTTATCACCTGTGTGGTTCTCAAGGCGCTGTCCATGGGCAGAGGGAAATTAAGTGATTTGCTCAGAATCACAGGGTGTTGTGCCGATGCTGAGGCTTGAACCCAGAAATCCAGCTCCCAAGAAAGTGCCTCTGAACGCTGCCATACATCCTCTCCACTATAGTCTGGCGCACCTCATCTAGTGGTTTCCTTCTCAGCCAAGGTTCGACACACATAAATTCAAGGAATATTAGTCCTAATTGATTCAGGAGCTATAGGCTCAGAGCATGAACATCTGATTTGTTAAGAAGACAACTTTGGAAGCAGTTAGAGTGGTTGATGGTACCAACCTCTCCTCTGGCCCCATTATCCACAAGCCAGAACCCATTCAATGAATGGGTTTAAATGGACTAGAGCAGATAATTTTAAACTTAATAGATGAGCTGTAATTTAAATTGATTCAAGGCTTACTCTGGCTCCCGGAACATACCCAAGAATCAACTGGAGCAGGGAGGAAGGGATGTTGTTTGGGGGCTCAATGGCCTGGTTGTTTGAGGCCCTTTAGTGTACTTGTTAAGTTCCGCTCTCAACACTTGAACCAAGGGAAGAGAGAGACACCCAACAGAGGAGTGGAGAGTGGGGGGGATGGCTCATGATACCAGACACTCACAGGCCACACGACATGATCAGATACATTATATTGACCGTTAGGCCTATGCTCCTGAACGTCATGATGTTGAATGTCAAAAGCCTGGGCAATAGAATTAAACGAACATTAGTCCTCATAGTTCCTTCGTAGACATGCACCAGATGAGGTTCTTATATACAAGAAACCCATTTAAAGGCAACCAAAATAGGGCTTTATATCAAACAGGTTACACTTTGGTGGTGCATGCTGGATTCACCTCCAATTCTCAGGGAGTGAGTATCCTACTCAAGAAAGCTACACCCTTTGTCCCAGGACAGGTGTGGACGGACCTAATGGGCCAGTTTATAGCATGGACAGGCACTTGGAATGGGCAGACTCTAAACCTCTGCTCTGTATATTTACCTCTGAAGTTTCATTCAAATACCCTGTGGGCACTCGGGCCATGTTGCTCGCCTCCAGGCACCCTTATACCTGGGGGGGGGGGGGGGAGGTTTGAGATATGAATGACACCATGGATCCGGTTTTGTATAGGATGACTGGCACCAGGGATAGTGGGAGCACCAGCGGCCTGAGGGCCTTTGTAGACTCAATGGGTCTGGTGGATGTATGGAGTGCATACAACCCACATGAGAGGCAATTTACATTTTTACCTGCAGTCCATGGAAGCTTCTCATGCCTCTCATGCCTCGATTACCTACTTATATATCACTCGGTGGCTGGGCCCTTTCAGGAGGTAACACATCTGGAACGAGGTATATCGGATCACTCACCGGTGGTGGCCACACTGTTAGGTACAGCTACAGACGCTGGACTAAAGCCCAGAATAGACCCCTAGTACCTAAAGGAGAAAGGCTTTTCGGAAAAGATATGGGAGGGAGCTTAGAGATATTTCTATGACAACCTGGGAACTGTGACTTTGGTGGGGGTACACCGGGAGGCCTTTAAGTTGGTCATTAGAGGGCAAGCTCAGGCACTGGTAGGGTTTCAAAAAGGAGCGGCGGCTTTAGTGAAGTGACTGAGAATGAGATTCTTAAACTGGAGTGGGAAACACAGACAGGGGGCTCGGTGGATCACGCCAGTGTCATAACCTGTTGCTTCAGCAACAGGAGCTGAGAGATCTAGCAGACAATAAGGCAAGTATGCACGCCTTGGCCATGCAGAGATGCTTATATAAAGTAGAGGAATAAGCGAACAAGCTGCTGGCCTGGTTGAAAAAAAAGGGACAGGTGCAGAAACTGGGTGGCTGAGATAAGTGACAAGACAGGCGGGCGAGATACCACAGGGAACACCACTGCAGAGGCCTTTGCCACCTACTATGGGCACTCATATCTTCCAGCTAGTTGGAGTATATTCTGGATATCAAATAAACTGGGGGAAATCCAGAATTTACCCTTTAGCAGGCAGCAAACTGGTTCTGCCGGTGTGATGTGTGGCTCAGGTAGCTGAGGAGGGATTCCCTTATTCGAGAATGTAAGTAACAAGGACTCCGGAGGAATTCCTCAAGCAAAACCTATATCCACAGTTAGATTGTCTCCGCAAAAATGTTTTACACTGGAGGAAGCTCCCGCTCTCCCTGATGGGTCGAGCCACCTTCTTCACAATGATGTCCCTCCCCCGCCTCCTATATGTGCTTCAGAACACACCACTTAAGGTATCACCGTCCTTCTTTGCTCAGGTTAATAGTTAATTGCGTACTCTTTTGTGGGACAGGGCCAGCCCCCATATATTGCTGAGTAAGAGGTGTGTTTAGTGAGTGTCTAGTGTTTCCGGACATCTAAGCATATTACTGGGCGGCTCAGTTGGTCCCAATTAATGAATGGATATTTGCTGACAGGCAGGAACCTGTCTATAGGATGGACCAGGCGGCACTGCGTGATGGAGGGCACCTTTCCGTGCTCTATGCTAAGAGGCGGGAGGCCCAGCTTCTGTTCCATACTCAGGCAACGGTGAAAGAATGGAGGAAGAACATCAAATTCTTGAGATGGGAGGGTAAGTTAATGAATGCAACTCCCCTCTGGACTAGCGGCAAACTCAGTTAACTCCGTAATTTAAAGGGATTCTATAAATGGGGTCTAATAGCTATTGACTATCTGGGAGACATTTGGAGAACTGGGGCACCGATCTCTTTTGAAGAATTGCAGAGGGAATATGGGATGGGGGCGTTTGTTAGTTTTCAGTACCTCCAGTTGGGTCATACGCTCAGGAAGCATGTACTGGTGGGCGACCAGCACCCAGAGTTATATTCTTTGGAGGACCAGTTATTACAAGAAACCAAAGCAGCAGAAGGAAGTCTTCCTGACCGATTAAAAAAGAACAAAAAACTTATGACTAACTCCCCAGACCCTTGGCAGTCTCTCCGTGAAACGTGGGTAGGTGACCTGGGTGCGATAGAGTAGGAGGGCTGGCAGGAAGCCTTTCTGAGCCTTAGGGAGGTGGCAATCCGTGCTAGATTTACTTTAATACAATTTGGAATCCTTCACAGATCCTATTACTCCCAATCTCTTTGGCACTTTATGGACCACAGCGAGTCGGATATATGTAATGGGGGTGTGGAATGGTGGGCTTGTTTTTTCATATCTTATGGAGCTGCCAAGTCACACAATATTTCTGGAGGCAAATGGTTCGCATTATGGCCCAGGTAACAGACCTCACCATCCTTTTGGAGGCCAGATGGCTATTACTCCATGTGTCTGGGGGAGAAGGTTGGCCACTCCACCAAAGATTGTGGCTGGTGCTGGCCGCTGGTGTGGACAAAAAAGATATAGCAAGAGCATGGGGGGTGGTCAGACAGCCAGAGTTTCAGGTCTGGGAAACAACCTAGATTGGTGCCCACACACAGAGCAGGTGGTCTATCTAAGCCGTGGCTGCCCCTGGAAAAATGACAAAATCTGGTCCAAATGGCAAGAATTTAGAGACATGTAAGGGAGTCCGGGAAGGGAAGGGTGACTAGTTGGGCTCAAACGCAACTCTATCACATGGTTGTTGAGGGGGGAATCACAGTTTGTGCGTTGTAGAGGGTTGGGACCGACTACATTCTAATTGGGATTCTACCTTGATGATGTAATGATAACTAATGTTTTTCTATAAGGACCAAGAATCATATTCTGAAAGTGTCTTGGTGTTAAGTGTTATTTGATGAGCAGCTGTTTATACAAATAAAAATAATTAAAATAAAAATAAAAAAAGAATCAACTGGAGCAAAAGAACATTTGTTATGGATTTGCCTTATTGTAAAGAAAATTGCTTCCATGAAAAACCGTAGTGGCCTGGAGCATCTCCAACAGTCAACTTGGCATCGCCTCATCCTACAATTTGCACCCTAATAACAGAAGAAATTCCTAGGAAATATGACATCTTGGCTACAATATTTGACAAAAAAGGAGGCTAAATGGCTTACCCCACATCCGATTGTAAAATCGAATTGGAGCCGGGGCAGTGTTACCTTGCAGCAGAATATACATGCTGACAAAATCTGAGAATCAATATTTAAGAGTACCTGGATCAGTATTTAGCCAGTGGATTTATATGCCCCTCCCAAACCCCTGTCTTTTCACCTCTGTCTTTATTCCACAGATGAATGTTGAGCTTTGAATGTGTATTATCGAGAAATAAATCAATTCACAGTAAAAAAAAAAAAAAAGAATTTTTTTTTTAAATCAGTATCCATTGACATTGATATCAGAGCTCTTTGATCAAGTGAAAGGTGCTAAAATATACTCAAAATTAGACATAAAAGGAGTGTGCCATCTTATAGGAGTGGCACAGGGAGATGAGTGGGAGACAGCCTTTCAGACGTGATAACGGATTATTTGAATACCAAGTAATGCTATATGGTCTCGGCAACACTGTTTTGCATGTTAAAGCTATCATTGAGAAACAGTTAAAAAATAACCTTTATGTAAAACTTGAGAAGGATGATTTTTATGTGGAGCAGGTAGGAGTGTTTACGATTTGTGGTACCTCCAAGGAGAGTAATTAAGGATCCAGCCGAGGTGAAAGCGGTTCGATATTGGACACCTCTGAGTAGTGTAAAAGAGAGCAAAAGCTTCATCAAATTTGCAAACTTTTACCAAAGGTCAGTCTCATCACCCACCTTTTAGAGAAAGGAGACAAATTTGAATGGACTGTAGAAGGAGATTGAACTTTCAGATTTTTTAAAGAATCCTTCACTTCTGCGTCGATTTTATCACACCGAATCAAGAAGAACCATTCAACGTCAAGGTAGATGCTTTAGATGCAGCAATTGGAGGAATTATTTCTCAGCATCACAAAAAGCACTGGGGCAACTACACCCAGTATCTTTCATTCACAGAAGTTAACCCTGTCAGAAATAAATTACTCAATGGCAGTGAAAGAGGCCTTCTTAGAATGGAGACACTATTTATTGGGGGCACAGCATAAAGTCACTTTTTATACAGATTGTCGGAATTTGAAGTTCCTGTAATCAGCCCAAACACTGACAGCAAGACAGTTAGGTTGATCCTTATACTTTGTGGATTTGATTTTGTAATCATGTATCATCCAGGAGTAGCTAATGGCAAAGCAGACGTTCTACCATGAATTGATACAAAATTTTCAGATGTGCATCCGGAAAAGATGCTAATAATTTCAAGTGAAAAATGTGTTTTGGCAACCCAGTACTCAGATTTTAAGGCAGGAATTCAAGAAGCATTAACTGAGGGAAAAATGTTGACCTAGACAACTGAAGCTCCTGAAAAAGAATTGAGGATGTTTACCTTATCATAAGGAAGCATTATATTAGCCCACCATCAAACCTAAAGACACAGCTCTTCAAGCTTGTCATGATGACCAATTAGTAGGTCACACCAAATCCAAAAAACTCTAAAACAGGGGTCTTCAAACTGGGGGATGGGTGCCCATAAAGGGGCCTCAAGTGATCCCAGTGCGGGCCCAAGGCCCAGGTCAAAAGAAACATTATGCAGATAACAGTGCTTTGTTTTAAGCAGAAAAACATTTGTTGTATTTTTTAAAAGGTAACAGAACTTATCTGCAATGTTTAAATAAGTCTAGACAAATGTAAACATTGCCAAATTATTAGACTAATTGTGAAAAATTATGAGTGGTCCCCAATTAGTTCCCCTCCCTCTCTTGGGGGACAGCATTAAAGAGTTTGAAAACTACTGCTCTTGAATTTGTAAAAAGGAATTTTTGGTGGCCAAAAAGGGAAACCAAAGAGACTTGCCACTCAGGGTCTTCTACTGCCATTGCCCACAGCTCCAAACCCATGGCACACCGTCACTATCGATCTCACTGTTGATCTTCCACCTAGTCAAGGTTCTAATACAAATCTGTTATTTGTAGACACATTCACCAAGATGGCACATTTCCTTCCATTAAAGAATATCCTTGGGGCACCAAAACTGGCAGAGTTATTTACACAGCACGTTGTAAGGTCCCATGGAATCCCAAAAGTCATTATTTCAGATTGGGGATCTCAATTCATCTCACACTTTTGAAGAGCATTCAGTAAAAGATTACGAACAGACTCGCGTTTCTCCACCAGTTATCATCCTAAAACAGATGAGCAAACGGAGAGGGTCAATCAGTGGTTAGAACCGTATTTATGACTATCTCTGTGACTAGGAGAAAGAATGGGCGGAAACGGCAATAATGCAGACCACTCTTCCGCACGTTTCACACCCTTTTGCTTAAACCCAGATAGGCAACAAAGGGCCAGATGTACAAAGTCTGTTTGTATTTCTTAACAGTGCGAATCAGTATTTCCAGCCATAGAAAATGCAAACTGGGCTTTTCTAATGTACAAAGCTCATTAATGAATCACAATTTGCGATTTCTACCCTGTAGGAATTGGAATGTGCGATTTTCAGAATAGGAAATGAAATTAGGGATTTCATACTTGCATTTCCTATTCTGATGTACCATGCATTTCCAAATTATGATTTGGGCATTTTTGAAATGCAATTACTACTGACTTGAAGTCAGTGGTAACCAGGTGAAATTTAAAACCCCATGGTGTATTTAAAAAAAAAAAATCGAAATAGAGCACATACATTCCCCTTTTCATATGTGAACTCTACAGGTGCACCCCTATTTTTGGCTTTTCCCATTGCCATCCCTGGTTTTACATTTCATAAATGTGATTTCTTAAGAAGAAATTGCCATTTAGGAAATGCAAAACCGGCCCATTGACTCAAATACAATGGGATTTCTTAATACCAATTTCCTAATAGCGATTCTTACTTAGTAGGAATCGCTATTAGGAAATCAGTATCTTTGTACATAGCATTTTCCATTTCTTCAATAGCGATTTCTATGAAGTCACTATTTAAGAAATGCAAAATTGCATTTTCGTACATCTGGCCTTAAATGTGTTCTTAGGAAAAGAAGATGAATCAGTCCCACCAGTTGAGGAACTGGTGAAAGGGTTGCAGAATACATTCTTGGTAGCCAAGAAAAACATAGCAAAGTCAAAAGAACTGTACAAGGCATAGGCTGATAAAGAGTGCAGAGGGTCCCATTTTTAAAAAAGGAGACTATGGTTGGTTATCCACTTGCCATCTACTTTTGAAAGGTAATCACAAGTTCCAGCCAAGGTTTGTGGGACCTTTGAAAGTTGACAAAATGATAAATCCAATGGCTGTTAAGATAGATTTACCCCCGTATTTAAAAAATTCATCCAGTTTTTCATACCACACTTTTGAAAAACACTCTTCTAGGTTGAGACTAAAAACTTTCCTCTGGCCACAATACAGGTTGATGCAGCAGAAGAATTTGTAGTAAATAAGATCCTAGATTCAAAAATAAGGAGAGGAAAGGTATACCTCTTAATTGAATGGAAGGGATTTGGTTCTGAAGAAAGATCCTGGGAACCATATTCCAATGTACATGCCCCAAAGTTATTGTGAGCTACGTGAGGGTGTTTTTTTTTATTTATTTTTTAAAGAAATTGGAAAACATTAAACATACAAACAGGAGGGAGAACATCACCTTGCAGGACAGACAAGCCCTCAAGGAATTTATGACCAACCCTTATTTGGAGATCAAAATGGCAGACAAGGAAGGTAATATAGGGATCATGGAAAAAAACGAATATCTAGAAGAAGCACATCGTCAACTTAATGTGAGCACTAACTACTCAAAACTAAAAACAAATCCCATGAATGAGTTAACTATGGAGCTTAATAGATACCTTGAGCAATGGCATAGTGAAGGCTTATTAAATGATAGTGAAACACTATTCTTAAGAAATGACAGTCCGACTATTCCAACGATATACTTTCTACCCAAAATACACAAAACTCTTTTTAAAAAAACTGGGAGACCCATAATATCAAGCTGTGGTTCATTGTACGAGAATGTATCAACATATGTGGATTTCTTAGCCCCTTTGGTATCCACTCTCAGCTCCTACATAAAAGATACTGTTGACTTTTTTAGGATACTGGCTGATACAGGATGGCAAGAAGGATATAAGCTGGTAACCATACATGTAATATCTCTCTATACATCAAGCCATCAATTAGGCTTGAAAGTAGTACCGTACTTCTTGCAACAGAGAAACATGAAGGAACTTAGACATTCACAAATGTTGATACAAATGATTGGGTTGTGTATTAGAAACAATGTGTTCCTATTCAATCATCAGATGTACTCATAGATATGTGGGACTGCAATGGGAGTTTCCTTTTCACTGAGCTACGCCAACCTCCCCATGGGTTGGTGAGAAAAACACATAGCTTGAAGAGAGGATAATGAGGAATATGTGGAGAAAGCAGTAATTTGGTTACGCTACATTGAGGATTTGTTCCTTATATGTAACGGGACAGAAACAGAGTTTATGCAATACTTTGAAAAATTAAACAAGAATGATGTGGGGTTACAATTTACATGCAACATGAGTACCGATAGTATTCAATTCTTGGATGTGCTAGTATATATAGAGGAGAACATGATTCAGACCACACTATATCGAAAAGCAGCTTCGACAAACAGTATGCTACATGGATCTAGCTTTCATCCCAATTCACTAAAAAGAAGCATCCCATAGGATGAAACGGAATTGTTCAACGGAACAGGAAATAGAGGCGCAATTTGCTGAAACAAAACAAAGATTCATCCACAGAAAGTATAGATATAGTGATATTTAACGTGGTGAGAAAAAAGCAAGATCTCTAACAAGAACTCAAATACTAAATAAGACACCGAATAAAAGAGACACAATAAAGGATGAACAAACCAGTATAAGAATGGTGATGACATATAGTAAAGAGAACCATTTAATCTTGAACATTTTGAACAAGTACTGGGATGTCATAAAAAAAGATCCAGGCAGTGGGAAGTGACTTGGAGAGAGACCTAACAGCACATACAGAAAGGTACCATCACTACAGGATCTCCTGGTAAGGTGTTGTTTCCAAATTAAACAAAACGAGAAATTGGTTAAACATTCAAGGAAATGGCTGTGTGTGTTGTGGTAAATGCAAAGCGTGTCACATAGGTGTCAATACTACAGAGTTCAAAGACTTGAAAGGCAATAAAATAACTATTAATAAAAGGATCACATGTAACACCACTTATGTGGTATCTGTGATTGAACACTATTGTGGGCTCAGATATGTTGGAAGTACTATATGTCCTTTAAAAAACAGATTCTGGAACATATCAGAGTGGTACAGAACAAAGATGTGAACTATGCTATGACAAAGCACTTACTGACACATACTGGGAATAATTGGACAAATATGATATACTTTGGCAGTGCAAGGTTTGACAGGGATGAGAGGGGGGGAGATCGAGAGTTGAAACTCAGGCTCCTGGAATCACGATTAGTTATACTAAGACTCCCAATGGATTGAACAGGGATGGAGAATTATACAGTCATCTTTTAATGTGGACTCTGATAAAAATAATAACTCTGCAATAGAATAAAGGTCTCTCTTCTGAGTAAAAGAAAGGTGAACAAAAGGACTGAGATATGGGGCAAACAAAAAACAGAGCCAATAGGATATTGACATTTAAACTTCAGACTCATGTTATGGAATAGGGCAATGAGTCCCAGAACAAGTGAAATGATATATAGTGTAATACATAGATATGGTTTGGAATTGTGTTAGGGTCACTTAGACCTAGAGGCATAACAATTGAAAAATTGAACACTGAAATCGAATATTCTATGTAAAAGACACAAATATATGTTAAAACGTATCACATTGTGGTTAAGGTCTCCGATCCTCACACTGAAAGTTGAGGGTTCAAGTCTTAGTGTGTCACTGGTCGTTTGCCTAATTTAATTCCCTTTCAACTTCAAACGTATAAAGTATATACTGAAAGGTGACCTCACTCTTTTTACTTGACAATTACATTTTTCTTTTCAATTTGTCCTAAAATATAGGATTGTAACTATATCATTAATTAAAGTTAAAAATCTCTGTGGGTGGCTGCAGGGAGTTGGTTGCAAACCCTAGCAACAGGCCAGGGCATGCAGCCAACCCCGCTGCACATGGCCAAAGGCTGTGCACAGTGTGGGGTTGGGTGGTTATAGGGGTTGGTCGCAGGTCAGACCCTGTGGCCAATCTCTGCTATGCATGGCCAGAGGCCATGCGTGGGCCAGGGTTGGGTGGTTATAGGGGCTTGGCCACAGGGCCTGCTGCAGCCAACCCCTGCTGCGCACGACCCAAGGCTGTGTGTGGTGCAGGGTTGGTTTGTTATAGGGGTTGACTGCCTGTCAACCACTGCCTTCGGCCATGCACAGCACAGGGTTGGGTGTTTATAGGGACATGGCCACAGGAGCATGTAGTCAACTTCCACTGCGCACGGCCAAAGGTAGTGCACGGTGGTTGTTGGATTAACATATAGTAAATAATTAAAATTACCTTACGTTAAAAAAACATTGAAATTCACTGGAAAAAACAAAGGTTACAAGGATGTTATAGTTAGGAAATAGAATTGAAAAAACCTCAGAATATCACTTAAAAAACATATGTAAGAGGGACGTTATAGATAGGTTCTGAATTTACTCGCACAAAACTAGAGAAATTCAGCAGTTATAGTTAGAGTTATTTCAAGTACCTATAATTTGCACCGTTGCGCTCGATAAATGATTCATTCAAATGAGTGCTACCAGAATCAACAATTGATAACTGACTGATGGGATGCCACAAACTTCAAAATCAGCTAATCACAAATGAAAGAAAAGAAGCCTACGGCTAGTGTGAGAGAGGAGTATTTGCACCTGCAGCATTCAAAGATTTTAAATAATTTGGTTCAAGTTTGATTTTTGAACAGCAGTCTGACTTACTTGAGAGTTGTTCCAACTCTCCCAGAATGTTCACTAGGTAAAATTTGGACTAAAAACTAAAGCATGCTTCTGTGCTATTCTGGAATACAGTTTATAAGTTCCCACAGAAAAACATTATCATAACTATTTCTACAGCTACTGCAGTCGGACTGATGGAATTATCAAGCAACACAACTTGCAAAACTATGTGCACTGAACCAAAGTGTTGAGCTGAATTCAATCTTATGGTTCAGGGGTTCTGAATTGAAGGATAGTTTATGACAGTACTTTTAGAAAACCAGTTGTTCTGTGTATTGTCGGGTTATGCAATCTCTTTCTTTTTTTGGCTACTTGTGATAGTGGTACGCTGTAACAATAATTCTAACCTCTACAAGGCATAGGGGGAAGACCTGGGTGACCAAACAGCCTAAGAAACACAAAGAAATTCCTACTTTGGGCCACACTCACCTGTATGTGTTCGTTCATGTGCAATCAGCTTTGACGAACTAACAAAACTCTTTCCACATTGAGCACATTTAAATGGCTTTTCCCCTGTGTGACTTCTCCGATGGATAATCAGATTGGAATTTCGACTGAAAGCCTTCCCACACTCAGCACATGTGTGTGATTTGTTTGGGGATGCTGTACTCGGGGGTAAAGTGGGGCTTGTGGATTGGTCAATAATGTTTTCACATTCATTGGATAAGCCTGGTTTACTTGCTGCAGGGCTGTCTTGCTTCTTATTCAGTCTTCCATATGCCTCTTCTTGATCTGATAATGGAACGTGATGATCTTTGGAGACTTCTGATGCAGCTTCAAGAAGTTCTAGTTGTAAAGTATACTCCTCATGATCTCCCTCTAAACACTGGTTACTGGGCTCCACCTGGCGCTCTGCAAACTCTCCATGATACACAACCAAACAGTGGTCACCATTATGTGCCTCTGGTTCTTCACAATATTTAGTCACACATCTGTAACTAGGTTCAGCGTATTTTTCCTGAATCTTCTCTGTGCATTCATTACTTTTATTAACCTCTTCTTTAATATATTCATGGTAAACCCCTGCAGCTCCAGTATTACTGTCAAGCTCTAGTTCTGAATAAGCATCATGATACACTGCTATACATCTCCTGTTAGGTCCATCCTCTGGCTCTACACATGACGCCTGACAAATCTTCACACAATCACCTCCATGTTCAGCGCCTGCTTCTTCTTTACAACACACAACAAAACTTTCACTCTTGGATTCAGGTTGTACATACTCCTGAACATTTTGTAGAAGTGTGTTTCTGGGTTCTGTGCCACTTTTAGCATTTTCTGTGGGGTTGATCTCTACACAGGTGATATGGAGTTCAGAATAGCCATCTCGATCCCCTTGCATGCCCCTTTTGCTGTTTTCAGACTCTGGTTCATCATATTCTTTCTGACTCAGATCAATCTCACTTATATTTCTTTCAGTCTTGGGTTCAAGTAGTAGTTGTGATTCTCTGCACAAGTGTACATTCTTGGACTGACTGTGCTGTTTTGGGCATTCCCCAAGTTCTCGTACCACATAAATCGTTCTGGATTCAGCCTCTGCATGTTCTTGGGATTCCCCCTCTGGTTGGTTGTTGTTGAGTTCAATATTAGGATTTGCACAATAATGGTGTTCTACTTCATGAGGAGTGCATTCAATACCTGGTTCACCACAATACTGGTGACATTTAATGGATTCAGGTTCAGGTTCAGGTTCTGCACAATACCGGTGTTCCCTATCCTGCTGTCTTTTATTGAGTTCATTTTCAGGGTCTGCAAAATATTGGTGCTCCAAGTCCTGGTTTCGGAGACCAATTTCAGGTTCTGAAGAATATTGGTGCTCTGCCTCCTGGTCTCTGGATCTAGGTTCAACCTCGATTTCAGCACAATACTGATGTTCTTCTTGATGTCTATGTCTAGGCTCAACCTCAGGTTCTGCACAATATTGGTGTTCCACCTGTAAGGGTCTATTAATGGGATCAGGTTCTGGTTGTGCACAATATTGGTGTTCCACAGCCTGCTGTTTGTTATAAAGTTGACTCTCGGGTTCTGCACAATACTGGTGTTCCACAGTATGGTGCCGGTTAGAGGTCTCGGTTTCTGACTCAGCGCAATACTGGTGTTCTACATCCTGGAGTCTATTGTGTTCGCTTAGGGGCTGTGCGCAATATTGGTGTTCAACGTCCTGATGCTCCCACGCCTTGTTGTGGTTACTGGGCTCCTCCTGCTTCACATAATATCTTTGGAACTCACTTTCCATGCCTTGTTTACAAGGGTTTGTACAGTGCTGTGGTTTACTTTCCAAATATTGGTGATCACACTTAATTTCTGCAAGTTAAGAGAAGATGTAGACATCAATTCATACATAAAACATATTATCCAAATGATAAATCAGTAGAGCAAACACAGGCAAAACATAAATGCAAACAAGTACAGTTGATTAATTAGAAAGGTCTGCCATCAACTCAAGGTTTGTAAAACAAAGGTTTGGTAACACAGTAAAGGCTGCAGGATGACAATACCAAGCAAAGGAAGTAAACAAGAAATCGGAGTTCTTTGTCCCAAATTTCTCTTCCTTCAGCATGCCCTTTCCTGCGCAATCGTGGGTTCTCAGGTGGTGTATGAACCAATTTTGCCCCAAATCAAAGTCTTGAGATTACAAAAAATTGAGAACTCACTTTGTATCCAAGAGTAGAATTCCGGATTTGTGATAATTTGTAATGTAGAAATATTCCATTAAGTCAGGATGGTGAATCCAAGGTTATTTATTGGTGCTCATTTCAGATAATGTTCATGAACATTTGAGCAGAGAACCAGAGAGCCCAAAGTTATTTATTGGTGTCGAATTTAAGCAAGGGGTGTAGACATTTGAACAGAGAGCCAACACATGTTTTGCCCCCTTTGGTGGGTCTACCTGGGGCTTTTTCAAGGCTAATAAACATCATCAGAGTAGGTTCTTTGTTTGGAACACATATTAGCTGGTCAGTATATTCAATCTGTCTAAGGGCGGAGAGAATGTTGCTTGCCGACCATCCATGTCTCAAGGGCTAAATTCTCTTCGCCCTCAGACCGATTGAATATACCGACCAACTAATATCCTACACTTGGATACAAAGTGGGTTCTCAATTTTTTGGCAAATGAACTAAACAATGTTGTGTTTAGGAAAAAACAAGAGATGGAAACAGAAGTAGAAAATGTTACACTCCGAGAAGTGCTTAAAACATTTAAAACACAAGTGTTTCACTTATTTTCTTGCGGACATGAAAGACACTAATCAGATTATGCTTTCAATGGGGCCTTGGCACATAAATGATAGCGTGTGTTCTCTAACAAAAATAAGAATACAAGGAAACTTTTAAAATTCCTAATGATAAAAATATGTTACTTACATATTACGCTGGTTTTGGAGCAGACTATCTTGCTTAGATTCACAAGCGACTTGATGAGGAACATTATTTTAATGAAACAAATTGAAATAAAATTATGAAGGCCTCAATGAGCAGAACAGGAAACAGAAAATCCTTTGTGGCGATCAACAGCTCATTGGATCAATCTTTCAGCTCCACTTGGAAAGACAGGTCATAGTGCATAAAAGTCTGTAACAGCTTCCAAGGTGCAAAATTAATCTTGCAAGCAACTTAGTTTTCTGTAGCATCAGTCTCTTGTAGATTCAGACTGAGTAATCTAAAACTACGCAGTACAAGAACAATGGCAAATGGAAGAGAAGTAAAAGAAGAGTACCTGAAAAAAGTTTCTTTAAACATATCTGCAAAGATCTGAATCCAGACAGCATTGTACTGAAGCATGTGCATATCTCTAAATTCTCCCTTTCTGTATGTAGACGGATGGTATTCTTGTTTGTAGATAGTACATTTCTTTATCAGAAAAAGGGGACACTTCCAAGGTGCATAATCCAGTTATTCAGAGATTACAAAATTAAACAACACTACCATTTGAAACAATATGAAATAACTTCACAATCTGGAGTAGAACAAAGTTTTAATACTAGTTTAATTTAACCAATTTTTGTGCTAGTTTAATTGTAAGAAGTCTAGGCTCTTTTCTGGATAACAAAATCTCATCATCATCTATTGTGAAGTCATCTCTCAGGTTTAGTTTTCTGGTGTTTGTGATGAGTATTGACTCAGCATCTGGCCATTCTTCCACAATATGAAGCCATTTCTCAACTGCAAACACCTTTTTGACAGTAAAAGCATCAACAGTGTGAAATTATAATTCTGGTGGCTATAGCAATCAGCTCCAGCAGATGTGCTCTGGATGTACAGAACACTCAATCCCTTGTTTTGCAGCATACCTACAATAATCCCACCATAAACACAATAAAGTAGACCCTGCTTATCTACATTTAGGACATCTATCCTGCTTTTTATACTCCATTTCTCTACAACAGGAGCAGGGTTACATATATGTTCTACATAATATATTAAACTGTAATAATTTGAATCTTGCATTTGCGAATATCTTTTGACATGGTTAATTTTTTTTTTAATTCTCCAGAGGGTATGTTCAAATAATCTTTATATTGCTTGTCTCATTCCTGAAGGTCGAATTAACGTTCTGAGAGTAAAGAAAATCACCTGCAATAGAGCGGAAACTCTGTAACCTGCTGAGGAATTTCATATAATACTGCAGAAAAAGGGGAACTGTCAGAAGACTACTAACGAGTGGAATTAGAATACAGAGGGTTAAGAGAACGGCAAATGTTCACAATAATTGTAATCTCCTGAACCAACTAAAGACGGATTCGAAGTTGGTCAAAACAGCATATCTTTGACCATCCTAAATATTACACAAATCGGAGGCGTGGTCCGCAAGATGGCGGACTAGACATGCTAGTGCGCAGGTCTGGCCGGGTCCGCACAAATCCAACATTAATCCTGTGTCCCCGGAAGGCATCGACCCCGCAATATACTGGCAGACTGACCTCTTCTACTGACCGACTGTGAGTGACTGTAAGTGTGGGTGTAGAGTGCCACTGAGGGGGATACATATGGCTGACGATACGTTGCTATGTCTATAATGTTTATTATGCTTGTTAAATAGTTGAATCAATGGAAGCGGTCATCCACCTTAAAGGCAGTACATCTAATGAAAATGAGGAGGCTCCGATCATTACCTAGCAGCCATAATGCATGTTAATGAGTCGATATTCAGAAATTCTCCTATACTTACATGGAAAGTAAACGGATTGGGAAATAAAGTAAAAAGGGGCCTGGTGACTGCCTACATTCGACACCTGAAGCCAGATGTGGTCCTACAGGAGAACACATCGTAGGGGGTACCCAATGTCATTGTTTAGCTCATGAAGCATATACCATGATAGCACATGCAGGATTCACATCAGGATCCACAGAAGTAGCAAACCTAGTCTGAAAATCTCCCCCCTTTTCAAATACAAAGATCATGGTTGGATCTGCAGGGGACCTATACCGCAGTTGAGGGTCTTTGGAGGGTGG
Organism: Pleurodeles waltl; assembly: GCF_031143425.1. Lineage (NCBI taxonomy): Eukaryota > Metazoa > Chordata > Amphibia > Caudata > Salamandridae > Pleurodeles > Pleurodeles waltl. The sequence goes on along the minus strand of NC_090442.1, from coordinate 785,427,799 downwards.
GGGGCGGGGAGGGGGGAATACAATGTCACTATGATAAACACTTATGCCCCTCCACCGACTGCAGCAACCCACTCTACGCAAACTGGTGGGAAGTTTGTTAGACACTGAGTCCTCCTTACATATCACTGGGGGTGACTTTAATGATGTGATGGACCTGGCTATGGATAGATCTGGGACAAGCCAACTGTTCCTCGGACTACACCTCTAGCTACATTTGTGAACACGTTAGGACTCTCTGACTTATGTCACCGCCTATACCCACGAGACAGAGGATACTCTTACTATCCAGGTACACACAGGGTATTTTCCACATTGGACTACATTTTCACGCTGGCCAGGGAGAGGAAAATGACACATTGAGGCGAATATCTTGCTAGGGGCCTATCTGACCACTCTCCACTCTGGATATCGATGGGACAGAAATCCCACAAAAATAATAAGTAATTGAGGTTGAATGCCGGGAACTGCAAGATGGGAATACCCCGAGGGAGATCCAAACTGAATCTATACTCTATTTTTCTGAGAATGAGGGTGCAGTTGCCTCAAGTGTAACATTATGGGAGGCATATAAGGCAGCCATAAGGGATAGAACCCAAAATAGAATATAATCGCTCACAAAAATAAAAAGGCCGTCAGGGAATTAGAAGACCTAGAACAGCGGCTTCAGAGGATGGAAGTCATCAATTTGTGCTCTCCAACTCCTTTGATGCTGATATGGACAGAAGCCCTACGAGCAGCGAATGTAACTGTAGCTTCAGATGAAACCTGCAAACAGATGCTTGCCACACAGCATCGCCTGTACGAAGTGGGCGATAAAGCTGGAAAGTTTTAAGCTTGGCTAAGCCGACGGGAAACTAGGCTAGGTGGGTGCACCAAACTGTAGGATAGGAGGGCATCCCATCTGATACAGATTGTGAAGTAGTGGCGGTATTTGCAAAATTCTATGAAGACCTTTACAGGGAACGCTGTTAGCAAATCATAATCAGATAGCAGAATATCTTAATACAATAGATCTGCACGTTCTCTCTAGCGAAGACTGCAAGGCATTAGAGGCGGATTTCACTCTTGCAGCGGTACGGGCAGCAGTCTATAAACTCAACTGATGGAAAACATTGGACCCAATGGTCTACCGGCAGGATTAAAAAAAAAAAACAAGTCAACATAATAGCTCCCCACTTATTAAAATTATTACAAACAGCCAGAGAGGAAGAGATTCACCCCCTAGATTATGCAAAGTTGCGATAGTTGTCATTCATAAAACTGGTAGCCTACCTACTGAATGTGGTCCTTACTGACCGATCTCTCGGCTCATTATAGAAAGTAAAGTGCTGGCCACCATCCTAGCCACACAGCTCAAGCGCATTGTCTCCTCTATGGTCCATAAGGACCAATATGGTTTCATGCCCAAATGGTCCACTAGGGGGAACATCTGCAGACTTCATAACTGGATAGCAGGAGTCTAGTCGAGACACGATCCTCACATATCTGTCTCTCTTGATGCCGAAAAGGACCAGGAGTGTGGAATGTAAGAATAAAATATCTATATATAAAATATCTACTTGTCCATGGGACAGGGTGCTTCATAAACCTACTTGTCCTGTAAAAAAAATCCACTTGTCCATTTGGTGCCATGTAGTGCGGCAATACATTAGGGCAGCAATCTCATTATATAAGAGCTCTGATAATAGCCTCTTGGATTATACCAGGGTTGATACTATCGTAGTGTCTGAATACTAGCAGTTCCTTTATTTTGACACCTTTCAGCATATCTACATCCTGAGGCCAAAGATAGGGGTAAGCAATAGTTCTAGGAAGGGAATGCCCTTTTGAGTCTGTGCAAACCTAATAACGTGCATGTGTTAGGACTTTTCACCAGTTCTTCTGTAATCTTTTCAAATACAGAGAAAGGTTGGAAATTTACTCCTGACAAGGGCAGAAGTAAAACTACTTCCTGGGTTGGGAAAAAGTGGTTGGGGAGAAAGAGAACTCGTAGACGCTCAACAGATTTTCTCATGAGCGAATCTAGGCATGTATATTTGCTCATGCTAAAACGCAATTCACAATTATTTTCTAGGAGTAAGTTTTCTTGCCCTACTTCTGTAAATAGATGTGAGTTTATGAGTGGCGTAAATCTGCACTAATGCAAGAACACATACTGTGTGCACTTTTGTGATTTCTAGACCCCTAATTAGTTATCCAAGACTTTTTGTTTTTATTAAAATTCTTTCTCTCTCTCTCTCTCTATTTATTGTCTGTCTTCACTTTGCGTGACAGCATTCTACTCTTTCACAAGGAGCATATTGGCACATAAAGAAGATTTTTTCAGTGTCCTGAATTAATGTAGCAAGGTGTACTTTTTGAAACCAAAAATATTTTTGCTTTTTGACAATGTTTGTTATGATTGTGAGACCCCGGCAGCTCCTACAACAATAAAGTTTTACAAAAACCAAGACATACACTGGCAAAACCAAAAGGCTAATCATCAATGTGAGATCTATTAATTTTGCCAATGCTTGTTTTTTTTTATGTTTCCCATAATCTTTTTGGAACTGGTTACATTGGTCTTTCCATTATGAATATTTTTCTGGGAATACTAGCATGCATCAACATTTTACTTTTTTTTTTTTTTTTTTAAACTGTTTATATTGACATTTTGCTTTTATGCTTTATTGATATATCACAACACAATAATATACACATATCAAGACATGGGTCATATTCAACTGTAGTGACCACAAAAGGGTAATTATATTGCACATGCAAGGCAACCGTTAGAGACCAGTTTCTGTAAGAGCTCTTTGCTTCTTTTATCCAGTCTCTCTTTTAATTGCCCTACGCATGCTTTCCCCTGTCGGATAGCAGGATTTCACTTTTAATGTTTAAGATTCAGCATTGCCTTCAATTCTAAAGTAACGTTAAGTATAACAGTGCGCTAGTGGGGTGAGTTAACACTGAGAGGAGGATCAAAGAACGGGGACATCACTACCATAGGAGTTCGGGCTCGCCCATCACTTTGCTAACTTCCTGCCTGGCTAGGCTACCCCTAAGGTCAGGCAGCCCGCCCCAACGGATAGCGTCTCGGCCCAATATCCGACATTGTTAGGGTGCTCCCTTCTACTTCACTGCCATGCTTCCACTCATCCTCGATTCCTTGGTTAGTCCCTACTCGTCCCTGGCATTGCGGTGCGCCGCTGTTCACCACATGCATCAACATTTTACTTAATGATGCTTCAAAAAACGGTACCTAAATGTCAGTTCTGGCAAAACGTTTTTTTCCTAGTTGTAGTTTTTTGTGAACATTTTATTTTGAAAGCTAAGAATCACCAATCTTGCTCTGAAGCACCTGCAAATATTTAATCAAACCATAGAGCATGCTGGGAGCATTACACAGCCTCATATTATCAAACTTTGCATATGTGGGTATGCATTTTTATACTGCAGTCCCTGTCACTAGTGCAGTCCGAGCTGACAGTTTCTTTAGAGTGCTCACCCTAATAATGAAGACCTTGAATTAGTGAAACATAAATACAAGTTTGAACTACATAACATATGGATACAAATATTGACTTAATTGCGGACAGTGAGCTTTCCTGATTCCTGTAAAGTGGCACCCAAAAAGTTTGTGCTGCAGGGGAAACAAAATAAACATGAAAACTTGTTGTCCTTGACCCAAAACAATATTTCCTGGGCGTTGGGCTATGGGAATTCCATATTCCAGCCAGACCTTTGATGCTATACACTGGCCTTTTATGACGCAAACGCCGAAAAGTATGGAGTTTGGTCCGCAGTCTTTGTCCTCGGTTAACCTACTCTATACCAAAACAGTAGCGGCCATAAGAGTCAACAGAATCCTGTGAGCAGAGTTTCCAATCAGGAGGGGTACCAACAGGGTTGACTCCTATCTCCCTTCCTGTTCACCTTGATCCTGCAGCCACTAGCGTGTTTGGTACGCCTGCACCCCGACATCAAAAGATTCTGGGTACATGGGTCCCCCGGTTTCAGAGGGGAAACAATAACCCTATACGCGGATAATTTTCTCCTGTACTTGGCCCACCCAGAGATATTGCTTCCAATAGTCTTCCATGTCTTTGAATGATACAGAACTTACTCCGGCTATATTTTGAACTGGGGTAAATCAGTCCTAATCCCCATCGGAGGTTCTCAGGATCAGACAGGCCTCCCTGGGCAACTACGGGTAGCGTGAGAGGGATTCTATATATGGGGATATATGCCATTCTCAAACAGGGCAAATCCATAGACTATAATGTTAGGAAAGTACTGACAGAATTCCAGTCAGATGTAGACCGTTGAATAATGCTCCCCCTTACGATACTAGGCAGGGGTGCACTATTAAAAATGATCACCCTTCTGGAATTCCTATAAGCGCTACAAAACACCTACTACAAAATTCCTGACAACATATTCGTTAAGATAGACAATATTCTTTAGAAACTATTGTGGAATAATGCGCAATCTAGGACACCCCTCTGTACACAACACCGCAACTCCTACAATTGTGGAATAGTACTCCCAGGTCTGAAGGCCTACTATTGGACCTCCCACATGATTACTATAAATGAATGGAATCACCTAGATGGAGACCACAGCACCTATGCACTGGAACACACACAATTTCACCATCTGGGCATATCCAAGGTGGCAAACCTACTTGAAGAGTTAACACTGATGTATTTCTCAACCCTCCAGAGAGAATTCCAGCTTCGTGAAACACAACACTATAAACACTTGAAACTCACTCATGCCTAAAGAGCGGAAAATATTCCCTTTGCTCCTCCTGACTACTCTCAACTAGAGGGCAGACTTCTGATGGAGGAAATAACCGAAAAAGCTGCTTCTGTTGTCTACAAAACCATTTCCAATAATAACCCAAACACACTTCTGAAAGTTAGAAACAGGTAGGTGACTGACATGGGTGAATTGGAAGACAGACTGGCATGCTGCACTAATGTTTTCAAAGGAAGTGGCGATCAAGTCCAGTCTGAGGCTTATCCATTTTATTATTTTACACCAGATTTATCATGACAGAACTCAGCTGCACATAATGGGCAAGGAAACCTCCTGGGGATGTGTAAGATGCGTAGAGCCGCACTGGGATTTTTTCAATATTCAGTGGACATGTCCCATCATGAACACATACTGGCATAAAATACTTTTTTAAATGGGCAAAGTGGTAGGGACGACCATATCAGATGCTTCAAAATGTGTGCTTCTAGGGAAACCAAATGGTATAGACCTCCCACAGATAAAGCTAATACTCTGTAACCTGGGACTAGTGATAGCGAAGCAAGATCTGGCCAAACACTGGGGAGTCCCTGATACACCTATAATGTCAGAATGAAAAGCAAGCAAAGACCTATACATGGCTGCGAAAAGAGTTACCTATAAGAGCAGAGGCTGTCCCCGTTCGTTCCGCAAAGTATGGGGTAGCTGGATTGATTATTAACGTATAGATATGCATGGTAATGTTGACGATATGTCTTCAGCCCAGGATCACTAATCCAAACTGTTTGAGGCATTGTGTAGACCAATTTACTGTAATGTTTTTACTGTCACCTCTATTCACTGTACTAAAGGATGGCTATTATTCGGTGCAATGATGGACTTCTCCTCTGTGTTTTTAGTTATGTTGGGCACTGACTTGTTATACCTTACAATTTTTTTTTTTTATATATTTTTAAAATAAAAATAAAAATCCATCAAATCATTGTAGGTGCAATTTCCTTACTCTAGAAAAAACACAGCCTTCACTTAATACAAGGTTAGAAACCAAAAATGTTCGGAAACCACTTTGTTGTGTAGCTACCACAGGAGACCAGCCATCAAGTGTTAAATAATTAGAACAATCTTGTAAGTGAGCAATCTGCAGCAGGCCTGATTCAGGAGGTTGGAATCAGCCATGCCCTTCTGAACTCTGATCCAGTCTCTTCGCTCCCTCCTTTCTGTTTTTACATACATTATATAAAACATAGCCAGACTCACTAGTTCCAGGAGGAACATAAATACAAAGATGGAGTAGAAACTGAAGGGTCACCATAAGCGACAAGCAGTATAATGACAATATTATTGAACAAATTGGAAGATGGGATCCTCATGATTAACAACACAGTGAGGCAGCTTTTACAGAAGCTGTTGCTAAGTATGTATATCCAACCTGACAAGTAGAGGGGACCAGACACCCCCCAAGGTCATGTGTTCAGTTCATGAGTGTCAAGAGTTAACAGGTAATCTCTCAACGGTTGCCATATGTCTTTTGGCCGGGATATAGGTGGCTGGTGAGTAGAATACCATTCGCTAGTGTCACAGTTTACAGGTTTCTTCAGCCATGCTTTCGCTGTGGGCATGGTCTTACTGCCCCTATGTATAAGATTCACTTGATACTTGGAGGAAAAGGAGCCACTGGTCAAAGAATAAGTATTTATGGGGGTTTCTCAGGGCTCTATATTTTAAACACTTCTTGTTAACCAGAGTATGAGCTCATCATCCCACATAGGTCACTGGGTTGGCTTTTCTTTCTATGTGTACACAGATGACATGTAGAGCGTGTTGAAAGTTGAGAAGGGCGTAAAGACCACAATCAGACATTTCCAGGATTGATTTTTAGTGATGACCCATGGATTGGTTACAACCAGCCAAAACACACCTGGTGAGGGAGGGGGCAGGGACTAAGCTTCTGCTCCCACTCGATAAAACATCACTCTGGCCCTATCAGGTTTCTTTAAATACAACAAACCACTTACCTGTGTCGGCTTCAGTTGTGAAATACCTACTTATGATTATTTCCAGACTTTTCTAGGATTCCTAAATTAACCCATTTCTAACGGAAAGGGAAAGGGTAAAGGAAAAGAAGCAAAGGTCACCTCACATTTTCCTTGAAGTGGCTAATTGGGCATCTAGCTCAGGACCACATTCAAATCAAGGTTTTACATCTTATTAAAGAAGCATTTTATTTCATAAAGGCTCCCCCTTTTAACATTGCTAACCGCTCTATTGTCCAGATCTGCTATGACTACAAGTCCCCAAGTTAAAGAGATCTTGCATACATACTTGGGCAACTATTTAATTTTATTCAGGCTAGCGGAAAGAACCAAATCAGTTAAAATTCCAAAAACCAATAACACATGGTTTTGCCAACTAATGCTGATCATGTGCCTCTTGTTGCTGTGTATTTAAAGTACCTAATGTCACTATATTGTATCACATAAACTATGTAGCTCAAACAGTTCAGCTCAACCCAACTAGAGGTGAGAGTACATTCTCCTCACAAGCACCACATTAAATACATCATTAGGGTCCTTTGGCAAGTAGATAAGTTCTAAGGGGACTCCCGATATCCATAAGTCTTGAGGATGGTGGCATTATTTCAGCATGAATTCCAGCTGTTCATTACAATATATCAAGTTTAGCCACTGTTTACATTTCTGAGCGCTCCAGCTGCCCTAGCAACAGGCCACCTGTCTTTTGGCCAGTAGCAATTTCTTGTGTGAAGTATCTACCGCTTTTCATTCAGACCAGAGTAGCAATCCTAGGGCCATATGGAGTACTGTCATGGTGGAGACAGCAGTCAGTGTTTCCTGCCAGTATGTTTGTACCCTACTGCAAGACCAAGCCAGATGTATGAAATTGGCCTCAGATACTCCACATCCAGTCTACTGCTTGAAGTGGTCACTTCTGTCTGCGCATAACAGATGTTTCACATTTCCTCTGGAAGTTCCATTCCTAGCTCCACTCCCCACTCGAACCAGGCCCTCTCATCTGTTTGAGGTATTTCCTACTAGACTGTGCAATATAGAGATTGGTTATCAGGGGGTAGTGGTAATGCCTGGTGGTAGTGGAGGCTAACAGTCTGCCCAGTATCCGGAATGGGCCAGGATACGCAGGGACGAAAGGCAGGGGTGTGACACATGTATACTGAGCCAGTAATAAAGAAAAATATCTAAAGGGGTTAATGGCAATTTCCCCTTGTATTCTGACAGAGTTAGAAAGTGCTGTTGCTGCCGAGGTCAACCCCCAATGTAGGAGGCCTCTCATAGCTAGCTAGGAGATAGCCTTAGTTTCATGGGTCACAGGCAACAATGGGTGAAAACTAAAGGGGAAGTGGAGAGCAGATTACATGAACGTGCACCTCTTGCCCAATTTGTTCCATGCTCTTATTGTGCACGTAACAGTTGCCATGTCACTTGTGTGTGTCAGGGGCTTGGTCTGCAATTAAGGACTATAGGGGAATGGGACCTGAACTGCATAGTTCCCTTGCAATATGTGGTAGATAGTGTGATGGCTGTACCAATATTCCACAAAATGTTCCAGAGTGCATAAACAATACAGCTCTGATCTGGTGCCACAAACCCACCTAGGTGGAAGAGTAGCGTATGTCCCATCTGACCTGCAGCTGCTTGCCTGCCCGTACTAAATTAGATGAGTCTTCAATGTTCAGAAGAAAACAACAGTGTGTGGCAGAGGCATAGTCCTAAATAAGTACAGCAGTTTAGGAAGAATTACATTATAATTATTCGCATATGACCAGCTAACAACAGAAGGGCCATCCATCATGCAATTTGCTTAATGAGCCTGGTAATTGTTGCGCCACAGTTCTCCTGCAGAACAATGTCTCTAACCTGATTGATTCACATGCTAAGGTATTTCTTGTAACCCTTACATTGCAGAAAGACAAGTCGGGTGTGATTCTAGTGGCGCAGATTTTGAGCGTGAAGATCTGCAATGTACTCCCATTTTGGGGCACACCAGAGAGTGCCCTAAGTTGTATGTATTCTCTCATAATATCCTTGAGACTTTTCCTGGGGTATCTGATGTAGAGGGTAATATCGTCAGCATATAGTGATATGTCTGCTGGTGTAGCGTAATGTGTGTTCTGAACACTACTAGTGGAGCTTTGCAGCAAGAGGCCCCAGGGCTAGTTTTAAAATGAGGGGCTGCAGGGGGCAATCCTGTTGTGCTCCTCTCGACATAGGTAACTGGTGAAAGGAAACATCGTTAAGGGGGACCTGTGCCACTGGAGCAGTATAAAATAATCTAATCCATTCTATGAATAATAGCGGTAATCCTGTTCTGCCCAGTAGCGCAGATATTCCCACTACAATGAGTCAAATGTTTTAGAAGCATGAGTAAGCTGGCTTCTACATCTAGATCCAGATTTAAGTCCTGCAGGAGGACAAACACGGTCCATAAACTGCGCACTGTTGAGCGACTAAGAATAAAGCAAGACTGAACTGGTTTCACAAGGTCTGGCATAAGGAGAGTCAAACGAATAGCGATGAGGTTAGCAAGAAGTCTAGAATTGGAACTCAGGACATACAAGGGGCAGTAGGAAATCGCACCTTATAGGGTGGCTTATAAGGCTTTAGTAGTAACATGAGCACTGTCTCTTGCATCGACAGATGGAAAATACACCATTCATTGGCCTATTCATAAATAATGAGGTGAGGGGTCAATATATTAGCATACTGTTAGTAAATTTCTACTGGCAGATGTCCCGATCCAGGTGTCTTGCAGTGGGGAAGATCTCTAGTATTTCCTCTAGTGTGAATGGATGTATGAGAAAGAGGCAGTGTGAGTCACTCAGTCAGCCCAGTGTGTCATGTTCTAAATATTCTGAAATCTGTGCAGAGGGGCTTAGGTTCTTTGATGTGCATAGGCTTGCGTAACATAGTGCTACACCATTAGGGTCTGAGTAGTATCCTGCTGGAGCTCGTCCTATAAGGCCTCTATTTCCAAAATAGCATTAGTCGCTCACAGTTGTTTAATCATAGCTGCTATATTTTGTAAAGGCGCTCTCTCTCACAGTCTACTCTAGCACAAGCGTCCACAATATTTACAATCTCTCTCAGCAATTTCCAAAAATTAAGACACTGACCTTAATCTGTTCACATATATGCCCATGTCCCCTCAACTGAGCGACCTCTCCATTGTCTTCAGCCAGGTCAAATACTGTAGGATAGATTTTAGTGTGCCTCCACTTTTTGCTATACATATGCCCCTAAATGTGACCTTAACGGTTTCCCACACCATGCCCATACGTTCCACCATATAAATATTTTAAGTGCAAAATATTAAAAAATGTCAGATTGCAGTTCCTCTGTTAAACACCATCTAGCAGGATCTCAGGGTTAAGGCGCCAGCAGTTACCAAACAGTGTAACTCCTGGAACTTCTGGACCCAAAAGTACAGCTAAATGGTCCAATATTGTATGAGCCAAATGTCTAACTTCTCTAACCCAGGGTGTGACCAACCACTAATTAAGCCTCAACTACATTTCATGTACCACTGGATAGAATGTGCCCTCTGTGGTGGTTGGGTTCCTATCTCCATAAATCGAGCAATTTATGTTCACTTATAATGTCACTCAATCGAGCGGCCACTGTGGAGAGGGACCAGCATATAGGTTGAAATCAGTTGAGCCTTAGCTGGAGTGCGCTGTTAAAATCTCCTCTTCATATCAGTGAATACGGGGCAGTGGCAAGCACCCTACCCCACAGACTATCATGAATTCCGGGGTCATCAACATTCGGGCCATAGCAACTGATTACAGTAATGTTCACAGATCCAAGTCTGCCCCATAAAATAACATATCAACATGTTTACCAAAAATTGAATATTATATTTATATATATTTTTTTCCCCTAAGGATTGTTACCGAACCGGTCACAGGAAGAGTACTAAGAGTTAACACTGTGTGAGGCCCATCTGGCTGCAAAGTCCAGTCTTTGTGTGGAGGGAGTTTCTTAATAAGATACTTATATGATGTCTATTCAGAGACACCTGCTGCTTCTTACGAGGGTTACTAAGGCCTCTTGTATTCCATGTCAAGCACTTTACTGTTATGTGTCTTTGTCAAGTGCACGGTCACCATCGAGGTCATCCCAGCACTGGGCAGGTGTGCGTGGCTAGCCCCAATTACAGTAGGCTGGTAATTGAACAGCCAGGTCTTCAGCTTCTTGTGGAATTCAGAAAGAGAGGAGGAGGCTTTGATGCCAAAGTTGTAGGTTGTTCCACACTTTAGGAACAATGTAAGTGTGTGTGTGTGTGTGTGTGAGTGTGTGTGTGTGTGTGTGTGTGTGTGGGGGGAGGGGGGGGTCCAAAAGGGAGAGAATGAGTTGTGTGTTATCAGCATAGTAGAGGATGTTGATGCGGTGTGCGCAGATGAGGTTGGCCAGAGGGTTCATATATGTGTTGAATCAGGTGGGGCTAAATGAATCTTTAGGCACTCTTCAGATGAGTTTGCAGGTTTCTGAGGAAAAAGGTGCTAGGCTGACCTCTTGCGTTAAGAAGCATCAGAACCAGCTAAGAGCAAGTCGAGGGATGCCAAGCTTGTGCAGGCGCCTGCAAGGCCGGACTGGCCATACCGGGCATTGGGCGTTTCCCAAGGAGACTAGAAGGGTGGGGGGCCGCTTCTGTTACTGGGGGCTTGTTTTGTAGCACTGCAGCAGTTTTAAGAGCACTGCATAGTTCCTTGTATATCCAACAGTTTTCAGGCAACAATATAAGTGCCAAGGTAAGTCTGGTGATTAGTGTACCTACTTGAGAGGGATTGGAGTTTTGTCTAGTGGCAATTTTGACTCCAGAGGGTTAATATGCCTGCTGCAAAGAAAATGTACTATACAGATTACAGAATAATATTTTGTGTGCATACCTTAGTGAGATATTTCTTCAGTCATAAAGATCCTTTTGTTACCATGCAGTTCATAAATCTTAATCATAATCTAGCACAGTGAGCTATGAACTGCCATCAAAGAGCTGCATACAAACTGCATGATACAGGTGAGAAAATGATGTTCTCCAGTGTTTGATTATCCTTTTTAATTTATTAATAAAAAAAAAGCTTTAACATTCATTACCTGTCCCAGCCCCCGTCCCCCACCCCATAAACAAGGAGAGAGATGAGACTTAACCATGTGCAAATAAATATAAGTCCATGTATAACACTTGATCACTTAAACAGAATATTGGTACTATTGCATCAAATTACAGCAGATTAGCATCACAGACATATTGGAAGAGTACTAATCAACTGTCCCCTCCACATCTTGTCCCAGTTCAGGATCTCCCATTTCCTGTTGTATGCGGATTTCTACTTAAGTTCCATTCCATTCTACCTCCCTATTTCATTCCGCTGTACACCAACCTGTGGTATACTTCTCAATCAGCTCGTACCCACTTTGCAAATTCCCATAACCAATGTTTTCATGTGGGCAGTCGTTTGGACATCCATCTTATTGCTATACCCTTCTTTGCCACAGTGAGACTTAGTTCCAGCATCTTCTCCACTTATTTAGTATGTTTATTATGGGTAATTTGTCCCAGTAAGCACATCTGTATCATTGGCTGAATTTGCAATTCGGTTAGTATTCCTAACGTTTGAATTACTTCACCCCAAAAAACATTTACACCCAGGCATGTCTACCACATGCGAATATAGGTTCCCTCTGTTATTCTGCATTTGGGGCACATTTCTGATCTAGAGGATTTTAGTCTGTACATCACGCCACAGTGGCTGCAATCTCTATTTGCGCATTTATAGTATATACGTTTCAATCTTGCATTAGGTGTAACGCTCCTGCACTTACCCAATACAGATGTCCAGTCCCCTTACCTTAACTCCATACCCATATAATTTTCCCACTGTGTCTTCAGTATAATTATACGGGCCGTTGTGCATGGTATCAACAACAAGTAAATTAGAGTGATGAGTTTTCCCTCAACTCCCTCATCTGGGAAGGTCTGGTTTAGCATGTTTCCAGTTCTGGTGGAAATCCTGCTGAGGCCTTGCGAACAGCCGGTGCAAAAACCAGGAAGCATCCACCAGCTATCCCACATTTATCACAAAATTCTGCATAACCCTCCATTCGGCCATCCTCAAATAGTTCTCCCATGTCAAGCGAGGTATTGTCAACATTTTCTATACACTGATTTACATTACTTACATACATATGATTGATTGTCTTTATATGCGTGGGTGTGATGTAAAGTGCTCCAACACACAAAGCTCGTAAGAGAGGTGCTATAAAACAAATGAAATACATGTGAGAGAGGTGCTTTGGAGAGATCAGAAGCAGTGTTACAGGGTGATGGTGAGTGAACAAATTAAGAGCCTTGATAAAGATTGCCATATCTCGGTGCTCTGTAAGGTCATCATTTTCTATGCTTTAAGAACTGATACAATCAAATATATAATGAAAAATGTGTTGCAGAATGCACCATTTCTTATCATTTGTTTCCACATTTTCTTTGGTGGAGGAAAGTTTTCCAAGGTTTTCTAGGAGGGCTGTCCAGTTTGGGTCTGTGTGGATTTCTATGTGAAAGTTAAGGTTTCCGAGGAGGATGAAGCTGCTGGTGTTCTTGATGAGTGGTGAAACGAAGTCTGTGAAGCAGCTGGCAAAACTGGTGCGGAGTCCTGGTTGTATATAAGAGTTCCATCCAGGGAGAAACTGGCTTTGATGCTTATCTTGAATGTGAGGTGTTCCATGTAGCTGGTGGGGGGTGTCCATGTAGATGGTGCAGCTGATGGTATCTTTGAATAAGATGGCGGCTCCACCTCTGGGTTTGTGTTGATAGTCTTGCTTGGTGATCTTGTAGCTGATGGGTCTAGCTGTAGTGATGTCCGGGCCGTGGTTGAGTTCAGCCATGTTTACGTGAGTAAGAGCAGGTCCAGAGGGTGAGTCTGTGAATCAGTCCTAACATTGAATTGGGTTTGTCTTGTAGCAGGATAGACCATGCAGTGACTCATGTAAGAGTTGTATTTAACCAACAAATCATGATCTTCCTTGTTTTGGTCACTGCATCCGCTCCCCCAAAGAAACTCCCTCTAACTCAATCCACTGACTCTGTAGGTCCAACCCCACCAGTACATTTCCCCTAACTTTCACACAAAGAAACCCATGACAACCAAACTAATAAAACATTGTGAAGACTTTAAAAAGTGATAATTAACAACAATAAGTATACCCTCCATGTTATTCTGCTTCTACCAATCTGCTTTCATGCTTCCCGAGCTTGCTAGAAATCAAACCCATTCTGGTTTTGAGAGTGTCCATTTTACTGTACAAGGAGACAAGACTATTTTGCATAGCCCTCAGGATCGATTTCATGCCATCTTCTTAATCCCCTGGCTCCTGTAATGTGCACTGGGGTTCTGCATCCCCATTGTCAGTAGCTGTCATTCTTGTACCTCATCTCGGTTAGAAGGGTAGTTTTTTGATGGCGGTCCAATTTACCCATGTTATATGGTGGAGCTTATGGTAATCTGAGGATTGAGACAGCCTGCATACTGAGGTAATAATGCTCTCCTCATCTGACCCATTCTGGTAGTTGGGGCAATCTGGCAACTGGCACCCACACTGCTAGCTCCCAGGCACTGGCTGTTTGTGTGGCTGCAGTGTGAACAGCTGGAGCCCAGGGCAGATGATCGGTTCTCATTGTCACACAGAGCTAAATACTGTATTCCCTGTTCAGCGCTCCACCTCCCAATCATAGCAGCCGGTTGTGCCCCCGTGGCTCCTGCAAGGTCCACCTCACTTCCTAACCGGACACTAGTTCTTAAGTGGGGCAATTAAATAGATTCCTGAGCCAGAATCCATTTTTAAATACACTTTGCGTTAGCCTGACTGAGTTATTTCCCATTGTCAGCTTCAAACAAGCTGTTTGCACACTTTATGACACGCAGGCACATTCAGTTTGCATAACATCATCTTGTTTGATTATCAACAGAAACAGAGACATGAGCCTGCCCAAGATGTCCTGGAGATCTTCTCAGAGTGACATGATACATACACCAAGATATAGGAATGGCATGGGAGCAAGAGGTGACGCATATTATTGACACTGGTTCTGGGTGGATTTTTTCCACCACTTTCTGCCTTGCTTTTTACTCACAATCATCTAGATTACAAAGGGCTCTGTTTGTTAAATAAATAATAAGAATTGACCATTCAGGTTAGAGAGGCCTTCGCACTTGAGCTCTCCATAAAGAAGTCAGATTCTAGACTACTAGTTGCTGTCCTTTTTTGACTGAGATTGAACATATGGAAGCAAAGCAGAGTTCAACTGAGCTCCAATGGCAGAACTCCCTCCTCCTCATCCTGCTCATCTACCTGACAACACAGAGGCACATTGTGTTCAGGTATGCAGTACGACAGCTGCAACTTTCTGCCATTTAAGCACAAGTCCATTTACTTTATGCTCTCAGAGCAGTGCTAAAAATAGGTCGTAGGAGTTAGGAAACATTAATGAGAAACATGGTAGTAATAATTGTCATTTTTACATTACTAGCAACACTGAGAACAATATGCTTTATAGGTCTTGTGGTCAAAATGCATGTACGAAGCAGCAAGTTACTGCAATAGATTTTTTTCAACATACACTCGTCATTATTAGTACAGTTGCTTGAGTGTGACATTCTGAGTACAGAAGGTGGTTTTCCTAATCACCACCCCGTCCCTGAGAACAAAGGGACTGTTTTGTTTACCAGAAAGCACTTCTCCCCTGTGAAAAAGGACAGAATGCAGGTCTGCAGTAAACTAGATTTGCCTTCCTCATACACAGCACAGCTATTGTGCTAGAGGCTAAGGGGATCTAAACCAGTAGCTTTAGGGTATACCCCTAAAACACAAAACAGCATGAGCAGACCAAGACCACAGGAGTGTACCCCTTAATAGAGATGCTACAGGGCATACACCTTCCCCGAGCTAGTTGAATGAAGGCAGCCACAGCTGGACAGGAACTGCCAAATGTCCTCTGAACGTCCTGTGGAACTACCCACTGTTCCTGATCATTCTTAAATTGTGGTACAATAGGCGACCAGGTCCATTTTGGCCTGTATGGGGCCAATGGCCTGCTCCGCATGCGGTTTTATGATTTGCGGCAGCCAGCTCAACTAGCAGCCCACAGAGATGGATGGAAGGAGTCGCCAAAGCCAAAAGGTACTCACTGCAGTCAAGATCCCAGTGTATTGTGGGAGCAGAGCCCAGGGGTGAGTGAACGCTCAATCCAGGTCCAGCTGCCAGCTCGCCCACCACGTCACAAGGTAGTTGAGCGTTCAAGTTAAGGCACAGAACGTCCCTGCTCAGCCAGGCAGTTCACAGGCTCGGCCTGTCTCTGCTCATCCACCTTAAGTGACCGTAGCCATAATTTTGCAGTCTCGCTAGAGGGTTCTGTTCAGCTCAGGCACAGCACTAAGTTCCCAGCAGTTTTTCAGTGCAAATCAGCTGGATTATTATGCAGGGGAAGTAAACTGTGCCTCTCCCATTTTTTTTTTAACCAGCTTCTTGTTGCGCTAACAGCTCAAATCACTGCTTCTGATGGCAAGAACCCCACTATAGAGAGCACCCATCTTGCTTTCTGGCACTCCGATGCCCCACATGGCTGATCAGAGCTTGAAAAAGACACTTCCCCTGATGCAAAGGCACCTGCTACATCCTCCTATGGACTTACATTAGTAGTACTTCTTGAATACGACAAAACATTTTTAGAATACATTAAGTTTGAATGCTGGGTTCTTAAACTCTTAAATTCACAGCATTTTGAATGTTTGATATCTGCATACCGCAGCATCTCTCTGTGAGTAAGTATTATGTTAGGCCTGTGATACTAACAGGTAAGCAAAGGATATCTTAAGAGGCAATTTAAGCATGCCTGTTTTAGTGACCTCCAAACTTAGAAGTTGTAGAAAGATGGCTACAGCATGCAAAGCCTCTAGCTACTCTTTAGATAAGAGGTCATTAAAAAAAAAAAATCATCAGAAGAAAGGATTCACAAAATGAACTGTAATGGACAACATATTCAACTTGCCATGAAAAAGATGGATGATTCAGCCTTTAGAATACCATGGCAATCAACAAAGAATGTTTCTTTGTGTGAATTAGGTAAATTTAGAAGGAATGTTTTAAAAAAATACCAAGAGAATGAATGCAGTTCAGTCTGAGGTTCCCTGGTGGATAGTACCTTATGGACATATCGCACATTCAGATACATACAAGTGTCACCATTTCAGATTTCATGAAAAGGAAGAGTAGGACGAACATGTGCTTAAAAAGAAGAGATGATAAGAAGTTTATTTTCTGATGTTGATTTTAAAGTTGGTAGGTTTGATTTGAACACACTACAATTTAATAGTACGGCCTATTCTGACTCAAGAAAGCACGTGAAAGACAGTACATTTTGAACTGTGGAAATGATTAAAGGTGAGACTTACCTAGAGAGGATGTGAAACGTCTTTGCAAGATTTCAGGCCTGTGCCTGCAGTGTGAAAATTGCAGTAATCGCATTTTTCATCTCAGATAACCAAGGATTTGTTCTTGTTTGTTGGAAGAGGTCAAATAGGTACAAATATTAGATGTAATTTATGGAACATTTCTATGTATTATCAGTTTCGCCATCGTTAACAGTACACAGCGTATCACCTACAACGCCAATGGGCTGGCTCCGTCAAGTAGCAGGATCAGGTGCAGTCACGTACACAGCTTTTTGCCTACAACCCTGGGCCGGCAGCAAGTAACAGGCAGTTCAACGAGAAACAAAAAGAAGTATTAGGTAATCAAAACCCACAATACTGCCCACATCCCACCAAGTCTCTGCCTTGTGTTGTTAAATGGTCTAGAACACTGGCAAAACATTGAATCAAGCCGTGGCCGTAAAGGGCACAAAAGCCCTAGAAGCACACATGGGCACACATCAATAGGCGTAAGGGGAATCAAGTGGAGCAAGCGCAGGTAAGCTGGGCGAGTCAGTTCCCGAAACTCAGATGAGAGGATGCGTATGAATGTATACAGATCTGCATATCGTGCCTAATCTGATTCTGTGGCCAAGGACAACCTCTCCATACCTAAAATAAACCATAGCTTATGTAACCACGAAATATGGTCTGGAGTTTTGTCCGAGCCCCAAGTGGTAAGAATAACCTGATGGGCAGCATTCAACACCAAAACCATTTGTCTACCTCTGTTAGAGCGCGAGGGGAAGTTCAGAGGATTCGGCAGACCCAGTATGGTGTAGGACAGGAACCTCGGGATAGGTGTGTCGAAGGTGGAGTCAATATCGTTTAAGATTTGTTCCCAGTATCAGGTGAGCTTCGGACAATGAATGCCACATGAGGTGAAGGATGGTCCCGATGTTACCACAACCCCGCTGGCACTCCTGCGATCCCTCGGTAATCCACTTCTGCAGCCTTGATGGGTTAAGAACCAATAGGAGACAATCTTATATGCAGTTTAAGTGGTAGCCATGTTACGCGTGGTGTGGTGCACTCTATAAAAAATATCAGTCCATTCTTTAGTGGATAAGGTTCTGCCCAGTGCGGCTTACCACTTAAGTTGCCCCTCAGATTGGGTTAGAGTCAGTTCCCTCCCCAGTAAAGCGAACAACCTCAATATAAGGCGCCTGTCATCTGATTTAGGAAATAGCCACTTTTCAAAAGGAGTCATCGGTCGAATCACCCCTGGTCGAGTCTCAGGGCCAGTCACTCAGTGGTGTAGCTGTTGATGGTGGACGTGGTCCAAATCTGCTAAGGAGTAATCTATTTTTAGTTGACCAAAGGGGATAAGTCCCAGGGCATCAAAAAGGGATCCCACCCATTTACAGAACCACCCCGCCAACTTCTGAATTATACCGTCTGCAGCCCAGGAACTAAGTCCAGGTTAACTAGGATTGGTGTCATAGGGGAAGGGAAGGTCGTTAGTCCTGCCTTAACTGCTATGAAGTCCCAGACTCGGGTGCATCACTGTGTGAGAGTAGAGGCTCCTGGCCCTGTACCGGCAGGGTACCCAAACCTCCTTCCATCTATGCAAACCGGTGATGGATTGGTCCATAAATGTCCAATGCTTCTTCGAAAGTGAACAAGTTCACACCATTATAATTCAGAGTTGGGAGGCTTGGTAATATTGGAGTAGTTGGGGAACCGCCAGCCCACCATTCTCCTGTGATTGATAAACCAATATCTGTGCATGTATGGTTTCTTGCCATCCTAAATAAACTTATTGACACCCAACTGCAGGTATCTTATCGCATTAGGAACGGGAATCAGGGGCAAAGTCTGGAATAGATATAATATGCGAGGGAGGGAGCACATTCATCGCTGCTACCCTACCCCTCCAAACAGACGGAGGCGGCTCCATGATGCCAAGTCTTTGTGTGTGTGAGAGGCAAGAGTAGTGTAGTTAAAAATTTATGTTTTATAGGTGGCACGGGCTTCGGCAGTGCCAAGATATGGAACAGTGTCTATGGCCGACTCAAATGGAAACAAGGATCGTAGGGCAGATTCATGAGCGGGGCTGACAGTGAGATTCAGTATCTGCAATTTTTGCATATTGACCTTAAATCCCGAAACCTCACCAAAGGCATGGAGCTCCGTAACCAGCGTCTGTAGTGAGAACATAGGGTCTTTACGAGATAAGATGACATCGCCAGCGTATAGGCTGATGAGGTGTTGTTCCTCACCAAAAGGTACATCTCTGATGTCCGGCTTGTCCTTCAGTTTCTGTGTGAAAGGCTCCATATAAAGAAAGAAGAGGAGAAGGGGGGGGGGGGTTAAGGACAGCCCTGTCTTGTGCCTCGCCGGATTGGGAATGGTGATGATAAATTGCCATAACCTTAACAGTCGCCCAGCGTGCGCTACAGATACTACCCATCCATTTGCAGAAACATATGCAGAAGCCAAACTTCCGCAAAGCGTCAAAAAGGTAAGACCATTGAACGTGACTGAATGCTTTTTCTGCGTCGGTGGACTGGAGTAGACCCTCCATTCATGATCTATGAACCTTGTCTATGAGGTGTAATATGTGCTTGGTGTTATTGCTACATTGATGGGGAGGTATAAATCCAGCCTGGTCAGGATCGATCAGGCGAGGCATAAGGGGGCTGAGGCGGTGCGCTAGGATACTGGCAAAAATCTTTACATCTATATGCAACAGGGAAATAGGTCTATACGACCCGCAGAGTGCTGGCTCTTTATCCGGTTTCGGAATTACCGAAATAAATGCCTCCAACATGGAGTCGATGAGGGAGCCTGAATAGGCGAAAGAGTTGAACAACCGGGTGAGCAGGAGGGCTTTATTCGTGACAAAAGGTCTTGCAGAACTAGGAGGTGAAGCCGTCTGGCCCTGGAGCGTTCATAGGTTTCAAGTGTGCTATGACGAGGACTACTTTTTCTATATGAATAGGCTGTTCCAATGTCGAGGCGTCAGCCTCTCGTAACGAAGTACGGGTGACATTTTGGAGATATTTCAAAGAGTTACGATCAGCGCCATCTGCATTGGCGTACGGAACCCTATAAGACGGCCGAAATGCCGTGGCCATTCCCACATCAGTACATGTCTCAGTAAAAGAACTGGTGCAAATCGTTCTCGGTGAGCCTGAGTGAATCTTGCTACTCAAGCGGTGGGTGAGCTAGCATATACCCACACTGATTACTGCTTAGGTAGAATTTATGCCCAAGGCACATCATCGCATATTCAGCCCTATCCAAGTCGTGGCGCTTGAGAAGAAGCTGGGTCTTTTCCAGTTCTCTCCAAACTCTGTGAGCTCCAGTGCCTTTGAGGGTAGCTTCTACCGCAGCGAAAGATTTTTCTATTTCTTGTGTTTATCTTTGCAGCGCCCCCTATTACATTCCTGCGTACCATTAGTTTCAGGGCTTCCCATATGGATACTACGAAAGTCTCCCCAACATTGTTAATTTGCAAGTAGGCCTCAATTACAGCCTTAATAGAGGTGACCGTAGCCTGAGAATGTAGCAGTCTGTAGCGCAAGCGCCAGTGGGAACTCTTGGGCGGGTAGAAGGGCAATCTAAGGAAGAGAATCAAGGGTTCATGGTCCAAGACCGAATGTGGTGCAGTGGATGCTTCGAACACGAAGTCGAGCAGGGGTGGAGTAGCGAGGAAGTGGTCAATATGTGCATATGTTTTGTGCATGGCAGAAAAGAATGTGTAGTCCCTAGCAGGCGGAAAGAGTCTGCCCACAGACATAAAGCCAGTGAAGGCCTACAGCGGTGAAGGCACTAGTTTAGTTGGATCACAGTCCTGAGCGGTCCATCACAAAGTTCAAGTCCCCACCCACTAGGATAGCAACGTCAAGAGTCTGAAGCACCAAAGCCAAGGAGGATTTAATAAAGGCTTTCGGACGTTCGCTGGGGGCATAAACATTTGCCAGAGTAAAGGAAAAGAGCCCACCTGGAGTCGAATCACCAACAGGTGCCACCTAAGCTCTGGTTTCGTGGCTAAGATTTCACCCTTGAAGTCCCGTGAGGACAGGGATAGCTACTCCACCTTTCCCTGTAGGGCAAGAGGACCAAAGCTGCCAAGGAAACCAGCGGGTCTGCATTCTATGAACATCTTTTGAGAGCAGGTGAGTCCTTGTAGAAGACAGATATCGCCTCCAGTGCTCTCAAGGAAGCAGAGGACAGCCAATCTTTCGGTAGGGTTGTTAAGATCCTTTACATTAAAGCTAATGATCTTAAGATCCATGGGGTTCAGTACAAGGGTGTAGATTTAGGTGGTTGCTACTGAGGGGCATATAAGTGCATATACAAAGGGCAACGATCGATTGTTGAGCCATTGCAGTGTTACTAGAATAGCAAAAGAGTGACCACGTATTATGTCGGAGACACAGAACCCCATAAAACCCAGTAACAAATAATGTAAACATAACTTCAGTAATATGTGTCAGACCATGTAACATGGAAAATGTGTGTAAGGAGAGGCCCAAACAGGTGGGGGAGCCAAAGGAGAAGATTTCAGGTGAGGGAATTGTCCATTAAAGAACGAGCAGAAAGACCAAGTCAAAACAAAAGGGTCCCCTTTCCAGAGCCGCACTGCAGGCAAACCCATCGACCATTTAGCGAGGAATGGCCTCATGGATCCCAGCTTATGAAGATGCAGTCCGCATCTCTGGAAATTATGGCTAGCCCTGACCTTCGTTCCAGGGCTGTAGTCTCTGGGTCCAGTCCCAGAGCCTTAGAGCCAACACAGCCTCCGCCCAAACTGTTGTTGTATCTCCATTGCTTGGGGGCCTTGGGCGTGGCCACTCGAAGCAGGGTCATCGATGCCAAGTACACTGCAACAGTTTGCCCTCCAATCAGAAGATAATGCGAAACGGGTGCCCCCAGGAGTAGGGAACCCCGGCTTCCTCAATGAGCCGTGACAGGGCAGAAATTGCGTCTCTTCTGTAGTCTGCTGGCCAGTTTCCCCTCTCTCTCCCATATGCAGACATTATTCGGCCCCAAGAGGTTTTCAAAGTCCTCTGCGTGCAACTGCAGATCAAGTTGCTGGTCCCGGAGCCGGATCACCTCTTGTTGCAGCCAATCTCCTCACTCCAACTAGCAGCTTTATCCTCCAAGGTAGCAACTCTCTCCCCCACTTCGTCTAGGTCCCTTTCTACTTCCCAAAGTTCTGAGGAGAAGTCCCTCTTGACTGCTTGCAGGTCTTTGCTGAGGGAGTAAAACAAAGCCTCCAAGAAGGAGCACGTCACAGGGCTCTCTGTTGCGCCAGCTTCATGAGGGTGTTCAGTGTCTGCCATGGGAGCCTTTTGCACTGTTGGTAGCTTCTGCGGGCTTCATCAGCATGTGTTGAAGTGATTGGTCTTTTCTACTCCTAGCCACCATCATGGCTGTTACCATCACAAGCAAAACGTTCACGCTGCCCCCCACAGGCTGCTGCGGTTCACCCAATGCACAAAATGGAGCCCCGTTACAAGAATGCAAGAAACAATTGGATTAGTAGTAGTAGTAGGAGTAGTAGTAGTAGTAGTAAGGAGAAAAACAAAAAAACAAGGAAAGCAGGGGACAAAGGAAAAGAAAATAAATTCATAAAAGATACGGGGAGAAGAAATGGCAAACATAATCAAAATGAGAAAATAAAAAGGGCAGGGTGTGAAATTCAATACCATATCTACTTGTCCATGGGACAGGTTGCTTCTTAAATTTACTTGTCCTGTAAAAACATCCACTTGTCCCTTTGGTGCCATGTAGTTCGGTGACAAATTATGGCAGCCATCTCATTATGTAAGAGCTCTGATAATAGTCTCTCTGATTACTCCAGGGCTATTACTATAGTAGGGCTTGAACACTTGCTATTTCAATCCCTACTATAGCAATTTCCTTATTGTGCCACCTTTGCACAGATCTACATTCTGGGGCTGGAGGAAGCAGTAAGCAATAGTTCCAGGCTAGCATGTCTTTGAGTCTGCAAACCGACTAACTTGCATATTTTAAGAATTTTCACAAGCTCTTCTATCTTTTCCCATAACGAAAAAGGTTGGAAATTTACTCCTGACAATGGAAGTAGTAGAAGTTCTTTCAGGGTTGGGACAAAATTGGTTGAAAGTGAACTTGCAAACACTCAAAAGATTCTACACATGCCTATTTACTTGTGCTAAAATAAAGTTCACAAATACTTTCTAGGAGTACGATTTCCTGGTCTACTTCTGTAAGTTCATGTGCATTCATTTAAGCCACTTATTCAAAGACATATACCATGGGTGCACTTTTGTGACTTTCTTTAAGAATTAGGTCTCTAATGAGGTCTGGTGTTAACAAAGACATTTTGTTTTTATTAAACTTCTATTTCTCTCTTTATCAGCTGGCTTTACTGTGAGTGATCACATTCTGCTCTTCCACAAGGAGCATTTCGGCAAACAAAGTAGATTTGTTCAGTATCAGGAACTACTGTGGCAATCCATGGCATAACAAAACTGGCGGGGGCTCCCCTGCAAACAACATGGAGGACTCCCCCTGACTCACTCAAGGCAGGTGCTGTGGGTCCCCCCTGCAGGGGAGCTACAGGGCCGTTATTACGCCATTGGTGGCAATGTGAGTTTTTTTTTTTTTAGATCAAAACCTTATTTTTCTTTTTGCCAGTCTTTGTTACAATGGTGGGGCCTGGCAGCTCCCACAACAATAAAGTATTACAAAAAGCCATGTCAAAACAAGACACGCATTAAGGGAACCAAAAGACTCACTAAACATATTGGATTGGTTTGCTTTGCCAGTGCATGTCTATTTTCAGGCTTCCCATAATCTTGTTGAAAATGGCTACACTGATTTTCTATTAGGAATATTTTTGGAAATATTAGCATGCATCAACATATTTTACAAAATGACGCTTCAAAGAAATAGCACCTTAGATTTCTTAGTAGCGAAATGTTTTTTTTCCTACTTGCATTTTTATCTGAACATTTTATTTTGACAGCAAAGAATCATCACTCTTGCTTACAAGCGTCTGCAAACATTTGCATTTAATCAGAGAGCATTATTGGAGCATTATACTTAGCCTCATATTATTAAACTTCTCTGATGTGTATACACTTTTTGTTTTTTTAACTGGAACCACTGTCAGTAGTACAGTGTGACTTTAAAATGTTTATTTAAAGCGCTCACACTAATAATGAAGGATTTTCATTAATAAACCATAAATACAAGTTTGAACAGCATTAACATATGGACACATACTACCTCAACTACAGAAAGTTCTCTTCTCTGTAAACTGGAAACAAAAGGGTTCATGCTGCAGGGGGTGGGCCTACTTGTCCCAAGGACAAAATAAACATGAAAACTTGTTGTCCTTGACCCCAAACGATATGTATCGGATGTTGGGCGGTAGGAATTCAACATCCCTGAAAGGGGAAAGAAAAAAAAAGAAAGAAGGGGGGGTTCGTTGCTGTACTCTCATTAGTGTGTTACATCTTGAAACATCGATGACCTTTACTGTCAGTCAGGGCTAGGCTAGGCAGTCTTCTACTTTGATAAAAGAATATGGATCCCAAATTATGGCTAATAATGATGAACAATACCCATACCATTAGTTTTTCGAGTTTTCAAGATGCGTTTATTCAGCACAGCAGTTTAAAGCTTGGGATGTGCATTGAGAACGTCTACCAAGCCATGACCAAAGTGTGGGCATGAAAATGTCAACAGAAATATGAAACAGAAAAAGTGTCATGCTGGACACAACTGGCACAGGAGAGTTGAGATGGTCATCAGTGTCACTGAATTTTTATCAAAACTCTTACTGAAAATGAGGTCTACTTTAACTTTAATCAGATGCATATCAAGCACCACCCCAATAATACTAAAAGCAATCCAACAAAGACTGTGGGGATTAATGATAATATGCATAGTGCCACTCAAAAGTGTGGTTTTGGCTAAGACGGCTTCATAATATACAGCATCTACTGCTTCTATTGCACTTATCTTAATTTGGGAGAACCCTTCCCTAGGCCAGACTGATTTCATTGAAACACTGAAATGTTTGAGGCTGTGCTGTTTTTTTTGTTTTTTAAATTTTAACAATTTGAAAATAAAACAAAAAAACAGAGCAGTAGAAAGGTACAGGTTTTTAAGGGGTAGCTTTCTCCCAAATCAAAGCAAGTTTAAATGAGCTAGACTTCTACCACTTCTTAAAAATTAAAACAGCTATATCCAGACGCAAACCTCCCAGACACCCTGGCTTACCCATCACACTACAGACATTCCCCAAAGGTGGCCGCATGGCATCCAAACTCAATGCTTGCCTATCTCCTACAAACTCTACACTAACCAAATCAATATAAAAACAAGTGGGAATCTCTCCTACTCGAGTCTTGTAGCAACCAGGAGAGGAGATGCCCTTGTACTGGCCATCCATATGAACAAACCTTACCTCAAACAAAAGTACACCTTAGCTAGCTCAAAGCAGTTATTGGACTGCTTACATGGCCCACTGGACTCCGGCCAAATTAGCCAACCTACATAAATGATGGACGGAATGCAGAACCAATCAAACATTTACCCCCAGTCACAGATCTGGGTTTAATCCATCAATTATTTTGCTCACCATGCCACCCCAGTTTGGACCCAGCCATTTGCAAGTCAGTCGTGACCATGTTCTCCATGGGAAAAGTCCCACCTGAACTGCAAAGCCAGGTCCTCCCTGGACCAGAAACAAGCGTCCTGGAACCGGTTTCAGGGTCTCACCCTTCATCAGCCAGGCTACCTTGAATCTAGTGGCACAGTGAGCCTGGGACACACGTCTGGGCACACCTAGCACACTTATGGCGACAAAAGCAAAGAAACACAAATGATGGATGGAATGTGGAACTAATCAAACATTCACCCCCAGTCACAGATCTGGGTTTAATCCATAATTTATTTTGCTCACCATGCCACCCCAATTTGGACCCAGCCATATGCAAATCAGTCTTGACCCGGTTCTCCATGGGAAAAGTCCAGCCCAAACAATTAGCCAAGCTAGGCTGATAGATCTCGGATAGGTGCTGGAGTTGCGAAAGGGCCAGGTGATTTGAAACATATGCTACTGGACTGCATCTTCTCTACGAAATTCAGGACTGAAATTAGCAAAACTGTCTCATAAATCCTACACACCAACTGGACGCCTACCATAGTTTCCATCACCTTGGGAATCCTTCACCCTGACACACACTCAACACTAAACAAAGAAGACCGTCTTCTATGGGACATCCTTGTCTCTACGAGCCTCAAAACTATCCTTTCCAAATGGAAAGACTTATCCAAACTTTTGCCCCACACCTGCTGGGAATGGGTGCAATTCAGTAGAGGTGCAGATAATTCACTGCACCTCTACTGAAAACATCCTGTAGAAGGAAAGACTAAATCTAGTCCAAATTAGATTCTCATCTCAGATATGTCCCCAAAATAGAGCCCATCCCTCTTCTCAACTCCCCTTCCCCTCCTCTTCCCCTCAAACTCCCCACCATCCAGCCCCCTCTACTTTTCCTTTTTCCTCCTCTTTTCTGCTCTATCACTCACTTTCTACCTCCATACTACTTACAGGGATGTTCTTCATAACCTATCCCACGTTAGCCTACCAGTACACACACTCTAGAGCTCTTCAACATAAAACCTTCTATTCACTTAGTTTGCACATAACCACATACATAATACTAATCATTTTACATGTACCTCCGACACCAACTTGCTCAACCAATAGAATATTGTAAACAAATGCATCCTTGATTCCTTCTCTTTGGCCCCACATTTTCAGTAAACAAACTCAACAAAGAAGAGAACTCTATCAAATCACACTGAGGCACCTGGGCAATTCAATTGTGCAGCCATAAACTATGACATCATTCAGTTCATCAAGATGACATGGTTCTTCTTTCAGTCCACAGATACATGGGAGCCATATTATAGAGCCTTCAACACACTTTTATTCTTCAATATAAAACCTCAGCCCAGCCAATGTGTTTGTGAAACAAATATATACAAAGCCAACTTTAACAACACAAACTCATATAAACATAGTACAATTTCTACAGCTCCCCACCCACCTCACACTTCCTTTTAGGAAAAAGACTTAAAAACTATCTTGACTTCAAAACCCACAGCATATACAGTATTTACAGGCTGAATCCTATTTTTATTATCACTATGTCAAAACATGCCCTACGTGCTTCCCTGGCATTCCGTTTTTAGGTAGAATCAGGAATTGTGTAAGCCAGCTATTTGAGCTTATTATTTGATTAAAACGGCTCACTTTTTAGAACCACACTTGTCCTGGGTAAATACTGTTTACCATTGCCAGCTTTTATCCGGGTTCAGGCTGAACTCTTTCCTCCCACTGGTCAGTTTTCACAAAAGTTGGGCCTGCTGATGGATCTTTAGGTCCTTGTGAATGCAACAAAGCTTCAGCTCGGTCCATTACACATGTTGTACTGTTCTGTAACCTATACCACCTTCCAAGGAAAACTATTTTGTTAACCATCTTGAGAAAAGGCCCAGTTTTCACACATTAGGCCAGCAATGGTGTTCCTCCCCATTCTGGGGGAGATGTCTTCTTGGATATACATGGGTCATTTTTTAAGAAGCATTGTCCAGATCCGTGGGCAAAATGATATGTCATAGAAAGGGGCAGCTAACAGAGAAAACAAAGTTGGTAGTTAGAGAAGTGCATGGTGATAAGTAGGTCAATGGCTCAGAAGCCAGAAGCAATGCTGTTGTCACACCATCAACTGCAAGCATGAAAACATTCAGTGGCATATGAATCCTGACTTAAATAATTAAAAAAGCATGCAGTGTTGAAAAAGATTGCTTTATGTATAAAAAGCATGAAAGAGAATACATTATTTAACATTTGAAATATAACATGGTCCCTCTTGCACTGCTATGGGACAAGGACCGATACACCAAAAAGCCAACAGCATGAAGTCACAGAATAACATTCCTCTGGCAGAGCCAAAGCCCATTCTATGTATGTTTTAAAGAAGTGGTAACAATAGGTCACGCAGACAGCTGTGCTGTGAAGCCATAACTAACAAGCATTTACAATGCAATGGGTCTTGCATTTACTCGAGTTAAAGCTATTAGAGATGTAAACTCCTAACTGGACTTTTCTTGCCACATAAACTGAAAATGAAAAGTAAAATAGTTTCACATAAGCGAGCCGATGGCCGCCATGAGCGCAAAGCACACACAAAAAAGGAAACAGAAGTTCACTTGCAGTGAAACGTATAAGCAAAATAGTGCAAAGTGCAAATATCCATATTACAAGGTCGATGTCATGCTAAGTGCTCGACTACTACCCAGCGAGATCGCGCTGCCTACGAATTAAAGAGAAAAAGTAGTCCAGAAACCATACCAAAACCATGGAGCCTTGTATGCCCTTGTAGTTGGCCGGTGCACTCGAGGCAGGCTAAAAACCAGAAAAGGCATGACGTATGCATGCCTTTCACTAATTAAATCAAGTGAACTTTAAAAGGCAAGCCCATGAACCAACCAAACTGATGGGCGTGACATGGGCTTTGTTAAAAGCCCACAGAGAGATTACACCAGAGACAGAGTCCTTTGCGCTCGACCCTAAAAGAAAGGGACGCAGAAGTAAAAATAAATAAATAATAATAATAAAGGCACAATGTGCAGGAAAGACAGGGAGGAGCGAGGAAAAGGAAAAAGAAAGGTGGGAAATACATGTTAACATATTTAAAAAGTAATAGGAGGAGGGCATCAGTTAATTATGATATCATCAAGATCCAAACATTTCTAGTGTTACTATCACTAGGATTAGGCAGCTGTTGATATTGATTTATACAGTTTCCACAGTATGCGGACAGGAATTATGTTATGCGGCAAATTTTGTGCTTGTAGGACTGATTTTCCCTCCAAGAAAAGTTTCTTTCTAATGGCAACTGAATTGGTGATTTACTGAGAAATTAACATTTTATGGCCAATTCTATTTTGTGGTTTTCTTTCTTTTCAGCATTAAAGGCCTTCATTGCTTGAATGTGTCTAAAAAGTTTTGATTTGGTTAGGTCTGTGGTGGGAACAATCCTTTGATGGGCCAAGGTTATGATTGCTAAGTGGTGCTAAGGCTAAAATCCCTGCTAAAGCCTCTGTTCATTTGGGAGTATGCTTCTCCTGTCCCACCATCAGGGTGTGGAAAATACAGCAGACCGCCAAATCGTAATGGTCTGCATTAGAGAGTGTTGTGATCTATGGAAGAAAGGACAGTGACTGTGCACAGAATTTGCACTCCATGACGTAATTTTCAGAGGAGAGAAAACTTTTAGTAGCCAACAGAGTCAGGAGAGAAGGAAAGGAAGTGGCAGAATGAAGGCGGGGCAGGGGGTAGAAAATCAAACAGCCACCCTGCTCCCATCGGTATGGTTGACAACTCTTTCTTTTTTTTAAAGGATTGCACCTCTAAATACAAAGGTGTTTTTTAACCAGTTTGGTGCGACGGACGGCCAGGAGCTGTGCGACACTGCACCGCTCATGCGCGAAAGACAGCTCCAGGCCTTCCGCGCACATGGCACTTCAAATTCTTCTGGTGTAGGCACCAGAAGGATTTTGTTTTACAAAGAAACAGCCTCTGGGGCTGGGGGAGATCTTCCTCAACTTGCAACGCTGTTTCTTTTTTTCATTAAAATGACAATCAGTGCGCACAGTGCACTGATGTCATTTAATTGAAAATGAAAGTTAAAGTGAAATGAGCCGATCAGCTCATTTCAATTTCTCTGCAGCAGTGCTCGTGGAGCTATCTCAGCCCCCTGACCGGAGATCCAGACGAGAAAGGTACCATTGCAAAGGGGAGAATCAATGGTACCTAACGGATCCCTGCTTGGAAATCACCACTGGAGGGTGATCCTCAAACAGGGATCCACTCCACTAGACACCAGGGAGGAGGAGCGTTCCCTTGGGCATGGGCTTTTGCTCCCCCTATTTTGTCTGGGGTTCTATTCAGTCTTTCTGTCTTCTCAGGAGGCAGATGGGGCTGAGGGGCAGATGGAGGCAATAATCCCCTATCTGGACCGCGGGGTCAGAAAGCCCTCTAACACAACTAGAAATATTAGTGTAGGGATGGGAGCTGGCCATGACGGCCCTGTCAAGGCCCCACCCCAAAAAAAGTTGGCCCAGTCTTTTTGTCCTCAGAGGGTGGGGCAGAAAGCCCACTAGCACACCAGGGAATATTTTTTATTATTAGTATAGGGTAGGGGGGTGGCTAACTTCCAATATCATTCAACATGCAATGGTGAGCGGCTGCATTTTTTAGACCTGGGTACGCTGACATCTGGAAAACCCTACCAGACCCAGTCACTTCTGAAAAATAGACTTCTGAGGAAGTCCAGGGTGGTGGGCTTCAAATGGACCCCATGCCATTTTCTTGCCCACAATGCCCTGCAAAACTCCAACATTGCCTGAAGTCATGCATTTTCCCTACATTTCTGTGATGGAAACCTCTGGAATCTGCAGGAATCCAAAAAAAATCCTACAACTCAGTATTGCCCTACCTGTGCCGATAAAAACTCTGCTCCACTTGTGTGGCTGGGCCTAGTGCCAGAAACAGGAACACAGACACAAATGGCGTGTTTTTAAAACTCAATTTCAATATTTTCTTTTATTCCAACTGTTACTTTCTATAGTAAAACCTTGAAGGATCTGCACACAAATGACCCCTTGCTGAATTCAAAATGTCTACTTTTCAGAAATGTATAGCTTTCCGGGATGCACCAATGGTTTCACACACCTTTCTATCACTAATTGGAAGGCGGTGGAAAGCACAACAATTAGGAAAAAACTAGCCACGTCCCAGTAAAATGCGAAAACTGTGTTGAAAAATTTCGTTTTCTGATTCAAGTCAGCTTGTTCCTGAAAGCTAGGAAGATGGCGATTTTAGCATTGTAAACCCTTCGTTGATGCTGTTTGCAGGGGAAAAAAAACAGACACTTTCTTCTGCAGCACTTCTTTCAAAAACACCCAAAATGAAGCTGTATTTTGACTAATTTCTCGTTCCATCCCGGGGAATCCAGATACCCTGGGTACCTTTAGAATCCCCGAGGAGTTGGGGAAAAAAGGACGCAAATTTTGCGTGGATAGCTTATGTGAACAAAATGTTATGGTGGCCTAAGCACAAATGACCCCCAAATAGCCAAAAAAGGGGCATGTGGGGGGGGGGGTTTAAGACTAGCAGGGAAAGGGTTAAAAGCATTTCCGCATTCTCCCTGACCAATGCATGTTAATACTCTTGGACCTAACCCCGCCTTCAATACCATCAATCACAACATGCTTCTACAGACCTTATGGATGGGCATCAAAGTCATATTCAAAGACTAAAAAAACAATGCCTCTAAATTATTAATATCAGATACCACATTTGTTCCTGCTGAAGGTTCACAAGGTTAAATCTTTTCACTTTACATTTGAACCAGTATTTTGAACCTTAGAGTAAGATCTTTTCTGAAATTGCTATCATCTTTCACCCCTATGCAAAAAATGTACAGGTGCACCTCAAGAACAGAACAGACAACATGGCCACTACAGCTATCTGACATAGGCTCAGAGATGTCCTGGATGATCCTTTAACTAATCTCAGGAAATACTATTACCTAACAACTGAAGCTTCTTCCGCTAAACTAAATTTCTATAGTGCAGGTTCTAAACCTATGACCCAAGATTTCGAAATATGCAAAATCTCTCCATCTTCACGCTGGATAACTCTCTCAGTCTGGATTTCCACATCAGAGGAATCACAAAGAGTCTCAAATTGCAACCAAAGAAACTCAGTAATATTAGACCCTTTGTCCCCAACGGTGATGTCAAATACAGCGTTCAGGCAAGTGGTGTTACTGTGCCTTCACTATGAATACTCACCAACTGGACTGTCCAGGTACAAAAAACTTCTCAAAGCTCCACTCTGCATCCAGACCGATTATTTATATGAGAAAATTCAACAGAATCACTACACTTTTAAAGTCATTTAAGTGAGTAACACAAGAAAATCTCGACTTCTAAGACAGACTGTTGCACAAATAAAGCTATACATGTAAATTCCAGCTCTACGTGCATAACAAAAATTGAACTAATTAATCAAGTCCATATTATACTCACAACACATTTATTCAACATAATGTCCCCTCTTCACCACCAAACGTTCTTTCTAAGGGAATGCCCTTGAATATTGAATGGCCTTTCCATGCTCAAGACTTGTCCCTTTACCTAAAATACTCAACTTCAAACTAAAAGAGAATTTTATAAGCATTCAATGATTTAGGCACAGAAATGAAGCACTCCTGTGTCTTGCTGACAACTGTATTGCAATAATAGTATCT
Organism: Pleurodeles waltl; assembly: GCF_031143425.1. Classification (NCBI taxonomy): domain Eukaryota; kingdom Metazoa; phylum Chordata; class Amphibia; order Caudata; family Salamandridae; genus Pleurodeles; species Pleurodeles waltl. Next base: position 785,395,222 of record NC_090442.1, on the reverse strand, counting down.
GAATGTTATCATATTTATCGCTAGGGTCTGAAGTGGACCCCATTATTAATTTCTTGAGTTTCCATATCAACTTCCTGTGTAACTTTCTCACCCCATTAATAAACAACTGTTCTCTGCTTTTGTGGTTATCCTTCACGAACCTGGTTAAAAAACAAGTGATGACTAAAAATGCATACATCCTTTGCGTAGTTTACGAATGCTGACTGCAAATGTACAAAGCTATTGTGATTGCTTTAGGACTGCTATTATCCACCAATGTACCAGCTATTTGCTGTATTGCTGTTCTGCAGGTGACCTCAGTTTTAAGTGTGGGTACTGGCCATGACTTACAAGACTTGACGTCTCCGGTGGGTCATGCAGCCCTTCCCTTAGTGGCAACACATAGTATATTCATCTCTGGACATCTGCATGTATGATTAATGCCATGTTATTATTTCAAAAGCATTAGTTATAAAAACAGGTATTCACGCAGAACGGGAGCACAGTTTCAAATTGTGAACAAAGAAGCTCCAACAGAAAGATGTTCCAGTGGGTCCAGAAAAAAACCCTCTGCTATGGTAAAAGTGTCGGATTTGATCTTTGCACTGTAGTTATAGTTGTCTAAATTAGCATTTATTATTACACATTCTTCATATAACATTTTTTATTGAGTCACATTAATTTTAACCTACATGGCATAAATATATAGGAAACATCAGGACTCTCCCTAGGGCCTTGTTGGCCAACATCAGTCATTTGTTCTGTAATAATTCCCTGGAACATAGACCACGTTTTATACACACTCACAAACCTCTTTCCTATCTTAGCTCTCCATTTTTCTCTCCCCAACTACTTCTAGTAATTTCATCATCACTGTTCTCCACTAGGGAAACAGCAACAGCTGCCAGAAACGTGACATTGCTAAACAGGTTGTATTCCTTGTGTTTCAAACATAAGCAAAGTTGATAGTTGAAACTACACAGTATCATTTACGCAACCTGAACAGACCACAGCCTCAATGTTGATAATCATTTAAAAAAATGACTACTACATCCTCTTCCTACAGTTTAATAAATAAAATACCAAAACTGCCATTTCCCTATTGGTCCCTACTTTTTTTGGAATATATTTTATTATTTTGCACACAAAAGTACATAAGCAACATGCTCAAATAGACCCCCACAACATGACATGACTAGCTCCCATCCGCCTACTCCCCAGATAGTCAGCACCCTCTGTCCGCACCCAACAAGGATCTCTGTACAGGGTCCTTGTCTGGGTCCTTCTCGCCTAGGTCACTATTGTGTTCAGGCCTTATAATCCAATATACATTCCAAATCAACCGTGAGTAGTATGTCCTCCAGCCCACCCCCAAAGACTTTTTCAGACCTCTTCGGGCAGCCCCTACTTTCATGCACCACTCTTTCTGCTTCCATGCATCGTGTCATGCTTTCCATTAATGTGTCTAGTGTTAGGACCGTGCTCCCTACACAGTGGCTGGCCAGATCTCTTCCAGCAATTTCCAATATCTGGCCATTTTCAAGCAGCCCCAGAATGAATGGAGGAAGGTGCCCTCCTCGGCGGCACTGCAGAGAAATAGGGGGATCTCTGCCCGACCCATCTTGTGGAGGCGGGACCTGTGACAATATGTCCTACGCAGAATGTTAAACTGAATTCAACAGAACCTGGTCATAATAGGTACTTCACAAGGGTGCATCAGTGCTGCCTCCCAATCCACATCTTCTAGTGGTCCCACGTCTGACGCCCGGGACATATTGTTTGGGGTCAAGGACAAGTTCTCATGTTTATTTTGTCCTTGGGACAAGCAGGCCCAACCCCCTGAAGCACAAACCCTTTGGTTGCCAGTTTACAGAGAAGGGAATTGTCTGCAATTGAGGTAATATGTGTGCCCAAAAGTTAATGCTGTTCGAACTTGTATTTATGGTTCATTAATAAGAAGCCTTCAATATTAAAATGAGTGCTATAAATAAACGTTTTAAGTTCACACTGCATTACTGGCAGTGGCTACAGTAAACAAGCATTTACAATGCAACGGGTCTCGCGTCTGCTCATGTTAGAGCTGATCGCGTTGTAAACTCCTAACCCGACTTTTCACCTATCGGGCAAAAGTGCATTTATGTACATAACCCAAAAAAGTTAAATCAAGTATGTAAAGCGCTCAACTTCTGCCGAGCGAGATCGGGCTCGTAAATTAGAGAAAAAAAAAGTCCACGAGCCTGATGGAAAACAGCGAGAATCGCATGTTTTCTGTACTTGGTCGCTGCGCTGGAGGAGGGCTAGCCACCGGAAAAGGCATGACATATGCGTGCCTTCGACTAATGAAAGCAAGCAGATTTTATTAGGGAAGCCCACGAACCAATAAAAAACACTGACGTGAAGTTGACAGGGCTCCGAGCCCTTTTCTAAATACAAAAAAGAGCCTCGCTGCGAAACGCATGCGCGAGCGCATGCAACGAAGGCTCGACCCTAAAAAAAGAAAATAAAGTGTACACACTTGTTTGAAAAGTTTAACAGTATGAGACTAAGTATAATGTATAATGCTCCCAGAATGCTCTCTGATTAGATGCAAATGTTTGCAGCAGCTTGTAAGCAGGAGTGATTTTTTGCTTTCAAAATTCAATGTTCTGAAAAAAAATGCAAGTAGGAAAAAAAAAAGTTTCGCTTTTATGAAAGATGCTATTTCCTTGAAGCGTCATGTAGTAAAATGTGTTGATGCATGCTAGTATTTCCGAAAAATATTCCTAATGGAAAGTCAGTGTAAACATTTTCAAAAAGATTAGAAGCACCATAAAAATAAACAAGCACTGGCAAAGCCAACCGTTCTGACATTATTATTTTTTGTGAGTCTTTTGGTTTTGTCAATGGGTGCCTTGTTTTGAAATGGCTTTTGTAACACTTTATTGTTGTGGGAGCTGCCAGGCCCATACAATTGTAACAAATACTGCCAAAAAGAAAAAAAACATTTGGTCTCGAAAAGCACACATTGCCACTAGTGGTGTAACAAAGACCCCGCAGCCTCCTTCCAGGGGGCCCCCTGAGCACAGCACCTGCCCGAGTTTGTTTGGAGGGAAGGGCCCTCCTTATTCTTTGCAGGGGGGCCCCCTTCAGTTTCATTACAACACTGGTTGTCACAGTGGTTCCTGGCACTTCACAAAACTACTCTGTGTGCCAATATGCTCCTTGTGGAAGAGCAGTATGCAATCACTCTCAGTAAAGCCAGCCAATAGATAGAGAAATAGATGTTTTTTTTTAAAACAAAGGCCTAAACTTAAGGATGGCCTTGCGCCATCTAACGCCACATTAGCGTCATTTTTCTGACATTAATGTGGCATTGGTTTGCCAAAAACGCTGCACAATATCTACAAAGTGGCACAATGCATGCACCACGCCACTTTGTGACCATTTGTGCCACATTATGCATGTGCCATGCATAATGTATTCAAAGGGGTGTCCTGGCACAAGGAGGCCCGCAAAAATGGTGCAATGAAGTCTACAAGATATCTTGGTGCCATTTTTGGTGTCATTTTTAACGCCTGCTCAAAGCAGGCATTAAAAGGACGCACCCTTTGGAATCAATAGGCCTCCTTGCAATTTGCTCCATTAGCATCAGAAATTTTGACACTAGTGAAACAAAGCGCCACAGTAGCAGAAAAAAGTTTGACACTATTGTACCTAATTCCCCCATGGTGCGCCATATCTTAAATAGTAGTGTTGGGGGGGGGGGAAAGAGTGCAAGAAAAGTGGAGTATTACGATGTGAAGCACCACTTTTCATGAATCTGGGAGAAAGGCCCTCATTACAACCCTGGCGGTAAATTCAGATTACCGCCGTGCCGACGGCCGCCAACATACCGAGACCGCAGCGGTATTCCGCAACGGGTATTATGACCCACACTGAGAAATCCGCCACTATACAGACACCCACACAAGTCCGCCACACCAAAGGTCAGTGATAAACTGATAGCAAAACCCACACCGTCATGCCAACAGGAATACGCCCACAGTATCACGACCCACGAATCACCGCAGCGGTCTTACAACCACGGTAAACCATTCGCAGTACACACCGCCGTGCTCAAAATACACACACACTTACAAAACACAACCACATTGGATAATTCAAAATACACATACACACACCACACCCTCACCACTATAAAACACACACCCACATTACCCACAACCCTTTCAACGAACAAATTAGAACAAGCAGAGAGAGAAAAGCAAAGACCACACCTTCACCCAGAGGCACAGAACACCATCACACATATACCATCCACGCACATCACATAATACATCACAACATAGCACCCCACACATCACCCACACCACATCATGGCACCTCAAAGACACCCCAGGTTTTCTGAGGAGGAGCTAAGGGTCATGGTGGAGGAAATCATCCGGGTAGAGCCACAGCTATTCGGATCACAGGTGCAGCAGACATCCATTGCAAGGAAGATGGAGCTATGGCAGAGAATCGTCAAGAGGGTCAATGCTGTGGGAAAGCATCCAAGAACCAGGGATGCGATCAGGAAGAGGTGGAACGACCTACGGGGGAAGGAACGTTCCGTGGTATCAAGACACCAGATTGCTGTACAGAGGACTGGCGGTGGACCCCCACCGCCTCCTCCCCCACAACTAACAACATGAGAGGAGCATGTCTTGGCGATCATGCATCCTGAGGGCCTCGCAGGATTAGCAGGAGGACTGGACTCTGGTAATGCAAATCATTACTACTTTATCCCCCACGCCCTACCTGCATGCCATCACAAACTCCTACAGCTACCCTCACCGCCATCACTCGAACACCTCACATATATCCCACTAGCACAACCCACCCATCCCAATACCAATACCAAGCCCTGCATGCTACAACAAAGCATGGACACCCATCACAGACCTGCATGGCCACTCATCACCACAGCATGTACACTAGACACCCAGCCCACTTAATCAGCAATCACACAAGGCCAAGGCGACAGTGCAAGCACATTTATACAGGGTAACACACCCATTGCACAAGATGGCATACACAGATACAATAACAATGCATTTGCATCCCAACAGGACTCCTACCCAACATCACCGGTCAGGAGGTGGCAGCTATATCCACTCCCCCCACAGAAGAGGCCCACAGTGATGACACCAGCTCTGCACACCTGGATCAGGATGACCAGCCTGGCCCATCTGGGACCTCTGGACAGTTGGTTACCCTGCCACAGTCCCAACCCACCACAGAACCTCCCCCCTGAGGAAACACCAGGACAGCACCCACCCAGCGGGCCCATGCCACTGTCCTCAGGAAACATCAATCAGCAGTGTGCCCACCACTACAGGGACCCCAGGCAACCCCACTTAGCCATGGCGATCAGGGACCTGAGGTCAGTGGCAGTGGGCACACTGTTCACGGGACAGAGGCACAGGACTACAGGGAAGCTGGGAAGACTGCTGTGCGACAGAGGGAGGACCGGCCCAGGGAACCAACTCTTCATGAGGCACTCTCCAACATCATGGGAGCATACCACCATTCCCAGAAGACCATGGACACAGTACTGGCCAAGTTTCAGGAGACCCTGTGGCTGCAGGAGGGACACTACATGGGGAATCAGGGATGATCTCACCAAAATATACACCATCCTGGTCACCATAGCAGGGTTGCTGGCTGATATGGGCAAGACATGAGGGAGACAGTGGCTCAACAAAGGGCCCCTGACACTAGCCAAACCGAGGAACAGCATTGCTCCAAAGCCGGTGCTAGTGGACAGGAGGCCCCGCCACAGGACCAACAGGCGACCAGCACCCCACACCCTGCAGAAGGAGAACCACCCCGCAAACAGTCCCTGCGATCCAGGCAGAAGACAGAGAACATTGCCAAGACCCCCGCCAGGAAATAGGACTCTCCTGATTGTCACTCTTCTGTCCCACTCTGTTACCCTGTCCACCTTGAACTGCCATCGCTCCCCTTCCTATGCCCCCTTGGACCATGCATCTGTGATACCAAGAGACTGGACTCTACCATGGACCTTCCTCCACCATCACCCCAGCCCCTTGCACATACCCCTATACCCATTAGCACCTAAATAAACACCCTTGAATCAAAAACCAATCTGGAATCAGTCTGATCGTCCAAAAATGTATTATCACAACATTAGCAAAAAATTGTAATGTAAATGTTCATATACTCATACCAATGTATGACAGTTGTTGGGCAGCAGTACACATAGCAGAAGGCAGAATGGGGTACAGAGATCTGAAAAAAGGAAATCCAAAGGGAACAGTCAGAACAGTCAGTGTCCAAAGAAAGAGGTTAAGAGGCTGCCATGTACAATGTCCTAAAGTATACTGAAATGTGAAGAGGAGTTACAGTCTCTTACCTGTGTGTCGCTGGAAGTACTGTATGATGATGTTCGTTCTGTTGTCAATATCTTCTTCCTCTGCCTCCTCTTCCTCACTGTCCACAGGCTCCACCAGACTCATCCTCCAGCAGAAAAAGCACCCGGCGTCTCGATGCCAGGTTGTGCAACATACAGCATGCCACGATGATCTGGCACACCTTCTTCGGTGAGAAGTACAGGGAGCCACCTGTTAGATGGAGGCACCAAAATCTGGCCTTCAGGAGGCCGAACATCCTCTCAATAATACGCCTAGTTCGCTCATGTGCCTCATTGTAGCGTTCCTCTGCCCTTGTCCTGGCATTCCTCACTGGGGTCAGTAGCCATGAAATGTTGGGGTAACCAGAGTGACCTGCAAATTTCGAGGGATACCTGTTAGACACACACTAACCCTTAGAGACTACCCCATACCCAGACACCTACTCACACTGTGTGGGGACCTTGGGCTTACCTAGTAGCCACACCCGGTGCCTCTGGATTTGGCTCATCACATATGGGATACCGCTATTCCTCAAGATATAGGCGTCATGCATAGAGCCAGGATACTTGGCATTCACATGGGAGATGTACTGGTCTGCCAAACACACCATTTGCACATTCATCGAATGGTAGCCCGTTTCTATTTCTGTACACTTGTTCATTTCTGCGGGGGGGACAAATGCCACATGTGTACAATCACTGGCAAAAGTTATGTTGGGGATATGTCCCAGGGCATAGAAGTCAGCTTTCACTTTGGCAAAATCATCCACCTGAGGGAACACGATGTAGCTGTGCATGTGTTTCAGCAGAGCAGACAACACCCTGCTCAACTCGTTAGAAAACATTGGCTGAGACAACACAGATGCCATGGCACCTGTAGTTTGGAAGGAGCCACTTGCCAGGAAATGGAGCACTGACAGGACCTTCACTAGAGGAGGGGGGGGGATACCTGTGTGTTGGCGGATAGCTGACATCAGGTCTGGCTCCAATTGGGCACAGAGTTCTTGCATTGTGGCACAATCAAGTCTGTATGTGATTATGATGTGTCTTTCTTCCATTGTCGACAGGTCCACCAGGGGTCGGTACACCAGAGGATGCCGCCATCTCATCATCTGCCCCAGCGGTTGTGGCCTATGGAGGAGAACGGTGAGCAGAGGGTCATTTACCACATAAATAGCACAACTGTGTCAGAAGTCATTTTAGAGAATCCGTGTGTGAAACCATGTGTCCGTATAAGTGCCAATATGTGCTGTGACGCAGTTAGGTGCCATGCCATGTGCACCCCTGAAATGGATGCTGCCTGACTTGTGAGGAGGGACAAGGGGAAATTAGGTAACTGTGCTGGCGTTGTGCAGCGTTGCGGTAGGCGGTGGAAGACCGACGCGCAACTCTGCATTGGTTATCATTGGGCCCTATGGGTTCCAGGAGCCAATGACAATGTACGCCGGCAGTGACGGTACGCATCACCGAGGATGTAACCACCATTTTCTATCTGTTCACTCACTTGATACCGGATCATCAACAGGAGAGGACCTACACTGCAGGTGCTGCTGTGACCTGAGTCTGTAAGCAACAATGGCTACAGTGTCCGGTGAAAGGGCCCCTGCCTTCACTTTGGAAGAGTTGGACAAACTGGTGGATGGGGTCCTCCCCCAGTACACGCTACTCTACGGTCCTCTAGACAAACAGGTGAGTACACTGTGAGCATGATGCGTGGGCAATGCCTGTTTGGAGCGTTGTGGATGTAAGGCACATGTTGGGGGGTGGGCTGAGTGCTGCAGTTGAGGATGGTCCGTGTATGTGCGTCAGGGCATGGGTAGGAACTGGTGGGCAATGAGTATGACGGTCCGGACGGGTGAGTAATTTCCTTTCCTCCTGTACCTTCCCTTTAGGTCAGCGCCCACCAGAAGAAGGGTATTTGGCATGGCATCGCCAAGGAAGTGCGGACCCTGGGGGTCTATCACAGACAGAGCACCCACTGCCGCAAGAGATGGGAGGACCTGCACCACTGGAGCAAGAAGACGGTGGAGGCCCAGCTGGGGCTGGCCTCCCAATGTGGAAGGGGTGCCCATCACACCATGACCCCCCTGATGTTCCGCATCCTGGTGGTGGCCTATCCGGAGTTGGATGGGCACTTGAGGGCACCACAGCAGCCACAAGGGGGTGAGTACAGTGTCATAAAGCTGACTCTGCGCACTTTAGGAAGTATCTGGGTGGGGGGTGGGGGCTGTGGGTGCCCCTAGGCCAGGGCAGTCATGCCAGGGTATGTCCCTTGTTTGCAGGCTCAGAAGCACCCCTACCCCAATGGTACAATTGGGCAGCTACTAGTGTGCAGGTGCTGGTGACTACTATAGTGAGTGGCTGGGCAAGGCCTAGTGCATAGGGCAGCTCAGTGTGTGTTGTGTCCGCAAACGGTAGTGGTTTTGCTGGCACTTACCATGTGTGTCCTCTGTCTTTCCCCCACCTTCTTGTTTTGTCACCACGTTCTTGTGTGCAACATCATCATCTGGCGGAGGAGCAGAGGCACCGGCGACGGAGGGAGCTGGCATCCCACATGGCCGCTGAGGGTGAATCCACGGAGGGTGAAGGCACCAGTGGGACGGAGGGCGAGGGGAGCTCCACGACGGGGACAGGAGGGGATACCAGCGACAGCGACTCCTCCTCTGATGGAAGCTCCCTGGTGGTGGCGGACACCTCTGCGCCCACCCCAGCTACAGCCGCCACCCCCCACCACCAGCATCGCCCTCCCAGCAGCCCCTCAGCGTGTTTCCCGTGCCCGCTCACCCAGGAGAGTGGGCATCTCCTTCGCCCCAGGCACCTCAGGCCCTGCCCCAGTCAGCCCTGCTGCCGTCTGTGAGGAGGCTATTGACCTCCTGAGATCCCTCACTGTTGGGCAGTCAACCATTCTGAATTCCATCCAGGGTGTCAAGAGGCATTTGCAGCAAACAAATGCATACCTGGAGGGCATTCATTCTGGCGTGGCGGCCCAACAGAGAGCATTTCAGGCTCTGGCCTCAGCACCGATGGCAGCCATTGTCCCTGTGCCCAGCCTCCCCCCTCCAACTTCCACTACCCAGACCCAATCACCTCTACCTCAGCCTATCCCAAGCACACATTCAGACCAGCATGCACACACATCAACAGACAAAAGTGGCTTAGGAAAACATAAGCACCACACATCACACAGGCACTCACACAAGCACACATACCAACATCCACTGCCTCCACTGTGCCCCCCTCCTCCACCTCCCTCCCAGTCTTGTCTCGACTCACACCTGCATGCACATCATCAGCCACTGCCTCCGTCACCAGCACGCCTGTTACAACACACCGCTTATGTGCAATCACAACCCCCACTACCATTCACACGTCCCCTGTGTCCTCTCCCAGTGTGTCTGTGAGCCCTTCTCCCAAAGTACACAAACGCAGGCACACACCCACTCAACAGCCATCCAGATCACAACAGCCTCTAGCCCATGCACCTTCACCCAAACTCAGCAGACATACACCTCCTACAACCACTACCTCTTCCTCCACTCCCACACACCCTCCATCTTCCCGTCCCAGTGTGTCTAAAAAACTTTTCCTAGCTAACTTTAACCTCTTCCCTACACCTCCCCCCGCGCCTGTACCCTAGGACCAGGATGTCTAGATCCCAGCCCAGCACCTCAGCCACCATATCTGCAGCTGCTGTGATCCATGCAAGTCCGGATGGATCGAAGGGGGCACCCGTCAGAGCTGCCAGTGTGCCACCTACAGATGTGAAGGACCACCCGATTCCGCCACTTGTCAAGGTAAAAAAAAATAGGGTCCGGCTTCCAGCAGGGGAAAGTCGCACCACCCACCCATCAAGGCCGCACCCAAACACAGAGAGGACAATGCCAAGGTCCCAGCAGCGACTGCCAAGGTGGGGAAGGGACACAAGACAAAGGGCAAGTCACCTAAGGGCACGATGCCTCCTGGTGAGGGGTTGGCGACCACCATTTCCTCAGGAATGCCAGTGACCTGTACCACAGTCACCACCGCCGCAACGACTGCCACCTGCACGGCCACCTGCACAGCTGCTGCCACAACGTCAGTCTGCAGCATCCTCCCCAAGGATCAGCCATCCGAGGCTGCCGGAGACGGTATGGGGTCTCCCTCCACCACAACAGACACCTGCACCAGGGCCAGCAGCATCTCCGCCGCAGCCACGGCCACCTGCACCACCATCGGCACCACCACGTGTCCAGCCGGTACCACTATATCGGAAGTCAGCAGCATAACCAATGGGCAGCCGTCTGAGGCTGCAGGTGGCGTCCTGGACACGGCACTTGAGGCACCACCACCTGCACTGGCACGAGCAGCAGTTGGCAGCCTAAGTCCCCGCAGGATGGAGTGTGGATCTGCCTCCATGGAGTATCATGCTACCTGTTCCATGTACATCTCGTGGCTCAGACACCCAGGTGACAGGAGGGTAACTGCCACACCCCAGGTGCAGCATGACTGGGCACAAGGCCCCCTCCAGAACCAGTGGATAGATGCATCCACTCCCCCTATCCTTGGCAGGATGAAGCACTCTGGTAACAATGCCCCCTCCAGAACCAGTGGATAAATGCATCCACTCTGCCTACCCTTGGCAGGATCAAGCACTCTGGGCACAATGCCCCTCCAGAACCAGTGGAACATGTCACCCACTTGAGAGACTGTGACTTTGCACTCCCCAGGAGCAAGCAGTGGGCAAACCACCCACTTGAGAGACTGTGGCTTTGCACTCCCCAGGACCAAGCAGTGGGCAAACCACTCACTTGAGAGACTGTGGCTTTGCACTCCCCAGGACCAAGCAGTGGGCATGGAGGCCCCTTGAGGGGAAGTGGCATCGTACCATCTTCTGGCTGAGGTGCCCCCCCCCTCCCCTTCCCCCTGAGGTGCCTGTGTTTGTACCTGATGCCCCTGCAGTGTTCTCTCCGTTTTGAGGCAGGTGTCATGTGTTGGCTTCGCCCATGCTTTTTTGGACCACTGGTCCACGGACATTTACAAGGGACAGTGTACGACCTTGTGTATATAATGTAAAATTTGTATATACTGTTTACTTAGATTCGACTGCTATATCTGAATGTTCCAATATAAAACTGGTTAGACTCATTTCATTTTGTCCTTGTGTTCTTCCAGGGAGTGACGGGGTGTATCAGTATTGTTGTTGGATGTGTTTGTATGTTGTTGTGGGTGAGGGTGGGGGTGTTGCGTGCCGTGTGTGTGTGTCACTCTCTTTTCCCTCCTCCACTCCCCTGTGTGCTAAGTGCAGTACTCACCGTCGCCGCCGCCTTCTTTCTACCTTGTGGTGTATGAGAAGATACACCAACATGGGGAGGATCTGCAATTCGGGCTCCATGGCATCCTGGTTCTTCGTGGAGTGTCGAAAGGTGAGTGGTTCCCCTTCGATGTACTATCTCCGCCCTGCTTTTGATGGTGTTGGTACCGCCCCGGAAAAGCTGGCAGATTGGCCTCTCAAAATAGTGTGGGCGGTACATTGACTTCCGCCTGTCTGTTGGCAGTGAATGCTGCGTTGTTTGTTCCTACCGCCATGGCAGTCGGAGTGTTAAAGTGGCTGTCTATGTTGGTGGTTTCCGCTGTGGTGGTGATCTCATTGGCTGTGTTTTCGACGCTTTACCACCGATCGCCACGGTCGTAATGAGGGCCAAAATGTCTTTGTTAACGACAGACCTAATTAGGGACCCAATTCTTAAAGGATGTCACAAAAGTACATCTATGAACTATGGTCTTTGAATTAGTGGCTTTCATGAATTCACAAGAACTTACAGAAGTAGACCACGAAATCGTACTCCTAGAAAATATTTGTGAACTGTATTGTAGCACGAGCAAACATGCATGTGTAGATTTGTTCATGTGAAAATCTATTGAGTGTTTACAAGTTCACTTTACATCCAACCTCTTTTTGTTTCCTCCAAACCTGGAACAACTTCTACTTCTGCCCTTGTCAGGAGTACATTTCCAACCTTTCTCATTATGGGAAAAGATTAGAGAAGAGCTGGTGAAAATCCTTAAACATGCAAGTTAATAGGTTTGCAGACTCAAAGGCAACCCAGCTCTGGAACTATTGCTTACTGCTTCCTCCAGCCCCAGTATGTAGCTCTGCGGGAAGGTGGCAAAATAAGAAAATTGCTATAGTAGGGATTGAAATTGCAAGTATTCAAGCCCTACTATAGTAGTAGCCCAGACATAATCAGAGAGGCTATTATCAGAGCTCTTACATAATGAGATTTCTGCCATAATTTGTCGCCGCACTACATGGCACCAAAGGGACAAGTGGATTTTTTTACAGGACATGGAGATTTAAGAAGTAACCTGCCCCATGAACAAGTAGATATTTTAATAAGTTCCACACCCCTACACACTCCTCTCTTGCAGCCTCCTTAGTGTATCAGATGTGTTGTTTATGATCGTACAATAGAGTCAGGAAACTGCTTTATGTGTTAATTCATCTCCCAATACCCAACTCTCCAGGGGTATGGTCCAGCAGGTCCATGTCTAACACTTGGCCTTTCCACAAAGCGTGTATCAGTTGGAGGCAGCAGAACCGTTGTGTCTCGGCTATAGCATACTCTTGCTGTAGTTCCTCGAAGGTTACAAAGTCTCCACCGAGACATCTCCAAGAGTTTCGATCCCAATTTACTCCCACCTTCAAAAGCTGGCAAGCCCATTTGTATCGGGTAACAGGGCACCCCTCCACCCCTGAGAGGGGGGTAAGCTTGGGTAACTCTCCCCTTCCAGCACAAGGCAGACACAGCTTTGTCCCAGGCCCTGAACACTGTCTTGGTTGGTCCTGCCGACCAACCTCTGTGCTTCCTCCCTTATATATAGTGGCTATAGAATGCTCCTGTCGTGGTACTCCTCTCTATCCTAGAGGTTGGCTCAGAGTAGGGTCTGTGACCACAGTCACTGATCACCTGCATCTGGGCAGCTCCATGGTATGCTCTAATATCTGGGGGTGCAAGATCACCACTGTACACAGATCTGTACAAGGTTTTTAAAGCTATTCTCAGGTGGCCCCCATCCCAGAGCGAGGTATGGAATATGCTATCTATTTTGTCAAAGTAGGTCCCTGGGACATCAAAGGGGGTGTTTTGTAAAACTAAAAACAGTTTAGGCAGCGTTAACATTTTAAATAAGTCTGCCCTGCCCATAATCTTCAAGAGGAGTTTCTGTCACTGGTCTGCATCATCACAGGATTCAATCAGTACTTTAGTAAGGTCCAGTTCCAAGAAACTTTTCTCACGAGCTCTGGTTATATAAATACCCAGATATTTAAAAACTGACTGGGTCAAGTGGTAGTCACTCTCTCCTCTGTGTCCCCGGCCCATCCCAATATCCAAACTGGAGGGTCACTGATTTGTCCCAGTTGATAAAGAACCCTGAGTATGTCTTAAAGTCTCTGAATATTGTCAGGATCATGGGGATCGAGAGCCCTGGATCCTCAAGGTAAAGGAAGACAACATCTGCATAAAAAACGTTTTTTTCCTGCTCTGCCATTATCTGGGGGAATCCCACGACATCTCCCCAGAGTCGCACCCAACACTCCAGTGGCTCCAGGCTCAAGGTAAAAAGGAGGGGTGAGAGCAGGCACCCCTGCCTCTTCCCTCTTTCCAAAGATTTTGAGACCACTTCATTAACTCTTACAGCCGTCATGGGTCAGTGGTGAAAAAGGGCCACCCAGCTGTGAAACCGGGGCCCAAAACCGAAGTACTTCAGGGTCTCAGCGAGATAGCACCAGTCATTTGAGTCAAGCGCTTTCTCAGCAACAAGCGACATAACTGCCCTGGGGGTCTAATCTGCTCCCTTATAATCCAGTCACAAATGGAGGCATCGGAAGTTCAATCTTTTGGCCCTCTGGGGAATGAAGCCGTCTGGTCGGTGTGCACTAGGTCTGTTAACCCTTCCATGATCTGAATAGTCAAGATTTTGGCCAATATCTTACTTTCGGTGTTTAGCAGAAAGATAGGTCTGTATGAGGAGCACTGGTTGGGTGGCTTCCCCACCTTAGGTATGACCACAATTACAGCATGATTAAGATCTGGAGATAGGCACCCCTCCTCCCCTGCTACTGTGAACAAAACCGGTATCTTACTCGGATACATGGCTCACACGGCCTCTTCCACTTCCTCCAATGTCAGGGCTGTTTCTAATGTGTCCCTACTCACTTCATCCAGCTCTGGGAGCGCCAGGTCAGCTAGAAAATCAGCTACATCCTTATCTGAGAAGTCCCTCTTAGCCTTGTAGAGCCCACAGTAGTACTGAGCAATGGCCCGAGCAATATCTACATCAGTGTGGGCAGTGTCTCCATCCTTCGTCACCACCTGCGCCACCCACCATGCTTTTTCCTCCTGCCGCCCCAGCCATGCCAAAACGCAGCCCACCTTATTTTCTGCATTCTATAGGTGGGTATAGGTCCCCAGGTAGTGTTGTCTAGCTGCATTAGTCACTAAGTTCAGGTACTGAACTCTTATTAACTCCAATAGGATTCGAGTAGCTTCCTTACCTTCAGAAACCCTTTGTCTTTTCCAAACTGCAGTAGCGGCGCTCCACCTGGAGAGCTGAGCTCTATCTCTGAGCACAGTCTTATATGCCTCCCACAGGGTAAATGGAGAGGACGCAGATCCCTCATTCTCCTTAAAGTGCACAGTTTAGTGTAATTTCCGCTAACTTGGGGTGGCTAAGGACCTAGGCGTCAAATTTCCAGGAGGATTGAATAGAAGGCTGTCGGCGCCCAGCCGGAGCATTAGCGGGGACTGGTCAGAGATCCCACAGGCCAAGTAGTGTATCTCTCTGCCCAGGGAATCTGGGACGTGGGAAAGAACACATAGTCCAGCCTGACACAGATTTAGCACCCCAGGATAGAATGAGAAAGCTCTCTTGCTTGAATGGCGACTCCGCCAAGCATCATTGAGTCCCAGTGCATGTGTGAAATGGGTGAGCTGCGTGGCTTGATCGGGGGTATTAATCTAGGTGTATATCAGTCTAACCCTTGATCCAGGAACTCTTTGAAGTCCCAACCACTGAAGTGGAATTCACTAGACGGATCTACTAAGATCAGTCTTAATTTATCCAAGGTCCACCTCAGCAATTTAGATGTTAACGACCAGGACCAGCTACCTCCGCCATCTGCCCCTCATCGTCACATAACAGCCCTCAGGGTCAGTCCAGGTCTTCAACACTTGAAAAGGGCTTTTTCTGGACAAAATGGCAACCCCCACCCCGGAGCCCCTCGTTTATCCGACATGTGCCAGCACCATGTACCTGCCTCACTGTAAACATTTACAGGTATTCCCCATTAGATGTGTCTCTTGTAGGAGCACCATGTATGGTGCCTGTCGAAGGATATATTGTGTGACTACTCCACTCTTTAGATTGCATCCCAGCCCGTTAACATTCCACAACAGGATCGTCAGTGGCCATTTTGTGAATGATGTCATGGATGAGTTTGAAGGACAGAGGGAGTGTCCCCGGGGGCTCCAACCCAAGTTCCACCCACTCGCTATCCTCTGTGCGTAGTATCGATGTAGTATGAGCGTGCCCTCCCCAAAAACCATTATGAAAATCAACCCCAACTGTCTTCCCCCCATGCCATCTTTCCCTGATTTGAGTTCAAAACTACTCCACACCCTAATTTGGGAAATGTCTGTTGCCCACCCTCCCTCATGAGCAATACATTAGCTAAACCCTGTGTAGAACTGTAAGTGCAAAACTCCCTTCACCCTCATTACATTTGCACCAAGCTCACAAATCGATACAGCGAGATTATGAATGGTGCAGCTCAGTCACTCGGGTCTGAGGGCCCCTCGCTAGGACTCCGTGCAAGGGCCAGGATCTCCGATGTCTCTGATGTGGGACTCAGTCTCTCCCACCCCAGGGTCCTTCACCTCTTCAAGCATTTTGGTATTTCCAATTCTACCCCTTCTCGGATGTCGTCTTGTGGGCCTGTCTTTCCCAGGGGCCTTTTCAACTCCTGCACTCCCTGGAGGAGGAGGACCCCCACTTGGTCTCCTCTGTGGGCTCTCCTCCAGCCACTCCCAGGCTCTGTTTGGGTGGTCAAATAAGAAAGCCTTACCCTGGAAAAAGCAACTAGAGTTTGGCAGAGTACAGCATCGAACATAGAAGATTCGTACATTTCAGTCTGGTAAAGTCCGGAAAGATAAGGATTCTTCTATAGTTATTATTTCACTTCTTCCAGGCCCCTGACCGTGCACAGTGCAAAGCAGTCCCTATTTCTGTAGTTCAGGGGGCAAGCGATCATGGGCCTCAGGGGTGGGGCATGGGAGGCGGCCTCCTCACAAGGGCACTGTATGTGAGCTAAACCTGGAAACACCGGGAGATCTGGTCTTCCGGATGAAAGGACGTCAGCCATTGTTCGAGTATCTATTTAGGTCTAGGAACCCCAGGAAACCCCAGGTTAATCCTACTTGAGCGCCTCTCTGCATCTTCGACCTGCGTTGCTAGTTCTCCCGAGAGGGTCCTTATTTTCTGTACCTCCTGGGTAAAGTCACCGTAACTTCCAGTGCTGCAATTTTCGTATCAGCAGCTGACACCCTCCCCATCATTTTTGTTCAGGTCCTGCCAGGGTAGTGCCAAATCTGTCCCCTCCTCCCTTATTTTGGTCTCCATGGCATGGCGGGATGACTCGATGGCTTTAAGAATAGCCTCTGTCCTGGGATGCTTGTCCGCACTCCCAGCAGCAGCTTCTTCTTCTTGCTAGTCTACCCCTCACTGCCCATGTGGCAGCACCTTCGTACATTTTTCCTAATCTGATCCCCACCCCCAAGAGTCTTCTGTCTCTGGGCCGGTCTACAGGTCCCAGTTATTTCTTATGCAGGCCAGCTCCCTGTTGTCGCTTCTGCACCATGTGCCTGTGGTGCAGGGGGGCAACACATCAATTGACCCTGTCACTCGACCTGCACGGGAAGCCTCTTCAGTCCCGGCCCTGCACTATTCACAGGGAGAAAAAAAATGCCCTCCACCAGGGGTTCTCCGAAATGTCCAGGAAGGAGATGGGGTCAAAACAGGGAGGGGGGGTAATCACAGCCACCTTGTATCTCGTATGGGGAGCTGAGGTACCAGTTGTCATTCCCATCAGACCCAGCCAGGCCGGTACTTGTTCAGCAACATCTTGCGCCTCTTATTTTTAGGCCGATCTGCTGCCCCCCTTGCTTATTTCTTTAGGCCGATCTACTTCAAGGCAGGGATTGTTTTTGTGTGTGTTTTTTTGTGTGGGGGGGCGGCCCCTTAGGCAAGGGTCACCCCCCCCCCCAAAGGGGACACACAACTGTTGACCATTTCTGTCCCCCATGGGGACAGATGGGCCTAGTTTTTTTTAGGCCAATCGGCCCCCTCAGGGGGCAGAGACCACTAGACACCAAGGAAAATTTCTAAATATTTGGTGGCGGGCTGTTTGTCCACTGGCGAAGTGTTTGCATTTGTGATTATAACAGTTTATTTCTCCTTTTTTGTTCTAGTTCAAAGCTTTTGATTCCGCTGCTGTGACTCCTTGTGGTTTTGGCACTGGTTGACTTGCAATTTGTGTAGTTGCATGTTTTAGGTAAGAAAAAACAATTTACCTCAAAGGAGTATTGTTGCCATGCATGAATGACATTTTGTAAGTTGTGTACTAAACGCAGGAGTGTGTGTGAAATTGTCCTTAGATTTGAACACAATGTTATTTGTTTTGCCTTATGTCTAATTTTCTTTTCTTTTTTTCTCTTTAGTGGGATATCATTGGTGATTGCTGTGTCTGTGCAGAGTAGTTGCAGGTGAATGTAGCTTTTTCAGGAAAGTGAGTGGTATGGTTTTTGGGTACATAACTCTTTGTGATAAAGCCACACTTTGTTTATTACCTATTTTAGACAGTGCTGGTTGTTGTTAGCAATCCATTTGTTGTTAGAAAGGATCATGGCTAGCCGCAGGGTGACCGCTCAGCAGGTTGATGGTATGCTTTTTGAGTCATCTTCTGATCATGATTATAAGACTGACTGCATCTGAGGCAGAAGAGGAAGAGAGATTCTGGCAGTGAATTTTCTGTCTAAGAGGAATCTTCTGATGAGGAAGCAACTCTCTGTGCAGAGGAAGGGCCTGTTTTAGAGGAGGACACAAATGTGCCAACAGTGCTGCAGCCTGGGGCTGAAACCTTTCCCATTGGAAGACCCGAACTCTGGGTTGCCCCAAATATGGAGCAGCCACAGTGGCCTGCCTTTACTGGTCTCCCAGGGTGTAGAGTGAATACGGAAAACTCTTTGGCTATCAATTTATTTGATTTGTTTATGAACAATGTACTTTTGGAAGAGATTGTTGAGCAGACTAATTTGTATGCGGAGCAGTATTTGAGGGACAATGCTGCCAGACTTAGGCCACAGTCTAGAGCTACCCAGTGGATTCCCACAAATCTGGAAGAGATGAAAAGAATTCTTGTGTTTGACATTTTTAATGGGGCTGATATGGAAGCCGTCACTGGCTTCTTATTGGTCTACTAGTCTCTTGATGGCAATGGCTATATTTCCTGCAACCATTACTCGTAATCGGTATTTGCTTCTTCTTCGGATGCTGAATTTTGTTGTCATTGCTTTAGCCTTGCCACAAGATCACCCTGATTATGACCCTCTTTTTAAGATTAGGCCTATCCATGATCACTTTGTGGATCGGTTTTCAGAGGTCTACGTGCCAGGCAAAGAAGTAAGTGTGGACAAGTCTTTGGTCCTGTTCAAGGGTTGTTTGGTTTTTATGCAGTACATTCCTAGCAAGAGGGCATGGTATGGAATTTAATTGTATATACTGTCTGAAAGTAGTGCAGGATATGTTTATAATTTCCGGGTCTACGCTAGTATAGATACAAGTATTGGCTGTCTGCCCACTTTTGGAGCTAGCGAGAAAATTGTGTGGGAACTTGGTAGACGACTGTTTAACAAAGGTCACCATTTGTACTTAGATAACTTCTACACTGGAGTGCAGTTGTTCAAGGAATTGTTCAGGGTGGACACTGTTGCTTGTGGCACAATCCGCTCTAACTGGAAAGGCTATCCAAGGGAGTTTTTCTGTCCACAACTTGAGAAGGGACAGTCCAGTGCCTTGCAGAATGATAAGCTGCTAGCTCTGAAATTTCCAGACAGGAAGGATGTCTACATGCTAACTACCATCCATTATAAGAGTACTTCACCTGTGGCTGTTTGGGGTCAAGTAAGCTGAAGTGATCAAACCTATGTGCATTTTAGAGAACAATAAGCACATGGGTGGTGTTGATAGAGTAGATCAGAAGTTGGAACCTTACACTGCTGTTCTTAAGTCTTATGTTTGGTATATAAAGTTGGTGAACCATTTGTTTAATTTAGCAACTTTTAATGCTTTTATTGTGTTCAAGGATTGTTTCCCTGAGTCAAGGATGAAATTTGTTAAATTTCAGTAGTCATTTATAGAGAGCCTTGTTGTGGTGGAACATGCAAGAGTTGCAAGAGCAGTGGTAGAGGATGTGGCCAGATTGAAAGATCGCCACTTTCCTGATCAGATTCCTCCCACTCCCAAAATCAGACTTTCCCGCTAAGAAATGTAGATTGTGCGCCCAAAGAGGTATCCGGAGGGAGACTCGGATGTACTGCCCTGATTGTCCCTTAAAGCCTGGGCTGTGTGTGGCCGGCTGTTTCAGGAGTTAACACACCAAAAATAATTTTGGGGAACTACTGGGAGCATAAACTGCCCGTTTTATATTTTCATATGTTCCGTTTCACGGTTGGCATTACTGTCATGTATTTAGCGATTTTGTGTTTGTATTTTGTACTTTTTTATAATTAGCTTGTGGTTTCTTTGTTATTTAAAAAAAAACAGTGATGGCGGTGTGCATGGAGTGGTGCTTGGGCTGGCAGTGTAAATAGTGACTTGCTGTTTGCCACTGCAACACACTGCTACCCAAACACCAGTCTGCAGACTTCCATCAACTGGTGGGATTTCTGTGTCAGGTATGTGCAGAGGAGTCTGGGTAAGAAAATGTTGGGGGATCCAGACAAGCCACACCTCCCTGGACTCCTCCGGGTGTCTAGTTTTCAAAAATGTCTGGGTTTGGTAGATTTCCCTAGATGACGGGCCCCCTTGCAAAAAACAGGTAGTTTTGTAATAGATCATTTTGATGTGTCCACGTTGCGTTTTGGGGCATTTCCTGTTGCTGGCACTAGGCCTCCCCACACAAGTGAGGTACCATTTCTATCGGGAGACTTGGGGGACACTGGGTAGAAGGATGTTTGTGACTCCCCTCAGATTCCAGAACTTTCCATCACCGAAATGTGAGGAAAAAGTGTTTTTTTTGCCAATTTTTGAAGTTTGAAAAGGATTCTGGGTAATAAAACCTGGTAAGAGCCCCATAAGTCACCCTGTCCTGGATTGCTCTACGTGTCAAGTTTTTAATAATGCACAGGTTTGGTAGGTGTCCCTAGGTGCAGGATGTGCTAGAGGCCAAAATCCACAGCAAGGGACTTTGTAAAAAAAAAAAAGGTCTGTTTTCTTTGGGAAAATGTGATGTGTCCATGTTGTGTTTTGGGGCATTTCCTGTCGCGGGCACTAGGCCTACCTACACAAGTGAGGTACCATTTTTATTGGGAGGCTTGGGGGAACGTTGGGTTAAAGGAAGGAAGTTTGTGGCTCCCCTGAATTTCCAGAACTTTCCATCACCAACATGTGTGGAAAAAAATATATTTTTGCCAAATTTTGAGGTGTGCAAAGGATTCTGGGTAATAGAACCTGGTGAGAGCCCCACAAGTCACCCCATCCTGGATTCCCCTACATGTCTAATTTAAAAAAATGCACAGGTTTGGTAGGTTTCCCTAAGTGCAGGCTGAGCTAGATGCCAAAATCCACAGCTAGGCACTTTCCATAAAAACATGTCCCTTTTCTTTGGGAAAATGTGATGTATTCACGTTGTGTTTTGGGGCATTTCTTGTGGAGGGCACTAGGCCAACCCACACAAGTCAGATACCATTATCAGAAGACTTGGGGGAATGCTGGGTGGAAGGAAATGTGTGGCTCCTCTCAGATTCCTGAACTTTCTATCACCGAAATGTGAGGAAAAAGTTGTTTTTTTGGCAAAATTGTGAGGTTTGCAAAGGATTTCGGGTAACCGAACCTGGTGAGAGCCCCACAGGTCACCCCATCCTGGATTCCCCTAGGTGTCCATTTTTTAAAAAATGCACAGGTTTGGTAGGTTTCCCTTGGTGCGGGCTAAGCTAGAGACCAAAATCTACAGCTAGGCACTTTCCAAAAAACATGTCAGATCTTAATGTAAAAATGTAATGTGTCCATGTTGCGTTTCCTGTTGCGGGCATTAGGCCTACCCACACAAGGGAGGTACCATTTGTATCGGGAGACTTGAGGGAAAACAGAATAGAAGAACAAGTGTTATTGCCCCTTGTCTTTCTCTACATTTTTTCCTTCCAAATGTAAGACAGTGTGTAAAAAAGAAGTCTGTTTGAGAAATGCCCTGTAATTCACATGCTAGTATGAGGACCCCGAAATTTAGAGATGTGCATATAACCACTGCTTCTCAACACCTTATCCTGTGCCTATTTTGGAAATACCAAGGTTTCCTTGATACCTATTTTTGACCCATTATATTTTACCAAATAAATTGCTGTATACCCTGTATACAATGAAAACCCATTGCAAGGTGCACCTCATTTATTGGCTCTGGGTACCTAGGGATCTGGATGAACCTACAAGCCCTATATATTCCTGCAACCAGAAGAGTCCAGCAGATGTAACGGTATATTGCTTTTGAAAATCTGAATTGGCAAGAAAAAGTTACAGAGCAAAATGTGGAGAGAAAAGGCTGTTTGTTTCACCTCAATTTCAATATTTTTTTTATTTCAGCTGTTATTTTCTGTAGAAAAACCTCGTAGGATTTACACAAATGGCCCCTTGCTGCATTCAGAATTTTGTATACTTTTCAGAAATGTTTAGCTGTCCGGGATCTAGCAATGGTTTTACACCCATTTCGGTCACTAACTGGAAGGAGGCTAAAAGCACATAAAACAGTAAAAGTGGGGTATGTCCCCGTAAAATGCCAAATTGGGTTGAAAATTTGGGTTTTCTGATTCAAATCTGCCTGTTCCTGAAAGCTGGGAAGATGGTAATTGTAGCACAGCAAACCCTTTGTTGATGCCATTTTCAGGGAAAGAACCGCATGCTTTCTTCTGCCGCCCTTTGTTCCTGTTTTTTTGCAAAACCCGAAATTTTTGCTATGTTTTGCCTAATTTCTTGGTCTCCACCAGGGGAACCTCTAGAATCCTTAGGATGCTGGAAAAAAGGGACACAAATTTGGCGTGGGTATCTTATGTGGACAAAACGTTATGAGGGCCTAAGCGCGAACTGCCCCAAATGGCCAACAAAACGCCTGGCACCTGAGGGGGGTGGGAAGGCCTGGCAGCAAAGGGGTTAAGGAGAACAAGAGCCCAGTCTTGTTGCATGGACCCACAGTGGCAAGAATGTAGAATTCCTAAACATCGCTGGAAAACACATTTTGCTATTTCACCATTTCGTTTCACTGAATTCCTTACAAGCACTGATCGTTCCAGAATCCTATTTTATCGTCACCACCATGCTCTCTTCCATCTCGGCTACTTCGGACTTGGTGCAGTGCAAATGCTAATCCATAACAATACTTCCTTTCCTCTCAAAACTTCTATGATGCCTTAGGACCGCATTAGCACACTACAAGCAACCAACATGAGAAGGTTGTTTACGTTGGACCGCAGATAAAGAATCATTATTGAACGTAAATGCTTTTGAGGGGGGGTGAGAATTGTCCCGGATGTTGACTTTCAAGTTGTAATTGCGTTTTTTTTAACCGTTTGTCACAGGTAATGGTCACAAAAGCTAATTTGTTCAAAAACACTGAGCAGATAACTGAGTGACGGTCACATTCCGATTCTAAAACAATAAATAAGGCAAAGAACATATTGCTTCTACCTCCTGCATATAACAACATTTGAGTTTATGAATTTCAGAAAGGACTCCCTGTACGCATGGAAAATCACAAAATAACAGGGTTTAGGCATACCAGCTAAGGAGTAAAAAACAGCTGGTTCAAGATGGAGGTTCTCAACACTAGACAATTGCTGTAGTGACCCTCTGGTGGCGAAAAAGGGGCGGGTCTGCTAGGACCAGACATGCACTCTAGTGTAATTTGTAGGCAGTACTGCACCCAGGCAGCCAGCTGCAGGGCCTTTGACAGCCAGCGACCACAAAACTTGCTCCAACCTTAATTGTGTAAACTAAGTATCTTCTTGCCTCACATGCTTTCATCTTGCATGGCGCCTGCGAAAAGATAATCATCCAGTTTTGCTTGTAGGGTGTATAAACTGAAACCATACATATAACAAGAGGACACAAAACATATACAACAACTGCTGTGGAGTCAATAGGTTATGAAGTTAATGTTACATTAATCAACAGGACATTTAGGCATAATGCAGTACGAAGGCAGGACAGCTCAACTCAGAAGAAGATTTCTGTGGTCAGTGACATCATTTCAGAATAAGGCAGTATCATTCAGGACAAATATGACAAATATGACCTACGTCAATTTAGGGAAGTTAGGAAAATAGATTTTTACCAATTGGCAAGTGAGTTCCACAGGCCTGTTCCTCTGAGCTCTGGTCAGGGACACGGTGCAAGCCCCCAGACACTTTTGATGGCATATCAGCAAAGCAGATGGCTACCTCATTCAAGGTGAGGAGTACCTAAAAGGACAAAGAGAATACATTCAAAACCTAAGCAGATCCACCAGTTAATTGTAGCACTGGTTCCCAGCATTCCACAACATCCTCCTCTTCTGACAAGCATTAATACACGGGTCCTTCTGCCCCACGGCACATGCACCATTCCTACACAAACAGCAAGCCCCTCGACTACCTCTCACAAACACATGAATGCACAGCCTCTAGTACCTTGATACACATACATACATAAATAAACAGTCAAGTCTACTCTACAGAAATCTGATGAGTAATAACTAATTTGATACTGGACAGTTATGGTTACAAGAAAAGTCTACGCTCATAACACAAAACTATCTAACTTATCTTCAAACAGTATGCTAGCAAAGCTCAATGAACAGTACCAAAAAAAGTGCTTAATCAATGAGTGACAACATGAACATTTGAAACTCTCTATCTAGCTTGCAGGCGCATTCCTTCATAGCAGGTTTTCCTTTCCTTCAGCCTTGAAGTCATAAAAAGAGAA
Organism: Pleurodeles waltl; assembly: GCF_031143425.1. NCBI lineage: Eukaryota > Metazoa > Chordata > Amphibia > Caudata > Salamandridae > Pleurodeles > Pleurodeles waltl. The sequence goes on along the minus strand of NC_090442.1, from coordinate 785,370,588 downwards.
TGGTTGAAAGAACTGAAACAAGACTTAAGTCATCATCCTGTGCTCCGAGTACATCTTAACACAAAACATTTCTCTCCATCCCTTTGATTTAGTGCTTCGGAAAACTGAGTTTATAACACGGAGTTTATAGCAAACCCCATTAAAGTATTTAATAGTCAATTTTGAATCTGATCACATACACCACCGCCAAACAATGGAGTAGTTTTGTGTCAGCTAGGTAATTTCCTGTCTTTCATACTAGATTATGTGCAGCAGCAGGTGTATAAACTATCAAAACTGCATCGTTTTTTTCGTCAAAACTTTTACTGCAAATATTACATTGATATTATCAATTATATTATCAAAGATGTCATGAGTGCCGTAATTTGTGGGGTAATCTGCAGTTCATGGCGAGGGCGCGAGTCAGAGTTACCTTAGGGCACGAGTTATAGTTACTTGAGGTAACTGTAACTATAACTGGTGAATTTCTATGGTTTTGTATGTTTAAAATGTGAGCCTAACTAGAATGTCCCTGTAACCTTTGTTTTTTAAGTGAATTTCTAGGTTTTTTAAATTCTATTTCCTAACTATAACTGTAGCCTTTGTTTTTTTCAGTGAATTTCTAAGGGCTTTTTTAACGTATAGTAATTGTCATTACTATACGTTAATCCAACCACCTCTGGCCCTTGGCCGTGTGCGGCGGCGGTTGCCTGCAAAACTTAGCTCGCAGCCAGACCTTGCAGCAAACCCCCTTAACCACCCAACCCCATGCTGTGCACAGCCCTTTGGCCTTATGCAGCGGAAGTTGTCCGTGACCTCTCTGGGTGTGAGAAGGCGTGTGGGAGAGTATCTGGGGGTGAGAGTGGCTATGAGAGTGTCTGTCTAAGTGTGAGAGTGCGTACATCAGTGTTTTTGTGGGTGTGTCAGTGTGTGCATGAGGCTGTCAGTAGGTCTGACAGTGGGTGTGTCAGAGTCTAAGGGGGGATGTGAGTGGGTGCATCAGGGTCTGACTAGGACTGTGTGTGTGCGCAGAGGGACTGAGTGGGTCTGTGAGTGGGTGCTGGATTGTCTAAGTGGGTGCATAAGGGTCTGAGTGTGTATATGTGAATGAGAGAAAAAGATTGAAAGAGCAGTAGTTTTTTTTTAGGTTCTGATGAATGATCTACTTAGAAGGAGATATTTCTGTAGAATTTAAAATAAAAATGTATCTGTTATTTTTACAAATTAAAATGATTCGTAATTTAAAATAAATTTAAAAAAAAGGAAGAGAGTCTGGCTGGACTCGAACCTTGAGTGCTCAGTGGGGCAGATTGTTTTCGATTGGACTGGGGTGGGTTAGAAGGATTGGAGTGGATAGGACTGGGGTGAGTGGTTTGGATTGGAGCTGGATGGACTGGATTGGTATGGGGTGGACTGAACTGAGTGTAGTGGACTGACGTGGGGTGAGGTGAGGTGGATTGGCCTCAATTGGAGTGGGATGGATTGGGATATACTGCACGATTATGTGTTAAAACATACTTTCCGAAATTACACATAACAAATAAATAATGTTGCTTTGCAATATTTAGAACAAGATAATTTGAGAACAATGCCCAAGAGCAAAAACAAAACATGAGTGCAAAGTGAGCAAAGAAGACTTGGCAAAATAAAATAAAGTTAACTATAGAAAATAAAACTTAGCAATTTTATCTGTCCTGCTGGGCACACTTTTTGCCAATCACACACCTTCTGTCTGCAGGGCACTAGAAGTTCAAAAGAACAAAATATATCCCAGTCACGGGCTGGCACTGATTAAGTTTATTCAATCAGTGCTTGGTCCCTGCTCCACAGAAATGATCGGAAATAATGGCAGGCCTGCAGTGACGACTTACAAGGCTGTAAAGCAGAGTGCCTGGTAAGCTAACTAATAGTAAACAACGAGCAAGCTCCAGGCCCTTTTTATTGTTAACATAAGTGTCTTGCAAGCGAGATGCATGCTCCCACCCCAAAAAATGCAGGTACATTCAAACAGTTTACCTAAGTGTGAAGTTGTGTAGATATTATCCAGCAAACACACATTTTAATACCATACTTATGTCAATGCTTTACACCAATGCCATACTAATGTCAATGCTTTACACCAATGACACATAACAAAGGTAGCATACATTTCCCCTACTGTACGCACAGAGTGTCACTCAGCAGGACTGCACGCAGACAATAACAAATGCATGAATCCCTGCATGTAGGCAAATACAGAGATCTCTGCAAATCTGCCCACACAGGCTCATATGGAGGAAGAGATTCCTGCACATGTCCTGCATAAGTGTAAGTATCTTTGACTCAAATATAACTGCATGTAAAAGGGAAAGGGGATTTTATTTAATTGGAGAACATAATCTATACAAGAAACCAGAATATCTTAACATCTACAAAGCAATAAAGTCACAGAGCAGAAGGGGGTAAATGGAAGAAAGTATAACAAAAAACAATCATAACAAACAAAGTAGAAGATGTGTTGTGGGAAAAATATCAAGAGAGAAACCCATTATCTTGACCACCCAGGGTCTTGCCTATCCAGAGCATAACTGGGTCCCAAATCTTTCTCAACCTCTTTCTACGAACTTCATTATCTAACACAGACATTTCCAAGAACCATGTATTCAGAAATGCACACCACCAAACCCAGTGGTGTGGGCTGCGTTTGCAAACCAAAATCGTGCCAGAACAAGTCTGGCCAGAAAAAAAAAATTAACCCCAGAGCATTTAGAGGAATAGAGGGTGAATGCCCCAACATGATTAATTTTAATCCCACATTAACGGCAAATGTGAAATACTGTTCATTTTCCAGAAGACAAAAGCCCAGTGGTAGGACTGGACAGATAGCAAAGACATGAACCACGCTGTCCCTCTCCACCCTGCATCAAAAACAGCGATCATCCTCTTTGAGCTTCATTACCCATAAACGTTGGGGAATATAATAACAGTCATAAATGCACTTGATGTGGTGGACCTTAATTTGTGAAATGCTTAGGATGCTCTGTGCGAGGAAAGTTACTGAACCTTATATCCTCTGTCGTTACCACTTTGTGGAAATGCTGACTCCATTCACCTGCCATTAGCTGAAAAAGATCAGGCCGATGATCTAGTTCAGCAGACAAAATTAGTTTATATGCCAGACTGATGTTCCCCTTCTCAGGAGCTCTCATTAAAAAGTATAAGAGAATACTTTTAAAGAAGTGGATCGCATCTTTTTTGAGGTTAGTGATAAAATGTTGAATTTGCAAGTACCTAAAAAGATTTTTTTTAAAATGCCGAGAACGAGAAATCTGTTGTTGCAGTCTAAAAGAAAGAAAGAAAGAAAGATATCCTCTTTAAATATTTGTCCAAGGGTAAAAAGTTTCGCCGCCTTACGGTTCTCCTGAAAGCTAGGGTGGATAGAGAGAGTTTAGTTAGGATTGAATCCTAAATACGGGTATCGATTAAAAAGGATTGCACCTGGAAATACTTTTTTAAGGGAGCTCTAAATTAGATGGAACACCTTTAGAATCTTATACCGGGTCATTTTAGAGTGGATCGTGTTAATCATGCCAGTTCCTGGGGGCTATCAAATCCCCCTGAGCTAAGTTATCTACAAACATACGACTCTGCAACCATGTATTCCTGCCCTTAACAAAACAAATTTAAGGCAAGAACATAGCAAGATAATAAAACCACAAAACAGGAAGGGAGACCCCCAACTTTTTCACTGGGCAGCTGCAGGAGCTGTATATTACAGCAAGGCTTCTTATAACTGCAGAGGACCTTCTGCCAGCATGCCTCAATCTTATTAAAGAATGCCATGGAAAGAAGAGAGATACATCGAAAAGGGTAGAAATACCTGGGGAGAATAATCATTTTTAATAAGATTACACCTACCAATCAGGTGATTACACTTAACGAAGACGTAAACTGACTGCTGGTAGTGTTTCCCATAGTTGTATTCAATTACATCATCCATTCATACCGTCAGTTCTACCCACAGATTGGTGGCTGAGTGTTTGCATCTCTTATCATGGGGATGCAGGGGATAACATTGAACAGAACCTCTGTGTTGTTGAGGTTGAGCTTATATTTGGAAACATCGTCAAATGCCAATGCGGCTGCTTCTACTGCCCTTAAAGCCCTAACCGGGGTTGGGGTTAGGACTGTCATATCGTCTGCGTAAGCTAGGACCTTCACCCCAAATCGGTGTATACGTAGCAGATGGACATCCTCAGCCATTTTAAGAGCTTGGTACAGGACAATGTATAATGCAAACAGCTGAGGTGATAGAAGACAGCCCTGCCTGGTGCCTCGAGAGATGTCAATGGAATCTGAAAGAGATCCTGAATAGCAGATCCTAGCTTTCAGGCCAACATAATGTTGAAGGACTCTAAATATAAAACAAGGGCCAAGTCTTGCTGACTCCATGACCACCCACAGGAATAGCCAGGAAACCAGGTCTAAGGCCTTCTCCACATCAAACATGATCATTCCATCAGAGACCACATCCACTGAAGCAACCTCCAGAGCTATAATGGCCATATTAACATGTGAAGTTTTGTCTTGTCCAGGAAGAAACCCAGACTGATTTGAATCAACCAGCCCTTAGATCACTGCTGTGTGTCAATTTTAGAGTCAATGTTAATTAAAGAGGTTCGATGGTACATGCCACAGAGGCTAAGATCCTTTCCTTTTTTGAGAGGGTAAGATCCTTCCCAGGACAATGTTGGTCTCTCCCCAAAACCCTGGGCCCTGACCAAGCATGTTGAAAGAGTTCAAAAGATCCTGAAGGACTGGGACCAGAATATGCGAGAAACCGCATAACATTCTAAAGGAATTTGATCGGGACCAGAGCCCTTACCCTTAGCTAAGGAGCTAATAACAGTTTCTACTGCAGACAATGTTATGAGCTAATCTGATTTAGGCAGCCAGGCATGAAACTCTTTATGATGAAAATTTCACCCCATGAATTGGTGTAGCGCCTCAGCAGAGGCAAAGCAGTCCTCTCAATACAGATCCTGGTAGAACTGCTGGAATACCTCCCTGGTGTCCAAAGGATCTGCCACAAGCTCCCATTTTTCATTTAAAATCTGCTGAATAGTATTCATATTAGCACTATCCTTAACTCTAAAGGAAGGTAGCCAGCGCGTCTCTTCATGTTTTTAAAGCTTACCAATTGCCTAGCTTTGTTAATCACCCAACACATGTGCTCCTCCTGAGAGAATCCTACAGAATAGTTAACTGCGCAGTGACAGATTCCATCCGCGGCCCTACCAGTGGTGATTACACTATGCCCCAGGCTAGCCTCCAAGGAACTAAGGGCCTGATTACAACTTTGGAGGAAGGTGTTAATCCGTCCCAAATGTGACGGATATACCACCAGCCGTATTACGAGTCCATTATATCCTATTGAACTCGTAATATGGCTGGTGGTATATCCGTCACATTTGGGACGGATTAACACCTCCTCCAAAGTTGTAATCAGGCCCAATGTGTTATGCGCATTTGGGTCTCCTCCACAGTAGCCACCCTCCACTGATGGGTGACAAAGTTCAGAGGATGTTCAGAACAAAAAGCCTTTAATGCATCCAATATTAACCTCCAAATACTCCTGTAGGAGCATATTCATTGAGCGTTTACAGTCTGCTTCCAAGAGCAGTCTTCGCTCACAAGTCCACCTTTGCACCCTTGGAGACCTGGGGAGCCTTCTTGATTGAATAAACAAAGATAACGAATTGAGATTAGATATAATTCTTGGATTAAGCAGAATATTTGAGAGTGAGATCAGAGAGTGGTTTACTAGGAACATAATGATACTTAATAGAGTTTTGTGGGGGGGTAGAGTTAAAAGTAAAGGCAGGTTTGTAAGCTCTCTCTTAACGCCATAGATCAACGAGTGCATATGAGGACATAAGCTCTTTCAATGTCCCCTGAGTTGCTGCTTTCCCCAATAAGTCGGACTCAAACAGACCTGGTCCTGAGGCGTAGAATCTGTTTTCAGACACACAGTGTGAAGTTAAAATGACACCGATAATGAAGGGTGATGGCCATGGGGGAGCTCAGTCAACAAAAAAAATTAACAATTGTCGGGTCATCATCATTCGAAAACTGGACTAAGCTAATTGTAAAGCACATGCTTTTTTCTGAATGGCACCACTGCCCACCAGAATCAACCTTTTGCTTCACAACCTCCCATTTACTATCTTAAGCCAACAGTGTAACATCACTCTGAGTTTGTTCGGAGGGCAGATGAGTCTCCTAGAGACAAACAATTTGTTGTTTAAGAGAAAGTAGTTCTTCCCAGGCTATCTTGCATCATCATCATCATCATCACCAGCCATTATCCCAGCATATCAGAATCCACATGTTTCAACCAAGCAAACAAAGCGCCCACCGCGACTTCCCCAAATGCTGGTCTCAAAAATCAACTGTACTGATTATTCCCCACTGCCTACTTTTTCTCCAACTTTTACCCTCAACCTTTCCCAGCCTGGCAACCAAAACACAAAATCACACACCCAGACTTACACCAAATCGTCCTCTCATCCCTCCTCTGCCCTCACCCCACAACTCCCCCAACTAAGAGGACCACCCACCCCATGCTCTATGCACTTAAAGAAGAGCCATCAACCACGGAACCCAAAACATACCACTAGATGACCGAGGATCACAGATAGCCCAGGGGCCAAGCCCCCTCTGAATGCATCTTAACCTAAAGACAATACTGTACAGCCCACACAGATAGTCCAAGCAAAACTTTTAGCCAATTAATAATACCCCCTGCAACTCTGGAGGAGCCCCCAACCAGCCAGTACATGTGATAGCAAGAGACACCAACATAGCTTCCAAAGAACAATAGTGCTGGAAGCCATCTTGCCTAGGAAATGGAAAGAAAAAAAAGAAGAAGAAGAAGAAGAAAGAAGAACAGAAACTCAATTCCTAGGTTGCCATTTGGCTAGCAGCTCCAAAACCTCTGAGCCATCGTAGCAGAAGTTAAGTTTGCCAACAAGTCTAATCCACAGTGTTGCTGGCTGCATAAGAGACACTGTTGCCTTGATTCTCTGCAGAGCAGGGACATGTTCCCAGAGTTGCCAGCACCTCACCACTGGTTGATGTCAAAAATTGGACAAGACAAAAAAATTCAACCCCATAGGCCTTAATAGCTGACTTAAGCAAGGCCAATCTGAATCTCCTGTTGTAGTATGACATTTACGACATAGATAAGAATGGCACAGGGATAAAGGGAATAACCACCCTTGCTGGGACACCTAAATGGGAAACAATGTGCCCTCTGTATCATGCATTCCATGTCCAGGTCACTTGGTGTATGGGGAAGATTCTCTAACCAGACGGCCAACATAGCATTTAGGATCATCGCCTTCTGTCCCCTCTGTGATACCCAAAACACTCAGGGTATTTCTCTGCAACCTGTTCTCCAGATCTTACCTCTTAGAGGAAAGACTGGCGAACTGAGAGCCGTTCTGGAGGGTATATGATCAATAGCCTTCAACTGCCGAGCAAAGGGCGACCTGGGAAGTCTCTACCTCACCAAGGCGGGACTGAATAACGTCCATATCCTTTGACAATTTTCTCAAAATTACCGGGGTCTGTAAATAAGCAGACTTCAATGGGAGAGAACCTTTCTGATATTTCTCCCTTTGTTACAGGAGGAGATTGTGAATGGCAGCCTAAGTAGGGGCTTCCTGATCACATGATATCCCTGCACAGGTCGTCCCCCAGCCCTGGAAACTGATCCCTTAGGAAGAAGCCAATTAGCGTTTGACTAGGTGGTAGAAGGAATGGAGACAGGTGAAAAAGAATTAGAAGGCTTTAATTCAGTCCCATCAGGGTCCCTGAGCAGCTCCTCCTCGCCTAGTAAAGAAGGAAGGTCCAAAACCCCATTTTCAAAGGTGGCCTTACATATATATATATCCTCCAGCTGGATAGTTGTCAAACCCTTGGTGCCACTTGAGCCGCCCAGAGCGTCCGAGGCAGCAGCAGAACCTAAGGTACCGAAAGGCAGCGAGGATCTCTTCACAGGCTGTGGTTGAATGGTGTGGTCTTGACCATCTTGATCGTCATTATCAGACGAGCTACCAGAGTCTGAGAAAGTCCCTGTGGCAGCGAGAGCCAAAGGGAGTAATGGCCATAAAGTGGCTGCCTCCCCAGACAGAGAAGACTGTACAATATGGACCTGTGAATTTCCTGGTTCAAGCTTCAGGACCTTCCTTGCACAGCAATAGCCACATCAACCACTTCCCACAGAGCCCTGATAGCATCTGTTGAGACACGAATGCAAGGGTGTGGAATTCCTATAGCCCAACATCCAGGGCATATTGTTTGGGGGTCAAAGACAACAAGTTTTCATGATAATTTCGTACTTAGGACAAGTAGGCCCAACCCCCTACAGCGCAAACCCTTTGGCTGCCGGTTTACAGAGAAGGGAACTGTCTGCAGTTGACATAATATTTTTGTCCATGTGTTATTACTATAGGAACTTGTATTTATGGTTCTTTAAAGCAAAGTCTTTATTAGGGTGAGCACTCTAATTAAACATTGTAGTTACACCACACTACTGACCATGGCTCCAGTAAAATAAAGTGTAGCACGCTTGAAATGTTTAACAATATGAGTCAACGTATAATGCTCCTAGAATGCTCTACGATTAGATGCAAATGTTTGCAGAAGCTTGTCGGCAAGATTGACGATTCTTTGCTTTCAAAATACAATGTTCAGAAAAAATACAAATAGGAAAAAACATTTTTTGCTAAATTACTGTGAAATTTGGGGTACTATTGCTTTGAAGCATCATTTAGTAAAATGTGCTGAGGTATGTTAGTATTTCCTAAAAATATTCATAATGGAAAATCAGTTAAAACATTTTCAGCAAGGTTATGGAAAGCATGAAAATAAACAGGCACTGGCAAAGTCAACTGATTGAACATTGGTTGTCAGTCTTTTGGTTTTGTCATTGCGTGTCTTGTTTTAACATGGCTTTTGTAACACTCTATTGTTGTGGGAGCTGCCAGGCCCTCATCATTGGAACAAACATAGGCAAAAAGCACACAAAAAAAGGTTTTTGGTCTAAAAGAACACACATTGTCACAGTAGTTCCTGCCACTGAACAAAATGACTGTGTGCCAATATGCTCCTTGCAAAAGAGCAGAATACTGTCACTCACAGTAAAATCAGCTGATGGATGAAGAGAGAAATAAATAGAATTTTATTAAAAACAAAATGCCTTGGTTAACACCAGACCTATTTGGGGGCCCAAGAAAGTCACAAAAGTGCACCTGTGGTATATGTCTTTGCATTAGTGGCTTTCATGAATTCATAAGAATTAAAGAAGTAGACAGGAAATCGTACTCCTAGAAAATAATTGTAGCTGCATTGTAGCTCGAGCAAATATGCATGCGTAGATTTGCTCAAGCAAAAATCTATTGAGCATTTACAAATTCACTTTCCCTCCAACCACTTTGTTCCCAACCCTGGAAGAGCTTCTGCTTCTGCCCTTGTCAGAAGTAAGTTTCCAACCTTTCCCAGTATGGGAAATGATTAAGGAAGAGCTTGTGAAAATCCTTAAAACGTTCAAGTTAGTAGGTTTGCAAAGGCTCAAAGGCATTCCAGCCCTGGAACTACTGCTTATTGCTTCCTCCAGCTTCAGTATGTAGTTCTGTGGAAAGGTGGCAAAATAAGGAAATTGCTATAGTAGGGCTTGAAATTGCTAGTATTCAAGCCTTACTATAGTATTAGCTCTGGCATAATCAGAGAGGCTTTTATCAGAGCTCTTACATAAAGAAATTGCTACCATAATTTGCCACCACACTACATGGCACCAAAGGGACAAGTAGATTTTCTTACAGGACAAGCAGATTTAGGAAGCAAACTGTCCAATGGACAAGCGGATATTTGATTAAATTCCACACCCTTGCAAAAAGTGAGACTCTACTAGCAAGGCGTTGAAGGTTAGGAGGGAAGAGCTAGTGCTCCCAGACAGCTTTGACGAGTCGGGCCCAGTCTGAGAGTCTGAGGGAAGAGCCATAGTCTACAATGTCACATGAGGAGACCCCACTCTATTCCAATTGCTGTCATAGCAACCGGGAGAGGGGAAATATAGTAATCCAGAGTTTTCTGATAGCATAAAAACGACCCTCCGTGCGCTGCCTCGAAGGATCCATAATGGGCAGAGCCGTACCAGAGTTATTGGGAAGATCAGGTTCTGATTCAGTGCTTTCAGTCTTACAGGCTGAGCCAGGCAGGCTCAAGCCTTCAATAGAGCCCAATGTGTGTGGGGCAGCAATGGAGAATTCCACAGAGCTTCTAGGCTGCCTAGGTCCATCAGGATTATTAGCTAAAGGCTTACTCGGGAGAAGCTGCTTCCTTCTGAGCCTTCATGGGGTGAGGACCAGCCGCCACCATCCAGCACCCCAACACTCCCTTTGATGTCCACTTAACTGGCATCCCAGCCAATATATGGTAAGTCACTGGGAGTGAAAAGGCCCAAAAATCAAAGCTCTTGCAGGTGTACCTTACGTTTAGCTCTTGTCGGGATCAGAGCTATTCAGGAGATTGCAATAGAGTAACAATCCGTCTAACAGCCTGCCTGGTAGTTGAGAGAGTAACAATGTAGTGAGAACCCTTTGATAGCCTCCACCGGGCTGCCGTGTGTATAACAGCCACACAGAGACCAATCCTGTTCCTCCCAGATGTGCCGCTGAGAATCCTTCAGCCATAGCGCAGCAATGATGCTCTTTCAGAGGTGCTCTACTGCGCACAGAACCACAGGAGGACACGGACGTTCCTCCTCAAGCTGAATCGGGTAATCCAGCAGCCGCACCGGGACAGAGAGTGAACAAACCACCAGCCAGGTTGCAGCCCCTTCTGAATGGCAGGCGAAGAAGCAGGGGCACCCTAATGAATAACTGACTCCAGATGCATTCGAAGGGCACCCAGAGACTGGTTCTGTCTAACTGCGAGCCACCATCTTACACCATGCCTTCCAGCAGTCCAGAGTTTCTACCCACAGGCTAGAGTTTCTTAAATAACCATAATTAGGACTATATGTGGTATTCCAACAAGTTCTACCTCATAATATCACTAAGCAATCAACGTCTGAGCTAACACATACCTTAACTGAAGCGGCTACATACTGTAATCACAATTACATAGTTGAACTTTAATCCCATATTCTTTAAATCCTCTCACACTGGACATAGTCAGATAAAAAGGACTGTAACTTGACTGTGATAAGAAAATATAGTAATATGTGACCAAAGGATCTATATAACTATTTCCTCTCTTGAAAAGCCCAGTGGCCAAAACGCAAGCTGGCTGTAGATGTTCAACACATTTATAAAGACTTCTGACTAGAAATAAAAGCAGAATAAGTAAGAAGCATAGTATACACATGATGAACATTTAGACTTTGCAGATCCCAAACTTGTAGTTCGAGCTGCAACTAACAATCTTGTTTTGGACCTCTTGTGTTGTTAAAAATGTTTACATCTGCAGGCAACATGGTGCTGTAGTTAGCTTTTTTCACCCAATGGTTTTTAGATTCACTGAACTACAATTAGACTACAAACAGAAGAGAAATCAGCATAGCCTCAGTTGGCATACTTTGTTTTCTCTTTGTAGGAAAATGCCACTGTTGCCATGGTTACCCCTCACTTTTTGCCTAGTGTTGAATCCAGCTTTGATTGGCAGTATGCTGGGACCCTGCTAACCAGGCCCCAGCACCACTGTTCTTTCCCAAAAACTGTACCTTTGTTACCCAATTGGCACAGCCCTGGCACACAGTTAAGTCCCTCGTAAAAAGGTACCCCTGGTACCAAGGGCCCTGTGGCCAGGGAAGGTCCCTAAGTGCTGCAGCATGTATTATGCCACCCTAAGGGGACCCTTCACTCAGCACATGCACACTGCCTTGCAGCTTGTATGGGCTGGTAAGGAGAAAAGACAAAGTCAACATGGCACTCTCCTCATAGTGCCATGTCGACAAACCACTGCCTGTGGCATAGCTAGGTCACCCCTGTAGCAGGCCTTACAGCCCTAAGGCAGGGTGCACTATACCACAGGTGAGTGCATAGTTGCATGAGCAATATGCCCCTACAGTGTCTAAGTCAATTCTTAATCATTTTAAGTGCAGGGTAGCCATACTGAGTGTATGGTCTGGGAGGTCGTTATTATGAACTCCACAGCAGCATAATCGCTACACAAAATACTGGGAAGTTTGGTATCAAACGTCTCAGCACAATAAACCCACACTGATGCCAGTGTGGGATTTGTTGAAAATGAACACAAAGGGCATCTTCGAGATGCCCCCTGTATGTCAGCCAGCCTGGTAGTGTAGGACTGACCGGTCTATGCCAGCCTTCCACTTTCAGACAAGTTTCTGACCACATGGGATGAGTGCCTTTGTGCGCTCTGTGGTCAGAAACTAAGCCTGTCCTGGGTGAAGGTGCTTCACACCTCCTCCTGTAGGAACTGTAACACCTGGCGGTGAGCCTCAAAGGCTCAGGCCTCGTGTTACAGTGCCCCAGGGTACTCCAGCTAGTAGAGATGCCCGCCCCCTCGGACAAGCCCCGACTTTTGGCAGCAAGTCCAGAGGGATAGTGAGGAAAAACAAGGAGGAGTCACCTCCTCAGCAGGACAACCTCTAAGCTGAAGTGACCCCCTGGAGAAATCCCCCATCTTTCTTTGGAGGATTAGGACCAATAGGGATAGGAATGTTCCCCCCTCCCCAAAGGGAGTGGGCACAAGGAGGGTGTAGCCACCCTCAGGGCCAGTAGCCATTGGCTACTGCCCTCTAAACTTAAAAACACCCATAAATCTTGTATTAAAAGGCTCCCTAAACCAAGAGATTTAGATTCCTGATGACCTCAAGACAAGAAGAAGGACTGCTGAGCTGAAACCCCGCAGAGAAGAGAAGGAGAAAACAAGTGACTCGGCTCCAGGCTTACCGGCCCGTCTCCTGCTTCAAAGACCCTGCAAAAGAAAAGCGATGTGTTCTACAGGACCAGTGAACCCTGTAAAGCCTCCTTGGGACTGCCTGCATCACCAAGGACCATGAAACTCCTGTGGACAGCGGACCTGTCCAACAAGAAGATAAAGCAACCATCTTTAAAGGGACTCCCACCTCACTCCAGAAGAGCACGTCCAAAACTACTCTGCAACCCGACACCCCTGGCCCGCAACCAGCCAGAGAGGACTCCCAGGCAATTCTGACCAAGTGCCCTCCCTGGGCTGACCTCTCCAACCCCTCCACAACAACACCTGCAGAGGGAATCCAGAGGACCTCCCTGACCGCGACTGCCCAGAGCGAAGATTTCCGACACCTGGAGAAGCACTGCATCTGCAGCCCCAAGACTCGAGAGAGACCGACCACCTGTGCAGCAGTGACCAGCAGGCGGCCCTCCTCCCTATCCAGTCAGTGGCTTGCCCGAGAAGCCCCACTGTGCCCTGCCTGCAGTGCTTAAGTGACCCCTGGGGTCCCACCCATTGAGTTCCATTTGGAACCCGATGCCCTGTTTGTACCCTGCACCCGGCCGCGACCGTGCACCGAGGGTGTGTGTTTGGTGCCTACTTCGGCCCCAGTGCTCCTCTAAACCTCCCCCCCCCCCGGTCTGCCATCTGACAACGCAGGTACTTACCTGCAAGCAGACCGGAACCGAAGTGCCCCCTATCTCCATAGGCACCCACGTTATTTTGGCTCCTGTTTGACCTCTGCACCTAACTGGCGCACATAACCGGCCCTGTTTACAACGGGTGTTTGGACCCAAAGCAGAGATTTGTGCATAGTTGCCAGGTGAAGCTTGTTAACATCTAGTGATCCTGTAAACATAGTTGGCCCAAGATGAAACCTGAACTGCAATGGGGTTGTGGTGTGAAATACAAAATGAGTGTGTAGGGATGTTTTGATATTTCCCTTGCTACAGTATCGGTTCGGAATATAAGAAAAGCCTCATGCTGCACTGTGTGAGCCTTGGCATGCAAGAAGACATTGCTACTGAGCTTTACGAATCGAGCAGGGACACCCTGGGGCCTCAAAGACAGCCTCAAGAGATACTTAAGTCCCAAGCAGAATGTGGCATTTGAGAGGTACATATTCCATTCGAGGTAACAGAAATATAAGGAATCCATGGATGGTTCTAGCACATACTTGAAAGCCCAGGTAAAAGATTACATTTGTCAGATCTTATAAAGTTATGGATCATAGTGGGCTGCAAATCTCCCATAATTCAGAAAAAGTTGTTGCAGAAGCCCAGACAACTTCAAGATATACTCGCAATAGAGCATTCAGCAAATTCAGTAGTTATTCAAGCTGGGTTAATGTAATAATAACTCTAACTCTGACAGATGAAACAGATCATGTGAAAAGCAGAGGCTGCTCGCCAGGGTACATGAGGTGGAAATGCGATCAGTTTGGATACTGATACCCTCATTGAGGTGGCTATCCATCACTTAATTTAGAGTAAGATGCATGAGGAAGAAAGGTCTTTTCAAAAAGGTGTGCAAAAAACAAGCTATTAGGCTCTTCCCAAAGCGCTCTACAGGATTACATAATCACATATGCAAATCAAGGTATTGTGCTTCAGGGGTCACCTCTGAAGGCAAATTCACAAGTGAATCCTTCATGTCTTCAACACTCATGATTTCGAGAAACAACCCAATATACCCTGTAGAAAGCTGGCTCTGTATATACTATATCCAAATGAGATATAGTGTGCACAGGGTACATGGATTCCCGGGGCTTAACAGAGACTAAAGTAGATAATACTAATGCTCTCTTTTGTGGTACCGTGGTGGAGCAGTTAGGCTTATCAGAGGGTAGTGCAAAGCATTTGTTGTACACACACACAAGACAATATAAGAGGCACACACTCAATGACTTAACTCCAGACCAATGGTTTTTATATAGCAAAAAGTATATTTACTTAATTGCTTTTTGGAACCACTAGATTCAAGATGAAGGTAAGTACTTTAAAAATGTCGTATTTCACACAGGTATCAACAGTACTTTGTTTGAAATCAGTAGGTAATACAGTTCTTGAAATATTGGCAATTATCTATTTTAAGAATGGACACTTTCCAGAAACAGTTTAGTCTTCGGGTTTTAGGAAGTCCACCGGTTGGGGATTCAAGTGAACCCCCAACACCCACCACCACCAATACAGGGCCGGACAGGTGCAGAGATCAAAGATGAGCAATTTTAACATGGCTCCTATGGAGACAGGGTACTTAGAATCCGACCTGCCTACAGGTAAGTACCTGCGGCTCGGAGGGCAGACCAGGGGGGATTAAAGGAGCACTGAGGGGGCCACAAGTAGGCACCAAACACACACCGCAGCACAAGAGCGGCCGGGTGCAAACAGGAAGTTGGGCTTCCAATGCTGGTCTATGAGGAGACTCTGGGGGTCACTCAGAGGCTGCAGGTGAGGTCTGGGGGGGGGGGGGGGGGGGGGGGGGAGTCTAGGACCACTGGTCAGACAGGGAGGAGGGCCACTTGCTGAACGTAGCTGCACCTGGGATTGGTTTCTCCAAGGCCTGGGGGCTAAGTGTGCAGTGTGTCTTTAGGCATCGGATATCTTCATCCGGAGCTTCGTGGTCAAGGGGGTCCTCTGGATTTCCTTTGCAGGGGTTGTTGTGGTGGGGTGGAGAGGTCAACCAAGGGTGGGCACTTGCTCGCAATAGCCTGGGGACCCTCTCTTGCTGGGTGGACCACTTGGACATGGGCCGTGGGGGTCGGGTGCACAGGGGTCAGGACTCACGCATCCAGAGTTGGGTGGGAGACCTTGGTTGTTGGTTTTTCTCAGACAGAGCCACCGTGCTCAGGAGCTTTTTGTCCTTTTGGATGCAGGGCAAGCCTCTGGAGCTGGGCAGTGGTCGCTGGTCTCGTTGGACGCGTAGCTGGTCTTTTGCAGGTTCTTTGAAGCAGGAGACAGGCTGTTAGGGCTGGGACCAAAGCAGTTGTCTTCTTACTTGTTCTCTGATGGGTGTTTCAGCTAAGCAGTCCTTCTTCTTCTTGTCAGGTCACCCGGAATCTGGTGAACTGGGTTCACGGAGGCCCTTAAATCCTAGATTTAAGGGCGTTTTAGGGGGCAGAGGTCAGTAGCCAATGGCTACTGTCCCTGAGGGTGGCTACACCCTCCTTGTGCCCACTCCCTTTGGGGAGTGGGGCAAAAACCTAATCCTAGTGGTCCCTGTTCTCCAAGCCAAGATGCAGGATTCTGCAGGGAGGGGGTCACCTCAGCTCCGGACACCTTAGGGGTGGTCTCTCCTCCCTGTTTTCCCTAATTTTCCCACCAGACTTGCTGCCAAAAGTGGGGCTTTGTCCCTGGGGGCTGGCAACTCCACTAGCTGGGGTGCCCTGGGGCACTGTAATCTGAGGCTTGTGCCTTTGAGGCTCACTGCCAGGAGTTACAATTCCTGTAGGGGAGAGGTGTGAAGCACCTCCACCCAGGACAGGCTTTGTTTCTGACCACAGAGTGCACAAAGGCACTCATCCCATGTGGTCAGAAACTTGTCTGAAAGTGGAATGCTGGCACAGACTGGTCAGTCCTACACTAGCAGTTTGGCTAACATACAGGGGTCATCTCTAAGATGCCCTTTGTGTGCATTTTTCAATTAATCACACACTGTCATCAATATGAGTTTATTGTGCTGAGAAGTTTGATACCAAACTTCCCAGTATTCAATGAAGCCATTATGGAGCTGTGGAGTTTGTAATGACAAGTTCCCAGACAATATACTCAATATGGCTACACTGCACATACAATACCTAAGAATGGACTTATACACTGCAGCTATGCCCTTACCTGGGGTGTAGTGCACCCTCCCATAAGGCTGTAATGCCTTCTAGAGGGGTGACTTACCTATGCCACAGGCAGTGGTTTGTGGGCATGGCACCCTGAGAGGGTTGCCATGTAGACGTTGTCTTTTTCTCCTTACCAGCACACACAAGCTGCAAGACAGTGTACATGTGCTTGGTGAGGGGTCCCCTAGGATGGTATAATACATGATGTAGCCCTTAGAGACCTTCCCTAATCAAAAGGACCCTTGGCACTATGGGTAACTCTTACAAGGGACTTAACTGTGTGCCAGAGTTGTTCCAATTGTGGAAACAAAGGTACAGTTTTTGAGAAAGAACACTGATGCTGGGGCCTGGACAACAGGGTCCCAGCACATTTTCAATCACAGTTGACATCAACACTAGGCAAAAAGTCGGGGGGTAATCATGCCAACAGTGGCACTTTCCTACATACTCCATCTGCAAAAATATTGCAACAGAAGTGAACACTGCTGGACATCAGTGATAAGAAAATCACCCTTATGCTAGTCACTGGGCCTCCATTAATGTGATAACTGATGCTAAATTTGACAAATTAACAAGCAGCATTTCCCTGAAACAGCTTGACATATGCACATGGGTCTTGCAAA
This sequence comes from Pleurodeles waltl, assembly GCF_031143425.1. Taxonomy (NCBI): domain Eukaryota; kingdom Metazoa; phylum Chordata; class Amphibia; order Caudata; family Salamandridae; genus Pleurodeles; species Pleurodeles waltl. The sequence goes on along the minus strand of NC_090442.1, from coordinate 785,353,170 downwards.
CCTTTGCCTTGCGGGGGATATTTTGTGCTACAAGTTCAGATGAAGGGCACTACAGCGCCTTTAACGTCCATGTTACTGATGCAGTCGCAGATACAAGTTGTCTTTTGAGCTTTTAGAGTACAATTATGTTGGCCTTCTTCAAGTATCATGTTCCCAAAGTTGCTCCAAGGACTTGACAAGCCGAAGAACTACACACAGACAGTAAAGTAAAGCCTAGGGCAAAGCACTCTCAGGCCGTTCAATTTAACAAATAAAAACAGGTATATGCTGAAACTGAGAATATCTGAGTTGGTCAAAGAACCCAGAGTATGGGTATCTACAATTGTCCTTGTTCCCACATGGCTGTCAGGTAGCTAGATTTAAATCTGACTGGACAAAAGAGGCACCCCAATCTGACAACCCTACAAGCACACCCACTCGCTCCAACAATACAAAACATGATATGTCAAATGAATGTCAGTCACCTTTTCTCAAACATGGAGTAGAGCAAATAGGATCATTACTTTGAACTGGATGAGTTGTTGCAATATTTAAACCCAGCTAATGGTTACATCTGGTCCCAATGCTGCAGTCAGGTTGTTCTTGGGCATAAAGAAGAAAGATCACATCTCTCCAGAGTTAAGCTCTTTGCATGGGCTACTGGTACATAGTCTTATAATTTTCAAAACAAACACAGTTCCGCACAAACCCTAGCTTTGGTATGGTATAAATTCTCGTAGTACACCCCTAAACGGACACTAGCCAGCCTTATAGTTCATGCAACATGTACGAAGGCTACCAAAACAATTACTTATGGATTACAATCGTTTTCAGTGGTGCCTGGCCAATTATGGGGCTTCTTTTTCTCACCTCTGAAGACATTGTCCCCCATGTTCAAGAAAATGGGCTCAAATTTTGGCTTTTTGCCAATAGGTTTCATTCATTCTGTAAGTACGTTTTGCTGCAGGTTATATTGTTCCCTCTTAGTGCCATGCTCATCAATTGAATGAACATAAAATGTTCCGTTTCAAAGAGCCTTTTCCACCATAAGAGACCGAGTTCTGATGCGTTGTCAGCTAATGATTATTATTTTTTTTTTTAAAGTAATCCACAGTTTCCAAAACTGTTTGAATTATTATGATGATGATGATATGCTTCGGTCTGGAATGTCTCAACAAAAACATGACACTGTGGTTGTAGTTTACTGAGCTCTGGTGTAGCCAAACCTCATCCTGAATACAGACGAGTGTGAATTCAGACAGACCTCACTTAAAATCAATGGACACATGTTCATACAATGACATGAGAATTTATCCTAATAAAATAGCTTCCCTCGTGTCAGTACCAGAGCCTCTACTTTGTTATTGTTACCATCATTTACTAGCATGGCAAGCTAATGACCAAGATACATACAGTCATAGTTGATAGCACTGAGGTCAGGCTGCATCATCAATTGGAACCCTTATTCCAGCATTACTCTGTTTCTAGACTGTTAATCAACAATGAAGCGACTTTTATTATCACATCTTTAGGAACTACAGATTAACTGTAGCTGCTTTTAGGGAGAGGAAACTTTAGCTACATTCAGTCCATAAGTACAAATATTTGGAGTCAAGTTTTACAAATACAGTATCATGGAAGCCTCACAAGGATAGGACTGCAGAGAGGTTTTAATGCTAAAATAGTCCACAAGGTTTTGTAAAGATTCACCCCCTAGAAAGTTACAAAAAACTTATAATTCCAAAAAACCTAAGATAAGATAGCTACAAAGATTATTTGGCCCCATACCTGTACAGTAGCGCCGGCCTACAATCATCTAGCATAGTGGTGGTAGTTTAGTTCATGCTATTTTTCCTTATATTCTTTAGGAATACAGTAAGGGCAGTGGGTGGACGTTCTTTGTGGAACTCAGCAATGTTGGCTTAAGTTGGGCTGCTTCCCTTTGTCAGAGGGTATTGGAACTACAGGCTAAATATGATCATCAAGTTAGCTTGATTTGCATGCACCATACTTATCCAATATGAATTAGGGACGATTGAAAGAAAACATTTCTGAAATCTGGAATAAAAGAATTTGACTGTGCAGCAATTAAACGATCACTATATTTTTGGTTACAATGTTTAAATGTACTTGGTATATCTCAGTACTTGTTGGTAGTTCCTATGCCTGGCAGACATTACTCAAAGTGTGGATGGGGCTACCTGTTCTACACATAATGCCTAGTAAGGCTAACATGTCTGTAAACAATCAGGACAGCAATTGTGTTACTGGGGAGAGCACCTCCTTTGCACATGTTACTTTTTGCACTTAAGTATAACATGTTTTTTCTCTTCTTGTTTAACGAAAATTCATTAGGGACAGACGAAGATTTGAGTTTTCTGTTTCTTTTCAAAGTTCTCTGGTAGTGTTGGAGCCAGCAATTCTTTAAAAAGATAACTGGAAAGATGCATATGTAATGTCAACATATTTAATGAAGCTCTGCGTAATAGAACTTTGTGTGCATGATTTATGCTTCTGTATACAATTGTGCTCTAATACGCATAGTTTTTAATTTAATCTGAAGCAGAGGACTTTGCCTCCCTAGGGAAGTGATCAAGAAGGAACACCATTTTCATTAGTTTTTAAATCATCAGAATTCTAGTTACTGAAGGCAGGATTATGACTTACTTTGACCCTCCATTAAGTACTAAAATTATTGTGGATGCTAGACCAGTAGGACCCAGAACCACCCTCAGCCAAACAGAACGATACTTAAATGAACATCAAGATCACTGCCTAGGCCAATCACAGCCAGGCTAAACATTAAACCACTTACAAGCACAGAATGAAGTTTGGCATCTGAGCACCTCAATTGGTTAGTCTATGGAAATAAATTTACAGTTCCAGACTACCACATTGGAAACCCCAGGTCAAAGACAGTGCCAAGGACTGACAAAAGGGGACATTGTAGACAAAAGGGAGAGGGAGCACACTGCCTCTCATCCCAGCACATATCATCCCATTGCATCCTGGTAAATGCAATGCGCTTACTTCAAAGTTGCTGTAGTTTTTCACCAAATTTAGTGCAGGTAGTGCAGTTATCTCTAGACATGGGCTTCTGGGTTTAGCCATCAGTAGGCAGCAGAAGTAGTAGAGAGCAGAGAAAAGTAATCTAGGGTTGCTGGTATGCTGCCCAAGTCTTCACAGGTCACAGTACCACTCCACAGGCACACAGGTGCATCCCAGGTGAGCTTGTCAGCTCATTAGCTCAAGTGACCCTTTGAGACACAAGAGAGGAGGGAGCACACTGCCTCTCATCCACAGGGTCTATTGGAAGAAGTGGTTATTGATTTTATGGCCCTGTTGCTTCACCTGAGCATCTGCTGATGGTAAGCATGACTGGGCTTATCTTTTCCTCAGTCAGGCAAAAATACAACTTAAATTTAGCCTTGGGTTTCCATTTCAGAAAAAAAGCATTCCACTGTTTGAGGCTGTACCTGACTTATAAATATGTCTCAATTTAGCTTCTAATCTAACAATGTAAGCAAATGTTGGTAAGAGAGAACTGTATGTTCATTTTGAATTATTTCTCCCAAGATGCTTAGAACATTTTCTTGCTGCAACTGCATTGAGCAGCGCAGTACAATATCTTTTGCTCCTCCACTTTGATGATGACAATCCTCCCTAAAAATGTTGTTCTTCTACTTAAAGCTGTGTAGTACTCAGCAGCGTTGTCATAGGTGCTAGCACATCTAAATATATCATACCCATACGCAAATCCACCTACTGTCTGCCTTAAACATTGATGTTCAGTTTAACTTAGCCTGCCTTCCCCATAAGATCTAGGTGAAGCAATAAACATCCTATTTAGCAGCAAATCTTCTGATAGTAAGAGCTTAAGGGTCTACTAGCAGTAAGTAACGTGCCTGCTTTGATATCTCCCTTTTAAAATAAACTCCCAGACAAGTATTTCCACTTCTTGCCCCTACACTTAAGAATTATTTTATTCCCCATCTAAGAATGGGTGCAATAGTTCCACTCTTCAGTACAGAGCTGAAGACTTTATTTTGTTTATACGATTCTGTGCTTAAAGGTTTTGTTATCTGTATTATTTTGTACTAAATGTTTATTTGTAAACAGCAAAGTAAGCACGGTTTTATCTTGTAATTCATCTGACGCTTGAGAGGCCATCAGCTATGGCCAGGACCACTCATTAAATGATTCTCTCAGCCTTACCTTTCACTCTGTAAATAGTTAAATACATTTCTCAGTCATGTTCATACTCTGGATCATCTGTCAATGTTGCCAGAGATCTCAAGTCTCACAAAAATTAGCCAGTGAATAAGCTGTCACACTGAAGCAGCTGCTTCTCATGCACATCAGCATTGAATCTCTGCTACAGACAAGTGTCCAGTTTATTATTGGCCCTCAGAGCCTGACAAGAGTGTCATGACACACTTTCCTGGGTTTACCTACTCACATGGAGAGCTGGTACTGTGTAGTAGAGCATAAATACCTAAATTAGCCCAATCATGCAGTGTCAACCATTGCTAGCATAGCCCACCAGGAGTGCCTGAGCCAGCCCCAAGCCAGCCAAAAGCCTCCACAGGTTAATGTGTGGGGATCAGGGAAGGGACTTGTTATTCTTCCTGCCTTGTGTGGTACAGCGTAGCTAGCCTGCCGACCGTCCCGTGCTACAACTCATACAGTTGGTATGCTGTAGGGCTAGAGGAGGACAGAGTTGCCAGATTTTGAAACCCTGTCCCTAACCCATAGCTGTCCATGTTCAAGCCTAAATTCAGTCCAATGCAGACCACTGTCAACGCAAAAAACAGCCTATAGTTGCAAACCTCAATTTATGCAAAAACAGCCTTCAGGAAACATGTTAAGCACAATTCTTATTTGTATTCAATGTGTGTATACTGGGAGGAGATTCTGTAGGCATCGATGCACTTCTGCAATCATTTCCAAATTCTAGAAATAACTACTGATATTGCAGATCGGACCCCACTATTACATGTCACTGCGGTCACCACAAATTCTAATCTGAATCTGGCATTGATGAACAAACACTACAGAAGCAGACTATAACCCATCTTAATGACGTCCAAGTGCGGGAACATTCAAAGTGTTTACATAATGTGGCTCCAAAACCGTACATTTATTTGATCTTGCAAGATTAACACAATACAATGATACCCATACAAAGAAACCACCATTAATTCTAGTACACTTCCTTGGAAGCTACGACCAGAAGCCCATTCCCTTTAGTTACAATGTACAAAAGCCAGAAAGGAGAGTCATTTACTCTGAGGAGTCACCTGCCCTTTACTCCAAAGTCCTTTATCATGACCACTTCCTATGACACTAAAGGTTATACAGGGCCTAAACCATTGCCTTTGTGTTTCAGCAAAGAATAGACTAAACCTCCCACTTCTGGCAAGAAGTGGATGTGTTTTTTTGGGACAGAAATGAAATCAAGACTATTGAAGTGGAAAGGAAAAATACCTTTTTCTAAAAGCCCTAGGTGATACCCTACCCTAACATCTCAATACTAACTCCTTCTAAAGTGTAATGACACTGTCATCACACTAGCCCCATCCAGTTCCATTCCCCTTCACCAGTAGCACAGCCCCGCTCTCATAACACCAGTGCAGTTTTATTAGGCTGTGCAGCCCCTTTAAACCTATCACTCACTCATGGGTTTAAGAAGAGCAGGTCTCTTTTAAATGAATTTAAAATGGGTCTCTGAGGGTGCTTAGCCTTAAATGTAAAGGCAAAATCATGGTCAACTTCTTAATATTAACTGTTAAAAACCCTAAGGTAATCCACGCCAGCAAAGGAGTCCCTCTTAACATTTCACCATCATTTATATTTTAACCTTCATTAACCAAGAATATTAGCTTTTTCCAGATGTGTGACTCGGTTCACCTCCAGATGTCTGCGCGAGTTTAGGGTGTGGGTGGGTGTTTATGACGGAGCAAGATTGAGAGTCTCAATACTGAAAGCAGTATAAGTTTTTTATAGTGCTTATCAGTGGGTCATTAAGGGGCTTACACTACATGTAAGTATTATCCTTGCCCTCTCTGCGGAACACACAGGGATAATGGTCCCATTTAAACTGCATACATGCAGTCTGAATCTGGGCGATAGTCAGTTTTGTATGCCCACCTGGGCAAGGAGAGGGGCTAGGGTCATGGGGATCTTTTTCTACCCTACATCTTTGTGAAATCCTGCATCTGCATAGCTCTCATTTCATCGTTTTCCTCTTCAGCATCAGCTTTTCACCCTGTTCTTATTTATGTATTCCCTTTCATCAGTGTAGGATCTGATGAGGAACCAGTCAGATCAAGCAGCAATTACTGCCCAGATCTGAGCCAGGGTCATTGCAATATGCCAAATTTGTACCAATGTAATTTGTCAAAACTATGGTTCATTCACAGCACTCACAACTTGATTGCTTTCCCTTCAGAGCAGCAACCTGTAAAATAAAAGGGGGCATTTCTTATTTTTACTTCCAGCTGTGACCAACACAACGGCCTCACCTAAAAGGCCCTCGTAGGAAAGTGCCCTTTCTTGACATGGTCACCCCCACTTTTTGCCTGGTATTCAATGCAATTTGGACTGAAAGTGCAGTGGGTGACTGCTAACCAGGTCCTCGGTGTCAGATCTCTTTCCCTAAAACTGTGCAATTGTTCCCCAATTAGCAATACCTTTGTCATGAGGCCTGTGCATGGACTCACTATAGTTATGCCTCATTTTTAGTAGTCTAGAAATCACAATGTCTTTGCTTTGAATTGTTGTACATTGCACATTTTTTCTTTCATGCCATTGTTTTGAAACACAGTGTAATTTCACTTGCTGTGCAGCTACTTTCTGTCTGTAAACTCTTCAACTGTTCAATGGGCACAACAAGTGCCAAGTGTTGTTTTCTGTTCATCCAGCAATCGTTCTCAGGCTTTTATAGACATAACACAGTAGCTCTGCACCATCTCAAGCTAACCTTACAAATTAGGTCCCGTAGTTTTATTTTTAGAGAGGAGGATTCCAGCAGAGCTGACACATCTGGGGAACAGAAGCCCTCCGGAGCATGCAGCCTGTGTAAACTGGGTTAGCACTTCCCTAGGAGGACCACTTGACTACTCAAACAGAGGAATGGGGTTCTCCAATCCCAGAGATCATAAATAATAATAATAAACCTTCCTGCGCATACAATTACAGGGTAGGCTTATGCCACTAGATTTGCATTAAGGTGGCACTATTTATGTTAAAAAAAAAACTAACTGCTATTCTGATTTTCAAAATTATTGCCAGCATTGTAATCACATCTAATTTGCTTCATAATAGACTATGTTAGTTGCAATAAATATATTGTATACTTTCATTGTGTATTTTTTAATGTTACTATGGATATGTATTACTGAGATAAAATATGAAAAGGACTGCCCTGTTTTCTACTGTTTCCTGAGAGAGGGTGCTAGAGTGTTGTGCCTTTTGGGATGCCACACTTACTTGTCGCTCTGTAAGGTTAGGAGGGCAAGTAAAGCACTGTGAGCTAGTGAGGTATTTTGGTGTGACAGTACTGATTTGGCAGAAGTGGCGCAGCCCCTGAATTCTGAAGTTCTGTTGTCCCCAGGCACAGTTCTGCAATATCAGACTCCCTGAAACACCTTTGGCCCCCCCTATAAGTCCCTAGCAAATGGTGTCCATAGTACCTAGGACAGGGGTACCAAAGAGGGTCCCCAAGGGCTGCAGCATGTATTGTGCCACTCTCAGGGACTCACTCATCAGGCACATACAAACAGCCATCGCAGGCTGCATGTCTTGGTGCAGCTAAAAGTGAAAACACGACATGGCACACAACCTGAGTGCCCCGTCTCCTAACACTGCGTGTATTATATGTAAGTCACCGCTACAGCAGGCCTTACTACCCTAAGGCAGGGTGCATTATATTACACGTGAAGAGCAGATATGCCCTGCTATTTTTTTTTTCGGTTTTCAGACATAGTAAGTGAACAGGGAAGTCATTTTAAGTACACGTGCTGGACACTGGTCAGTATGAGTTCCCTAGCTACATGGTGGCTTTACTGAACATAAGGATGTTTGGTATCAAACATCTGGGATTAATAAACCCTCCTTGATGTCATGGATGGATGGATAAATGCACCCAGAGGGCACCTTGTGGGTGTCCCTTGAAATTCTACCATCTACCCATGAGCGAACTGACCAGTTTTAGCCAGCCTGCTACCACCAGACACGAGACTGTCCCCTCCCCCCCCCAAAAAGAGTGAGAGCCTTTCCTCGCAGGCGGTCATAAACAAAGCCTGCTCTGGGTGAGGTGATTACACACTCCACCTAAAAGGATGACCTGCATTCCAAGGAAGGGGGCTACAAAGAAGCTCACCGTCCTTTGTATGCAGATCTGGCTTCATTCACAGGAGAGATGCCGACCCCCCACCCCAGGACCTAATTGGCACCTGGGCAGGTGGGAATTGTGGTATTCAGAGAGGTATGTCCTCCCTTCAGGTCAGTTCCACCCCTAAGGTGAGCTGCCTGATATGGACACAACATTTAGAAATCTGACATCTTGGTGCTGGAAGATTTAGGAACTCTGGGACAGGGCTATGTCCACTTCCCACAGCTACTATGCTACACTCCCAGAAATGCAGTACGTAGGGGAGCCCCTGGAACCATGAAATCCGATTCCTGCTGACCTACGACGAACACTCAAGAGCCGCAAAAGCAAAGCTGAGGAAGAAGCATCTGACTTTGCCCCAGTCCTGCCGGCCTGACTGTTGTTCCTACCGATTTGCGCCAAAGTTGACTTGCCCTGCAAGCTGCTGTGTCTCCAAAAGCCTGGAGGGCCTGCCTGCCTTCAACAAAGACCCAGGAACTGCTGTGGAGCAGTGGGGCTGCTTCCCTGCATCTCGCAGGCACCCCAAGACAACTGCGAGGACTCCAGACCACAGAAAGCCCAACACTGGAAAACACCAGTGCCAACTAGCCCAACCTGCAGTGGACCAACGGTGCTGACGCGGTCCCCCAGCCCTTCAGAGACAAAGTCCACCTTGAACTTGCCCACTGTGGACTCAGCGATGCCACCTGCAGCCACTGCTTGCAGGGCCCTCAACCGACAGTGCTCCAGGTGGAGAAAATCTGACGCTTCAGGCCACCTCTACACCGGTCGCCTCTCCTCCATGGAGGAGACAGTGTCTCCCCGTCCCCGAGCATCAGAAAGACTCAACCCCACCTGTTGGTTTTTCCTGTCTGGACTTCCCGTCCAGACCTGCAGCCTCTTTTCAACTGGACCGATCCTCACTGACTTGGCACCCAAGACCATACTATACCTCTGCACCTAGCTGCCCCAGTGCCGCTCAGTGTGACCTGTTGGTGTGGTCTTCGACTCCTGCCCAATACTTACCTTAGGTCCAGGAGATTGGGCCCGTAAGTCGCTGTACTATACCTGAATGCAGTACCTGTTTTTCTCTCCATAGGATAACATTGCAGCTTTTCAGAAATTGCACTGCTGACTACAAAACTGTAAAGATTTTTCTTGCAAAACCTTCTTTGATTCTACTGATTCTGGTGCCAAAACATAAATAAAGATACTTATAAAATAAAGATAAATTGGTGTGGATGTCCTTCTGGAGTCATGTGTCTCGTTTATTGGATGTGTATTTGCAGAGGTCTGATAAGCCTAAGGCTGCTCAACTACACTACCGCCTAAGAAGATGCCTTGGGACTGCTAGAGCAAGCCCCTGTCCACTAGTAAGGGAACCCCTGAACCCTTTGAACGATATATCTAATTTTTATGTATCATATAAAGAGCCAGCATCCTACAGCCATCAGCCTTCTTTTTTGTTGGTGTCTCACTCTGGCTGGATCTTAAAACCTAGATGCCAATAAAATGGAGGAACAAAACACTTAGCTTATAATTTCACAAGTCTCTAAGAGAAACTACGATTTGGAGGAAGGTTTCTAACTTTGTTCAACCCCTGTATGTGAGATGTACATGCACTATAGGATTGTCAGATGCATCTCTTAGAATAAGCAATAACACAGGTAATAATTTAAAAAGTAAGTTTTGTTATTTAGTTTCTTTTGTAGCGCTACTCGTCCCAGGCAAAGGGTAATGTCATCACACTTTATGTCACACACATACAATGGATCATATAAGTGGGCAAAACAATGTACAAGGAATGTAACATAAGAGAGTAAGGGTTGCAAGGTGTAGAAGTAACACATCAGCCATACTGGTAGGTGTTATATGTTAACAGTGCTTGTTCTGGAGAAACAAAGCCTGGATTTAACGAGCACATTAATCCTGTGTGCTGCTTTATGCGTCAAAAGTGTGATTAGACATCAGAGGTATGAAATTCCTATGGCCCGAAGCCCAGGGGGTCAAGGACAACAAGTTTTCTAGTTTATTTTGTCCTTGGGACAAGTGGGTTTAACCCCCTGCAGCACAAACCCTTTGGCTGCCAGTATACAGTACCACATTAAAGAGAAGATAAAGGAATTGTCCGCAGTCGAGATAATATGTGTCCTTTATGTGAAGGCTGTTCGAAATAGTATCTAACGTTCATTTATGCAAAGCCTTTATTATTAGGGTGAGCATTTTAAATAAATGTTGTAAGCTATAACTGCACTACTGACAGTGGTTCTAGTAAAAAAAATTAAAAAAAAGTGTACACACATTTGCAAAGTTTATAATAGGCTAAGTACATTGCTCCCAGAATGCTCTCTGATTAAATGCAAATTTCTGCAAAAGCTTGAAAGCAAGATTGATATTTTTTTGCTTTCAAAATAAAATGTTCACAAAAAAATAAAACTAGGAAAAACACATTTTGCTAAACTTCTGTGAAACTTAGGTACCATTTCTTTGAAGCATCATTTAGTAAAATGGGCTGATGCATGCAAAAAATATTCATAATGGAAAGTCAGTTTAATCAGTTTCAACAAGATTATGGGAACATGAATATAAACAAGCACTGGCAAAGACAAGTAGGTCCAACATTGGTGGTCAGTCTTTTGGTTTTGTCAATGTGTGTCTGTTTTGACATGGCTTTTGTAACACTTTATTGTTGTGGGAGCTGCTGGGCCCTCACCATTTTAACAAATATTAGCAAAAAGTAAAAATATTTTTGGGCGCAATAAGCACACATTGCCACAGTAGTTCCTGGCACTGAACAAAACTACTTTATGTGCCAGTATGATCCTTGTGAAAGAGTGGATTGTGATTATTGTATTGTAATGTAACATGAATCTGTAGACCATGGAACTTGTCACATGTGAGTGTATCCAGGCGATGAGTAGGAGCGGGCTCTGCAAATAGGATCAGTCATAGTGAAGCCAGCCTATTGATGGACAAAGATATATTTTTAATAAAACAATAGGTCTTGGTTAACACCAGACCTCTTTAGTGGCCCAGTTCTTAAAGAATGTCAAAGAAGAGTACCCTTTGTATGTCTTTGCATCAGTGCAGATTTTACTATTTCATGAATTCACAAGAATGTACAGAAGTAGACTAGGAAATGTAGTCACAGAAAATATCTGGGAACTGTACTTTAGCACAGGCAAATATGCAGGTGTAGATTTGCTCATGTGAAAATCTGTTGACCGTTTACAAGTTCACTTTCCCTTCAATCACTTTTCTCCCAAGTATGTGAAATGTTTTAGTTGTGACCCTTGTCAGGAGTAAATTTCCAACCTTTCTCAGTAGGGGCAATGATTAGAGAAGAGCGAATGAAAACTCTTAAAACATACAATAGGTTTGCATAAACTAAAAAAGGCATCCCAGCCTTGCAACTATTGCTTACCGGTACCTCCCGCCCCAGTATGTAGATCTGTGGAAAGGTGGCAGAAAAAAAGAAATTGCTAGTATTCAAGCCCTACTATATTACAAGCTGTGGCATAATTAGAGAGGCTATTAGCAGAGCTCTTTATGAGATTGCTGACATAATTTGTCGCCATACTACATAGCACCAAAAGGACAAGTAGAGTTTTTACAGGACAAGTAGATTTATGAAGCAACCTGTCCCATGGACACATAGATATTTTATTAAATTCCACACCACCGGACAAAACATAGATCTCTGCAATGTGTGTATTAACCAACAGATGTACCTTACATTTAGACTCCAGCACGATGGATATAAAAGAAGAAGGAGAGGAAGCTCTCTCTTTCAAGGCCAGTTGCTACCAAGCTTGAATCTCCTGAGCACCAATCACCTCATTTACTGGAGGACTGAACACACACTGGGCAGGCAATTCTCTGCAAGCAGGACTGTCATTGGAAGTGCTTTCACGCGCTGAAAGAGAATGATAGGCCTGCAACCAAATATCTCTGTGAGATGGTGTCAATAATGGCACAAGTAGTTACACAACTTGTTATCGCACCTTAATGTAACTACCTGTGTCATTATTGTGTTCAGTCCGTGATAGACTGCTGATCATGCATCCGAGCTTGTGGTGTGGAATAGGATTGCCTTGGAGGGGTGGCAGGCTAAGGAGGGCTTGATCCTGCCAAAGGCAGGTAGACAGAGCACACAAAGCTGGCAGCTAAGCTCGGGGGACAGTGTGTACCTTCACTGCATGTAACTGGAGACATTTTTGAGGTAGAGCCTCATCTGGAAAAAAAAAAAACAGCCAAACCATCTGTCACCTGTTAAGTGTGTTTTTTTCCTACACATTTGTGTGGGAAGTAGCCCAGTGTGGCAAAACTACTGTCTACCCAGTTGTTGCTTATTATGAAACATACTAAAGACCTGGCAAAGGGGAGTATCATCTGTGACCCAGATAGCGTGAAATGTGCAGCAGAGACACTCCGCTTTCAACAAGTACGAGGAAACTAGGATTACCATCATCCAGCCCTACACAAACACATCCCCATCCTACAGAGTCCACACGTGTGACTGAAAAAGTTTGCAATCTTGAAAAGACCTAACGTGGGGAAGGTTCGCTAAGGATTTTTTTACCCCATTGGCAAATGTGTACTCAGGAGTCATTCCCACCCGCTAGCTACTGCCAGGCATAAATGTGTCACCTTAATACACCCTCTTCATAAAATTTTCTGAGCCTGCTTAAGATCAGAAGAGGGCTGGCCCATCTGTATGAGACCTAAGGGGGTCTCAGGTGCAATCTAAGAGGAGCCCAGAAGGGTTATACTTGCTCCCTCATGAAACCAAGACAAAGAAGTGGACTCCAAGGGTCAGTAGACTGATGTGTGGCTACAACAGCTACAAGAGTTTTTTCGGTTTTTTTTCATGGAAATACACAGTTGACCAGTGGTAACTGGACAATGACTGAACCCTGCTGTTGGCTTCTGCGTGACACAATGTGAGTCTCTAGGTGTCCCCTATGAGGTCCTGAGGGGCGGTGGATTAGAAGTGTACTCCTGTGGTGGGTTAGACTTAACACACTAAGTCAGAAGTTAAAATCTTTGACCAGGTCAAACCTGGTTGGTGTATCTGGCCCGCGCTCCATTGTTGTCAGTTTCAAATCACGCCTAGGCCCCGGGCAACGGGAACCATAGTTTTAATTTGGTTTGGGATTTTTATTGTTTTGCATTTTGACTTTATTACTGTTTTGGTACTGTATAAATACTGTACATATTGCCCTAAGTTACACCTGTCTGATCTGTGCGCCAGCTATCTGAGCTCAGGTTAATTTATTTAGTGAGTTTGAGAGTTCACCCTGATAAGAGTTGTGCTTATTCTTTGAGGTGGGTTGTCACCCACCCCAAATAAAAATCTAAAGCCATTATTATTTAGCTTTGACAGTATTTGTGAAGAGAATGTAATGAGTCAAAAGGCGGCGGAAGAATGCACCGTTTGTAAGATTATGTCTTGCGACTTTGCTTCCTGTAATTTCACTGCCTCTGACATCACTCTTTGTGAAGTCATCGGGTTACAAGTCATTTGATGTTACTTCCTCTGATGTCATCAATTATACTAAAGCCAGTGTCACTCAGACTTGAGAGCTATGTTAGCAAAAACATACAACTTGCCAGAAATGACTGAAATTGAAATATAGAAGTGTAGGTACTTACTATCATAGAATACCTGTTTACAACCGAGAGGAGCAGGTATTTTCCCTTTCAAATTAATAAGAGCAGGTACTGAGTGCTTGCCCGTTTTAAGCACTGGCCCTTGCACCTACTGCGTTGTACTGATCTGGACACTTACACATATCCTCCTGAGCGCACAGCCATACACAAGGATACTTTCACGCAGGGATACCTCCAGCACGAGATCGCACGAAGACAGTAGGCGCTGCAAACTGTCACCTACTCTCACAAGGAGAATTCTTACATACACACATTATCACAGCATGCGAGCAGTGTGTGAACATGCACACAAATAATACTACTCCATCTCGGACGTACGTATGCACACGCACGTTGAACGAGACACGATCTCAGTTAATAAGAACGGTGCTCCTTATGTGCGCACTGTTTCGTAACTAAACTCAGCCCTTGTTTTACCTGCGCAAACACCTGGTCGCTCATTTCCTCGGGTTCCCCCGTACTCCCCTGTCCGTTCATTGAAGCGCTAGGATCAGTATAGGCTTGAGGAGGGTAAGAGCTTCCTGCTAGTGCTGCCCCTGCCGCTGTACAGGGAAAGCTGACTGACAACAGAGATAGCCAATCAGAGGTCGCTTATCTCTTACCGCTTGCCAGCTAACCTTGCTTGCTTGAGGGGCTGGCCACTCAATAGCCAATAACCACTGGTTCTACTTAGATCAATCGAACTTGTTACAAAAACTTAGCCAATCAATTGCAGAAACCAGCCCACCACGTTGGAGTGACACGTACACGAAACAATTGACAGGATAAACCTGCAAAAGGGCGCGTGGTTATTGGCTAAAGCAGTATTTTTGTTCAAGCTATCCGCTTCTATGCAGAGTTTTTACTTTTTTCGTTGACAGTACGCCTACAAGCCATTAAAGATGGTCTAATGTTTCGGGATTGATGTGTGAAGGGTTAATTGTGACAGGAGAAGATAGATGTTCAGTGCTCGGGTGCCTATTTTGAGTTGTAAAGATAGTGCTTTTTATGAGTCTTGGTAAAGAGATACTTGTCGGAAAGGTATGTTAGAGATGAGAAGCATTATTTGGTGTAGCTCTCTGCCTGCATACTCCTCGATACTTGAATGGCTTGTGAGTGCAAAGGACGCAATCAGTTCTACTGGGAGAGATCATTGTGGGCCACGGTTAGGACTTTTTAAATATCGGGAATAAGGAGCATAGTAAACAGCATGCTGTGTGTGTAGGTGTAAGTAAGGACTTTAAGTGAGCTGGGTTTCAGACCCGGTAGTAATTAAAATACCCATCGATTTCTGAATAATTAATGTAACAACGCTAAGGTAATGCATGCCAGCCTTTTCGTTCCTGTTGGAATTTCACATGCTTAATACTCGTTGGAATGGAAGATTAAGTAAACTATTTTCAGGATCGTGCTTCTGTATTTTTTCATGTAGCATTGTTTTTTAACCTTGTGATTTCTGTGGACGACTATTTAACCATTATTGGCAACCGGGGACCCTCGCTGAATTATTATTGGAATCCGCCACCACCACCTCTGTGTCATATCTGGAAAGTGGGGGCAACATACAAAGTTACAGAAACAAAAATTCATCAAACAAGTATTTAAGTTATGAAATATTTTATTTAATTCACAAACAAATATAAATTTAAATTTAAATCTGAAGGTTGTAACTTTTCTAAATTCAATAGAGGCCACCCATCGTCCATATTATGTGCTGTTTGATGAACTGGCACTGCTCCCACAAGTCAATCTGGGGATACAAACCTAATTTCTAGCCTTACTTTTCAAATTTCTTCACATTTACAGAACATTAAAACATTTTAAATTTACAATTTGCTTGTTTATATACACTTTTCTGTTATGATTTAATTTTCTAAGCCAACGCGGACCCTGAGTAGGTGTATTATGTGGCATGTGGCATATTTAGTTCCACTTATGTTTAGCTTTAATATAACTATGTAGTTTTTATATGGTCATTGCTCTGTACTTATTTGTGTGTTCTGTTTTCGATCTCTAGCTGCTTCTAGTGGTTTTGGAACGTACAGGTGGTGAGATTTGCCTGCCGTTCATGGAGCCAGATGCCAGATGGGTGCTAGCAGTAGTCGTTGGTCCTCTTATAATAAAGAAGATTTGTACTTTTAAAGCGCTCCCAGGATTAGTGCTTATTTTCCACCCTGCTCTCACTCCCACCACGTCTTTACAGTAGGCGTCACAGAACCCTAGGGGACCTTTTGACAACATGTTAAGAACTGCTGATGTAGCATATTCATGTTGTATAGTGCATACTTTGAATTGAGCCGCCTCCTAGAGTTTATAATGGGCCATGATTCAGTGCTCTGGGGCACTGGCCAAAGGCAGTGTGAGTTTGTCACAATGCCTTTCAGTGGTGCAGAAACATGTTCACAGTACATGGTCATCCAATATTTGGGCTCTCTGCAGAGTGCATATGAAAATGGTAATCTATTCCATTTGCAATTATGATTTTGTGCAAATGTGTGTGAAAGAAGTACACTTTTGACAAAACAGTGACAAGGTAAAAGTACAAGGAAATACAGTGCTTATGGATGAGCTTGTGCATTGTGCGTTGTGAAGGAAGTGCATTTAGGAGAGAGTGAAAAGGAGGTGCTGAAGAAGAAAGAGATGAAGTGTCAGATATTCAGATAGACAAGATATGGAAATAAAAATACTGTATACATCTAACACTGAGCCCCTCATTATGACTCTGGTGGTCCTGGGACCGCCAGACTCACAGTGGAGGTCGGACCGCCACCAAAGCAGCGGTCCGGCCTCCACATTATGACCCTGGCAGACCCGCCACGGTCTGATTGCCTGCACCGCCAGGTTGCTGCCAGTCACCAGCCTGGTGCTGCCGGCGGTGTTAATCCGCCAGGGCAGCGCTGCCCTGGGGATTACAAGTCCCCTCTCCACCAGATTTTGCATGGCTGTCGCACCGCCATGCAAAGGCTGGCAGAGACAGGGTGCCGGGCACCCCATGGGGACCCCTGCACTGCCCATTCACTTATCATGGGCAGGGCAGGGCCCCCCATTGCCGTCCCGTTGCGCTTTTCACAGCCCAAACTACAGGCAGTGAAAAGCGCGACAGGTGCTGTCGCACCCAACGCACGCAACATTGCCACCAGCTCAATTACGAGCTGACGTCAATGTTGTGGTGAGTTTCCCACTGGGCCAGCAGAAAACTCATGATAGGGCCAGCGGGCGGAAAACCGGAGTGGCGGTTTTCTGACTGAAAGAGTTTGGCAGGCGGCCTCTGCCACGCACCAAACTCCCAATAAGGGCCTGAATGAGCACAGGACATAATTAGAACAAATTGGCCACAGCACACAGAATATATTGTCCAATCATGTAGTGAGGATAAAAAATCCCTGGTGGTGTGTTGAAGGTCTAGAGGAAGTATGAGGTAAAGAGAAATCTTGAGTCTTGTTAGTAGATGGCGTCTTTATTTGTAGAAATTAGAAATCTTAATGTCATCATAGATATACAGCCAACACGTGTTTCGTCACACAAGTGACTTCATCAAGGCTGGGCTGTCCGGCCAATTTTGTCCTTGGGTACTCTGATACCCGTATTTGTGCCTTCTGGGTAGTAGGGCACTGGGCCAAGCTGCACCAGCCTTTGCTTTATTTCATTACCTGTCAAAAACTACTGTTGTATTGCCTAGAAGTGCGGCACCATTAACCCTTACTACCCTTGTGTTTCTTCATATTGTATATTCTGAGCACAGGACATGTTGAGACACTCTGTAGACCACAACCCTTTCTGCAGGTCTCATTAATGCTTAGTTCAGTTTCACTTTCAAAATTAAATATTTTCAATAGTATTTACAACAAAATCATTATTGTTACTCAGTTATTCGAAACAGCTAAAAACCATTGCTTAAACCAATAGTCCTGGCTAGTTTTATGCGTATGTCAATTGTTGTGTTATATATCTGGACACAACAACAGAAAGCTCAGGGAGCAACCCAAATACCAGTCGGGTGGTACACTATGGAAATCACACAAATTTAGTTTATGTTTTTAAGCCATGCTCTTAATTACATAGTATATGTCTCCTTAATAGATACCCTCATACACACACACTTTTGTCATCCCACTTAAAGCCTTGGTAGCAGTAATGGAATATCAGGGGAGCTGCAGCACAGAATTTATGTGTATTAGCAAATCTCTTTGTGGCTCTTGTTTGTAATATGATACTGCTAGAAAGGATAGACATGGACTGGAAGAGCATGATTGAATTCCCCTCATAGAGGTATACGCATACTTGACACATACATGACCAGCATGGCAGATGGGGCTTCTATTGTCCTAGCTCACCTTGACCATACCCTAAAATTATGAGCTTTTTCAGTTTTTAAGGGAGCTGAACCAGGAGTCTCTGGAGAGTATCGTTCATGTATGTACATCTTTGATTACATACAGCGCAAACCTAGCTGTAGAATAGCAGGGCTTCATACATCGGTGGTATTGGGGAAAACATTTACATGTCCTTTTCATATCTTCCTCCTTGATCATTGCTTGCTGGGACAGGTGGACTATGTTCTGGCTTCCCCTTCCTTCCTGGGGCACATGGGATGAGCTCTTGCTTCAGTCAGCAATAGCACAATCCTCCTCCCTAACTACCAACTGCTGAATTTACGATCGTAGCAGCAGTGAGTACACAGTTAGAAGGAGGAGGAGTATGAGAAAGCACTTGTTTAGTGCAAAAGGGGGGAGGGGGCAAGGATAAAGCCATTGCAGGCAGTACATCCATCTTCGAATCGCTACTCAGTGAAATATGTTGAACATGTGTCATTATTTTCCAAAAACAAATGCTATAGAATGATTGGCCAATTGAGTCACAATTTCACAATCTTATTTTAATGGCAAAGCAGTTTTTCGTGCTGATTTTAAAGTGGCATGCCCTTTGCAAGTTCATCTGCCACCATAGTAAGATGGGCACTCTATTTGGACAGGAACAATTCTAAGTTTATGTTTTATCGGAACAGCACTCATCTTTAAATTTATGTTGTGTGGTAAATTCAGCAGCTTTAAGCTCCTTCTTAAATCCAGACTTATATTTATCTAATTGTAGGAAGCTGACCTGGTGTGTTTTGAGCACCTGTGGTGATATCACCTTATACCAGGTCCAGGTAGCCCCTATTAGTGAAGTGTAGTCAGTGTCTAGGAAGCCAGGCTCTATAGAGGTAGCTGTGGATGAGCAGCCATGGCTTATCTAGGAGACATGCAAAGCTTATGCAATACCACTTATAGTCACACAGCATTTACACATATGAAATAACCACACAGTGTTACAAAAATAAAGGTACTTAATTTTAGTGCCACAAATACTAAAATACTGTATAGGCAATACTCTATTAGCAGGTGAATAAACACACTATTACTGTGGTTCCCAACCTTTTGCCACCTGTGGACCCCCACTTTATCATTACTGGGACCCGGGGACCCCCACTGAATCAGTATTGGAATCCGGGGACTCCCTAATGAGTCATTACTGAAAGCTGGGGACCTAATCTGTTAATATTATGTAATTTTCTAAGCCATTGCGGACCCCCTGAGGAGGCTTAGCGGACCCCCAGGGGTCCCCGGACCACAGGTTGGGAATCACTGCACTATTATATACACTTTAGTAATCAGGAATAAAATAGAAAACAGTGCAATAACAGTAAACAACAGAGACCCGAGGGGGAGACTAAACTATCTACTAAAAAAATGGAATGCGAAAGTCAGATCCCCACCCAGGTAAGTGGAATCTGTAGAGGGGAGCTGGAGAAACTAGGAACCTCAAAAGGAAAGTATCAGGGTGCCCTTCAGCGACCAGGAAAGAAGAGGAAAGTACCTGTTTTTTCCCAAACCCACAGAGAAACTTTGTAAAAGGACTGTGCAAGACCAAAGAAACACTTGAAGAAACAGAAGTTGGATCCAGACAGAAGAGGATCTGCAAATGAAGGAGACTTAGGGGGTCATTACAACCCTGGCGGACGGTGTTAAAGCGGCGGTAAGACCGCCAACAGGCCGGAGGTAAAAATTTTGGAATTACGACCATGGCGGAAACCGCCAACAAAGACAGCCGCTTTTACACTCCGACCGCCACGGCGGTACAAACAAACAGCGCGGCGGTCACTGCCAACAGACAGGCGGAGGATAATGTACCGCCCACACTATTATGACAGGCCAATCTGCCACCTTTTCCGGGGCGGATTAACCGCAGATAAAAACACGGCGGAAACAGGAATTTAGAACGGAAAACGCCCACCTCTACACACTCCACGAGGAAGGAGGACACCATGGAGCCGGAACTCCATATTCTTCCTGCGATAGTCTTCCTGCTCCTGTACCAGGAGCACCAACGCCGGCGGCGAAGACCACGGTGAGTACTGCACCTACGACACAGGGGAGGGGGGAGGCAAAAAACAGGGACACACACATGCAACACCCCCACCCTCACCCACTACAACACACACACCAATGTATATCTAAATATTACAGTTACACCCCCAAACCCCCCTGGAAGAATGCAAAGACAAAAGGAAATGAGTGTAACCATTGTAATATATCAAAATTCAATAAGCAAATATATACATATATATATACACTATTAACCAAATATAAACCAAGATTAGTAGTCCAGGTATTGCACCATTCATAGTCCGTGGACCACTGGGCCCAAAATGCATGGGCGAGGCACACGCACAATACCAGATCAAAACAGAGAGAACACTGCAGGGGCATCAGATAGAAATACAACAGGCACCCTTAGGGGGAAGGGAAGGGGGGGCACCTCAGCCGGATGAGTGCACGACGCCAGATCGACGAGGGGGCTCGATGCCCATTGATGTATCCTGGGGAGTGCAAAGCCACAGTCTCTCAAGTCTCTCCAGTGGGTGGTTTGCCCACTGCATTATCCTGGGGAGTGCAAAGCCACAGTCTCTCAAGTCTCTCCAGTGGGTGGTTTTCCCACTGCTGCATCCTGGGGAGTGCAAAGCTACATTCTCTCAAGTCTCTCCAGTGGGTGGTTTGCCCACTGCTGCATCCTGGGGAGTGCAAAGCCACAGTCTCTCAAGTCTCTCCAGTGGGTGGTTTGCCCACTGTATTATCCTGGGGAGTGCAAAGCCACAGTCTCTCAAGTATCTCCAGTGGGTGGTTTGACCACTGCTGCATCCTGGGGAGTGCAAAGCCACAGTCTCTCAAGTCTCTCCAGTGGATGGTTTGCCCACTGCTGCATCCTGGGGAGTGCAAAGCCACAGCCTCTCAAGTGGAGAACAGTCTCCACTGGTTCGGGGGGGGGGGACTGGTGCCCAGAGTGCTTCATCCTGCCAAGGACAGACGGAGTGGATGTGATACTCCACTGGTTCTGGAGGGGGCTTTGTGCCCAGAGTGCTTCATCCTGCCAAGGACAGACGGAGTGGATGCGATACTCCACTGGTTCTGGAGGGGGCTTTGTGCCCAGAGTGCTTCATCCTGCCAAGGACAGACGGAGTGGATGTGATACTCCACTGGTTCTGGAGGGGGACTGGTCCCCAGAGTGCATCACTCACCCTGTGACGGCCCCTGTTGCGTCAGTGCCCCTCCTGGGCAACGACGATGGGGCTGGCGGGGCCCTCCTGGGCAGCGACGATGGGGTTGGCGGGGCCCTCCTGGCCAGCGGGGATGATGGCGGTCTTCTCCGCCGTGCTGCTCCTCCCAGACTTGCCAGGTTTCTTCAGCCCCTTCCCCACCTTGAGGGGAGTCACAGCTGAGTCCACACTCCCCCCGGGACCCCTGGGTGCGGCTTTGGTGGCTGGAGTCTTCCCCCTCTCCCCCCTAGCACTGGCCAACTTCTGCTGCTTTCACGGGGGGGACTGGCTGTCCTGGTGGCCGGTGCACTCCACATACCTGTGACAACAGGCACCACTGGTCCCGTAGATTTTGTGACTGAGGTGCTAGTTCGGGACCTATGAGTTGGACGGGGGACGGGGGGAATAGGTTAAGGGTGGACAGGAAAAGTTGTTTGGAGACACTGGGACGGGTAGCTGGAGGGGGTTTGGGAGTGGAGGAAGAGGTGGTGGTTGTAGGAGGTGTAAGTTTTGTGGTTTTGGGAGCAGGTGCATGCATTGGATGTATGTTGGGTGTGTGTGTGCCTGCGTTTGTGTATCTTCGGAGGGGGCGTCACAGACACACTGGGAGAGGACACAGGAGACGTGTGAATGGTAGTGGGGGTGGTGACTGCACGTGAGCGGGTTGTGCTGGTGAGTGTGCTGGTGCGGGACGTAGTGGCTGTAGAGGTAGTGCATGCAGGTGTGAGTGTAGATGAGACTGGGAGGGAGGAGGGAGACGACAAGGAGGGGGACACAGTGGAGGCAGTGGATGTTGGTGTGTCTGTATGTGTGTGATGCTTGCGTGAGTGCCTGTGGGATATGTTTGCCTGAGCTTCCCTTGTGTGGTGAGGTGTGTGCAGGCTAGTCTGATGGTGTGCTTGGGATAGGCAGAGGTACAGGGGATTGGGTCTGGGTGGAGGTAGTTGGAGGGGGGAGGCTAGACACAGGGACAATGGCTGCCATCAGTGCTGAGGCCAGAGTTTGAAAGGTTCTGTGAAGGGCCGCCTGACCAGAATGAATGCCCTCCAGGAATGCATTGGTTTGTTGCAACTCCCTTTCTACACCCTAGATGGCATTCAAAATGGTAGACTGCCCAACAGTGAGTGACCTGAGGAGGTCAATGGCCTCCTCACTGAGGGCAGCAGAGGTGACAGGGGCAGGGGCTGAGGTGCCTGGGGCGAAGGTGATGCCCACCCTCCTGGGTGAGTGGGCACGGGGCAAAGGCTGAGGGGCTGCTGGGAGGGCGGTGCTGGTAGGGGGGGTGGCGGCTGTACCTGTAGAAGTGGGGGGCACAGATGTTGCCGCCACCACAAGGGAGCTTCCATCAGAGGACGAGTCCGTGTCGCTGGTTTCAGCTCCTGTCACCGCCGTGGTGCTACCCTCGCCCTCCGTCCCACTGGTGTATTAAAAGTCCGTAGTGTGGCCCTCCATGGCCATGTGGGATGCAGCTCCCTAGTGCTCTGGTGCCACTGCTCCTCCGCATGATGATGCTAATGCACACAAGAACAGGGAGACCGCAAAAATGGGGGGGGGACAGAAGAAAGACATGTTAAGTGCAAGGCTTACCGCTACAGTTGGCGGACAAGACAGACACAGAAGCCCCCTGCACTACGTCGCGCTGTTGGGCTCTACAGTGCAATTCCTGGGAAATGGCCTACAAGGCTATGGACGACATCTGCACACATAGATGACACAAGTGCATGAACAGCTGGTGTTGGCACTCTACAGAGGTGGGGTGGGGGGCCACAGGGCCATGCCTTACGAAGGGGCCTAGCCTACGGAACTCGCCCTGGCCTAAGGAAACCCACAGCCCTCCTCTCCCACCCAGACCCCTCCACTACTCGCAAAGTCAGCTGAATGAGAGTGTACTCACCCCCTTGTGTCTGCTGTGATGCCCTCAAGCGCCCATCCAACTCCAGGTAGGCCACCGCCAGGATCCGAAACATCAGGGGTGTCATGGTTCGACGGGCACCCCTCCCACATTGGGAGGCCATCCCCAGCTGAGCCTCCGCCGTCTTCTTGCTCCAGCGGCGAATGTCCTCCCATCTTTTCCGGCAGTGGGTGCTCCGTCTGTGGTGAACCCCCAGGGTCCGGACGTCCTTGGCGATGGCACGCCAAATATCCTTCTTCTGATGGGCGCTGACCTTCATGAAATGTACAGGGGAAGAAGAGAAGTCATTACCAACTGCGCCGTCAAAGTGAGTGGCCCCCATCCCTACCCTTGCCATGTGGCACATGCACCTACCGTCTTTCATTCACTCAGAACTCTGCCCCCTTCCTTCTTACAACCAACCCTCTCCACACAGGCATAGCCCATACAACATGCTCTCTGTGTACTTACCTGTTGGTCTGGAGGACCGTAGAGTAGCGTGTACTGGGGGAGGACCCCATGGACGAGCTTCTCCAACTCCTCCGATGTGAAGGCAGGGGCCCTTTCCCCAGACGCACGAGCCATTGTCTCTTCCAGACCGAGGTCACAGCAGCACTTGCAGTATAGGTCCTCTCCTGTCGAAGATCAGGTATTGAGTGATTCAACAGATAGAAAATGGCGGTCACGTCCACGGGGGTGCGTACCGTCACCGCCGGCGTACGTCGTCATTGGCTCCTGGGACCCATAGGGTCCAATGTTAACCAATGCAGCATTGTGCCGCGGTCTTCGACCGCCTACCGCGACGGTGTACAATGCCAGCGCAGTTACCTCACATCCCATTGTCCCACTTTACAGGTCAGGCAGCCCCCATTTCAGGGGCCCACATGGCCTTATTAACAACTGCGTCACACATACCTAGGCCTACTATCAACACACATACAGGCCACATTTTGTGATTGAATGGTGTTATGTGTAGTCTGTGGGTACATACTTCTGAGTTGTTTGACTCTGTGCTCGCTGTTGTCCTTTATAGGCACCGTCCGCTGGGAGATGTGAGGAGATGACGGAATCCTCCGGTGTACCGACTGCTGGTGGACTTGTCGACAATGGAGGAGCGACATTTGATCATCACCTACAGGTTTGACCGTGCCACAATCCAGGAACTGTGTACCCAGTTGGAGCCAGACCTGATGTCAGCAATCCGCAACCCCACAGGAATCCCCCTCAAGTGCAGGTGCTGTCAGTGCTCCATTTCCTTGCAAGTGGGTCTTTTCAAACAACAGTGGCCATAGCATCAGGGATGTGCCAGCCCATGTTTTCCAACGTGTTGTCCAGAGTGTTGTCTGCCCTGCTGAAACACATGCGGACCTACATTGTTTTCCCTCAGGTGGAGGATTTGCCTACAGTGAAAGGTGATTTCTATGCCCTGGGACATATCCCCAACATCATAGGTGCCATTGATGGGACACATGTGGCCTTGGTACCCCCTCACAGGAGTACAGGAACCGGAAGAGTTATAATTCCATGAATGTACAGATGGTATGTTTGGCAGACCAGTACATCTCCCATGTGAATGCCATGTTCCCTGGCTCAGTGCATGACGCCTACATCATGTGGAATAGCAGCATCCCTTATGTGATGGGTCAACTCCAGAGGCACCGTCTGTGGCTATTAGGTGACTCTGGTTACCCCAACCTGTCATGGCTACTGACCCCGGTGAGGAATCCCAGGACAAGGGCAGAGGAACACTACAATGATGCCCATGGGCGAACTAGGAGGGTGATCGAGCGGACCTTCGGCCTCCTGAAGGCCAGGTTCAGGTGCTTCCATATGACAGGTGGATCCCTATTCTACTCACCAAAGAAGGTGTGGCAGATCATTGTGGCCTGCTGTATTCTTCATAACTTGGCTTTGCGACAACAGGTGCCTTTTCTGCAGGAGGATGGTCCATATGGCGGTGTTGTGCCAGCTGTGGAGCCTGTGGACAGTGATGAGGAGGAAGCAGAGGAAGAAGACATGCAGAACAGGGACTCAGTCATCCAGCAATATTTCCAGTGAAACACAGGGGAGAATACATTCCTGCCTACTACATGTACTTTTACACTTCTACCTCTATCCTGTCTGTCGATTTCACCCAGTATATGGTCACTGAGTTGTCACTTTCCCTTACGGTTTCACAGGTGTGGGTCCCAACGTGTGTCATCTGCTTAGATTCCTCATGGACTAGAGCTGTGTGACATAGGTATGTTGACATTACCATTTCCCGAACATTTTGTCACTGAAATTGCAAATACACTATTTCGAAATCACAGACAGACTCCTGATCTTTTGGTGTTTAGGTGTGTTTATTTAAATACAAAATATTGGAGGGTGAAGTTAAATGGTGAGGGGTGATGGTGGAGGAATGTCCATTCTATTAGTCTCACAGGTGCATTGCCCAAATGGGCATAGGAAGTGGAGCTGGGGCAGTTTCAATATGGACAGGGTGACAAAGTGGGACAGTGGGATGACAGTCAGGGTGGTCTCATTTCTTGGCAGGGGTCTTGGCATCGTGCTCTGTCTTGTTCCTGGATCTCAGGGACCGTTTGCGGGGTGGTTCTCCGTCTGCAAGGGGTGGGGTGCTGGTGTGGTGGTCCTGTGGCGGGGCGTCCTGTCCACTATCACCGGCGGAGGTGGTGGGCAGTTCATCGTCTATGCTAGTGTCAGGGGCCCCTTGTAGTGCCACAGTGTCCCTTCTGGTTTTGAGTACTTCCTTAAGCAACCCTACGATGGTGCCCAGGATGGAGCTGATGGTTCTGAGTTCCTCCCTGAACCCCAAATACTGTTCCTCCTGCATGCGCTGGGTCTCCCGAAACTTGGCCAGTACCGTTGCCATCGTCTCCTGGGAGTGGTGGTAGGCTCCCATGATGGAGGAGAGGGCCTCGTGGAGAGTGGGTTCCCTTAGCCTGTCCGCCCCCTGTCTTACAGCAGCCCTCCCAGTTCCCCTGCGTTCCTGGGCCTCCGTCCCCTGGACCGTGTGCCCACTGCCACTGCCCCCAGGTCCCTGTTGTTGTTGGGGTGGTGGGTTATCCTGGGTTCCCTGTGGTGGTGGACACACAGCTGATTGACGTGTCCTGGGGACGGAGGTATGGGCCCACTGGGTGGGTGCTGTGCCGGTGACTCCAGAGAGGGGAAGGTCTGTGGTGGCCTGTGCCTGTGTGAGGGGAACCAACTGCCCCGAGGCCCACAATGGTCCGGGCTGGTCATCTAGATCCAGGTGGACAGAGGTGCTTTCATCACTGTGGGCCTCTTCTGTGGGTGGAGTGGAGATGTCTGGACCCTCCTGTCTGGTGACGTTGGATAGTGGTCCTGCAGGGGTGTAAAGGCATGATTATTGCATCTGTGTGTGGCATGGTGTGCAATGGGTGGGTGAGCGTGTACCCCAGTGCTGGCATTCCTGTTTGGGGGCTTGTCTGATGATGGTTAAGGGGGGTGTATGAGTATGTGCAGTGGCCAAGCTTTAGTGATGGGTGTCCATGCGTTGGTGTTGCAAGCAGGGCTTGGTGTGGGGATGGGTGGTTTGTGATATTGGTACATTTGTGAGGAGTTGGAGTGATAGGGGTGGGGGCGAGAGTGGGGGTATGTGATAGCAAGCAGGTAGGGTGGGGGATATGGTAGTCAAAGGTTTGACTTACCAGAGTCCATTCCTCCACCGACTTCTGCAAGGCCCTCAGGATGCAGAATCACCAAGACCTGCTCCTCCCATGTTGTTAGTTGTGGGTGAGGAGGTGGGGGTCCGCCGCCAGACCGCTTAACCGCCTGGTGGTGTCTTGAGACCACGGAACGCACCTTCCCCCGTAGGTTGTTCCACCTCTTCCTGATGTCCTCCCGATTTCTTGGGTGTTGTCCCACTGCGTTGACCCTGTCGACTATTCTTCGCCATAGCTCCATCTTCCTTGCAATGGAGGTGTGCTGCACCTGTGCTCCAAATAGCTGTGGTTCTACCCGGACGATTTCCTCCACCATGACCCTGAGCTCCTCCTCCGAGAACCTGGGGTGTCTTTGCCGTGCCATGGGGTGGTGTAGGTGATGTGTGGGATGGTGTGTGTGGTGATAAGTGTGGTGATATGTAGTGGTGTGTGGTGTTTTGTGCGTGGAAGTTGTGTGGGTGATGGTGTTGTGTGCCTGTGGATGCTAGTTTGTGGATGGTGGTGTCTCTCTCTGGCCTTCTCTCTGTAATAGTGATCGTAGGGGTTTGTGGGTGATGTGGGTGTGTGTTTTATATAGTATTGGGTGTGTAGGAGTGGTGTGTGTATGGGTATCAGGTGTGTGTATTTCGAATTGTCCAATGTGGCTGTGTATTTGAGATGTGTGTGTATTTTGAGCGCGGCGGTGTGTACCGCCAATTGAATACTGCGGTTGAAAGACCGCCGCGTGGATTCGTGTGTCATGATAGTGTGGGCGTTTTTCTGTTGGCTTGACGGTGGAGGATTTTATTTCGCCAGTTTATCACTGACCTTTGGTGTGGTGGAATTGTGTGGGTGTCTGAATTTTGTCGGATTCCGAGATGTGGGTCATAATATCTGTGGCGGAATTCCGCTGCCGCGGCGGTGTGTTGGCGGTCTTCTGCACGGCGGTAAGCGGCTTTTACCGCCAATGTTGTAATGACCGCCTAAGTCCAGTTCCAGTTGGAGTGTCAAGTTGGGGCAGGAGCTACTACCCACCCTTCTGGAGATGCAGGACCAGGTCGACGGTGAAGACCAGGGGTGGGATATGAAGCACAGGAGCAGATGAAGAGTTCCAGAAGTGGTGCAGTCAATGCCCCATGTCGGAAGGAGAGTTGCAGTCCATCAGTGGTGTGAAAAAAACACCAACAAGCCTTGGCAAAGGCAAGAGTCGCAGATGAAGAGTTGCAGAGCTGCTAGGGACCAGGAAGGTCCGATGAGACTCAACCCAAGGAGGGGAGTCCCAGGCGACCCTCAGCAGTGAGGAGAGCCAGAATCTGAGGATGCAGCCCCCACAGGCAACTCAAAGGCAGCAGGCACAGGGATCGCAGTGAGGCCCACTCAGCACACGTCGCTGGAGCAGCAGGCAGGAGACTACGAGTTGCAGAGAATAGTGCTGGGGCTAAACGCAGAGCCTGAAGATCCCTTGGAAGAAAAGCCAACAAGCCTTGGTAGCTGCAAGAGTCGTGGTGCAGAGGGGTACCATCCTGCAAGGAGAGGCAAAGACTCACTACCTCCAAAGTTGGGCAGCTGGTAGAGGGGACCATGGAGACCACTCAAGACCACCACCTGTGTTGCAGGATCCATGGAGGGTTGCAGGAGAGAGGACCCATGCTGCCGGTCGTTGTTGAATTGGGTGCCTGAGGATGCAGGGGAGTGACTCTTTCACTCCAAGGGAGATTCCTTCTTGCTTCTTGGTGCAGGCTAAATACTTGCTGCCCTCAAAGGATGCACAGCTGGGGAAATGTTGCAGTTGCTGGAAGGAGCCAGAGAAACAATGATGCAGAGAGAAGTTGTTGCTGGTGCTGCAGATTGTAGGTTCCTGTGAAGACCAGTTGTGATTCCAGTGGCCAGAGTTCAAAGTAAACATTGCAGAGCAATCCTGCTGGAATCCTGCACGTCGAATCTGAGGACCCACCCAAGAGGGAGAGCCTAAATAGCCCTGGCAGGGGGATTGGTCACCTAGCAAGGTGACCACCTATCAGGAGGGGGCTGTGATGTCACCTGTTTGACCTGGCCACTCAGATGCTCCCAGAGGCCTCTGACCACCTTGGATTCAAGATGGCAGAATCAAGGGGCCACCTGGAGGAGCTTTGGGCACCACCCCTGGGGTGGTGATGGACAGGGAGTGGTCATTCCCCTTTCCATTGGCCAGTTTCACACCAGAGCAGGGACTGTAGGTCCCTGAACCAGTGCAGACTGCTTTATGCAAGAAGGGAACCAAATGTGCCCTTCAAAGCATACTAGTGACTTGGGGAGGCTACCCCTCCCAAGCCTATTTCCAAAGGGAGAGGGTGTTGTCTCCCTCTCTCAAAGGAAATCCTTTGTTCTGACTTCCTGGGCTTGAGCTGTTAAAGCAGCAGGAGGGCATAAACCTGTCTGAAGGATGGCAGCAGTGCGGGCTGCCTGTGAAAACTCTGAAAACTGGTAGGAGCAAAGCTGTGGGTCCCCTAAGGAGCCCCCAGAGTGCATGGAATTATACAACCAATACTGGCAACAGTATTGGGGTATGAATCCGACATGTTTGATACCCAATATGCCCAGGTTCGGACAGCAGGAAAAAAGTGGAGATTACCATGCCAAAAAGAGGGTACTTTCCTACACTAATAATAGCTGCAGTTCATTATTCATCATGATGGAACTCAACGCAGCACAATCAAAATCATCCACACAAAAACACTGGTGTGTCAACATTAGGATTAAGGTAAGTGCCCATTCTCCCTTGAAGGCACCACTATAAAACATGTTCCCCGTCCACAGCAACATACAATTTTCCTTCAATTAAGCGATCTTGAAAGGACACTGTGGTAATAAAATAATCCAACATGTCAATTTTCTTTTTAACATATCCATACACATTCACATCATTTGGCTCCAATTTTTTACTTTCCATGCACAATTGAAATACCCATCAGACGTGATGACAAAGGGCAAACTTATATCAGTCATTTCCAGAATCACCATGGTCTGAGGTATATACTGACATATTTAGTCCCTGTAAATGTTTAGCTGCAGGTAAAAGATATTTCTTGGTTCTTATTGACTACAAAGTGGACTGAAGTGGAATGGTTATCAAATCTCAATACTGCACCAGTAGTCACATTTTTGGGCAAATGTTTCCACAGAGGGAGTTTTCCATGTTACATTACTAGTGATAATGGAGTACATTTTGCCTCACGCCAACTTTCTTAATATTTTGCAAAGTGTGGAGTAAAGCACATCTGCGTTGCTCAGAAGAGGACTGCTGGACATATTCAATGAAAATCCTTCATTTACTTTATATGCAGTTAACATGAAGTAAATTCAAAACACACATTTTGAATAAACATGCTCAAAATATAGATTACCTTAAAGTCTGTTAAACATGAAGAAAATCCTAAAATATCTGTTTTGACAAAGCACACATGAGAATGGAAGGAGAGCAATCATTTTCACATGACATATGATTGCTTAATGTAAATAGCGTTAAATACGAATTGTTAGAAATGGGGTCTTTGGTTGACAGTCAGGTTACCCCCTGTTCAAGCAAGGACCCTCACTCTAGTCAGGGTAAAAGAGAATCACGCTCAGCTATCCCCTGCTTACCCCCTTGGTAGCTTGGCAGAGCAGTAGGATTAACTTCAGAGTGCTAGGTGTAAAGTATTTATACCAACACACAGAGGAACTTAATGAAAACACTACAAAATGATACACCAGTTTAGAAAAATAGGAAATATTTATCTAAACAAAAAAACCCAAAACAACAAAAATCCGACATACACAAGTCAAGTTATGAATTTTTAAAGATTAAACTAAAAAATAGTGCTTAGAAACAAAAATGCTTCAATGAGGTGTTAACACGGCGTCGTGACGGAGTCGTTCCCAGCAAGCCGACACCAGTGGCGCCGTACACAGAGTCACGTAGAACCCCAAGTTACAGTACCTTTGGTGAAGAATGAAAACAAGTCGATGCGCGAAATCGGGGATCGCAGCGGCTGTGCGAAATGTTGAATCCGCGCACTTCGAGCAGCGTCGGTCACGATATGTTGCGGCGACTTCCACGGAGTCGCGGACTTCAGCGAGGCTGCATCGGCGTCGGGCCTGCGAAGGTCGTCGCGTTCCAGCAAAGATCACGGAGTCGGTTGCAGGCAGCGTCACCGGATTCAGCAGCGGCGGCGGTCCGAAGTCGTCCGGAGTCGATTTCCTTGGATTTCCACCAGCTTTCCTTTCAAGGGCCCAGGGACTGGATAGGGCACCACTTATCAGAGCAGGGTTCTCTCCAGAGACTCCAGATGTTGGCAGAAAGAAGTCTTTGCTGTCCCTGAGACTTCAAACGACAGGAGGCAAGCTCTATCAAGCACTTGGAGATTTCTTCACAAGATGGAAGGCACACAAAGTCCAGTCTTTGCCCTCTTACTCTGGCAGAAGTAGAAACTGCAGGATAGCTCCACAAAGCACAGTAGTCAAAGGCAGGGCAGCACTTCTCAGCTCTTCAGCTCTTCTCCAGGCAGAGGTTCCTCTTGATGTCCAGAAGTGATCTAAAGTCTGTGGTTTTGGGTGCCCTTCTTAAACCCAATTTCTCCTTTGAAGTAGGCCTTCTTGAAAGTAAAGTCTCTTTTGAATGTGAAATCCTGCCATGCCCAGGCCAGGCCCCAGACACTCACCAGGGGGTCGGAGACTGCATTGTGTGAGGGCAGGCACAGCCCTTTCAGGTGTAAGTGACCACTCCTCCCCTCCCTCCTAGCACAGATGGCTCATCAGGATATGCAGGCTACACCCCAGCAACCTTTGTGTCACTGTCTAGTGTGAGGTGCAACCAGCCCAACTGTCAAACTGACCCAGACAAGGAATCCACAAACAGGCAGAGTCACAGAAATGGTGTAAGCAAGAAAATGCTCACTTTCTAAAAATGGCATTTTCAAACACACAATCTTAAAATCATCTTTACTAAAAGATGTATTTTTAAATTGTGAGCTCAGAGACCCCAAACTCCAGATGTCCATATGCTCCCAAAGGGAATCTACACTTTAATCAGATTTAAAGGTAGCCCCCATGTTAACCCATGAGAGGGACATGCCTTGCAACAGTGAAAAACGAATTTAGCAATATTTCACTGTCAGGACATATAAAACACATTACTATGGCCCTCATTACAACCCTGGCGGTCAGTGATAAAGTGACAGGAATACTGCCAACAGGCTGGTAGTAAACAAATGGAATCACGACCATGGCGGAAACCGCCAACACAGACAGCCACTTTAACACTCCGACCACCGCGGCGGTAACCGCCAACAGACAGGCGGCAGACAATGTACCGCCCACTCTATTATGACACACCAGTCCGCCATCTTTTCTGGGGCGGTACCAACGCCATCATAAGCATGGCGGAAACAGGACTTGGAACGGAAACCACTCACCTCTCGACACCCAACGAGGAACCAGGACGCCATGGAGCCCGAGTTACACGTGTTACCAATGTTGGTTTACCCCCTCTTCTACCAGGAACATCAAAGACGGCGGCTATGAACACGGTAAGTACTGCATCTAGCACACAGGGGAGGGAGGAGGAAAAAGAGAGAGACACACACACACAACACCCCCACCCCCACCCTCACCAACACACACATAAACACATGCAGCAACATTACATTGACACCCCGTAAACCCCTGGAAGAACGCAAGGATCAAATGAAATGATTGTAACAAGTGTAATCATCGAAAATCCAGATAGCCCAACATAAATTTAAAAGATCAGTATATACAAATATTCACAGTATGTACACAAGTCCGAATACTGTTTCCTTACATGTCCGTGAACCAGTGGTCCCAAAAAGCATGGGCGAAGCCCACACATGACACCTGCCTCAAAACGGAGAGAACACTGCTGGGGCATCATGTTGAAAAAAAACAGGCATCTCAGGGGGAAGGGGAGGGGGGGCACCTCAGCCGGATGATGGGATGACGCCACTGCTCCACGAGGGGGCTCCATGCCCACTGCTTGGTCCTGGGGAGTGCAAAGCCACAGTCTCTCAAGTCTCTCGAGTGGGTGGGTTGCCCACCGCTTTATCCTGGGGAGTGCAAAGCCAAAGTCTCTCAAGTCTCTCAAGTGGGTGTTTTGCCCACTGCTTCATCCTGGGGAGTGCAAAGCCACAGTCTCTCAAGTGGATGCTGTTCTCCACTGTTTCTGGAGGGGGTCCTGTGCCCAGAGTGCTTCATCCTGCCAAGGACTGGGGTAGTGGATGCTGTTCTCCACTGGTTCTGGAGGGAGCATGGTGCCCAGAGTGCTGCACCTGGGGTGTGGCAGCTCCCATTCCCTCAAGTGTGTGTCTGAGCCACGAGATTTTCTGTGAACAGGTAGCATGATCCTCTATGGTGGCAGAGACACACTCCTCCCTGCGGTGACTTAGCCTGCCAACTGCTGGTACTGCCAGTGCTGGTTGTGGTGCCTCATGGAGTCTGTGCAGGGTCCAGGACGTCTCCTGCAGCCTCGGACAACTGCCCACTGGGGATGATGCTGATGTCAGCTGTGGTGGCACTGGCTGGGCACGTCCCGGGGCAGGTGGCGGTGTCTGCGGAGGAGATACTGCCGGTGGTGCTGGTGTCAGCACCTGTGGAGGGAGACAGCAGCACGTCTCCAGCAGCCTCAGGCGGATGCCCACTGGGGATGATGCTGAGGACAGTAGCAGAGGCAGCAGACGTGAAGGTGGCGGTGTAGGTGGCGGTGGCCACCGCCGTACAGGTTGCTGTTCTGTCTTGCAGAACGGTTGACACCAGTCCCTCACCCGGAGGCTCCGTGCCCTGAGCTGACTTCCCTTTGGCCTTGTGTCCCTTGGAAGTCACTGCTGGGACCTTGGCACTCTCCTCTTTTGTCTTGGAGGAGGCCTTGCTGGGTGGTGGCTGGTCTGATGGTGTGCTTGGGAAAGGCTGAGGTAGAAGGGATTGGGTTGGGGTAGTGGAGGTTGGAGGGGGAGGCTGGACACAGGGACAATGGCTGCCATCAGTGCTAAGGCCGGAGCCCTCTGTTGGGCTGCCACGCCAGAATGAATGCCCTCCAGGTATGCATTTGTTTGCTGCAAATGCCTCTCGACACCCTGGATGGCATTCAGAATGGTTGACTGCCCAACAGTGAGAGATCCCAGGAGGTCAATAGCCTCCTCACTGAGGGCAGCAGGGCTGATTGGGGCAGGGCCTGAGGTGCCTGGGGCGAAGGAGATGCCCACCCTCCTGGGTGAGCGGGCACGGGAAACACGCTGAGGGGCTGCTGGGAGGGCGGTGCTGGTAGGGGGGGTGGCAGCTGTACCTGCTGTTGCGGTGGGCACAAAGGTGCCAACCACTACAAGGGAGCTCCCATCAGAGGAGGAGTCGCTGTTGCTGGTGTCTCCTCCTGTACCCATCGTGGAGCTCCCCTTGCCCTCCGTCCCTCCGGTGCCTTCAGACTCCGTACATTCTCCCTCCTGGGCCATGTGGGTTGCAACTTCCTCCTGCTCCGGTGTCAATGCTCCCCCGCCAGAGGATGCTAATGCACACAAGGACAGGGTGACAAAACAAAAAGTGGGGGAAAGACAGAGGAGACACATGGTCAATGCCAGCAACAACACCACAGTTGGCGGACACAACACACAGGAAGCAGCCATATGCACTAGGCCATACACTAACTGTGCTTGGGAAAT
The DNA here is from genome assembly GCF_031143425.1 of Pleurodeles waltl. NCBI lineage: Eukaryota > Metazoa > Chordata > Amphibia > Caudata > Salamandridae > Pleurodeles > Pleurodeles waltl. The sequence continues at coordinate 785,318,348 of NC_090442.1, read as the reverse complement.
TCGCCTGCCCATGGGGGACTGTGCCTAAGCCCATTTGATGCACACCTGGAACCCACAGGAGCCTCACCAGGTGTAGATGGCCAGTACTACTTTTGGGGTTGGAGTGCCACAGAGCCTGGCTAACAATGGACCTACCCTAGCAAGTTTGGCCTGGTCTAGGGGAGCCCACAGCCCACTTCCCCCACCCAGACACCTCATACAGCGCGCAGAGTCAGCTGAATGTGACTGTACTCACCCCCTTGTGGCTGCTGTGATGCCCTCAAGCGCCCATCCAACTCAGGATAAGCCACCGCCAGGATCCTGTACATCATGGGGGGTCATGGTGCGACGGGCACCCCTTCAATGTTGGGAGGCCATTCCCAGTTGGGCCTCCACCGTCTTCTTGGTCCAGCGGCGCAGGTCATCCCATCTTTTGCGGTAGTGGGTGCTCCATCTATGGTAGACCCCAGGGTCTGCACTTCCTTGGCGATAGCACGCCAAATACTCTTCTTCTGGTGGGCGCTGACCTACAGGAAAAGTGAAGTTAGAATGGATTTAACTCCCCCGTCCGGTTCTTCTTACTCATTGGCCACAACTTCCCACCCTGGCCCAGAAACACATACACTGACCATCCTCACATGCTGGCCTCAGCCCAACCCCCCCTGTATCTTCCATCCACCCCTCTCCATCCATTCATGTCCCATCCATCATGCTCGTGGTGTGCTCACCTGTTTGTCTGGAGGACCGTAGATTAGCGTGTGCTGGGGGAGGACCCCAGCCACCAAGTTGTCCAACTCCTCCGCGTGAAGGCAGGGGCCCTTTCCCCAGGCACTGTAGCCATTGTCGCTTCCAGACTGAGGTCACAGCAGCACTTGCAGTGTAGGTCCTCTCCAGTTGAAGGTCAGGTATCAAGTGAGTGAACAGATAGAAAATATCGGTTACGTCTGCGGCGGTGCGTACCATCACCGCCGGCGTACTTCATCATTGGCTCCTGGAACCCATAGGGCCCAATGATAACCAATGCGGAATTGCGCTGCGGTCTTCGTCCGCCTACCGCAACGCTGCACAACGCCAGCGCAGTTACCTCATTGCCCCTTGTCCCTCCTTATGGGTCAGGCAGCCTCCATTTCAGGGGGCCACATGGCAGGGCACCTAACTGCGTCACAGCACTTTTGGGCAGGAATACTGACAGACAGCGCCACACACCGCTTACATCACAATTGTTCAAAACACCCTTGTGCAAGCTATGTGGTGTCTGACCCTCTGCTCACCCTTCTCCTCCATAGGGCACATCCGCTGGGGCAGATGATGAGATGGCGTCATCCTCCGGTATACAGACCCCTGGTGGACCTGTCGACAATGGAAGACAGACACATCATTATCACCTACAGACTTGATCGTGCCACATTCCAGGAACTGTGTGCCCAGTCGGAGCCAGACCTGATGTCAACTATCCGCCATCCCACAGGAATCCCCCCTCTAGTGCAGGTACTGTCAGTACTCCATTTCCTGGCAAGTGGTTCCTTTCAAACAACAGTGGCCATGGCATCAGGGATGTCCCAGCCAATGTTCTCTAACGTGTTGTCCAGAGTGATGTCTGCCCTGCTGAAACACATGCGCAGCTACACATAGTTTTCCCTCAGGTGGAGGATTTGCCCACAGTGAAAGGTGACTTCTATCCCCTGGGACATATCCCCAACATCATTGGTGTCATTGATGGTACACATGTGGCAATTGTCCCACCCCGCAGGAATGAACAGGTGTACAGGAACCGCAAAAGCTACCGTTTAATGAATGTGCAGATTGTGTGTTTAGCAGACCAGTACATCTCCCATGTGAATGCCAAGTATCCTGGCTCAGTGCATGACGCTTACATTTTGAGGAATAGCAGCGTCCCTTATGTGATGGTTCAACTCCAGAGGCATAGTGTGTGGCTAATAGGTGAGCCCAAGGTCCCAACACAGTTTGAATAGGTGTCTGGGTATGGGAGAGTCCCTAAGGGTTGGTGTGTGTCTAACAGTTGTCCCTCGATCTTTGCAGGTGACTCTGGTTACCCCGATCTGTCATGGCTACTGACCCCAGTGAGGAATCCCAGGACAAGGGCAGAGGAACGCTACAATGAGGCACATGGGCGAACTAGGAAGATAATAGAATGTACATTCGGCCTCCTGAAGGCCAGGTTCTGGTGCCTCCATCTGACAGGTGGCTCCCTATACTACTCACCGAAGAAGGTGTGCCAGATCATCGTGGAATGCTGTATGTTGCTCAACCTGGCTTTGCAACGCCAGGTGCCTTTTCTGCAGGAGGATGGGCCTGATGTTGGTCTTGTGGCAGCTGTGGAGCCTGTGGACAGTGAGGAAGAAGAGGCAGAAGAAGAAGATATAGACAACCGAAACAACATCATCATGCAATACTTCCAGTGAGACACAGGTAAAAGACTGGCACTGCTCCTCTCATATCATACTACTGTAGGACATTGCATGATTCTGAGTATTTTACCTCTGTGTATGGACCCTGACAGTTCACTTTGGCTTTCCATTTCACAGATCTGGGTACCACGTTCTGCCTTCTGCTATGTTTACTGCTGCCCAACAACTGTAGAACATTGGTATGTGATAATGAACATTGACATTGGCATTTGTCAGAGAGGTTGTAATAACACACTTCTGAAAGTACAGACTGACTCCAGATCGTTTTGTGATTCAAGGGTGTTTATTTAAGTGCTATTCAGTGGAGGTGTATGTGCAATGGGCAGGGGTGATGGTGGAGGAATGTCCATGGTGGAGTCCAGTCTATTGGTAGCACAGGTGCATAGTCCAAGTGGGCATAGGAGGTTGAGTGATGGCAGTTCAAGGTGGACAGGGTGATATAGTGGTACAGAAGTGTGACATTCAGGAGAGTCTTATTTCCTGGCGGGGGTCTTGGCAGTGTTCTCTGTCTTGTGCCTGGATCTCAGGGACTGTTTGCAGGGTGCTTCTCCTTCTGCTGGGGTGGGGTGCTGATAACCTGTTGGTCCTGTGGCGGGACTTCCTGTCCACTAGCGCCGGCGGAGGTGGAGGGCTGTTCATCGTTCAGGCTAGTGTCAGGGGCCCAGTGGTGTGCACTGCCTCCCTCATGGTGTTGGCCATGTCAGCCAGCACCCCTGCAATGGTGACCAGGGTGTTGTTAATGGACTTCAAGTCCTCCCTGATCCCCATGTACTGTTCCTCCGGCAGCCGCTGGGTCTCCTGCAACTTAGCCAGTACCGTGCCCATGGTCTCCTGGGAATGATGGTATGCTCCCATGATGGTGGAGAGTGCCTTGTGGAGAGTGGGTTCCCTGGGCCTGTCCTCCCCCTGTCGCACAGCAGTCCTCCCAGCTTCCCTGTTATCCTGTGCCACTGTCCCCTGAACTGTGTGCCCACTGCCACTGACCCCAGGTCCCTGATTGTCTTGGGTTAGTGGGGTTGCCTGGGGTCCCAGTAGGTGTGGACACACTGCTGATTGACGTGTCCTGGGGACAGTGGCATGGGCCTGCTGGGTGGGTGCTGTGGTGGTGTTTCCTGAGGGGGGAGGTTCTGTGGTGGTTTGTGACTGTGGCAGGGGAACCGACTGTCCAGAGGTCCCTGATGGGCCGGGCTAGTCATCTTGATCCAGGCGTGCCGAGCTGCTGTCATCACTGTGGGCCTCTTCTGTGGGGGGACTGGATGTGGCTGGCACCTCCTGTCCGGTGACGTTGGGTAAAAGTCCTGTTGGGGTGTAAATGCATAGTTATTGTATCTTTATGTGGCATCTTGGTCAATGGGTGGGGTACACTCTACTCCTGTGCTTGCATTATTGGTTTGGCCCTTGTGTGATTGCTGATTTTGTGGCCTGGGTGAGCCTCTCGACTGGACTTGCTTTGGTGATGGGTGTCCATCCATTGTTGTTACATGCAGGCCTTGTTATTGGGATTTGTGGGTTGTGATAGTGGGGTATCTGTGGAGTGTTGGGGTGATGGGTGTGAGGGTAGGGGTAGGAATTTGTGATGGCATGCAGGTAGGGTGTGGGGGATATAATAGTAAAGATATTACTTACCAGAGTCCAGTCCTCCTGCTACTCCTGCGAGGCCCTCAGAATGCATGATTGCCAAGACTTGCTCCTCCCATGTTGTTAGTTGTGAGGGAAAAGGTGGGGGTCCTCTGCACAGCTACCTGGTGTCTGGATACCACGGTACGCACCTTACCCCGTAGGTCCTTCCACCTCTTCCTGATGTCATCCCGTGTTCTGGGGTGCTATCCCACTGCGTTGACCCTGTCAACAATTCTTCACCATAGCTCCATCTTCCTTGCAATGGATATCTGCTGCACCTGTGATCCAAATAGCTGTGGCTCTACCCGGATGATTTCCTCCACTGTGACCCTGAGCTCCTCCTCAGAAAACCTGGGGTGTCTTTGAGGTGCCATAAAGTGGTGTGGGTGATGTGTGAGGTGATGTTTGTTGTGCTGTGTGATGTGTTGTGTTGGGGTGTGTTCTTTGAGATGCGTGGATGTTGCATGAGTGATGGTGTTGTGTGCCTGTGGATGCTGGTGTTATGTTTGCTATTCTCTCTCTTTGTGCTTCTTCCAAAAATGTTTGTTGTAAGGGGTTGTGGGTAATATGGGTGTGTGTTTTTGTTCTGCTTTCCTACTTATCTCATATCAGAGCTTACAGAACCTCTCTGGAATGCACTTCTGAGTTCAAAGAAGACCTTTATTGTTGTTAATTCTTCTCCACCCACAAGTTCTTGAGAGACAAATTAATAGATTTCAAGCACACGTTCAAAAGAGTAACAGTAGTTGCAGCAATGAAAACAAAATATATCACAGTACTTCTCAGTTGCAATGTACACAGCAGATATATATTATATGATTATAGTAGCAAAGCATAAAAGTCAAAATTCATCACCGTATGAGCAAGTAGGACCTATCTTCAGCTTCATCTTTCTGGGGTCTGCAAGTTGATGACTCCGGTCAACTGCGAGAAAGAGATTATCTGGCAACTGACGCCTAGTTCCAGCCTGAAGTCAAGCAGATTTGAATCTAACTCACTGTAGCCGAGGGTCATCCTTACAAAAGCGTGCCCCCTCCTCTCAGACTCGGGAAAACTACGCAAGCCTTTGGAGACTGGCCAGATCTCCTAGACTTCTCCTATTCCCAAGCCTGAGCAGAAAGGAAAATGCCAAATGTACTCTCTCTTATCAGGTCTAGTCTGGTGTGAAGAAAACAGCTTGGTTCATCTTGTGGAAAAACACAGCTTGGAAAAACACAGACATCTACTGTCTCAACTGCAATGATTAACTCCACGTTAAAGCCAATAGGCAGCTAACCTAAATATCAAATGTAATGTCTAATATCATGTCAAAGCCAATAGGCAGCTGAGCTGAATACAAAATGTAATGTCTAATATCATGTCAAAGCCAATAGGCAGCTGAGCTGAATACAAAATGTAATGTCTAATATCATGTAAAAGCTAATAGGCAGCTAAGCTGAATACAGAATGTAATGTCTAATATCATGTCAAAGCCAATAGGCAGCTAAACTGAATACAGCATGTCAAAGCCAATAGGCAGAATACATAATGTAATGGCTAATGCAGTGTCAAAGCCAATAGGCATCTAAACTGAATACAGAAAGTAATGGCTAATGCCATGTCAAAGCCAGTAGGCGGCTAAACTGAATACAGAAAGTAATGGCTAATGCCATGTCAAAGCCAATAGGCAGCTAAACTGAACAAAACATATAGGGGGTTATTACAACTTTGGAGGAGGTGTGAATCCGTCCCAAAAGTGACGGTAAAGTGACGGATATACCACCAGCCGTATTACGAGTTCCATAGGATATAATGGACTCGTAATACGGCTGGCGGTATATCCGTCACTTTACCGTCACTTTTGGGACAGATTAACACCTCCTCCAAAGTTGTAATAACCCCCATAATGTGCTACTGGTGAACATTGAGCAACTAATATGCACAGTGGTGAAACACAAAGTCATTGGTCAAACACAATTAATAGCATCACATTCCACCCTATGACCAATGAATTTTTGTTTCACATATCTCTTGTTTAAAAAAAAAAAAAAAAAACATCAGCACAAATTTTTTTATCAGCAAGTCTGATTTGAATGATAAAAGCAATCACTGTAAAGCAATGGAAGTGGATTAACATATTGATCTCATAACCTTTCACATCAGATACATCTACACAGAAAAGACTGAAACTTTTAGACTCTGAATGAGATTATAGTGTCTCTAAAATAGCAATTTGATGTAGCATGAGTTCTATTCATGTAAAGGTGCACGGTCCACCTGAAAGTTTTGCTGAAAGGTAAGTGAAAGTCAGAGTTCCACACGAAAAAACACAGACAGTTAACTGTTAAGGTTGCTTAGTTCCAGTGGAAGGATGTAATCAAACAAGTTGAACTTGAACTGAAGGCGCCATTTGCGCAAAATGGATCCATGGTGCTTGCACTTTACTCAGTCAGGTTCAGGTTGGGGGTTCGGTCCCTTCCCCGACCCCGCATGCACACACACCCGAAGGGAGACCACACAGCACACTCAGGGTCAGTGGCGAAACGTGGTAGGATCTGCAAAAGAAAAAAGTATGACTTTTCATGCAAATAACATTTGTCATTTGAAATGTGCCCTTTCTCTTCCTTTCCCTGTTTTATAATCAGCAGGACGTTTTTAGGGCCCTTTGTTATAATTTCTGCAGGCTCTGGAGGGTCATCTGGGGCTTCAACCCACACCTCAGCACTGAGGTTTTTATCTGCTGCGCCACAGCTGTCCTTTCCTTGCACTGTCAGAAGGGCTGGGGCAGACTCATTCTTTACCAAACCTCCATTCACTGCATTTTTGACAAGTTGGGCCATTCTGTCTCCAATTTGTATGAATGAATCAGATTATTTTCTAGTTATCAGCATAATTTTGATTTCTCCTTGGTAATCTGCAGCAATCACTCCCCCTAAAACATGATCAATTTTCCATACCTGTCCTGGTAACTTTCCTCTCCCCAACTGCTCTGTGACTGCTTGTGAGACAGATCTCTCTTGGGCGTGCTGCACAGTGTTTATCAAATCTATGGGAATGTGCATCTCTCTCATCTCTGCCCACCTGTAAGTGGCTTTTTCTCCCAGCTGTTCATGTTTCTGGTGCACCCACTTAGTCATCCCCACTAAGTCAGAATTCTGGGTGAACACTTCTCTCTCTGAATTTTTCTCTTTAACATCTGCAAGGGAATTGAACCAGTTAGATACAAGCCATGTGGTAAACCAAACGGCTAAACCATTGGCAATGAACCAAGAATCAGTGTAAGAATGACACATCTCACGCAGCTCTTGCTTTAAAGTCTGACACACATTGTACAACACTGTTCCTTCTCCTGTGCTAGAAAACAACATTTCAGTCAATGAATCATTAGTCAAACAAACATGCTTTTTATCCTCAGGGGACACGAATTCAAATGGTGCACTCAATTTCCCTGGTGACTCTTTTACCTGTGGTACTCTAGCCCTGTCTTGCAGGTACCAGATCCAGTGTATGATCCTAGCTAGGGGCACTCTTTTCTTCCCCTGTTCCAGATTTACATATAAATCAGTGTTTCCCTCTTGCACTGCGCAAAAACCTAAAGTCTGAATTATTTCATTTGCCAAATCACAAGCGCGAAGCTGCTGATATTTTTTCCTAGAGACCATATACCAAAGTGTTAGGATTTCACTCAGATGAGGGCTATTCTGTTTCCAAAAATCAAAAAGCTAATGAAACTCGGTGTCTCTTGCTTAGTGCAAACAGTAAGAAACTCTAAAATCTTTTGTTTTACTTGTGCATTTTGCGATGGTAACTCGTAAATCACATTCTGAGCTCTGTTCTCCGTGTCATCAGTTAAGGAATGCACTTTGACTGCCAAAAAATCTGGCTCACACGGAGGCTCAGACTGGCTCACAGCTGTCTTAACCCCCTCATTACTGGAATGGGAAAAGACAGATTCTTCTAAAACAGCAGTTTTATAACTTTCAGCATTATCTTGCATCAACGTGTTCTGGCTAATTTTCTCACGTAAATTCTCATTTTCATGTTCTAACTGCCTACATTTCTCTTGCATTTTTCTGTAAGCAGATTAAAGTATCCAAACCCTTCTGTCAAAAACAAAAGGAACATCATTGCTTCCAAAAGGCACATTTTCTAAATATGCTTTATCACAACAAGAAAACATGTTTCTCACAGCACCATCAGGCAGTTTAACTACACATGCATTTTCAAACATGGTCTGCCATGCTTCTGTAATTCTCAAAACAACAAAAAACAATTACACTTTTAAATTGTGCACGTAGAAATATATAATTCGACTTTCAAGACTGCTGACTACGTCAAAATGTTCTGCTTTCCTACTTATCTCATATCAGAGCTTACAGAACCTCTCTGGAATGCACTTCTGAGTTCAAAGAAGACCTTTATTGTTGTTAATTCTTCCCCACCCACAAGTTCTTGAGAGACGAATTAATAGATTTCAAGCACACGTTCAAAAGAGTAACAGTAGTCGCAGCAATGAAAACAAAATATATCACAGTACTTCTCAGTTGCAATGTACACAGCAGATATATATTATATGATTATAATAGCAAAGCATAAAAGTCAAAATTCATCACCGTATGAGCAAGTAGGACCTATCTTCAGCTTCATCTTTCTGGGGTCTGCAAGTTGATGACTCCGGTCAACTGCGAGAAAGAGATTATCTACTCACACGGGAGACTGGCAACTGACGCCTAGTTCCAGCCTGAAGTCAAGCAGACTTGAATCTAACTCACTGTAGCCCAGAGTCATCCTTACAAAGGCGTGCCCCCTCCTCTCAGACTCGGGAAAACTACGCAAGCCTTTGGAGACTGGCCAGATCTCCTAGACTTCTCCTATTCCCAAGCCTGAGCAGAAAGGAAAACACCAAATGTACTCTCTCTTATCAGGTCTAGTCTGGTGTGAAGAAAACAGCTTGGTTCATCTTGTGGAAAAACACAGCTTGGAAAAACACAGACATTTAATGTCTCAACTGCAATGATTAACTCAACGTTAAAGCCAATAGGCAGCTAACCTAAATATCAAATGTAATGTCTAATATCATGTCAAAGCCAATAGGCAGCTGAGCTGAATACAAAATGTAATGTCTAATATCATGTCAAAGCTAATAGGCAGCTAAGCTGAATACAGAATGTAATGTCTAATATCATGTCAAAGCCAATAGGCAGCTAAACTGAATACAGCATGTCAAAGCCAATAGGCAGAATACAGAATGTAATGGCTAATGAATGTCAAAGCCAATAGGTGGCTAAACTGAATACAGAAAGTAATGGCTAATGCCATGTCAAAGCCAGTAGGCGGCTAAACTGAATACAGAAAGTAATGGCTAATGCCATGTCAAAGCCAATAGGCAGCTAAACTGAACAAAACATATTGGGGGGTCATTCTGACCCTGGCGGTCCGAGACTGCCAGGGCAAAAATGACCGAAGCACCGCCAACAGGCTGGCGGTGCTTCCTGCCCTATTCCGACCGCAGCGGTAGCGCCGCGGTCGCACCGCCGGGGCTGGCGGTTTCCCGCCGTTTATGCCCCGGCGCTGATAATCCGCCAGGGCAGTGCTGCCCTGGGGATTATGACCCCCCTACCGCCAGCCTGTTTCTGGCGGTTTGCACCGCCAGGAAGAGGCTGGCGGTAAGGGGTGTCCTGGGGACCCTGGGGGCCCCTGCACTGCCCATGCCACTAACAGGGCCCCGGCCAGCTTTTCACTGTCTGTCTGTCTGCATAGCAGAGCCGGCTCCAATGTTGCGCTGCATTCCCGCTGGGCCGGCGGGCACAAACTTGGTTTGTGCCCGCCGGCCCAGCGGGAATGTCAGAATGGGGGCCGCGTGAGTGCGGCCGCATAGGTGGCCGCATGGCGGTTTCCGCTTGGCGGGCGGCGGTAGCCGCCCGCCAAGGTCGGAATGACCCCCATAATGTGCTACTGGTGAACATTGAGCAACTAATATGCGCAGTGGTGAAACACAAAGTCATTGGTCAAACACAATTAATAGCATCACAGTTTTATATTAGATTGGGTGTGTGGGTGTGGTGTGTGTATGTGTGTCAGGTGTGTGTATTTTGAATTGTTCAATGTGGTTGTGTATTGTAAATGTGTGTGTATTTTGAGTGCGGCGGTGTGTACCGCCAATGGTTTACCGCGGTTAAATGACCGCCACGTTGATTCGTGGGTCGAGATACTGTGGGCGTATTCCTGTTGGCGTGACGGTGTGGGTTTTGCTATCAGTAGTTTATCACTGACCTTTGGTGTAGCGGACTTGTGTGGGTGTCTGTATTGTGGTGGATTATGTGATGTAGGTCGTAATACCTGTAGTGGATTTCCGCTGCGGCCACCGTATCTTGACGGCCGTCAGCACGGAGGTAAGAGGGATTTACCACCAGGGTTGTAATGAGGGCCTAAATGTCCTACCTTAACCATACACTGCACCCTGCCCTTGGGGCTACCTAGGGCCTACCTTAGGGGTGTCTGACATGTAAGAAAAGGGAAGGTTTAGGCCTGGCAAGTGGGTACACTTACCAAGTCGAATTTACAGTTAAAACTGCACACACAGACACTGCAGTGGCAGGTCTGAGACATGATTACAGAACTAATTATGTGGGTGGCACAACCAGTGCTGCAGGCCCACTAATAGCATTTGATTTGCAGGCCCTGGCACCTCTAGTGCACTTTACTAGGGACTTACTAGTAAATCAAATATGCCAATCATGGGTGAGCCAATTAAATACATATTTTGTAAAGGAGCCCTTGCACTTTAGCACTGGTTAGCAGTGGTAAAGTGCCCAGAGTAACAAAAACGGCAAAATCAGAGTCCAGCACACATCAACAACCTGGGGAACAGAGGCAAAAAGTTAAGGGAGACTACGCCAAGGGTGAAAAGTCTAACACGAATGCCATGTTGATTATGCACAACCAGATGGCTCACAGTATGTAGATGCTTGTGCTCCAGATTAATCAGCATCAAGAGCAGGACGTTGTTGCATGCATACAGATAGAATACGGCAGCTGACGGCATCAGACGATGCGCTCCACGAAGGTAGCGGCAATAAACTTCAATGTATTCCAGTATAATCCGTTCACAGCGTGGCCCTTGAGAATTTGCGTGGAGGTGTAATTGTGAATGCTGGCACCACCTCGACCCGCTACCAGGACTTACCCAAGGTAAGTGCATCTAGTCTTTGAAATGTTGGCAGGCAGTAGCAGTAACAGTAGCAGAGAAGGGTACTCTCACGCTGTAAATTGACTAAGGTAGGTGTGACGACAGTCGTCCTATGAGTTCTGGTGATGAAAAATGTTGCCAAATATGTGGTAAATAAAGATAGATAGTAGTGATTACTAGAGCCCACACACCAAATGGTCATTGTACAACAAATAAGAACCAACTCACTACTGCATAGTAGCCAGGTTTCCTGGGTGCATGTGTGATGTGCTGCTCCAGTCCAAGTTTTTCCTTGGAATTCTGGGACTTGTATTCCTGTTTTATAATACACCACATGTCTCAGAATTCAAGGAAAAAAACCTGGACTAGGGCAGCCCATCACGTATAGACTAGGGAAACTTGTCAGGGCTGCTCCTGTTAGTTTGAGTCAACTGCCACAATTAGACACATGAAATAATGACTTAATAGCACTAGGAGAAAATAAAACTATAGAACATATTGAGAGTACAGGATAACAAAATTCCAACTGAGTAATGCTTGCTTTTGCAATTGGGTTCCACCCATCCAGTACACCCGGATCGTTTTGCTTTTTTGATCATATGTTTTTGGACTTTTTACTGTGGGTGAGTCTCACTGCCAGTGTCTCTCCCACAAGTAATCACTTGGCAAACGAAGTGCGTATGTTTACCGCCAGTGTTTGCCTTTTAAGATAAGGTCGCGGTGACACAGCAAGGGTAGGAGGCACTTGGCTGGTTACACGTGAACACATGTGCACACCCCTGTGCACACGTTTGCAGGCTGGGTGTGGGTGACTACTGTCTTACACAGCCTGGTAACTGCGCACAGGTAGCCTGATGCAATGGGGACTCTGCAGGATTAGATATACACCTGGGATAGGCTTTCTAAGGCTAGTGTACTCTAATAGGAAAAGTCACTGTGATTTACTGTTTTGTCTATAGTGACACTCCATCATACACATAAGGAGAGAACTGCCTTAGAGTGCAGTCACTCCCCTTTGGCCTACAGAGACCATTGATGTCTTGAATTGGAGTGTAACCTGTGCAGGAAAATTAATTATGTAACCTGCAAAATTAAATCTGTACACCTCATGGGTCATCCAGAGTTTTCATATTTTACATGCTCAGCTCAGGATCAGACACCTGGCCTTTTGTCACCCTGCAGTGCACAGTTAATTACATTTCTCTCCAGCAGCAGGAGTAAAGGCCACCCCACACAAAATGAGCAATTAACAGTACTTCTCCTAGCTCCTGAGGAGGAAAGGGGTGGGGTGAAATAATCTGCATCAATCACTCAGCTGTCACACTCTACCAGGGATGGGCCTGCCCAAGCCCACCGAACAAAGGAGAGGGCTCAGACAACTGGAGGCAACCCAAGAGGGGGCTCTCTCTGAACTTTTGTTGTGCATGCCCTGGCAGTGATGTCAGTGAGGGGTGGAGTTGAGACCCCAGGAGCAGATGTGCCCAGTGGCTCCTGGATGATGCCATTTTGGACTGTGCCAGCATGCTGTGCAGGAGGGTTAGGACAGGGGTGGAGATGTGACGTGGTACTGTAGGATTGGCCAAGGGTGCCTGACTTCGAGAACCTTCCTCTCCCCATTAATAATTCTTGCACAAGGGGGAGACTCTCTTCTTGGCTGTGGATTTTTCCACATTTTGCTGCTGGATCCTGCGACTGCTATGGAGAACTTGAAGGAAAATCTCCCGACCTGCACTCACGGCCAAAGACTCTGCCCAGTTGACCCCAGGACCAGTGTGTCTCCCCGAGGGCCAGTTAGGCTGGCTATCTTATACTCCCTGAGGACCAGTTGGGGGAAATCCCTGGACTTTTCTGCACCCAGAAACTAAGATCGGGAGAAGAGCTGGTGCAGGGAACCTGGTGAACTAGCTCTTTTGAGGACTTCACAGCTTTGGAGGTGAGAAAGATTGCTGTAAATGCCCTTGTGGGTAGAGCTCACAACCAGGAGTGAAGTGAGCCCATGATTGTCCAAATCAACCCGATGGGGCCCAGGTTATCACATTTTAAAGTTTGCAGACCTTTGACCTTTTCCTACCTTGGAGCACATGAGGCTCTGCTTCCCAGCTGGTAAATTCCCCGGGGTGGAACAGGGCCACAGAGTCGGAGCAAAGAATTGTCCTATTATTCCCTTTCCTTCTTCCCACCCGAGGATTCCACCCCCTGGATGTATTCCACTTTAGGGGGCTGGGACCCCACCCAGACACCTCTGAAGAATGAATGCCTGAAAATGCAGAGGAGTACTGTTGTGCTTCCCTGTGTGGCAGGCCCACCCCGCTGCCAGTGCCTGGACAGGCCAAAATGATGCTGCCGGCTCCTGCAGCACCAGATGGAGTGCTGCCAGTGCTTGAAGCCGGCGGGGACAGCTCCATGAGCTGTCTCCCACCATGGGACTTACTCGCGGAGTGCTCAGTTGGGACCAGGCACCACAAGACATACCACAGCGTGGCGCAAGCCCACAGGATAAACAGCCCAGTGAAAGGAAAATGCAGAGGCGACTCTCCCTGGCGCAGTGGGAGAGCCACTAATATATTATGCACTGCACTTGCGATGAGCTCCCCATAATGCCCTATAGGGCCGGCTCACTTTGGACTATTTTACTCTGATTTCAGTAATTTCTCCTTTTGTTGTGGCCCCAGGACGACGGGGTCACCACTTACGCACTAAGATGGATGCAGCCTTTCCCCTTAAAGGAATTTGCAGAGTCCCCACCCTAAGTTGGGTGGGACTATAAAGCAATAACTTCCCAGGATTCCTCTAATTTTTAAGCAGTCCCAGGGTTTCAGATTTTGCTCTACTAGCCTGGAATGTTGTGCCCTCTAGGGGATATGTGTATAGTTGCATGCATTATGTCCTACAAGGCCCAAAGGTGAATAAAGAAAGTGCAGGTATAGAGGCATCATCTAGGGGCGAAGTATATGGTTGTAATGCAATGTCATGTGATGCTCTCTAGGGGCTGTTTTTATAAATGCAGTTTGATGGTTAAAAATCTAACCATAATGAGTGCATTCATGCAGCATTATTATTTTTTCACAATTTCATGTAAGTGCAAAAATTGTGATTTTAAAATGTGATCCTAGACAAAACCGTGACTCTCTTGATATGTTTCTGTGACCCCTTTAGTTGGTCACAGGTGATTGCACAGTGTCACATATGATATTTTCTATCTGCCAATGTACATATTTGTAAATTATTGCATAGTATTTAGTAGTGTGTGTGTGTAGTAAATGTACTTTTCCTTTTTCTAAAGAAAAATACTGACTGGACAATCATTTATTGAGTGTATTCTTGTGCACCAGTAAATGATTATTACTAGAAAGGGCTTGCAATCTATCAACTTCTGCTTGTCCTTACCCTATGAATAATGTTGATGTTTTTAACAATTTCAACCTTAAATTGATACAACATTTTAGCAGGTGTGGATTGACTTGTTAGTGCCACCCAGTCCATATCCCTTACTGTTAGCTCAACGGGGATTGGAACTATGGATGACAATTTAGGGAGCCATGGGGTGCTGCTGATTAGTCCAATCTATAGTGATTATAAACAATGGCATAACATTACTAACTGGTTTCAGATCAGTTGCGGGGTTCCCACTATCCAAGCTTTGACTAAGCTGGGGATCCCTGGCACTGATCCATTGCCACTTAATGGCAAAACAGCCCTAGTTCAGTCCTACTAGGGACAGATCAGCATATTCAATGTAAATTACACAAGCAAATATCACTGGTTGAACCTTGTGCCTGTCCTGCAAATAGGGTTAGCACTATTTCTCCCCAGATATCTAAAATAGTGGAGAGTAACCCCCTACATTTCTGACAATGGAGTACTTGCCTCTAGAATATCGGCCCCATCAATTAAGGTTGATTAGTGGAATGTAGCAGGCTTAGCTTCCAAATTAACTAGCCCAGAATGGTGTCAATTTATCGACCAGCACAATATTTGTTTTTTGCAACAGACCTGGTCATTAAAGCCCCTCTTCCTTGCTGGTTATGTAAACTTTAGTCAGGAAGCCATAACTACTGGGAAAAGTAGGCTTGGGTTAGAACCACTTTGGCATACATGATTAAGGAGATCAAGAAGTGCTCCCCGGGCATGTTGTGTATCAGCCTGACTGTCTATCCAAATATAGTTTATTATATATATAATGTGTATTGCAGCTCAGCGGGGAATAAAACTGAGTCCCTCGTTATAGATTTTTTAAATACAAATCTAGCTGCTCTATCTGCTATGGTGAGAAAAATTGTGAGGGGTGACTTTAATTGTCAATTTGAACCATTGGATGCAGATAGTGAGGCCTTTACAGTAGAAGAGGACAACGTTTGGTCAATTCTGGGCTTAGTAATCCTCCATTAATAAATGGACATCCTTGGCAGTCCAAATAAATGACTCACTCTCAACCAGGGACTCCATGCCTGTAACAGTAGATCAATCTCCGATAAAGATGGTAACCATACATTCAACCGCATACATAACATTATCTCATCGACTATATAATGCGGTTTTAAGGCTGGGCCCGTATATGATTGATATGACAAACATGTTGCCATGATAGTGAGCACATAGTCCTTCTTTTTGCCCTTAAGGGTAATAATTCACCCTACATCTAACAAGTGTATGGAGCCATTCGATAGAAGGCTCAGAATGACTAATAATAGATGCAGAGTTAAATGGAGCACAAAAGAGTCTGTTAAGGAGATTTATAGGTTTGTAGCTAATGGCATTGAGGGTTTGCTGTTGTTGGATCTGTTAATGGAGCTATAGGAGTTTCTGAGAGGTGTCTGCATTGTACATAACCAGATGTTTCAAATCTAAGGAACCATTTTTGTATTAAGACCAAGGGGTTAGTAAAAAGGAAGAGCCTCCCTCCTGGTTCAGTAAACAATGCAGAGGTGCTAGTATAGCACTGACTGATGCAATAAGGAAGCAAGATAGATTGCAGATTCAAGTCACCAGGAGGGCCTATAAAAAGCATTTTTGAGACAACAAAGAATAGTAGCAAGGGGATCTAGGTGGGGGCAGTTCTGCTGGCTGCTGCTAGTAGGAAGAATCACTGTTCATTCTGGAATATTGGTGGTCATTACAACCCTGGCGGACGGTGTTAAAGTGGCGGTAAGACCGGCAACAGGCCGGCGGAAAAAATTTGTGAATTACGACCGTGGCGGAAACCGCCAACAAAGACAGCCACTTTAACACTCCAACCGCCACGGCGGTACAACCAAACAGCGCGGCGGTCACCGCCAACAGACAGGCGAGGGCAATGTACCACCCACACTATTATGACAGGCCAATCCACCACCTTTTCCGGGGCGGATACACCGCGGATAAAAACACGGCGAAAACAGGAATTTCGAAGGGAAAACGCTCACCTCTACACACTCCACGAGGAAGGAGGACTCCATGGACCCGGAACTCCAAATCCTCCCTGCGATAGTCTTCCTGCTCCTGTACCAGGAGCACCAACGCCAGCGGCGAAGACCACGGTGAGTAGTGCACCTACGACACAGGGGAGGGGGGAGGCAAAAAACAGGGACACACACATGCAACACCCCCACCCTCACCCACTACAACACACACACTAATGTATATCTATACATCATAGTTACACCCCCCAAACCCCCCGGAAGAATGCAAAGACAAAAGGAAATGAGTGTAACCATTGTAATATATCAAAATTCAGTAAGCAAAAATATACATATATACACTATTAACAAAATATACACCAAGATTAGTAGTCCAGGTATTGCACCATTCATAGTCCGTGGACCACTGGGTCCAAAATGCATGGGTGAGGCCCACACACGATACCAGATCAAAACAGAGAGAACACTGCAGGGGCATTAGATAAAAATACAACAGGCACCTCAGGGGGAAGGGAAGGGGGGGCACCTCAGCCAGATGAGTGCACAACACCAGATCCACGAGGGGGCTCCATGCCCACTGTTCAGTCCTGGGGAGTGCAAAGTCACAGTCTCTCAAGTCTCTACAGTGGGTGGTTTGCCCACTGCGTTATCCTGGGGAGTGCAAAGCCACAGCCTCTCAAGTCTCTACAGTGGGTGGTTTGCCCACTGCTGCATCCTGGGGAGTGCAAAGCCACAGCCTCTCAAGTCTCTACAGTGGGTGGCTTGCCCACTGATGCATCCTGGGGAGTGCAAAGCCCCAATCTCTCAAGTCTATACAGTGGGTGGGTTGCCCACTGCTGCACCCTGGGGAGTGCAAAGCCACAGTCTCTCAAGTCTCTACAGTGGGTGGGTTGCCCACTGCTGCATCCTGGGGAGTGCAAAGCCACAGTCTCTCAAGTCTATACAGTGGGTGGGTTGCCCACTGCTGCATCCTGGGGAGTGCAAAGCCACAGACTCTCAAGTCTCCACAGTGGGTGGCTTGCCCACTGCTGCATCATGGGGAGTGCAAAGCCACAGTCTCTCAAGTCTCTACAGTGGGTGGCTTGCCCACTGCTGCATCCTGGGGAGTGCAAAGCCACAGTCTCTCAAGTGGATAACATTCTCCACTGGTTCTGGAGGGGGCTTTGTGCCCAGAGTGCTTTATCCTGCCAAGGACTGAGGTAGTGGATGTGATGATCCACTGGTTCTGGAGGGGGCTTTGTGCCCAGAGTGCTTCATCCTGCCAAGGGCTGAGGTAGTGGATGCATGTCTCCACTGGTTCTGGAGGGGGCTTTGTGCCCAGAGTGCTTCATCCTGCCAAGGACTGAGGTAGTGGATGCATGTCTCCACTGGTTCTGGAGGGGGCTTTGTGCCCAGAGTGCATCATCCTGCCAAGGACTGAGGTATTGGATGTGATAATCCACTGGTTCTGGAGGGGGCTTTGTGCCCAGAGTGCTTCATCCTGCCAAGGACTGAGGTAGTGGATGCATGTCTCCACTGGTTCTGGAGGGGGCTTTGTGCCCAGAGAGCTTCATCCTGCCAAGGGCTGAGGTAGTGGATGCATGTCTCCACTGGTTCTGGAGGGTGACTGTTGCCCAGAGTGCTTCATCCTGCCAAGGACTGAGGTAGTGGATGTGATAATCCACTGGTTCTGGAGGGGGCTTTGTGCCCAGAGTGCTTCATCCTGCCAAGGACTGAGGTAGTGGATGTGATAATCCACTGGTTCTGGCGGGGGACTGGTGCCCAGAGTGCATCACTTACCCTGTGACGGTCCCAGTTGCGTCAGTGCCCCTGCCGCTCATGGGCTAGCGGTGATTGAGTTGGCGGTCCTTGCCCTGTTCAGCGGTGCTTAAGTTGGCAATCCTTGCCCTGTTCAGCGGTGCTTGCCCTGTTCAGCGGTGCTTGAGTTGGCGGTCCTTGCCCTGTTCAGTGGTGCTTGCCCTGTTCAGCGGTGCTTGAGTTGGCGGTGCTTGCCCTGTTCAGCGGTGCTTGAGTTGGCGCTCCTTGACCTGTTTAACGGTGCTTGCCCTGTTCAGCGGTGCTTGAGTTGGCGGTCCTTGCCCTGTTCAGCGGTGCTTGCCCTGTTCAGCGGTGCTTGAGTTGGCGGTGCTTGCCCTGTTCAGCGGTGCTTGCCCAGTTCAGCGGTGCTTGAGTTGGCGGTCCTTCTTTGCCCAGCTGGGCTATGGCTGGCGGCCCTTCATTGCCCAGCTGGGCTGTGGCTGGCGGGGCCCTCCTGGTCAGCTGGGCTGTGGCTGGCAGGGCCCTCCTGGGCAGCAGCGACGATGGGGCTGGCGGGGCCCTCCTGGGCAGCAGCGACGATGGTGCTGGCGGGGCCCTCCTGGGCAGCAGCCACGATGGGGCTGGCGGGGCCCTCCCGGGCAGCGACAATGGGGCTGGCGGGGCCCTCCTGGGCAGTGGGGATGATGGCGGGCTTCTCCGCTGTGCTGCTCCTCCCAGACTTGCCGGGTTTCTTGGGGCCCTTCACCACCTTGGGAGGAGTCACAGCTGAGTCCACACTCTCACCGGGACCCCTGGGAGCGGCTTGGGTGGCTGGAGTCTTCCCCCTCTCCCACCGGGCACTGGCCAACTTCTGGTGCTTCACAGGGGGGGACTGGCTGTGCTGTGGGTCCGTGCCACACTGGGTGTCCTGGTGGCCGGTGGACTCCTCATACCTGTGACAACAGGCACCACTGGTCCCGGAGATGTTGTGGCTGAGGTGCTAGTTCGGGACCTATGAGTTGGACGGGGGGGGAATAGGTCAAGGGTGGACAGGAAAAGTTGTTTGGACACACTGGGACGGATAGCTGGAGGGGGTTTGGGAGTGGAGGAAGAGGTGGTGGTTGTAGGAGGTGTACGTTTTGTGGCTTTGGGTGCAGGTGCATGCGCTGGAGGCTGTCGTGAGGTGGATGGCTGTTGGGTGGGTGTGTGCCTGCGTTTGTGTATCTTGGGAGGGGGCGTCATAGACACACTGGGAGAGGACACAGGGGACGTGTGAATGTTAGTGGGGGTGGTGGCTGCACGTGAGCGGGGTGTGCTGCTGGGTGTGCTGGTGCGGGACGTAGTGGCTGTAGAGGTAATGCATGCAGGTGTGAGTGTAGACGAGACTGGGAGGGAGGAGGGAGACCACGAGGAGGGGGACACAGTGGAGGCAGTGGATGTTGGTGTGTCTGTATGTGTGTGATGCTTGAGTGAGTGCCTGTGGGATGTGTGGTGCTTATGTTTGCCTGAGCTTCCCTTGTGTGGAGAGGTGTGTGCAGGCTGGTCTGATGGTGTGCTTGGGATAGGCAGAGGTACAGGGGATTGGGTCTGGGTGGAGGAAGTTGGAGGGGGGAGGCTAGACACAGGGGCAATGGCTGCCATCAGTGCTGAGGCCAGAGTTTGAAAGGATTGGTGAAGGGCCACCTGACCAGAATGAATGCCCTCCAGGAATGCATTAGTTTGTTGCAACTGCCTTTCTACACCCTGGATGGCATTCAAAATGGTAAACTGCCTAACAGTGAGTGACCTGAGGAGGTCAATGGCCTCCTCACTGAGGGCAGCAGGGGTGACAGGGGCTGAGGTGCCTGGGGCGAAGGTGATGCACACCCTCCTGGGGGAGTGGGCACGGGGTGAAGGCTGAGGGGCTGCTGGGAGGGTGGTGCTGGTAGGGGGGGTGGCGGCTGTACCTGTAGAAGTGGGGGGCACAGATGTTGCCGCCACCACAAGGGAGCTCCCATCGGAGGACGAGTCAGTGTCGCTGGTTTCAGCTCCTGTCCCCGCCGTGGTGCTCCCCTCGCCCTCCGTCCCACTGGTGTATTCTGAGTCCGTAGTGTGGCCCTCCATGGCCATGTGGGATGCAGCTCCCTCGTGCTCCGGTGCCACTGCTCCTCCGCCTGATTATGCTGATGCACACAAGAACAGGGAGACCACAAAAAAAGGGGGGGGGAGACAGATGAAAGACATGTTGAGTGCATGGATTACTGCGACGGTTAGCGTACAAGACAGAAACAGAAGCCCCCTGCACTACGTCGCGCTGTTGGGCTCTACAGTGCAATTCCTGGGAAATGGCCTACAAGGCTATGGACGACATATGCACACATAGATGACACAGGTGCATGAATAGCTGTACTTGGCTCTCTACAGAGGTGGGGTGGGGGGCCACAGGGCCATGCCTTACGGAGGGGCCTAGGCTACGGAACTCGTCCTGGCCTAGGGAAACCCACAGCCCTCCTTCCCCACCCAGACACATCCACTGCGCACAAAGTCAGCTGAATGAGAGTGTACTCACCCCCTTGTGTCTGCTGTGATGCCCTCAAGCGCCCATCCAACTCCGGGTAGGCCACCGCCAGGATCCGGAACATCAGGGGGGGTAATGGTTCGACGGGCACCCCTCCCACGTTTGGAGGCCATCCCCAGCTGAGCCTCCGCCGTCTTCTTGCTCCAGCAGCGAATGTCCTCCCATCTTTTACGGCAGTGGGTGCTCCGTCTGTGCTGGACCTCCAGGGTCCGGACGTCCTTGGCGATGGCACACCAAATATCCTTCTTCTGGTGGGCGCTGACCTACATGAAATGTACAGGGTAAGAAGAGAAGTCATTACCAACTGCGCCGTCAAAGTGAGTGACCCCCATCCCTACCCTTGCCATGTGGCACATGCACCCACCGTCTTTCATGCACGCAGCACTCTGCCCCCTTCCTTCTTACAACCAGCCCTCTCCACACAGGCATAGCCCATACAACATGCTCCCTGTGTACTTACCTGTTGGTCTGGAGGACCGTAGAGTAGCGTGTACTGGGGGAGGACCCCATCGACGAGCTTCTCCAACTCCTCCGCAGTGAAGGCAGAGGCCCTTTCCCCAGACGCACGAGCCATTGTCTCTTCCAGACCGAGGTCACAGCAGCACTTGCAGTGTAGGTCCTCTCCTGTCGAGGATCAGGTATCGCATGATTCAACAGATAGAAAATGGCGGTCACGTCCGCGGCGGTGCGTACCATCACCGCCGGCGTACATCCTCATTGGCTCCTGGGACCCATAGGGTCCAATGTTAACCAATGCAGAATTGCGCCGCAGTCTCCGACCGCCTACCGCGACGGTGTACAACGCCAGCGCAGTTACCTCACATCCCATTGTCCCACTTTACAGGTCAGGCAACCGCCATCTCAGGGGCCCACATAGCTTAATTTCCAACTGCGTCACACATACCTAGGCCTAGTCTCAACACACATACAGGCTACATTTTGTGTATGAATGGTGTTCTGTGTAGACTGTGGGTACACACCTCTGAGTTGTTTGACTCTGTGCTCGCTGTTGTCCTTCATAGGCACCGTCCGCTGGGACATGTGAGGAGATGGCGGAATCCTCCGGTGTACCGACCGCTGGTGGAACTGTCGACAATGGAGGAGAGAAATTTGATTATCACCTACAGGTTTGACCGTGCGACAATCCAGAAACTGTATACCCAGTTGGAGCCTGATCTGATGTCAGCAATCCGCCATCCCACAGGAATCCCCCCTCAAGTGCAGGTGCTATCAGTGCTCCATTTCCTTGCTAGTGGGTCTTTTCAGACAACTGTGACTATGGCATCAGGGATGTCCCAGCCTATGTTTTCAAACGTATTGTCCAGAGTGTTGTCTGCCCTGCTGAAACACATGCGGGGCTACATCGTTTTCCCTCAGGTGGAGGATTTGCCTACTGTGAAAGGTGACTTCTATGCCCTTGGACATATCCCCAACATCAAAGGTGCCATTGATGGGACACATGTGGCTTTGGTCCCCCCCCCCCCCACAGGAGTGAACAAGTGTACAGGAACCGGAAGAGTTATCATTTGATGAATGTACAGATGGTATGTTTGGCCGACCAGTACATCTCCCATGTGAATGCCATATTCCCTGGATCACTGCATGACCCCTACATCCTGCGGAATAGCAGCATCCCTTATGTGATGGGTCAACTCCAGAGGCACCATGTGTGGCTATTAGGTGACTCTGGTCACCCCAACCTGTCATGGCTACTGACCCCAGTGAGGAATCCCAGGACAAGGGCAGAGGAACGCTACAATGAGGCCCGTAGTCGAACTAGGAGGGTGATCGAGCGGACCTTCGGGCTCCTGAAGGCCAGGTTCAGGTGTCTGCATATGACAGGTGGATACCTATTCTACTCACCAAAGAAGATGTGCCAGATCATCGTGGCCTGCTGTATGCTTCACAACTTGGCTTTGCGACGACAGGTGCCTTTTCTGCAGGAGGATGGTACAGATGGCGGTGTTGTGGCAGCTGTGGAGCCTGTGGACAGTGATTAGGAGGAAGCAGAGGAAGAAGACATGCAGAACAGGGACTCAGTCATCCAGCAATATTTCCAGTGATACACAGGTGAAAACACATTCCTGCCTGCTACATGTACTTTAACACTACTACCTCTATCCTGTCAGTCGATTTCACCCAGTGTATGGTCACTGAGTTGTCACTTTCCCTTATGGTTTCACAGGTGTGGGTCCCAACGTGTGTCATCTGTTTAGATTCCTCATGGATTAGAGCTGTGTGACACAGGTATGTTGACATTACTATTTCATGTACATTTTGTCACTGTAATTGCAAATACACTATTTCGAAATCACAGCCAGACTCCTGATTTTTTGGTGCTTTAGGTGTGTTTATTTCAATACGAAATATTGGAGGGGGAAGTTAAATGGTGAGGGGTGATGGCGGAGGAGTGTCCATGGCAGAGTCCAGTCTATTAGTCTCACAGGTGCATTGCCCATATGGGCATAGGAAGTGGAGCTGGGGCAGTTTCAATATGGACAGGGTGACAAAGTGGGACAGTGGGATGACAATCAGGGTGGTCTCATTTCTTGGCGGGGGTCTTGGCATCGTGCTCTGTCTTGTTCCTGGATCTCAGGGACCGTTTGCAGGGTGGTTCTGCGTCTGCAAGGGGTGGGGTGTTGGGTGGTGGTCCTGTTGCGGTGCCTCCTGTCCACTAGCGCCGGCAGAGGTGGTGGGCAGTTCATCGTCCATGCTAGTGTCAGGGGCCCCTTGTAGTGCCACAGTGTCCCTCCTGGTGTTGAGTACTTCCTTCAGCACCCCTACAATGGTGCCCAGGGCGGAGCTGATGGTTCTGAGTTCCTCCCTGAACCCCAAATACTGTTCCTCCTGCAGCCGCTGGGTCTCCTGAAACTTGGCCAGTACCGTTGCCATCGTCTCCTGGGAGTGGTGGTAGGCTCCCATGATGGAGGAGAGGGCCTCGTGGAGAGTGGGTTCCCTTGGCCTGTCCGCCCCCTGTAGCACAGCAACCCTTCCAGTTCCCCTGTGTTCCTGGGCCTCCGTCCCCTGGACCGTGTGCCCACTGACACTGCCCACCGGGCCCTTTTGTTGTTGGGGTGGTGGGTTATCCTGGGTTCCCTGTAGTGGTGGACACACAGCTGATTGACGTGTCCTGGGGACAGAGGTATGGGCCCGCTGGGTGGGTGCTGTGCTGGTGTTTCCAGAGGGGGAAGGTCTGTGGTGGCCTGTGCCTGTGTGAGGGGAACCGACTGTCCCGAGGCCCATGAGGGTCCGGGCTGGTCATCTTGATCCAGGTGGACAGAGGTGCTGTCATCACTGTGGACCTCTTCTGTGGGTTGAGTGGACATGTCTGGATCCTCCTGTCTGGTGACGTTGGGTAGTGGTCCTGCAGGGGTGTAAAGGCATGATTATTGCATCTGTGTGTGTCATGGTGTGCAATGGGTGGGTGACCGTGTACCCCAGTGCTGGCATTCCTGTGTGGGAGCTTGTGTGATAATGGTTTAGGGGGGTGTATGGGTATGTGCAGTGGGCATGCTTTAGTGATGGGTGTCCATGCTTTGTCGTTGCATGCAGGGCTTGGTGTTGGGATGTGTGGTTTGTGATGTTGGGACATTTGTGAGGAGTTGGAGTGATAGGGTTGGGGGCGAGGGTGGGGGTATGTGATAGCATGCAGGTAGGGTGGGGGATGTAAGAGTTAAGATTTGACTTACCAGAGTCCATTCCTCCACCGACTCCTGCGAGGCTCTCAGGATGTAGAATCGGCAAGACCTGCTCCTCCCATGTTGTTAGTTGTGGGTGAGGAGGTGGGGGTCCGCCGCCAGTCCGCTGAACCGCCTGGTGGTGTCTTGAGACCACGGAACGCACCTTCCCCCGTAGGTCGTTCCACCTCTTCCTGATGTCCTCCCGATTTCTTGGGTGTTGTCCACTGCGTTGGCCCTGTCGACTATTCTTCGCCATAGCTCCATCTTCCTTGCAATGGAGGTGTGCTGCACCTGTGCTCCAAATAGCTGTGGCTCTACCCGGACGATTTCCTCTACCATGACCCTGAGCTCCTCCTCCGAGACCCTGGGGTGTCTTTGCCGTGCCATGGGGTGGTGTGGGTGATGTGTGTGGTGATATGTAATGGTGTGTGGTGTTTTGTGCGTGGAAGTTGTGTGGGTGATGGTGTTGTAGGCCTGTGGATGCTAGTTTGTTGATGGTGGTGTCTCTCTCTGGCCTTCTTTCTGTAATTGTGGTCGCAGGGGTTTGTGGGTGATGTAGGTGTGTGTTTTATATTGTATTGGGTGTGTGGGAGTGGTCTGTGTATGTGTATCAGGTGTGTGTATTTTGAATTGTCCAATGTGGCTGTGTTTTGTATATGTGTGTGTATTTTGAGCGCGGCGGTGTGTACCGCCAATGGAATACCGCGGTTGAAAGACCGCTGCACGGATTTGTGTGTCGTGACAGTGTGGGCGTATTTCTGTTGCTGTGAGGGTGGAGGTTTTGTTATCGCCAGTTTATCACTGACCTTTGGTGTGGCGGACTTGTGTGGGTGTCTGAGTTTTGTCAGATTCCAAAATGTGGGTCATAATAGCTGTGGTGGAATTCCGATGCCGCCGCGGTGTGTTGGCGGTCTTCTGCACGGCGGTAAGCGGCTTTTACCGCCAATGTTGTAATGACCCCCATAGTGTCTATCGGAAGCAGGGATGGCTTTTGCCCCATAGAAAACAATGAGTCAGATGTGCAAAGCCCCTTTGCAGTTCTTAACAGTCTAAATCAGTATTTGGGGCCGTTAAGAAATGTAAAATGGCCTTTTCTTATATACAAAGGCCTTTACGAGTTTCCGAAATCACAAATTGTGATTTCTATCCTGTAGAAATCACAATTTGCGATTACCATAATAGGAAATCGCAAATAGGGATAACCTTTTTGTGATTCCTATTCTGATGTAGAATCCATTTCTTAAATGGGACTTGTGCATTTAGGAGATGCAATTACCACTGACTTGATGTCGGTGGTAATCAGGTGCAATTTGAAAAAAGTTTCCCCAAGGTGATCCTTTTAAATTGCAATAGAGCACACACATGCCCCTTAGGCATATGTGTGCTCTATAAAAAAATTATCATAAGCAAAGCTCCAGGGCTTGATAATATACCAGGGCACGCGTTCTTGGATGAAATAGATATTTGGATCGCGTACATTACAGTAATTTTTTATTGCTATCATGAAAGGGGCACCCATCTCACCAACATGAGCAAAGCAGAAATTATCCCCATATTTAAAAAGGGCTCCCAAGATTCACCAACCAATTACAGACCTGTAAGCCTCTTATGGTTAATAAAAACCATAACAAAACAATGTTAAAAGATGAGAGACAAGGAGATAACAGCCTAACATAAGACAATTCTGAGAATTAAAGCAAGTTAAACATACTGCTGTGACGTAAAGGGAAAGCAGGTAAATCTCCCGAGTGCACTCATCAGTTGATAAAATAGAGATTACTATGCTAGGGTGCCACAGCTAGTCGGGCAGGTAGCAGGTCTAAAGTGCAATACGCCCGAGTCAGAAAGAGACATTCAGTCATAGAGCCAGTTAGATCTCATTAAAATAGTCCATTACAAGTCTTTGCCGGATGTTAGGTGTATGTTTTGGCTTTGGTGAGAGGCGCACAAAAGGGTCCTGAGCTCCTCCACATATTTGGCATATCTGGCCAACGTGGTTGAATTTGTTTGTGAAAATTAGAGTAAGGAGGCCTCTTGACACGTGCACACCCACCACTGCTAGAAAAATGGGTTTCAGTACAGTCCTCCTGTAAATATCCAAGACAGGAAAACAGCACATCAAGTACAACCAAGACTCTTGTTTAAAGTTGCACAGCCAGCAGGCTCCTCCAAGGCGTCCGGTGGACCACGCTCGATTGAAGTATTTTATCGGGAGCTCCAGAAGTTTCCTATTCAGGATATCAGTCCAAATCCGGCTGTTCATTGAATCAGCAAGGTAAAGTTGGGGTCTCCCTCATAGATCTGAGGAATTCAGTGGGAGTACAATGTCCAAAGGGTGTAGTGAGGTGGCATTTTGCTGGAATGATGTTAGACGACACTCCAGAAATAGCTAACTACAAATGCAATCCTGAATTCTCTGCAAGCAGGATTCCTAGAATGCTAAAGTACCATTGATCAAGTGTTTATGCTCCAGTTATTGTTTTGAAAATCAGTTACCTTGGGTGGTGGTCATATTTATGTTGTTTCTGTGGATGTGCATTCCTTTTTGGAAGACCAATTCCTGGATGAGATAGAGCCTGCATAAGCCAGGAGGCCATTTCTACAGTTTTGCTATGGGGCACTGAACACTCCATTCTTATACTACAAAATGGGCACATGTTCCCATGGTGGAGGACTGCAGTGCCTATCCTGTGGCGACACAAGCGAAACACTTGAGCATGTTATATTCTTTTGCCCAGCCTACCTGAGCAGTAGGAAGAGTTGGATAATACCATTGTGCCATAATCTGGGTGTTATGGAGAACAAAAAGGCCTAAGAATTATTATATCAGACACTAACTGTAGGAAGTTGGCTCTGTATATACTATCTCAAAGTAAGAGATAAGTGCACAGAGTCCAAGGGTTCCCCTTAGAGGTAAGATAGTGGCAAAATTAGATAATACTAATGCTCTATTTTGTGGTAGTGTGGTCGAGCAGTAGGCTTATAAGAGAGTAGTGTTAAGCATTTGTTGTACACACACAGGCAATAAATGAAGAACACACACTCAAAGACTTAACTCCAGGCCAATAGTTTTTATATAGAAAAATATATTTTCTTAATTTATTTTTAGAACCACAAGTTCAAGATTTTAAGTAAATACATAAAATGCAAGGTACTCCACACAGGTAAGTTAGGAACTTTGAATTAGAGCAATAACATATACAGTTTTTGTTAAAATGGCAATACGCTATTTTAAAAGTAGACACAGTGCAAACATCAACAGTTCCTGGGGGAGGTAAGTATTGGTTAGATAGTGAGGTAAGTAAGACACTTACAAGTCTCAGTTCCTGGGCATAGGCAGCCCACCGTTGGGGGTTCAAGGCAACCCCTAAGTTACCACACCAGCAGCTCAGGGCCGATCAGGTGCAGAGGTCAAAGAGGTGCACAAAACACATAGGTGCCTATGGAGAACAGGGGTGCTCTGGTTCCAGTCTGCCAGCATGTAAGTACCCGTGTCCTCGGGGGCAGACCAGGGGGGTTTTGTAGAGCACTGGGGGCTGACACAAGTAGGCACACAAAACACACCCTCAGCGGCACAGGGCGGCCGGGTGCAGTGTGCAAGGCAGGTGTCAGGTTTTGGATTGGTTTCAATGGAAGGACCCGGGGATCACTCTGGCGGTGCAGGCAGGCAGGCACAGGGGGGACTTCTCGGGCCAGCCGCCACCTGGGCTAGCAGAGGGTCGCCTGGGGGTCACCCCTGCACTGAGGTTCAGTTCCTTCAGGTCCTGGGGGCTGCGGGTGCAGTGCTTGGTCCAGGCGTTAGGTCCCTTGTTACAGGCAGTCACGTCAGGGGGAGCCTCTGGATTCTCTCTGCAGGCGTCACTGTGGAGGTCCAGGGGGGTTGTCTCGGGCTACTCACGGGGTCGCAGTCACCGGGGAATCCTCCCTGTGGTGTTTGTTCTCTGGATCTCGAGCCGGGGGCATCTGGTGCACAGTGTGAAGTCTCACGCTTCTGGCAGGAAAAGTGAAGTCTTTAAAGTTGTAGAAAAGTTGCAACTTTGTTGCAGATTGTTGAACAGAGCCACTGCTCACGGGAGTTTCTTGGTCCTGGGAGTCAGGGCAGTCCTCTAAGGCTTCAGAGGTTCCTGGTCCCTGTTGGATGTGTCGCTGGTTGCAGGTTTTTGACTCAGGAGACAGGCCGGTAGGGCTGGGGCCAAAGCAGTTGTCATCTTCCATCGTCTCTGCAGGCTTGTAGGTCAGCAGTCCTTCTTCTTTAGTTTAGGTTGCAGGAATCTGATTTCCTGGGTTCTTGGATGCCCCTAGATACTAAATTTAGGGGTTTGTTTAGGTCTGGGAGGGCAGTAGCCAATGGCTACTGTCCTGGAGGGTGGCTACATCCTCTTTGTGCCTCCTCCCTGTGGGGAGGGGGGCTAATCCTATTGGGGGAATCCTCCAAAACTAAGATGGAGGTTTTCTAAAGGCAGGGGTCACCTCAGCTCAGGGCCCCTTAGGGGCTGTCCTGACAAGTGGGTGACTCCTCCTTGTTTTTCTAATTATCTCCTCCAGCCTTACTGCCAAAAGTGGGGGCAGTGGCCGGAAGGGCGGCATCTCCACTAGCTGGGATGCCCTGGGGCACTGTAACAAAAGGGGTGAGCCTTTGAGGCTTACCACCAGGTGTTACAGTTCCTGCAGGGGGAGGTGTGAAGCACCACCACCCAGTGCAGGCTTTGTTCCTGGCCACACAGTGACAATGGCGCTCTCCCCCTGTGGCCAGCAACTCATCTGGTTGTGGCAGGCTGGCAGAAACTGGTCAGCCCCACACTAGAAGTCAGGTTGGTATTCAGGGGGCATCTCTAAGATGCCCTCTGGGTGCATGTTACAATAAATTCCACACTGGCATCAATGTGCATTTATTGTACTGAGAAGTTTGATACC
The DNA here is from genome assembly GCF_031143425.1 of Pleurodeles waltl. Taxonomy (NCBI): domain Eukaryota; kingdom Metazoa; phylum Chordata; class Amphibia; order Caudata; family Salamandridae; genus Pleurodeles; species Pleurodeles waltl. The sequence goes on along the minus strand of NC_090442.1, from coordinate 785,288,868 downwards.
AAGCTTCCCAGATTTCAGTGTAGCCAATATGGAACTGTGGAGTTCGTGTTTGACAAACTCCCAGACCATATACTCTTATGGCTACCTTGCACTTACAGTGTCTAAGGTTTTGCTTAGACACTGTAGGGGCATAGTGCTCATGCACATATGCGTTCACCTATGGTATAGTGCACCCTGCCTTAGGGCTGTGAGGCCTGCTAGAGGAGTGACTGACCTCTGCCACAGGCAGTGTGAGGTTGGCATGGCACTCTGAGGGGAGTGCCATGTCTACTTAGTCATTTTCTCCCCACCAGCACACGCAAGCTGTGAGGCAGTGTGCATGTGCTGAGTGAGGGGTCTCCAGGGTGGCATAAGACATGCTGCAGCCCTTAGAGACCTTCCCTGACATCATGGCCCTTGATACCAGGGGTACCAGTTACAAGGGACTTATCTGAAAGCCAGGGATGTGCCAATTGTGGAAGCAAAGGTACAGTTTAGGGAAAGAACACTGGTGCTGGGGCCTGGTTAGCAGGTTCCCAGCACACTTTCAATCAAAAGTTAGCATCAGCAAAGGCAAAATGTCAGGGGGTAACCATGCCTTACACTAACTAATTGATGGTCTTTGTAGTTTCCCTATTCTTAATGTTGATGTGGAGAGTTAGACAAAAATTTAGCACTCTTCCAGGGAAATAGGGTAGTGGCACTTTATGTATTGTGAAAAGTATTAATGCCATCAACTTTAATATCTTATAGCCTGAATACTTGGTCAAGCAATCTATAGGTTTGTTATGAATTTTGTAATCACTTTATATTGATTTAAAGATTTGAAATGTTCACATGGTTATGGTTTATGATAAATTGTATAAGTATTGTGTATTTTATAAAATATGATTTAGATATGCGGTTTTATGGCTATTGTACAGAATTCTTTTTTTTTAATATGATGATTTCTAACCCACACCACCACCCCTGAGTATTCCTTGGTCTGCTCTGCTCATTACTATGAGAGAGTCAAGTGCTACAATGGCAGGGGTATGAAATGTAATCAAATATCTACTTGCCCACAGGACAGGTTGCTTCTTAACTTGTCCTGTAAAAAAATCTACTTGTTCCTTTGATGCCATGTGGTGCCGCAACAAATTATGGCAGCAATCTCATTATGTAAGAGCTCTGATAATAGCCTCTCTGATTATGCCAAGACTAATACTATAGTAGGGCTTAAATACTAGCAATTTCAAACCCTACTATAGCAATATCCTTATTTTGCCAGCTTTCTGCAGATCTACATACTGGGGCTGGAGGAATAAGTAAGTAATAATTCCAGGGCTGGAATGCTTTTGAGTTTGTGCAAACCTACCAACTTGCATGTTTTAAGGATTTTCACCAGCTCTTCTGTTTCTAACCTTTTCCCATACTGAGAAAGGTTGGAAACTTGCTCCTGACAAGGACAGAAATAGAAGTTCTTCCAAGGTTGGGAAAACGGTGGTTGGAGGGAAAGTGAATTTGTAAATGCTCAATAGATTTTCACATGAGCAAATCTACACATGCATATATGCTCATGCTAAAATAAAGTTCATATATATTTTCTAGGAGTATGATTTAATTTAATTTAGCTTTCTCCCACCCAGCGTTCAAACTGCATTTTAAAATATGATCTTGAGTGCAGGGTGTTGGGATCAGAGAGAGTGGGGTTAAAGTTGTAGCTAAAAACAGAACAAAATAATATGTCATTTTTTATTAGACACTGCATATGAAATGATGCACACGTCTTAAATAAAACAATAAAATCAAGTCAAACTAATCAGTGTGAAATGCACTATTACAGGCGCAGTATTAGACATGCTACAGAAAAACATTTAGGTTCAAGATTAAACAAGTGCTTTAGAGATATAGATCTTAGTAATAAGCTGACTTTACCTAGTAGAATTTTTTATGTCAAGCTATGAGACTTGTTGTAAATTCTTTGGGGGCTTCAAGGCCGCCCATTGCTTTTGATCTGTTTGTTTCAGTGTCCTTTACAAATCCTTGGTTCCAAGTGGTTAATCTTTCCTATTTATCCATCCTTTTCATGGGTTGTTCACTCCTATGGAACAGCGCTAAATTACTTGTATACATCCACTTGACCTTTTTTATTAAATGGAAAAGGGACTACTTTTTTCTAGATGTTTTCAGTTGCTTTGCGATGCGACTGCAGGGGCTGTAAATCTGCTTTAATTTACTTTCTCTGACTTCAAAGTGAGTGGCTTTCCCTTGTTCCACAATCCTCTCCCACTCCCTGCTTCAGCCCTCCCACCACCCCCTCCCTTTCCATGTGCATTTGTTGCTTTTTTTTTTTATATAGTGCAAACTCAACCCAAAGGTATTGGAGTGCTTTACATGAGCGCCAGTTATGTTATACAACAACACATTCGTTTTTTGGTATGAATGTGGAGATTTGCTCAGAATCGCAGGATGTTGAGCCAACACCGAGACTCGAACCTGGTTTGCCAGCCCCAAAGCTGGCAGCTCTGGCCATTAGGCCACACCCTCTCTGTTAGTTTGTAGTCCTACAATTATGTCTATGCCTGGTAATGTGGGCATTCTTTTTCCAGGATTATATAGCTTATTTTGAAATGAGACAATGGGTGTTGCGTTATCAGAGGGAGAATAACTCCTCATTTTCTTAGATGGCTATCACTCGTGGTTACTTCCCAGCTACCTTCCAGCCTGTTTTTTTGTATGTACATGGTATTAACTTATTCAGAGAATGTACTGCTGTGCAGGAGGAGCCAGCTGCTGCAGCCTGCACAGGGCAGGGACAGGCCAGCTCCGTGACCACACACCCTTCCCTTGCCCTAGCCAAGCTAATGCAATTCCACCTGGACCATTTGTATTCAGATCTGTTCATCAGACTTGCAGAAGATGGGGGGCCCAAAAGGTGCAGAGAGCAGCGGTGCGGAGTGTCTGCCGGGGCCTCCAAAGAACAGGTCGGCACTCTTATCTTGTGCTGGAAGCGTTTCATGTGGGCTCAGGATAAAATACTTGCTATTGAGCTTTTCAAAAGCTGTCTCTTTTTAAAAATGTTTCAGAAGAAAGGCCGGCTCTGCCTGGTGCTTTCCCACTTAGGACACAGTTTCTGCGAGTCTGGCTACGTTCGTCTGCATTTCTGCTTACTGTCTGCATTTGTCTGTGGACCTTTATTCTGAACTCTTAGGGACAGTTTTCAGAGTTGATCATTCAGCATAGCAAGTATCAGTGAGGGACCCCCAGCAAGGTGCAGTGAAGGGGCTTTACCACGCTAAGAACAGGACAACACACCAGTGAAGTGTCAGAGTAGGCTTCACTGTGAACTCTATTCTTATCCAAAGTGTTTTGCTTTAATGACTTTTGTGCCTTTGTCTGTTTTTTAAGATTTACGATTTTAACTCCCAGAGGTGGATAATCCTTAGATGTTTCCAAGCAGACCAGTCTCTTCTGAAGAGCCAGTTTTTAGCCACATTGTATTAATTCTTTTTATAAAGCACACGCTTATCTCCTGGATTCATTATGTGCGATTAGCCTTAGCCCAGTACCGCAGGTCTTTCAGATATATTGCTAGCTTGTATGCCTGTCTTTATTCTACCCCCTCCCCCACCCAACGTCCTCTGTGCATTGGCCCATTTCTGAATGCAGGTGACCCCGAATACTAAATAACAATGTGTCAGCATCAGGTATTCATTTTTTGAAGGACATGCCTACCTGTCTCTTCCCCAGCCAGCCCCTTCCATTGAGCATTTTGTGTTTTCCCCACAGGGAACTGTCTTTTTCAGATCAATGGTCAACAAGCCCCCCTGGGAGTAAGGAGGCTTTCATGCGTTTAACAAATCTCAGCCTTTCTGGGAGGAGACAGTACTCTGGAGAAGTTGAGCGGTCACCAACTCACACAAGCTTTCAATCACGGCGCTTCAACTAAAAGACAGGTCACCAGCCCATGGATCTGTGCAAGGAAAACATGAGCCATCGACTTTCAAATAGTTTTGTTTTTAGCTGTGAAATTTTAAACTAATATGCATATGATCAATATGTGAACTTATTTTAGTAAGGTGATATGTAATAACGTATTTTGTTGCTTAATTAAATTAATACGGTTTTGATACTGGCTCAGTGATGTATTGTATTGAATTGCAACATTTATATTGCGCTTACTATCCGTATGTGCAGTGCTGGAGTGCTTGCCTGCTTTGGTGGCACACTACACCATGTAAGGTGTGTGGTTGGAAGTGTATTGTCTTTTGTTTTGCTCTTATGTAGTTAGTGTTTTCATGTTATGTGTATTGGTATTTGTACAGTGCAAACGTAGCTCGGGAGCAACAAAGAAGTTTACATTATGTGGGGTACTGGAATACAATCGGGTAGGAATTACACAATGACATTACCTTTCACACACTTAGGTACCCCATTTTTTGTAGGCGCAGAGAGATTTAGTGATTTCTAATTGAATTGCATAATGGTAGTTAAGCCACAAACCTAGTTCCACAAGTTAGCAGCTGTAGCCCCTAGCTACACCCTCTCCTGCTGATGCTTGGTTGTGTGTTGTCACTGTAAAGCCCTTTGACAGGTGAGGTTAGTATACTTAATCCATTTTTAGGTCTCGCTTGCATGACCATGTGTGAGCGCATGTGCATTCGCTTGCGAGACTCTTCTATTCAGTAATGGGCTTAGAACCCACCCATGGCCATTGTACGCCCGACCACTCTACCACTGTACTTCCCGCCACTCTACCACTGTATGCCTGCCACTCTACCAATGTACACCCCAGCACTCTACCACTGTACGCCCTGACACTCTAAGCCCTATCACTCTACCACTCAATGTCCCACCACTCTACAAATGTAAACTCTCCCACTCTACTCTATGACACTCCACTGCACTCTACACAATTCCCTCTGTGTAACTTAACTCTACTCTATGCCCCTCCACTCCACTCTATGCTCCTCCACTCGATGCCCCTCGAATCGGTGACCTCTACACCAATCCATGCCACTCCACTCTGCGACACTGTATTCCACTCTGCACCACTCCACTCTATTTCCACATAACTGGCATTTTAATACTCCTGCCGCTACAAAAATCAGGAAAATCACCCAAAGCTTGCATTTTTCCCCTTATGAGTACATACTTTACACAGTAAACGCAACAAGAAAATACTTTAGAATGTGTTGTTCTATGGCTACCATAATGACCCCTGACGTATAAAAAAAGTAAGCAAAGACAGAAAGACAATGTTAAAAACGAATACAGATGATTTCATACAAAGTTCAACTTAAAAATCATATCCAGGCCTTCAAAGAATTGTAAACTGTGAATTATTATCCAGGAAAAGGTGGAACCTCTATTCACAGCAAAGGAGACTCCCTCTTCTCCATTTCAGCCACGGAATCTCAACTGTCGTAACTAACTGTTCCAGGTTGTTTGTCTGTTAATAAAAAGTAGATGTACTGTTTTTATTAGATTTTATTACAAGACCGGAGGCTCATATTCTGCTTGCTTTTCTTGCTTTATTAAACACAGCAGCCAAGAAACATCAACACCCGGAAACCCTGGGAGAAAAAAACGACATCATTAGATCACAATAGGCAGTCCGATCACACATCAAGTATGAGCATAACTATCTTGACTGAGAGCAAAGAGCCCTCTTTTCTAGCTATCAAGATAAGTAGTCTGCTCACTTTTTTATTCATACATATATATACGCTTGCTTTTCATAATGTTACTTCCTTGTTTTGCCGGCCTGCCTTCGGTCACGCCCTCCTTAGGCTTTCCAGAAGACACTCCCCCTTCAAATTTAACCCCCGAGGGTTGGGTTTTTTTGGTTGCTAGCTGTCAGACAGTTTTTACAAGGGATTTTGTCAACGTTTGCTTCAGAATTTATTTACATATTTTATTGAACTTGTTAATTCCATTCTAACTGAATTTAAATAATAATAATTCTTTAATTATGTCTGATGATGAGCAGGCCCAAACTATAAAGGGTAATCTAAAATCCTTCATTAAGGATTCTGTCCAGCATGCAGTGTCTGTCTCTATTTTAGACATATCAAAGAATATAGAGGCCTCTATTTCTAAAATATTACAAGGCCCTACAGACATTCCTTGTAAAAAAGGAAAGAAACATGCAGCACCCCTTTGTGGGCTTCATGAAGGCATTTCAGTAAAAACTTGGGCCTCTGTCCGAGAGGCGAATAATTTGTGGCTCCCTTCTTCCCCCCTTAAAAGTTTGGAACTCCATGACACAGACAGTGAGGGGGATGATGGATTAGATGATCTCTCATCTCATTTTGCTTTAAAAGATGATGATATGGATGACGGACCTTTGGAGAAAAGACTTAAAATTTCCCCTCCAGATGTTCCTTCCCACATACTGTCTTTTGATCTCGTAGGTCATGCAGGAGAACCAGTTTTCGACCCTGCATCGATTCATCACCCAAATTCATCAGAGTGGTTCCCTTCTGACCATGTGTCAGATTACATTTACTTATATTTAAGACATTCCCTGGATAAGTCAACCAGGAATAAATGTACCAACTTTGGGAAGGATCTTTAAAAAGGTGTTGATAGAGCATTGTCCAGTTGCCAGGACAGGCTTCTGGATTTAGTATGTCCTTTAACTAGAATTATGGATTTGGCCAAAGAGGCCATAATGGAAGGTGAACATGTGGATCCTGACACCCTTTCTAATTGGGCACAAAGGGCAATCGGTATGTTAGGGTACGCTAATTTCTACATCTCTCAGGAACAGCGTAAAAGTCTTCTTTTAAAAATTGACCCAAAGCTGAGCAGCTTAGCAACTAAGGAGGTATTTTAGTTATAGCTTCATGCATGTTTTTTTTTTATCATACTAGGCCCTTTAACCTAGATATATTGTTATTACAGTAGCCACTTTTACGGTCTTGTTTTATTTTTTCTCTGTCTGACTGTTTTTGCCTAGGCCAGCACTCTGTTCTCAAACAAGACATTCTTGCACACTCTGTGCTTCTTCCAAGGCTGCAGTAAGATAGGTTGCCGGTGAACGTGGTATAAGTTTAGTCTCTGACATTCATAGAAAATACACATCCTTATGTAGGGACATTTTCTTAGAACACCAGCTGTTTTATTATAAAAACACTTCCCTATCCCTTACACGTTAGAGGGAGATTCCAGCCAGAGAACCACGACTGTATGCTGATTGCCAAATGTTCTGCTACAGCTGTATTGCAGACTTCAGGTCTTTGCTCAGGTACAGGGGATGATGTCTTCCCAGGGGAACCTGAAGGGCAGAGTTAGAGCTTAACACGCTGGGTTCTATCATAGCCTAGGTAGAAATTAGTCTGTTGACTTTAGTGACAATATGAGAGCATTATTTTTATGTTTTACTATCCTTGTCGCAATTTCAATCTTGTCATGCTATATCTTCCGGGTTAATGCAGTCCACGCTTTGCTATCTAAGATCTAGTCCCATTATTAAAGAATTATTGAAATATACACTGCCTCTGTTTGTCTTTGTGTATGTGAGACTAATGTAACCGAGAGAAATAGATGAGACCTAAGTGACCACGGCTTCCCTGAGAAACCAGTTATGTCATGCGCTCGGCTACCCAATCATCCCTGCCCTTTGGTAGAGATGAGGCACTGCTAGTTAGCCGGAGCAGAACCCGGATTGGAGTGACAGGTGTCACCTGTAGTGGGTCAGACTCAGTCTCCCACACCACAGGTGATTCTGCCACTCAAAATCCAGTTGTCTCACTGTAATAATGAGAGCCAACGCGACATGGCGCCGCCAACGTTTGGTCAGGCTCTAATTTTCGGGTCCTCCTGAGTATCTGTGTCTCACTATATACAAAGACACCTCAGTACTAATATGGAGACGTCCGTGGTATTGAGGATTTCCTCCTCGGCTAAGTAGGTTATCCTATCTGATGCTAGAGGTTGTTCAAGCTTGAACTCTAAAAGGATAATCCCCATTTGGTGTGCCTATCTCTGAACAAACTTACAGTTCATTATGGCGAGTCCGGAGCAAGTAGCAATTGCAGTAAGTATGAGTCCACCCCTGACTGCACATTTATTGGCAAATGGCCTAACGGCCCAGCGGGCCAGTCACATTTGTTGTTGACGCAGATGCAGCTTATAGAACAGAACTATTTTATTCTTGGGTCACATTTCCATCAGTTGGTGGGAACACAAACACATTTCATCACTATACACTTGCAAACGTACCTGGACAATACAGAGTCTATGCGTATTTAGAAATACCTCTATCTTATCAAGAACATAATAATTGGCTTGATGGCACCCTACCCCACACAATTTTGCAAGTTAGGTTAGGTCCTTTAAGTAAAGAAGGTCCTACCTGGCTTTTATTGGCCACTTATACACCTCACCCTGCAATAGCAAATTTACCAGTAGCACAGGTTGGTCGCTTATATACTGAACTGACAGCAACATACAGACGATTAGTACAGTTTGTAATGCAAACAACAAATACAAACGTAGCACATGCTGCTCCAGCGCAACCACATGCAGTGATGCCAGGTATTAATCCTGCAACTGTACATTCAATTATGGGTAAAGTACCCACCAAACAAGAGGAAACTTTGTTTTGGTTAGCTCAAAAAATAAATGCACTGGACACGGTATTTCCCCATACGGGACCTCAAGATAAATATAGAATTCTAACGATGTACTTGCCATTTGGGATGGTCCCCACAGTAGATAACTGTAATACCTGGGGCACGGTTTTTGCCGCGCTCTGTACTACCGCACACGGTACGCCAACACTTGCCAATTTACCTCAAGTGTTGAAGCAAATTCAAGATGAATACGGGGCTGCAATTAATGGGCAATTTTGCCAAAGTATCCTCCATTATTTTAAGCAATCTTAAAGGGGAAGTAGTCACACTATAGGATCAGGAACGCAAGCTGCCCAAGATTGTTGCAAAGACCTATTCTAGTATTGGTCGAGATATTCTAGTGGCCAGACCAACTAAACCACAATTTCAGGGCAAATCTAATAAAGATTTTTCCAAGCAAGCTCCTGAGGGTAATAAGAAACGCTGGGATAAAAAACAACAAACTCCTGAAAAAGAAAGGGGAGAATCTCTGAGTATGGAGACCCCACAGAATAGATATAATCTCCGAAATAGAGATAATAGAAAAACACCTGATAGATATCAATATACTGATACACCCCAATCTCGTTCCTTTCAGGACTCATCTGAAAAACGCAGTGAGAGAGGTTGGCGATCAGAGCAGAGAACAGAGAATGTGAAACCGAGACAGGAATCACAACGCTCATCAGAGGTTTCTGTAAAAAGGAAGAGATACCTCCCCAACAAAAACCCCAATTTAAAAAGTAAAAAGTGGCAGCAGTTGCAATACGACATGCCGCTCAAGAAGAGGGTCCTCTTGAAGAACAGGAAGTGGGCGGCAGAGGTTACAATAGTTCGCAGGAGTCTTCTAGAGCATCTGGAGGTGAAAGCAACTGATGACTTGCTACAAGTGGAAACTGTGGACATGCAAGTCTCCACGCCTGATAGGGTGTATAAAGTAACATTACAGTTAGAAGGAGACATTGAACACACAATAGACACAATCTTTTGGGATCGTGTGCTATATATATATGGTATCTTATTGGCTGAACAAGATTGGCCACCTGAATTTGTCCCTACCTGCCCATATAAGGAAGAGGTTATTAAACCTTCTTTCTCGCTCCTTGTTCCTGAAGGAACTCTCAGAATCCTATGCCATCGATTAGGCATTGACGCAGGCACCCGCGTTATATCGCAACCATGTAGGATGGGATAAAGAATCCCCCTACCATGTAATACCTATTAAAAATGAACCCCCTACCATGTAATACCTATTAAAAATGAACCTGAACCTCAACCTCAATATCCAATAAAACATGATGCGAAACCACCTGTGAGAGAAATCTTCACACAAATAGAGTACCAGGGCGTAATCGAAGCCTGTGTCTCCCCAATGAATAATCCTCTATTCCCTGTATCTAAACCGGACCATTCATACAGAATAGTCTTAGACTACAGACACTTAAACAGTCATACACACACATATGCTATACAAAACTCACATAGCACAGCACTAATGAATAACATAGTGCACAAAAAATACAAATCAACACTGGACATTTCCAATGGTTTCTTCTGCCAGAATATAGCACCTGAGAGTAGAGACTTAACAAGTTACAGTGCACTAGGTTCTCAGAAAACAATCTGTTGTTTACGTCAGTGGTACAAGAACAGTCCAGGACTGTTCGCAGCTCGTGTGACTGCAATTTTGCACAACATTGACCCTGGAGCACTGCCCTATGTAGATGATATCTATCTTACGGATGATGTATTACTACAACATTTAAGACGGGTAGCCCGCATTGTTGTGGGATTTGCTGAATTTAGCTACAAATTCAACTTTTAAAAAAAAGCCTCCTGTTTCTGGGATATGAGCTATTGAGTGAAGGAAAGAGCCTAGTGCCACAATTCTTAGAAAAGTGCGCACAATTACAACCTCCAAATACGATTAAAAAACTTCAATCACTATTGGATTTCCTAAATTTTGGCAGAACTTACATTCCAGATTATGCGTCATAGGGATAGGGAAGTGTTTTTATAAAACCCTTATGTCCTGATTTTTCAAGCAAATTTTGGACAGTCGAACACACACACATTCTCAGAGACCTGCAGACAGACATGCTTGCAGCCCAACATCTACACACAAGGGACAACAAAACACATTTGGTCATCAGAGTAATTGCTGGTGCCATCGGTTTCACCTATGTAACCTTTCATGAGGGTGAGACCGTCCCGATAGCATACAAATCACATTTATACTCAGCAGCAGACCAACGTTTTGCTCCCACTGAGAAAATTCTCACTACTGTTCAGATGATGGTCATTAAAGAAAGACCTCTAGCCCAGGGCAAACGCATTATTGTCGTTTCTCCCATCCCAGGCCTAGAGGCTGTCACAAAAGCCAGCGTTCCTAACGCAAAAGCATTACATCCACGTTGGATCCAATGGGCCACATCTTTGACAGCCACTGATGTAGATTACATTTTTGACCCAAAATTACAAACTCAAGAATTTTTGCAATACGAACTAGAATACCCAGTTCCAGCAAACACACTGCCAATTGAACAATATCATAGAGTCATGTACACAGATGGCTCTGCACAACCTGCAATTGGCACAAAGCACCAATACTACGCTGCTTGCGCAGTCATAAGTGGCTACATGGAGGATAATAAATGTTGTCCCCTACACACATTTACGCAAACCCTAGGGGGTTGCACTGCACAACTAGCAGAGCTGAAAGCTCTGGTGATGGCACTGGAACATACTGATCCTGCACAGCACATGCTGATTGTTTGTGATTCATACTATTGTGTCCAGTCCTTCAATGAATTCCTGCATTAGTGATGCCAGAATGGGTTCAGAGATTCTAAAGGCAACACCATTAAACACAGATTACTGTGGGGGGAAAGTAGCGGATCTGAAGGAGACGCTACCAAATGTCCATGTTGTGCATACACTTGGACACCAGCGCATTGGAATACAAGTGGCTAGGAATACACTGGCTGATGAAGCCACAAAGTCAGCAGTTGCTACGGCTACTGTTGCTGCAGTAACCCGCTCAGGAACGAAACCGGACGCAGACATATGGGCTGCCGTGAAACTACGGCTGATGGTACGCCCTATACAAAGCATGTCCTGCTAAATATTCTCTGAATGGGAGGCTGCCTAAACGCTGAAGTTAAGATACCAGGCGTTGGGGTTCAAGAAATTCCCAATAAAGATATAAGACCAGAGTTGATTAAAGCAGCGCATGAGGGGGCAGCATCTACCCATGCTGGTGTGGCGGCTACAATATCATTGCTACAAGCCAGTTTTTGGTGGCCAGGCCTATCCAAGGAGGCCAAGCAGTATGTCCTTTGTTGTGACATCTGCCAACAAATCAAAGTATCCACTGCTAAACGCCCACCGCAGAAATCCCTCCTAATATCTAACAAACCTTTACAATATGTGTACTTGGACCATTGCGGTCTCCTAACACCGGATAGTGCATACAAATATATCCTAGTCACTGTTGACTCCTGCTCCAGATTTCTTTGTGTGTGGTTACAACGCTCGGCTGATGCTCAAACTGTTATTAAAGATTTGCAAATCTTTATCAGTACATATGCAGTTGCAGCTTTCCACTCGGCCCATGGCCCTGCTTTCGCCTCAAGGGCTTTCAGGGACGCCATGGCTTCATTGGGGGTCCAACTCCAGTATTTGTCTCCATTTCATCCTGAGGGAAACAGTGTCGTGGAGCAATTAAACTGTGATTTAAAGCAATCCTTAACAGCCAGAGTCTTAGGTACAGGTCGTAGTTGGCTTAATCACCTGTATGGAGTCCAGAGAGCACTTAACAATCTGCCTAGAAGATCCCTGGGTGGGGTCATACTTCATATGAGTGCCTGTTTGGAACTCAAGTGTATGTTCCAGATCTTGATGGTCCTGGCGTGGAGGCGGCAGAAACACCTTTTGACATAAATGAACATGTCACTGTCTTACAGGAATTACAAAAGTTCCTTGAGGACAACTCTTCTGCCAGTGCTGCCTCCATAGGAATTAAGGATGTACCTGTAACTCCTACCTGCTGGATTCCTAGAGTGGGGGATCTAGTATGTGAAAAGGTTGCTGTGAAAAAGGAATTTGGCCCTTCTTATCGTGCACCGGTCCCAGTTTTGGGAATACACAGTACCAGAACTGTCATTCTACCGCAGTTGGCAGGTGCCAAAGAAAATCGTTTTGTCTTGATCGACAGTGTCAAACTACTCCATGTGGCCTATCCTGCACAGAGGAACAGCCAGTAGTTCCCGAATCCCTCTCACTACTGGTCAAGAGTTTCCTCTACAAGTTGTAAACATAACACTGACACCTCTCCTGGCTTGGGGAGGGTGGAAAATGATTTTGCATTAGTTCCACTGACATCAAATTATACGGAAATTACTGATTGATTTGACACAATTTTGACACAGACGGATGGTGCTATTTATTTGGTGCCACCACGGGAAACACCAACTCTACCAACAAACACAGCTCCAGTCTTTGCAAAAAGTGCTTCTGGATACTTTGCCGACATCAATGATGACTTTTCAGACTCATTTGCCTCTTCGACACCGGAACTGTCAAAACCACGTAAGCTGATAAATTTGCTTTAAGTAACTTACTTCATTCTTCCATGGAATTATCTGTGGCTTTCTTTGACTGTACTAGATTTCCTGCTTTGGATTGGGTTTGTCATCACTTTCTTTTTATTAATACATGGTCATTTTCTTCCTGAAAAATCAGTAGTTGAACTGGTGGGTGAGGTCCACATTTTTCTTCTCACAAGGTCCGCAGAGACTTGTCTTTTGTGAACATTTCCGCTATACCAATTCCTGATGGGATTGTTTGAGATAAAGTAACACTTGATATATACTGCCCTGTGGAGATCATTCAAGTACCATATGTGTTTAAACTTTCAATGAACGATATAATAATACTCAGGGTTGTTTCTGATGATTGGGATGTGAAAACAGTTGATTCTATTATGACTGAATTGCAGTATTATACTGTATTTGAAAACAAAGATGTTTATCAATCTAGAGAAAATTATAGTAATATGTTTTGCTATAATTATTATGGGCACCATTTCATCTACAGAGCAAGCCAAAGACTGTTTTTAACTATACACAATGGAAACATTGTCAGACTCCACCACAAGGGAGTTCTAAAACGTATTCTGAAAAGTTTACATATTTTTCTGGGCACAATGTTACAAATGCTCAGTCATATTATTTTAAATTGCTACCTATAGAAAACATATGCATACTATTTACAAATACGAAATTTATATATTCTTATTCCTTTGTTTCCCGGTTGACTATACAAGGCTATGAATATTGGCTAAAGTCGATTGACTTGAAGAGTGTGTGGGGAACTAGACATTGGCAAATACGGGGGAAGGAAGCTTTATTTAGAGCATGCCTGATACCTGTTCAAATGATCTTTTTTAATGAAACTGTACAACAAATGAGTTGTTTAGGCTTAGCAAAGATTAAGGAATTGAACACACCCAGTATACCTGCCCCTGCAAAATTTTATAAATGGCAAAAATATATAAATGCAACTGAAGATCAGCTCGAAGAATGGGTCCAGAATGGTACATTTTGACCCTCATTACAACCCTGGCGGTAAAGTCTGCTGACTGCTGTGCTGACGGCTGCCAACATACCATGTCCGCGGCAGAAATCCACTACGGGTATTATGACCTACACTTAGAAATCCTCCACAATACACACACTCACACAAGCCTGCCACACCAAAAGTCAGTGATAAACTGGCGGTACCAAAACCCACACCGTTACGCCAACAGGAATACACCCACAGTATCACGACCCACGAAGCAACGCAGCGGTTATTCGACCGCTGTAATCCATTGGCGGTACACACTGCCACGCTCAAAATAAACACACATTTACAAAACACAACCACATTGGACAATTCAAAATACACACACCTGATACACATACACACACCACACCCACACACTCACACCACTATAAAACACCCACCCACATTACCCACAACCCCTTACAATGCCATTTTTGGAAGAATCAGAGCGACAGAAAAGCTACGACAACACCAGCATCCAGAGGCACACAACACCATCACTCATACACCATCCCTATCACCTCAAAGAACACACCCCAACACATCACCCCACACATCACATCAACCATCACCTCACACATCACCCACACCACTTCATGGCACCTCAAAGACACCCCAGGTTTTCTGAGGAGGAGCTCAGGATCATGGTGGAGGAAATCATCTGGGTAGAGCCACAGCTATTCGAATCACAGGTGCAACAGACCTCCATTGCAAGGAAGATGGAGCTATGGAGGAGAATTGTCAAGAGGGTCAACGCAGTGGGACCGCATCCAAGAACACAGGATGACATCAGGAAGAGGTGGAACGACCTACGGGGAAGGTACGTTCCGTGGTCCAGACACCAGGTAGCCGTAAAGAGGACTGGTGGTGGACCCCCACCTCCTCCCCCACAACTAACAACATGGGAGGAGCAAGTCTTGGAGATTATGCATCCTGATGGCCTCGCAGGAGTAGCAGGTGGACTGGACTCTGGTAAGTCATACCTTTACTACTGTATCCCCCACCCTACCTGAATGCCCTCACAAACTTCTACCCCTACCCTAACACCCATCACCCCACTTATACCCCACTAGCACAACCCACATAACCCAATACCAAGCCCTGCATGTGACAACAATGCCTGGACACCCATCACAGACCTGCATGGGCACCCATCACCACAGCATGTCCAAGGGAGAGACTCACCCAGGGCACACAATCACCACTCACACAAGGGCCAACGCGATAATGCAAGTACAAGAGTAGAGGGGAACACACCCATTGCACAAGATGGCACACACAGATACAATAACAATGCATTTACATCCCAACAGGACCCCTACACAACGTCACCGGACAGGAGGTGCCAGCCATATCCATTCCCCCCACAGAAGAGGCCCACAGTGACGACAGCAGCTCTGCACACCTGGATCAAGATGACCAGCCCGGCCCATCAGGGACCTCTGGACAGTCGGTTCCCCTGCCACAGTCCCAAACCACCACTGAACCTCCCCCCTCAGGAAACACCACCACAGCACCCACCCAGCGGGCCCATGCCACTGTCCCCAGGACACGTCAATCAGCAGTGTGTCCACCACTACAGGGACCCCAGGCAACCCCACTAACACAGGACGATTAGGGAGCTGGGGTCAGTGGCAGTGGGCACACGGTACAGGGGACACAGGCACAGGACAACAGGGAAACTGGGAGGATTGCTGTGCGACAGGGGGAGGACAGGCCCAGGGAACCCACTCTCCATGAGGCACTCTCAAACATCATGGGAGTATACCACCATTCCCAGGAGACCATGGGCACGGTACTGGCCAAGTTTCAGGAGACCCAGCGGCTGCAGGAGGAATAGTACCTGGTGATCAGGGAGGACTTGAAGTCCATTAACACCGCCCTGGTCACCATTGCAGGGGTGCTGGCAGACATGGCCATGGCCAGTGGCATACCACCGGGCCCCTGACACCAGCCTGAACGATGAACAGCCTTCCACGTCCACCGGCGCTAGTGGACAGGAGGTCCCGCCACAGGACCAACAGGCCACCAGCACCTCACCCCTTGCAGAAGGAGAACCACCCCGCAAACAGTCCCTGCGATCCAGGCACAAGACAGAGAACATTGCCAAGACCCCGCCAGGAAATAAGACTCTCCTGATTGTCACCCTTCTGTCCCACAATGTCACCCTGACCACCTTGAACTGACTTTTCTCCACTTCCTATGCCCCATTGGACAATGCACCGGTGATACAAAGAGACTGGACTCTACCATGGATATTCCTCCACCATCACCCCAGCCATTGCACATCCCCCTCTACTTATTAGCACTTAAATAAACACCCTTGAATCACAAATCAATCTGGAGTCAGTCTGTACTTTCACAAATGTATTATGACAACCTCTTAGACAAATATCAATGTAAATGTTCATTTGCACATACCAAAGTATGACAGTTGTTGGGCAGCAGGAAAAAACATAGCAGAAGGCAGAATGTGGTACCCAGTGCTGTGAAAAGGAAAGCCAAAGTGAACTGTCAGGGTCCATACACAGAGGTAAAAAAAGGCTGACTTATACAATGTCCTACAGTAGTCAGATATGAGATGAGCAGTGCCAGTCTCTTACCTGTGTCTCACTGGAAGTACTGCATGATGATGTTGTCTCTGTTGTCAATTTCTTCTTCCTCTGCCTCCCCTTCCTCACTGTCCACAGGCTCCATAGCTGCCACAAGACCAACATAAGGTCCATCCTCCTGCAGAAAAGGCACCTGGCGTCGCAAAGCCAGGTTGTGAAACATACAGCATGCCACGATGATCTGGCACACCTTCTTGGGTGAGTAGTATACAGAGCCACCTGTTAGATGGAGGCACCAGAATCTGGCCTTCAGGAGGCTGAAAGTCCGCTTAATAATCCTCCTAGTTCACCCATGTGCCTCATTGTAGCGTTCCTCTGCCCTTGTCCTGGCATTCCTCACTGAGGTCAGTAGCCATGAGAGGTTGGGGTAACCAGAGACACCTGCAAATGGCGAGGGATATCTGTTAGATGTACACCAACCCTTAGGGACTACCCCATACCCAGACACCTATTCATACTGTGTGGGGAACTTGGGCTCACTTATTAGCCATACACGGTGCTTCTGGGGTTGGCCTATCACATAAGGGATGCTGCTATTCCTCAAAATGTTAGCGTCATGCACAGAGCCATGATACTTGGCATTCACATGAGAGATGTACTGGTCTGCCAAACACACCATCTGCACATTAATTGAATGGTAGCTTTTACGATTTCTGTACACCTGTTCATTCCTGCGGAGGGGGGGGGGCAAATACCACATGTATACCATCAATGGCACCAAAGATCTTGGGGATATGTCCCAGGGCTTAGAAGTCAGCATTCACTGTGGGCGAATCCTCCACTTGGGGGAAAACGATGTAGCTGCGCATGTGTTTCAGCAGGACAGATAACACTCTGGACAACACGTTCGAGAACATTGGCTGAGACATCCCTGATGCCATGGTCACTCTTGTTTGAAAGGAACCACTGGCCAGGAAATGGAGCACTGATAGGACCTGCGCTAGAGGGGAGATACCTGTGGGGTGGCGGATAGCTGACATCTGGTCTGGCTCCAATTGGGCACACAGTTCTTGGATTGTGGCATCTTCAAGTCTGTAGGTGATAATGATTTGTCTGTCTTCCATTGTCGACAGGTCCACCAGGGGTTTGTACACCGGAGGATGACGCCATGTCATCATCTGCCCCAGCGGATGTGCCCTATGGAGGAGAATGGTGAGCAGAGGGTCATGTACCACATAGGTAGCACAAGGGTTTTTGCATTAATGTGATTAAATCAGTGTGTGGCTTTGTCTGTCCGTATTTGTGCCCAAATGTGCTGTGACGCAGTTAGGTGACCTGCCATGTGCCACCCTGAAATGGCGGCTGCCTGACCTGTAAGGAGGGACAAGGGGAAATGAGGTAACTGCGCTGGCGTTGTGCAGCGTCGCAGTAGGTGGTCGAAGACCGCCGCACAATTCAGCATTGGTTATCATTGGGCCCTATGGGTTCCAGGAGCCAATGACGATGTATGCAGGTGTGATGGTATGTACCGCCGCGGACGTGACCGCCATTTTCTAGCTGTTCACTCACTTGATACCTGACCTTCAACAGGAGAAGACCCACACTGCAAGCGCTGCTGTGACCTCAGTCTGTAAGCGACAGTGGCTTGAGTGTCTGGGGAAAGGGCCACTGCCTTTACTGTGGAGGAGTTGGAAAGACTAGTGGATGGGGTCTTCCCCCAGTACACGCTACTCTACGGTCCTCCAGACAAACAGGTGAGTAAACTGTGAGCATGACACGTGGGACATGAATGTATGGAGTGGTGTGGATGGAAGATACCTGTTGGGGGTGCTGAGGCCTGCATGTGAGGATGGTGAGTGTATGTGTGTTAGGGCATGGGTGGGAACTAGTGGCCAATGAGTATGACAAACCGGACGGGGGAGTAAGTTTCTTTCATTCTTTACCTTTCCTCTAGGTCAGCGCCCACCAGAAGAAGGGTATTTGGTGTGCCATTGCCAAGGAAGTGCGGACCCTGGGGTCTATCATAGACGGAGCAGCCACTGCCGCAAGAGATGGGAGGACCTGCACCGCTGGAGAAAGAAGACGGCGGAGGCCCAGCTGGAGATGGCCTCCCAACGTGGAAAGGGTGCCCGTCAGACCATGACCCCCCTGATGTTCCGGATCCTGGCGGTGGCATATCTGGAGTTGGATGGGCGCTTGAGGGCATCACTGCAGTCACAAGGGGGTGAGTACAGTCTCATTCAGTTGACTCTGCGCACTTTACGAGGTGTCCGGGTGGGGGATGTGGGCTGTGGGTTCCCCTAGGCCTGGGCGAACTTGCTAGGGTAGGTCCCTTGTTAGGCAGGCTCTGTGGCACTCCAACCCCAATAGTGGTAGTGGCCATCTACAAACAGTCAGGCTCCTGTGGATTCCAGGTGTGCAGCAAATGGGGTTAGGCATAGTCCCCCATGGGCAGGCGATTTTCCAACAAACTGTTAGTGCATTGCCTAGTGCATAGGGCTGCTCCCTGTGTGTTGTGTCCGCCAACTGTAGTCGTGTTGCTGGCATTGACCATGTGTCTCCTTTGTCTTTCCCTCCCTTTTTGTTTTGTCACTCTGTCCTTGTGTGCATTAGCATCTTCTGGCAGAGGAGCAGTGGCACCGGAGCAGGAGGGAGCTGCAACCCACGTGGCCCAGGACGGTGAATGTACGGAGTCTGAAGGCACCAGTGGGATGGAGGGGTAGGGTGAGCTCCACGACGGGGACAGGAGGGGACACCAGTGACAGCGACTCCTCTGATGGGAGCTCCCTTGCAGTGGCGGGCACCTCTGTGCCCACCACAACAACAGGTACAGCCGCCACCACCCCCACCAGCACTGCCCTCCCAGCGGCCCCTCAGCTTGTTTCCCGTGTCCGCTCACCCAGGAGTGTGGGAATCTCCTTTGCCCCAGGCACCTCAGGCCCTGCCCCAGTCAGCCCTGCTGCCCTCAGTGAAGAGGCTATTGACCTCCTGAGATCCCTCAATGTTGGGCAGTCAACCATTTTGAATACCATCCAGGGTGTCGAGAGGCATTTGCAGCAAACAAATGCATACCTGGAGGGTGGCCCAACAGAGAGCATTTCAGGCTCTGGCCTCAGCACTGATGACAGCCATTGTCCCTGTGTCCATCCTCCCCCCTCCAACATCCACTACCCAGACCCAATCCCCTCTACCTCAACCTATCCCAAGCACACCATCGGACCAGCATGCACACACATCAACACACAAAAGTGGCTCAGGCAAACATAAGCACCACACATTCCACAGGCACTCACACAAGCACCATACCCATGCAGGAACACAAACATCCACTGCCTCCACTGTGTCCCCCTCCTCCACTTCCTCCACCTCCCTCCCAGTCTCTTCTCCACTCACACCTGCATGCACTACATCCTCAGCCACTACCTCCATCACCAGGATTCCCATCACCACACACCGCTCACGTGCAATCACCACCTCCTCTACCATTCACACGTCTCCTGTGTCCTCTCCCAGCGTGTCTGTGAGCCCTCCTCCCAAAGTACACAAACGCCGGCACACACCCACTCAAAAGCCATCCACCTCACAACAGCCTCCAACCCATGCACCTTCACCCAAACTCAGCAGATGTACACCTCCTACAACCACTACCTCTTCCTCCACTCCCAAACACCCTCCATCTTCCCATCCCAGTGTGTCTAAAAAACTATTCCTGGCTACCATTGACCTCTTCCCTTTACCCCCCCCCAGTCCTTCCCCTAGGGACAGGTTGTCTAGGGCCCTGACCAGCACCTCAGCCACCAAATCGTCGTCCAATGTGGTCCCTGCAAGTCCTGGAGGATCTAAGGGGGCACCCATCAGGGCTGCCAGTGTGCTACCTACTGAAGCCAAGGACCACCCTATTCTGCCACCTGCCAAGGTAAATAAGGCGCCAGCATGCAGAAGAGAAAAGCCGCACCACCCACCCAGCAAGGCCTCATCCAGTACCAAAGAGGACAGTGCCAAGGTCCCAGCAGCAACTTCCAAGGTAGGGAAGGGACACAAGAGAAAAGGAAAGTCCCCTCAGGGCACTGAGCCTCCGGGTGAGGGACTGGTGACCCCCATTTATCAAGACAGGCCAGCAACCTGTACCGCCGCATCGACCGTCACCTGCACCGCCACCTGCATGGCAGCTATCACAACTACAGTCACCAGCATCATCCCCAGTGGGCAGCATTTCGAGGCTGCAGGAGACGGCCTGATGTCTCCCTCCACTACTACAGGCACCTGCACCACAGGCACCACCGGCAGCATCTCTGCCGCAGCCACCGCCACCTGCCCTGCGACGTACCCAGGCAGTGCCACTACAGCGACATCAGCAGCATCCCCAGTGGGCAGCCATCCGAGGCTGCAGGAGACGTCCTGGACCCTGCACACACTACATGAGGTACCACCACCAGCACTGGCACTACCAGCAGTTTGCAGCCTAAGTTGTCGCAAGGTGGAGTGTGGCTCTGCCTCCATGGAGTATCATGCTACCTGTTACCGGAAACTCTCGTGGCTCAGACACCCAGGTGAGGGAATGGGAACTGCCACACCCCTGGTGCAGCATCACTGGGCACCAAGCCCCTTCCAGAACCAGTGGAGAAAAGCACCACTAACCCAGTCCTTGGCAGGATGAAGCACCCTGGGCACCAAGCCCCCTCCAGAACCAGTGAATAAAAGCATTCACTAACACAGTCCTTGGCAGGATGAAGCACTCTGGGCACCAAGCCCCCTCCAGAGCCAGTGGAGAAAAGCATCCACTAACACAGTCCTTGGCAGGAGGAGGCACTCTGGGCACAAAGCCCCCTCCAGAACCAGTGGAGAAAAGTATCCACTCACCTTATCCTTGGCAGGATGAAGCACTCTGGGCACCAAGTCCACTCCAGAATCAGTGGAGAAAAGCATCCACTAACACAGTTCTTGGCAGGATGAAGCACTCTGGGCACAAAGCCCCCTCCAGAACCAGTGGAGAAAAGCATCCACTAACACAGTCCTTAGCAGGATGAAGCACTCTGGGCACAAAGCCCCCTCCAGAACCAGTGGAGAAAAACATCCACTAACACAGTTCTTGGCAGGATGAAGCACTCTGGGCACAAAGCCCCCTCCAGAACCAGTGGAGAAAAGCATCCACTAACACAGTCCTTGGCAGAAGGAAGTACTCTGGGCAGTAAGCCCCCTCCAGAACCAGTGGAAGACGCCACCAATCAATCAATCAATCAATCAGTGAATTTATAAAGCGCGCTATGTGCCCGACAGGGTTTCGAGGTGCTGGGGGGGGGCACGGGGGGGGGGGTGCTGCTAGCGTTCGAAGAGCCATGTCTTGAGGAGTCTCCTGAAGGTGAGGAGGTCCTGGGTCTGGCGTAGTGAGGTGGGGAGAGCGTTCCAGGTCTTGGCGGCGAGGAAGGAGAAGGATCTGCCGCCAGAGGTCTTGCGCTGGATTCGGGGGGCGATGGCGAGGGCGAGGTTGGCAGAGCGGAGTTGACGTGTGGGGACGTAGAAGTTGAGTCTGGTGTTCAGGTAGGTGGGTCCGGTGTTGTGTAGTGCCTTGTGTGCATGGGTGAGGAGCTTGAAGGTGATCCGTTTTTCCACAGGGAGCCAGTGGAGGTCCTTCAGGTGGGGGGAGATGTGACATCGGCGGGGTATGTCGAGGATCAGGCGGGCGGATGCGTTCTGGATGCGTTGGAGTCGTTTGATGTCTTTCGTTGGGATGCCTGTGTAGAGTGCGTTGCCGTAGTCAAGTCTGCTACTGACGAGGGCTTGAGTCACCGTCTTCCTGGTTCCTGTTGGAATCCACTTGAAGATCCTGCGGAGCATGCGGAGGGTGTTGAAACAAGAGGAGGAGACGGCGTTGATCTGTTTGGACATGGTGAGAGCAGAGTCGAGGACGAAGCCGAGGTTTCGTGCGTGGCTGGCTGGGGTGGGTGGGGGTCCGAGGGCGGTGGGCCACCAGGAGTCGTTCCAGGCAGAGGGGGTGCGTTCGAGGATGAGGACTTCCGTCTTGTCGGAGTTGAGCTTCAGGCGGCTGTTGCTCATCCACTCGGCGATGGATTTTAGTCCCTCGTGGAGGTTGGTTTTGGCGGTGAGCGGATCTCTGGTTAGGGAGAGGACGAGCTGGGTGTCGTCGGCATAGGAGATGATGCTAAGGTTGTGATGACGGGCCAGTTGTGCGAGGGGGGCCATGTAGACGTTGAACAACGTTGGGCTAAGTGAGGAGCCTTGGGGCACGCCGCAGATGAGGTTGGTGGCTTTGGAGCGGAAGGGTGAGAGTCGGACTCTCTGGGTTCTGTCGGAGAGGAAGGATGAGATCCAGTTGAGGGCTTTGTCTTGGATGCCGGCTTTGTGGAGACGGGTTCGCAGGGTGCGGTGGCAGACTGTGTCGAAGGCGGCTGATAGGTCGAGAAGGATGAGGGCTGAGGTTTCGCCGTTGTCCATTTGTTGTCTGATGTCATCTGTGGCGGCGAGGAGTGCGGTCTCAGTGCTGTGGTTTCGTCTGAATCCAGATTGTGAGGGGTCTAGGATGGAGTTGTCTTCTAGGAAGTGGGCGAGCTGTGCGTTGACGATCTTCTCGATGACTTTCGCTGGAAAAGGGAGGAGAGAGATCGGTCGGACGTTTTTGAGATCGTTGGGGTCAGCCTTGGGTTTCTTGAGGAGGGGTTGGATTTCTGCGTGCTTCCAGCTGTCCGGGAAGGTGGCGGTGTTGAAGGAGAGGTTGATGATCTTGCGGAGTTTGGGGGCGATGGTGGCATCGGCTTTGTTGAATACGTGATGTGGGCACGGGTCCGTGGGAGAGCCTGAGTGGATGGAATTCATGGTTTTTAGGGTTTCGGCGTCGTCTACTTGGGTCCAGGTGGTGAGGCGGCAGGCGTGGGAGGAGTCGTCGGGGGTGGGGTCTGGCGGAGGTGCGGTGTTGAAGCTGTCGTGGATGGCTGCGATTTTCTGGTGGAAGAAGGTGAGAGATCGTCGCAGAGTTTCTGGGAGGGAGGGATGTCGTTGACGTTGGCGTTAGAGTTGGCGAGTTCCTTCACGATGCAGAAGAGTTCTTTGCAGTCGTGGGCGTTGTTGTTGAGGCGTTCTGTGAAGTGGGCACGCTTAGTGAGTCGGATCTGTTGGTGGTGTTCACGGTTGGCGTCCTTGAGGGTGGCAAGGTTGTCGGGTGTGCGCTCGAGGATCCATTTCTTCTTGAGTTTCTGGCAGGTGCGTTTGGAGGTGGTCAGTTCGTCTGTGAACCAGGCTGGTTTTTTCTTTTCTTGGTTGGCGGTGGGTTTCTTGAGTGGGGCTAAGGTGTTGGCGCAGTTGAGGATCCATTGATGGAGGTTGATGGCGGCGGTGCTCGGGTCGGTGGGTTCGGTGGTGGGTATTTGGCGAGTGTGCTGGTTAGTTGGTCTTCTGTGATTTTTCCCCAGCGGCGGTGAGGCGGTAGAGTGATGCGGTGGTGTTCGGTGTTTTTCTTGAAGGTGAAGTGGACGCAGTGATGGTCGGTCCAGTGGAGTTCGGAGGTGTGGCTGAAAGAGATGTGGTTGCTTGAGGTGAAGAGTGGGTCAAGCGTGTGTCCGGCGATGTGGGTGGGGGTGTTGACCAGTTGACGGAGTCCGAGGTTGAGGAGGTTGGTGGTCAGTGATGCGGTGTTGGCGTCGTTGTTGTTTTCCAGGTGGAAGTTTAGATCTCCCAGGAGGATGTAGTCTGGAGAGGCGAGGGCGTGGGTGCTTGCGAGGTCGGAGACGGTGTCGCTGAAGGGGGCTCTTGGTCCTGGAGGGCGGTATATGAGGGTTCCTCTGAGGGTAGTGTTGGGGTCCGTGTGAATCTGGAAGTGGAGGTGTTCGGCTGTCTTGAGGGTGTCGTCCGTGTGGGTGTGGATCTTGAGGGTAGATTTGTGGGCGATGGCTATCCCTCCGCCGATTCCGTTGGTGCGATCTCTTCTGGTGATCTTGTATCCGTCAGGTATGGCGATGGCGATGTCAGGGGCCGAAGGGTCGTTCCACCAGGTTTCGGTCAGGAAGGCCACGTCTGGGGCAGTGGTGTCGAGCAAGTCCCAGAGCTCGATGGCGTGTTTTCGTGCGGAGCGTGTGTTGAGGAGGATGCAGTGCAGGTGGTGCTCGGCGCGGTCCAGGCGCGGAAGGGGAGCAGACGGGCGCAGACGGGCTTGCCTCTGGCGCGGACGCGCAGCGCCAGCCATTAAGAAGGGAGGGGGGAGGGAGGAGCAGCTGGGAGGCGGGAGGTGGGAGGTAGCGGCGAATGGGGGGAGCGAGGGGGGCGGGCCGCAGGGAGGCAGCGGCAGGGAGCGGAGAGCAAGGGGGAGCGCACAAGGGGCGAAAACACAAAAAACAAGGCAAAAAAAGTCGGGCACAATTTTAAAAACAGTTACAATTTGAAAACAGTCACAGAAATACACTAATGGCACAGTATACAATCGGGGAAACAGCAATCAGAGGGGCACAACAGGGGCAGATGCGCAGGAGGCGAGGCGCTTGAAAACAGTAAAAACGCACTTACAGGACGGCGCAAAGTGGCACAATCAGAAGGGGCACGGCGGGAGCAGAAGCGCAAGAGGCAAGGCGCTGAAAATAGAAAAACACTTACAGGACGGCGGAAAAAACGGCACACGGGTCAAGTGAAGCCTCGAACACGCTAGCAGCTGCGTGGGTGGGGGTCAGAGGCAGGAGACAGCAGGTTGGTGCTGCAGACGTGGGGGGCGAAATCAGGACCTAAAACAGGTCAGAGGTCGCTCACTCGCGACGCGCAGCGCCAGCCATTAAGAAGGGAGGGGGGAGGGACGAGCAGCTGGGAGGCGGGAGGGAGCGGCAAATGGGGGCGCGAGGGTGGTGGGGCCGCAGGGAGGCAGCGGCAGGGAGCGGAGAGCAAGGGGGAGCGCACAAGGGGCGAAAACACGGAAAACAAGGCAAAAAAAGTCGGGCACAATTTTAAAAACAGTTACAATTTGAAAACAGTCACAGAAATACACTAATGGCACAGTATACAATCGGGGAAACAGCAATCAGAGGGGCACAACGGGGGCAGATGCGCAGGAGGCAAGGCGCTTGAAAACAGTAAAAACACACTTACAGGACGGCGCAAAGTGGCACAATCAGAAGGGGCACGGCGGGGGCAGAAGCGCAAGAGGCAAGGCACTGAAAATAGAAAAACACTTACAGGACGGCGGAAAAACGGCACACGGGTCAAGTGAAGCCTCGAACACGCTAGCAGCAGCGTGGGCGGGGGTCAGAGGCAGGAGACAGCAGGTTGGTGCTGCGGACGTGGGGGGCGAGCTCAGGACCTAAAACAGGTCAGAGGTCGCTCACTCGCAACGTGCAGCGCCAGCCATTAAGAAGGGAGGGGGGAGGGAGGAGCAGCTGGGAGGCGGGAGGCGGGAGGGAGCGGCGAATGGGGGCGCGAGGGGGGCGGGGCCGCAGGGAGGCAGCGGCATGGAGCGGAGAGCAAGGGGGAGCGCACAAGGGGCGAAAACACGAAAAACAAGGCAAAAAAAGTCGGGCATAATTTTAAAAACTGTTACAATTTGAAAACAGTCACAGAAATACACTAATAGCACAGTATACAATCGGGGAAACAGCAATCAGAGGGGCACAACGGGGGCAGATGCGCAGGAGGCGAGGCGCTTGAAAACAGTAAAAACGCACTTTCAGGACGGCGCAAAGTGGCACAATCAGAAGGGGCACGGCGGGGGCAGAAGCGCAAGAAGCAAGGCGCAGAAAATAGAAAAACACTTACAGGACGGCGGAAAAAACGGCACACGGGTCAAGTGAAGCCTCGAACATGCTAGCAGCAGCGTGGGCGGGGGTCAGAGGCAGGAGACAGCAGGTTGGTGCTGCGGACGTGGGGGGCGAGCTCAGGACCTAAAACAGGTCAGAGGTCGCTCACTCGCGACGCGCAGCGCCAGCCATTAAGAAGGGAGGGGGGAGGGAGGAGCAGCTGGGAGGCGGGAGGCGGGAGGGAGTGGCGAATGGGGGCGCGAGGGGGGTGGGGCCGCAGGGAGGCAGCGGCAGGGAGCGGAGAGCAAGGGGGAGCGCAAAAGGGGCGAAAACACGAAAAACAAGGCAAAAAAAGTCAGGCACAATTTTAAAAACAGTTACAATTTGAAAACAGTCACAGAAATACACTAATGGCACAGTATACAATCGGGGAAACAGCAATCAGAGGGGCACAACGGGGGCAGATGCGCAGGAGACGAGGCGCTTGAAAACAGTAAAAACGCACTTACAGGACGGCGCAAAGTGGCACAATCAGAAGGGGCACGGCGGGGGCAGAAGCGCAAGAGGCAAGGCGCCTAAAATAGAAAAACACTTACAGGACGGCGGAAAAACGGCACAGGGGTCAAGTGAAGCCTCGAACACGCTAGCAGCAGCGTGGGCGGGGGTCAGAGGCAGGAGACAGCAGGTTGGTGCTGCGGACGTGGGGGGCGAGCTCAGGACCTAAAACAGGTCAGAGGTCGCTCACTCGCGACGCGCAACGCCAGCCATTAAGAAGGGAGGGGGGAGGGAGGAGCAGCTGGGAGGCGGGAGGTGGGAGGGAGCGGCGAATGGGGGCGCGAGGGGGGCGGGCGCAGGGAGGCAGCGGCAGGGAGCAGAGAGCAAGGGGGCGCGCACTAGGGGCGAAAACACGAAAAACAAGGCAAAAAAAGTCGGGCACAATTTTAAAAACAGTTACAATTTGAAAACAGTCACAGAAATACACTAATGGCACAGTATACAATCTGGGAAACAGCAATCAGAGGGGCACAACGGGGGCAGATGCGCAGGAGGCGAGGCGCTTGAAAACAGTAAAAACGCACTTACAGGACGGCGCAAAGTGGCACAATCAAAAGGGGCACGGCGGGGGCAGAAGCGCAAGAGGCAAGGCGCTGAAAATAGAAAAACACTTACAGGACGGTGGAAAAACGGCACACGGGTCAAGTGAAGCCTCGAACACGCTAGCAGCAGCGTTGGCGGGGGTCAGAGGCAGGAGACAGCAGGTTGGTGCTGCGGACGTGGGGGGCGAGCTCAGGACCTAAAACAGGTCAGAGGTCGCTCACTCGCAACGAGCAGCGCCAGCCATTAAGAAGGGAGGGGGGAGGGAGGAGCAGCTGGGAGGCGGGAGGCGGGAGGGAGCGGCGAATGGGGGCGCGAGGGGGGCGGGGCAGCAGGGAGGCAGCGGCAGGGAGCGGAGAGCAAGGGGGAGCGCACAAGGGGCGAAAACACGAAAAACAAGGCAAAAAAAGTCGGGCACAATTTTAAAAACTGTTACAATTTGAAAACAGTCACAGAAATACACTAATAGCACAGTATACAATCGGGGAAACAGCAATCAGAGGGGCACAACGGGGGCAGATGCGCAGGAGGCGAGGCGCTTGAAAACAGTAAAAACGCACTTACAGGACGGCGCAAAGTGGCACAATCAGAAGGGGCACGGCGGGGGCAGAAGCGCAAGAGGCAAGGCGCTGAAAATAGAAAAACACTTACAGGACGGCGGAAAAAACGGCACACGGGTCAAGTGAAGCCTCGAACACGCTAGCAGCAGCGTGGGCGGGGGTCAGAGGCAGGAGACAGCAGGTTGGTGCTGCGGACGTGGGGGGCGAGCTCAGGACCTAAAACAGGTCAGAGGTCGCTCACTCGCGACGCGCAGTGCCAGCCATTAAGAAGGGAGGGGGGAGGGAGGAGCAGCTGGGAGGCGGGAGGCGGGAGGGAGTGGCGAATGGGGGCGCGAGGGGGGCGGGGCCGCAGGGAGGCAGCGGCAGGGAGCGGAGAGCAAGGGGGAGCGCAAAAGGGGCAAAAACACAAAAAACAAGGCAAAAAAAGTCAGGCACAATTTTAAAAACAGTTACAATTTGAAAACAGTCACAGAAATACACTAATGGCACAGTATACAATCGGGGAAACAGCAATCAGAGGGGCACAACGGGGGCAGATGCGCAGGAGGCGAGTCGCTTGAAAACAGTAAAAACGCACTTACAGGACGGCGCAAAGTGGCACAATCAGAAGGGGCACGGCGGGGGCAGAAGCGCAAGAGGCAAGGCGCCTAAAATAGAAAAACACTTACAGATCGGCGGAAAAACGGCACACGGGTCAAGTGAAGCCTCGAACACGCTAGCAGCAGCGTGGGCGGGGGTCAGAGGCAGGAGACAGCAGGTTGGTGCTGCGGACGTGGGGGGCGAGCTCAGGACCTAAAACAGGTCAGAGGTCGCTCACTCGCGATTTGCAACGCCAGCCATTAAGAAGGGAGGGGGGAGGGAGGAGCAGCTGGGAGGCGGGAGGCGGGAGGGAGCGGCGAATGGGGGCGCGAGGGGGGTGGGGCCGCAGGGAGGCAGCGGCAGGGAGCGGAGAGCAAGGGGGAGCGCACAAGGGGCGAAAACACGAAAAACAAGGCAAAAAAAGTCGGGCACAATTTTAAAAACAGTTACAATTTGAAAACAGTCACAGAAATACACTAATGGCACAGTATACAATCGGGGAAACAGCAATCAGAGGGGCACAACGGGGGCAGATGCGCAGGAGGCGAGGCGCTTGAAAACAGTAAAAACGCACTTACAGGACGGCCCAAAGTGGCACAATCAGAAGGGGCACGGCGGGGGCAGAAGCGCAAGAGGCAAGGCGCTGAAAATAGAAAAACACTTACAGGACGGTGGAAAAGCGGCACACGGGTCAAGTGAAGCCTCGAACACGCTAGCAGCAGCGTGGGCGGGGGTCAGAGGCAGGAGACAGCAGGTTGGTGCTGCGGACGTGGGGGGCGAGCTCAGGACCTAAAACAGGTCAGAGGTCGCTCACTCGCGACGCGCAGCGCCAGCCATTAAGAAGGGAGGGGGGAGGGAGGAGCAGCTGGGAGGCGGGAGGCGGGAGGGAGCGGCGAATGGGGGCGCGAGGGGGGCGGGGCCGCAGGGAGGCAGCGGCAGGGAGCGGAGAGCAAGGGGGAGCGCACAAGGGGCGAAAACACGACAAACAAGGCAAAAAAAGTCAGGCACAATTTTAAAAACAGTTACAATTTGAAAACAGTCACAGAAATACACTAATGGCACAGTATACAATCGGGGAAACAGCAATCAGAGGGGCACAACGGGGGCAGATGCGCAGGAGGCGAGGCGCTTGAAAACAGTAAAAACACACTTACAGGACGGCGCAAAGTGGCACAATCAGAAGGGGTACGGCGGGGGCAGAAGCGCAAGAGGCAAGGCACTGAAAATAGAAAAACACTTACAGGACGGCGGAAAAACGGCACACGGGTCAAGTGAAGCCTCGAACACGCTAGCAGCAGCGTGGGCGGGGGTCAGAGGCAGGAGACAGCAGGTTGGTGCTGCGGACGTGGGGGGCGAGCTCAGGACCTAAAACAGGTCAGAGGTCGCTCACTCGCAACGTGCAGCGCCAGCCATTAAGAAGGGAGGGGGGAGGGAGGAGCAGCTGGGAGGCGGGAGGGAGCGGCGAATGGGGGCGCGAGGGGGGCGGGGCCGCAGGGAGGCAGCGGCAGGGAGCGGAGAGCAAGGGGGAGCGCACAAGGGGCGAAAACACGAAAATCAAGGCAAAAAAAGTCGGGCACAATTTGAAAAACTGTTACAATTTGAAAACAGTCACAGAAATACACTAATAGCACAGTATACAATCGGGGAAACAGCAATCAGAGGGGCACAACGGGGGCAGATGCGCAGGAGGCGAGGCGCTTGAAAACAGTAAAAACGCACTTACAGGACGGCGCAAAGTGGCACAATCAGAAGGGGCACGGCGGGGGCAGAAGCGCAAGAGGCAAGGCGCTGAAAATAGAAAAACACTTACAGGACGGCGGAAAAACGGCACACGGGTCAAGTGAAGCCTCGAACACGCTAGCAGCAGCGTGGGCGGGGGTCAGAGGCAGGAGACAGCAGGTTGGTGCTGCGGACGTGGGGGGCGAGCTCAGGACCTAAAACAGGTCAGAGGTCGCTCACTCGCAACGTGCAGCGCCAGCCATTAAGAAGGGAGGGGGGAGGGAGGAGCAGCTGGGAGGCGGGAGGGAGTGGCGAATGGGGGCGCGAGGGGGGCGGGGCCGCAGGGAGGCAGCGGCAGGGAGCGGAGAGCATGGGGGAGCGCAAAAGGGGCGAAAACATGAAAAACAAGGCAAAAAAAGTCAGGCACAATTTTAAAAACAGTTACAATTTGAAAACAGTCACAGAAATACACTAATGGCACAGTATACAATCGGGGAAACAGCAATCAGAGGGGCACAACGGGGGCAGATGCGCAGGAGGCGAGGCGCTTGAAAACAGTAAAAACGCACTTACAGGACGGCGCAAAGTGGCACAATCAGAAGGGGCACGGCAGGGGCAGAAGCGCAAGAGGCAAGGCGCCTAAAATAGAAAAACACTTACAGGACGGCGGAAAAACGGCACAGGGGTCAAGTGAAGCCTCGAACACGCTAGCAGCAGCGTGGGTGGGGGTCAGAGGCAGGAGACAGCAGGTTGGTGCCGCAGACGTGGGGGGCGAGCTCAGGACCTAAAACAGGTCAGAGGTCGCTCACTCGCGACGCGCAACGCCAGCCATTAAGAAGGGAGGGGGGAGGGAGGAGCAGCTGGGAGGCGGGAGGTGGGAGGGAGCGGCGAATGGGGGCGCGAGGGGGGCGGGCCCGCAGGGAGGCAGCGGCAGGGAGCGGAGAGCAAGGGGGCGTGCACAAGGGGCGAAAACACGAAAAACAAGGCAAAAAAAGTCGGGCACAATTTTAAAAACAGTTGCAATTTGAAAACAGTCACAGAAATACACTAATGGCACAGTATACAATCGGGGAAACAGCAATCAGAGGGGCACAACGGGGGCAGATGCGCAGGAGGCGAGGCGCTTGAAAACAGTAAAAACGCACTTACAGGACGGCGCAAAGTGGCACAATCAGAAGGGGCACGGCGGGGGCAGAAGCGCAAGAGGCAAGGCGCTGAAAATAGAAAAACACTTACAGGACGGTGGAAAAACGGCACACGGGTCAAGTGAAGCCTCGAACACGCTAGCAGCAGCGTGGGCGGGGGTCAGAGGCAGGAGACAGCAGGTTGGTGCTGCGGACGTGGGGGGCGAGCTCAGGACCTAAAACAGGTCAGAGGTCGCGCACTCGCGACGCTCAGCGCCAGCCATTAAGAAGGGAGGGGGGAGGGAGGAGCAGCTGGGAGGCGGGAGGGAGCGGCGAATGGGGGCGCGAGGGGGGCGGGGCCGCAGGGAGGCAGCGGCAGGGAGCGGAGAGCAAGGGGGAGCGCACAAGGGGCGAAAACACGAAAAACAAGGCAAAAAAAGTCGGGCACAATTTTAAAAACTGTTACAATTTGAAAACAGTCACAGAAATACACTAATAGCACAGTATACAATCGGGGAAACAGCAATCAGAGGGGCACAACGGGGGCAGATGCGCAGGAGGCGAGGTGCTTGAAAACAGTAAAAACGCACTTACAGGACGGCGCAAAGTGGCACAATCAGAAGGGGCACGGCGGGGGCAGAAGCGCAAGAGGCAAGGCGCTGAAAATAGAAAAACACTTACAGATCGGCGGAAAAACGGCACACGGGTCAAGTGAAGTCTCGAACACGCTAGCAGCAGCGTGGGCGGGGGTCAGAGGCAGGAGACAGCAGGTTGGTGCTGCGGACGTGGGGGGCGAGCTCAGGACCTAAAACAGGTCAGAGGTCGCTCACTCGCGACGCGCAGCGCCAGCCATTAAGAAGGGAGGGGGGAGGGAGGAGCAGCTGGGAGGCGGGAGGCGGGAGGGAGTGGCGAATGGGGGCGCGAGGGGGGCGGGGCCGCAGGGAGGCAGCGGCAGGGAGCGGAGAGCAAGGGGGAGCGCAAAAGGGGCGAAAACACAAAAAACAAGGCAAAAAAAGTCAGGCACAATTTTAAAAACAGTTACAATTTGAAAACAGTCACAGAAATACACTAATGGCACAGTATACAATCGGGGAAACAGCAATCAGAGGGGCACAACGGGGGCAGATGCGCAGGAGGCGAGGCGCTTGAAAACAGTAAAAACGCACTTACAGGACGGCGCAAAGTGGCACAATCAGAAGGGGCACGGCGGGGGCAGAAGCGCAAGAGGCAAGGCGCCTAAAATAGAAAAACACTTACAGGACGGCGGAAAAAACGGCACAGGGGTCAAGTGAAGCCTCGAACACGCTAGCAGCAGCGTGGGTGGGGGTCAGAGGCAGGAGACAGCAGGTTGGTGCCGCAGACGTGGGGGGCGAGCTCAGGACCTAAAACAGGTCAGAGGTCGCTCACTCGCGACGCGCAACGCCAGACATTAAGAAGGGAGGGGGGAGGGAGGAGCAGCTGGGAGGCGGGAGGTGGGAGGGAGCGGCGAATGGGGGCGCGAGGGGGGCGGGCCCGCAGGGAGGCAGCGGCAGGGAGCGGAGAGCAAGGGGGCGTGCACAAGGGGCGAAAACACGAAAAACAAGGCAAAAAAAGTCGGGCACAATTTTAAAAACAGTTACAATTTGAAAACAGTCACAGAAATACACTAATGGCACAGTATACAATCGGGGAAACAGCAATCAGAGGGGCACAACGGGGGCAGATGCGCAGGAGGCGAGGCGCTTGAAAACAGTAAAAACGCACTTACAGGACGGCGCAAAGTGGCACAATCAGAAGGGGCACGGCGGGGGCAGAAGCGCAAGAGGCAAGGCGCTGAAAATAGAAAAACACTTACAGGACGGTGGAAAAACGGCACACGGGTCAAGTGAAGCCTCGAACACGCTAGCAGCAGCGTGGGCGGGGGTCAGAGGCAGGAGACAGCAGGTTGGTGCTGCGGACGTGGGGGGCGAGCTCAGGACCTAAAACAGGTCAGAGGTCGCGCACTCGCGACGCTCAGCGCCAGCCATTAAGAAGGGAGGGGGGAGGGAGGAGCAGCTGGGAGGCGGGAGGGAGCGGCGAATGGGGGCGCGAGGGGGGCGGGGCCGCAGGGAGGCAGCGGCAGGGAGCGGAGAGCAAGGGGGAGCGCACAAGGGGCGAAAACACGAAAAACAAGGCAAAAAAAGTCGGGCACAATTTTAAAAACTGTTACAATTTGAAAACAGTCACAGAAATACACTAATAGCACAGTATACAATCGGGGAAACAGCAATCAGAGGGGCACAACGGGGGCAGATGCGCAGGAGGCGAGGTGCTTGAAAACAGTAAAAACGCACTTACAGGACGGCGCAAAGTGGCACAATCAGAAGGGGCACGGCGGGGGCAGAAGCGCAAGAGGCAAGGCGCTGAAAATAGAAAAACACTTACAGGACGGCGGAAAAACGGCACACGGGTCAAGTGAAGTCTCGAACACGCTAGCAGCAGCGTGGGCGGGGGTCAGAGGCAGGAGACAGCAGGTTGGTGCTGCGGACGTGGGGGGCGAGCTCAGGACCTAAAACAGGTCAGAGGTCGCTCACTCGCGACGCGCAGCGCCAGCCATTAAGAAGGGAGGGGGGAGGGAGGAGCAGCTGGGAGGCGGGAGGCGGGAGGGAGTGGCGAATGGGGGCGCGAGGGGGGCGGGGCCGCAGGGAGGCAGCGGCAGGGAGCGGAGAGCAAGGGGGAGCGCAAAAGGGGCGAAAACACAAAAAACAAGGCAAAAAAAGTCAGGCACAATTTTAAAAACAGTTACAATTTGAAAACAGTCACAGAAATACACTAATGGCACAGTATACAATCGGGGAAACAGCAATCAGAGGGGCACAACGGGGGCAGATGCGCAGGAGGCGAGTCGCTTGAAAACAGTAAAAACGCACTTACAGGACGGCGCAAAGTGGCACAATCAGAAGGGGCACGGCGGGGGCAGAAGCGCAAGAGGCAAGGCGCCTAAAATAGAAAAACACTTACAGGACGGCGGAAAAACGGCACACGGGTCAAGTGAAGCCTCGAACACGCTAGCAGCAGCGTGGGCGGGGGTCAGAGGCAGGAGACAGCAGGTTGGTGCTGCGGACGTGGGGGGCGAGCTCAGGACCTAAAACAGGTCAGAGGTCGCTCACTCGCGATGCGCAACGCCAGCCATTAAGAGGGGAGGGGGGAGGGAGGAGCAGCTGGGAGGCGGGAGGCGGGAGGGAGCGGCGAATGGGGGCGCGAGGGGGGCGGGGCCGCAGGGAGGCAGCGGCAGGGAGCGGAGAGCAAGGGGGAGCGCACAAGGGGCGAAAACACGAAAAACAAGGCAAAAAAAGTCGGGCACAATTTTAAAAACAGTTACAATTTGAAAACAGTCACAGAAATACACTAATGGCACAGTATACAATCGGGGAAACAGCAATCAGAGGGGCACAACGGGGGCAGATGCGCAGGAGGTGAGGCGCTTGAAAACAGTAAAAACGCACTTACAGGACGGCCCAAAGTGGCACAATCAGAAGGGGCACGGCGGGGGCAGAAGCGCAAGAGGCAAGGCGCTGAAAATAGAAAAACACTTACAGGACGGTGGAAAAACGGCACACGGGTCAAGTGAAGCCTCGAACACGCTAGCAGCAGCGTGGGCGGGGGTCAGAGGCAGGAGACAGCAGGTTGATGCTGCGGACGTGGGGGGCGAGCTCAGGACCTAAAACAGGTCAGAGGTCGCTCACTCGCGACGCGCAGCGCCAGCCATTAAGAAGGGAGGGGGGAGGGAGGAGCAGCTGGGAGGCGGGAGGGAGCGGCGAATGGGGGCGCGAGGGGGGCGGGGCCGCAGGGAGGCAGCGGCAGGGAGCGGAGAGCAAGGGGGAGCGCACAAGGGGCGAAAACACGAAAAACAAGGCAAAAAAAGTCAGGCACAATTTTAAAAACAGTTACAATTTGAAAACAGTCACAGAAATACACTAATGGCACAGTATACAATCGGGGAAACAGCAATCAGAGGGGCACAACGGGGGCAGATGCGCAGGAGGCGAGGCGCTTGAAAACAGTAAAAACACACTTACAGGACGGCGCAAAGTGGCACAATCAGAAGGGGCACGGCGGGGGCAGAAGCGCAAGAGGCAAGGCGCTGAAAATAGAAAAACACTTACAGGACGGCGGAAAAACGGCACACGGTTCAAGTGAAGCCTCGAACACGCTAGCAGCAGCGTGGGCGGGGGTCAGAGGCAGGAGACAGCAGGTTGGTGCTGCGGACGTGGGGGGCGAGCTCAGGACCTAAAACAGGTCAGAGGTCGCTCACTCGCAACGTGCAGCGCCAGCCATTAAGAAGGGAGGGGGAGAGAGGAGCAGCTGGGAGGCGGGAGGCGGGAGGGAGCGGCGAATGGGGGCGCGAGGGGGGCGGGGCCGCAGGGAGGCAGCGGCAGGGAGCGGAGAGCAAGGGGGAGCGCACAAGGGGCGAAAACACGAAAAACAAGGCAAAAAAAGTCGGGCACAATTTTTAAAACAGTTACAATTTGAAAACAGTCACAGAAATACACTAATGGCACAGTATACAATCGGGGAAACAACAATCAGAGGGGCACAACGGGGGCAGATGCGCAGGAGGCGAGGCGCTTGAAAACAGTAAAAACGCACTTACAGGACGGCGCAAAGTGGCACAATCAGAAGGGGCACGGCGGGGGCAGAAGCGCAAGAGGCAAGGCGCTGAAAATAGAAAAACACTTACAGGACGGCGGAAAAACGGCACACGGGTCAAGTGAAGCCTCGAACACGCTAGCAGCAGCGTGGGCGGGGGTCAGAGGCAGGAGACAGCAGGTTGGTGCTGCGGACGTGGGGGGCGAGCTCAGGACCTAAAACAGGTCAGAGGTCGCTCTCTCGCGACGCGCAGCGCCAGCCATTAAGAAGGGAGAGGGGAGGGAGGAGCAGCTGGGAGGCGGGAGGGAGCGGCAAATGGGGGCGCGAGGGGGCGGGGCCGCAGGGAGGCAGCGGCAGGGAGCGGAGAGCAAGGGGGAGCGCACAAGGGGCGAAAACACGAAAAACAAGGCAAAAAAAGTCGGGCACAATTTTAAAAACAGTTACAATTTGAAAACAGTCACAGAAATACACTAATGGCACAGTATACAATCGGGGAAACAGCAATCAGAGGGGCACAACGGGGGCAGATGCGCAGGAGGCGAGGCGCTTGAAAACAGTAAAAACGCACTTACAGGACAGCGCAAAGTGGCACAATCAGAAGGGGCACGGCGGGGGCAGAAGCGCAAGAGGCAAGGCGAGGACGGCGGAAAAACGGCACACGGGTCAAGTGAAGCCTCGAACACGCTAGCAGCAGCGTGGGCGGGGGTCAGAGGCAGGAGACAGCAGGTTGGTGCTGCGGACGTGGGGGGCGAGCTCAGGACCTAAAACCAACTAGAGAGACTGTGACTTTGCACTCCCCAGGACCAAGCAGTGGGCATACCACCCACTTGAGAGACTTGAGAGACTGTGGCTTTGCACTGCCCAGGACCAAGCAGTGGGCAAACCACCCTCGTGAGAGACTGTGGCCTTGCATTCCCCAGGACCAAGCAGTGGGCAAACCACCCACTTGAGAGACTTGAGAGACTGTGGCTTTGCACTCCCCAGGACCAGGTAGTGGGCAAACCACCCACTTGAGAGACTTAAGAGACTGTGGCTTCGCACTCCCCAGGACCAAGCAGTGGGCAAACCACCTACTAGAGAGACTGTGGCTTTGCACTACCCAGGACCAAGCAGTGGGCAAACCACCCACTAGAAAGACTGTGGCTTTGCACTCCCCAGGACCAAGCAGTGGGCAAACCACCCACTTGAGAGACTGTGGCTTTGCACTCTCCAGGACCAAGCAGTGGGCATGGAGCCCCCTCAAGGAGCAGTGGCGTCGTCCCATCATCCGGCTGATGTGTCCCACCTCCCCTTCCCCCTGAGGTGTCTGTTTTTTTTCGACCTGATGCCCCTGCAGGGTTCTCTCCGTTTTGAGGCAGGTGTCATGTGTGGGCTTCGCCCATGCTTTTTGGGACCAATGGTCCACGGACATTTAATGGGACAGAGTACGGACTTGTGAACTTGCTGATAATATTTGTATATACTGATGATTTAAAGTTATCTTGGGCTATCTGATTGTTC
Source organism: Pleurodeles waltl (assembly GCF_031143425.1). Classification (NCBI taxonomy): domain Eukaryota; kingdom Metazoa; phylum Chordata; class Amphibia; order Caudata; family Salamandridae; genus Pleurodeles; species Pleurodeles waltl. Next base: position 785,251,217 of record NC_090442.1, on the reverse strand, counting down.
AATTATTACACTTGTTAAACTCATTTGACTTGGTCCTTGCGTTCTTCCAGGGGGTGGTGGGGTGTATCGGTGATGTGATTGGATAAGAGTGTGTGTTGTTGTGGGTGGGTGGTGGAGGGTGTGGGTGTTGCGTGCGTGTGTCACTCTCTTTTGACTCCTCCCCTCCCCTGTGTGCTAGGTGCAGTACTCACCGTCATTGTCGTCGCCGCCGTCTTTGATGTTCCTGGTAGATGAGGAGGTAGACCAGCGTCGGCAGGACCTGTAACTCGGGCTCCATGGCGTCCTGGTTGTTCGTTGACTGTCGAGAGGTGAGTGGTTTCCCTTCTGTGTACTGTTTCCGCTGTGCTTTTGATGGCGTTGGTACCGCCCCGGGAAAAGCTGGCAGATTGGTGCCTTGTAATAGTGTGGGCGGTACATTGACTTCTGCCTGTCTGTTGGCCGTTACCGCCGCGGTGTTTGTTTCTACCACCGTGATGGTCGGAGTGTTAAAGTGACTGTCTGTGTTGGCGGATTCCGCCATGGACGTAATTCCATTTTTTTTCCTCTGGCCCTGGCCTATTGGCGGTATTACCGCCGCTTTATCACCGACCGCCAGGGTTGTAATGAGGGCCTTAATGTTTCACTGACACGTCCTGGCTGGTTGTTATTGTGGCCAATAGATACCAATGGGTGTCACAAACGTTTCATTAACTCCTCAGGGTTATTTAGAACAAGTAGGCCGGACCCTCGCTATATATCGTCTGAACATGCGGGTATAGTACCAACATACAGTGTAGGGAAACTATGCCAGCAATGCTTAAAGACTTCCTCACTAGACGCAGTTGGAGAACACCTCAGTCTCCTGTCTAATAACACCAACTTACAGGACTTCCTGTTAGGCCCCAGAAAACAACGTAAAAAACGCTCCTTATATGAAGTATATAATGAAATTTGGAAGCTTTCACAACAAGAAGCTGCTGCTTGGTTGAGGCAAATAGATCAGGAAAATTTAGCTGTAGTAGATAATGGGATTAATACCCTGTCCGACCGAATATATACCTTAAATAACATTGTCTCTTCTGCTATAGACATTATACAAACAGATATGTCTTCCTTATATCATGGACGGAGTCAGCTAAGGTCCATCTTGCAGTTGGGTTGGACGCTTCAAACACCGAAGGCTGGTTGCATTCCCTGGCAATATGTCAGCGCAAGGGAAATATTTTGTTCTTTTAATATAACATGACAACAACAACTAATGGCTAAGAAAGAAGCGACTTGTATCATGCTTAACATAAAAAAATTAGAAAAGTTGCCTTTTACTGTGGCTGAAATACCATCTGCTGAGTTGTTAATACACGGGTCATTAATCTGCCTATTTCTACATTACAATTCACATCCTGTTTAAAAACACATTCCTGTAGGCAGATACGAAAAACTGGGAGATGGTTACATCCTTGAGGTGTGGGAGCTACCCTTCGCATACAAATGTCTCAGTGGCATGAAAGAAGTCTTTCTGAGTGGTAATGAATGCGAGACTTCTGTCAGCCATTCAATGGTTTGGAAACAGCTGTCCTTGCATGGGCCGTGTAACGCGTCTGCAGCGAACTTGGCTTGTTATGTAAAGTGAGTTCCAGTCCCCTTGATTAGACCTACGTTCCAGGTGCTTTCAAACAGCAGCTAAGTTCTCCTCAATGGTGCAGATTGTTGTGGGATGCGAGCCGGAATAGTTTATGTTGTTTCGGTATCTAAGAGTGTTACATGCTGTGGGAATGTTCTTTTTCCTCCCATTAAAACAAAAGAGGTAGCAGACATTGGGCCTCATATTGCTACGTCTAATGTAAATTTTGAAAAGTTGAGCAGATTCAAGGCTTTATTGTTTCAAAAACATGTGGCTCTTATATCTGCACGTGAGACCTACGCACTTCAGGTGGCAAGGTCGTCAGCAGAGATACAGTCCCTTTTAAGTACCAACTTTCCGAGACACTTTAGTGAACTCATGGGACGGATATTTAATGTGTCCAGTAATACTGGAATCGCAAATTTCTTTAAGGCTGTTGGTTCTGGTTTCATTCACATCTTCTCCTCCATATTCGGTTTAATACCATCAGCCATCCACTCAATATTCTCCAGTATTTTCAGGGGATTTCCAATAACTTTGGCTATAATAGTTGGCGTTTTGCTGTTGCTATTCTTTATGTGCAATGGCTGCCCCGCTGAGACTAAAAGGAACGATAGCGCTCCTATCAGCGCAGCTCTGTCGTGAACACATGATCTGGTATTTTGGAGCAACACTCATGGATCAATTGGATTGTGACTGGTCTCTGTCATTCAGGCCGGTTTTACATTGTGTGCAGCCCGTGTTTCGGTGCCTCTGGTGCTCTTTGGAACATGCACTGGAAGTTTGTCTTTCTACGCAGCGCTTGCTTTCTTTGGACGCTGATCTGTTGATGTTCTCGCTGAGGGCTCATTACCAGACATGCGCATTGAGGGTGTGTGTGCTATGGGAAGCTACTTATGAGTTGCCCTTCCTGGAGGATGTAGCTCTTGACTCATCATTGGGCACACCACGGAATGCCGCCTTGGCTGAGGCTAAGGCTATTAAATACAACTGCTCCTTGGTCCTTCTCGGCAATGCCTTTCCAACTTTAACACCTGCTGAAGTGGAAGATTTCCTGTCCTCCATTGTCCCCGAATTGATTGGAAATTCTAAAAATAACTCTGACTCTTGAAATTTGTTTTTTTAAGCCACATGTTAACAGTTTTAAATTGTCCTTTTATACACTCATGTGTCCTTTTAACTTGTCATTATTGAAATTCTTTACACATATATCTTAGGTTGAGCTTAGTAGCCTTTATGTATACTTAGGCTTTGAACCACCTTCAACCAATAAGGGGATGGTGTTGTATAGCCATTTTAGTTATAGCTTCATGCATGTTATTTTAACATACTAGGCCTGCCGCTGTGCACTTTAACCTAGATATATTTTATTCGACTTTGCTTTATTATTGTTACAGTAGCCACTTTTACTGTCTTGTTTTATTTTTTCTCTATCTGACTGTTTTTGCCTAGGCCAGCACTCTGTTCTCAAACAAGACATTGTTGCTCACTCTGTACTTCTTCCAAGGCTGCAGTAAGATAGGTTGCTGGTGAACGTGGTATAAGTTTAGTCTCTGACATTCATAGAAAATACACATCCTTACGTAGGGACATTTTCTTAGAACACCAGCTGTTTTATTATAAAAACACTTCCCTCTCCCTTACACGTTAGAGGGAGATTCCAGCCAGAGAACCACCACTGTATGCTGATTGCTGAATGTTTCGCTACAGCTGTATTGCAGACTTCAAGCCTTTGCTTAGGTATGGAGGATGATGTCTTCCCAGGGGAACCTGAAGGGCAGAATTAGAGCTTAACACGCTGTGCTCTATCATAGCCTAGGTGGGAATTAGTCTGTTGACTCTAGTGACAATATGGTAGCATTATTTTTATGTTTTACTCTCCTTGTCACAATTTCAATCTTGTCATGCTGTATCGTCCTGGTTATTGCAGTTCACGCTTTGCTATCGAAGATGCAGTTGCTTTATTAAAGCATTATTGAAATATATACTGCCTCTGTTTGTCATTGTGTATGTAAGACTAATGTAACTGAGAGAAATGGATGAGACCTGATTGACCACGGCTTCCCTGAGAAACCAGTTATGTCATGGGCTCGGCTGCCCAATCATCCCTGCCCTTGGGTAAAGATGAGGCACTGCTAGTTAGACTGAGCAGAACCCGGATTGGAGCGACAGGATCACCTATAGTGGGTCAGACTCAGTCTCCCACACTGCAGGCGATTCTGCCACTCTAAATCCAGTAGTCTCATTAGAATAATGAGAGCCTACTGATAGAGGACGGTCCTAAGGCAGAAGGACTTCTATTTGGTGATTCCTTTATCAAGAAGCTGGGCAAATATGTTTCCACTTTCGTTGCTATTGATAAGGCCCAGGTCTCTATCAAAAATATTTTTTCCCATCAGGTTTTTAACATGGGCAGCAAAGGTAGGGGTCGATTTGCCAGCCGTTATGATTCAAGAGGGCAACCTCTCAATAGAGGCTCCTACAGTAAAAGCTTCCAACAAGACTTCTACCATGGATACAAACCCCAGTTCTTTTCCTTTTGTTCATGTGGATTCCGTAACAGGGGTAACACAGCCGAAGGAGACCACCTCTCAGGTAAGAACTTCCAGTTCTGGCCCTCCTCCCGTAGGAGGCAGATTGGGAAATTTTCTAAATGCTTGGTTGTCTCTGGCATTAGGCCCCTGAGTGATCCACACTGCACAGGGCTAATGCATAGAATTGTACCAAATTTGTTCTCAAACTAAGTTTCCTCAACCTCTGCATTTTTGCTGAGAACAATTTATTTTGGTTCAGGAGGAAATTTGGTCCTTCCTTGCAAAACAGGCTATAAAACAAAACTCCTTTGATCCATCGGGTTTCTTCAGTCCCACCTTTTTAGTTCTAAAAAAAAACAAAAGCTCTTCAACAACTTTGTGGTTCACCATCACTTCAAAATGAAAACCATTCTCCACCTTCAACATATTTTACTCCAGAACGATTGGCTGATCCATTTGGATCTACAGGATGCTTATAAGACGGTTCCTGTCCATCACTCGTACAGGATGTTTCTGCAATTCCAACGGGAAAATTCCTTCTTCCAGTTCAAAACTCTTCCTTTCGGTCTTTCCTCAGCCCCTTGGTGTTTCACCAAAATTCTAAAACATGTGGTGGCTTTCCTCAGGAGTCAGGGTGTAAGACTCATAGTTTATCTGGACAATTTTCTGATAATGGCACAGGACAAATCATGTCTCTTGGATCATCTCAATCTTTGACAAGATCTTTTGTCATGTCTAGAGTTTCTGATAAACTTCCAAAAATCTTCCCTCATTCCTTCTCAAAGGCTTGAATTCCTGGGTTTTATGATAGATATCTATTGGGCTATTCTCCAATTACCTCAACAGAAGGTAAACCTTATAAAAAAGGAAATTGATCACGTTTTGTCGCTTCCTCTTTATTCCCTCAGATCTATAGCTTGGTTTGTGGGTCTCCTCTCCTGCATTCAGGCCACCTTTCCAGGACCCCTTCATTACAGAGCACTTTAGAGATTGAAGATTTGCCATCTCTGCAAGGGCTTAGCTTATTCAGACCCGGTAGGATTCAGAATCCACAGAAGAACTCCTATGGTGGCTGACTCACTTAGGGGGTTATTACAACTTTGGAGGAGGTGTTAATCCGTCCCAAAAGTGACGGATATACCACCAGCCGTATTACGAGTTCCATAGGATATAATGGACTCGTAATACGGCTGGTGGTATATCCGTCACTTTACCGTCACTTTTGGGACGGATTAACACCTCCTCCAAAGTTGTAATAACCCCCTTAGTCACTTGGAACTGAAGAACTATTTTCTCTTTCGCTCCAGATCTTGTCTAAGAATCAGATGCAAGTCGGACAGGATGGGGCACAGAGTGTGGTCATCTCTTGACTGGAGGTACATGGTGCGTTCAGGAGTCATCACTACACATCAATTGTTTAGAGATGCTTGCAGGTTCTTTTGCTATTCAGTCCTTTATCAAAGACAGGGTAAAATGTACAGTGCTCCTGCAGGAGGACAATCTGTCAGCAGTCAGATACATAATTTGTCTGGGAGGTACAAGGTACTCTTCCAAAGTTAGCCAGGAGTCTTTGGGAATTTTGTCTCCCAAGAAATATTTCAATCAAAGCAGAATATCTCCCAGGCAAAAATGTATGTGGTAGCAGACTGGTTTTCCAGACATCTGTATGATTAAAGCAACTGGAAGCTTAATGTTTCAGTATTCAGTCATCTTTCTTCAGTCTTTGGGAACATGTCAATAGACCTTTTTGCTTCCCGTATCAAAACTCAACTTCCCTCTTTTTTCAGTTGGAGACCGGATCCTTTGGCTGTGACCACAGATGTGTTTCTTCATACATGGCCTCAATCCCTTCTGTACGCCTTCCCTCCTTTCCTTTTCATTGCATGAGTCCTGGCTCAGGCTTACGGACAGCAATCATCACTTGCTCTCATCACTCCTTTCTGGCAATCCCAGCCTTGGTATCCAACACTGTTGGAACTAGCCTCAGACTTCCAGAATCTGATTCCTCCTTTCCCCAATTTATTCCTCAATCCGCAAGGCCTCAGACACAATCTAATTCTGGAAGACTATCTGTACCTAGTACTATGGAGGATTTCAGGGCATCCTGGAAAACCCCAGGAATTTCGAAGGAGGCTGTACGATTTATCCAGCAATCCTGGGCTCCTGGAACATCAATGGTATACAGGTCGGCCTGGCTGGCATGGTGTAGCTGGTGTTAGGACAGGGATTCAGATCCCCTTTCAGCAAATGTCACATTAGTTGTACAATTTCAAGCCTCCCTGGCAGCCCAGGGTAAAGCCTATAGGACAGTTAATAATTATAGATCTGCAATCTCTCTTGAGCATGTTAGAGTAAATGAAAGACCCATTGGTGAACATCTGTTGGTGTGTCGTCTTTTGAAGGAAGTACGTTTTGCTAAACCCCCTATATCCAAATATAGTGTTATGTAGGATGTTAACTTGGTTTTACAACTGTTTATTTCATGGCTAGATAATGATGAGTTATCGCTTAAATAACTATCTGCGAAATGTTACATTTTTCAAACTACAGATCTCAGAAGTCGTTCCTCTTCCCAACTTCTCATCTCCTTTCAGAAACCTCACAGGTCAGTGTCTGCCCCTATCTTAGCCTGTTGGGTTAGATGGGTGATGACCCTAGCTGGCATTTCTACTGCTTCCTTTGGGGCCCATTCAGGTAGAGGAGCCATGGTCTCTAGGACCTTTTGGGCAGGTGCTAATTTACAGTACATTCTCAGATCTGCAGATTGGTCAAACGTTAACACGTTTAGAACTTTTTATTGTAGACCGATTGATCATCCATCTGAATTGGTGATATCTTTGCTTTAAACAAGCATAATATGAGCCTCCGGTCTTGTAATACAATTGAGATTTTCCTAGCCTTGGTGTCTGAATGGCTAGATTGTATTAAAGACATGGAGACGAGTATTATCCCACCACAGGTATATAACCCACCCTATTCTTTTTTCTGCAGTCCCTATGCCCTAATCTGGCTCCAGTGCATCCAACTGACTCACAAGGCTCATCTCCTCTGCTGGATTCCTCCTGTCCCATTTCCTGTTCGGCTCCGCCAAGACTGCTTTTGCCATCTATTTTCTTTATGGACACCCTGAAGGATTTGTTATATGTATTATTGATGCTGTGTAATTTCATAATTTAGCTTCCTTTTTATCATATTGACTGACTCTTTCAAGAAAAGAGGGTTTGTTGCTCTCAGTCAAGATAGTTATGCTCCTACTGGACATGTGATTGAACTGCCTATTTTGATGTAAAGTTGTAGTTTTTTCTCTCAGGGTTTCTGGGTGTTGATGTTTCTTGGCTGCTGTGTTTATTAAGGCAGGAAAAGAAAGCATAATACTCGCCTCTGTGTCTTTATTAAAATCCAGTCTTTCAGACACCAAGGCTAGGAAAATCTTAATTAAGTACTTTGTTCCTCACTGATCTTGCCCACTTCCATCTCTGACTCCTGAAATTGTACCTCCTTCTATGCAGTTCAATAAAAAAATCTCTCACTTTCTACTTTCCCAGTATTGGCATGTACGTGGTAGGTATGTGCATGTTGCATTCTAGAATTTGCAATTTACTTTTTGTTGACAATCTTTTGTAGTTTTTTATGACAAGGTGAAGCAATATATCCTATTCTTTTTACACAGTGAATCATGAAACAAGCAGAAGAAAATAACAGGCCCGTGTGGCCACTGTTTATGGTTGTTGGCGGCGACAAAATCCAGCATATACAAAAATCAAAACGTAAGAAGAGTAGTAAACGTGATCTCCCCATTCCTTTCTCCAATCCAAACACCCTATAAACAACCATAAAAAACAATCATTTTCAATGCAACGGGTCTTGCATTTGTTCAAGTTAGAGCTATTAGCGTTGTAAATAAAAAAAAAATGCAGCGCGATCGCGCTATGTAATCGTGCTGCGGGAAAAAATAAACAGATAAAGTAGTCCGGACTCCAGGCTGAAAACATTGAGCCTCGTATGTTTTTGCTTTACTGGTGCTGTGTAGGTGGGATAAACACGGGAAAAGACATGATGTATGCATGCCTTTCACAAATGAAAACAAGCGGAATTTAAAAGGCAAGCCCAGGAACCAATGTAAGTAACTGACGTGGCATGGGCGTAGTTTGAAGCCCAAAGAGAGATTACAGAAAGGATGGAGCACTTTGTGCTCGCCCATAACAACAGTAGAAGTGAAAGTAAAACGATCAGAAAAGGAGAAAAGATGCGCAGTTTACTTTTAACATTATAACTAGGAGTCTACTCTTAACATGAAAAGTCCTGTTTAATAACAAACCAGGAATCACTGAACTTCACAATTAATAGATGTGTGCCAAAAGCACTCTCTTTTAACCCTGTCGCAGCAGCATAAAGTGAATGCGAGAATTCTTTCTTTAGCCGATCTAGTCGTTTGGTCGGCTGACTCTTTAGGTTGTTTTTCAGATTCAGGTGGAGCTTATTTTATCTGATGAATGAGAATACCCGCCTTAAACAAGTCGCTGGAAGGAAGCGCGGGAGTGACGCTCCAGCAGCAGGTTGGTAATGAATGGTGCTGCCAATTTAGGGAGTTTGCCGTCCTTTCAAAAGAAAAATACCAGACATTTGTTGTTGTTTTAAGAGTCTGCAGAAGGCCGAACATTATACTAAAGAGGCCTTTAAACCATATCGTATTTATTATATTGGAACATAGCTTTTCTACCTCTGTTTACTTTGGTTATCTAGCATCGGTGTTATGTAGCTGGCAGTCGTTGGTCGGGCGCGTCGTTGTCAACACTTGGTGTTTTTTTCGGCTTCGTCTTTTTCTCAGAAACCTCTAGTGAACGCTCTTGAACATTCCAGCGCGTGCTTGTTAAGTTTTTTTTGTAGTTTTTTTTTTTTTTTGTACGCCTTTCCCGAGTGGCTGTCATTACTTACAGACGTATGGTAATGTTTGACTCGGAACATATCTGAGGGAAGAAGGGGTGAAATATTGCACTCTAGCCTGCATTGGACCTAGGACTGGTTTAGGAAGTTTGAGCTACAGAATCTGGGACTTTCGTTTTCCAAATAGGAATGGGCGGTAAATAGGCAGAATCAGGTCCGAGATTGGGGATGTGGAAGCGGGGAGGGGGCAGTCGTTAAAACCTGCTGACATTCATGGGTCCTTGCACTGCTCTCTTCCCACTTGGTCCCCCGTGCTCTTTTTTTTGCCTGTGCTTTTTACAGTGTAATGATCCTTGTGTGAGCCAAATAATGTGCTTCCATGAAAATCGCAGCTTGTACTTTGGCACTATGTGCAAAGAGGAACTGAATCTGATTCAGAACTACTCTCCAGGGAGTCGAGGGGAGCGGTGTGGGGGGGGGGGGGGAGGGTTGCAGTCGTTAAAACCCTAACCGTCTTGCCTGCGTGGGTCCTTGCACTGCTCTCTTCCCACGTGGTCTCCCGTGCACTTTTTTCTTGCCTGTGCTTTTTAAGGTGTAATTAAGTTTGTGGGAGCCAAATAACCTGCTTCAATGAAAATTGCAGTTTGTATTTTGGCACTATGTGCAAAGAGGAGTAGAATCTGACTGAGAACTACTCTCATCACTAGGCAGATGAAACCATGAGCACCCACAAAGAAAATTAGATTGAGGGGCACGGGGAGCAAAAGATGCCCGATGAGACCGAGCAAGATAAGTGAAACCATGGGAAAGGAAAGGCAACAACATGAAAGGTTGAGAAAACTAGTTGAACTAGACCAAGCTAGAAAAGGGGAAAACAATCTAGAGGAAAAACAAAACGCAATAAAGTTGATAGCAGTAGATTGAAAATGTAAAACAAATTGGTCATAATATCAAAAAAGAAGATACTGAAAAAAAAGCTAGAAATCGGTAGTTGGAGTTGGTGACCTACAGATTTAATGTAGATGTCTGCATTATGTACAATAGGCCAGTTGGTTAGTTTCCAAATCCAATAGTCACCAAATGTTAGCATCAAGAGATATACAGTGCTCAATCCAGCAACTTTACTTCCAAATAAGGAAGCAAACATTGATAAATTGGATGATACTGAACATGATTGTCTGGAAATTAGTTGTGCACAAAACCCAGTGCAGATATTAGAGATACTTGCATGGAAGAAAATGAGTAATTATCTTTGTTGATGGTTCTGGCTGAGAGAGAACATGGGCTCATTAAGAGCAGGATATGCATTATGTACTATCTCTAGCATACTGGAACCTTCATGTCTTCAAGGAGTGTTTTCTGCACAAGTGGCAGAACTAGCGGACCTTACTAGAGCAAGCTACATTTCAACTCAAATTGAAATAGACTACACAGATAGTCGATATGGATTCAGCATTGTGCATGACTTTGGCCAATTGTGGTCACAGAGAGGTTTCCTGACTTCTTCTGGTTCACCAATAAGAAATGGTGAAAGAATTCATGATTCGTTAAAAGCAATTCAAATGGCTGAAAAGATTGCTGTGATGAAATGCAGTGCACATCATAGATCACAAGATTACATGTCATTGGGAAATGCGTATGCGGATCAAGTTGCAACGTTTTGTGCATTGAACGGCATATCCTTCAAAGGAGAATAGGAATTGTTACCTGAAGATGATTAAATCTATGCAAATTATGTGATGCGTGTCAATGATAATTTGGAAGAATGAAAAACTCTCCAAGACAATGTTGGGAAATATGAGCGTAGAGATTGGGTTAAGATGAAGTGTCCAAAAAAATTATGACATCTGGATGTCAGGAGAAGGAAAGGTAGTATTGCCAAATAGTTTACTGACTCAGATGGCCAAGTACTATCATGGACAAGCTCATGTGGGGAGAGATGCCATGGTTAGGTTATTTAAGCAGTTTTGGTTCAATCCAAAATTTAGACAGGTTGCCGAAGCAGTTTGCCACAGATGTGTTATCTGCCAGCAGATGAATGTGGGCAAAGAAACAATTGTCAACATGGGACATATAGGCATGGTTGGAGGACCATTTATCAGAATGCAAATTGATTTCGTTAAGATGCCTGCATGTGCTGGTTTGAAATATGTGTTGTGATTGTGTGCATTTTCATTCATTGGATTGAGGCTTACCCTACAAGGAGAAATGACAGGTCTCACAGTAGCAAAGTTACTACGTAGGGGAACAATTCCACATTTTGATTTTCCGGTCTCTTTAGAATCCGATAGAGGAAGTCACTTCAACAATGAGGTGTTTAAGTTGCTATGTTCAGCTTTTAAACATTGAGCAGAAGCTTCATTGTAGCTACTGCCCAGAAGAGACAGGACTTGTAGAAAAAATGAATGGTACTTTGAAATCAAGATTGGCAAAAATACGTGCATCCACAAATCTGAAATGGCCAGATACTTTGCTGTTGGTTCTAATGCCAATGAGAAGTACTCCCGACAAGAAAACAGGGTTGACGCCCCATGAAATCCTCATAGGAAGGGCCATGAGATTGCCAGCTGTACCTGCAAATGCTCTTGTAAACAATACAGATGACATGATATTGGACTACTGCAAAGGCTTAGCTGATTCGCTCTTTCTCTCATCAGGTGGAAGCTACCAAACTGCAACAATGCCAGGAGCAAGGACACAAACAAAAGGCAGGTGACTGGGTTGTGATCTGGAAGCATGTGAGAAAATCATGTTTGGAGCCTCGGTGGAGGGGTCCTTACCAGGTGATATTGATCACTACTACAGCTGTGAAGTGTGCAGGACTTCCAAATTGGATTCACACAAGCTATACTAGGAAGGTGGATAGTCCAACTGAGGAAGAAGAAAAGCTGTTGACATTACCACCACCCAAACATATTCCAGGACATGACAGGAGAATAAACGATCTGGAGATAGTGCCTGAACAGACTTCAGTTGACTTCCCTACTCCTGTGTCAGACGAAGTGGAAAGAATCCTGGAAGATGAGGATGAAATGTCATCAACGTCCTCAAATGAAACAGTAAAGGAACCGGCCCAGAAAGAGCAAGAAAGGGGTCTGGTCCAGAGAAGACCTGCTCAGAGGATGGTGTCCTCAGAAGCAGATCAGTCTTATAAACAAGACTGAACAAGTGACTGACCCCAGCGGGAAAGTAGTTGAGGAAGATCTAAGCCAAACAGATTTGACTCCTGAACCGGTTGCGGGAACATCGAAGGAGAAGAATTATAGTCCAATACTGAAAAAAGAGCATTAACAAGAAATTCTCTGAAAGGTGACAACTGGCCAGAAAAAAGCTCAATGTTAAAGAAGGCAAATCTGGTGCAATCAGTACAGGAAGAAGTCGATAACACCAAAAGTGAAGATCTGATTGATGGTGAATCAACTGATGGTCGAAAATCAAAAACAAAGAGTTGCCAATTGAAGATACTCTGGTCCTGGATGGGCATATGCAACTACTAATGAATGGCAGGAAGAATTTTTGTTTTGACAGACATTTCAGGTCTATATTATGGCACATGAAGAAAACTGATGGATATTTGTTGAGAAAAATAAATTGAAAATTTGAAAACTAACTGAAAGAGACTTTGTTGAGAAGAAAATATTTTTGAGAGACTTTGATAAACCTGATTTTGACAACTTTACCAATTTTTTGTGACAAAAAGGGTCCTGTGTGAATGAAGCTGTGAACATTATTGGAAAAAAAATAAGGAATGATTGAAACTGAAGATTGAACTTTTTTTTTTTTTTACTTTCTGATTCTTTACAGACCATTGGTAACCACAACCAGCAGAACACTAAAATAGAAGCTGTAAATACATGGGTAGTGGTTTGGTGATTGTTTGTGCAATTGTATGCTTGGTACTGATTGTGGGTGTGATTGTCTTTGATAAGAATGGGACCAACCATACCATAGCTATAGAAACAATGTTTTTTAGAATTAGTGCCTACTCTTTCAACAATTGATAGATTTAAAATAAATGAGAAATATTTGCATTCACAGGGAGAACTTTCTTCTAATCTTTTCTATGACTTATTGCATGAGTATGTTGATATAACAGATGTGAGAGATTGTTTGCACGCAGATTCCAGTATCTGTTGAGGTGGGAATTGCCTATCATAGTTTACCGCTTACTCGCGGCATAAGTTGTAGTCTTTTACTAACACGATTTTATACCGAGGAGTATATTCCGTATTTCTACTCTAATATGGATGTAGTGTTTTCTTTTGTACCTATCATTAGGGATCTTAATCCACTTCTGTGGTAGGACTTAGAACATGGTAAGTTGGGGGTTAGACTGTTGTCCTGGCAGCATGTATGGACTGGAATTACAGTATGCTTTGTTCTGGTTGTTTTACTGTATATCCGGGGTGGGGGTTGAGGGTTTGTGGGGTTTTATTGACCAAGTTTGTCAACATTTGTAGTTTGTTCAGCAGTGCAGGTATAAGGGTGAGATGTACTATATGTCCTTTCCTGGTCTTCCCATGGGGGTGGGGCTCGGGGGAAGGTGGTCAGCTGGGATGGAGAGCAATTCTGTATCATTATGGGTCGTCAAATCAACATGTTGACCTGGAATTTCCGGAGCTTGAAGAGTTACACTAAGCGCTACAGGGTACACTCATTTCTTAGGAGACATAAAATCCTCATTGCCTGCCTCCAGGAGACACACATGGCAGAAGAGGAAACACACAAGCTGTCCAGGAAGTGGCGGGGTCAGATGTTTTTCTCCTCCTTTTCTTCCTATGCACGGGGAGTGTCGGTATGGGTAGCACCGGGAGTTTCATCCACCCACATATACAGCAAAGTAGATGTTGATAGCCGAAATGTCCTGGTGGAAGGTATTCTGGATAGCATACATATAGTTATCCTCAACACACATGCTCCTAATACTGACGATCCCTCCTTCTACACCAGAATACCTGAGATCTTAGGGGACAGCGTAGAGGGGCCCTTAGTTTGGGTGGAGGATTACAATTATGTGATGAACGGTGATCTGGACCGCCACCCGCAGAGGTTGGGAACTAAGCCCTTGATGGTGAAGTCCCTTAGGGAGGTGATGACCCATTTGGGACTATGGGATGGTTGGAGGGAACTGCACCCAGAGTGGAGGGAACACACTTGTCATTCTAGAATACATAATACACGCACCCGATTGGACAGGTTCCTGCTGGGAGGTTTTGATAGCTCGCAAGTACTGGATGTCACACATATGGGTAGATTCTTGTCTGGTCATGCACTAGTCTGGTTACAATTTCACTGGGGAGCAGCGGCTGCCTCTCCAGTGCGTAGTTGGTGCATGCCTGCGGCCTTCCTTACGGATGCAGGGTGTCGTGAACGGGTGGGTGAGGCCATTAACCAGTATATGAAATTGAACTGGAACACGACACGGACTAGGGGCCTGGAATGGGAAGCTATGAAGGCAGTCATAAGGGGTGTGTGTATTGGCATAGCGTGTGGGGTACGTAAACAATTGGAGCAGGATCTTTCTGCGTTGGAGGAGAAATTGGGGGATTTGCAACAGCAACCACCAGGCGTAAACATGAAAGAACGGGAGGAACTTAAGCTGTACAAGGAGGTTAATAGTTGTTGAGACACTTTAAGCCGGATCACCATTAGAGGGTATAGGCAGCGACTGCACCGTGAGGGAGATAAATCTGGCAAACTCTGGGGTGGATTGTGAAACGGGAGGTTGCGGTCTCTCCTGTGCTGCATATTAGCAATGCTGATGGCGAATTGCTCACGAAGGGCACTGACGTTCTGCGAGAACTGACGGCGCACCTGCAAAGGGTTTTGAGAGCTGGTGCTGCCTCCTCTGAGGAGGGTGTGGGGGTTTCTGAAGCAGATGCGCCTTCCGCGTTTGTGCCTGGAAAGCAGGGATGCCCTTGAGACTGCGATTACTGTCGAGGAGGTGAGTGAGGCAGTTGCTGCAATGACCAAATCCCCTGGTAGTGACGGTTTTCCTGTTGAGTACTATCAAACGTTTTCCTTGTCTCTACGGGAGAGGCTCCTGGAGGTCTTTTAGGAAGCTCGAGTGCGTGGTAGGTTGCCAGACTCCATGCGTCAGGGTCTTTTGCTTGCTGCTTAAGCCGGGGGGGGGGGGGGGAAGGATCCTGGAGACCTTTCCTCGTATCACCTACTTACCATGATAAACAGTGATGTTAAGATTATTTGTAAGATTTTGGCCACCCGGCTCCGGGGGTTGATTCGGGGTCTAGTGCACAACGACCAATGTGGGTTTATCCCTGGTCGCAGTAAGTCCTATAATTTGCGCTGTTTGGCACATATCCTACATGAGACTGAATATGTGGAGATTGAGCTGGCGCTAGTGTCCTTGGACCTGGAAAAGGACTTTGACACAGTTGAATGGGGGGTACCTCTTAGAGGTCTTGCAGTGCATGGGGTTCGGCACCGGTTTCTGTGGTTGGGTATGGTTGCTGTATAATGCTCCTACCGCACAAGTTAGGGTGGGGGAGAGCTCTCTGATTCCTCTGAGATTGGGAGGGGCACGAGGCAAGAAAGCCTGCTTTCACCTCTTTTGTTTGCATTGGCAGTGGAGCCACTAGCGATTTGTCTTCGCGAGAAGATGGAGCTGTGGGGGATCCAGGTGGGACGGTCTACACATGTAATCTCCCTGTACGTGGACGATGCAATGGTTTACGTATGGGATCCTCTTTTCTCGGTGCTGATGCTGCTGCAGAGGCTGGAGGTATTTGGTGCTGTCTCTGGTCTTGCAGTCAACAGAAAGAAGTCACTCCTGTTCCCCTTGGGGTCCCTTCGTGGGATTTGGTCTGCAGACCTGCCTGGAGTAGGACTTAGATGGGAGGTTAAGAGTTTTCGGTACTTGGGCATAACTCCTACTTTGGCTGCACATGAGAAACACAATGTTGAGCGAGTAGTAGCTGGCCTGGAACGCTCTGTCTCCTTCTGGAACAGGTTAACTCTCTTGTGATGGGCAGGGCTGCAGTGGCTAAGACGGTGTTCTTGCCACAGTGTTTATACTTGGTTCAGAACTCGTTATTTCCGTTGGCTGCCTGGCTCTTTCGTCGTTAGGATAGTCTGCTGATCTCGCTGGTCAGTGAAGTAGAGTGGCGCTGCCGGTATTGCAGAAGGAGCTTGAGTGGGGTGGGTTGGTGATCCCTAACATTAGACACTATTATTATGCAGTATGCTGCTCAGTGGATGACGGACACAGATAATTTGGAGAAGAGGTTGTATGCTGGATCGTGCGACAGGCGGTCATTGGTACAGATGTTGATGTCGGGGTAGATCTGACCCCTTTGCCCCCTACCTAGTTAAGACCACTGCTGGGATATGGGAGCAGTTAGTTAAATATGCCCCCTTTGATAGGGAGCTGAAGTTGTGGGACTTGGCCCCATTTCGGGACATGGAAAAGTTAATGTCGGTAGAGGCTTGGAGACAGGGAGGATGAAAGGTGGCTGGGGCTCTCTACCCTAATGGGAGAGTTTCTCTCTTTTGCGGACGCTCAAGATTTGTTTGATCTGGGTCAATTCCTGCAATACGCGAGAATTGATAATGTGGTCCGTGAGATTTGGAGTAGTTTCCCGGTTGCCCCTGAGGCCTCATCGGTGCTGAACGGTCTGATCAGTTGGGGCGAGGGGATGTATTTGATTACCTGGTTTTATAAAGCTTTACGGGAGGATCAACTAGGTGTGATTGGTGTGGGACGTAAGGCCTGGGAGGCTGACCTGGAGGAAACCATGTTGGATGCTGACTGGGACCTAGTTCTTTCTTTGGTGTGAGCGGTTTCCTGTAATCGGAGATTTAATCTGCTACATTTTAACTTTGTACATTGAACATATCTTACACCAAGTAGACTAAAGAGGATCAACCCTACCTGTGACGCATGCTGCCCTAGGTGCGGTATGTTTGATGCTTTCTTCCTTCATCTGGCCTGGGCCTGCAGGGCAGTGCATGCTTTTTGGCAGGAGGTGGTGGCAGCGATTGTGGGGGCCACGGGGTTGGGGTTACAAGTAGCGTAGATGACCTGACTTTTGGGAGTGTTAAGGAAGACGCGAGGTCAGGGCATTCCATATAAACTGGCGCAGCTTGCGTTGGTGCTGACCAAACGTAGAGTAGCAGTCTGCTGGATGCGCTCCTGGAGCCCGTTGGTCTCCACTAGGCTCAGGGACTTATTGGAATGGTGTGCAGCTGAAGAGCAGCATGTGCGCCTGACACAGATAAATGAAAAGGCACTCGCTGATGTAGCTGCTTGGGGAACCTTGCTGGAACGGTTTACTGGGGGGGAGGACACAAGCTGTATAAGTAGTACGGAGGATGAGGATGAGGGGGATGGGGACACTGAGCTATATGAAAAGGGGGCGGCCAACTATGGTATGGATATGTTCCTGCTTTCATAAGATGTTTAATGTTTGGCCACAATGCTCTGGGTTTGGAGAGTGGAATTGAGGGTACTGTGTGTACAGTGGTTCTGTCTCTCACATGACTTGAATTTGGACTTGTTGACCTCCGGTGCGCCTACGTGAGGATATAATGTCTCGCTTTTATCTAGACTGTATGTATGCTTTTGTTTTACTTTGCCAAAACTCAAAAACAGTTTATTAAAAAAAAAATAAAAAAAATTCGACAGTTGTCTACAGTTGTGAATAACATGCTGACTAGATATTCCAGAGCTATTATCCTTGTGGATACAGAAATGGCTGTGGTAAGAGCTATGTTGTTTCAGAACCGCCTTGCGTTAGACATTCTTTTAGCAAATGAGGGCAGATTTTGTAAATTGCTAGGTCTGCGTCATTGTTGTACCTTCATACCGGACAACAGTGAAGAAGTTAGAGGTTTGATTAACAATTTAGTAAAAGATGAAGCTAAATTAAAAGAACTAACAGAGCTCACGGTTTGCGAAAAAGCTGGCAAAGGGGTGACTGCTGTGGGGAACTGGATTGGCGAGAGTTTCAATTATTGTGATTTGCCTAATTGGTATATATGGAATATGCTAATTGTACAAAGTGATTAAAAGAAGAAGATTTAAAAAGAATCGGAGGAGGGTAGGATTTCAATTGGAAATATATGGAAAAATTCGAAAAGAATTTATAAAAATGTGAATGAAACAAAATTTTAGAGAAACAGTGCAATGAAATATACATTTATTTGGGATGTGAGTGTGATGACATATATAGTCATTAGAGGAGGGATTGTGAGCGCAGATTTGACATGAAATAATTATTTTATGTAATCATACTGACGCACTAACATGAGAAATGCTTCAAATAAAACATAAATGTTAACATGAAAAATGTGTCTGTTTAGAGGCAGCCAACAGAGTGAAAGGCTTGCACGTATTTTTTAAAATGTGTTAACTTAGTGATGAAAGAAAACTATTCTGTCTCTTTAAGAACATGTACTTTGGAAATGTTAAATGCAAGTAATTCTTGTGTTTTCTGCAGTGCCTTTCGGCAGAACAAGGCCAGAGCTAATGTTGAAAGTCTGACAAAGGAACTAAAGGCATTTGTTCTTTCCTGTTTGTCAAGCAAGCAAGGTCACAGCATGTAGTTATCTGCCTGGCGAGCTAAGCTGAAGTATCAAATATAAAAATTAAAAAAAGTTTGCAAAGAATTGCAAGCTTCTTTTGTCTTAATCACGAGTTTATTCTGTGTTCGTATTAATGGAATGTGTTTCTCTTGAGGGAAAGATCTGATTTGTAAACATTTTCCTACCCCTTCCTGACTATCGTTCGGCAGCAAGTGCATTCTGAAATGTGTTGAACAAAAGACCTTAATAGAACAGTGCATAAAAGACTTTAGAAATAATTATTATAGTTTGAGCTTACGTAAAAAGGAAGAGGCAGCGAAATACAGAACATTTAAGCTAGTAGTGGAATATTTTCTGATTGGCTGAAAACTGCATATGTGCATAAATTATCCAATCACAGAGGTTTAGCAAGTTTAATGTTTGTGAATCAGACATTGGCAGTCATCATTCATTTTTCATTTTCATTTATTGCTTTCTGGTTTCCAGAGTCTTTACTTCTCATTTCTTATGAACTGTCACTTTGACATTTCATGCTTCAACCAGTCAGTCTACTGACATCTGGTGGTATTTTTTTATTTTAAAAATTATTTTCTAGGCTCTATGCAATAATGCTGGTGCTTAGTTTAGCACTTGGTGCTTGGAGCTTATAGTGTTGTGCTGCCTGCTTTAAATAATTAATTTGATGGTTCAGAGAACTTAGGGTCCAAATTTCTGAATTGTCACCCCTTTCGCTGCCCCTGTCCTTATGCTCAGGTTCCCTTGATTAAGTAGTAACCTGATTGCTGTTTACCTTAAGGAAAGGTAAATGTAAGAATTCTGTGTATTGTATATGTCTTTTTGTTGTGCAGGTTGCCAGCTGCCACTGTTTAAAATGCTGCTTCTATTTTTTATAGTGCCATAGCTAGATGCTTTCTAAATTAATGTTACTAAAACTTTTACATGATGCCCAACATGCTAATTTGAGGTGTGTGAGGTGTTTTCTCTATGCTTATGATGTGACATTGTTTATTTGCTGCATCAGATGTATACTCTCTCTTACACAGATATACATGTTATTGATTTGTGTTCTAACTATTGAGTGCATTGTTTTATTTTCTCTGATTAAACTACGATTTTTTTCAGGCCAATCCGTCAGCCTGTGATGCTACTTTATTTGTACCATTTGGTGTTGAGAATAATTTTTGTGACCTTAGCATTGTTAATATAGGGAAATAAATGTTTTAATTGATACTAAAAGTTGTGGTTATTCATGGCCAAATGGATCATAGCGCGTCATACATATATTGATTCTTTGGTGATTATTATTATTATTGTTTTATGTGTCAGTAATCAATATGTCAATCAATGTGGTAATCAGTAAAATCTAGACAACTCAAAAGGTTCATCAACCTTAAGGCAGCGTCCAACCACTCGCTATTATGAAATAATAAGATGAGAGAAGGATCTGCGCTGCAGCAGGGGTCAGCAAAGAGAAGCTGCATTAACCAAGTAATTCTGTTGCTTTAAACATGTGTGGTTGGTATTTCTACGTACATCATAGGAAGGCCAAAACTTTTGGTATCAGTGGTATTTATTTCTACACCCAGTGCCAGATTTCGTGCAAACGTTTTTAAAAAAAAAAAGATGTTAAAAGTGTGAAAAGGAGTGATTCATTGGATGTTTCATTGAGTGTGCAAAAACCCTGAACTCTTTATGCAGATTACATATATGCGTACATAACATCTTAATATCTTTGGAAACCATGCACATATTCTCTCTGGTTATAAAGTGCACGGTTAATCTATATCAATACGTGTAGTCGAGAACTTTACTTGTACAATTCCTGAAAACTCAGGTTTAAAACACTGACCAGTGGACCTTTAGCACCGTGTAAATTTCAGCAACCATGTCGACCTTTGTTTCCTTCTAGCTTGTGCAGGATGATATTGAGATAGCGTAGTTTGAATATGTTAATTATTAGAAGTGTAATGCTTATATAAATGCCTAACAAATGCCGCATAGAAAACGACAGTGAATAGTAATTTGCTTAAATGTGCATTCGAATGATACCAATGAAATGCAGAGATACCGTGTTGTGTGTATGAATTAATGTTAGTTATAAAAAATGATTGTTTGCATCATAATTAATTGAGCTTATATTGGCATTTACAATATTGCATTATACTCATAGGCCTTAAGTTAGCGTGAGCTGCGGATTTAGCTGTGTAGCTCTCATATTAAAGCATATTTTCTGTTTTCCAGTGTGCTGACTCGTAAAGGGGCATGACCCATCATTTGTTCTTTTCCTTCGTTTTATGTATCTAACTTCATCCTGTTCCCATCCGCATGCTAGCTGCCTTAGTATAAGTTTTATACAGATTTTGAAACAAAAGTATACAAAAGAATGTACAAGGACATTTGACCATGGATAAAGAAGCTCATGACCCGAAAGACGTGCCAAGATGGTGATGAAACCCCTGGATGTGCCACCTACGAAAAACGTGAATTATGAAGACCAATCAAAGTGTTGTAAATTATCGTGGGGTGGCAATTAGGATTACCTAATGTATAATATGATAGGTCAAAGATAGTGAGGTATAGTAAATGACCAATAGAATTTTGGGGGAAGGGGATATGAAAAAGGATAAAAACTCATGTCACAGAAGGGACGTTAGAACTAGGTAGGGCATGCTGACGATTTTATCCAGAAACTCTGTCACTCTATTTGATGATTGGGGACTTAATAAGATTGTCCTTGCCCATAGACTGCCCTTACACTTCTCCTCCTTATGAGGGAAGTGCTCCCTGTCTCTTACACGAAGCTAGACTGAAGGAGATTCGACTGATGACCTGAAGACGAAGTCTGATCCTGTGTGCTGAATAAATCCTTGGAGGGTAATTATGACAATGCTATTGTAATTTGTCTGCTTGCTTTTCTTTCTAGGTACCAACTGCTGTATTTTTTAATAGAGGCCATAGCTAGATGTTTTCTAAGTTGGTGTCCTAAATTATTTTGCATGAAGCCCAACATGCTGATGCTAATTAGAGGTTAGGGTAGGTAATCATTTTGACTGACCTGATTAAACACAGACTGACGTTACACAATGCTGAACTGAGAATTACGTGAAATTCATTGTATTCCACTCTACGTTTACCTTGTGTTACATTCTTATGTCTATGATTTTTGCATTAATGAAATCTTATTATGGTTGCCATGTTGTGATGATGTTCTTATGCTTCTTGGTTTTGAGATTAACACTCCTGCTAGTAGATTGCAATCAATAGGGAATAACATTCATAAAATTCTATCAAAGGGTGTGGTTATTCATGGCTGAAAGGTCATGGTTGCGCCGACAGTTTGATCAATGTCTTTATCCAAAGTAAAGTATATTGTGGTGCTAAACATTGGTGATATTATTGACATTCTACTTGACATATTGATCAGTTATCTCGTCCTACGGTGTCTCACCACTGGGTCAAAAGATTCATTGGCCTAAAACGAGTCCTAATGTGTATAAAATTGGCATAGAGGGACGCGTTAACAGTTCAAAATCTTAGCTACATAAACATTCAGTTTGGTATTGTTCTAGAGACTGTGAGCCACATTAAACAAAGCAGACAAAACACTTATATAAGTGATGAAAAGCCCTTTTTATTTAGATCTATTAGGAAAAAACGTATTACCCCTTTCTGCTGTCAAAAGCTGTCGTAAACTACTTTAATACCTACAGCAGCAACAAGCTTGTTGTCTCATAAGTACATGGTGTAAAACAGTGTGCTGACGTACCTTTGGTTCAGCTCATCGGGGGTAGTTCCTCGTTGGCTAAAGAAAAAGATAAATCATTTCAACACGTTTAATCGTCCTGTTTAAAAACTACGTATTTTCATACTTGGCGAAACTTGTATAAACACGGCTTGTTTTATGGCACAAACTGTGAATAGGAAATATGTTACTACAGTATGATAACCTTTTCTGTAGCAGGTTCTGAGTGAAATTCATTATTGGCTTAGCAAATATATGTTAATTTCTACTCGAGTTGTGTGCTTCATGCACATTTCCTAAAACGTTTGCCTCGTCAAGGCTCTATACGCGCGGCCTCCACATGCACAGTTGAGGTAGAACCTTTCTACCTTGATTTGACCGTATGTTTTATATATATATTTTAACATGTTCTCACACACATTCAAAACATATTTCGCACACCTACCCTCACACAAAGCATGTGTCAAATAATCATTCCCTTCACTGAAGCACTTACACTGCCGATTGCTCTTTCCACTTGGAGAACTGCAGATTGTCACGTCGAGGCCTGAGCCAAAGCAGCAGGGAGCAAAGGGGCTGTCCCAGGCAGTGATAAAGAAGAACATGGAGCCCTTTCATCATTAACAATGGCCATGACAGCATCTTGCTGGTGAGGGAATTGGCGGGGGCTTGGCCCACGGATTGTCACACACAGTTTGCTTAAAATGATGTTTTCAACAAAACTTCACTTGGATGTAGAAAACCTCCTTCCAAGTTGCAGCCGAGAGATTAGGTGCAAGGCTTACCAGAAGAAATGGTTTCCTCGCTGTCTCTAATACAGTCACCATCTAACTACCAGAAAAAAGCACAGAGCATGTTCTCTTAACAGCCTTTCCTACTGAATTCCAGCACAGTAATTCCAACTCCCCGATATGCTGTTCTGGATATTTCCTCACATTTTGATTGAGTAATTTGTATATATGCCTTCGGAGTTATGTTCAAAACAGCCTTTTAACACATCATATTTTCAATACCCATTTTCCTCAGCTGAATAGATTTCTGGAATTGCGGCCACAAGCCTTCTATGTGTGTGATGTATGCTTCAAGCAAATAGTGAAATGTTAAACTTCAGTATCATTCAATGTTATCATTTTGTGCATACCCACATTTCAAAAGGTACTAGTGACTGAACTACCCGTATCCTGATAATTATGTTTTTTTTTTTATCTTAAAGGATGGAGTCCTTTCCACAATGATGTGAAGATTGGCCTTGTAAATACCAAAAGACGCGCTGGTGCGAAAGAGAAAAGATGACAACAGCAGAATGGCTCATGACACGTCTAAGCGTACTGGATGTGTTGACATGAGCTGCACAGGTGTGAGTAAATAGGACATCCTCTATAGGATGTGCGGGAGCTAGGTATGACAATAAACGCTCCTGTGAGTAAGAGACAACCACATACCACTAGATGTGCGAAGAGGGAGACAAGTCATCTCTACAGAGGTTTCGGTAGAATTGCAAAAGACCTGGGCATGACAACGGATGCATGTGTGTGAGTATCAGCCCACAGAACAGTTCTTTGAATGTCTCAACAGACCTGCATGAGAGCTGAGTAGGACAACTGATGCACACAAGTGAGCGCAATAAGACAGACTATTTCTGGAATCGGCTTGGAGGGCTACTTAGAAAAGGCCAATTGTGGCATTAGCTGCATTCAAAGTAAAGATATTAAAAAGGCTTGCTTTGGACTTCTAAAGCTGTTCTTTGGAAATAACCAATGGATAATAGTTTCCGATGCCCAGCACCTATACAAAATAAACTCCGAAGGCAAAGAAAACACAATTGGGGTGACTTAAACCACGTACAAGCACATCTTGACGAGTCTCTTGTGTATCTTGGTAAGACATTTAAGGATCTAACCTCAGAAGTCATTCATTGGTTCCAGACTTGCTGTTTTACTCACTGTATTCTTCGATATCATAAGGATCCAGCTGGTCTGAAGAGGGCCCTATTGAATATTGTAAACCATGCTTATGGGGAACATCAAAGTTGTGGGGACTGGTGTGTATTTAAAGGAGACACTCAAGTGCACAGTCCTGGAACTTTCCAACCAATGCTGTCTGACAGAATCCTTCAACACAAGCTAAACAACCTCTTCAGAAACCTATCTGAGAAGAGCGAAGCGATAGCCTGTGGATTCACCATTACCTACTCGCAGCACATGTAAGGATCAAATAAGGAAAGCTTTGTAAGAGTCTGGTGATTTAGCATTGGGAATGGTTACTAGTGTTGAAAGGTAATTATTGTGGTAAATGAGGCAGTAAAGAGACACAGTGAGGGAGATGTGTGTAAGTGAAAGTTAAAGCCTTAGTGTGGGAATAAGTGAAGCTCTGTTGAATTGTATGTTAATAGTGGCCGGGAAGCATGATGTTCCACGAGAAGGTAAGTAGAATGTGTTGTGGGGAAAAATTAAACTACAGCCCTATTTTGCAACTTTTCATGCAGGGGGAAAATCATGGGTAATATTTATTTACAATTGAATGTGTAACGTTTTAGATCTTTTCCAAAGGTAGTTACATGTTTGGTTGCTCGTATATCTTCTGAAGTTCTCGTTCTTTTACTGTTACCCAGACTGGGACTGATAAGAAGAGCAGACAAGGGCTCTGCTTCTCCTTTTTGTGTAATACCTGCAAATGTGTTGGGGAGGAAATTAGCATTACCCCCTGGAAAGCACAATGAGCAACTATGGGGATTCTATTCAGAGGTATGGCCTCAACTGTTTGTAGTGGGACTCTGTGTACAGTGCCTAGAGCCAGCGGCAAAGGGAAGTTTGAGTCAATAGCACGGCACTAAATTTTTCAAAAGGACCCAGAAACTTGTGGTGCTAAGGACCCTGTTTCAGTGGCTCACAGGAGCTAGTGTAGAGAACATTTTGGCACGTCCTAACTATAGTGAGGCAAACGTTATAGATATGGCAGTCACTGGATCAATAGTGAAACTTTAGATAACAAGAGCTAAGACAGGTCCCCGTTGTTCTTATGAGAAACGGCCAAAAAGACCTTGAAGAAGAGATACATGGGAGAAGCTTTTCTGCTGCGCAAATAGGTTCTCTCTACATATAACTTATAAGTTGCGAAGTGAAAACGAGGCTTAGGCTGTCGGAGTAGAGAAGTCTTCCACATCTTTGTAATAACAATATCTTGTTTTTGTACTCCTTACAAGTGTTTCTGCTCGAATCTGTAACTAAGAACAGAAGTGAAGGTAAACATAAGGGTCAGGACCGGGGATAAACATAATGGAAGGTATTGCTGCCAAACTGGCATGCAGCTTGCATGGATGGTCGGCAATAGAGCAGATGGTACTAGAAATTTGAGAATGTTGCTCACCCACAATTGGTGCAACAAAATAGAGAATGTTGTAGCTCACCTAAAACTGAAGTAATGAGAGACTGAGCACGGGAAATGGTCCTTAAGTTCTGTGATACTAGCATCCCTCTTCACTACTTACTGCCTGTTATACCAACTGGCATGTAGGGTAGCAACGAAGGACCTGCACTTCTTTCTCTCTTGGACAGGTTTCTGTTTGGTGCCCCAGCTGTGGTTCAGGGTCTTCATTTCAATTGCTACAGTTGTTTTTTTTGGCTTGACTCTTTTCCGTTTGCCTTTAGGTCCAGTGGAGAGCTTTCCTTGTGATGGATACTTGTCCCCCTCTGATGGTGTGTCCCATCCTTCTCCATCTTTTCCTCATAATGATGGTGTCCGTGCTCTTTTGCTTGAATCTGGTGAGCAGTTCCTGGATGGAGATAATTCACAGCCAGAAAATATGCAAGATTCTTCTCACGGTACTGATGTGGGTGACTGATGGTTTGGTGATGTAACTTTTTGTCATCTGCCAGCATTCTGATCCATATACGTGTGTGGGCAGACTGCATCTCTGGTAAAGCCTCTGCTTGATGTTAGTGCTGTATTGAGATGACATCCAGACATTGTGAAGCATCCTGAAGGCATTCCTGGTCTTTTTCAGTCTGCTCTTGATTTCACTGCCTGCCCTCTTATCATGTCTAATAGTACTGTATAGGTAGGTGAACTTTTCAGTCTTGGCTAGGTCCTCTCCATTCACTTTGTTGGGAGAAGTGTTTGTAATGTTGACTGGCATGACTTTCGATTTCTTTGTATTGATCTTCAGTTCCACTTGCTGTGCATGGATGTTAAGGCAAGATGTCTTTTCCTGCATATGCTGGTGTGAGAGAACAAGACCAGGCCATCTGAATACTCAGTGTCCTCCATTGTAGAGAATAAGGTCCATCTGATGCATATGGCTTGGTCTTCAGGTGTGCATCAAATCTCCCAGTCTATGACTAGGTTGAAGATCCTCACTGACATCATGCATCCCTGTCTCACTCGTCCTGACTTCGAAGCTATACTCACTATCCCCTTCCTTGCAGGTAAAATTATCTCGAGGAGGAGAACTATCTGCTGCGTATGTAATAAGCTCTTAGTATATGCCAGAGGCTGTCATGGTGGGTACTGTTGAAGGCTTTGTCAAAATCAATGAACTTGATGTTGCGTAGAGTAACGATCCGATCAACACACCCTGTACCCGGCCTGCACTGGACTGTACTTTTCCTAAGTTCTTCGCAACTGCATTAGAAATGTGCTGTATAGCGATTTTTGCCAGGATCTACTTTGGATTGTGAGACTGGTGATTCCACCCCAGTTGTTACAATTGGTTAATGCTCCCTTCTTTGGCATCTTGGTACTGCTGTCTGATTCCAGTCAGCTGGTACTGTCTTTCCTTCCCAATCAGATGTAAACAGTGGCTGGAGGATCATGACTGTTGATTCAGTATCTGCTTTGAACATTTCTGTATTCAGATTGCCTTTTCCATTCTAGAGAGATGGGAGGGCAGTGATGATTTATTCCTTCTGTGGTGGGTGTTGTTCACATCCAAGTCTGTTTGCTTTTCCTGGGCGCCAGCTTTGCTTGTTGTTACTGGTCTGGTCATGACTTCTTTGAAATGCTCAGCACAGCATACTTCCTGCTCTTTCTCTGCTGTGAGTAAATAGCCTTGCATGTCCATGATAGGGATGTTGTATGGTGCACAAGATTTACCTCTTTGTGATCTGGAAGACCTTCCCACATTCTCCTCTTCTGGCTGCCTCCCCTGATTGGCTGACAAGGTTATTATCCATGTACACAGGCTTGTCTGCGTTTGACAGTCTTTTGGCTGCTCTGTTTGCTTCTACGGGCTGATGCTTGCACTTTTTCCTTCAGCCTCTTGGATTTGGCCTCCAAAAGTGTTTTGTGCTGCCCTCCTGTCTTCAATAGCTTGCCTTGTGTTTTGCCTTATCCATTCTTTCCTCTTACTTGTCTAAGCCCCCAGGCGTGTTTCACTGTTCTTCACATACGTTGAAGACACCTGTTCCCTTTTCTTGTTGAGTCTGTCTGCAGCTTGCTCAGACTGATCTTCCTGTCTGCCAGGAGTTGGAGCCTGTTTTTAATGGTATTGAGTGGTTGAGACGGTGTATTATGTGTGGTTGAGTTTATTTGATCCCATTGGGGAATTCTTTTCTTCCCTTTGAAGAGATAACAAATCGTTGCTTCCAAGAACATTCTTGTCCCTTGATAGTTTGTGCCTTGGGGCCTGCTGAAAATGAGCTGTCTGGGTTACCTAATGCATTTGTAGCCACAGGACTAGACTTTCTTGGAGCTGATTTGTTCTTAGCTAGCTGATACATTGATCCCTACATTCTATCTCTGGGTTGAAGATGTACAAGCTCTCTTTTCCCTGAGGTAGTTGATGGCATATTGATCATATATGCAGGCTCCTTGTGTAGGAGGCTGGTCTGGTTTGTAAAGGGTACCTTGGGTACTTACACCTTATACCAGGTCCAGTTATCCCTTATTAGTGAAATGTAGTAGTGTTCCAGCAGCTTAGGTTGATAGAGGTAGCTATAGCAGAGCAGCTTAGGCTGAACTAGGAGACATGCAAAGCTCCTGCAATACCACTTACAGTTACACAGTACTTATACACAAGTAAAGACAATACTCCTTGTTACCCAAAATAAAGGTATTTATTTGGGTGACACAGTAAAAAAATATCTTAGAGACAATACTCCTTCTGCAGGTAAGTATTATACACAATATATACACTAGACACCAAAATTAGACAAGTAAATAGTAATTGAGCAATGCAAACAATAGGAAATGTTATAGAATGCAATGGGAGAAAATAGGTCTAGGGGCAACATAAGCCATATACTAAGAAAGTGGAATGCGAATCACGAATCCCCCCCCCCCCACCCCCCCCCCCCCAAGTCAAGTGTAGTGTGTCCCGAATCGCTGGGAGAGTAAGAATACAGTGAAGCAGGGGAGAAGGTCGCTGAATGGGTGTAGACTGGTTTATGCAAGGAGGGCACCAGCTGTGCCCTTCAAAGCATTTCCAGAGGCTGGGGGAGGCTACCCCTCCCCAGCCTGTAACACCTATTTCCAAAGGGAGAGGGTGTAACAGCCTGCTCTCAGAGGTAAAGCTTTGTTCTACCTTCCTGGGACTGGGCTGCCCAGACACCAGGAGGGCAGAACCCTGTCTGTGAGGTGGCAGCAGCTGTAGCTGCAGTGCAAGCCTCAGAGATCTGGTTTGGCAGTACTGGGGGTCCGTGGTGGAGCCCCCAGGATGCATGGAATTGGCTCCCCAATACCAGATTTGGTATGGGGGGACAGTTCCATGATCTTAGACATGTTACATGGCCATATTCGGAGTTACCATTGCGAAGCCACATATAGGTATTGGGTGGCAAAAGAAATGCTGCAGCCCATATGGATCGCCTGGAACTCCAATGCCCTGGGTACCTAGGTATCATATACTAGGGACTTATAAGAGTGGGGGGGTCCAGTATGCCAATTGAAATTCGTAAATGAAGTCACTGGCCTACAGTGACACATTTAAAAGCAGAGAGAGCATAAGCACTGAGGTTCTGGTTAGCAAAGCCTCAGTGACACTCTTAGGCACTACATACGCATACGCATTAGGCCATACATTATGAGCACTGGCGTCCTGACCAGCAGGATCCCAGTGAGACAGGCAAAAACATACTGGCATACATGTGAAAAATGGAGGTAACATGCCAAGGAAGATGGTACTTTCCTACACCTTGTCATAAGTAATCCATTAGTCCAGGAAGGATCTTTTCTTGGATAAGTTCTTCACTGAGGCAGGCAGGTTAAGCGCTTCATAGAATAGGTGATGCACTGAGGCCTTCCTGCAGAAGTATCCGCTTTTCTCTGGTTGACTCTCACAGGGTCTGGTGAAAGCTGAGCTGTAGATAAAGTGGGTTAGCTGTCTCAGTGGGAAAAGTCTGCAGCTCTTAAAGCTGGCAGGGTCCAGATTTCTCTGGTCTTGATGACGAACCCAATGTTGTTCCTGTATATCTGCTCTTTAAAATCATATTATTCATGGTTTGTGGTGCACTATGTGTTTGTGACTCAAGGTGGTGCTAAATCTACAATGTTCCTGGGTCATACATATTCCTACTTATTTAGAAATAACTGCATGTTGTATTTTCTTCCCCAGATCTGATGGAAGAGACTTATCGACTCTCTTCAGTGATATGAAGAAAGGAGTTGGATTTGACAAGTTTGCTGGTGCGAGCAGGACCTCCCAGTTTTACGTTAACAACAACAGTCTTGCTGGTGTCTCAGATAGCGGGGACCCTGACAAGGAGGTTACAAGTGTGAGCATAGAAGAAGAGTATTTACTTACTGCTAATGCTTTGACACAACTTTCAGACAGCGATGAGGAGGCGGTGAGATGTGGAGGTGTGTACAAGGCGAAGGAGGACCATTTTAATGGGAGTTATTCACTGAGCCTCTCAGGAGAAAGTGATTATGAAAATCGATGTAGTGATGTGATCATTGAGAAGAAACAAACCATTGAAAGGAATGATTTGAATCAACTTTCAGAAAGTATGGAACACAAGATGAGATGCACAGGTATAATCCAAGAACAAGAGGGTGAGGAACTCATGACTAGGAATGCTTTGGTGGGTCTTTCAAAGACAGTTGAATGTCGGCATAAAAGTATGAGCAATGTGGAGCAGGAATTACATTTCACAAAGAATGACCTGTTGAGCGTTTTAGAGACTGAGAAGGAACCTGTAAATAGGAAAGTGTTAACCCTCCCATCCAGGAGTGTATCTCCTCCTGACCAGCTTCTAAAAATTGACGATGACTTCGCAGCCCCAGGACCTATGAACTTAAGGTTACAAAAGAAAAGATCAAGCACTTGCAGTGAGTTAGACCACATACACGCATATGTAGGCAAATCTCTACAGCAACTTGCAAAAACATACAAGGAGCTGACTTGTGAAGTTCTCTTGTGGTTCCAGTCCAATTGTTCAACCCAGTGTATTCTTCATTATTGTAAAGATCCAGCTGGCTTGGAAAGGGCTTTGTTGGGCATTGTAGATCATGCTTACGGGGATCATGAGGGCTGTGGGCACTGGTGTGAGTTTAACAGACATTTGGAAGCTTACAGGCCTGCAACTTTCCAACCAATGCTATCTAACCCTAGCTTAAAGCCGAAGCTGAACGCCCTCTTCAATAAACTTGCAGACAACAGGGAAAAAGTAGCACGATTCAGCTCAAAGAAAGTTATGAAATCTCCTACAGCTGTCAGGTGTGAATCACATAAGACAAGTGACTTAGAAAGTCCTCTGCCTCTGAGAAGCCGACTAAAGAATGCAGGATATACAGACCTTTTTCCTGAAAGTATGAATACTTGTGTTTCTGTAACAAAGAATACAAGATTTCACAGCATCTCCAAACATGAGGCTAGCAAACTAGAAAACTATGAACTGAAAAGGGTTAGGAATCCAAAAAAAGAATGTGTGAAGGAGAAATCAAAATTGTCCCCATGTTTGTCAAATAAAGATGATGAAGGCAGTTCTGCCGATTTGGAGACTCCACCTCTGCTATCCAAACCACCAATGGAGTTTTTTTCAGTCAAACAGCCCATGGTCTTGGTTTTCTTCGATCTAGAGACCACATCTTTAACAAAAGATTGTGAAATAGTTCAACTGGCTGCAATATGTGGCGAGAAAACCTTTGACAGATATATTTTGCCAGTAAGAGGAATGTCAGCCGGGGCCTCCAGGGTCACAGGTCTCACTGTGTCCGGGGGGGTATTGCGCCTTCTTCACAGGCCACTGCATGTTGTTCCCTTAAGGGAGGCATTAGTACAGTTTTTGGAGTGGTTGAAGGGGTTTGGACAGTGTTTGCTGGTGGGCCATAACTCCAAGACTTTTGATGCCCCACGACTGTTGCTACAGCTGGACAAGAAAGGCTTGGCTGAGACTTTCTGCCACACTGTGCTGGGATTTCTGGACACATTGCCATATTTCCGGGAAACTAGACCACATTTGCCTAATCACCGACAGCAAACCCTTGCAAGTGAGCTACTGAAGGTTAAATATAATGCACACAGGGCCCTGGATGATGTGAAGATTCTGCAGAGTCTCGTACAGAGGTTTGCAGACCATGCTGCTCTGGCTAAACATGGCTTTTCTGCCACATGGGTCTACCAAACTATGAAATATGAACTCCAGAAGCAGAAGAATCTGACAACATTTGCTATTCTGGAAAAGAAGAAAGTAATTTCCAAGGGGATGTGTGAGAAAATGGCTGGTTCTGGCCTCCAGGAGTATGATTTGAGGGTAGCTCATGCTCAAGCTGCATCCCGGGGAGAACAAGGGAGGGATGGTATAATGAAGCTATTGACTGAAAAGGATGATGGAGGCAAAATTCGTGTCACTAACCAGGCGAAGGTACTGGACCGCCTAGCCCAATTTTATGATATAGAGTTGAATTTGGGTCGGTGACTATAGATATAAATGCTATGTTTCGAGGCTAAGAATGTTGTATTAAATTTTGAGCATAGCAGGCTTGAAATCTCTTCTAAGGAGGTGTGCCAGGTGTGGAAGCAAGCTACAGTGGGATATCATGGGGTCTAAGCATTCATTTGAAATGGGAGACTACAACCTATCTTACAAATCAGGTTTTGCAGTTTTCCTGCTCAATGAAAGATCAATATTTGTTGACTGGTAGACTTTTCAAAACAAAAACAAAGTATGTGATTATCGCAATGTGTTTGGTATGAGTGTACTTGGGCACGCAGATGAACACTACATTTTATTGTATGTGATTGTATGTTTTAGCTTTGTTCATGGTTTATGTTTTTAAGTGCATGAATGATTCTTAGTTTTAAACTTTATAAGATGTTTGGAAAAAACGTACGGATTGAATAAATTTGTCTTTGGAAGAAATCAGATCATAGTAAATTTCTCAGAAGTACTAGTAGCCAGCATTCATGCTTTGTAGATGAGAGTGGAATTATTTTCTAAAAATGTTTTCTGAACAGTTGGATAAAACTACACTGTCTAGTGTGATTATATTTGATGCGAATCAGCCGTAGATCTTGTCCTTGTGGAACTGTTCATACTGTAAAGGTTGCTTGAGTAATAATTTAGGCCCGTTTTGCTGATCAGATTTCATGTTGCAATGCAATATGCAAGGTTATATAATTATTGTAGACTTTAACCTTCTTTGAATCTTTGCATGTATTATAACTTAGACCTTCCATGTAATGAGTGTTGGAAATATCTCTAGCCAGAGAGTGACATTCAGTGGAAATGCTGAGAGGGTGGGGCTGAGAAGGTGGTTGTCTTTCATATAAACATTTATGAAATCCCACGGTTTAGGGAAGTGCAGTGGAAGAAACCCTATGTACTTGAATGTTGATAGATTAAGCTATATTACTAATATCATGGCCCACATGCAGGTATGGACGTTTTTGGATTATTTGGAGAATATGTCTAGAATAGAAGATGACCACAACACACTGCTCGTATTGAAAGGTTGGTATGTGTTGATAATTTTCTGGTTACAGTGGCCCTCAAAGGAGATCGGATGGTATCCAACAAAGTGAATACAGTGACCAGCAGATGATCCAAAAAAGCTTATGGAGTCAAATATATAGCATGTTTTATTTAATAATGAATTAGAAACCTATGATAGGATAATGGAAACACTCAAGGGTCTTGTGGCAATATTAAGAACAAAGCCAATTAACATACATTGCTTGCACCAAAGAAACCTGCTACATTGGTTGAATAATGAATACAGAGTTGTCCAAAAGTGCTAGCTTAAAAGCTTTTCAATTATAGGGAAGGCTGCAATAAAGTTCCTGGTATTAGAGCGGAACACAAATTGCTTTTTAAGAAAAACAGATGATATCCAGGAAGAAAATTTGGAGGCTTTAAAAAGGCAGTAGAGGAAAAAATCCAGAGGTATTTCTTAACAATGGTCACAAAGGGGCTTAGTAAGGATGATATCAGCTAAAGAACCATAACCTCTCTTTTTATCCTTGTAGCCTAATCCTTGACAAGAATGACATTGTGGGGAGAATTTACAGTTGTAATTTGTGTAGGGGATGAATTAATCCATGTTTACTTTGCGGGAATGAAAAGACGCTGTTAAATCCACCTGAGTTTTATCTCTGGCCTGGGATCTATTTAGGAGCAAATTGGCCCCTTGCAGCCCCAAGGTGGCTAATGCTGTTTTTGCAAAGAGGGAAATTTCTACCTCTCAGCTTGGGGCAGAAATTGTAGCTATTTAGGTCTGGCATTAGCCCACCATATAGATATATATTTATATTTACTCAAAAAACAAAGGTTAACTGCTTGTGTGCCACGGATGTAATGGTTACGTCCTGCGGCACAGTGCTGCTGTGCTGAAGATGTAATAATTACATCCTGGCACTGGAGCATGGGGGGAGCACTAGTGCTCTCCCGTGGGCCTCAAACCCCCCCCCCCCCACCCACCCAGGGCAGGAATGGAAGGGGAATCGCACTGCGATCGGGCAGCAGGAATGCCAACTAGACACTAGGGATTTTTTATTTTTGTGTGTTTATTTTAGTACTGGGGAGCCGCCCCTTAGGCAAAGGTCGCTCCCCTGTGGGGTGGATATTATTTATGGCCATTTCTGCCCCCTTAGGGGCAGATCGGCCTATGATTTTTAGGCCGATCTGCCCTAAAGGGGGACAGAAGCCACTGGAACGCCAGGGAATTTTCTTTCTTTGTTTTATTTCTGTGTGGGGCACCCCCTTGGCCAAGGGTTGCCCCCCCCCCCCCAAAAAAAAAAGGGGGCATAGAACTGTTGGCCATTTCAGCTTCCTTGGGGGCATATCAGCCTAATTATTATTATTATTATTATAATTTTTTTTTTCAGGCCCATCTGCCCCCAAGGTGGGCAGAAGCCACTTAGGCACCAGTGAGTGTGTGTGTGTGCCACTATCCTTGTGGGGACTTGGGTGTGATAACACACTCACGCTGTGGGGACTTTAATGGACTGTCTTCTAAATGGTAAAAAATGGTTTCAGGAACATCTGTGTTGATTCTTAGAACTTTTTTAAAAACTGCCTTGTGGGGACCTGTGTTTCACTAAGTGTGTTTACATTTTTTGCTCAGCTCTGCCCCTGTAGTCAAGAGGCGGTACTGCAGTTTTAAGCACAGTTGGCATTTCAACACACTTTGCTCACCAGAAACACACTGGCAGCAGAAAGAACAGACGTTTCAAAGGAAATGCTGCAATTATTAAAATAAAACGTTATTTATATGAAGTATTGTATTTAATTATGTATTTAATTTAGACTTTTTGAGCCTGAATATTGTTATTGGTTTTATAAATATTGCTAAAAGCGACTTGGGTCAATTTCGAATCCCAGAATACTTTAGTATTGCTGTTTGATTCTTAACTGCAATTAAAGAAAGATAGTGCACTATGCTCCGATACAATATAAACTGGTTTAATTATTTTTAGCCAAAAATTAGAGGCATCAACGCTTATTGCTACATTTTAATATCTGTACCAGGAAGTCAGTCTTGTTTTGCTGTGTTTACATTTTAATTTGCATTATGAAATTGCTCTTTTAGATGATGGTTAGATGGGAAACAGCCTTTACGACACAATGCCTTTAGAACAAAACATTTACCATGCATACCTTTACCATACAGGTATATTTTGGTACCTTAACCACACCTGCCTTTACCATCCATGGATGGTATGTGTGTGCATATGCATGTGTATATATGTGTGTAATATATATAGGTAAAAAAGTGTTAAGGGTAATTTTAGGGTTTAGGGGTTGTAAGCCCACTTTTAGGGCTTAGGGGTGGGTAGTGGTAAAGGGTGGGAAGGGTATTTTACAGTTTAGGGGTAGGTAGTGGTAAATGGTGTTTGGGGTAATTTTAGGGTTTAGGGGTAGTAGTAAAGGAAGGTTAAGAGTAAATTAAAACATTATGGTCCATATTTATAGAAAGTTTGTGCCACCTTAGCGTAATTTTAGTAGCGCTAACTTAACTCCATATTTATATTTTGATGCTAGACCTGTCTAGCGTCAAAATATCAAAGTGAGCGTAATTCTTTGGAAATGGCAACCCACCTTGCGTCAGATTGCGACAATGATATGCAAGGTAGGCGTTCCCTTCCAAAGAATGACACCAGCCCTCCAGCTCCATATTTACCTCCTGACGCAAAAACTACGCCCACCAAGGAAGCGGACCCAAAAAATTACGCTGAGGCTGATTAGCGTCAAATTTGAATGCCTGGTCAAACCAGGTGTTAAAGTGATGTTAGGCACTTTTCTATTGAGAAACATCATGGAGTCCACCATGATGGGCGCATAGAGGCCATCCTAAACCCCAGCATCACCACCACTCACACCACAGGGACACTATAAGGGGAGGGAGCCCATCCCAGGTAAATTGACCTGCTTAACTGTTGTGTGCCACTGGGGGCCCCCTACCTGGGGCCCCCTGGCTTTCACTGGTTTTGTTGGGGTTGTTCTGGGGACACTGGTCACCTGTGTTGGACATTGTGGTTGTTGTACTGTCTCCTGTCTATTCTTAGACGGGCATCATTTTTTAGCTGCTTGTGCAACTGAAAAATGACAGTAGTCTGACTAGCAGCAGATTTTTTGCCACTAGTCAGTCTAGCGTCATTTTTGTCCCACTAACACCACTTTTCCTAATGCCATTCATCACCAGCTAGCGTCTTTTTTTTCTATGACGCTAACCATTTCTTAGCGATATCGTGTGTCATTTTTAAAATATGGCACACGAGTGGCGCTAGGGAATGACGGTAGCTCGCGTTAAATCTTTTGACGGACAACTGTGCTAGCACAGTTGTGCATCATTTTTCATAAATATGGGCATAAATATATATAGATTTATATATGTATATATAATCTACTCACGATAGCCAGTAGGTAGCTATAATTAGGACCAAGTTTTCCCACAGACAAAACTTTTTTTGTTGTGCTAATAACTTTGGTGCCCTTTGATGAATCTTGATGACATTTTCAAAACTTGTATGCTAATTAGTTCAGCTGTTTGGAAAGTTTAGGGGACATTTGATAAACAGGGGCCTAGTAAAATGAAGAGGGGGTCCAAAAATGCTTTTTCCCTATGCAATGCCTAGAGGGATTTTTCATTTTTTTGAACAGGGCTACAGCCTGGACCGCTGAATGGATTTACACCAAATTTGGCATATTTTGTATCATGTGAAGGAAGATATTAAAAGTAGATCTATAAACAATTTGTTCATGCATCTTACATATCATTAGGTGATAGGTTCTCCATTTCAGCTTTGCCTTACAGTTGAATCATTAGCTTCTGTGGTAGATTCTCATTGAAAGTACTTAAGTGCACAATGCTTAACTCCTCACTTGATATTTATTTTTTTAGTTAGCTGGACACTTTCTTTTGTCATAACTTTTTTTTAAAAGATATCATGCAATATGGAATTACTTTATGTATGCAATTGTATGGGTGATGATGGTCAGAGCATGATTTTAGACCATTACCATCGGCATAGTTTTTTTTTTTTTTTCCATCTGAGAAGACAACTAAGGGCTGTTAATGTCCGTCCAATCCCCATAACTGATTTTACCTTAATTACGTCAGGGTATGTAGGATACATTTTGTGTGTGAGGTGTGTGTGAGTGTGCGTCCAGCTGACGAGCAGTGGACATGCTTTTTCTCCATACTTGAGAACTCTCTTGAGATGCTCCTTAAATTTGCAAAAAGGAGATATAGGAAGCATGTCGCCATCGGGTGAAAGGACTGGTGAAATATACAGATAAGTGAGTGTGGCAGTAGCCGCCAAATGATAGCTTTTATATAGTGCCGTTTTACAGACCTAGCTAGTTCTAAGCGCTGGAATAGAAGTAGATGCAGCCCTTCAACACACATCACCCGTGCGCCCTGGCCAGTCTTGTTTAGCCTCGCAAACTAATCATGACTCGTGATACTGTAGCAGAGAGAAGAAAATTGTACAGCATGCATTTTCGCTTTTTTTTTTTGCAAAAGTGCATGTCTAAACACACAATTAGGTTGAACGGTAAAACAAGGTAAAGTGCTTGGCCCATCGGAGGTAAGAACTCTGGACTTTCTAAGAAACATGGTAGATCTCAATTAAAGTAGCTCTGTAGTGTTCAAAATCATAGGTACTGCTGTTTACTGGATGCCAAATGACTCGACAATTGCAAGTAAAAACATTAATATTCTTTTGAAATGTAACGTCTTTCTAGCTTTAATAAGCACTGTGCAGCAATATTTCTCTCGGCCGTGCACAATGCTGCTTTTAAATTGTATTTATCAATGCAACCAGAATCTGCTGGGGAGGACTGGGGGAAGGAGAGCGTACATTTCATGGGATCATCGGCTCGGATTTCATCGTTTAGCTTCCTTGACTTTGACTTCTGTTGCGAGGCTGGGAAGGTAAAACACAAAGGCCTCAATCTGCATACGTTAACACCTGGACTGCCCGTCACCGCCTACCCTTAGAAAGCATTGAGTTGTTGATGCAGTGCTCTCTTCCTCAGTTTCCAAGGAGTGGCAGGTTTCTTTTCCTCATTTGGTAAGGGCCTCTTTGCAGGGCACGTGTTTTCAGCTTGACTTTTGCTGCCATAATATTAACTTGATTTTACATGGCACTTCTTGCCACAGTTTGCCGACTGTAGTGTTTAAATAATTTAACGGTGAAAGAGAAAAACAAAAAACCCATGAACAGTCCTTAATTTAATGCTCATTGTGTCAGAGGCTTGCAACCTACAACCTTGCTAGTATTTTAATCTAGGAAAAGAGATATCAGGAAAAGACCGAATCTTTAGAAGTTACAGTGCAGGTTCTATAGTGACCAATAGACTCCACTGAAGTGTACGGAGCAAAGCTGTTCTCTCACACAAGGCTAAAGGTGTGCATCTCAAGCCATAAGAAGGAAATGTTAAATGTCCCACAGATGTTTGCGGCAGGACAAGATATAGGAGTTTTGCTATAGACTGAATATTTTAGTCATGTAACAAAAGTTAATGGTGCATCTTTAAAATGATACACAGATATATTGGACCGAGCAGTTTGAAACAAATACTAATTACATAGCCCAGACGTTGAAAATAATTTAGTTTCCCCTACACTTGAAGTTGCCAGATAAGATCACTCAGTGAGCTGAATGCTTGCCCAGACACTTGGATGTTGCGCAGGTGTAAGTCCTGGAAATTTGAATGGGTGATTGTTGAACTGTATTATAATTATTATCAGTAGTAGTAGTATTCTTTTAAAACATGTTTGTGTTTGAGATACAGTGGAGAATAATACCCTCTTGTATAAATTAAACTACCAAAAAGATGCACACAAACATCACAAAATGTACTTTGCGACAAACCAGAGGTAGCACATTTATGCATTACCTGTTGCAAGATTTATGTAAACCCTTTCCTTCTAGTTCCCTTCTAATATTCCACAAATGGTTGTACCAAAAATAAATAAAATAATTATTGATAAAGCAAATATTGCTGAAAAAACACATAGAAGTACAGATTGGCATCAGAAGTGCAAGACCCCCTTTTGCATGAAAGAGATACAGAACAAGCAGCAGCAGTACCACCTACTTATGCACACAGTATAAGTACAACTTAGCTATCAGCACATCCTTTCACATTCCTTGACATGCACAAAATAGGTGCAGTACTGGCATATGAGCGCAAACCTTCCTCACCTACATAGAACAGGTACAACTCAGGGCTGAGAACTGCAGACTCACCCTACACAGAGCAGGCAGATAACCCATACGCAGTAATAATGCATGCTTCCTTTGTACATAGAGAATGGATATAGCACATGCAACAGCACAAACATCTGTCACACACAAATACAGAACAGATCTAACAGATTAACTAGCAATACATCCTTCTGTTCTAGCTAAAACAGGTACACAGGCTACAGCTATGGAGTACAGTAAAGGCTGAAACTGCAAGTTCCTTCACAGCCAGTGTAGACACAGTGGAATATTAATCCTCCCATGCTGTTCTTTTTACAGACACTAAAACCACACAAAA
Organism: Pleurodeles waltl; assembly: GCF_031143425.1. Lineage (NCBI taxonomy): Eukaryota > Metazoa > Chordata > Amphibia > Caudata > Salamandridae > Pleurodeles > Pleurodeles waltl. The sequence continues at coordinate 785,211,485 of NC_090442.1, read as the reverse complement.
TGTAGTAGTTTAAATATACCTCAGAACTGAACAAATGCAGCATTACCAGTATCACTGCATGCTTCTCTCACACATGTAACTGATACAGAATCAATCTTATTAACTCCTGAAGGAAGTGTATAGCCTCTGACAAAGATTAAGGGCCTGATTTAAGAAATGTGGCGCTGCATCCAATGCAGCACCACTTTTCTTGCGCCCCTTAGTGCCCAGCTAACACCACCATGTGTGCGCCGTATTTAACATACAATGCACCATGGCAGTAGCTAGGGAGCTAGCATCAACATATTTGACGCTAGTTTGGTGCTTTGCAGGATTAGCACCAAAAATGTGGACGCTAATCCAGCAAAGCACATTGAGGGCCATTGAAAACAATGGTGTGCCTCCTTGTAATGCCTACTATGTGCAGGCATTAAAAATGCTGCTAAAAATGGCGCAAAGAAATCTTTTAAATTTCATTGCGCCATTTGTTTGGCCCCATAACGGGGGAACACCCCCCTGCATACATTATGCCTGGAGTAGGCATAATGTGGCACAAGGGGTTACAAAGTAACCCAATGCGTACATTGCTCCACTTTGTAAATAGTGTGCAGCATTTATGCCATAGTATCACCACATTTGCGTGAAAAAATTATGTTAATGTGGTGATAAATGGCGCTAGGCCTTCTTAAATCTGGCCCTTAGTACATAATATTAGCAGAAGCAATGCAAGCCTCAATACACACACTGAAAAGATATTGCATGGAAAGCACCAGCATCAACTTCACTTCCACACTGAACAGGTATGATACAGAAAGATACATGAAACACTTCCCTTACATACAGCACAGGTATTTCACTGCCTGTGTAGGTTATGTCTGCCCATGACACACAGAGCATGCAAAGTGTAACAGAAATGCATGCTCACTTCGCACAAAGCATGAGTAAAACGCATGCACAGCACCAGGGTGAGCTTTCTGCTTTTTTAAACATACAGGGAGTGCAGAATTATTAGGCAAATGAGTATTTTGACCACATCATCCTCTTTATGCATGTTGTCTTACTCCAAGCTGTATAGGCTCGAAAGCCTACTACCAATTAAGCATATTAGGTGATGTGCATCTCTGTAATGAGAAGGGGTGTGGTCTAATGACATCAACACCCTATATCAGGTGTGCATAATTATTAGGCAACTTCCTTTCCTTTGGCAAAATGGGTCAAAAGAAGGACTTGACAGGCTCAGAAAAGTCAAAAATAGTGAGATATCTTGCAGAGGGATGCAGCACTCTTAAAATTGCAAAGCTTCTGAAGCGTGATCATCGAACAATCAAGCGTTTCATTCAAAATAGTCAACAGGGTCGCAAGAAGCGTGTGGAAAAACCAAGGCGCAAAATAACTGCCCATGAACTGAGAAAAGTCAAGCGTGCAGCTGCCACGATGCCACTTGCCACCAGTTTGGCCATATTTCAGAGCTGCAACATCACTGGAGTGCCCAAAAGCACAAGGTGTGCAATACTCAGAGACATGGCCAAGGTAAGAAAGGCTGAAAGACGACCACCACTGAACAAGACACACAAGCTGAAACGTCAAGACTGGGCCAACAAATATCTCAAGACTGATTTTTCTAAGGTTTTATGGACTGATGAAATGAGAGTGAGTCTTGATGGGCCAGATGGATGGGCCCGTGGCTGGACTGGTAAAGGGCAGAGAGCTCCAGTCCGACTCAGACGCCAGCAAGGTGGAGGTGGAGTACTGGTTTGGGCTGGTATCATCAAAGATGAGCTTGTGGGGCCTTTTCGGGTTGAGGATGGAGTCAAGCTCAACTCCCAGTCCTACTGACAGTTCCTGGAAGACACCTTCTTCAAGCAGTGGTACAGGAAGAAGTCTGCATCCTTCAAGAAAAACATGATTTTCATGCAGGACAATGCTCCATCACACGCGTCCAAGTACTCCACAGCGTGGCTGGCAAGAAAGGGTATAAAAGAAGGAAATCTAATGACATGGCCTCCTTGTTCACCTGATCTGAACCCCATTGAGAACCTGTGGTCCATCATCAAATGTGAGATTTACAAGGAGGGAAAACAGTACACCTCTCTGAACAGTGTCTGGGAGGCTGTGGTTGCTGCTGCACGCAATGTTGATGGTGAACAGATCAAAACACTGACAGAATCCATGGATGGCAGGCTTTTGAGTGTCCTTGCAAAGAAAGGTGGCTATATTGGTCACTGATTTGTTTTTGTTTTGTTTTTGAATGTCAGAAATGTATATTTGTGAATGTTGAGATGTTATATTGGTTTCACTGGTAATAAATAATTGAAATGGGTATATATTTTTTTTTGTTAAGTTGCCTAATAATTATGCACAGTGATAGTCACCTGCACACACAGATATCCCCCTAACATAGCTAAAACTAAAAACTACTTCCAAAAATATTCAGCTTTGATATTAATGAGTTTTTTGGGTTCATTGAGAACATGGTTGTTGTTCAATAATAAAATTAATCCTCAAAAATACAACTTGCCTAATAATTCTGCACTCCCTGTATGGGACAAAAATAGGGCAGGCTTTACAGACGTTTTTTCACCAGACACACATGCATAACTCAGAACAGGAACTGCAGTGGCAGAATAAGTGTCTTTTACACATAGAATGGGTACAGCATGAAGAGCAAGCTTAACTCACATGCCAAGTACAGTCTGGTTGTTTACAAGACGGGCCATTACAGCTTTACCATGAAGATGAATATAACCCAAACTGAAACTGTCCAAGTTTCGCTCACTCTAGAGTAGGTACAGCATGAGTGTCAGTAGTGTTAACTCATACACAGAAGAAGGACACAGTCATGACTGTTACAGTGTAAGCTTACTTCACTCACATAATAAATGCAGTGCAGGAAAGAACAGTGCATACTTCTCACACATTGAAAAGTAGTCAGCCTTGAAGAGTATTAACGATGGATCGGTTTCAAGGATGCATTCTCCAACTGAGGGGAAACACTGGTGATAGGTTCTTCAATACGTTCTCAAGACAACACATAGTTTTTAAATAAAATATTGCAGAGTTATATAGCAGGGAACCTTACTTGGTTCAGGTTCTCTGATTTGTGACTGTCTTCTTTCATGTTCTCTCAAAGTGTGGACCAGCTAAGGTCCTGTTGCCATAGAACCAAAGAGACAGTGAACACCTGCAACCTGACTGGATGAGAAAGCATGTAAGGCAAAGGAGAAACTTGACCTGCATCGCCCTTCCATTGTAATTAACATGATGCTGGTTGATGCACGTTACTCATTATCCCCACATTCCAGAGCATGCTTGGCAATTGCCCTGAGGGAAGTGGTTGATGCAACCTGGAATAGTTTTTTTTTTTTTTGTGGGCAGTGAAATTGCTCTAAAATTTCTGATGGAAATATGACCCTGTTCTACTTTTGAGACTGTGGAAGGCACTGCATCCTTCAATGTTTCATTACTCCTGACCCTTGTGCACTGACCTAGGCAACACAATGATGGAGCAGTAAAATGCACTTCCCTGCTGAGAAAATAATCCCACCATTTAAACCTGTGACTTTCCATATTCATTGCACTCTACAAAGAAGCCAGATGCCTAAGAAGTGATTCTCATTAACATGAGAGTTATATTGAGCGCATGGAGCTCACACATTATAGGACTCAGTGGCCAGACTATTTGCTGAACTGCAAATATTGCAACAACATGGGTAGGGACAAGGCAAACAGTTGATTCTGGGAGTGGTAAAGAAGACAACAGGTCTCCATGAACAAGATGAGGCCATCAAACGCCTTGGTTCAATCTAGTTTAAGGCCACCCAAAATTCCAGTGCAACACTCAGAAACAATTTTTACTCAAAAGACTGGGAAATGAGTTTGGCATGCTCATTTTTGGAGAGGGCTTTGAAGGCAGAGATTGCTGTGGCATCTTTCACTCAAGAGTGTTGGGGCCATTCAGAGTGCCTCGACGTGTTAAGGCAGATGATGCTGGAAATTAAAGCATAAGAGGCTAAAGGTTGGTCCAGGCAAAATAACTGAGATTTATTGGCTTTTCAGAGCCGGTTGAGGGTTCGTAAATGTCCTTGAAGAAATTTCCAAAACCAATACTAGGTTTTCCATTCTTTGTCTCCAAGCAGAAGGCATATACTGCATTGGTCCATGTCCCTGAGACACCCAGCTCTCAAACCATTGAGGTCATAGTGTAAATATTAGTGACAAAGAAATAAGACATGACAATCTCACACAGTTGGTCTCTTAAAAACTGAAGGACAAATCATGCTTTTCTCTGACCCTACTAATTTGGTGAAGAAATGGTATAAACTTTTTGATGCAGTCCAAAGAAATTTGAGAGCTCAAAACTTGAAATATATGTTGTGCAGAATCAGAAAGGAATTAGAGAGGGAATGACACCAGTACTTAATTTGTGAAAGAAAGAGTGTCAGTGCCTGAAGCTCTGCTCAGAAGCAAGTGGCTGGTGCAATGTCGGGAAATACTTTATTTCGGCTAAGAGCCATAACAGTAAGCAATAAAACATCATATCATAATTGAGCAGTATGCCAGTTACAAATGGAAATCAGCAACAATTACCACATTATACATTAAGACCCTGAATAAATAATAAAATCGCTTTTTATAAGACCAATGTAAAACAGACATTATTCTAAAATCTTTTGTCTTAAGATGTTAAATATGTAGTACGATGACCACTGTATCTTGGCTCTGGTCAATTTACAACTTACTTCGTAAGATAAATCTAAAACCAATATGTTAAAACACACAATTATAACAATTCTCTATTTCTTATTGCCCATGCACTTTGCAGGTATCTTGCGACAGAAAAAACTATTTTGTCATTTGTGTCAGTTATGAAGAGACGTAAGGCTGTGTTCCATTCCCTTATCCCCATTAACCTACATAACGGGGCAATCCACTTCTTCCTGGACACCAGATATCTAGGGCAAAAGAACATAAAGTGCGCGAGTGACTCTTTTGTCTTTTGGCAATAATGACAAAATATTGAGTTACAGTCCTCCACGCTCCATCGTGCAGTGAATGTCTTAAGCGGGAGGATCCCTAATCTAAACTTAATAAAAAGTGTTTTGGTATCGGGAGGATTTATGTTATCCATATAGGCCTCAAATTTGGGGCTACATTTGTGAGCCAGGAACTGTAGCGTCAAACTACCTTAGTTTTTCGTCCAAATTTGCATCAGGATGTTCTCCCAATAACACCTATTAATACGCTCTTTTGCTTACTTGGTCAGGTTATATGGAGCACTCCACACCTCCTCCATTTTAAGGAGTTTACACGTGTCTCTAATGTGTCTAAGCCAAGGGATCTTTAATACGCAGTCACCTACAAGAAACTCCTTTAATGCTATGTGTAGGATAGACAGGTGCTCAGAAGTCCAAAGACGCACCCAATACTTAAGTGGTCTTAGCGCAATTTCGTAGTGGATTTCATTTAAGGCTAGGTCAAATCTAAGCAGAGTAAGAGGGGTGCTCGTCGGCAGTTGCAGAAAGTTCAGTAAAAAACGGTTTTCTGTCATAGTCAAACACCTGGAATTAGTATGGCCCCAGAGCTCAGCACCATAGGTTGAGGCTGCAACTGCCGCTGCTTTATAAACAGTAATTGCAGGTGATATCTCCCCTTGTGAGGTATTTACAATATTCCTCCCTATCACTGAAGACCTTTGCCTCAAGGCTGTCAGACTCTTCCCAATCTGTACCGACCATTTTTGGTCATCGCTTAGCCTGATCCCCAGATAATCAAATTGGCTGACTCTCTCCACTGGTTGGCCTGCTATGGTCATTTTCCCCCTAAACGATTTATGTGGGTTAAAAGCCATGAACTTTGATTTTGTTGGATTTATTTCAAGCCCTCTGTTCAAACAAAATTTATAAAAAGCATCCAATTCATTTTGCAAGCCCATAGGTGTTCTTGAAATTAGTAGAGTATTGTCAGCGAACATTAAAATGGGGACAGGAGTTCCAGCAAGCTTTGGGGCATCGTGGTTGCAATGTAATAATTGGTCTGCTGCACCATTAATATAAAGATTAAACAATATTGGGGCCAGAACCATGCCTAACCCCCATGTTAACAGGTATTGTTTCTGTTAAGTCGCCTCTTTGAGACCAACGTACTTGAGCGTACGTTCCCTCGTGAAGATACCTAATCAGTCTTAGTAGTTCTCCATCAAGTTGATAGCTCTCCAAGACATTCCACAATAGATCACGGGGGACCATGTCAAAAGCAGCCTTTAAATCAATGAAAGCTACATACAGGTGGCTCTTATTCAGTGACAGATATTTCCAACAAAGGAGATTGAACCTGAATACCTGATCTATTGTACTCATTCCTTTCCTAAATCCTGCCTGGAAGTCGGAAAGAATGTGAAAATCCTCTGTCCATGCCTGCAATCTATTCAATACCTGCTTGCTAAATATTTTTTGAGTGACATTGAGTAGGCTAATCGGCCTATAATTAGTCGGTTCTTCTCTTGGCCCTTTCTTGTAAATAGGGACTATGATTGCTCCTTGTCACGTGGGGGGAAGTCCTCCCCCCCTCAGTAGCTCATTGCTGAGCACATTTAAGTACAAGGACCAAATTGTCGGTCGAGACAGGTATAAATCACCTGGGATGCCATCCAGCCCAGGCGCCTTCCCTTTGCGCACTGATTGTAGGGCCAAAGTTGTTTCTTTTAGGGAAAAGAAAGCCAGAGCAAATTTGGATGAAATAGCTCTCCCAGCAGGTAGTGTATCAGCAACAAGATCATTAGATTTAAGTAAAAGGATGGTAATACTATTAATTAATTAATTTGAGGTTTCCCATATACTTTGCTAAAATGTGTCACCCAAGTTTCTGGCTGGATTACGGGATAAATCTCCCCATCTTTAGAGCTACCTTTGTCTACCACTAATTTCCAAAATTATTTGAAATCCTTCTTGTGGATTGCGTCTACCAGCCCATTCCAATATTTGGCTTCCCACTCTTTTTTTGCATTTTTGAATGCAACTTTGTACGCAACCCTGGATTCTCTTATCTCTAAATAGCTCCCTGCCTTTAGTGCTTCCAATAACTGTGTTTTGGCCTGGCGGCAGGAGTTAGAGAGCCAGCTTACAGTTCTAATTCCAATCGCTGTCCGCCTCCTTGCTACCTGAAAGTGTGGTTTTAGCCGGTTGGTCAAAATGCTATGCAGACTGATCAAATCCACCAATGTGATGTTTGTGTGCTTCAATGGGGAAAGTGTTGTTGCAACTATTCTATATATAGATAGCTGAACGTTTGCATCATCTTCTACCCGTTCCCATTTTACACTTTTAAGATCATTCGTCATAGCTAGGACGTTGCCTTTAACCCATGTTGTCAGTGTTTTACACCTGAATGAGATTGTAGAAAAGACGGTGCTCAGGGCTTGGTGGTCACTATCATTTCGAGGGAGGACAACCATGTCAATGAGAGATTTCCAGAGAATGTCGTCTACTAAGACGTAGTCAAGATGGCTAGTGTATAGTCCTCTCCTATAAGTGGGCGAGGCCGGACTGTCTGATCTAGTGTTTCCATTTACTATTCTTAGTCCCCTTGTTATTAGGTCGTCTAATATATTTAATGCTCCCCCTTCTCTTTTAGCCATGGCTCGGACCTGCCCAGATCTATCCCAAGGCTCTGCAAACTGGATTTCTTTTTGCCGATTTACATCTCTGAAATTCAGTTGCATATTAAAATCTCCTGCGATGATTAGGCCCTGCCCTCCCGGTAGACAGTTAAGAAAATCTGCTAGTATACTCATCAATGCAATCTGCGTCCTTTGAATGCCAGGTCTAACGTATATGTTTGCAATTACTATGCTAACAGGTCCCCTGGCAGTGCTAAGTTCCACCTCAACGGCTAATAGATCTCTTGTGGGAGTTATTAGCTCCTTCACCTTTGGGAACAGATCGTGTTTTATCCAAGTTATCAAACCCCCTGACGCCCTACCAGATGGTGAGGGAAGCGCGGTCTTCTGAAAGGCCCAGTAACCTTCCCTATTAGTCACTGATGACACACATGTCTCCTGTAGTAAAATGATATGGTGTTGGTCTATAAAACTACACCAGTCAGGGTTATCTGATTTCTGAAGCAGCCCTGCCACATTCCAAGTTAAGAACCTGATAGGAGGATTAAGACCATTCCCGTGTCTAGTGGGATCTCTCTGTTCTCATTTAAACAAGGCATTACTCCATAGTCCAGCTCCTCTAGTGGATCACTACAATGTACTTCTAGTTCCGCTCCCCGGCTGTACAGTGTCTGGTTACTTGGCTTAGAGGGTTCTAGGTTGGATATGCCATCTTTCCCATCCTCCAACATGTGGGCCTCACGTCAGTCTATGGCTGAGGTTGGGCTCTTCCTTTGATGCCTTCTAGGTGTGTTTGTATGCAGGGCCGTTGGGATGTTATATCTCTGTTGGGGAGACAGATTTGCCAGTGATTGAGGGATTTTTTGAGCGAGTGACATTTGTGAAAAAGTACCAGGTCTCACTCTTGAATCCAGTGCCAAGAGACCCTTTACTAGGCTCTGGCTACTCAATTTGAGGCCTATGATGTCTGTTGTTAAACCTACTCTTGTATGTCTGTGAGCGGTGACTATGTCGTCCCTTATGATAGAGCTACACTTCTTCGTCCCCCTTATCCAATGGATTACTTTATTTGTGAGGGAATCTCTCTGCTCCTTTTGGCCATTGCTTAGCTTGGGTACATTTATCATGTATATGTCGTAATTACTATATCTAGTATGGCTTGGGGGGGCATTTCTCAATGGTCCTATGGCCCTTTTATCTAAAGGATCATTCCTATGCACCTCATAGCTAGGCCCTCTATTACACATTGTGTCATACTTATTAGAAACGCCCACAGTCGGAGGTACACCTTTGCCCCCCTGAAAGTTCTGCTTTACCACTTCAGTCCTTTTGTCCCTACACATTCCTGTCATAGATGTTCCAGTTGGATGGGTTTGCTTAGGGAAGGGGTTAGGGTCAGATTTGGGTGATGAATTCCTTATGTCCCCGATTGCAGCAGATATGTCGTCCAGTTTCTTATACATCATAAGGCTTAAGGACGTGAGATATTCTTTTAAGCTCAGGATTTCAGCTCTTATCTGCACTAGCTGTGGCTCGGCGGGTTCATCCCTCTGCCTGGCTGAAGTAGTTGGTGACTCCTCTACCTCCCTGTATCTACTCCTCTCTAATTCAGGTGGCGTCAATAGGGTGAGTGGCGCAAACCGGTTGTTATAGTTTATAAGCGGGGACACACCACCCTGGTAGCTAGGCTGGCTCTGTTTAGGACTCGCTATTAGGTTGTTTGAATTTCCTAACCTGGTAGGTTCTGGATTAGGTCCTTGTAATGCAGGCAGCCGTGGGTCTCTGCTCACAGGGACAAAGAAAGTTTTTATGTCATTGGTAGTAACAGTCACGTCTTTCTTGTGAGATTTTGCAGGCTTGGTGGCTAAGAAGCTTTCCACTTCCTCAATGAGCTCGTCAATTTGAGTCAGAGTACAATTTTCGGCGGCATGTCGAGGAACTTTCTTTGCCCCTCCCTGGTCAGTGGAATTACCACTGGCTTTCCTCTTCCCCATCCTTATAAGTTATTTAAGTATCCTCCGTTTAATTGTCACGCAAATAAGAAGGTGAAAGAGAGGTGGAATATAAATGCCGCAGCAACTGGTGTTTAAGTTTATTTTCCTGAATACTGAAGGTTGAATCCAATCACAAGGTGGTATATAAAGCAACCAAAACAAACACCAAACAGCACCTCTAGGAGGATGTTGAATTTAAAGGGCTCCTGCCCTACTCGGTATGCTGCTGCCGCCGCCTCTAGACAAAAACGTGCATACCGCGAGCGGGAGCGCGATTGTTGAATTTAAAGGGCTCCTGCCCTACTCGGTATGCTGCTGACCCCGCCTCCAGACAAAAACGCGCTTCCCGCGAGCGGGAGCGCGATTGTTGAATTTAAAGGGCTCCTGCCCTACTCGGTATGCTGCTGCTGCTGACCCCGCCTCCAGACAAAAACGCGCTTCCCGCGAGCGGGAGCGCGATTGTTGAATTTAAAGGGCTCCTGCCCTACTCGGTATGCTGCTGCTGCTGCCGCCGCCTCCAGACAAAAACGCGCTGAGCGCGAGCGGGAGCGCGATTGTTGAATTTAAAGGGCTCATGCCCTACTCGGTATGCTACTGCCGCCGCCTCCAGACAAAAATGCGCTGGTGCAATGAAATGTCGGCATGCCCATTAGCAAGGCCGGTAGTCTTTAATCCACTGCCAGACATTCCCTGCCCCTTTTCCTCACGTTTGCAGGTTCCGGATTTCTGTTTGTGACGGTTTTTCCCCTCTCTTGCTCTTGGTAAATGTCTGATAGGGGAAAAATAAGTGCTGTGTCCCCCACTGCAACCATCAGCTCAAAGATAAGCACTGAAATTTCTGATGGAGTGGCTTGGCGTACAATGGTGTAGAGTTGAGTATAATAGACTGGACTAGAGTGGTGTGCAGTGCCGTGGAGTTAATTGGTGCATAGTCGAGAAGAGAGGCATAGAATGCATTGGCATGGAGTAGAGTGGAATAGAGTGAAGAGAGGTAGAGTTTAGTGGGGCACAGTGAAGTGTGGTAGAATTCACTTGCACAAAGTAGAGTGGCATAAGAAGAGAGACGTACAGTATTTTGGCATTCAGTGGAGTGGGGTAGAGTGGCACTGTGTAGTATACAGCGGTGTAGAGTGCAGTTGCAAAGAGCTGTGCATAGTAGAGCACAGTGGCATAGAGTGCAGTTTCGTAAAGTGCAATGGCATAGAGTGTAATAACGTACAGTGCAATGGCGTAGAGTAGACTGAAGCAGTGTATATTAGAATTGTGTAGAGTGCAGTGGTGCAGAGAAGAGCAGAAAGGCATAGAGTACAGTGGTGCACAGCAGAGTGGCAAAGAATGCAGTGTATAAAGTAGAGTGATGCAGAGTAGATTAGAGTGATGTAAAGTGCAGTGGCATACAATGCAGTGGTGCGGAGTAGAGTGGTGTAGAGTGCAGTGATACAGGGTACAATAGAGTGACATAGATTATAGTGGCATACAGTAGAATGTTGTGCAGTGGCAGAGAGTACAGAGGTACAAAGTAGAGTACAGAAGTGCAGTGCTGTGGCGTTTCATAGAGTGCAATGGCATAGAGTGAAGTGGTTTAGAGTGCAATGACAGAGTGCAATGGTGCAGAGTAGAATGGTGTAGAGTGCAGTGGTGCAAAGTACAGTGCAATGGCTTACACTAGAGTGATGCATAGTAGAGTACAGTGGTGTAGAAGCCAGTGGCATTGATGGGTGCAGAGTAGAGCGCAGTGCATAGACATAGAGTGCAGTGAAGTGGGGTAGAGTGATGCGGGTTGTAGTGGCGTACAGTAAAGTGGCATTGTGTGAAGTGGAGTGAGGTAGGGATGTGTGGAGTGGAATAGCATAGAGTGTAGAGGCGTGGAGTGGCATAGAGTGGAGTGGCATACAGTGGCATTAGGTAGAGTGAAGTAGCATACAGTAGAGTACAGTGAAGTGGTATAGAGTGCAGTGACATAGAATGCAGTGGCATATACAAGAGTGGTGCAAAGTAGAGTGCAGTGGCATGGAGTGCAATGGCATACAGGGGAGTGGTGCACATTAGAGTGGCAGAGTGCAGTGGTGCAGACTACAGTGGAGTGGCATATATTGCACTAGGTTACAGTGCAGTGAAGTAGAGTGGTGCAGAATAGAGTAGTGTGGCCTAGAATGCAATGGCATAGAGTAGAATTGTGAACAGTGTGGTGACATATAGTGCAGTAGCATACATTGCAGTAGCATAGACTAGAGTGGTGCAAAGTGAAATAGAGTGGTGTGGAGTGCAGTGCCATAAAGTAGAGTGCAATAGTGTAGAGTACAGTGGTGTACAATAGAGTTGCACAGTAGAGGGGTGAATAATGTTGTGATGTCGAGTACAGTGGCATGGGTACAGTGGCACAGACTAGAGAGGTGCAGTGGTGCACAGAATAGAGTGATGTAGAGCGCAGTGGCATAAAGTAGAGTGGTGAAGAGTAGAGCAGAATGGCATAGAGTGCAGTGACATGCAGTGGTGCACAAGAGAGTAGAGTGGCATAGAGTGCAGTGGCGTACAGTAGAATGGAACAGCTGTACAGTACAGTGGCAGTCCAGTGGCATAAAAACATAGTAATAAGCTATATATGATGTTAAAAACCCACAACACAGGCAAAGAGTTGTCTCAGCAATATGGCTGCCTATTCATTTTACAAGGGTTTTATTTAGGCGATAATATTGTGTTTTGTCATCGCTTGTTCTGCGGTATACTGTGAAATACCTCTGCACAATATAACAGGTTTTGACCATTATTACTACAAACTGCCTGCACCAATCTTCATGAAATACCAACAGAAATCCTTTCCATACCATAATCTATATTCCTGTCAAATTTCATGAAATTCTGTTCAGCTGTTTTGTCGTTACCTCTGTTTAAAAAGTCTATGGAAGATCCATCGGTGGAAAAAGGTGATTTTTGCTTTGCATTCCATTCACTGATCACAACAAATCATCAGCCAATGAAGAAAAAGCACTAGGTCTGCATACTTTCATGAAGACTGGTCAAACAGTGGCAGAGTTATTATCAAGCAGAAATCTAAGGAACTCCTGTCTCTGGGAATATATATATATATATATATATATATATATATATATATATATATATATATATTTCTGAGTGCGGTCGCCAGTCAGTAGTTATAGTTACAACCATTTTGTCCTTAGACAGAGTGTTTCTTGTTTTTTCCAATAACTTTGGCACTGATTGATGAATCTTAAGGAAAAGTTTTAAACACATAGTTTAGTCAGTACAGCTGCTGTCCTGAAGGTTTTGGGGTGATCCATTAAGCGGAGGCTGATAAAAAGGGATCCCAAAACACCTTTTCCCCATTCTATGTCAATGGGATTTTTCAAATTTTTGAACACGACTACAGCCCGAACAGCTAGAATGAATTACACCAAATTTGGCAGAAAGCTACCCCATTGTCCAGAATGAGCACTTTTTGTGATTTGGTGTAAATCCATTTAGTAGTTTTTGAGAAATTAAAGTTTAAATAATATGGATATCCAGGGATATGGCTCCTCTGTGGATCCAACTGTCTCCGTGCTGATATCTGATTGGCTGCCAACACTTCAACAAGGAAGTATTGGCAGCCATTTTCTGACTTGGGACTGAACCAAGTCCCACAAAAAAGTATTAAAAAAAAAAGAAAAGGGACCAGGGTAGGGTCACCCTGAGCCTCTACCCTTGGTCTATGGGTCCCTCACAGACCCTGCCAAGGCTAAAAAGCTTTTTTTTTTTAAGTTTAGGAAAATCTGTGGATCCAGATTTTTCTGACATTTAAAAAAAAAGGGGGGTGATTTCCTGCCCCTTTTTTTTTTTTTTTTTTTTTTTTGCCCCCAGGTGGGCCAGGTCCTGCTGGCATTGGGGGCTTTAAAAAGGAAAGGGGCACACAGAGCCCCCCTCCTGAAACTTGTATTTGCCCTGAGGACCACCACCTCCCTGGGAAAATAGATAATATGATATGGGGGAGGCCCGTATGTCCTACCCAAGAGCCCTGGGAACTGCCACCTCCCTGGGGCTAAAGATAAAATTAACACAGGGCGCATGACCCCCCCCCCCCCCCCCCCACAGCCCTGGGGACCTCCACCTCCCCAGGGCAATTTAAATAAGTAAGGAGGGGCCATGTGGCCTCCCCACAGCCACAGGTACCGCCACCTCCCCAGGTCTGTGTAGGACACGACTGACATCTCAGAGATGTAAACATGATTATCATCACAGACTGTCTCTGTGGGGACTTGGACATGAATATAATCACACACACTTCTCTGTGGGGACCTGGGCATCACTATCATCGTCCGCTATCTGTGTAGGACATGAACATGACTTGCATTATACTATCTGTGTAGGACATGACTGACATCTCAACAGAGACATAAACATGGCTATCATCATGCACAATCTCTGTAGGGACCTGAACAGGATTATTATTGCACATCTCTCTGGGGATCTAGGCATCACTATAATCCCACACAATCTCTAGTTACTTCAACATGAATATCATCACACACCACCTCCATGGGGGGCTTTTGGTACTGTTATCATCACACACTATCTTTGGGAACATGATCATGATGGGCATCACACAAGATCTCTACAAAGACTTCAACATGACTATAATCACACACTATCTATTTGGGGACTTGATCACATCATCTCTGTGGGGATCTAGGCATCAGTATCATCACACACGATCTCTAGTGACCTCAATATGATTTTTGTTATACACTATCTCTGTGGGGACTTGGGTTTTGCTATTATCACACACTCTCTTTGGGGACCAGGGAATCACTATCATCATACACCATCTCTATAGGACATGGACATGATGGTCATCACACATGATTTCTACAGAGATCTAAACATGACTATAATCACACACTATGTGGGGGCTTGAACACCATTATAATCACACACTATCTGAGAGAGACATCTAGCCGCAGATTCCTTAATTGGGAATCATCCCCAGGCACAAGACGGGATCTGGAAACTTTTTTCCATAACACGTCTGTGTGACAGAAGAGGGCATGGGGCGACTCTGTATCGATGTCATCCACCAGATGTGATGTCAGCCCACCCCCCCGCCGAAGTCAGTGCCTTCTTTTCTGTGCTTGTAATGCGGATCCGGCAACGGTTAACAAGCCTTTTTTGGCCTACTTTGACATTTTTTGTCGATGGAACAGTGTGCTTTCTTTATGTATGTCTTCAGGGTTCAAACCCTGTGCATCCTGTGGATGACAAATGTCAGCCACAGGCCCTCACACTATTTGTATGTGTGCCTGGGTGAACATCATGACTCCATAGAGTGCGACTCCTGTTCTCAACTTCGGCCGAAGGCGCTACAGTAGCATCATATGAAGCTTCTGGCAGCATGGGTGTCAGAGTCTTCCCAGGCTTTACATCAACCTCAGTCTCCTTCTCATGGTAAAGTCCATTTGTGGGCCCGTTCCAGAAGTTGTTCTTGTGGGTGTCATTCACCATCGACTTCACATGGTGAGTCACAATGCAAGAGGTTGAAATTGCAGCATCCCCTGACTTCATCACACACTGCCTCCCACAACTCCTCAGTGGAAGAGTGGAGGCCTGAGTCTACCCAGTGTCTCCCTCCTTTCCCATGAGCCGGGGCGACTGGGAAGGGAGGGAGGAAGTATTTTGTTTCCCTTCATGATATCTTTGGGAAATCACCTATCATTGAAACACCTGTGGGCCCCAAGGAAATGCAAGATGCCTTTGCTGTGTCTCTGCCAGCGGGATAACCCTCGACTTCAGTTAGCCCTTGTGTTTCAGTTGACAAAGCCATTACAGCGCTGGTGCACAGCCCTTCGGGGTTTCCACCTTCGGCACATGTATCCAATCAGCCGGCTCCGGCAACTCCACTGGCAGTGCTGATTAACGTTGCATCTCTCTCCCCGTCTGAAGTTGAAATCAACGTTGAGTAATCACCTTCTCAGTGCGAGTCGACGTCGAGGTACGAGGCCATTCATGGTAGTTATCCCTGACATCCTCCCTCCACAATACAACCACATTCTGGGACATGGTCTTGGAAATGCTGTTGAAGAGTTGGGATGTCTTCCTTCCATTTCTCATGTTGATCAGCCTCCTACAGAGGACAGCTGGCTGGCTGACCTAGGTGCGGCTAGTGGCTTGCACTCTTCCTCAGCTATGGGCCTCCTTTCCCCCTCTTGCCTGGCTACGGAGGAGAGTTCCTCTTTAGCTGACATGCTGAGACGGGTTGCTGTGGTCTTGGATCTTACACTTCTCTTTGTGAATTTGACTACTGTTCCTCTTATTGACACTCTACATCAAGGTCAAACAGGGGTTGAGCCAGTGCTTCATTATAGTGAAGCTCTACACAACATTTTGTTGGGGGCTTGGGCTAAGCCTGATACAGAGGTCCCTGTAGATTGTGCAATATCTCACAGGCACAGATCTGCCCCTGGTGATCCAGCCTGTCTCCTCCGACATCTTACTCATCATAGTTTGATGGTACAGGCTGCTTTGGCCTCCCATGATATTGAATCTCTTCCACATGTCCCATCTGACAAAGATTCCAGGAGTCTTGATGCTTGTGGCAGGTATATTTTTTCCTGCACCTCTTCTGCTCTATGCTGTATTAATATGTCTTGAATTCTTGGATGTTTTTCCCATTCCTTATGGGATTCATTGTCACTCATCTTGCCATCATTTCCAGATGACATCTGGAACCATATTGCCCCTGTGATCCAAGTTGGCCAGCAGGCAGCTGAATTGATCATTTGCTGTTGTATGGATACTACAGACTAAGGGCCTTATTACAAGTTTGGAGGACGGTGTTAATCCGTCCCAAATGTGACGGATATACCACCTACCGTATTACGAGTCCATTATATCCTACGGAACTCGTAATACAGTAGGTGGTATATCCGCCACATTTGGGACGGATTAACACCGTCCTCCAAAGTTGTAATCAGGCCCTAAGTGAGTTGGATCTTGGCCTCTTCAGTGGCACTACGTCACTGTGCGTGGTTTTGCACCTCTGGATTTTCGGAGGCTGTTAACGCTACATTTATTGACATGTCTTTTGATGGTGTCCATTTATTTGGTGCACAGGCTGACTCTGCTTTAAGGCGTTTTTGTGATAGTAGAATTGGTTCCTCTCTACCTTTTACCCAGTGAATTCCTCCGGTACCAGCTTGTAAGGGGGATATTTGTCTTTACTTATTCGCACTGATGAGCCATGTTTTGGCAGCGCTGTAAGGCTTTTTCTGTTCTATGCCTGTTCTACCTTATGGTGATACCCAGTGGGGTGTTCCTGCTTGCGGCAGGTATTATTTTTTATTATATTGTCAAGGATAGATTATTGGGGTGCATATTACCCTGGGACACTATGGAGGTTTTCATGCCCGATGTTTCAAAGCTACTTACAATATTGTTATTACTTGGTGTAGAAGTGGTGCCTTCCCACTTCAGGTTTGTGAATGACAGTTTTTTAGCTGTTTGTTTCTTTTTGATTCTTAACGATACCTGATATACAGTTGATATTGTTTTCTTTACTCTGAAGAAGAGCTTGAGCTCAAGAGTTGATACCTTAATGGTATGTACCTTACTCTAAGTGGAACATTGGTTATTGTATGCCCAGTGGGAATTTATATACATAAAAGGATGATATTTAGTATCCTTTATAGGGAACGTCTGATATTGGCAGCCCCGTGGGAGCATCAGTATATTATTAAATTTCTGTTAAGAGTATCTCAGATAATCCTCTTATAGATCATGGTTTTTACAAGAAAGATGTCATTGTTTTTCTGTGTGGTAATTTGTGACCTTATGCTTCTTTTATGAGAATTCATTAGTAGATAATATCCGAATGATGGGATTACACATCACTAAAGGGGTATGTCTACTAAGTCCTTCTTTCCAACAAGGTAGCTTTTGTCTACACTGTTTATGTGAGTTCTACGTTTGCTCCCGATACTTTTGATATTTACTAGTAAAATGTTTTTCTAATTTTGCTAGCTTTGATTCATTATAAACCAGAAGGTAACATTCTGTGGACTTTAAGGCTTTATTTGTTTTGGTCTCAAAGGTTTCCTTTCCTAAGCCTTCACAGTTTTTTTGTATATTCTACACTTTTGTGTAGACATTTCTATCATTTCGACGTGTTCATTAAACATTGTTCTTTCAATTTCCCGGCATTATGTTATGTTATCATGGGTGTTCATTTAGACATAGGGGCAGATTTAAGAGCCCCTTGCACCATAATATTGCCACATTAGCGTAATTTGTTTTACACTAATGTGATGATGTTATGGCAAAAACGCTGCGCCATATTTACAAAATGGCACAATGCACGCACTGTGCCCCTTTGTAACCCCATGCGCCACATTATGCTAGGCACACCAGGCATAATGTGTGCAAGGAGGGTGTTCCCCTGTTAGGGGGGCTGAAAAATGGTGCAAAGAAATCTAAAAGATAAAATTTTTCGGCACTTTTAACACCTGCTCAGAGCAGGTGTTAAAAGGGGGCATGCCATTGTTTTTAATGGGCCCCTATGTACTGTTCAGGATTAGCGCCAAACTTTGGCGCTAACCCTGAACAATAGATCAATAGCGTCAAAAATTCTGACACTATTGCTCCCTACCCTGTGCCATTGTGCGCAGTATTTTAAATACGGCCCACACATGGAGGCGGTAGTGGGGAGATAAGGGACGCAAGGAAAGTGGCGCTGCACTCTGCCCCATAGTCTCTCAGTAGAGTCCATTCTCTCTTGTGTATAGAGTATTTAATATTCCTCACTCTTTAGGATATTCTAATGCTTCTGCTTTATTATTTAAGAATTCCTTCTTCTGAAGGAATTAACCATCTTACAGGGTACTTTTTCTTCGCTACGGGGATATTCATATTCATTCTACATGAGGGCAATATGGATTTGCCTCATTATGTCTACTTTTTGTAGGAGACTTTCATTTCTTTATAAAGGATCTTTGCTCGTCTAGGTGACAACATTTAATCATTCGACTGACCCTAGTTGTTGTAGTTTGGGTTCACACTTTGTGAAGTGTTGTCCTTAGAGGGAATATATAAAAACAGTTGGATTATTTTTCTTACAGAATCTTTTTACATTTTCTGGTTTAAATATGGAGACCTTTGTTAGATCTTCTATAGATCTCAATTCATATAGTAGGGTCACATACTAACCTTGGTCTTCGCCAGACTATCAAGTCTTTTCCATATCTACTATCTTATTCAGCCTTACACTACTATTGCTTGAGGATGGTGTCGCAAGCAAATTACACTACTCTGATGGTTTAGAGAACTGTTGGTTTCCTTATCGGTATGATACCCACTATAGGTAGCATTCTATTATGTCAGTATTGTCTGACTAATTACTCTGAGGTTTATTTATATCTTTTGTTAAGTACATAGGCATTTATTTATTTTACTCCAATGTCGGTATATATATTAGGGATATCCTAAAGATATTTGTATTATCTCTAGTTAATTTTCCTAGGGAAAAGACTGCTTATAAGATAAAAGTTGCTATTATTGTCTTCAACTTCTTTTTAAAGTGAGCATTTTTATGCTTCCTCCACAGAAGATGGGCATTGTCTGTGTATGTGGAGTAGGTCTGGGTAGAATATACCTTTATATGACAAAGAGGTATTGCTCAATGGCGGGGCCTGCTGCTCTGTGTTTTCTAGGAGTGTCACACATGCAGTTCGGGTCTGGATATAAGAGCAAATACATTTATCTTTATTAGGTCATTTGTCAAAATTGTCCTTCTGTCATGGGTAGCATTGTTTTCCAAATCTATTCATTGTCTTTATCTTTCATTACTGTTCTCCTTTCCATAGTTCTTATGGGATGATCATGCATGGGTTCAGATCCCATTAAGGGTGCAAATAGTTTTGTATTTTTATTGTTGGTTGGCTGCTGACACAGATGGGTCATACTAACATATCTCATTTTATTTCCATTGCTTTTTAATGTCTTAAGACTTTATTTACCTGTGGCTCCTTCAGCAAGTTTTGTATTGTAGAAATGTTTGGTCTTTTTATCTAGTTCTAGGCTGGTTTTGTTCCAGCGAGAGACTTTTAGTGGTCTCAGAGAAGTGTTGCTCAATGGTTAGAGCGGCAGACCCTGAAGCAGAGATCTGGCTCAAGACCAGGGTTCAAGTCCCGCTTCGGCAGGTCTTGGGCTCAATTCCCCTTGACCAGATAATTCTCGCCTCGGTGCCTAATCTAATTCATGGGTCCCACTCTGCAACTCTGGGCAATAGCTTGCTTAATCTCCACAACGGCCCCAACAGCGCTTGGATGCCTGGCTTCACCCTGGGGGTGCACAGGAGTGGGCGCCTCACAGGGAAAAGCCAGGAGGGGTTCCATAGCGGTATGAGTACAGCGCCTTGAGACCCTAACGGGTGAGTAGTGCGCTATACAAGTGCTAATTTACATTTTACATTTTAGTAATGAGTGATGTTATTTTCATTTGAATGTCTTTATGACTTTTTCTTATTGTGGTCCTTTACAGAGTTCTTTTAGTAAAGAGTATGTGGTTACTCATATATATTCTTATGAATGCACAGTCTATTTCTCTTGTTCTAGACTGGTTTTCTTCTGGTTAGAGACTCTCAATGGAATCAATTTGCAGGCCTTCCTCCAGGGATGGTATGTCTTTGGTATCTGATTCTAAAGTAAGGAATCTGCGGCTAGATATCTCTATCAGATGAACAAGTTACTTACCTTCAGTAATGCATTATTTGGTAGAGACAGGATCTACCCACAGATTCCTTAACGACCCTCTCATCCTCCCCGCTCTGCAAACTGAATTCTCTTTGGTCTCAGAGATTTTGTTATGGAGATCTACACCTTGAATTAAGAGTTTGGTGATTATTTGAGACAAGGGTGTCTTTTGTTCTAGCATACTGTTTTAACAGGCAGTTTGTATATGTGGCTCCACGTTTTGAGTGTGGAAAATAGTCACAAAAGAAACTGACATTGGCAAGGGAGTTATATGGACACCATTGATTTCACATCCAGTGAACGATGTTGACACGGAGTCGTGCACCACCCTCTTCCGACGCACAGACATGCCATGGAAAAATGTTTCCTTATCCAGTCTCGCACCACAGTAGGATTCTAAAGTAAGGAATCTGCAGCTAGATCCTTTCTCTACCAGATAATGCATTACCGAAGATAACTTGTTTATTTCTGTTGTGATTTGAACAACATCATAACCACACACTATCTCTGTGGGGACGTGAACCCCAGTATAATCACATAGTATATATACAAGTGACTATAACATTTATATGATCATACGCAATCTTTGTTTGGACTAGAAGTTTGTTATCTTCACACAGTGCCTACCTGGGAACTTGAACATTATGTTAACGCAATTGAACACAGTTATCCTCCCCAGAATTTCTTGAGGAATTGAACATCACTATAATAATATGCTATCTTATGGGGACTTGAGCATAATTACCTTTACGCAATATCTGTTTAGACATGAACATTCTTATGTTCCCTTTGTACCGGTGTGGAGACTTGAAAATTGTCTTTCACACTATTTCGGTGGGCAGTTGAGATTATCTTAAACACTGCCTCTGTTGGGACTTGAAAAAGATTAACTTCGCACTCCATCTCTGTAAAGTTACATTATTCCTATAATCATGCTATCTCTGTGCAGACGTAACACCACTATAATCACACACTATTTATGTGGGGACTATCATCACACACGATCTCTAGTGACCTCAACATGATTATCATCATGCACTATCTCTGAGGGGACTTAAATAGGATTATTATACACATGATATCTGTGTGCACTTGGGTTTTGCTATTATCACACACTGTCTTTGGGGGCCAGGACATCAGTATCATCACACACACACTTTCTCTGTGGGGACTTGAACACTACTATAATCACACACTACCGCTGTGGGGACTTGAACACCACTATAATAATTGACCATCTATGTGGGGACTATAACATTCATATGATCATACACAATCTCTGTTTGGACTTGAACATTGTTATCTTTACACATTGCCTATCTGGGAACTTGAACATTGAACTCCACATGGAGCCGTTGTCAATGCTGAAGTGCGGTGGGTGCAGCAGCACCCGTCGCACATATCACTGCCCGTAAATCGGGCAGTGACCTGCGTGACAGGGCTGTGCACGGGGGCCCCGGAGCACCCCTTCCGCCAGCCTTTCCCTGGCGGGGGCAACCCGGAGGTAAACTGGTTTTTTATCGCGAGGGCAGCGCTGCCCTGTTGGATAGAGAAATCCGCCATCGTCAGACTGCCTGGTAACCTGGCGGTGGCGGAGGGCCGCCTGTTGCGATCTTCCCATGTTGGTAATATGGCGGTACAGACCGCCATGCCGGTGTTGGGGTTTTCCGCCACCGCCGGCATGGTGGTCTGGACTGCCGTGTTCATAACGAGGCCCTTAGTCATGCTCCTTTGACTGTATTCAATCACAAATGTTAATTGTGGAGTAGGTCCTCGTAAGGATGGTAACACCTGTTCAATTACCCACAATGATGGTTCTGTGCACCCGATTAAATAACAATCTATTTGAACATTTGAAGCAGGATCCTTTATCATGAATTTCTTCTTAACATTTTCCTGTTATTTGTATATTTTAAAAACATTAGAAAAAGGTTAGTCCCCACAAAGCAAGTATCCACACATAGTCCCCACAAGAATGGCAACACGTGTGTGTGTGTGTGTATTTTTTGTTTGGGGGGGCGGCCCCTTGGGCAAGGATCGCTCCCCATGGGGGAACATTACTAATGGCTATCTCTGCCCCCCTTGGGGGCAAATAGGCGTTTGCTTTTTGTTTTGTTTTTTAGGTCCATCTGCCCCCAGGGGGACAGAAGCCACTAAAACACCAGGGCAGAAGCCACGAAAACATCAGAGATTGTTTTAGTTTTGTTTTTTTGTGTGAGGGGGCCGCCTCTTGGGCAAGCGTTTCCCCCGCCAAAGGGGGCACAGAACTGTTGTCCATTTCTGCCCCCCTTGGGGGCAGATCAGCCTATTTTTTTTTTTTTTTTAGGCCCATTTGCCCCCAAGGGGGGCAGAGGCCACTTAGGCACCAGGGATTGTGTATGTGTGTGTTTTTGTTTGGGGGATGGCCCCCCGGGCATGGGTCACTCCAATGGGGGCACATTATTAATGGCCACTTCTGCCTCCCCTTGGGGGCACATCGGTCTATTTTTTTAGGCCCATCTGCCCCCAAGGGGGGCAGAAGCCACAAAGACACCACAGATTTTTTTTTTTAGGGGGGGGCCGCCCCTTGTGCAAATGGTGCCCCCCGAAGAGGGCACCTGACTGTTCGCCATCTCTGCCCACGTTGGGGGCAGATCGGCATAGTTTTTTAGGCCCATCTGACCCAGAGGGGGTAGAAACCACTAGACACCTGGGGAAATTTCTAAATGTTTGGTGGCAGGGTGTTTGTCAACTAGCAAAGTATTTATATTTTTTATTATAACACTTTATTTCTCCTTTTTGTTCTATTTCAAAGCTTTTGCTTCCTTTGCTGTGACTCCTTGCGTTTTTGGCAGTGGTTGACCTGCAGTTTGCTTAGTTGCATATTTTAGGTAAGAAAAAACAATTTACTCCAAACAAGTATTGTTGCCATGCATGAATGACATTTTTGTAAGTGGTGTACTAAATGCAGGATTGTGTGTGAAATTGTCCTTAGAATTGTGCATGATTATATTTGTGTTTTCTTATGTCTAATATTCTTTTCTTTTTAGTGGGATATCTTTGGTGATTGCTGTGTCTGTGTAGAGTAGTTGCTGGTGAGTATAGCTTTTTCAGGCAAGTGAGTGGTATAGTTTTTGAGCACATAACTCTTTGTGATAAAGCCACACTTTGTTTATTACTTATCTTACACCGTGCTGGTTGTTGGTGATGCATTTGTCCATTTACTTTTCGTAGGAGGGATCATGACTAGCCACAGAATGACCACTCAGCAGGTTGTTGGTATGCTTTTTGAGTCGTCTTCTGGTCATGATTATGAGACTGTCTGCATCTGAGGCAGAGGACGAAGTGAGAGATTCTGGCATTGAATTTTCTGTCTGAAAGGAGTCTTTGATGATGAAACCACTCTCAGTGCAGATGAATGGCCTGTTTTAGAGGAGGACACTAATGTGCCAATAGTGTAGCAGCCTGGGGCTGAAAGGTTTCCCATTGGAAGACCTGAACTCTGGGTTGCCCCAAACATAGAGCAGCCAGAGTTGCCTGCCTTTACTGGTCTCCCGGGGTGTAGAGTGAATATGGAAAACGTTTTGCTTGCCTGTCAGTTTCTTTCAGTTGTTTATGGGCCATGTATTTTTGGAAGAGATTGTTGAGCAGACTATTTTGTATGCAGAGCGGTATTTGAGGGACAATGCTGCCAGACTTAGGCCACACTCTAGAGCTACCCAGTGGATTCCCACAAATTTGGAAGAGATAAAAAAGTTCTTCGGTTTGACTTTTTTGATGGGATTGATAAGGAAGCCGTCACTGGCTTCTTATTGGTCTACTAATACTTTGATGGCAACAGTTTTATTTCCTGCAACCATGAGTTGTAATCAGTATTTGCTTCTTCTTTGGATGCTGCATTTTGTTGACAGTGCATTAGCCTTGCCACGAGATCACCCTGATTCTGACCGTCTTTTTAAGATTAGGCCTACCCTTGATAATTTTGTAGATCGGTTTTCAGAGGTCTATGTTCCAGGCAAAGAAATAGGTGTGGACGAGTCTTTTGTCCTGTTCAAGGGTCGTTTGATTTTTAGGTAGTACAAGAGGGCACTGTATGGAATTAAAATGTACATGCTGTCTGAAAGTAGTACAGGATATGTTTATAATTTCCAGGTATACACTGATAGGAATTTGAGTATTGTCCCCCTTGTCTGTCTGCCCACTTTTGGAGTTAGTGAGAAAAGTGTAAGGGAACTTGGTAGTCGACTGTTTAACAAAGGTCACCTTTTGTATGTAGATAACTTCTACACTGGAGTGCAGTTGCTCAAGGAATTGTTCAGAGTGGACACTGTTGCTTGTGGCACAATCTGTTCTAACCGGAAAGGCTATCCAAGGGAGCTTGTCTGTAAAAAAAAAAAAATTGTTTTAAACTTGAGAGGGGACAGTACAGTGCCTTGCGGAATGATGAGCTTCTAGGTCTGAAATTTACAGACAGGAGGGATGTCTACATGCTAACTACCATCCATGATGAGAGTACTTCCCCTGTGACTGTTTGGGGTCATGTTGCCGAAGTGCGCAAACCTGGGTGCATTTTAGATTAGAATCCGTACACGGGAGATGAAGATAGAGTTAAACAGGGGTTGGAACCTTATACTGCGGTTCATAAGCCTTATGTTTGGTATTAGAAATTAGTGATTCACCTTTTCCATTTGGCAACTTTTAATGCTTTTGTTGTGTTCAAGAATACTTCTCCAGAGTCAAGGATGACATTTGTGAAATATCAGGAGTCTGTCATAGCAAGCCTTGTGATGGAACAGGCAAGAGTTCCTATAGAAGCATTAGTGGAGGATGAGGCTAGATTGAAAGATCACCACTTTGCTGAGAACATTCCTGCTACGCCCAAAAAGACTTTCCAGCTAAGAAATTTAGAGTCTATGCTCGAACAGGTATCTGGAGGGAGACTCGTATGTACTGCCCCGATTGTCCTTTAAAGCTTGGGTTGTGTGTGGGTGGCTGTTTCAGGAGTTACCACACTCAAAATAATTATTGGGAACTACTGTGAGCTTAAATTGCCTGTTTTATATTTTCATATGTTCAGTTTCACGGTTGGCATTGCTGTCATGTATTTAGTTAGAGCTTTTGTCTTTGTAATTTTGTACTTCTTTATAATTAGATAGTGGTTTCTTTGTTGTTTAAAAAACAAACAAAAAATTGATGGTGGTGTGCATGGAGTGGCTCTTGGCTGGCGGTGTAAATAGTGACTTTCTGTTGGCCACTGCAATACACTGCTAGCCAAACGTCAGTCCACACACTCCCATCAGCTGGTGTGATTGCTTTGTTAGGCATGTGGGTGTATGAAAGTGATGGGCCCTTGAATGGTGCTGTCTGTTGATGCAAGTGTTGTAATGTGCTGGGCCCATGGCTGGTGGCATGAATGGTCTTGTGCATATCATGTATGAAAGGTGTGTGAATGGACTGTAAAGCGGTTGGTGCCTTGTCGCGGCTTTACGGCTCACGAGCTGCGTGTCATTGGTTCAGTTTTTTGGCCTTTCAGGTATTAACAATGCATTCAATTTTTGTGAAATCTTTTGTTAATAAAATTTGATCTACTGAACCATCACTCACCTTCGTGCCAAATCCAACCAGTATGTGTGGTAAAAATGAAAAAACCTGCTCTGCTGTAATCAGGCATCAAAGCACACCAGTGACATGCTAGATGTCTCAGGTAGGACTCCGATGTTGAAGCATGCCACCAACTTGGTTGGTGGGTGAGGGGTCTTTTTAACATATCATAAGTGCGTTTCTTTTCACTGTTTTAGTGTTTGGAACAACACTGAAGGATGTAGACCCATCAAAATGATTTATTACAAAGCTGCTTGTTTTTCTGGGGGAGGGGCGCACCTGCGTTTTTGGTAATGGGTGCGGCGGTCATCTAGGGAAACCTACCAAAGCCAGACATTTTTGAAAACTAGACACCCAGAGCAGTCCAGGGGAGGTGTGGGCTGCATGGATCCCCCAACATTTTCTTACCCATACTCGTTGCAAACCTCAAAATTTGCTTAAAGAAGCATATTTTCCTCACTTTTCTTTGTAGGATCACCGCCCTGGCACAAATTTCCTTCCACCAAGCGTCCCCCCCCCCAGTCTCCCAAGGAAAATGATATCTCACTTGTGTGGGTCCCCAAATCAGAGTCAGCCTAAAAATGTATTTTAAAAAAGTTTGCTTATCGACTCACTGTGCTATCCCCTCAATCTCTACATGATTTTTGGCCTATTCCTGTTGCACGCACCAGGGTGAGGTACCATTTTTATCGGGAGATCTGTGGGAACACTGAGTAGAAGGAAGTTTGTGGCTTCCCTCAGATTCCAGAACTTACCATCACTGAAATGTGAGGAAAATGTTTTTTTTTTTTGCCAACTTTTGACGTTTGCAAAGGATTCTGGGTAATAGAACCTGGTGCGAGCCCCACAAATCACCCCATCCTGGATTCTTCTAGTTTTAAAAAATGCACAAGTTTGGTAGGTTTCCCTAGGTGCCGGCTGAGCAAAAGGCCAAAATCCACAGCTAGGCACTTTCCAAAAAACACGTCAGATTTCAGTGTAAAAATGTGGTGTGTCCATGTTGCGTTTCCTGTTGTGGGCATTGGGCCTACTCACCCAAGTGAGGTACCATTTTTATCGGGGGACTTGGGGGAACACAGAATGGAAGAACAAGTGTTATTGCCCCTTGTCTTTCTCTAAATTTTTTCCTTTAAAATGTACGACAGTGTGTAAAAAAGACAACTATTTGAGGAATGCTCTGTAATTCACATGCTAGTATGGGGACTGTGGAATTCAGAGATGTGCAAATAACCACTGCTTCTCAGCACCTTGTCTTGTGCTCATTTCAGAAATACAAGGGTTTCCTTGATACCTATTTTTCAGTCTTTAAATTTCACCCAATTAATTGCTGTATACCCGGTATACAATGAAAACCCATTGCAAGGTTCAGCTCCTTTATTGGCTCTGAATACCTAGGGTTTTTGATGAACCTACAAGCCCTATAGATCCCTGCAACCAGAAGAGTGTAGCAGACGTAAAAGTATATTGCATTTGAAAATCTGACAGCGCAGGAAAGGCTTACAGAGTAAAACGTGGAGAGAAATGGCTATTTCTTTTTTTTACCTCAATTGAAATATTTTTATTTCAGCTGTTATTTTCTGTAGGAAAACCTTGTAGGATCTACACAAATGACCCCTTGCTGAATTCAGAATTTTGTCTACTTTTCAGAAATGTTCAGCTGTCTGGGATCCAGCATTAGTTTCACACCCATTTCTGTCACTTACTGGAAGGAGGCTAAAAGCACAAAAAATAGTAAAAATGGGGTATGTCCTAGTAAAATGCCAAAATTGTGTTGAAAAATATGGTTTTCTGATTCAAATCTGCCTGTTCCTGAAAGCTGGGAAGATTGTGATTGTAGCACAGCAAACACTTTGTTGATGCCATTTTCAGGGAAAAAGAACACATGATTTCTTCTGCAGCACTTTTTTCCAGTTTTTTGCAAAATTGTAGCTGTATTTTGGCTCATTTCTTGGTCTCCTCCAGGGCTACCCACAAACTCTGGGTCCCTCTAGATTCCCTAGAATGTTGGAAAAGAGGACACAAATTTGGCGTGGGTAGCTTATGTGGACAAAAAGTTATGAGAGCCTAAGTGTGAACTGCCACAAATAGCCAAAAAAAAAAGGCACGGCACAGGAGGGGAAAAGGCCTGGCAGCGAAGGGGTTTAAGTAAAGTTATAGCTTAGGTTTGATAAAAAAAAATCTGTTTTTATTTTTAAAAAGAATACCTTAGAAATTCACTGAAAAAAAACAAAAGTTAAAGTAGCGTTATATAGTTAGGTGTGATATTAACAAATCTGATTTAAAAAGAAAACCTAAGAAATTCACTAAAATAATACAAAGGTTGAAGTACGGTTATAATTAGGTGAATTTCATTGTAAACATTAACGTCTTGAACTAAAAAAAAATAAAAAAATAACACTGAAATTCACCAGTTCTACTTAGCAGCACTAACTATAACTTGCGCCGCTGCCATGCACTGCTTACGACCTCGTTTTTTACATCGTTCATCACGTCCTTTGATATAATTGATGACATCACTGATCACATCTCAATTGAGTGTGTTAGTTTTATAGTTTACCTAGTGGCAGATAACTACCATATAACTTTTCCACCTAATTTTGTACAACCTCTGTCCAGCTAATCGGTATGTGTTCACAAAACGTGTGTGCTTCTAATGCACTATAGTTATGTAGAGGTATTGAACATGGTGTAAATCTCTTTTATTTTTTTAAATTTTTTTTTCAGAGTAATTCTGTGGGCAGGTGCTAGTTGACTTGTAGTTAGTGTGTTCCCATCAGGTTTTTTGGTACTGCAGAAAACGTTTCTGCGTATTACATACTAAGTATAGTAAGGAGCTTTGAGTTATTAGACAGAATCGTCTCAGCATGTCAATTTCTACTTAAGATATAGGACTGTGTGCAGCAGTTAATAACCTATGTAAATGTTCTTTTTTTGGTTCAAAAGATGGGCTATCTGTAGAGTTGTTATCACAGTATGAAGGCTGCAGGCAGTATGATCTTTAGCACCTTCAAACCTTGATTATCTTAAGTGAATAGTCACTCTTCAGACACATTTTGCTTAGAGTGTACACTGTTTAGTAGATATGTTTTAATACTCTGTAGTATATTTCTCATGAGTTCCACTGTCTGCAAACAATGTGTTACAGAGAGTATACACTGTTAACAAGTACCCATTCGAATGTGCATCACCTACTTATCGCATCCCGGGAGGAAATTGTAGTTGTGCACTTTTGCATTTAGGGCTTTCCTTTGCCACTGTGAAAGATTTACATATCCTCTGTTTTTTTGTGACATTGTGGGCAACACTTTCAACCGACTGAGGGCAAAAAACTGCATAAAGCTGTTGAACAGTACCAAAGCTCTCAAGGTTCCTATTTCCATACTTGAGTGCCTCATGCCGTCCAGAAATTATCTTTAAAAGAAGGGTCTTGTACAAATTTTATAGCATGTTTAACAGGACTACAAACTCCAGCATGCAACGTATGTAAATCCTAGTCTGGTTGAGCTACTTACACACGGAACTGGGTAATGTAAGAGCTCTACAGTGCACATTGTCATTCATGTTTTTTTTTTTTTTTTTTTTTTTTTTTACAGAAGCAGCTTGTTTTTATACGATTTATTTTAAATATAGTGTTACCTGCACATTGTACTCGTTTTACCCTTGCACGGCTGCCGTTACAGCTCTCAAAACAACTTGTTTTTAGTATGCTTTTCTTTAAAATACAATATTGCCCGCTCAAAATTATTCTTTTAGTTCTCACTTGTAGAGTTTGTGTATCCTTAAGCACTGCAGCCACAGCTACAGAAACTGCTTTTTTGCATGAATGTATTTTAAATGCAGCGTCTCTCGCACTAGCCTTGTTGTCACAAGTGCAGACGGTGTCAATCCTAATGCGTCACTGTTTTCCTCAATTATCTCCGAAATGAAGAAGACGACCCTCACCTTGAACAATGAGCGTAAGGAGACCGCGGCAACAATGACTTGCCTTGGGTAGTCCCCGCTGTGTTTCTGAGACTTGGTTCACATTTCTTCCCAACTCGTCGTCTCCTATAGCCGGACGGACCTTTGTTATGCACGTTCATTAATGCACACTGAATAAAGGTGTGAGGCTGCCACGGGCGCAGCTTAGAGGGAATACAGGACAGTAGCACAGGCGGGCGAGCCAACAAATTAACAGGGAGAGCCCAAACACGAGCCGAGCCTTGAGGATGTTTGCCATTAACCCGTGTAACAAACACCATATAAGCACATGGTAAAGATGCGCCAAAATCGGAAAGCATTTCTTTAACACGCAGAAGCATTTCAACGTAGAGCATCAGATGAGGGCGGCAGGCAGAAGCCATATTAACCCTTTTCTTTTTTGGGGCCTAAGCGTCCACGAGGACAACGAGATGAGCCAGGCATCTGGATCGAACTTTCAATGGTTATTAAATGGATTCTGAATGTTTTCAGTGGGAATGTGGTCTTTGGCATAATTGTTTAGTTTAATTTTATTGATGATGAGAGAGATTCACTATCCACCGGCTTGAGTGTCTCGCAGGAGATTGAAGACTTGGTAGGCAGTTCTGGAATGAATTTCGGGGAGGCTTAATGTTGATTTTAATAATGTTGATTTTGTCTAAGAAATATTTTGACAACTCTGCATTTCGCGCGTGAAAGACTGAGCGTTTGTACGAGGACACGAATTGGATTTTACTCGCTAGAAGTGAATGGAATGTATTCAGTACTGAGATAATTTGCTCCTGAATACAGCTCGCTTTGCTGAGTCGATGACTTACTTGCATTTGCGTCTATTATTTAGACAGCTTTGAAGTGGTTTTGGATTGG
This sequence comes from Pleurodeles waltl, assembly GCF_031143425.1. NCBI lineage: Eukaryota > Metazoa > Chordata > Amphibia > Caudata > Salamandridae > Pleurodeles > Pleurodeles waltl. The sequence continues at coordinate 785,180,754 of NC_090442.1, read as the reverse complement.
CGCTATTTGTTCATGGTGTTCCCAATGAGTTTTCTTTTCTTGCTGAGTTGATTGGGGTACTATGGCTGACTGATCTTGAAACTGAAATGTTTCTCTACTAGCAACTTCCACAGCGATTCGTGTCATGTAACATGTTTTCGTTGAATTACCGTTGTCCCGAGAGTAATGAATAAGGTGAAATCTGGAGGGGAATTTTTTCTAAAATTATTTTTATTATAGAGTTTGTGAAGTTACTGACTGAACTGGCCCATTTATTAATTGGCGTAAGAAGTTCGCCTTTAGTTAGGGGGTGATATGTCCTATTGAGGGTGTACAGTTTTGTTGGGTGACGTGGAGATTGCTAAATCTAAGGATTGAACTAGCCTTTTAAAGAGAAGCTGAGATCTGAATTAGGTGCAATCAGTACTGGATTGGACAACATTCACTCTGGAAACTCAAACATTGGGTGGCAAGATGTGGCAGAGGAAATGTGGTGGCGTTGTGGAGCTTGAAAAGAAGAGTCTGGCAATCAACTTATACATTTATTTAAAAACTCCGCAAAGAAATTGGCAGCAATGACATGACAGCAAACTGTTCTCGCTTACTTAATTGGTTACAGAGAGGTTGCATTTTAAAATATAGTACAGGGTTGGTACAGCTGCAGCAGAAAGGTTTGTGTTCCCTGCATTTTTTAAAGGATTATAACAGAGGTAAGATAAAAGATGGTTCATACAGTTCTGGGAGTGTTCTCTGTTTTGTACAATCACAATTTTGACTTTTACAGTAACATAGTGCATTAATGTGCTGCTGCAAAGCACATTGTTTAACATGCAGATCACAAAATTGTATTTTATGTAGGTATGTAAGTGGGCCACTGCTTTTGACACAGATCATTTTGTTACTGCCAGTTCATAAAGTGCAATAGTTCCCAAATAACACATTGATCTATTTACCATCATAAAGGAACTGTGTGCAAACTGTAAGACTTGTGTTTAGCTCCTTATTGATTTTTTTCCCTATCTGTTGTTATTCTAAGATTGCAAAAAAGGGCTTCTCTGGGAATTAATAAAGTCTTGTTAGTAGAGACAACCCCCAACCACTGCATTACCTTTTGGATTTTTATATTGAAACAATACAGGTAAAAGCGAAACACAACATCACAGCGACTCAATACTTCAGGTACAATGAAGTGTGATTAAAAAAACAATAACAATAAAAGTGATATGACACATGTGATCCGCGGTCTGACACGAAACGACCAGAACCCCAAGTACTTAGGACATCAGTTCGGGTAAGCAGAGATGTCGAGGGCAGCAGACAGTCTCTTATAACCCACAAAGATAAGATCAGAATAGGGCCCAAATGCCCTTAGTGCAAGCATTAGGGAGTCTTTCCTCGGCGTACTGCTTTGCCATCGCTCAGCAGTAAGACCCATCTTGAAGCCGGTGTTTTGACGAGGGTGGCCACTTTTGCATTAAGACCAAAGCGATCTGCCTTTCTGCCAACACCAATGCAAGGACGCCAATCAGTGGGACATGTCAGGGACAACAGATGTGTTACCAAACAAGGCAAACTGAGGTGAGAGATTGAGAGATGCGTGGGGGATACCAAGATATCCGAAAAAGATCACCAATACTTACCACCAGGATATTAAGACAAGGGGACAGTGCCAAGCCATATGTAAAAAGTTTACCTCCTCAAGACCACTCCTCGCGCATGCACGTTTTCCACCAGCACCAAATTTAGTAATGCACTCAGAAGTGTTGTAGTACTGATGCAGGTATTTAAATTGCATCAGTTTACACTTGTTGTTGAGTGGCATGTTTTTTACCTGTAAACAGCAATATGCTCACGCCTCATCAGATAATTGATAGCCCAGGGAACCTTCCTATCTCCATTTAACCTCCAGTGAGGCGTGCAGGACTAGTAAGTAGAGTACAAGAACCATATTGAGTGACCCACAATATCTCTGCCTTCGTATATCAGCTGTAGGAGAACCTGTTGCAACTGTTTAAAAAAAAATGGAAGGGGTATGGAGACTGGCAGATTTACTATTAAATACCGTATTTTAGGCAGCAGTACCATATTAATTAGGTAGATCCTCCCATCAAGGGACAGAGGGAGCCGGGTCCATCTGTCATCAGACATGTTCACCTTATCTAGTGCCTTAACAAAGTTACTTTGTGCTAGTTCTTAATGGTCATAAGTGACCCGGATTCCCAAGTAACGCACTCCATGGCAGGGGCTAGTCCAACTTTGGTTCAGAATTAAAGTCGGTAAGGGGAAAAACCTCTGATTTGGACCAGTTTATTTGCAGCCCCAAGTGTCCACCAAATCGCACTATATCCTGGAGAATGGAGGTAGGTCGCTCCCCTGCCCCCGCAGCGCCACCAGCTCCTGTGTGCCTTCTGCCTGTTTGCCCGTTGACTGTTTTCTGATTGCCTGATTGTTCCCCGAGTGTCTGCTGCCCTGTGTGATCGCGCTCCCCTTTTCTTTCTGTACCCCGAGTGTCTGCTGCCCTGTGTGATCGCGCTCCCCTCTTCTTTTGTACCCCGAGTGACTGTGTCCGCCGTGTCTTCCTGCCCCCACTCGCCGTTTTTTCCCCCTCAACTGTTTTTCCCACTCGCTTTTTGGCCGCCTCGTCCTTTTTCAGGCCTTTTTCTTGCCGTTTTTTCCCGCCTTCTGCTTCTCGCCTCTCCCGCTTTTCCCGCCTTTCGCCGCTCCGCCTACCCTCCCGCCTCCCAGCTGACCCCTCCTCCCAGGCTACCCCCTTAAATGGCGGCCGCTGCGAGGCAGAGGTAGCGACCTTTGACCCCAGGGTAGGTCGCTCCCCTGCCCCCGCAGCGCCACCAGCTCCTGTGTGCCTTCTGCCTGTTTGCCCGTTGACTGTTTTCTGATTGCCTGATTGTTCCCCGAGTGTCTGCTGCCCTGTGTGATCGCGCTCCCCTTTTCTTTCTGTACCCCGAGTGTCTGCTGCCCTGTGTGATCGCGCTCCCCTCTTCTTTCTGTACCCGAGTGTCTGCTGCTCTGTGTGATCGCGCTCTCCTCTTCTTTCTGTACCCCGAGTGTCTGCTGCCCTGTGTGATCGCGCTCCCCTCTTCTTTCTGTACCCCGAGTGTCTGCTGCCCTGTGTGATCGCGCTCCCCTCTTATTTTGTACCCCGAGTGACTGTGTCCGCCGTGTCTTCCTGCCCCCACTCGCCGTTTTTTCCCCCTCGACTGTTTTTCCCACTCGCTTTTTGGCCGCCTCGTCCTTTTTCAGGCCTTTTTCTCGCCGTTTTTTCCCGCCTTCTGCTCCTCGCCTCTCCTGCTTTTTCCCGCCTTTCGCCGCTCCGCCTACCCTCCCGCCTCCCAGCTGACCCCTCCTCCCAGGCTACCCCCTTAAATGGCGGCCGCTGCGAGGCCGCGCAGCGGGCGCGCCTAAGGCAAGCCCGTCTGCGCCCGTCCGCGCCTGGACCGCGCCCAGTGCCCAAACTCCTGGCCCCCGCAATCCCTGCCAAACCTACGACTCCACCACCCTCGCCAGCCTCAACCCCGGCCGCACGCCGGGCTGCTACTGCGCCACCCCGAAACGAACCCACGGCCCTTTTACCTGCAGCAACTGCCGCTTCAACTGTCTACGGACTCACACCGCTCCCGTCAAAATCGACTCCCCCGGAAGCAATCTCCACTGCATCCTGGTCAACACCCGATCCGTCCACAGGCACGCCATCGAACTGTGGAACCTCATCAACTCAACGAACCCGGACATCGCCTTCCTCACCGAGACCTGGATGAACCCCTCCTCGGCACCCGACATTGCCATAGCCATCCCCGACGGCTACAAAATCATCCGGAAAGACCGCACCAACCGCACCGGAGGAGGCATCGCCATCGCACACAAAAGCTCCATCCGTATCTCGACATACACCGACAACTCACTCCCCGACGCCGAACACCTCCACTTCGCGATCCACAGCGACCCCAAGACCACCCTCAGAGGCACCCTCATGTACAGACCACCGGGACCACGGACCAAGTTCAGCAAAGACATCGCAGACTTTGTCAACCCTCACGCACTATCATCCACCGACTACATCCCCCTAGGGGACCTCAACTTTCACCTGGAGAACCACACCGACAACAACACCACGGCCTTACTGGACAACCTCGCCAACCTGGGACTGAAACAGCTAGTCAACACCCCCACCCACTACGCCGGACATACGCTCGACCCCATCTTCTCCTCCAGCAAACACATCTCCTTCAGCCACACTACCGGACTCACCTGGTCGGACCACAGCTGTGTCCACTTCAACTTCAAGAAGACCACCGTGCACCACCACACCCAGCAACCACCAAGAAGACAATGGAATCGAACCACCACAGAACAACTCACATCGACCCTCGCTCAGAAACAACCCACCAGCACCACAGACCCCAACGAAGCCGCCAACAACCTCACGAGCTGGATCTCCGACTGCGCCACCCACCTGGCCCCCCTGAAGACCCAAGCTAACACCAACAACCACAAAAAAAACTCCTGGTTCACCCCGACCTCAAGGACTCCAAGAAAGAATGCCGCCCCCGCGAGAAGACATGGCGCCTCAACCCAAACAAAGAGAACATGTCAGCCCTTAAGGACGCCACCCGCCAACACCACCAACGCCTCCGCGCCGCACGAAAAACAGCCTACCAGAACAGACTCGACAACAACGCCCACAACAGCAAAGAACTATTTGGAATCGTCAAAGAGCTCTCCAACCCCGACGCAGAAAACAACTCCATCCCTCCCTCACAAGACCTCTGCGACTCCCTCGCAGCCTTCTTCCACCACAAAATCACCTACATCTACAACAGCTTCACCACAAACAACACGAACCCTCCACCAGAACCCACCACCAACGACACCACCATCCTCACCTGGACCCCAACCACCACCGAGGAAACCACCCGCGTCATGAACTCGATCCACTCTGGATCTCCATCCGACCCCTGCCCACACCACATCTACAACAAAGCCGACAACATCATCGCCCCCCACCTCCGGGACGTCATCAACGCATCTCTCACCTCCGCCACCTTCCCAGAGAGCTGGAAACACGCAGAGCTCAACGCCCTCTTAAAGAAACCTACAGCAGACCCCACCGAACTCAAAAACTTCCGGCCAATCTCTCTCCTGCCGTTCCCCGCCAAAGTGATTGAGAAAATCGTCAACGCCCAACTCACCACCGCCCTGGAAGCCAACGACTCCCTTGACCCCACACAGTTCGGCTTCAGAGCTAACCACAGCACCGAAACCGCCCTCATCGCAGCCACGGATGACATCAGATCCCTGACCGACAAGGGAGAAACCGTGGCCCTCATACTCCTGGACCTCTCTGCGGCCTTCGACACTGTCTGCCACCGTACCCTAATACGCCGCCTCAGCAACGCCGGCATCAGAGGCAAGGCCCTGGAATGGATCATCTCCTTCCTCTCCGGAAGAACCCAGAGAGTCCGCCTCCCCCCCTTCAGATCTACAGCCACGGAGATCATCTGCGGCGTAGCCCAAGGATCCTCCCTCAGCCCCACTCTCTTCAACGTCTACATGACCCCCCTAGCGAACATCGCACGCAAACACGGACTCGACCTCATATCCTATGCCGACGACACCCAGCTCATCTTATCCCTCACCAACAACCCCACCTCAGCAAGGACCAGACTACACGACGGTATGAAGGAAGTAGCGAACTGGATGACAGACAGCCGGCTGAAACTGAACACAGAGAAAACGGAGGTCCTCATCCTCGGCCCTACTCCCACCGCCTGGGACGACTCCTGGTGGCCTCCCGCCCTAGGCAGCACTCCCCAGCCCACCAACCACGCACGCAACCTCGGCTTCATCCTGGACTCATCCCTCTCCATGACCAGACAGGTCAACTCAGTGACCTCAGCATGCTTCAACACCCTCCGCATGCTCCGCAAGATCTTCCGCTGGATCCCCATCGACACCAGGAAGACCGTCACCCACGCCCTCGTCACCAGCCGCTTGGACTACGGGAACACTCTGTACGCCGGCATCACCATCAAGCTGCAGAAGAAACTTCAACGGATCCAGAACGCGGCTGCACGACTCATCCTGGACATACCCCGCCACCACCACATCTCCGGACACCTGAAGAAACTCCACTGGCTCCCAGTCAACAAGAGGATCACCTTCAGACTCCTCACCCACGCACACAAAGCATTGCACAACCTCGGACCTAAACTCATCAACAACCGTGTCTCCCTCTACACTCCTCCGCGCACGCTACGCTCGACCGGACAAGCCCTGGCAGCCGTCCCCCGCATCCGCAAAGCCACCGCCGGAGGAAGATCCTTCTCTTTCATGGCAGCAAAGACCTGGAACTCTCTGCCCAGCCACCTTCGCGCCATACCTGATCACCTCTCCTTCAGAAGGCAGCTCAAGACCTGGCTCTTTGAGCACTGACCCCCCCCACCCCCAGCGCCTTGAGACCCTTAATGGGTGAGTAGCGCGCTTTATAAATGCGAATGATTGATTGATTGATTGAAAGATTCTCCTCGGGTCTTTGAACGTATAGTATCTCCATCAGCATACAAAGATGTGACCAATGTACAGCTGCCAACACATAATCCTCAGTGCCCATGCATTTCCCTCATGTAACCCGCTAAAGGCTCCGTTGCATGGGGGGAGGGGGAGGGAATCAAAGGGGACGAGGTCAGCCTTGACAAATACCTCTACTGATATCGAAGGCTCCAGAGTATGATTTCTTCACACAGATTCGGGCCTTCGGATTTTTTTTTTTTTACAAAAGCATAATAATTGATGAAAAATAGTTCCCCAGGTCCAGTCAACAGAACATTTCCAACATAATAGGCCACTCCAGCAAAGCAAACACTTTTTCAGCGATGAGAGGTACCACCATCGAAAGCATCACGGGGTCTGTTCTGTGAAGTATTGACATTAACATTCTGAGGTTAAATGCAGTGGAGCATTGGGAAATTAAACCGAATTGTTCTGGGAAAACCAGAAACTGCATAAGTGGTTGAAGGCGTAACACTAGGATTTTCCCAAATATTTTGTTAGCACTGTTAAACAGATATAATGGCTTGTTGGAGGAGCATATACCGGGATCTCTCTTGGGCTTTAATAATGCCAAGTTAATTGCCTCCATTGTGGTGGGTGGAAGACTTCCCGTGGTAAGCGCAGCATTATACATGTCCAGGAGGCACGGAGCCAGAAGATCTGTGCATACTTTGTAAAAGTCTACAAGTAGATCGTCACCCACTGTAGCTTTTCACTGGAGACACTCATTATGTCTTGCTTGATATCTTCAACCATAATCTTGGCGTTTAACATTCCCTGGCTCCACCAGCCAGGCAAGATCAACCTGATCTAAGTATTTAGCTAATTTCGTCCTATCACTATGCATTACAGGCACATTGTGACATTTGTCGAACTGCTTGAACTCGTCTGATATGAAAATTTGATCTGATACGACCTTTGATCCATTACAATGTAGACTGGTATCCTGTACAGGTGGACGCTCACTTCTAGTTATTCCCCTCTAGTGTTTTGCCTGCTCTGCCTCCCTCCCCAAAAGGACTCACCCGGTCCCTCATCCTAAATAGAGAATTTTCTAGTCTGCTTCATCCCTATATTTTTTTGAAGTTGTGCCAACAGTACTCGTTTGTAGCAGCATAAGTGGTTTGTGAGAGCCTGAGCTCTGATTGCAACAGGTGCGCTGATTATGAATCAAATTAAGAATACTGGCACTTTTAGATATGCACATACCCCAGGTGTATGCTTTAAAAGCTTCCCAGAGCGTTGCCACTTTGTCAACAGCGTGTTCCTTTAGCGAAAAAAGTCAGGTATGTCTTCTCCAAAATACCTTGTCACGTAGCTCAGTGCCCTGTAGGCACCAACCTTGAAATCATCGTGGTGAGGTTGGACTGTATAAGAACGTCATCAGGGATCACATAAGGTACTGGGAAGGATATCTATGGCATTAACCATGGGCATAATCGACCTAGAAAGAACCACATATCAAGTTGGGATGAGGTGTCATGTACCCTACCGTAGAATAATAAGTGTGCTTAGTGAGTAGTGCTTTGTGATTCCTCTACACATCTACCAGGTTATACAGCTGCATTTTATGTTAAGTGCGGCTCACAGTTGTGATCTAAAGTATCCTAAAAAAAAGTCAGGGTTATCAATATCAAGACCTTATAGATTGACAAGCAGGAGTCGCCACCCTTCCAATACACCAGCTGCTGCAACTACCCTGCTTGCGGTGTCTGTAATGTGTTCTACCACAGTGAAGTTTATATACTTCCTAATGAGAGTCACCACCCCGAGAATAGGTGGAATATGAAGAACAATATCAATGCATGCTGTATGAAGAGGCAAACATAGGTCGACCCATAGAGGAGCAATATATCTCCTGTATCAAAGTTATGCCGGTCAAGATATGCAAGTACCTGGCGGGACAAGATATGCAAGTACCTGGTGGGGCTTACAGGGATTATTCACACCCCAAACATTCCAGGTTAGCAAGTTCACCATAGAGGCTCCCACTGAAGCAATCAATGTGAGACCTTATCGAGAATGTATGACACAACAAACAATGAGACATTGTTGTCAGTGTTAAGATATTACTACCCATTAAAGTGGTTGTGACAGAAAGAACAAAACATAACATCAGTAAAACATCCTTCCAAAGCCAACCCCAGTTGTCAGCGAAAATCCCCAACATATTGACCGGAAGGAGGACCTTCAGCTGAATAACACCCAATAAAACATGAGTGCACTCCACGCGTGTGGGAGAACCAGGGAGTACGCCTATGCCCTGAGCAGAATGCTCATACCTATATATTGTTTGATACTATTTTAGTTTGCACAGGCTGTGCAAGATTAGAGGGGTCAGGCTATAACTACAGCTTGAAACTGTAGGTCCAATGTGTTAGTCTGCATTGAAACGTACATTATACGAGAACAAGGATACAGCCCACACTGTTGTAAGATAATCATAGTGGCATCGTAAACAAAGAGAGACAATGCTTGCAACAGTTATCAAGCATTTTAGTAGAGCATCAGAGAAGCAGAGTCAATAACAATAACTTAGTCATTGTCACTGAAGGCAGAGGTCCCCAGCAGTGGTTCGTGGAGGCTAGACTAGCAGGTTCCGATGACAAAGCCTAGGCAGCATGCAGTGTTCATTCATTGAATTCATGTGCAGATTCTGGTTGTTAAAAAAACGCGAGGATTACCATTGAGTCCAGGTGGAGCTTGGCTGGGAACAACATAGAGTTTTTAATATCTTTAAATCTAAGGAGTTTCTAGAGCTCCAGAAATGAGCTTTAGGCCTTCTGCATTGCCTGAGAGAAGACAGGGTAGAAAGATACTAAAGATCCTTCATACTGTAGTTCAGGAGTTTCTTTATTTAACCGCAATATAAGGTCCATGCCCCTATCATTGAGGAGTCTCACTATGATAGACCTCAGGTTTCAACTAGGTTTACGTTTCAGTGCCAATGTGTGAGGCGCTCTCTCCACAGTGAAAACATTTGAAAATTTATAGTGGCCAAACAAGGTGTCAATTTGATCCTCAACAAAAATGTCCATGTTCCTGCCAGTAGCAGACTCAGGACGCCTATCATCCATACTTTTAGAAATGGGGTCTCTAGTTGGCAGAGGTATACACCCTTGTCCAAGTAGGGACCACAATCCTAGTCAGGGTAAGCCACACACAATCCAAATTATCCCGTGTCCCCACCCTCTGGTAGCTTGGCACTGAGCAGTCGGGCTTAGCTTAGAAAGCAATGTGTAAAGTATTTGTGCAATAAATCATGCAACAACATAGTGAAAAACACCACAAAAATACACCACACAGGTTTAGAAAAATATAAGATATTTATATGAATTAAGGTCAAAACGATCAAGGTTTAAGTGCAAATTAACATAACACTTTTCTAATGATAAGAAGAGTCTTAAGTCTTTAACCTCTTAGCTGCTGCCCCCCCGTGCTGAGCCCTTTTTTTGGCTATTTGGGGTAGTTCGCGCTTAGGCCTTCATAACTTTTTGTCCACATAAGCTATCCACGCCAAATTTGCGTCCTTTTTTTCCAACATCCTAGGGATTCTAATGGTACCCAGAGTTTGCGGTTTCCCCTGGAGGAGACCAAGAAATTAGCCAAAATACAGTGAAAATTTCATTTGTTTTAAAAAAAATGGGGAAAAAGGGCTGCTGTAGAAGGCTTGTGGTTTTTTCCATGAAAATGGCATCAACAAAGGGTTTCTGGTGCTAAAATCACCATCTTCCCACCTTTCAGGAAAGGGCAGACTTGAATCGGAAAACAACATTTTTCAACACAATTTTGGCATTTTACTGGGACATACCCCATTTTTACTATTTTTGGTGCTTTTAGCCTCCTTCCAGTTAGTGACAGGAATGGGTGTGAAACCAATGCTGGATCCCAGAAAGCTAAACATTTCTGAAAAGTAGACAAAATTGTGAATTCAGCAAGGGGTCATTTGTGTAGATCCTACAAGATTTTCCTACAGAAAATAACAGCTGAAATAAAAAATATTGAAAGTGAGCTGAAAAAAACAGCCATTTTTCTCCATGTTTTACTCTGTAACTTTTTCCTGCAATGTCAGATTTTTTAAAGCAATATACCGTTACGTGTGCTGAACTCATCCGGTTGCGAGGATATATAGGGCTTGTAGGTTCATCAAGATCCCTACGTACCCAGAGCCAATAAATGAGGTGCACCTTGCAATGGGATTTCATTCTATACCGGGTATACAGTAATTCATTTGCTGAAATATAAAGAGTGAAAAATAGGTATCGAGAATACCTTTGTATTGCCAAAATGGGCATAAGATAAGGTATTGAGAAGCAGTGGTTATTTGCACATCTCTGAATTCCGGGGTGCCCATACTAGCATGTGAATTACAGGCCATTTCTCAAATAGACGTCTTTTTTACACACTGTCTTACATTTGGAAGAAAAAAATGTAGAGAAAGACAAGGGGCAACAACACTTGTTTTGCTATTCTGTGTTCCCCCAAGTCTCCCGATAAAAATGGTACCTCACTTGTGTGGGTAGGCCTAGCGCCCGCGACAGGTTATGCCCCAAAACACAACGTGGACACATCTCATTTTCACAAAGAAAACAGACCTGTTTTTTGCAAAGTGCCTAGCTGTGGATTTTGGCCTCTAGCTCAGCCGGCACCTAGGGAAACCTACCAAACCTGTGCATTTTTGAAAACTGGAGACCTAGGGGAATCCAAGATGGGGTGACTTGTGGGGCCCTGACCAGGTTCTGTCAGCCAGAATCCTTTGCAAACCTCAAAATGTGGCTACAAAAACACTTTTTCCTCACATTTCGGTGACAGAAAGTTCTGGAATCTGAGAGGAGCCACAAATTTCCTTCCACCCAGCGTTCCCCCAAGCCTCCCGATAAAAATGGTACCTCACTTGTGTGGGTAGGCCTGGTGCCCGCGGCAGGAATATATCACACAACGGTCAATGTTGGTCCTTACATGAGGCAGCTGTTGACCCTGGGGTGATCCCTTCCTGACACAGGCACTAGGTATAGGCACTCAAGTGGGGTAGTGTTTTTATCAGGACAGGTGAGGAATCACTGGGTGGTAGGAATTTTGTGGATCCCAGCATATTCCTGTAGTTTGTGTGACAGAAATGCAAGAAAAATAGTTTTTATTCAACATTTCAGCTTTGCAGGGTATTCTGGGTAAGAAAACTTTGGGGAATCCACACAAGTCACACCTCTGTGGACTCCCCCGAATGTCTAGTTTCCAGAAATGCTTGGGTTTAGTATGTTTCTCTATATGGCCGCCGAACGCAGGACCAAAAACACAGGTGCCTGCCTTATACAACCAGTTTGTTTTGTGATAGATAATTTTGATGTCTCCACAATACGATTTGGGTGGTGGAATTTGGGGCTGAACTAAATTGAGGAGCTCCCAAGAGAGCACTCTCTCTCTCTCTCTCTCTCTGCTTGCCGCCGCATTCACCTGCTCTCTGGGTTGGGCTAACCCACTATTACCCCGTTGCACAGACTGTGCTTGCGAAGGGACAGCAGGACTGTCCTCATCACCTCCCTCATAATTTACTGGAAGAGGAGTTATCAAATGGGACTCCTCCGACTGAAAAATCACTCCCAGAGTCTGCGCCATTGTCCTATCCCTCAGATGCTGTCTCAGTATCTGATGTCTCAGTCTCTGATCCTATGTCAGAGCTGTCCTCTATAACCCGAGTGACGGCAGCAGTCATCCATCAAGATGCCATCTCTGCTATTGGCTAAACTGTTGCTCTAAATCACTAGCCTACGTAGACAGTCACAAAATCGATGGTGTGTGTGAGATACGTGCAACAGTAGAGGCCACCTTACCTGCGCTTCTTCCCTCAATCAGCATGTTCTTTCAAGACACTCAAAAAACACCTTGTCACAGTCTTTAGCACCTCCTGCACCCAGTCCAACAATCATTATTGGTGCTCCCACTCCCTCCTCCTCGGATTCCCTCATTACCACCCAGCAAAAGTGCCCTTCATCTCTCCATAGCCGCCCTCCACCCCGCACATACATTTCATTTGTATCATAGCGCAGGTAATGGCTGACTTTACTAATGTACTCAGCTATTTACATAAAATACAGATTTGCTCTTTGCAGTAGGCATATAAACCTTCTGCGCTTCTTTATGGCACTTAAACTGCCACTAGACAAAAGTCTGATCCTTTTGTAGCAGAAACATAATCACAATACTTACTTGACTTTTTTATTGCTGCCTAAAAGCTACAGTTGAAATGCGTCAGTTGAAGTATGTGCATTGCTTTGAAGACGCAAGCTGCAACTGCAAGACAACTGGTGGCAAATATATATATATATATATATATATATAGATATAGATCTAGATCTATATATCTATATATATATCTATATATATCACTTTTATATGTGGGTCTGGTTTTCCTGGGGGCCGATCGCAGCCCCCAGGGAAACCACACATGTATTGACAAAAGTGATATATATATATATATATCTATATGTATATGTACGTCAAGGATTAGCAGTGCACTCCATCAAGGGAACAATAAATCTTATTTTTATTTAAGGACTGGAAACAAAAAGAACAACGCGTTTCGACCGTGAGGTCTTTTTCGAGTTCAAACATCCTGTTGCTATTGCAGATCCTATTTATAGTAACACACTAATTACTATTACAATACATACTGGGAATTGTAGTTAAAAAATAAATGTAATGTGACTGAACAAAATTAAACAATCTAATGAATTTAGCTGCATTTAAAATAAATTAAATTACAAAAGAAATGTCATCAATTAGGTCAAATATAATCCTAAATAGATCATATTTAAATAAAGACAACCTAATATCATATTAACTTCATATACCAACTTTCCTGTTGTATTAATCATTATTACAGCTCTACAAATAATATCATCGCTAATTTTAGACAGAAAAATCTATATATATGCATTGGCTCCCTTGTATATCAATGAATACATCCAAATAATAATAACTCTGTTATGAGTGTATCAATCATACTTATCCAGTGTATATCATATATAATAGGACCACACCTATTTTAAAAAATAATTGGTGATTAGCTATTACAGATATCCGCAAAGGTGGTCAGAACAAATGGTCTGATAAATATGAGTTTTATTTCACATTTAAATATGAATATTGTGCATGGATAGGAGTACTGAACCTAAAAATGAACATAAAGTTCCTCATCATTGTTCATCCCGAAGGGGGCCCTTGTTTTCATCTGTATTATAAACCTGGATTCTAGTCGCCTTAGTTTTTTGACTCTATCACCTCCTCTCTCATGTTCCAGGATATGATCAATCCCATAATATCTAAGGGTTCTCCAATCATTTTGCATGTGTGTTTGTAAATGTCTGGCTGTTGCATATGTGTAGTCTCTGTGAGTGATTGCTCTAATGTGTTCTACGATTCTTTTCTTTAGTGCACAAATTCTGCTACCAATATATTTAAGGCCGCAATGGCATTCAATAACATACGTGTCACATGTAATCTTGTGCTTGATAATCAGCTCTTGTCCATTTGAAAATGTGACCTTTTTCAAGGATTGCCCTATTTTACAAGCCTTGCAGGGATTACATTTAAAGAATCCCTTTTGTCCCACCTCTAGCTAGTTACGATCTTTTTCTAAGACAAAATGACTTTTTATTATCATATCCTTAATACTAGGTGCTTTCTTGTATGAAAACAACGGCTTAGAGCCAACTAAGGGTCCTAAATCTGAATACCTTCTAATAATCTTCCAGTGTTTGCACAAGATATTTTTGATAAGGGTGCTTTCTTTAGTATATTGCATTATTATCCTAACTGTTTCCTTTGAGTTCTTGTCTTTGTTACGAAACAGAAATTCCTCTCGATTTTTGGACTGAATCACATTTAAGTTTTTCTTCAGGATGTTCTCATTGTATCCTCGAATCCTAAATCTTTTGTAAGTTTCATGACATTTTAATAATAAATCTTTTTCATTAGAACAGTTTCTTCTCATTCTAATGAATTCACCCAAAGGAATACTGTTAGTCAAAGATTTAGGATGAAAGCTTTCCCCATGTAATATGCTATTGCATGCAGTCTCTTTCCCGAAATACTGTTGTTTTGATTTTATCATTTTCAATATAAATGGTAATGTCTAAAAAGTTAATCGATGTTGTACTAGTTTCACAAGTAAATTTAAGGCCTACTTCATTGTCATTAAGAATGTTAAAATATTGCATGAATTCATCCTTTGATCCATTCCAAATAATAGAAGGATCATCTATATAGCGAACCCAAAGTAATGCTTTTTCAGCATATTCCTCATTATTTATTATTAGCACCCGTACTTGGAGCGCGGTGCCTTTTTGAATTGAGCTGCTTTGTATATATATATAATCTATCTACATAGATATATCTGTAGATAGATCTATATATATATATATATATATATTTATAAATATGGATCTATCTATAGATATATCAATGTAGATAGATATATCTATATATATATATCTATATATATATATATAGATCTATATTTTTTTTAGTAGTTGTATGGTTTCATTGGGGGCAAAAATGGCCCCCAGGGAAACCCTACAACAAAAAAAAAAAAATATTGCCCCCTGTCCATTTCTTTTGATTCTTTTTAATGAAATTTAGCCCCTAGGGAGGCGCAATCACACCTACTTTTTTTTTTTTAAAATATGCCCCCGTGGGGGGTGGGGGCCGGCCCGTTTTCGGTGGCCAGGAAACACTTTCAGGAAGGCCTTGTAAGAAAGGGGAGTCTCTCCCTTTTCTTACGAGGCCTTCCTGAACGTGGGGAAGGCCGTTTGGGGCCGTTTTCCCCATCGGAGCAGGAAGCGGCGCAAGGCGGCTTCCTGCTTCGATGGGGAAATCAACAAAGTGATGTCACAAAGGGGCGGGTGGGGGGCGGGGGGACACACGGAAAAGCTTCCGTGTCTCCCGTGGATTAAAAAAAAAAAATAATCCTCGGTATGACGCACCCGAGGATTTATTAACCCCCTCCCTGGTGTCGGCCACTGGTCGTGACCCGCAACAGGGAGGTAGTGCGGGCGTCGGCCAGTGGCCGACGCCCGCACCCAAGGGGTTAAAAAGGAACAAGTGTCTCTTCCAAAAACAAAGTACCTGGTATGTGTCAAAACTTCACGCACGGGGACCGCAGAGGAGGAGATGCATGGAAAACAAAGAGTGTGCGTCGGATTCCCGGGCGTACTCAGACGATGCGTCGATTATTTTCCACGCGGTGAGGACTTTGCGTCGAATTCCAGCACGCAGGCTTGAATCCTCTTTGCGATGCGGGGTCTTTTGATTCCCTGAAACGATGTGTGGAAATGCTGGGCGTGCAGGACAAAGTCACAGGTGCTGGGTCGATCTGGTGGGATGCGTCGGAGTTTTGTTCAACGGCAGCCCTTTGTCGATTCTTCCCGCAGGAACTCGTGCTGCTTCATTCCGGCTCGGAGATGTGTTGATCCAGTGGGCTGTGCTTTGAAGTTCCAGTCACAATGCTGGCTCTGCATCGATCTCCACTCGGGGAGCCAGGCTGCGTCATTTCGGTTCGGCGATGCAGTGATTCTTTCACCGCGAGGCAGGTTTTGAGTCAATTTTCGCAGCACAAGGAGTTCCTTTGCAGAGATGGAGTCTTTTTGGCCCTGAGACTTTAGGAAACAGGAGGCAAGCTCAATCCAAACCCTTGGAGAGCACTTTACAGCAGAGCAAGAGGCCAGCAAGTCAGCAGGACAACAGGAAGGCAGCAGTCCTTCACAGCAAAGCAGTCCATGTGAGTCCTTTTGGCAGCTAGGCAGCTCCTCTTGGCAGGTTGCAGGTTCTGGTTCAGAGTATCAGTCCCAGGAAGTGTCTAAGTTGGTAGGGTCAGGAACCCAGTTTATATACCCAAAAGTGCATTTGAAGAGGGGGAGACTTCAAAGAGTGGCTTATAAGTGCACTAGGTTCCCTTTCAGTTCAATCCTGTCTGCCAGGGTCCCAGTAGGAGAGTTGGCAGTCCATTGTGTGAGGGCAGGCCACTGTCCTTTGACATGGAAGTGTCAGGCCCTCCATCCTTCCAGTCCCGGAAGACCCATTCAGTATGCAGATGTGTGCAGGTGTGACTGAGCATCCTGTGTTTGTGGTTGTCTGGGTGAAATGCACAAGGGAGCTGTCAACCAGCCCAACCCAGACGTGGATTGGAGACAGGCTGTAAGGCATAGAAGGATTTTAAGTGCAGGTAAATGCTCACTTTCTTAAAGTGGCATTTCTAAAATAGTAATCTAACATCCAACCTCACCAGTCAGCAGGATTTTGTATTACCGTTCTGGCCATACTAAATATGACCTGTTTACCCCTTTCTGATCAGAACATACCACTCAAACAGTATATTAGGGTAACCCTAATGTTAGCCTATGAAAGGAGTAGGTCTCACAGCAGTGGAACACGAATTTAGGGGTTTTCCACTACCAGGACATATAAACCACACAGGTATTTGTCCTGCCTTTTACCTACATAGCCCCCTGCCCTGTGGGTTATCCAGGGCTTACCTTAGGGGTGACCTATATGTAGAAAAAGAGGAGTTTCAGGCTTGGCAAATACTTTTAAATGCCAAGTCGAAGTGGCAGTGAAACTGCACACACAGGTCTTGCAATGGTATGCCTGAGACATGGTTAAGGGGCTACTTATGTGGGTGACACTCTCTGCTGCAGGCCCACTAGTAGTGTTTAATTTACAGGCCCTGGGAACATGCAGTGCACTTTACTAGGGACTTATAAGTACATTAAATATGCCAATTGGGTATGAGACAATGTCACCATATTTTAGGAGAGTATATGCACTTTAGTACTGGTTAGCATTTATAAAGTGTGCAGAGTCCTAAAACCAGCAAAAACAGTGTCAAAAAGTGGAGGGAGGCAGCAAAATGTTGGGGGTGACCACCCTCAGGCTGTCAGGTCTAACACAAACGTTGTGTGGAGTCTACCCTCCAAATCTTTGGTCTTGGTTTTAATTGCTTTCAGCTCCAGCATAGCTGAGGCGCGAATGAGGTCCGTTCACTGTCTTCTAAATTCAGAAATTCTAGCCGCCATCTGCAAGAGTCTTTTCATGTCTATAAACTCTTTTCTGAAATCAATGCAGTCTGGTTTTGAAGGTATCCATTTTCCCATTGATGGATCTTAGATTTTTTTGAGCTCTTTGAAAATAACTGCAACACTTGTTAGGCAAACCAGGTGGAGTCACAAAACAATTATCTCCCTGCATTACAGACTGCATCTTCTCAAATTGTAGTCTAGCCTGCTTATTGCCCATTGTCATGGAGATGGGGACGACCTTGCAGTGCCGCAAATCCAGCGGTGCAAAGGTAGGTGGAATCACATGAACTACTGCAGAGATCCAGAACAGATAGAGACAAGGAGACTGGAATATAAAAGATGATAAGGGACCAAAGTTGGACAAGGGCGACCCACAAAGTGAGCAGCCACTCAAGTGCCACCAGAGCCGACCAAGGAGGTATGGGTGCGCCGGATTTTAAAGCATACTGCGTAGCAAGTCAACTTCAATGGCTAGCATATTTGCTGGCCGGTCGCAATCTACAAGAAATAGAATATACCCAACTAAAGTTTGACAAGGGCAGAATACATGCCATGCTGTGTCCCGGGGGCCAGATCCCCGGAAACATACCGTTTCTTCTGAGGATGGCCTTACAGTATTGGATATTATCGCTAAAATACACCTCCGACGTACTCCCTTACTCTCCCAATATACCGCTGCTGCGTCTGCCAGTTACAGCAGGTACCTTAACCCACAACACACTACTCAGCTGGACACAGGAGGGAATAAACACAGTTGGTGCCCTATTTAAAGACCAGCAACTGCTTACCCACACAGATTATATCCATGAACACGGTTTGTCCCCCTCAAGCTTTCTTCTACATGCTAGTATTACACACTACGTCAAGAAACACTGGATCACAGACAACAAGGAGCCTCCTAAGCATGATCTTGTCTGTGCTATATACACTGTAGGGCAGGGTAGGCACTTAATAAAATGGCTATATAAAGGAGTCAGAACACACTTGGCATATCCCCTGTTAGCGCTTAAGCTCAAATGGGAAACAGATATAGATAAGGAATTATCCGAAGAAGACTGGTCCACCATACTAAAAAACCCAAGCCAAATATCCAGAAATACGAGATTTAAATTTATTCAATTTGCCATACTGCATACCTCACACCACACAGACTACATATCCTATACCCGGGCACATCCTCGGCATGCGCCAGATGTAGAGTGGAAGATGCTGATTTACTGCACATTCTCTGGAGCTGCCCTGATATAGCAGCATATTGGAAAGGAGTAACTACCATATTAGGCAAAATAACTGGTAATACCATACAATATACAGCAAAGACATGCATGCTTGGTATGCTCCCACACCTAAAGAAAAAGAAAACACTACTCAGACTCATAAATCTGGCACTATTGTTAGCGAAGCGCCTTTTAACAAGACGCTGGAAAGCAACCAAAGCCCCCACAACAACACAATGGAGAGCAGAGGTGATGGAATGGGGAAAAGCAGAGGGTGCAGCACTTAGGCGAGAGGACAACTCCGGAATGAGAGAATGTCCGGTAGCCCCAGATTGAGATACACTAATAGAAAATTTCGAGACACTGAGTGAGGAAGAAGATGAGTAGAAAAAGTACACAAAGGAAGAGATATGTCAGAACCCCCCAACAGACTAGAAATCACAAAGTTGAAAAACTAGAACAATAGTAAAAATTTGTGACGTGGTAACTAAAAACCCCATGTATAATTGGAATAGATGACCAAGTGGTAGATAAAAGTTAAGTAGTGATGTTAAACGGTTAAAAGTTGGAACAGGCAATAAAGTGATGCAATGTACTGTATAAAAATGTTAAAAGAAGACGTTAAAATACGATTCTGTATTGCATAACAAATGATATAGAAAGATGTTTAAAAAAATGCAATTTAAGTACCTCCTTGACAACAATAAAAAATGTGTTAAAAAAAAAAAAAAAAGTGCCACCAGAGCCTGCACAGATCACTGCACTCGGCAAGTGGAGAAGCCATGTGATTTGCCTCTGGGAGAGACACATGTGATGGCACCAGAACTGTTGCGTTGGGGTCCGCAATGAATGGGCAATTAAGAACGAAGCCTATCGGAAGCCTTATAGTCTGGGCACAGGGCACTTGTAACGCTCATTGGTAGTCTACAGGTTCAAAAGAGACATACCCCCATAGGCACAGTGGAGGATATACAATCAATGTTGAGCCAAGCAGGTGGGTCAAAAGGCCCGGAAGCAAGGGCCTACTTGGGAGCTCTGTTAGCAAGAAAAAGCTGGGCGATCACTTACCCGCCATTGGAGTCGGCAAAAAGCTACTGGGACAGCTGCGTGGCAGTGGTCACAGGCCTCAACGGGCCGTGGCCAGCACACATATCTGGACTCCCCCAGGCACAGAGGAGAGAGTGCTGTTAGTGAGTGTCAAGGTAAGAGCCCTGGGGGGAGAGCAGCATGAGCAGCGTGGCACCAGGTTGCACAGGATGGACCTAGGTCGTAAAGTTGGCTGCCCAATAGTGGCAAATGGTCCTGATCAGCAGGTGCCGTGTGAGCACCCATGCGCCCGGCATTCGCCTGAGATGTCAGGAAGGCAGGCCAGGCAGGAACCAGTGACAAGCAAAGGCCCAGGCAACGGCACCGTGCCACCCTGCGCCTCCCCCAGTAGGCAGCAGCACGCAGCTGGTTCCGTTAGATTGGAAGGATCGCTCTGATCCCTCCTAGGTGCTGCTCCACGACGACTGTACATCCGGAGGGCCAGATATTCCCACCTTACAGCGCCAGCTTATTTGTCGGCAGACAGCTGAAACTCTAAAATTAAGCAGCCATCTTTGTGGACCGCTCTCTGACTCCCTGCCCCCCCTTTACTTTTTGTATCCTGACTTTGTGGTTCTCCAGACCATTCACTCTTTACATATAATGTTTATAAGTATGGCCGATATATGATTCTTACACCTGATCAACCACTTTGTCTTAAGCAGCATTTCTTGTACCTTGATTTACACACTTGTGTGATTTATTGTGTCTGTGTGTGATGTAAAGTGCTCTAACACCCTACACTGGGATGTGTAGCGCAATAAAAGAACTAAATAAAAAATAAATTAGTGCCATTAAAATCATTATTAATGTAATTACTCCTGCACACAGATAAATCTTGCATTCCTATATTGCATGCACATCTCTTACCCAGGAGAGAGGAACAAAGTCAAAAACCTGTCTTCTTGTCATCGTTTATCTAAAGTGCGCCTTTGTTTCCTTCCGTTACATTGGCACCTCAGAGTTGAGCCCCAGATGGCCCCCACCCCAGGCTGATACTTGAACAGAAGAAAGGCCCTTAAAATCAGGTCTCATTTGGTGCCCATCTAAAACTGAAAATAAGAAAGCCCCCTTGCTGTATGCAGGTTGCTCCCGGTGCTGCTGATGTGTGTCCAGGTTGGAAAGTGACATTAGAGCAAATTCAGCACATTTCCCTGGGTCAGCCAGAGCCGTCCCAGAAATAGCTGCAGCAACCAGGATCCATTGTGATTCTCCTTTCCACACTCTTGTTACAACAAGAACACACTTTTATAGAATTCAGTAACTGGGACGCAGTTGTTGTGCGTCAGCTGTTGTGTTCTTTTTTTGTTGTTAAATAGTTTGTGAATGTGTGGGTTACAAGACTACTCCCAACTAGACAATTTGATGCACGTGTGCCAGGGCGACCAAAGAGAGAACTGTTTCTGCTGGGCTATTTAAAAGCTCAAAGTTGCTTGCATTGACAAAGGTGTTCATTCTTTGTTTACAGTTTGTCAGACAGACATTCACAGCCCCCCCTTTTTTTAATTTTTTTTAAAGTTAGCGGCCTAACAGGAGCCCCAAGGCTGACAACCCTATCCAGCACTCATAGTGGGTGCTGGCGGGAGCCCACAGTTATTATCTTATTATCCCATGGGTTCCCTGGTGCTCACCAGGGGCACCCACAACAGATAAATAATTCGGGCCACAGGAGGAGTCCCAAGGCCACCACTGACTACCACTATCTATCCCGGAGCTGGCTCCATTACTTTTCGTCTCTTCCAGGCACAAGCAACTTTTTTCTCTGCTCCTGCCCACGAGGGAGCAAAGTTGTGTTCCCTGTCCGGGAGAGTGCGAGTAGGGAATTAAAGTTGTAATCCTTGCCTGCACTGACCCTGGCAGGGAACACAGCAGTGTCTTCAGGGTATAGGGTACTTGGAACACTGCTGCTATCAGGCCCTGGGGTTTGGGGTCTACAGTCCACAGGATGGCTCATGGAGAGGAATCCCATGCCCTTCAATTTAAAAATGCCTTCAGCCTTGGAGGATGGGGTACCTGGGACCTTTCAAAATCCCAGGCAGTGGGGACTCACACCCCCTCCTCATTTAACAAAATGCTTCAGCCCCAAGGGATTGTTTCTCAGGCCTTAAAATGACTTGGGGGGGGGGGGGGGGGCTGTTAGAAATGGCCCTCTCTACAGGGTTATGTGCAAACTTTTTTGTCTTTCTCCTCCTATTTTTTGGACCCTCTTTTTGTTGGCTTTAGGATTCTAGCACTGATTAGCAGTGGCGAAGTGCCCAAAGTGCATGTACTCTCCCATAAAACTTGGTATAATTGGATTACACCTATTTGCTTATTTAATTTACCTGTAAGTCCCTTGTAAAGTGGTATACCGTACACCCCAGGCCTGTAAATTAAACGCTACTAGTGGACCTGGAGCGCAGATTGTGCCACCCACAGAAGTAGCCTTTCAAACTTGTCTCAGGCCTGCCACTGCTGCGCCTGTGAGTGCAGTTTACTGCCACGCTGACTTGGCAAGTCAAACTGCTTACCAAAGCCAAACTCCCTTTTTAATACCCCTAAGTCACCCCCTAAGGTAGGCTCTAAATAGCCCTATAGGCAGAGTGCTATGTATGTAAAAGGTAGGACATATATTTTTATGTGTTACATGTCCTAGTAGTGGCAAACAGCCTATTCCGTGTTTTACTGCTGTGAGTGCTGCTCCTCTCATAGATTTGCATTGGGAGTTCCCTTTTATATGTCTAAGTGATAATTTCTGATCTGTGAGGAGTAGAATGAGCATGTTTGGTATGTTCAGAATGGTACTGAGCAATCCTGTTCACCGGCGTAGGTGAATTTTATTTTACTATTTAAGAAATGCCACTTTTAGAAAGTGGGCATTTCTCTGTGCTTATATCTCTAATGCTTTGCAGCCTGACTCCAGTCCATGTCTAGGGTAAAGTGACATCTGGGCTTTGTGCATACTTTCCAGGCAGCCATCACACCCGGAGGGTGGAGATGTAACAGAATTACATCTACATACTAAATGGTCTTCCTGGGCTGGGAGAGACGGAGGCGGGGAAAACTTGCATTTGTATAGGCTGTGTCCTGCCCTCATGCAAAGGGCTTGTTTACCTCCTACTGATGTCTGGAGCCAGGGCTGTGGTTGAAAGGGGGTGTTGTGCACTTCTAAGGTTCTTAGTTCTAGTGTCCCCCAGATCAAAAACATCTTGAGTATAAGTACAGGGGCTGTAGCCCCATGTTTTTAGACACTGCATGGACTTGTAACCAGACACTGCTGGCTGTACAGGCTGCACATTGCTAGAAGGAACTGTTAAGCTGCCCGGAGGAACCGCCATTGAACTGACTTGCTTGTTGTGCTGACCTGTGGCCTGCTGGGTTACAAGAAGGACTGGCATTTTGCTTCAAGGACTCTGATGTTCTGGGTTGCTGCTTGTTCCTTGCTCTTGTTCTCCCCAGTTGTTCTCCAGGGGCTGCATAGGTGTGTCCCCTTCCTGTTTTGCTAAAAGTGGAACTCTCAGTGCATGGACTGTTCTCCTGGTTAGGAGGACTAGCGCAAGTTAGTTTATTTGACGGGACCCTCACAGTGTGAGTGCCTGCTGTTTTGACCCCTGATTAACATTATGACCTCTGCAAGCTGCACCACTAATATTTCCCCACTGAGTGGGCCCTGAAACGCCATTGCGCAACGTGGAAAGTATCACCATTGTGTTGCACTGGTGACCCGGCAGTGTAGACAGCCAGCCCATGTCACTTGACACTGCTCCCAAGGGCGCCGCATGTGTGTATTGTGTTGCCAAAGCCTTCTCCCACTGCTGACATAAAGTCAGCAGGAGAGACTGGCCCCTCAAAGGGAGGTGTTGTGTTCGGTATCGGTGTACCCCAGCTCAGCGACAGGCCGTTGTTGTTCCCCACATGCTGTTTGGTGACAGGAAAGCTCTCATAGCAGCCACACCCTGTGCTCAGTGTGTGTCCCTGTGAGGAGCGGAGTTACTGCCAGCACCATCAACAGCCTCTCCGAGGAGGTGCCACAAGAGCGCCAGGGATTGCCGCCTCACCGCCTTACAGCAGAGGAGCCCCAGAGAGACGGACTCCCGCCACACAGAAAGGGACGGCACTGGCAGCATTGTGGAACAAGCAGCTGCGCCACACTCACGGGCAGCTTCCTTTGGTTCTTTCGACACATGTGGGTGGGGCCCAGCAAGGTGTCCCCACTTTTATCACCAGTGTGTGGGCCACCTCCCCCATGTTTGCTTATACCTTGGGGGCCCTGAAAGGTTGAATGAGGTGGCAGGATGGGGTGACAATTCTATGTCAGGACTGGAGGCTTCGGATTATGCTTCTCACTCTTTGCTGCACTAAAAACAGCAACGAATGAAAAAACTTTAACACAGAAAACTAAGTTTCCCCAGTAGTCCATATCACTGTCCAATCATATGACATCCCCATAGATATGTAATGTGCAACAAAATCCTTCCTCTTTCTTTGCTGCTTGCAGCTCGAGATAAGTGTTCTTTTCTTTCTTTAAAATTGACACTGTATACATATATATTATTGATTACATATCAGTTGGCACGAGGCGTGAGAGCGGGAATCGATCACAAGCAGCATATGCTTTAACAGTTTCTATGTATATTACAGTGCTTCAGACCCCAATTCACATTGAAAACGGACTACAAAACATTATCATCACAGCAGGAGCAAAACAATTGTGGCCATCTTTAAATGGCTATTTTTAACAGATTTGTAATAATAATGGCAATTCGAACAGCATCCCTCTACATTGCATTCTTGCCCAAGTAGCTCATAGCTCTTTTGCCTTCTATCAATCCAGTAAACATCCTGCTTAAGATCAATGAATGTGTGAAAAAATATGTGCAATAATTATCCAATATGGCTGCAATCTTTTTCCTTTTCTGTTTATTAAGTAAATGTGTAATTGTGACACTAAGATTGGGGAACAGAAAAACATTAGGTTTAACTCCCTTTGCAGTAATATTTAGCCGACTTGAGCAAGAACGCAATGTGGAGGAATGCTGTTTGAATTGCCATTGTTATTACTAATCTGTTAAAAATAGCCATTTAAAGATCGCCACAATTGTTTTGCTCCTGCTTTGATGATAATGTTTTGTAATCCGTTTTAAATGATCGAGCAGCTGACCCTAACGCCTCGGGCAAAGGCAAGCACAAATCCCAAAAGATTGAGGAAGATTATCAGACTCGATGGACTTTGTCTTTTGATCCAGATTACATTATCCATCTGCGATATATTGAGTGGATTCCCTGCGACGAAGTAGCACACTATGTGCAGGACAGACTCCGTGAGGGATTTGATCAGGACGTTCGCAGTACCTTGCGTTCCGAATGCCCACACCACTCACTCCTAGGCAAAGTGGTGGATACGCTGGAGTTATATCCAAATTTAGCGACCGTTATTAAAAAGTTCACAAAGGATTCCCATAAAAGGTCTGGACCGAGCTTGGAACAGATGTCAGGACAAGTTACTGGACATTTCAGGTCCCATTACAAAGATCCTGGAACTTGCAGTGCAGGCAAAGGAATTTAGTGCACCTTTGGAACCGGATACGATCTTAGAGTGGGCTCAAAGAGCCATATGCCTGCTTGGCAATGCCAATTGTGCAATTTCTACAGAAAGGAGACGATCATTCCTCATGAGGATTGATCCGAAGTTGGCAGAGCTAGCTCCCAATGAGGCTGGAACCATGGCAAATTGCATGTTGTTTTGGGATAGGTTTGTGAAAGATTTGGGAAAATACATTGCCAATTTTTCCGCCTTAGACCAGGCCCAAACGTCAATTAAGGAAGTGTTTAGTGGGGGCTTTTTTGGCAGGCCATGCGATTCAGAGGTCGTGTGCCAGGCCGTGGATACTATCAGGCTTCAGGAGGTTTTTCCCAAAGAGGAGGAGGATCTTCCTATGCCGCTTCTAGATTCTACCACTCCAGATCTCGAAGAGGTCATGGCCGTGGCTTCCGAGGCAGTAACCGTGATGGATTCTCTGCTTCGGGCAGCACTGCAACAGGTGAGAATCATTCCATTTTCAGACGTAGTTCTGGGGGGCACAATACAGGGTTATGTGCACGTTTGGGAGAGTATTTCTCAAGTCCCTTGGATCTTGCAAACTGTTCAGGGGGAACGATGGTCCTCTCAGGAAAATGTGCTCCCCCGTTTCTACTAAGCCGCCGCTGGCTCCCCATCCCCAAAGGCTGGCATCAGACTATCACTATTTCTGGAGTGGATGTGAAAATTGCCCTGCCATTCCAGGCATCCAGATGTTCTAACAACCAGAGAGGGGCAAGGGGCACTGGAAACTGGTCCCAGAAGTTCCCACAGTGGAGGTTGACAGGGTCCCTGAGGATGAGGCCCCTGAGCCAACTGGGTAGGACATTGCCGCCCTAGGTGATCTACCTGAGCTTGCTGGCTGGCAAGTTGAGGGCGGGCCCACCACAGAGGAGTTCTGCAAAGTGCAGAAAGAGTGTCCCATTCTTGAGGTTGAGGCGACAGGCCTCAGCCCATGCAGCAGGTGAAGCCTCTGGGGATCACCTGATTTACTGGGAGAATGATTTACTACACTGTGAGCCTGAGGCTCCGGGTACTGTGGCAGCACGTGTGCTGGTATCCCCCAGTGTTGCCAGGTCTTCTTACTCGGTTTGGCTCATGACATATCCGTGACAGGACATTTAGGGCAAGAGAAGACCTTTACCAGCCTTGTCACCGACGTCTGTTGACCCTGAATGAAGACAGCCTCAGATACATTCTGCAGGTCCTGTCCCATCTGCCAGGCCAGTAGGAAGTCGGGGGAAAAAGCTGAAGGCTCACCATATCCCACTTCTGGTCATTGGGACCCCCTTTGAAAGGGTGGGCATCGACGTCATTGGTCTATTGGACCCCAAGACAGCACTAGGCAACAGGTTCATCCTGGTGTTGGTGGACCATGCCACACTCTACCCAGAGGCAATTCTTCTGAGGTCAGTGACTGCCCCTGTGGTGAGCAGAACTTTGATGGGGATCTTTACCCGTGTGGGTTACACAAAGAGAGATTGTCTGACAGAGGCACTAACTTCATGTCTTACATGAAGTCCATGTGGGATGTGTGTGGTGTAACTTACAAGTTAACCACACCCTATTACCCTCAATCCAGTGGCCTAGTTGAAAGGTTCAACAAGACCTTGAAAGGCATGATCACAGGCCTACCTAAGGCCATGAGGTGTAAGTGGGACGTTTGCTTGCCATGCCTTCTCTTTGCTTACAGAGGTGCCACAGAAAGGGGTAGTGTTCAGTCCCTTTGAACTCCTCTATGGCTACCCTGTTAGGGGACCCCTAAACATAGTCAAGGAGGGGTGGGAGAAAGCTCACAGGAACCCCCTCTCCTAGGATGTGGTCAGCTACATGTTGGCTCTCCACAACCAGATGCACCACTTCTGGAAAAAGGCCAAAAGCAAAATTGAAGCCAGTGAAGAGGTAATGAAATGCTGGTATGACCAGAAGGCCACTCTGGTGGAGTTTCAACCTGGTGACAAAGTATGGGTCATGGAACCAGTAGAGCCCAGAGTTCTCCAGGACCGCTGGACTGGACCATAAGAAATAAAGTGAGCATTCTTCTTGTGACAGATGATGGTGTGGAGGAGGAGAGTGAACCTCTCCCTGGCCTCCTCTCTGCACAGGAAAGTGAAGGGCCAGTGGAGAGTGACTCCCTGACTCTAGACCAGCGAGGTGACTGTTACCAGTTATGAGAAGAGTTTCCTCCCTGTTTTCTCTCACCCCTCAACTCATATATCTGTGTGTCCATGTCATTGACACGGGAAACAGCCCCCCTGTAAAGAACAACATTTACAGGTTCTCAGATAGGGTGAAAGCTAGTATCAAGGAGGAAGTTGCCAAGATGCTAGCTTTAGGAGTGAGTGAAACCTCTTAATAATCCCTAATCCAGCCCAGTGGTTTTGGTTTGACAGGCTGCCCCACCGGGTGCCAAACCAGAACTTCAGTTCTGTGTGGACTACCAAGGCCTCAGTTGTGTCACCAAGACTGTCGCACACCCTATCCTCAGTGCTGATGAGCTCTTTGACAGGCTTGGCGCTGCCAAATTCCTTAGTACCTTTGATTTGACATCAGGGTACTGGCAGATCCCCTTGACTAAGGGGGCAAAAGAGAGGTCAGCATTCTCAACCTCTGAGTGACATTACCAATTCCAGGTGATGACCTTTGGCTTGAAGGATGCCTTCCAACAGTTGGTGAACAAGGTCCTGGCTGGTAAGGCGGCGTTCTGTGCCACCTACTTAGACAATATTGTCATCTACAGTGCCAGCTGGGAGGAACACCTGCTTCACATCCAAGACGTGCCACAGACCTTGGATTGACAATCAAGGCCAGTAAGTGCCAGATTGGGCAGGGTTCATTTTTGTATTTGGGACACCTAGTAGGTGGTGGCAGGGTGCAGCCCCTACAGGCCAAGTTTGAAACAATCGTGGCTTGGCAACCATCTAGAACCCAAACTAAAGTGAGAGCCTTCCTAGGCTTTACTGGCTACTACAGGAGATTTGTTAAGAGAGATGGCACTATGGTTGCCCCCTTAACTGAGCTGACTTCTATGAAGCAGCCCAGATGGGTGAACTGGACAGAGGCTTGTCAGAAAGCCTTTGATTCCCTCAAGGAAGCCAAGTGCCCAGCACCTGTGCCCAGGGCCCCTCATTACTCCAAGGAATTCATAGTGCATGCTTCAGAGCATGGCATAGGGGCAGTCTTAGCACAGATGAATGAGACGGGCCCAGGCCAACCAGTAGCTTTCCTTAGCAGAAGGTTACTTCCACAGGAGCAGACGTGGAGTGCCATTGAAAAGAGAAGCATTTGCTGTGGTCTGGGCACTGAAGAAGCTGACACCACACCTGTTTGGGACTCACTTCCGAGTTCAGACTGACCACAGGCCCCTCAGATGGCTCATGCAGATGAGGGGTGAAAATCCTGAACTCTTGAGGTGGTCCATCTCCCTTCAGGGAATGGACTTCAGGGCGAAGCTCCACCCGGGGACTGACCACGCCAATGCTGATGGTCTCTCCAGATTCTTCCACCTTAGTAATGAAGGGGTTAGTTGGCTCTTCCCCCTTTTAGCTTGGGGGGGACACGTTAGACCTACAGTCTTAGGTTGGTCACCCCAAATTTGTTGGCTGCCTCCCTTCATTTCTATGACCCTGTTTTTGCTGGTTTCAGGACTCTCCGCACTTTACCACTGCTGTCCAGTGCTAAAGTGTATATGCTCTCTCCCCTAAACATGGTAACGTGGGTTCCTACCTAATTGACATATTTGATTTACCAGTAAGTGCACTATATGTGCCCAGGGCCTGTAAATGAAATGCTACTAGTGGACTTGCAGCACTGATTGTGCCACCCACATAAGTAGCCCCTTAACTATGTATCAGGCCTGCCACTGCAAGGCCTGCAGGTGCAGTTTCAGTGCCACTATAAATTGGCATTTAAAACTACTTGCCAAGCCTTAAACTTCCCTTTTTGCTACATATAAGTCACCCCTAAGGTAGGCCCTATGCAAGCCATAGGGTAGGGTGCTATGTAGGTAAAAGGCAGGACATGTACTTATTGTGGTAGTGAAAAACTCACAAATTAGTTTTCCACTACTGTGAGGCCTGCTCCTCCCATAGACCAGCATTAGAACTGCCCTCAGATACTTTCAAGTAGCCCTGTCATGTTTAGTATGGCCAGAATGGTAATATAAAATCCTGCTTACTAGTGATGTTGGATATAATATTGCTATTTAGAAACGCCACTTTTGGAAAGTGGGCATTTCTGTGCACGTACTGCCATTTGTGCCTTTCAGCCTGTCTCCAAACCACGTCTGGTCTGTGCTGGTTGACTGAATGGGTCGCTCTGGGCAGGAAGGGTGGAGGGTCTCTCTCTCTCTCTCTCTTAAACTTCAAAGGCCAGTGGCCTTCCCTCAAACAAAGGACTGCTAACCCCCCCCCCCCACCCCACCCCACCCCACCCCACCCCACACCCACACACACACACACACACACACACATACATACATACATACATACATACATATATATCTATCCTGGCAGACAGGACTGTGCTTAAAGGGTATCATGCACTTCAAAACCACTCTCCGTTTCCCTTACTTCAAAGGCATTTTTAGGTGTATATACACTGGGTCTCTGAACCATACCCAATCAGACACTTTTGGACCTACGCCTAGATTCTGTCAGAGAGACTGCCTGGCTGCCCAAATGACTCATCTGGGCTGCTTTGCTGAATGACTGCTTTCCTACTTGGTGCCCTGGTGCCTGGTGCTCATGACTCTGTTGGAAGGACTCTGCCTTTCTCCTAAAGTGCTCTCCAAGGGATTGAGCTTGCCTCCTGTTTCTGAAGTCTCAGGGCCAACAAAGATTTCACCCCTTCAGGAAATCATCCTGCGTCAGAAAACAGATGCAACGCCTGCAGAAATCAACACAGCACCTGAATCGCAACTGGAACATTGCTGCACCACTGACTGGAACGACTCAGCACTGGCCTCTCAACTGGAAATTCGGCGCAGCGCCTGCCTGGCAGCTGAAAAAACACCACAATGCCTACCGGATCGATGCAACGCCTGCTTCTTTCTACCCAGGCATCCAGATTTTTCCACATGGTCCCTGGTATTCAAAGTATTCCTGCATCGCAGTGAGGAACCAAGGTTGCACTCCTGAAATTCTACACAACACTGTATAGTGTAGAAAGAAACAACGCATCGCCTTGCAGTGTGGAAAGAAACAACGCATTGTCTGTGCTGCGCCAGAAAATTAGACGCAGCATCCTATCCTTCAATGCATCTCCTCCTCTGAGCACCCCAGGTGCTGTGTTACATGGCTACAACCACTGTTTCTTAATAACTTAGACTCTTTTGAAACCTTTACAAAGTGATATCTCGACTAATGTATATTGATTTTTTGTTGTTTTGATCCTATTTTATTCAGATAAATATCCCCTACTTTTATAAACTGGTGTGGAGTATTCTTATGGTGTTTTCACTGTTACTGTATGAGTTATTGCACAAATATTTTACATATTGCCTTCTAAGTTAAACCTGCCTGCTCTGTGCCAAGCTACCAGAGGGTGAGCACAGGATAATTAGGATTGTGTTGTGATTTACCTTGACTAGGATTGTGTTCCCTGCTTGAACAGCGGGCACACCTCTGCCAACTAGAGACCTCAACTTCTAACACAAACCAACATGTGGGATAGCTCAACTTGTAGGTACTACTCCTGGAGCCACCATCAGTGCAGTGAAAGGGGCAGTGTTTGCACCCCAAAATTCTTCCAGAGTCCCGTGGCTTCCGCCTGGGATTGTGGCCAGGACTGTGATGGGACAGTAAATGCCGGCCAATTTCTGTTGAAACATAATAGCAAGGTCATCAGGCACAGTCTCCCAAATGTGCCATGTTGAGATAACAGTGCACACTGCTATAATCCAGAGAAGCTTAGTACCTCACTTCATGGACAAACTGCTTAAAATTCACTTAAGAGGTAGCAGGCTCTCCACTTCAGCTATACGAGAAGTGCGGATGGTAGAATACATCCTGGTGTTTGCAGCCGCACAGGACGCATTGCAGCTTCTCGTGTTGGCTGGCTTCTGTGCCACTGGGGCTTAGAAGCAGGCTTCAATAATGAGCCAGTCCGGAAGCGGGGGACTGTTATGGGTAATAGCCACTCACTGCTGGTTAATGGGCCACTAAGTTATTTTCTTTGCTTGGTGGGTGAAACAGCATGTACTGTGTGATATTGAACAGGCGCTTTCAGGCCTGAGTGTTGCATGTGAATTTAGGCAAATGCAAAAACAGCAAAATGATGGATGGAATGCTTGAATTAATCTCAGCCACTGGCAAACCCTCAGGCTGCATCCAAACTATCGTTTTTTGCCCTGGCTTGGCAGTTCAAGCTGGATGTTCCCATGAGGAGCAGGGTCAAGACTGATTTGCATATGAGTCCACACTGAGGTGGCATGGTGTGCAAAATAATGATGGTCGATTGGGATGCAGTCCGAGTAATTACTAGTGACCAATTAATTCAAGTATTCCATCTATCACTTTTTTTTTAAAACTTTAATGTGTTGGCCTGTGTGGGACAGGTATGCCCAGGTGTGGGTTCCATGCACAGAGTGTCACTGGAACCAAGCTGTACCTAGCTGAAGAGCCCATAACTAGGGCGAGACTGGTCTGGGAGAACTTGGCCTGGCAGTTCAGTCTGGAGCAGATTCAAAACTGATTTGCACATGGCTGGGTCCAAAGTGCGGTGACATGGTGTGCAATACTGTTGGCAGTGTTGAGCCTTATTTCATCAGGGCATATACTGATGCAGCAAATAAAACTCAGGGTCTGGTCTGCCTCATCACCTGTGAAATACTGAGGACAACAAGTCTGCATTGGTGCGGAAAGACAATACAGACCCAGAGTGTGCCCTAAGTCTATTTTATTAGCCCAAAAGGTCAGTTTCATGAAAAGGACAAGCATGTATTGGCAAAGCCAACAGGTCTTGCCTCCTGGCTTTGCTAGTGCAAAACTGTTACTTTTACCAAAGCTGTTCAATGTCGACAAAAAAATAAAAAACAAGCCTTTGACACATAAGTTGATGAAAGAAACCCACACATACTAACAAAAAATAAACCAGCAAATGAGAGTGACAATGAAGCAAACCTATGGTAACAAATAGGCGGGCTGTAAGCCCACTGTAAGCTAGCTATATGTCTTGCAACAGCCCACGTGTGCTTTCATAGGCAGGACCTAAAAATGGTTATTGTGGATGCTGCCCAGTGTTAACAAAAAAAATAAATAGACATGACGATGTATTAGTGTGCATGCGTCAGGTGCACAAATGCGTAATAGTGCTACAGTGGCCCTGGTACGATGACCTACATGCATGCATTGAGAGAAAAGTCTAAGTTAAAAAGACACCTTCACTCATCCTCAGCCATATAAGGCTAAGCTGCACTATTACACTTCCTGTTTTTTCTCATGATAGGCAGTGGGGTATTGGCCATGCCTAAACCTGCAAAGTTTGCCCTGGGTTCCTTCTGTGCAGAGAGCAGGAGGTTAGGGGGCAGGATCACTGCAGCACTTATGAGGAACTTGGCTAGCTGATTTGTGTCAGGGATATGTTTGTTTGGTGGGGACTTCCGGCCAGCATGCAGATTGGAGAGACCTTAGGTATTTGTCTTTCAAGGTAAGCCTACTGGTGTCTGTGAGGTAGGAGTCGGGGTTGTTTGGTGTCTGTTGTCCCCTGTTGTGTTTAATATGCATGCCGGGCTGCTAGCGAGGCTGAGCAGAGTTGCTATACAAGGCCTCTTCTGTTTGCATTGGTGCACATGGGACGTGTATCCGCAAAGGTGTATTTATATGGTACTCCGTGCATAGGATGCTTAAGGTAAACGTAATTATTTAAATGCAGTGGGTCATTTAGCAGAGTTATTACTTGATAACTACTCAGTGCTAGAGTGGTCCTGGTATGTTTTACTGTGTTTTCCTGATCGTTTTGGCTGCAAGATAGAGAAACATTCCTTAAAAAGGCATTCTTTGGCGATTTCTTCCTCTGACTCCTGCTCTTCTCCTATTAAGTAGCAGCACAGGCAAGAAAATGATTATTTTGAGGAGAAAATTAGAAGGATTGTCCTGGAGACAATGTCTGGAATTCCTTGTACTACAGGTGCAAGCAAGCTGGTGCTTATTACCTCTTCAGCCACAGACTTAGAGGGCAGTCTGGTAAGGTTACCCTGGAACATAGGGGTAAATATGTGGGTAAAGACACAGGGCCTGATTACGACCCTGGCAGTAAAAACCGCCAGGGCCGTGGTCCGCGGGAGCACCGCCAACAGGCTGGCGGTGCTCCTTTGGGCATTCTGACGGCAGCGGTACAGCCGCGGCCAGAAACGGAAAGTCGGCGGTGTACCGCCGGCTTTCCGCTGCCCAGGGGAATCCTCCATGGCGGCGCAGCTTGCTGCCCCGCCATGGGGACTCCGACCCCCATACCGCCATCCTGTTCCTGGCGGTTTCGGCCGCCAGGAACAGGATGGCGGTATGGGGTGTCGTGGGGCCCCTGGGGGCCCCTGCAGTGCCCATGCCAATGGCATGGGCACTGCAGGGGGCCCCACTTAGAATTTCAGTGTCTGCTTAGCAGACACTGAAATTCGCGACGGGTGCTACTGCACCCGTCGCACCCCTTCCACTCCGCCGGCTCCATTTGGAGCCGGCTTCCTCGTGGAAGGGTGTTTCCCGCTGGGCTGGCGGGCGGCCTTTTGGCGGTCGCCCGCCAGCCCAGTGGGAAACCCAGAATGACCGCCGCGGTCTTTTGACCGCGGTACGGTCTTCTGGCGGTTCCCGCTTGGCGGGCGGCTTGGAATCACCCCCACAGTGTCTGAAATTGACTATAATTTGCAGTAGTATGGGCTTCCCAATGGACGAGGTTCCGCCTAAGTCTTCAGATAGGGTGCTCAGGCAAATCTTAAAGCTTCCTTCCTGCACTTGGGTTGCCAATGCATCAGCATTTGTTTGATGGCCTCATGCAGAAATGGAAAGACCCAGACACATTTGTGATTCGTAAATCCATGTCCAGGAAAGATCTTTGCTGGTGGGAGGTAGATTATGGCATTTTAGACCAGCCTGGGAAAGGTCCATTTCAGAAGCTTAGCACTGAATGTGGTAAAGAGAGGGTACAAGATAGAATTTTCTGACCCACCTTGGGCCATAATTACCCCTTACCCTGCAGACAAGATTAGGAGAAAGGCTATCTGGGATGCAGTTCAAACTTTGATGGCAAAGGATGTGGCAGTACCTGTCCCAAAAGAAAAGGTGGGAGAAGAGTGCTATTCCTATTGATTTCTTGGTCTCAAAGGCTTCTGGGAAATTCAAAATGATAATCGATCTAAGAGGTGTCAACAAGTTCATCAGAAAAAGTCTTTCAAAATAGAGACTCTCCAAAATATTATCCTGCTCATTTTGAGCGGAGACTACTTATTAATTATAGTAGGTTTGGAAGATGCCCATCTCCATATCCATAATGTACTTACACCATCAGAAGTTCCAACATTTTTGTCTATGGGGTATTATTTCCAGTTTTGAGTACCTCTCTTTGGGATACTTTCAACTCCAAGAGTGTTCACCAAAATGATGGCACTGCTGGTGGCTTTGGTTTGTCTAGTGAAATGAAAGATCTATCCATACCTTGAAGACTGGCCCCTAGAGGGAGCTTCGAGGTAAGAAGCTTTGAGGGGCTGGGCAGCTATACAAGGTCTTTGTGATCATGGATTACTGATCAATTCAGATCATAAATGCCAGAGTACTCCAGCCCAGGACATAATCTTTATAGCAACGCAGTTCAGGACCGACCTAGGCATGGTGTATTTACCAAAGGAAAGAGCACTGAGGCTAAGAGAAATGGTACAGCCACTCGTGGAAACAAAGTCTGCATCAGTGAGTGTCTGGCTTTGTGTACAGGGCCACATGGCATCATGTGTCTTCCTAAGGTTGTGGACTTAGTTACATCTAGCACTAGTAGTAATGCACATGTTCAGATACGCTATACCTTGGCATTGTCAACTCCCTTTTGTGTTTCCGCCGATGTAATTAATTCTTTGAATGTTTTTAAAAATCAGGAGAGTGATGGCAGTAGTGATTTTTATGGCACATTCTGGCCCCAAAGAGCTTTGTTTCCTTGGTTGAAAAAGATGGTGTGTAACATTGTTAGATGATCCCCCTGTCTCCGTCACCTCTTTGAGGGGAGATGTGTCTTCCTCTGGCTTGACTCTCAATCTAGAAATTGAGTGGGTAAGGCTGCGAGGTAGAGGGATTCCACGACATTTGGCTGAGATAATCTAGTGTTCCCATCACCCTGCAACATTATCATCCTATTCAAAATACTGGAGGAATTTTGAACGCTGGGGTTTTGTTTGCACTGTTTTTGTGTATTGTAATATTTCAGCTGTTGAGCAATTTCATCAGGATGGCGTCAACAAAAATTTACAAACTATACTAAGTGCCCAACAGGCAGCCATTAGAGCTTTCAGACGGGCAGGTGAAGTAATTCTCCAGAATGAAGATACGGTAGTCAGAATTTTGAGGGGTGTTTCTATCAATAGAACAAGGGTTAAGCATTTATTACTCCTTTGAGATCTGCCTCATGTGTTAAAGACGTTACTGTAAGAAATTGGGTTATTGGTTGGGGTGGGGGGGTGGAAGACCCACTCGGGCAACAACCACAAACCATTCTCCAGGTGAACCACAAGAGTAACTAAATTAACTTGTGCTTAACCCTCTGGTAGCTTGGAGGCAAACTGTAAGTACTAATGCGGCACACAAACATTAATTATGTGAAAATACAACACAAGAAAATCCAGAAACAATTTAGAAAAATAGAGTAAAGTTTACTAAATTAAATGATACCAGACAACCAAAAATCCAGTCAGTAGAGCCAGAGATATTCAAATTTAATTTCTATTGAAAATAGCACTTCAAATCACAAACCGCCAGCCGCGGTCATCTGGTTGCACGAGGCCCGGGGAAAGTTGAAAGTTCAGGCCGACTATGATGGAGTGTAGGTTGGATACAGAGACCAAGTTAGTCCTGCTGGTGAGTTACCTTCTGAGGCTGGTGTGAAGAGCTCCATTTGTGGTGAGGAGCAGGTAGAGTATCACAGATGGTCGTCGCTATAGTGTGTAGAGCAGTGGAGCATCTTGGACAGTCGTTGCTTTGGAAGGCAACAGGGGCTGTTGTTAATGTAGCGCAAAGTGCAGCTCTCGAATTGCTAGTCATTTTTGGTGGCCACTGTAGCATCAACATCAGATTTGGCCAGACCTTTGCATTGGCAGTCATTGCAGGTGACAGAATATTGGCATGTATGGGCCAGATGACTGTCGCAAGAAGCCCAGACCCCAGGATGTTCACCTCTTTTTGCAGAGGAGTACACTCTGATGACAGCCAAGGGTCCAGGAGCTGAGGAGGCACATCTTGTGGATCAGGGACTAACTCCAGAAGGGCTCCGGCAGTTCAGTTCCAGCAGGTCAGCTGGACAGTTGCTTGGGGAGGACTTTGGAGCTTGTTGTGTCCCTGTAGCTCTCACAGAAGGTGAGTCAACTGACTCTTGAAGTCACTCTGAGTTAACCTGGGATTAAGTTAAGCAGGTCCTGCTTTCCTTCTTAGAAAGCAAGGCAGCCCTTCAAGCAGCAGGGCAGTCCTTCTACTGTCACTTCCACAAGTACAGAAGTGTTCAGAGGAGTGGCTCTGGAGGGCCAATGCTCATACCTGGTGTCAGCCTTTGTATGGGGGAACTTACTGTCCTACTCCCACAACTGGTTCTGGAACGTTTTCACTTTATTCTGTCAAGTCTCCAAACTGTCCTTGGTGACAAAAGACAGGGTAGTCCTGGTGTCAGACTCCTTTTAGTCCAGAAGGTAAAGCCCTTTGAAGCATACATG
The DNA here is from genome assembly GCF_031143425.1 of Pleurodeles waltl. Taxonomy (NCBI): domain Eukaryota; kingdom Metazoa; phylum Chordata; class Amphibia; order Caudata; family Salamandridae; genus Pleurodeles; species Pleurodeles waltl. The sequence goes on along the minus strand of NC_090442.1, from coordinate 785,143,386 downwards.
GTGCTGGGTACAGCTCCTCCAAGTCATCCTGCCTGGGTGACCCACCTTATCAATGCCTAGGCACCCTTGTATTGCTGTCTGGAAGCAATAGACAATCCCCAGCAGCAGTGCCATTCACAGTTATGTAACCAAGGACAGTGACAGAAAGCACAAATGACTAGAGCAAGAAAATTACAACATTCTAAAAGTGGCAATTTACAGTCTCTGGTTACATGTAGTACCAGTTAATAGGGACACACAAGTAAATTAAATGTGCCAGTTAGGTGCAGAAAATGTTTCCCATGTTTGAAGGAAAATGCACAAGCACTTTAGCAGTGGTTATGTGCACAGAGTTCTAATGCCAACAAAAATGAATTCAGCAAAACAGGAGGAGTGAAAGCACATCATTTGGGAGAATACCATGCCGAGGATGTCAGGTCACAGTTATATGGGGCCCTTTTGGAACCACTAACTTCAGTGCCTTAAAGTATCTGACCATGAAGGTGGTGTTTTGGGTGGCAATTACATCCGCTTGGGGGATCGGAGAACTGACTGCTTTGTTGTGCAAACCTTTTCGTAGTGTTGTGGAGGATGGGTGACTTTGAGTCCTAATCCTGCATTTATTCCTAAAGTGCTGTCTAAATTTCACGCTCAGAAGGAAGTATTGTTGCCATCCCTTTTCCTTCAATCCTACCTCCAAAGGAGAGGAGTTATGGCATGCATTAAACGTTAAAATGGCTTTTTCAGTGTACCTGAAGAGACCCAGTAGTTTCAGAAAGTCAGATCACTTATTTGATGCTTTTTGGATAAATGACCAAGGTCATAAGGCTTCTAATGTCGTAATCAGGAAGTAGATTCAAGAGACTATTATATTAGCTTATTTTTTGTCACATGAACCTATCTTTGAGGGAATACAGGGAAAGTCTACTAGAAGTCCATCTACATCCTGGGTGGAGGTGCAGGGTGTTTCATTGAATGAAATATGTAGGGCAGCCACTTTGGCATCTACAAACACTTGTCAGACACTACAGACTTCAGGGTGTAGGTCTAAACATTAAATTGGTTTTTGAGAAGTGTTGGCCATGGTATTGGATGAATAGTGATGTAATTACCCTAGGATGCTTTATGCTGTTTATGACTTGGTTGAGGAAAGTTTGTATATCTTTTTTACATGCCAACATTTTCAAAGAGAAAAGTGGGAGATTTAAAAAAGTAATCAATGTAGTTCTTCTGTTGACTTCTTTTGAAGGAGAGGCAATTTCAAGTGGGGGCACAGAAGGCAAATTAAAGCTATTTTTGGCTTTAAAAAAATCGGGACTCTCCTGCTTGAATCGGGTCTATTGGCATGTATGATCTATGTTTACTCTGAAGCCCAGTGGGCTTTGGTAAGCTTTGTGTAATGACTGGGACGAGGATGTAGGGCATAAGTATAATGCCCGGTTGCTTAAAGGTAAACTTTATTACTTTTCATCTATGATGAAGATGCGATGAACAAAGGAAAATTAAGTTTTGCATAAGCGAGCCGATTTAAAGCGCCACACCATTAGCATGAAGGAACACACAAAATAAAACAGAAGTTTGCTCGTAGTCAAACGTATTGGCAAATGTGCAGTGACACCGCACTGTAGGAAATAAAAATAAAAAGTAGTCCCGAAATCATGCTGAAAACATGGAGCCTCGTATGTTTTCAGTAGTTGGCCAGTGTGCTCGAGGAGGGCTTAACACTGGAAAAGGCATGACGTATGGATGCCTTTCACAAATAAAATCAACCGATTTTTAAAAGGCAAGCCACGAACCAACCAAACTGATGGGCGTGCAGTGGCGTGGTTAAAAGCCCAGAGAGACTTGCGCGCTCGACCCTAAAAAGGACAAAAACAGCAAAGTGGAGAGGGGTGGAGGAAGCAATGGAGAAGCTGGGGCTGCATCACAGATGCTAAGGGGACATGAGGGGGAAGTACCAAACCACACAAAAGGGCAAGAAAACACAAGAGCTTCTGTGCAGCGCTGAAATTAAAAGGAACAAGTAGTTCCAAGATATGGAGCTGTGGAAGTCATCTATTCATAAGTATGACAACAAATCTATGCTCCAGGTAACCGGTAAAGGCAAGAAGAGGAAGGAAAGCCATTGATCAAGGTAAATCAATAGAAATTGGTGAGTGAAGAAACCAATAGTAAGCATTGTAAGAACAGCCCTGCTAAGTGCCGCGCATCTCTAGTTAGACTAATGCATCTCAGTGCTTGTCCTCCCATTCCCGCACTGAAATTCATTAGTCATGGAATTGGAGCTCCTCTTACCATTTGGAATTGTTTAGGCGTTTCACAGAGCAGTGGGTATAAATATATCCTGCTGCTGGGTGCCCAGGAGGAGCCTGAGTTTGTGGAGAGTAAAAAGTGTTCTAGAATTCGCATCAAGAATTTGTAGTTCTACTAAGGACACGGAAACAAGGATTATGCTTCTCTTTCATTTACTGCTAAAACAAAGCAGCCAGTAACAAAGTAAAAAACAAACACAACATTACCCATGATTCTTGTCTACCCTCTCTATGACCCACCAATCAGGTCTCATCAGTCATTATAGTCCACATAACACATAGTCCTTCCTCTTTCTTTGCAAATAGAGTTGAGAGTCATTCAGAATCGTAATCGAAACCAGCTGAAACAATGTCTGAAACAGCTTGCAACTGGAATCCTTGAATGGTCTGCCGCTGCCTCTTGCCAGATGTAGAACTGTGTAACCGGCACTACAGCTGCAGACCTCCATATCCAAACTCCATGACGCGTCTCCCAGGACTTCATATAAGAGATCCCCAACTTCTAAGCTAGTTTTGCATCTGAAATTAGAAAGAGTCCTCGCATTACCTCAACATTGTAGACCTTCAATCAACATCTTATTGGGTGGGAGACCATAATAATAACATAATCCAAATAAATGCATATCTACATATATTTATAAACTTCTCTGGGTGGGATGATTCTTGCCTCCATGTCCTTGATAGAATTGAAAATTCTTGACTCAAATGCTAGAAAATGTTTTATTATATATCAGGAACAGAGGCTTTGGATTATGCTTGTTTAAAGCTGTGCAACAATCCAGATGCCACATCAACAATTGGTTTATGATACAATAACTTGAACGTAGAATCTGAGGACCAACTAGCAACTGCCATGACATCCTTCAACCTAGAACCTGAAGAAAAGACCTTAGAAGCCATAGCTCTCTCACCGAATAAGCTCAAAAAATAGAAATATCTATACCAGCCTCTCCCAATTAACATCGCTGAAGACACTGGACCGAATGGCTTCTGAAGAGAGATCAATGATTGGCCAGCCTGATCCCTACACAGTTCACATGTCATATCCTCATAAACTTTGATACATAGTTTTGAAATATTCAGTAAACTCAGATAACTTATACATTTCAAGTTAGATTGAGTACGTTTGGAAATATGGAAATAGACTCCCATGGGAGTAAATACTCTACCTGCTATATCTAATGCCTTTACGTCAGACACTCTTCAACAAGAAATCAAACACAGTCAGACTGTCAGTTTAGCAGGCAGTTGGCTAAAGGCCAAGCTTGTAAAAATGTTAGTACCACATTGACATCCCAAAGAACTGAATATTTGGAGGTTGGGGGCCTTACCATGCACACACCACGTAATAGTTTACATAACATGGGATGTTCACCTACTGGCTTACCATCAATCTGAAGATGGGTTGCAGAGATGACAGAGCAGAAGTTGTTAACCGTTTTATAGGCCAAACCCTGAGCGGCCAAATGGGATAAAAAAATTAGCTATCAATTGCACTGTGGTCCCTAAGGGATCCTCACTCCGCTTATTGCACCAACCAACCCATTGTTTTCAGGCTGAGGCATATACCTAATGCGTACTAGAGGCCCAGGACTGGGAAAGGAAGAATTTGGTCTGAGATGTCTGAGGTTTGTTCATATCGCCTGAAAGTCTCAATGTCATGAGTGACAACTGGCCCTCCAGACCTAAGGGGTGAGAAGAGCCCATCGGGTTCACAAGAAGGTCCGGGGATGACAGATTCCGAACCAGAGGGGCACCGCAAAGGGCCATCATCACTGGGAACTAAGACTGTGCCCTCCAATATGGAATTACCAAAGTCAATTGTGCTGACTGCTGTCGGACCTGGGAGAGGACTATGTGAATCATCGCAAAAGGGGGAAAGACATACATCAGACCCCGCCGTCCAAGACTGCAGGAAGGCATCCAACTCACCGCCAGAGTATTCGTGTCCTGCTGTAAAACCGGGGAAGATGAGAATTCAGACGTGATGGAAAAAGATCTAATAGGCAAGGACCCAGTTGTTTATTCAGAAACTGAAAAACATGAGGGTGAAGTCTCCAGTTGCTGGAACCTCAAAGGAATTGAGAATTCTAATCTGCAAATAGGTTCATCCTGCCCGGGATATAGGGGGTTATTCCAACTTTGGAGGAGGTGGTAATCCGTCCCAAATGTGACGGATTTACCACCAGCCTTATTACGAGTTCCATAGGATATAATGGACTCGTAATACGGCTGGTGGTATATCCGTCACTTTACCGTCACTTTTGGGACGGATTACCACTTCCTCCAAAGTTGGAATAACCCCCATAGTCTCCTGTTACTGAAATCTGATGACTTGGGCAATAGTGTCAGAAATACTTGGCTATTTCCTTGAGACCGAGTCCTTGCGACCCCCCCTCCCCCCAACAACCCAATTTTGTTCATATATCTCACAGCTGAAACATTGTCTATCTTTAGAAGGATACAACATTTCATCTTGAGGGGAAAGGGTTTTTATCACAAAGGAGCCTTCGAGCAGCTCCAGGAAACTGATTTGATATTTGAGTTGCTCTGCAGACCATCTCTCCCCAGTTTCCACTTGTCCACATCTTGTGCCCCAGCCCCATCTGCTGGCATCTGACTCTATGATCACTTCCGGAACTAAGACAAAACGGCTTTCCCGTTCCAGGAGTCCATATGAGTCAACCTTCTTCACCTCCTGAGACAAGGATATCTGCTCCGAATAGAAAAGACCTTTGCGAAGATGAAGAATGTTTTGACGTTGGTGACCTTGGTATTGGAGAGGGCCTGAAAAAACGGCCTGGATAAAACAAGGTAGGTGGCCTACCCGACAAGCAAGTACCATCAAGAAAATCGAAGGAGCAGACAATGCTTTCCTCAATTCTTTCTTGAGGGCTAGCCTCTTCGTCGGAGTGAGTTTGAGTTGAGCTGACACAGAGTCTATCTGGAAGCCCACAAAGTTTATGTTCTGGGTGAACTCAGGTGAGATTTTCCATTGTTTATGACAAAACTAATTCTTGAAGGAGATAAATTGTCCAAGAAAGATGGAGAAGAACCGATTGCCGCTTTTGGGCCATCATAAGGATATCGTCTAAATAAACTATCAGATCAACTCCTTTCTCTCTGAGCCATTGTACTACTGGATGCATCACCTTGGTGAGGCATCAAGGGACTAAAGATAGTCTGAACGGTACAGCTGAAAATTCGTAATGCTGGTTGTGCCAGAAAAATTGAAGAAATCTTCAATGAGGGGCAAAAATTGGGATTGTCAATAACGCGTCCTGTAGGTCTAGATGCACCATCCAATCCCCTTCTTGTAACAAGTCTCGTAGAAGGTGAATGCCCTCCATCTTGAAATGTCAGTAGACAGTCCAAGAATTGAGTTGGCGGAGTTTGAGTACAAGGCGGGAGTCCCCACTGGGGTGCGGGCAAGCTTGAACTATCACCTTCTTTTGAAGAAGAGATGCTATCTCTTGATCTATAAAAAGATTATTGTTGGAAAAAAAATCCACGCATCCTGGGTAATCAGATGTCAGTTGTGTGCAAACAAGCTCCCTTTGCCCCCTAAAGCAATTCTCCCAGAAGGAATAATTTTTACCTGAATAAGAGCCGTTTTGGTTGGGTTGTCCTCCTCTGGCACTGTCCCTGTTACAGCAGCATCTGCTTTGTCTGTTGCGACAGGCATAGAAATTGGTGGAACCGGACTACCTGGAATGTCCTCTACCTTTGCTGGAATAGTAGCGCCTAGGGGAGGTCTGGTATGAACCAAGGCCTGACACATGACCTCTGAAGCATCCGGCCCTGACAAAAAGGAAACTGTTAAAGGTTTTTTTCATTGATGTCTGGGGCTTATCTAAAGTGGAAAAGGTGGCCACATATTTGGCTAAGCCTTTGACAAACTTGTCTCCAAGCAAGAGACTATTAGCTTATTGACCTGCATCAGAAGGTGCCAATTCAGCCAGTTTAGGGTATATGGAAATGAGTAGGGGTTTGTGCAATTCCGTAAAAATGGCACAGATGGTATTATCAAGCAGGTGTATGGCGCATCATGACCATTCCAAGAGAACATCTGGATCCACCGTGGTATTATTAGATTTTTTCGTCAGTACTGCCAAGTTCAGTAACTTAGTAAGAGGGCCTGATAAATCTAACAGCATATCTTGGCACCCATACGTGGACCTGTTGATACCCTTCTTAGGGTCTTTTGCATATTTCTTGATGAAGTTAGCTGTATTAGGATCAAGCTCTGGGGCGTGTGCTACCTTCCCAGGAATAGAAGGTCTTGGACATTCAGAGTGCAAAGTATTGCGCACCTCCCTTTCAAATCCTTTCCTCAGTCATGACTGGACCTTTTTGGCCACTTCTTGACAAGGAACCCCCTCAGAGGATCTAGGATGAATAATTTCATCAGGTTTGAAATGTAAGTTCTCACTCTGAGGAAGGTAGGACGACTCTCCTGGAAGTTTAGACTTTTGCTTTAGTTTGCGGAACCATAGATTGATTGCCATTGGAGTCAGTAGAGGTTGAATCATCTGTTGTGTGGATCGGCTCGTGGCTTGAGCAGGAAGGTCTCTGGTTTGTGGCAGATTCATAACCATGATCAAGGAGGACAGATTCAATAGTTTTCTCAAAGAGCTCTCTGTGAGAAGGGCCAGGCTCTGATATATTAACACAACAAGATGATGGACGGAGGGCTGAAACTTTTCACTCACCCCCAGTCACAAATCTGGGTTGAACCCATTGTTCTTTTGCTTACCATGCCATGCCTCCCCAGTTTGGACCCAGCCATATGCTAATCAGTTTTTACCCTGCTCCCCTTTGGAAGAGTCCAGCCTTAACTGCCACGCCAGGTCCTCCCTGGACCGGAAACAAGCATCCTGGGACCGGTTTCAGGGTATCACCCCTAATCAGCCAGGCTAGCTTGAATCTAGTGACACTGTGAGCAAGGGACCCACTTCTGGGCATACCCTGGCCCCATCGGGCGTGAGGGGAACCAGGGCAAAAGTGAAGTACCAAATTGCCCAGAGAGCTGAAATTCAGTCAGTCCCAGTGGCAGACGTGCAGGTCTGAGCCGGTTTGTAAACTGCACAACGGTTCACATGGGCAAGCGAGGAGGGAGAAAGAGGACTGCTCCCTCACACTGCAAAGCTTTCTAAATCCTCGCTCGTGCTCCACGCCAACATTCAAAGCGGGATTGGAGTCCTGATACAGATGAGGATAAGAAAGAGCAGAGGAGGTAGGTAGCCCCAAAATTGTGTAGGCCGGGAACCTCAGTATCGTGGTGTTAAAGGCTGCGTCGATGTTGTCTAGGACACGTTCCCAAAATTGGGCCAGTTTTGGGCAGTGGCAAAGGAAATGCAACAAAGTGCCTGCTCCACCGCAGCCTCTTAAGCATGTTTTGGAACGCTCTGGGCTCCAGGAGTGGAGCCGTGCAGGGTTAGGTACCAATAGAAGACTATCTTATACTCCGTTTCAATACTGGTCATATTGTGGGTGGAGTGCTGTTCACTGTGGTAAATGACCTCCCATTCTTGAGTAAAAAAGGGTTCTGCCTAATTCTGCCTCCCATCTAGTCTGTCCCAGGGTTGTAGTTACTGGTGCCCCTTTGCTTATTATGGTATAAAGTTATGTGATAAGACTTTTATCGTCCTTTTTGAGGAAAACCCCTTTTTCAAAAGGCGTAAGGGGTCTCTCTGCATGTGGTCAAACTGAAGGTTACATTACCCATTGTCTTACATCTGGTTGAATGAGATAAGCTCTTTGGCATCAAACAGGCTGCCTATGCGCTTGCAGCCCCCTCCATCCAGCAAATAAATTGTTCAATTTGCAGCCATGGTGTAAAGTCTGGGTCAGACAGGATAGGTGTCATGGGGAGGGAAAATAAGTTTGACCTACTTGAAGACCGAGCTTGTCACTGGGGAGGAATACAATCCTGAGCCCGGTATTTATGGGGGGGGGGCGGGGCAGGACTCTTTCCATATGTGAGAGCCTTCTACTGTCTGTTTCATGAAACATCAGTGTTTCTCTGGAGTTGGGCAACCCCTTTCCACAAGGAAGCAAAGCTGTGAGGCCTGGTAATAGCGTAGGAAGAAGAGCACTGCTAGTACCTCATCTTGCATGGGTCGGTAAAGAAGGTGTGTGTGTAGGCGAGGCTTCTTCCCATCCCAAATATACTTATTAAGGTCTGTTTACACAGAGCACAGGGATTGCACAGGGATTGCAATGATACTCCATTGACCTGCACCACGCCCTGGCTGCACCATAAATGCAGTGGACCTATCTACAGAATATGTTGCTAAATACAAAGCGCCTGAGGGTCTCAAATAGGTATGGCCGGTGGACCCTGTCAAACGCTTTTTCAGCGTTGATCGAGAGGAGGAGGGCCTCTCTCCAGGATCTATGGACCTTATCCATGAGGTGGTTTAGGCGTTTTTGCTGTCCCCACATTTGCGAGCTGGACTGAATCCCGCCTGGTCCGTTTCTATTAGGCTGGGCATTAGAGGGTTAAGGCACTGGACCAAGATGCTTGTAAAGAGTTTGGCATTGACATTCAAAAGGGATATGGTCCTGTAAGACCCGCATAGGGCAGGATCCTGGCCAGGGTTTAGGATTACAAAGATGGAGACATCGAGCATTAGTAAGAGAGCTAGTGTCAGCGAATGAGTTGAAGAAGAGGCATGTAAGCAAAGGAATCATGTCTTGACAGAAAACTTTCTAGACGAGTGGCATAAAACTGACCGGACTAGCACTATGATAATGTTCAGACATGCAATGGCCGAGATGACCTCCTTTGCTCGGATAAGGTTGTCCAACCTTTACAAGTCATGGTATGGAAGGGTAGTAAGCGATATCGACCCAAGGTACTCTGAAGTCTCCCTGTCTTTTACACCTTAAACAAGCTAGGAAAGCATTCTAGAATACCCTCCCCTCTGTTATGAAATCAAACGCTGGCTGTACTTTCTCTGCATCGAAAACACGCATAAAGAGCTGGCCACACTCCCAATGCTTGTTTTGAGGCAGAACTGTACATTCCTCTGATAAGACATTCTCAGCCTTGTGATCTTGTATCTAGACCGCATCCCACAAGATGTGTTCCAGCATGGTGAAGAGAAAAATATGTTTTTACTTGTGCTTCCCTACACCTGCAGCAGGGCACAAAATGAAATCACTCGCACAAAATGGAGTCGATAGTCAAACATGGAGTCGGTGGTTAAATACACAGCATTACACGCCACCCGTTGACCATTGACTCTAATAGCATACTGGTTTAAATTCAATTCTTTTTGATCGTAGTATATTGATTAGATTAGGTATGCATTGTACACAGCAACATATCATTTTAATAACCAGTCCCACCACCCGTTATCTACATCTTGCCTCACCCCCTTCACCAATTCACGTAAGGCTCCTGTGTGAGACTGGATAGATTTCAAATGATCTGATAGGTTAAAACAACACATTCCTTCAAATTCTGAGCAGCCGTGGTCATGCTTTAGAAGCAAGTAGTCAATGGCTGCCCTGTTTTGCAAAGCAGCTTTTCTAGTGCCTCATATATCTAGTAATAGTTCTGTCAAAGCAATAGATGTATGATTAATATTATTAATTATCAAACATGCTAGTTTGTTAATAACTTGAGTATTATAAACAGCTAATGCTGGAATTCCTACCATAGAAACACCTAAGCTTACATATTTTGATCTAGATAATACCTGCAGATTATAATTGCAAATGTTCCACAACCCTGTCCAACTGAGTCTGCACCTGTTCTTGTGTTTCTCCCTGAATCATCACGTCATCAACATTGTGAGACTGCTGCACCCCTGGCATGACAGCTACTTTAGCCAGGTGCTCTGCCACCAGCCGGTGAAAGATAGTGAGGCTGTGTACATACCCAATAGGCAATTTTAAGTATTTAAATTGTCTCCCAAACCACAAACAACTGAATTACTCTTGGTTCTCAGGGGCCAGTGGTATAGTGACAAAAGCATTGGCAATATTAATTGTCTTATCCTATGTCCCTTTGTGTTTTTGTATCCTTTCAATCAAAGTGACGGTGTTGGAGGCTGCTGTGGTCAAAGGGGGTATATATTTATTCAGTTCTCGATAATCAACGGTCATTCTCTAGCTCCTATCAGGTTTGTGCAAGGGCCACAAAGGATTATTCCACGCAGTGGTGACTGGGGCCACCATCCCTGCTTCTACTATATTCTGTATGGTCTTACTTATCTCCTCATGCCCTTCTGGAATTCTGTACTTCTTTAAGTTAAACAACATGGTGGTTGAGTGAACCTTTACTGGGGGTATCTTCAAATGACCCCACCCACTGCTGCCGATGAAATGTATCCCTTCGATCCAAATTGATAACACCAATCATCCAAATATAAAATCATTCCCTTCAAAATATCAGTTCCAAGAATATATTCAAAGAGGGGCACTATTAAGACAGTGTATTCTCTTTTTGGTATTCTTCCTATTTTCATGTAAACACTGGTTTGCACAGTGGGGGTTTCTTTTTCACCAGCTCTGTAATGGTGTAACACTGTCCTTTAAACTTTTTTGGATTTCCAAATATCAAAGAGGCGTCCGCTCCAGTGTCCACGAGGGCCTGGGCCTGGACCTTCCGGACATTTCTGTTTTTCCAGTAAATTTCTAAATCAACATGGGGTCTATTATCCTTGCAAGCCCATCCCTGTACCAGAGTTTGACCTATTTCCTAATCTGATTTAAACCTGTTGACCTTCGCCCAGGTAAAGTCCAGATATATGCTTTCATACCTGTGAGGAGATTCCTCTCCTTCCCTGATCTCCTCAATCATCCAATCAATATTCATATCCTCCTCTTCCTCCTTCACCCTTCCTCCTGAGTCTCTGACTTGTTTGCTCTGACTCACCTGCTTCTTATCATGCTTATTCACCTTTCTCCTCTCCTTTTTGTCCAGCCCTCACTTTCAATACATCTCCCACAGACTCTTGGTGTTCATTCCATCTATCTGTTCTTTCTTGACACCTTCCTTCAACAATGCCATAAACATATCTCTTCTAGTTACTCTATTATTATCTGTGCAGCTTTCACAAAGGGAGGTTCTTTCAGGTTTCATCTGCTCTCCCACCTCACCTTGCTCATTAACTGCCTTAAGTACATCTTTTAAGGGATTACCTGTATGGTTTATTAACAGGGTCATTATCACATGTTTGTCGGCTGAGGGAGCCAACCGAATCATTTTGTTTCACACTGACTGTCAGCGATTCATCCAACAAACGGTGAGCATCGTCCAGAAAAATGGCGGTTTTCATACCCTCTTCCTTAACTCTCTGCAATGCATCTCTTAAGGTAAACAAGGGCTTGTCCTTTTGTGGTCAGTCTGACTTTGTAGGATATTTATGATTACACCCTGTGACTGTTAACTGTAATAGAGTAATTTGATTGTTTCCCTGATAACCCCTAAACTGCTCCTGTACAGTGGGGTCAGTGCTAAGTATACAGAATTTTGGTGCGTCTGCTACATCTAACATCACTCCAGAAGCTCCTGTATCAAATAATCGCACTATCCATGTAAGCAGTGAATCCCCAGGTTTCTGCCAAAATCTGTCTAAGGTGTCATTAATCTCTTGCAGAGTTAAATCCTCCAGGGAGTCCACCACATCCCCCTGAGGGTACTGTGGGCCAGTTTGTATCTTTCATCTGTGTATGGGCTGCGCACGAACCACTTTCCGCTCTTCTGTCTGACCCTGACCAACCACTGTTTTGACAAGACTCTTCTCCAGAGTCAGAAAACTCAGAGGAATCCCAAATATTTCCCTCCTACTCCTCCGGATTCCAGTCTACCCTGTTTGGCAATAGCTAAATTAACCTTCTTCCTATTAAACCTTTATCGTCTCTTCTTGTGTTTATACTGAGCCACACGCACCACGGCGCTCTCAGCTACTGTTTGGTAAGTTTCCAGTTTTTCCAGCAACAATTTATTCTGACATAACACTGTGGAAGTATTTTTGGCTTCCACTTACTATTTTTCCAGCTGTTCACGTTCCTGTTCTAAATTAACACATTTCTTATGCATTTTATGATAAGCAGATAAGAGGAGCCAACGTCTGCGTCCTAAAGTAGTAAGCTCCCTGCCTTTTTCTCCCTCAGCACTTTCTGCAAACAAGTTAATATATTTGCTGGCTCAGCTTCTGCTATACATGCATTCCAATTCTCACACAAACCTGCACATTGTGCCCACCCGTGGGCAAGTATATGATACAGGACTATTTCCAAACAGGTATTTCACTTGGTATCTGGGAAGCTCCCTACGCCTTTTTGCCATACATTTTTCACTTTAATCTTGTACTTTGTATCCTGCAAAGTGACTCCAAAATGTTTTGATCTCACTTAGACTAAGAAGACACAATGGCAAAAGAATGCAACACTCTTAGTCTAATGAATTTATTAAGGCACTTCCCAAATACCAAGTCACACAAATATATGAGAACATGCATATAGCTCAAATTCAGCACAACGTGTATACAAGATGAAAAATATATTTAGTGGTCAAGATTTAAAAAGAAATATGCAATATATCAAAAGAGCTTGAATGCATAAGCTAAATAATCAAGATTTAAAATGCATCACCATGGGGGTAAGCACCATTATCCTCATCCGCCAGACTGGAGGAACCCTTTCATCAGCCACGGCAAGAAACCCCCCTCTCCCTCCCAAATGGAATCAAGCGATCCTGGGCAGGGGGGCCGCTCCCGCCTTAGCACCAAGTCTCCCTCTCTTTTATACCTTAAACAAGTTAGGAGAGCATTCTAGAACACCCTCCCCTCTTTTATGAAATAAAAGGCTGTCTGTACTTTGTCTATGTCAAAAAACACTCAAAAAGAGCTGGCCACACTTCCAATGCTTGTTTTGAGGCAGAACTGTACATTTCTCTGATAAGACATTCTCAGCCTTGTGAACTCGTATCTAGTCTGCATCCCACATGATATGTTCCAGCACGGTGAAAAGAAAAACATGTTTTATGCTTGTGCTGTCCTGCACTTGCAGCAGAGCACAAAATGGAATCACTCGCACATAATGGAGTCGATGGTCAAACATGGAGTCGGTGATTAAATACACTTAGCATTACAAGGCCTCCGTTTTTTGTGCATCTGTGTAGACCACAGTAAATGGGGTGGTACAGATCGCGTGAATGGAGCCTGTGTGTATTTTGGTCCACAGACAATGTGCAAGCATCTTACCAGAGCGGTTTCTCCCTAAGTAGAATTTGTGTTTGAGATGTGCCATGGTGTATTCCGCACGGTCGAGATCTAACCTTTTAAGGAGTAGTCGGGTCTTTTCTAGTTCCCTCCATACTCTAGTGACATTTATGTTTATTCTCATGTTCAAGGACTTTCTGTTCTAAATTTTCATGTTTTTCTCTTCGGTAACGGTTTTCGGCTGCTGAAATAGCAATGAATCTCCCCCTGGGGAACTGATGTCAATGCTTCCCAGATGGAGGCCCGGGGCGTCTCCATGGTGTCATTATTCTGTAGGTAGTCAGTTATCACTTGGCACAGTACTTTGCTAGAGGAGGGATTGCAAAGCAAGCTATCTCTAGGGCACCAGTGTGAGAGCCTGGTCTGGGGAGACCTAAGCCTCATTACCAGGGATTGGGGGAGGTGGGGGCGGATCGGATAGATTTCTATGAGTGATTGAAATGTCATGTACTAATGTCTGAATGACTGGAGTTTCTAAAAAATTAGTCAATCTGGGCATAAGTTTTGTTTGCTACAGAGAAGTAGTTGTAGTATTGTGCCATGGGATATGCTGTGCGTCAGACATCTCTAAACCCACAATTTGCTGACTGGGTTAGGCCATGGGCCAAAAAGGCTCCTGTTTGATTGTAACGTTTTGCAGAGTGGTCGAGGTTTGTGTCCGCCTCTCAGGTGCAGCAGTGATTCCCGCAGTCAGGTGCAACCCAATCACGAATGGGTGAAACCCCACTCCCGTGTTCAGCCATGATGTAGGCCTCACATGCACAAGAAGTGTCTGGCATCAATGACGTGAGTCTGAAAGAGTTAGTTGTTCGTTGTGCAGTTCAATGCACGCTGCAGCTGTTTGAGGATTCAGATCTGTTTAAAAGAATGGTGCAGCAGCGCGGATCATGGTGGGTGTTGAAAGATCGTGAGTCTAACACCGGAGCTGTCTTAAAACCAAATCGCCATCTTGTAGAGCCTGTGTCATCCTAGACAGTTTGTCTGAGGCTACCATCTTCGCCAGACACTTTTTGAAGAATGTGACAGGGTCTGCTCCTTCACCTCCCTCTGGAAAGCCTACTATATGCAAATTGTTGTGGCAGGACTACCCAGTTCCTGAACCTTAACAGTGAGTGAGCAAATTTGACCACTGAGTCTGTTACCAATGGCTGCAGTTTCTTAATCACACTTTAATTCTCAGTAACGCAGTCCTGTAAGCTTGTCTTAATTATCCTGCATCAGGCTTAGTTCAACTACCACAGCATCCACTCTGGCACTCAGATCTTGCCTGCTACTGCCTCTACAATTTTGTCCAGCATAGTATCAGTGTGTTTCGGGGTTCCGGTGACTGCTGAGGTCTCTTGGTCAGGATGAACCATCATGGCTGCACCACGACAGCCCTGCGATTAAAGTCCCATTCTACCCTTTCGTCCCACGGTCAGCTGCCGCTAGCCGGTCGGCCAAGTGGTTTGCTTCAGCCCCTCTGTTCGCATAGCGCCTTTAACAACTTTCAGTTGGGATGCCACAGATCCACCCAACCCCCCTAACATTGTCATCAGGTGTTGTGGCAGGGTGGCCCGAGCAGTCCATGCAGAGTGTTATTGGAAGTATTCAATCATTGTGGTGGGTTGCAGTCCTTCTTTGCAGTGGATCTCCTCTGTGCTGTCTGTGGATCTTTCCGCTTCATGCACCTCTACTCAAAGTCTCAAGGAAGCACTTTCACCTGGGGGGCACGAGCAGTCCCACAGTGCGGCAAGGAAGGTGCTGAACTATCCGTAGTCAAGGGGACCTTTGAAATCCAGTCCATCTACAAAGCGACGCCAGTGAGCTCAGGGGGTAGTTCACTATTATGTTCTCACTGAGTCACTAAGCTTGTGTTTGTGTCACACTTTTTTTTTTTTGATAAAGAGATTTTATTGATTTTGCATGAAACCATAAAGTGTACAACTCAACATGATGCCAACGGGTATTAAACAATTATGGCCGAATCCTAAGACCCCGCTACACATTGTTAAAAAGGAAAATATCGTACACAATCAAGAAACCTAAAAACCTGCCAAGCCCTCCCACTTCCCCCAGATCTTGTTATGTTTATTTACGCAACCTCTGGCCTCATATACAAGTTTCTCTCGTTGCGCACACCAGTCCACTCCCCGTCTCCATTTAGTCAGTGTCTGTGCATTCCTGGCCTTCCACACTGCCATTATATCCCTCTTGGCCACCAGGCATGCCACCCCTAAGGATGTCCGGTCTGCTCTTCGCAGCCCAATGTCTCCCATAACCCCCAGAAGGAGGGGCAACGGCAACCTCTCCACCTCTTCTTGTAGTACCCCAGAGATCTCCTGCACAACCGCTTCCCAATAAGCCGCTATTATCGGGCATACCCATACCATGTGGAAGAAGTCAGCTGTGGGGCTCCCACAACGGGGGCATTCCGCCGAGGGGCGGAGGCCCGCTCTGTGTAGTTTGTTGGGCGTGAGATATGCAGTATGAAGAAAGTAGGTTTGTATTAATCGAAGGCGCGTGGCCATAGTAAGAGAGCGTGGAGCCATCAGAGCTTCTGTCCAGTCCATTTCCTCCATGGGACCCACCCAATCCTCCCACCTTTGGCGAAGTCCTCTTTGGGGGTCCGCCGCGACGGTAGTTAAGGTGCGATATATCTGGGAAACCCCTCCTCTACCCAGGTTTCCCATCAGAGCCTTGGCTTCCATGGGACTATGCTCTGGTATGATGTCCCCTGCTTGTATGTGGACTAGTAGGGCGTGACGCACTTGAAGATACCGGTGGAACTGTGTCTTGTTCAAAGCGTATTGTTTCTGGAGGTCCTGAAAGGATCGCATATGTGACCCTCCCCAGATATCACCCAAAGTAGAGATTCCTATGTTGTCCCAGTTCTGAAAGCCCTCCAGGCCTGCCACATGTACCAGCTGCATCCCGTGCCATAGTGGGGTCTGTTGGGTAAGACGACTCCACCACCCCGTCACTTTCTGAGCCGTCCGCCATCCCAGTAGTACCACTTTGGTCACGTCTGGGACATCTCGGGGGATCGGATTCCCGTATAGGGTGCCGAAGATCCATGGGTAGCCCATTGTCTGTAGTTCTAGTTGATATGCGGGGTCTGTCCACCCACCCCCCACCCAGTCATTAATTACGAGTGTGTGCATCGCTAGGTAGTAATATTGGATATTGGACAAACCCAAGCCCCCGTCGTGTATGTCCCTCTGACATGTTTTAAGCGACAATCGTGCCCGAGTGCCGCCCCATATGAATTGGCGCGCTAAGGAGTCCATCTCCCTGAACCATCTCGTGGGGATGGGCAGTGGAAAGTTCTGCAGGAGGTATAGGAGCCTGGGGAGGATCATCATCTTGTACAGCGCTATTCTGCCGAGTAGATTCAGGGGAAGCGCCTTCAAGCGCAAGAGATCGGCTTTGACTTTCTTTGTTAGTGGCGTGATATTAAGTTCCCACGCCAACTCAGGAAGAAGTGAAATATGTATTCCTAGGTATTTAAAGCTGTTTCTCCAAACTGGGATGTTTCGTTGCCAGTCTATACAGTCTCGAGAACGGTGTAGGGGAATTAGCAAGGACTTGGCCGGGTTCAGGGTCAGTCCTGAGGCTTCTGCGAAAAGTCTCAGGATCTCCAGGACGCGTGGCCCGCTTTTGGGTGGGTTAGAGATATATAGAACATCGTCCGCGTACAATGCCACTCGGTCCTCCAAACCGAGAGGCCAGTGCCAGCCCTCAATCAGTGGATCGCTTCTCAGTAGTATCGCCAAGGGTTCTATTACTAGCACAAAGAGTAGAGGGGATAGCGGGCATCCCTGCCGAGTGCCGCGTCCAATGGGGAACGGGTCGGAGACTACTCCGTTCACCCGGACTCGGGGAGTCGGGTTAGAGTATAGGAGTTTCACTAGTCTCCGGAATTTAGGTCCGAGCCCGTTCTTATGCAGGACCTGTTCGAGGTAAGACCAGTCCACTGTGTCAAAAGCCTTTTCAAAATCAAGTAAAAGTAGTGCCAAGTGCTTGTGTGACAGAGTTTTGTGGTGCGCCAAGGCCAGATGCAACCGCCTGATGCAGTGCCTAGTACTACGGGTAGGCATGAAGCCACACTGGTCAGGGTGCACCAGCGTGGGCATTACCTCCTTCAGTCTGGAGGCAAGGATCGAGGAGAGTGTCTTGATTTCAACATTTAGGAGTGAGATGGGCCGGTACGCAGAGCAGTGTCGTGATGGGGGTTGGGTTTTGGGGATCACTACAATCGTCACTTGGTCAATCTCAGTGGGGAAACGGCCTTGGTTTTCAGCTTCGTCATACATATTAAGTAGGTGGGGACCCAGGATTTCGCTGCATTTACTATATAGTTCTGCTGGGAAGCCATCTGGACCTGGGGTTTTGCCCGTTGCCAGGCTGGATATTGCATTGCTGATCTCTGCGAGGCTAATGGCCTCCTCCAGTCTGTTTCTCGCCTCTGGGGACACCCTAGGAAGGGTAATATCATTTAATAGTGGGGTCTCTCTCTCAATGGCGGGGCGCGGGTGCTTGGCATATAGACGAGTATAGTAGGAGGCGAAGCTATGTGCAATTTCTGCAGATGTTTTAACAAGAGAGCCTGAGTCCTCTAGGATCTCGGGTATAATTCTGTTGGCCATGGGGCGGGTGGCTAGCCAGTGCAGCAGCTTCCCGTTTTTATCCCCCCATCCATAAATTCGGGCTGATGAGGCTCTCCACATGTGTTTGGCGGTCTCCAGCATTATGTGTTTGATATCCTCTCTCACTCTAGTCAGTTGCCTCATGGTAGAGGCCGAAGCCAAGTTTGCGTGCTGGCGTTCCAGTCTTAGGGCCTTGGCTTCCATTTCAGAGATCTGGGAGTTCTGGTCTCGTTCACGGGACCGAAGGGTGTGCTTGGCGTGCCCTCTAAGAGTGGCCTTACCAGCGGCCCATATTATTCCTGGGGATCGAACCGAACCTACGTTTAATTCAAAGTATTGACTAAGGTGACTCCAGAGCTTCTGCGTGTAATCTGTTGGGTGTGGTCTACTCCGCCCAGTCGGATATGTATTGGCGCATGGTCCGAGACCCCTCGAGGGAGAATCTCCGCCCCCGCAACGTTTAAGAAGTCCAGGGCTGGCATAAACACAAGGTCTATTCTGGATTGCGTCTGGTGGGCCGCCGATGTGTGTGTGTGTATTGGCGCTCTCTGGGGTGCCAGGTGCGCCACACCTCGCACAAGCCGAGGCTCTCTGCCCAGCTGCTTAGGGTTGAAGCCCTCTTAGATCTACTGGTGGTGATCTCCCCAGATACGTCGAGAACTGGGTCAAGAACCGCGTTGAAGTCGCCTCCCAGTAGGGTGGTTCCTTGGGGAAGTCCTGAAGTCACTCGGTGGAGCGAAAGTAGGAAGGTGTCAAGACCCCCTGGAGGGGCATAGGCGCATACAAGATTTAGCGGGTGTCCCTGAAGAGTCCCCGTGACCACTACGAATCTACCCTGCAGGTCGGACTGTGTGGCTGTGATCACCATAGGTAGAGATCGGTGAAGTAGGATGGCCACCCCTCTAGAGCCTCTGGAGAATCCCGCGTGATACACTCTATCATATCCTCTTCGCGCAAGCATTGGGCATCTGGACCCAAGGAGGTGGGTCTCCTGCAGGAGGACCACGGAGGGGGAGTATCTACGGAGAGTGTGGAATACGGCTGACCTCTTGATCTTGTCTAATAGGCCGTTTACATTCCAGGAAAGGACCTGGGTCATTGAGGGCCAAGCGTGGGATGTGCAGGTGCTATACAAGGTTTAGTGTGCGGGTGTGAGCCTAGGGACGACCATTTCAAACAATTCGGTGGAATCTTAAGATTACAAACCAGGCTAACTAACTTATAGCCCTTTAAAACTAAATCAAACTTCCTCCACCCCCCAAAAAAAAAACCTCCCCATACTCCCACCCCGGAAGCATCTTTCGCCCGAATACCCAACTGGAACCTGACAGCCAATAGAGCTGTCATTGGGGTGGAGTGGTGGACCCCTCCTTTCCTTCGGATCAGTTGCAATTAACGGTCACAAATCGAGCATCCGACACCATACATTAGGAAGTCTCCGGTGTCGTCAATGGCAGTCCCACCGGGGCCTGCCCGAGCACACCAAGTGCGGCCTGTCTCCCCCGCGTCTAGCGAAGGCATTGCACATACCCTGTCAGCCGAGCATCGGGGATTGACTTAGGAGACCGTCCTCTGCCACCTGGGCCGGTGTCTGAGGCCCCGGGAGAGCATCAGAAGCACCCTCAGTCTGTGGGTCCGAGTCTTGGGCCGCCTCATTGTCTGCAGGAGTGTTCAGGTCTTTCCGCCTGCCTCTCCGGGATCTGGTGCGCCGCCGGCTCCTCCGGGGCCCCTCTGAAGAGGAGGGTTCGACACATGGGGCTTTCCCGGTAGATCCTGGGGGACCTTTTCGGGCCCCGATGCCCTCTTCCATCAGCCAGTCCCATGCCTCCTCTGGTGATTCGAAGAAGTATGCTTTCCCAGCCATGAGAACTTTGAGGCGTGCGGGGAAGAGGAGCATGTACGAGAGTTGCATTGCCCTGAGTTTTTGTTTAACAAGCTCATATGACCTGCGGCGGGTTTGAACCTCTCTGGTGTAGTCCGGAAAGATTAGGATTTTGTGATTTTCCCATTGAAGCTCTTCCAGTCTCCTCGCTTCTTTAAGGATATTATCTCTGTCTTTAAAATTGAGAAATCGTGCGATCATTGGGCGCTTCGGGCCGCCCGGAGGGGGGCGAGGTGCGAGCGCCCTGTGGGCTCGTTCAACTGTGAACAAAGGCGAGAGGGATTGGTCCGGCATCCACATTTTGATCCATCTCTCTAGAAACTCGGAGGCCTTGTCATCCTCTATGCCCTCGGGGAAACCGATGAAGCGTAAGTTGTTGCGTCTTGCCCGGTTTTCAGCATCTTCTGCACGACGGTGAAGCTCGCTGTATCGAGTCTGCAGCTGAGCCACTTTGGTTTTGAGGTCAGACAAATCTTTTTCATTCTGAGAAACTCGGGATTCCACCTCCGTGATTCGGTTTACTGCATTTCTAAGGTCTTGTCTGATGAGGCCCATATCCACGCGCACTTCTCCGATTTTGGTTTCCACGGCCGTCTGCGATGATTGGATAGCTTGGAGGATGGCGCTCACTCCGTCTGGGGCCAGACCCCCGCTAGCTGTGTCTCCCCCTCCCCGTTGGCCCGTCGTCGTCGTCGTGAACTGATCGATTTTTTGCTGGGAGGGTGGAGGTTGTTTGTTCGCCTTGTCCTTTCCCATCGTGGCGCCTGGGGTGAGGGTCGAGTGCATCGCGCTCTCCGTACTATGTTTTCAAGCCCAAGATTTCAGTTTGTCTTCAAGTATCTTGGACCAGGGAATGTTTTACCGCGTTGCTCCGCGCAGGGACGGTAGGATGCCACTGCCTCAATGGCGTCCCCTAATATCTTTTACTCTCCCTTGGGCTCTGTGGAAGTGTCTCTTACTGGCACCTTTGGAGGGCCGGGTCATTGGCTCTCATCCGGTGCTCACCCCCTCGTCCCCTCTGCTCAGATGGGAGGGACTCGCCATAGACCAGGGCCCAAGTCACCCCATACACAGGATCTAGTATTTCAGTGGAAGGTCCCGTCTCGCCACACGTTGGCCTCTGGTTTCCAGATCTGTTTCGACAAGGGTCAATTTTCTATTGTTCAAGGCCTTAAATTTCAGGCTGTTCTGGGATGTGTTCCTCCACTACTCGGATCTTGGTCTGCTCCTATCTCTTGCTGTGGGCCTTGGCGAGCCCCCTCTGGGTGAAGGTCTGAAGGGGAGCCGGAGGTGGGCCACCGCGTGTCCCCTTCGCTGTGACAGAGACTGGAGAGGGGGGTATCACAGATCACCGACCCCCCCCCTTTCCTCCTTCTCTCTTGGGCCTTTGAGGTGTGTCTTTGTCTTCCTGGGGGTCCCCGCCCGACTCCCAGCGGGGTCGTGGTCCCTCGCGCGGCCCCAGCCGCTATTACGTGTCAGAGGGGGGCTGCGGGGGGAAGGGCATCAGCCGCGGTGGCGGTCTTCTCGTCTTCGCCTGGCCGCTTCACCTCCGTTTCGCGGGCCCGGCAGGACAAATGGGGGGTCTCGGCCCCTCTGCCCGTTCCTGCGGGACAGCACACAGGGCAGGGCCACTCACCCGGCGCTCTCCCCCTCTGCCGGGGTTTCACTGGCCTACCGGCTACAGGGATCCGCGGGGGAAGGGCATCAGCTGCGGCGGCAAGCTTCCTGTCCCCGCCCGGCCGCTTCACCTCCGTCTCGCGGGCACGGCTGGACAAATGGGGGGGTCTCGGCCTCCCGGCCTGTACCAGTGGGGCAGAGCACCGGGGCAGGGCCGCTCACCCGGCACTCTCCCTCTCGGCCAGGGTTTCATAGGCCTTCAGGCCACAGGGATCCATCGTCGGGGCCCGGTCCAGGCTCCCCAGGGGCTCTCGCCGTTCCCTCAATCCGCCTCGTTCGCCATCAGCAATGCGATCGGCCCGATCTCATCCCAGCCGGGTGCGTCGCGTAGTGGTCGCCATCTTCTTTTCCCTTCCCGGGATCGGCCGGATCTCCGCACGAGCGTGGGATGCAGGATCCTCGTTCGTTAGCCGTATACGACTCCCTATGAGACCCAGGGTCACAGGGGAGCCCGAATCGGCGTCTTTCTGCTCAATTGGACCGCGTTGGCTATGGGCGGATGACGGAGGGGTCCAGAGCACTCTCAGAGTGCGACTGCCATCTTGACGCCCGAAGCCACGCCCGTTTGTGTCACACTTAGTCTCACTCAGAGTGGGCTGTTGGCATAGGCAGATAAAATACTGTAGTGAGCAGATGCTAGCAGGTTAGGCATTCTGGGGGCCTCTAATTGAAGGGGTATTGTGACTTGTTAACATTGTTCCTCCATCAGGGCCTACCATGAGCTTAGTGCAGGTGTAATGTGGCTACCAGCATGATGCCCCCTGCATCATAATTCTCACTCATCCTGCTTCAGAGGTTATGCGGAAGCAAGTGCTAACTCAGCTACAAGAAAGTTCCTCATATTTTGCTGCAATCTGTGCATGCGCCTCAGCAACATTTACAAGCTCCGCCGGGTGTCCCACACCAGCAGCTTCAGAAGCCACAGCCACTGGTGCACACCACAAGGTCTGGGTGACTACAGCACCCAATTCAGTCTCCATGAGAGGGTAGGGGTCGGGCTTTCATGCGTCCTCTGTGGAGGTAAGACCCACTCCGCTGCAATCCCCATGTTCTTAAGGCCGGCACACCACCTCTCAGGTGCAGTGATGATTCTCACAGTCAGGCACGACCCAATCTCGAATGGGGAGGGGAAGCCGCACGCCCGCGCTCAGCTACGATGTAGGTCCCGCAGGCTCGAGAAGTGTCTGGCACCAATGACGGGTGTCCGACGGGGTAAGCTGTTCATTGTGCGGTTCAATGCGCACTGCAGCTGCTTGCAGATTCAGATCTGTTTAAAGGAATGGTGCAGCAGGTGTTGAAAGATCGTGAGCCTAACACTGGAGCCATCTTAAAACTAGACCGCCATCTTGCAGATCCTGGACCTCCCCCCCACAAGTGGTTGATTATTAGCTTACACGTGCTGTTTGGGTTTTTTCCATTTCACACTGGCCCACATCTATGCCCTTAACGAAGGCCAAGGTGCCCTCAAACCCATACTTCAATCCCCGGATGCTGTTATTCCGATTGGGGGGGATGGTACATGAACCTTGTAAGGTACACAGGCCTCCACCACTCTGCACAATGCAGTCAAACAGGAGCCTTTTCGGCCCATGGCCTAACCTGGTTAGCGGATTGTGGGTTGGGAGATGTCTGGCGCACAGAGTATCCCACACTTTCTGGTGGATCACGTTCATTGTGTCCTGGCACAGTGACCATCAACAGGAGCGCCTCCCCAACCTGTAGTGGCTCTAATTATGAACTACAGAGGCAAGGAGGTTTTTGCTACAGGTGTCACGCACAGGAGCCCCATACCATTACAAAAATTTCCATATCTTTATTTTGCCAGATTATACACCATCTGTGCAATGCCGTGGAGCCTCCTTTCTAAGGGTAAAGTGCAAGCTGCGGCAGGCCAGACTAACCTATCCATTTTTCTACCCAGTTAAGCTTAAAGAAATGGTGGGTGGCATTAATTATTTCTTCACAGAACCAGCAGATGCATGGGACTGGGTGGAGCAGCGCTGCTATGATCCTCTGTTCCATCATCACTGACACAATGATCACACCCAGCTCAACGTGTCATCCTAGAAACACCTCCCGGCAGGCCTGAGGCACCTTGATCCAGGGAGCGCTGACCCCAGAGCAGGCAAGAGAAGAACAGACACAGTCTCTGTTGCTGCAAGTGCGATGTGGAGGAATCGTAGGCCCTCACAGCCCAGAGTCTGGAGACCAGAGCCTCAAACACAAAGGGCCTCATTCTGACTTTGGCGGGCGGCGGAGGCCGCCCGCCAAAGTACCGCCGTCAGAATACCGCTGCGCGGTCAAAAGACCGCCGCGGTAATTCTGAGTTTCCCGCTGGGCTGGCGGGCGACCGCCAGAAGGCCGCCCGCCAGCCCAGGGGGAAACCCCCTTCCACAAGGATGCCGGCTCCGAATGGAGCCGGCGGAGTGGAAAGGGTGCGACGGGTGCAGTTGCACCCGTCGCGATTTTCAGTGTCTGCTATGCAGACACTGAAAATCTTGGTGGGGCCCTGTTAGGGGCCGCCTGCAGTGCCCATGCCATTGGCATGGGCACTGCAGGGGCACCCAGGGGCCCCACGACACCCGTTACCGCCAACCAGGTTCTGGCGGTCAAAACCGCCAGAACCAGGCTGGCGGTAAGGGGGTCGGAATCCCCATGGCGGCGCTGCCTGCAGCGCCGCCATGGAGGATTCCTCAGGCCTGGAGAAAACCAGCGGGAAACCGCCGGTTTCCCTTTTCTGACCGCGGCTTTACCGCCGCGGTCAGAATAGGCCTGGATGCACCGCCAGCCTGTTGGCGGTGCATCCGCGGTCCCCGGCCCTGGCGGTCCATGACCGCCAGGGTCGTAATGACCCCCAAAGTCTTATCATTCTACAAGTAGTAAGTCCTCGATGATACTCTCAGAAGTAACACCACAGAGGGCAGACAGCTGGTTGTGAAGGACTGGAAGAGACCCAATATGATCCTTTTATTCAAAGGTGCTTGCAGCCGGATGGGAGCCCAGAGTGTGGCTTGCGGACACTGACCACATTAGTACTATGCTTCTGGTAGACACTGAGAAGACATGAGTATCCCACACCAGTGTACTGTTAGCCACGATGTAGCCAGTATACCAGCCCAGAAACAACACAGGCTATTATGAAGCTGGCTCTTCCTCCGTGCTGCTCCTGGGTGTTCTATGTACTATCCTACGTAATGTTAGAAGTACCCAATGTATGGGACTGTTTATGCACTGTTTGGGCGACCTTGTGTTTTGTGGATGCTCTGGGAAGGCAGTTGAGAGTTCTGGTTTTGCAATTTATAAAGTCATGTACTGGTACAGGGTACTGTTTTGTTTTTTCACGTGCTGCTTCATGCAGGGATTGGTATGCGGGAATGATTGTGCAAATCACTGCTAGAAGCTATGCTTGCGTTATGCCAGTTCCAACTAATGGTAAGAGTTAGCATATTGACGTGGAATATCCATGGAATGGGCACGACATGCAGTGCAACAAAACATCTGAGGGGTTCATAGATAGCACTACTTCAGAAGTATCGTGGGTGAGGAGGACACTAGGTTACAGAAATGCTGGCAAGGTCAATGTTACTGCACTACTTGTTCCGGGTTTGCTAGGGGAGCTGTCATAGGGTCAGGCCATGAGTCCCCTTTCGCTGTGTGACAGCAGAGATAGACCCTGAGGGCCGCTATGCACTAGCTGAGGGGAAATTAGACGGCATGCCTATCCTATTGTGGAGTATATATGCACCCAACATAGCAAAACCAACCTTTTTGTCCTGCCTCTCAGAGACACTTACAGATTGGGCACACATACTGTGGATAGTTAGTGGAGACTTCAGTTGTGTGCTAGAAATCCACTGAGACCACTCTTATCCTCCTCTGCCAACCTCCCTGGTGGTGACTGCCGCTGCACACCTGTCTCAGTGCGTAGCTTACTGGCCCTTAATTGATTGCTGGCAATCGCTCCACCCTACTGCCCGAAAATACTAATATTCAACCCCTCATGACTTGCAGGTAAGGACCAAATACTCTGCGACACAGCTACAAGATCTCAGGCAAGGGGCACGGAGTATCTGTAAAAAAAACCTTTTCTGATCACAACGACTCACAGATATAGTTTGAATGGGGTCTATCCTTGTATCGCCCACTGTATATGCTGGGGTTGGATTACAAGATTCTAATTCAGAGCAGGTTGTTTATATGAATTTATGCCATGATTGGTCCATACCGACCGAATGGTTTCACACCTTGGCGGTCCACCACTCTCAATATTCGGTGCCTGTACAGGGTGATGGAGCTCACGCCGGTTCAGTGGCCATATGTGGCATGCATCCTGCTGGACTTGGAGAAAGCTTTTGACACCATCGACTGGGACTATTTGTTCTCTGTACTGACCAAGATGAGTATTATAGGCAGACTGCAAAGACTTAACCGGTTAATTTACTCAGAGAGTATCACCAGAGTAAAAATCGGCCACTGTATATCACAACTCTTTCCTGTAAATAGGGGCACGCAGCAAGGTTGTTCCCTGTCCTCACTACTTTTCACCCTGCGATGGAACCACGCACACAGCAGCTTCAGCACAGCGGCCAAAACTGGGGAATTCCGCTGAACGGAGAGATGCATGTCGCTTTGTTATACGCAATGATGTTCTGATTTATATCCATGATATCCAAGAGGGTATAACTGACATTCACAACATCTTACAGGCCTTCCAAGATGCTTCAGAGTAAATTGGACAAAGTTCTGTTTATATCCCTTTAATTCACACTGTCCTCCACAGCAGTTCACAGTAGACAAACAGCCTTTACGTTGGGAGGCACATACATTTTGATATTTGGGGGTACACATATATCACGAGACACAGGAATTGATAGATGGCAACCTCACCAAGACCCTTACATTGCTGCACCCCCAAATGGTGTTTTGGAGTATTTACTACTTTTGGTACAAGATAGGGTGTCTATCGAAAATGGTGACACTCCCTCATCTATTGTACTACTTCCATAATCTTCTAGTACACATCCCTGGGTCCACGTTTCACACACTGCATTCCGCCCCGGGTAGCTTTTTCTGGAACAAGGGGAGACAGCGGGTGGCGCTTTCCAGGCTACAGCTGCCCACAGATAGAGGAGGCCTAGGAGACCCAAATGTTGCACACTATTATTTAGCACTATTATTTAGCGGCACAATTCCAATGACTGGCTTCCTGAGAAATTAGGACTACTCACCCTGAGCAGACACTGAGTATGGTTCATCAGACTTTTCTCACTCACGCACGACCTTCAGGAGACACCATTAGGCTAATGAAGGTGGCACGTTTCTGCTTCCACTGTAGTCTTGGGCTAATGCCACAAGTTCCCCCATACTCTCCTGAAATACCCGTAAGTTCCATCGCCCCATTCACTGACTTGATCAGGAGCAAAGGTATGGTGGTATGGGACGATGCAGGAGGACCCTATTTGGACCCTAATTGGGGACCCTCTTTCAGGACGTAGTGTTCATACCTTACAACAGATTACAGGGTGAGAACGGATTATCAGGTGGTCACTTTCTGACTTATGTCTGATTAGTGGCAGAGCTGGGCAGGCTATTGCACATCACAGACACAGAACCAGATCAACACCCACTTGTACATACCCTGTATATCATGGGCAGAAGCCATAGATTCATCATGTGGTTTGTCCGAGCCCTAGCATACACTACACAAGACTCTTTAGCTGCAGTTTGCTCCAACTGGGAAACCAACATGGGCAGAGAACTTACACAGAAAGAATGGTATAGAGCACTCCTAAACCCTAGAAAGCTGTCAAGAAATGCCAAATTTCAATACATACAACACACCATCTTACACTGAGCATATCTCACTCCTAAAGCACTTCACCAGATGTTTGGCTCACCAGTTGGCTGCCCACGCTGCCACCAAGCAGAAGCAGATATGATACACATGTTTTGTTGCTGCCCATCAGCCACTGGATTGTGGAACGCTGTTTCTGAAGCACTGACGGAGGTGACTGGTCGCATAGACATCTGCACGATAGAGGGCTTGTTACTAGGTCTATTCAAATGCTTGTCGACCGCAATAGCTGTGAATCGTTTTATTGACCTTGCACTACTGAGGGCCCGAAGACTCATTGCCATGTATTGGAAGGCTCAGGTATCGACAGACGTCAAGCATTGTTGTGTGGCAACGATAAAGTGGAGTAGAGCGGAAGCACCTACTCCCCACTGCAGGAGACTGGGAAACACTATTGCAGGGACTCCATACATAAAAAGAAGGGCTAGCTGATTGGAAATGGGTACGCAATGGCACCTACACCAGTATCCCTGAAAGCTTGGACTTGATCTTACTCCTCCCACACCAATGTAAATTATAGGGCTCCCCTCCAAAAGAATATACTAGGTCATTTGCTGATAGACATATCGTTCTATATCCAACTGTAGTGACTCTGCTGTGTGTGTAGCAGCATGCTGCATACAGGTAGGAGGTTAGAGATTACTTAGAAAGATGCCTAATGTTGGTGCAATTTATATTGTGTTGATACCACTGCATGACTAGTTTGTACACAGTGTCCTAATGTTTGGTTGTAAGATCTGAACCAAAAGATTCCTGTTGACACCACCATTCTGTAATGCAGTTCTAGAGGCAAGTATATATCCCTTGTATGTATGCTGCACTAACGTTATTACAATTGCTTTACACTTGTCACTATGATGAAAACTAATAAAGTTGGTCAAGAAAAATACTCGACTACTGTGCTCCACAACCTTAGTGAGAATTTCGCCTTTAAAGCCTTGGGATAAGGGCTCGGCACCCTGTACCCCCATTCCGTAGAGGTAGTTGAGATTTTATTTATTGACATCTCTAGTGAGTAGGTGGGTGTCTTATAAGAGGCATATATCACTGGCTGAGCTTTCAAGAAGTGGGGGGATAGTTGATCGTTTGGAAGGGTTATTAAGGCCTCAACACTGAGGCTTGTTACTTTAATATCTAAGAAAGTAGGCAGGAGTATGGTATGGTGTTGTGGCAGATTGGTTAGGGCCCACATTTGGGCTGAGTGTGGGTGACCTGTTGCTCTAGTAGGTAGTACATCCCAGTCATGAAGACTGAAAGAAGTTAAAGAGCGTGAAGGAATACCAACAACAAAAACAATCCCCACAACAAACAAACAATCAAACAATAAACATGTAGAGTCCATTGGGAACAGCAGGAACTGTGTTGGGCTTAGAACACCAGACAGGCAAGTACTGGAAGAAGTCAATACCCTCCGCCGCCACAGGCCAAGGTGAAAGGAGGATGGCTGGGCTTAGAGTGTGTTATGGGGACGCCGTTTAGGAAGCCGGTGCAAGACAAGAGGCGGCTTTGCCTGTCCCAGAGGATAGACTCTCCAGCACTGCCTAGCGTTCCTGAGCCCGCTCCTTCACTCCCTTAACCCTATAGGAGGATGTTTCTTGTGTTTGCTAGATTTCTGCCATTGTGAAGGCCTGGGTGGGGAGGCCCATGGGGAGCTGGGTGCTGAGCAAGGGGGTGAGTCGTCTGAGATGGAGAAGAAACGGCAGACATCTTTAAGTGTCTTCAGCTGGTGGAGCTGTCCTCATAGAAAGACCAGCCTGAAAGGGTACCCCACCTGTATGAAACGTCCTTGGAGCGTAGGAAATCTGTGATGTGCTTGAAATCCCTGAGATGCAGAAGGGTGTGAAGGGGAAGCCTGAAAGAGTCCCATTGTGTGACCTCGAAAATTAATAGGTTGTTTGGATCTGGCCTTTTTTAATATATCCCCTTTAGTTTCAAAATCATGGACACAAAATCATGGTCTGCCGTTGGGTCCATCAGGCCGACCGCCTCTGCGTCCCCTATCCTGTTAAATACCAGCAATGCTCTGCCAGTCCAGAATGAAGCCAAACAGTGCTTGGGTGCAGTACTGTATGACTGAGCCTTCCGATCCCACAGGGACACCCCTAAGATGGATGTTATTGTGGCACAAGTAGTTTTTGAGGTCCTCTGCCTGGGCCCTGAGGTCTTTGTGTTGCCTGCAGAGCTGGATGCAGCATCTCCACTTCCTCACCCCGCATGGTTTTGTTGTCTTCCAGAGAAGAAACCCACTCGCCAACGAAGGAAAGGGCTTGGCTCAGCTCTTGTATATCTCGAGATAAGTCTTCTTTAAGATCTTGGAGATCCGTTTTCAAAGAATCTAAGAGGAAGGCCAGGAAGCCTTGGGTCATTGGTGTCAGGTCCAGGTCAGATGAATCTCTCGGGCCCGGCTGCAAGAGTGACGGTGGGGTTACTGCAGGTCTTTGACAATGGATGAGGTGGAGCAGGTGAGCATCTCCCTCACCGAGGGATCCTGAAATGGTCGCAGAAGGGCAGGAGTGAAAGTCTGCCTTAGGAGCTAGGGGGTCCCTCGTGTCTCTACAGAGGACTGCAGTGAGGCCCCTATGTATAGGGCTGGAAGTTGCCAGAGCTGTCCAATCCAGTGTTATACCTAAACTCCGTGTGGGGGCGGCTGCAGCCCTGATATGCGCTGCTTCGTGGTTGCCCAGCCAAGCTGCCAGCAGTACCCAGGGCCCTCACCACCCGGCCCTCCGCGTGCGTCAACGCTTTATTACCTTGCCCTCGGAGTACCACCCTTTTCCAGGTGCGAGGGCTGTCCGGTTGCGTGCTAAGGGTCCTGGCCTCTGAGGGGGGATGGAGGGAGGGGGTGGCACAAAGACAAGGAGCCACCAGTGCTCCCCTTCGGTCCCAGCACAGTGGATCTTCTGTGTAGAGCTCTGCAGATGCACCCTAGCCTCACAGGGGCCTGCCCCTCCCGCCATTACAAGCGCAGTGGGGTTTGGGGGCCCCCTATTGGACCCTTGCTGAACATGTGAGTCACCTTAGCAGGGGATGGTGGTTTGGGAGGTGCTCTCAAAGGTCCTCACACTGGGGTTCAAGCAGTAGTGCTGGGGTGTACACCTCTCCTGTAGCGCTGCACCCCCCAGGGATCTTGCTGCTTGTTGGGGCCCCCTGACTCACCCTGTTGTCGTGGGCTGCTTCAGGGTTTTGCCACTGTGGTGAGAGGCAGTTAGGTTGTAATGTCCGGTATGGGGGAGGGGGGGGGGAGAGAGGGGGCTGTGCGGGCTTCCATGGGCCGATTGGGACTCTCCACTCTACGTGGGTCAGAGAACAGGTCCCAGCTCTCATGTGGGAGCCACACTCCCGGCTCACTTCATCTTGCCAGCCACACCGGGTTACCATTTTTCTGTTCAGCAGAGTGTTCGTACGCTCAGGAAGACGAGCTGACTTTGCAGGTACCAGCGAGCAAGGTCGGTGGGGTCTAGGGTGACCACCCGTCCGTAAATTTCATGGACTGTCCGTAATTTCGCCCTGCTGTCCGTTGTCCGTGATGAAAGCTTTAACGGATGGCATTTGTCCGTAATTTTAGCCTTTCACCTTAAGGGCAACGGAGGCAGGGCGAAATTAGGGGCAGAGGAGTTTCCCCAGCTGGGCTGGAAGGCAGGGGGTCTCCTGTGCTCTGAGGGAGGGAGGGGCAGACAGATAAGAAAAGGCCTTCTTGCCAGGGGGTCTCCTTCCCTAAAGACATGCAAATGTGGGCAACTGGTAAATCTGCAAATACAAAGGGGCTTGAAAACCTGCATTGACTTTACTAAAAGGAGTCACTTGAAGTTTTCTGGTGGCAAAGATATTTCTTTCAGAGAGGTATTGTAATGGTGTTCCAAGGTGAGCTGTGGAGTGGTTTTAATGTAGTGTTATACAGTTTATACCTAGTGCAAAAAAAATGTATATTATTCAAATCTGTATTTGAGAAGCACTTTTTTTTTATTTATCCAAAATGTATTTGCGCATTTTGTAGCAGCTTTTATTATGATGTAATTGTATTTTTTACAGTTCTTTCAGGTACTTCGGTACCTCATAGTACTAACAAACATTGACAAAGCAATAGGTCTCATCTACGAAAGAGTTACTGGCTTTGCTAATGTGTTTTAGCCATTAGCCATGTTATACACCAGAGTAGCTGCTGTTCAGCATGGCTTAAAGCTAGTGGCATAGTGGTGTGGAGTGGAGTAGAGTAGCATAGGAGCAGTGGCGTAGAGCCCAGTGGTGCAAAGTACAGTGCAGTGGGGTACAGTGCAGTTGTTTGGAGTGCGTTAGCGTAGAGTGCAGTGGTTTAGAGTGCAGTGGCATGGGACAGAGTAGAGTGGCATAGAGTGCAGTGGAGTAGAGTGGCATACAATAGAGTGGCAGAGAGAGCAGTAGTGTAGAGTGGTGCAGTGGCATAGATTGCAGAGTAGACTCACGTTGCAACGAGTGCCGTGGTGTAGTGTAGAGTGGTGCAGAGTAGGGCAAAGTGCTGTAGAGTGGAGTGATGCAGAGTAGAGTGGCATAGAGTGCAGTGGCATAGAATGCAGTTGTACATAGTACATTGGTGTATAGTACGGTGGTGGAGAGTGCAACACTGCAGAGTAGAGTGTCAGTGCAGTGATGTAGAGTGGAGTAGAGTGGCACAGAGCAGTGGCGTAGAGTACAGTGGTACAGAGTAGAGGGCAGTGGCGTACAGTGCAGTTGTTTAGAGTGCATTGGCGCAGAGTGCAGTGGCATAGAGTGGCATGGGGTAGAGTGCAGTGGAGTAGAGTGGCATACAATAGAGTAGCAGAGAGTGCAGTAATGCAGAGTGGTGCAGTGTCAGAGTGCAGAGTAGACTCATGTGGCATAGAGTGTAGTGGTGTAGAATGGTGCAGAGTGGAGTATAGTAGAGTGGTGTTGAGTATAGTGCCTAGAGTGCAGTGGCATAGAGAGAGTGGTGTAGAGTGCAGAGCTGCAGAGTAGAGTGTCAGTGCAGTGGTGTAGAGTGGTACAGAGAACAGTGGCATAGAGTACAGTGGTGCAGAGTAAAGGGTAGTGCAGTTGTTTAGAGTGCACTGGTGTAGAGTGCAGTTGCATAGAGTGGCATTGGGCAGAGTAGAGTGGCATAGAATGCAGTGGAATAGAGTATATTGGTGCAAAATACAGTAGTACAGAGCAGAGTGGTGTAGATTATAGTGGCGGCCAGAGCAGTGTTGCAGAGTGTCAGCTTGCAGTGGTGTATAGTGCAGTGGTCAGAGTGGTATAGAGTACAGTGGCGTAGAATAGATTGTTTCAGAGTAGAGTGCAGTTGCATAGAGTGGAGAGGTGCAGGGTAGAGTGCAGTGGCATAGAATGCAGTGACACAGAGTGCAGTGGCATAAAGTAGATTATTTCACAGTAGAGTGAGGTGGCTTAGAGTGAGAGGTGCAGGTTAGAGTGGAGTTGCATAAAGTGGCATAGAGTGTGATGGCATAGAGTAAAGTAGTGTAGAGTACCGTGGCATAGAGTGCAGAGGTGCAGAGTAGATTAGAATGATGTACAGTGTATTGATGTAGAGTGCAGGGGCATAGAGTTGAGTGTTACAGAGTAAAGTGCAGTAGCATAGAGTGTATTAGCTTAGAGTGCAGTGGCATACAGTGGAGCGTTGCAGAGTGGCAGAGAGTGGAGTTGTGCGGATTAGATTGGTGTTGCCTAGACTGGAGTGGTATGGTGTGCAGGCGAGCAGAGCGCAGTTGTGTAGAGAGGCGTAAAGTGCAGTGGCTTAGAGTAGAGTAGTACAGAGTAGAGTAGAGAGGCATAGTGTGAAGTAGCATAGAGAGCAGTGGCATAATGTGGAGTGGTTCCGAATAGAGAAGAGTGCAGTGGCATGGAGTGGCGTAAAGCAGAGTGATACAGAATAGGGTGCAGTGGTGTGGAGTGGTGCAGAGCAGAGTGGAGTGGAGCATGCATGGTGTGGTAACACACTGCCATTACAGACAACACATTTTTGATTGAAATGACCATTACATTTGCACAGATATACAGTTTTTCAAATCAAACTATATTGTGCACAGACGATGATGTGTGGAAATTGCATCACCTAATGCAATGATTTGTTTTAATCATGTAAAGGTATTTGTTTCCAGCACAGTTCAGAATTAACAAAAATGTGCTTGATTTGTACTTTCAATTCTGAAGTCTATTTAAATGTTGTCATGTGATAGAAAAAACTCTTTCCTAACCCCAGTATCCAGCAAGATTGTTGCATAAATCCTCTCACTTTGAAGTCAGAGAAAGGAAAGTAAACACTAAGTTCCCATCGAAGACAGAGCCTGACATTTGACTTTGTTCTTTAAATGTACAGCAAATATGATAAGATAAGAACAAGATTTACAGGCCTGTTTACAGAAAGGGAGCACTCGGCAGGATACTGTAAATAAGGTTTTGGCAAGGGAAGGGACGAATTCAATCTGCATAGCCTAAAACAAATAAAGCCAGCAAATTGAAAGCAACAAATTGTGAGTTACAAACCACAAGGCCAATGGCAAGCAACGGGCAGAATGCATTAACAAGGAAGCACTATGAATTTACTTAAAGTGACAGCTGTGGGATACTTTGTGGAGAAAGTCCAGTATTTTAGTCCATATCTTGCAAAGGTTTGGCTACATCAATCACCCAGGTAGTATGACAAGAAGACCTGGAGTGGTTTCCATGTTGCAGGATAGGTCTGTACACCCATTCCATCAGTTTGCCACCATTTCCTATGGTACAGAGCTTCTGGCACACCTCTTGTAGGGTTAGTGCTAGGTAGCAGACATGAAATAGGGCATTTCATGATTATTTAAGGTGGTTGTAAGTAAGGAGTTGACCGGGGTGAAGATGGTAGTCTGCCACAAGGGTTTGGAAATTTAGTAGCTCACTGTTCAGAAACAAAGTTCCCAATTTTAAGACACCTGCAACATGCCACTGATGGAGTTGCTCTGAGCACAGCCATCCTGTGCAAGTGGGAAGGCTTAGCAAAGGTACTGCAGGAGCATAGGGTTTCTTCGTGTCAGTGAGTTTACAGGTTCTGGCAAGAGAAAGCCATGCATGATAACCCCGGATGGTGATCCATAGAATGGTCAGTAGGAAACGATGAGCAGTGCATTAAGCCTTCCTTAAAAGTCTTTATTGGTAAACCCCATCTCATGCAGGGAAGTGGGCAGAAAGCCAGTGAGCCACCCATTGGACATATGCAGCTGAATAAAAGCATTCTAAGTCCAGAAGATCTAATCCACCCGCAGTCACAGTTAGCTTTAGAGTGGAAAGAGCTCCCGATGGCGCCGCAGCGACCAAATCAGATGTGTGGCCTGTCTGAAGAAGGAATGAAGGACGAGCAGGGGAAGGTTTGCAAAATAATACTATCATTGGGGTAGCACACCATCTTCGCTAGTGCCACATGGCCTCTACAGAAACCAGAAGAGAAGACCAAAAAGCAAACTGGGCTTGGAGGGACCGTTCGCTCTGCCGAGATTTTCATCCTGGAAATCAGTGTAAGAATGGTAGATATTAATCACTAGGTATCAAAAGGTCACTGGTTCCCAGTTCAATCTGAGATCTAATTGTGTATGAAGGCGAAAACAGTGCCATATGTAAAAGAAACACTAATTAAATTTGAAAAAAATTGAAAATTTTGTTTGTGCAATTTACATCCCAAATATTTTGAAGATTCTATGTGTACTTGACACTTAGGGATAACCCAGATCTCTAGTTTGGCTTTTGCTCAATTTCAAAACCATATAAAGACACGGACTAAGCGGGCACAAGCACTAACAGCGAACCATTGCACCAGAAGAGTTTGCCCAGGTGGATGGGTGTTGATTGTTCAGCCACTTGACAGTGCCCCTTCTGGTTCGCTCCTGTGTGCAGACAACTCCCCAGGTACCCAATACCTTCAAATAGTCTTGGTGGACCCATGTTGTCTGAGTTTAGGAATTGTCCCACCTTGTTCTTCTCTCCTTTATTTATCCAGTTGTTAGCAACAACCCTTTGAATTACTTGCCTTGGATCTCCCATTTGATCTCAATTTCATCCTACTCTTTTATTATCTTTGATTGGTAGTCCAGGCTCCCATTTCTGAGATAAATGTAGAGTCCCAAACATACACTCTAGTGCAGTGAGACTACAGACAAGTTATGGGTACATCACATCCTGTCATTAGGTGTGAGACTGTCATCCACACCATCTGGCCTGCCTCTTTAAAAAAAAATTGGTTGAAAGTCCATGGGCGGTTGGGGTAAGCCAGATGTTTTTGTTTAATTTGTTTAAACTAGCATAAGGTTAATTACCTTAATGTTTCCCAAACTGTTTGCCAGGGGGTTTGAAATGTTCAGAAACATAATCAAAATGTTGCTGTTACTTTCTCTTCAGGAAAGATCGGGTAGATTTGGGTAGGGGTGATGGCCTTGCCATGAAGGGCATTAATTTACTACTGAACAAGGACGTAATGTGACACCTGAATGTAGCACACCAGGAGGCAATCACAAAAGGTCCACAGTGAATAAATAGTGCTATGTTAAAAAAGAGTAAATAAATGCACTGACCACATAGTGAGGCATGGCCTCTCTTGCGTGTGTCTGTAAAATTGACGTTTGTTCTTGAATTTTTGTCCTGAATTTTGACCCTTTGTCCTGAATTTTTGTCCTGAATTTTGACCCTTTGTCCTGAATTTTTTACAGTCCTGTCCAGAATTTGCCTCAGTGCCAGGTGGTCACCCTAGTGGGGTCCTCACACCTGTATGCTCGTCCCGGCCAAGGGGGTGGCCAGTTGAAGTGGTGTCGCTTGGCCGCCAAGTTGAGTGCGTGCCGCTGTCTAGGATTCCCTGTTCTTGTGTTTCAGTTTCGGCTGAGATAGATGTCTCCCCTTTGCTCCCTGTGGTGCTCCGAAGTCGATGCCTGTTTGGGGAGGGGGGTTCGTAATAGAAGGACCCGGTTCATCATTGTCAGCTGAGCGAAAAGGACCAGGCGGTGGAGGTTCGGGAAGCACGTCCTACTCTGCTGCCATCTTGACCACTCCGTCAGCCGGAAATTATTTAGAATACGCCTGAGGGCACGAAGGTGTGCTGCGCCGTATAACCAATTAGCATAACACTACAAAGCTGCCGATGAGCACATGCAAGTGTGCAGTGCCGCGTTAGGAAAATGCATAATACAAATAATAAAACATAAAAATACCAAAAGAGAGAATGGCACGTATCTATGGGTTTGTCAGCAGCAAAGAAAGAGGAAGGACTTTCACACGCACTATTCTTGCATGTTCCCCAATAAGTTAAGCACTTGCCTGACCAAGTGCCTCTTGTAATTCCTCCGAGGTACACAATCTATCAAAGGAACAACCTCGCCGGTAACTGAGAGGAATAACAGGGAGAAACCTTAAGCCCTGTAAACTAGAAAAGGCCAAGAACGTTGGACAGGAAGACCAAGGAAAATATAAGAGATGATAGAGAGACAAAAAGACACAAATTAACACAACCAATAAAAAACAGCCTGAGTAAATCGTTTTTTAACTTGAGGACTGCGGGCAAAAAGGTAACCCACAGGTACACCCTCATTCTTCACCTTCCAAAAGCATGCTGGGTCTGTCTGCGTTTATCCGTTCTCCAACTCCCGGGGGGCCCACTGATTGTCTATTTTATGAAGTACTTACTTCTCCCACCTATATGCTTTGACAGTGGTTATCATGTAGTATTGTATGGAACATGTTCCACATTTTAATTTTTTAGGTCTCGCTAACAGAACTGATTTTACATATCTTGTTTTGACATGTCTTTTGATTGTGGACGACACATACACACATACCTGCCAAGTTTTCAGCTTGCCCATGTGTGACAGTTTCATATTATCAGAATGCTAATGTGTGACGTGACATTTACCTTCATATGTGTAACACTGAGTGATACTTTATCAGAGCTCAGATGATGAGCAGAATGACGGACAGACAGCACAGGGACATAGAGGAGGTGTCAGATTTAAGTGAACAAATATATTAAGACAGAGGGCAGAAATGCATGGGTATCAACATGGCAGTGGGCAAACAGCAGAGTGAGCATGAAGGAAAGGGAATTAGGATTGGAGCAGAACGCATGGGTAATATAAAGGATGAGGACAGAGTACAGGGAGAGGAAATGATGGAGTAGTATGCATAGAGCAGACATATCACACTCACCCTGGTGCTAAAATCACTGTGTTGCTTGTGGCTCCTCAGTGCTCCGGATTCTGTTGCCACCTCCGTGCTCCTTGATGATGCTTTCTGCTGCACCAGGCAGTGGGCAAAGCTGGGCCAGGACAGCAGGCAGGGTGGACAGAGAGAGCCCTCCTCGTACATAAGAAACTCTCTGCACCCTCAGCTTTGTTGGAGGGTCTCAAGTGCTGGCAGTTTGCAGATGTATGCTCCACTCACAGCAGAAATCAGTGAGGTTGGGGGGGAATTAAAGGTATTTGCTGCCTTTACATTTAGTTTAGTTTTTGAGTTGGGCTATGTTGAAAGCCAAAGCACCCATGGGTATGAAAAACTCTGCTATCTCCATGGCAACCTGAATTCTATGTCAGGAACGGAGGCTTCGGATTATGCTTCTCTTTCATTTACTGCAAAAACATAGCAGCCAAAAACAAAGTAAACAACAAACACTACATTACCCATGAGTCTTGTCCACCCTCTCTATGACCCACCAATCATGGCCCATCGGTCACTACAAAGACCACATAACACAAAGTGAGGGGGTGCCCAAGTAAAAAGTCTGTGCTCTCTGGGATGTCAAACAGGTGGGGTGCCTTGGGTAAGGATCACCAATTCCCTTCTCACTCACCCTCCGTGCTCACCAGTTTTCTCAACCCCTTCGACAGGTATCAAACCCTTTCACTCCCACCCAGCCCTCACCTTCCCATCGCCCTCTAGTGGGTGACTGGTTGTAGAAAGGACCATGCCTTGTGAAGCCACATCCCTCCAGGGACTTGGCGCGCTTGGGTGGCCTTCTGTTGCTGCCAACCTTTTTCCCGGTCTCTCGCCTCCCGATGTCCTGCCGGCAAGTCGCCTCTGTCTTCCGGTGCTCCCTTCTTTGGTGTTCGGATCCAGCATCTTCAGTCCTGGTGGCTATCTTTGCTACGCTCGTCTCCAGTGTTCTCCAGCCAATCTCCTCCGATTCTGTGGTGCTGCTTTCATTCTGTCGTGGTCCGCCTATCAGGCTGTAAGTGACCCGGAAGACCTCCTGTCTTTGGGTGGTTGGGACTTCCGATGTTTCCCCAGGGCACAGGTCTCAGTCTTCAGGGGTACTGATGGCAGGGGCCGTGACCGCGACCCTGTAACAGAGGGTTAACTTCAAGAGGATACTAAAACATTTTCTACCTTACGCGTCAAGAATTTTCAATTCTATTAAGGACACGGAGGCGAGGACTATGCTTCTCTCTCCTTGCCGTTTAATAAACTCAAAACACAGCAGACAATGGGAATTAAAACTTTTCTCAAAATTATATTACCCACAATCTTAAATGTGACATCATAACAGTAGCACCAATCATGGCACACATCCTCATATATAAACATCATGGGGCCAAAAACTGTCTACTTTCTTTGCCCAAGACTGAACAACCTCATTCACCGTCCTCCATACAACAAGAACTTTGCGGCAGCATCTGCTTGACATGGTTGTGATGTTGTCCAACCAGGAACTAGATCAACATGGTCCGGAACGAGGAAGGAGGAAACTTGCTTAAGTTACCTGTTCTTCTGATCTGAATCTGGGAATAAGATGGAATAAGAAGGGATAAATGTAATATCTTTTTACAATAGGTGAAAGTCATTCAAAACATCCTAACTTATTATTGGGTGAGAAAAAGTTAACTGCTCTCATTATATCTTGGACATGAGAACCCAAACCAAAGGATTTTAGGGCCATAGCACCTTGTACTGAATGGACTCCAAATTTTGAATTGTCAGTCCCTGCTTCTGTCAGAATCCACTTCACCCAGCTGGCCAAAGTGGCAGATGACACCGGGTAAAAGGGCTTCTGAAGACCTATCAGGAGCTCACCTCCAATAGACTGACTCAGCTCCCTGGTACGATCCTCATATTCCTTCAAACAATGAACAACACATAGCTTAGGATTGTCAGGAAGACTAGGGCAAGTAACTTGTCTAGAAAACGCCTTTGTTCTCCAGGAAATCAAAAAGGTATTGCCTTCGGGAGAATATAGTCTGCCTGAAATATCTAGGGCATGCACGTCGGAAACTCTCTTACAAGAGACCAAACATAGGAGAATGGTCAGCTTAGCTGACAATTGTTTTCTGGACAAATCCGAATTGGCAGGCCATCTCTGGAGGAATTTCAGGATGATATTGACATCACATAAATGTGAATACTTAGGTAATGGTGGATTGGACAGGTGAATGCCCCTCATAACCCTACTTATCAAAGGATGTTCACCAACCAGTTTCCCGTCGATCAGAGCGTGACCTGCTGATATTGCAGACCAATACTTATTAACGGAAAAGTAATCTAGGCGGTCGGATGCCATCTCTCCTAGGAAATTATTCACAGAAGTAATGGGGCCCCCAAGGGATTTTGGTTCCGTGAACCACACCAACCCAACTATTTCTGCCATGTGGAAGAGTAGCGTTATTGAGTGGAGTCTGCCCAGGACACAGATATAAATGTGAGAGATTGCTCTGAAAGGTTTGGCACAAACCAGCATGTCCTGAAATTCGGCAAACCATGAGGGGCAGCCTGTCCTGAAATAGGAGAGGATGTAGAAGACTCGCCAAGTCTGTCAAAAGATTGGGAATCGGGGGGATCTCGACTGGAAGGTTTCGAGACATTTCCATGAGGACTGGGAACCAGGGCTGAGCTCTCCACAAGAGAGTGATGAGAATCAGCTCTGCCCACTGGCCTAGGGCTTGAGATGATACCCTCAGAATCATTAGAATTGGAGGGAAGGCATAATGGAGTGGACCTATCCAATGTTGCAGGAAGGCATCTGTGGCAAAGGCCATGGGATCTGGCCTCCATGAGAAAGAACGGGGCAGCTGGTGAGATAGATGGGATAAGACCAGGTCTATGTGACACTGGACCAATCACACTTAAAGGGCTTGAAATATCAACAGATGGAGTCTCCATTCGCAGGGATCTCTGAGATATCACGAGTTCCAATCGGCCACTACATTTAGATGACCTGGAAGATACTTCGCTGTAACTGAGATGCGGTTCTGTAGACAGTACTGCCAGAATGTTTTTTGCTACTTGGGCTCTCCCAGTTTGTTGACGAAGCGGACTGCAGAGGTGCTGTCCATCTGGAGTAGCACACAACAGATGGACTGGGGAGCAAATGTCCTGATTGTGAAGGAGCCCGCTAATAGTTTCAAGTAGTTTATATGAAGATGGGTTTCCTCTCGTGACCAACAGTTGCAGTTGGAGACGGTGCCGCACCTGCCACCCCATCCCCACTGCTGGCGTCTGATTCCACGATCTCGTCTGGGCGAGAGCTGAAAATGGCTCTGCCGTTTCCTGCTGATATGTGGTCTAGCCACCACTGAAGCTCGTTCCTGGTTTCGGGAGTGAGTGTTATGAGTTCCAAGTATGTGAAATCCCTTTGTAAATGGTGTATCTTTAATTGGAACCTACCAGCCTTTGTAAAAAGGCGTTGGTGGAAAACCTTATTTATGAAGGTTTCGGCCTTGTCTAAGGCCGTGAAAATATGCAGAAATTTTCCTAAATTCTTCACAGATTTGTTGCCAGACAGGATCCCATTGGCTAGGGGGACCCGGTTCTGCATTGGCCAGTTCTGGCAGTTTCGGGTCTATCCTTAAGAGGATGGATGTCTTCTTTCAATGGATATGGCACAGTTAGCATTGCCCAATAAACATAGGGTGCGTTGTACTCAACCTGCGAGGGTGTCAGGGTCGATGGTAGAGCCCGTTTCTTTTGCTGACACTGCTATATCCAGAATTTTACATATGGGACCTGCTAGGTCGAGTGCCTTGTCTTGGCAGGATTTCCAAAATCTATTGATCCCTTTTTTCAGACCTGTTTGAGAAATGTAGCGAGATTTGGGTCCAGTTCTGGAGTCAGGGCTACCTTGTCCGTAATGTTGGGATGGGGACACTTAAAGCAGAGATGGTTTCTCACATCTTTATCGAAACTTTTTCGGGCATAGTCCGCGACTGCGGGCAGGGGTGTCCAATCTGAAGATCTGAGGTGTATGATGGCGTCTGGGGTAAAGGAGAGTGCTGACATGGGATTGGAGAGCTCTCTGGTAAAGGTGGCAGGTCGATCGTCAGTGGAGCAGCAGCGCCACATCTGGGGGTGAGTGGAATTGTCGTTGGAGGGGGGGTGCGTGTGTCTCCAGAAATGCCACCTCAGGGATGGGGGTTAGTAGCGATCTGAGTGCTGGTGGAAGGTTGCACAGAATAACCGTGGCCTGCGGAAAGGGGTTTGGATAAGCGGGACATGGTAGCTGCATGAAGCTTCAGAAGACTGAGGAGATTGTCCCTCTTTAAGTGGTAGGGAGTAGTCTGGCCATAGGGGGGCATCGTCAAGGTATACGTTTTTATGGATCAATTCTGTTTATTAAATCCACCACAAGTCAAAAACATACACAGCTGGATGCCCACAACCATGAGGACCAGCATCGTCAAATGCAAGGCAAAGTGCTAATAGAACACAGCTATTTGCCTAGAACCCTGAGGCCGGCAGCGTTTTCAGTGGAAGTGGAATAACTGTGCATTAACCATAACTAATACACAAACATAAGGAAACCAACAGTCCCCTCCCCCCCTTCCTCCTTGAAGCATTCATGATTTGGGGATTTCAATAAACTCTATAGACTCCAGGCCCGCCAGAGGGGTGGGTGGTCGGGCATTGCGTGTTAGTGTGGGTGATGGCTGTTAGAACGGTTCGGGAACTAAGTGCAATAATTTGAGATATAAAGGGCATGTTAGTTCTCTGAACTCGGTCAATAAGATGCGTATGAAAGATGCCCAATTTAAGGCGTATCTGTCTAATCGTTGATCCAGGGCCATCGATGTCTGCTTGTTTTGCTTTTCACCAATGACCGAGCTGACAAAAATCTCTGGAATGCACTTCTTAGTTCAAAGAAGACATTTATTATTTCACTATGCAAGGTTCATAAAAGGAGATTAGCATGTTGAAAGCACATGTTTAAAAAGAGTCACAGCAATGAAATGAAAACACACCAAAATGATTCTCCACTGCAGTATACACAGCAAATATCTGTATCTATATTATAATGCAAATAATGAATTAAAAATACATCACCCTAGAGCCTGTCAGGTGCTTCATCTTTCTCATGCCAGCAAGCCGATGACCCCGTTCGACTGAGAGAAAGAGAGGTCCTCACGGGAACTCTGTATCAGGCATTCAACGTCTGACTCCTGATTGAGGCCACTCCAACCTTCACTGTCGCACTGGGTCTTTTTATATCTTAAAACACCAAAGGAGCATTCTTGAAAAAACCCTCATTTTGCAATTCAAACATGTTGGCTAGTTTAGGTATGCTTTGAAAATAACACTTTAGGGTTTGGCCACAATCCCAAGATGTCAAGTCAAAACAAGGCCGTTCCCTGCCATCTGAGTACATCCTTATCAACCAAAGCCCTTGGTGAGAAAAAGCACGAAAACAAGACAGAATGCACAGTTTACAATGTGGAAAATTACAGGCAGCCTTTAACATGGTAGTATCTAATGCTACGATAAAGTCAATAGGCAGAATGAATCTAAGGCTAAACCGAATACAAAATGTAGTCTGTAACTGGTGAACACTGGACAGCTAATCCAGGTGCAAAGTGGTGCAACACAAAGTCAGTGGTCAAAACACATATTTCACTACACTTC
This sequence comes from Pleurodeles waltl, assembly GCF_031143425.1. Taxonomy (NCBI): domain Eukaryota; kingdom Metazoa; phylum Chordata; class Amphibia; order Caudata; family Salamandridae; genus Pleurodeles; species Pleurodeles waltl. Next base: position 785,099,971 of record NC_090442.1, on the reverse strand, counting down.
TCCATGCCCAATAGCTGCCACAATTTGCGAAGCCAAGAGTTATGGTTGGGGTTCTATTGGTGCCACAGAGGGCCAAAATCACCTGGTGTGCAGCTCACAGGGCTAGGGCCATTTGCTTGCCCCTACTGCAGCGTAGTGGGAACGTCAGAGGGTTAGATAACCCCAGGACTGTGTAGACCAGGAACCGTGGGATGGAGGTGTCAAAGGCAATGTCATTGTCGTCCAGCATGTGAGTACAAAAGTGCGTACGTTTGGGGCAGTGCCGGAGCAGATGCAGAAGGGTGCCTGTAGCGCCACCGCCTCGCTAGCACTCTGTGGAACGGTCAGAACTCCAGGCGCCTAGTCGGGCCGGGGTTAAGTACCAGTAGGATAGTATCTTATATGCTGTCTCAGTGTTGGAGGTGTTGTGGGCAGAGTGCTGCACTCTGTAGTAGATATCGAACCAGTTTGAGTCGAATAAGGCCCGACCTAGTTCTGTTTCCCAACATTTTTGTCCAGGGGTCATGAGGGAGCTTAGGCATTGGAAAGGAGAGTGTATTGCTCAGAGATGAGGCGTCTGTCTGACTTCTTCTGGATCAGCCATTTCTCAAAGGGTTTTAGTGCTCTCTCTGCAATGGGAAGCACGGAGGGGTGGAGCACCCAGTGGCGGACTTTGAGGTACCGGATTCTCTCAGTTTCTCCAAAACAATAGTCTTCCTTTAGTTGCTCAAAGAGGATTATCCCCTGAGGGTGAAACAGCCAACCGATTTGTTTGCAACTTCCTTCCTGCCATTTCGCGAAACTATCTGTCTCAAGTCCCGGAGTAAAGGCTGGGTTGCCGAGGATTGGAGTCATTGAAGAACGGAAGGTTGTTAGACTTGCCTTCACCGCCACTACATTCCATACCCGGAAGGGCATTTGTGACCGGCGAGGAGTGAAGTCCCCATGCTCCATGTTTTTGGGGAGCCAGGGCTCCTTCCAAATATGTGAGTCGGCCACCGCCTGATCCATGAAGCATAAGTGTTTTTCCACGAGGGGCCTATTCCATTCAACTAGGAACCGTAGTGGAGAGGCCTGGTACAACTGCTGCGGGGAAGGCACAGCTAAACCTCCTTCCTGCGTGGAGTGGTAGATTGCAGACCGTTGAAGGCGTGGTTTCCTACCCCCCCGCCCCCACACAAATAAACCTGTTGATATCAGCTTGCATGGATTGAAGGAGTTTCTTTGGTGGTGACAGTGGAATGGCTTGGAAGAGGTAGAGAATGCACAGCAGGGTGATCATCTTGATGGCCGTGATCCGACCAAACGAGGAGAGCCAGAGGTGCTCCCAGGAGTCAATATCTGCCTTAACTTGCTGAGCTAGAGTACTGCAGTTGAGAGAGACCAAAGAGGGGAGAGAGCCGGCCAATTGGACCCCCAGGTAGGGTAGGTGTGATGGGGCCCATTCGAACGGGAAGAGAGACCGTATGCGGTCTCAGTCTGGGTGGGCACAAAGAGGTTCAAAATAAACTATTTTTGCTTATTGACCTTAAAGCCGTAATATTTGCCAAAGGTTTGGAGTTCAGAGACCAGAGCAGGGAGCGAGGTCAGTGGGTTTGAAAGAGCTAGTATAACATCATTGGCGTAGAGGCTAATCGTGTGTTGTTCACCTCCAAATGAAATACCTGTGATGTCAGGATGTGAGCGGATGCGTTGGGCCATTGGCTCCATGTAAAGGGTGAAAAGAAGGGGAGACCGGGGGCACCCTTGACGTCTGCCCCTGCCAATGGGGAAGGGCAAAAGAGAGAGCCCATTCAACCTCACGGTGGCTCTGGGGGAGCTATAGATGCTTTTATCCAGCCACGGAACCGGGGCCAAAGCCGAAGAGCTTGAGGGTTTGGTGCAGGTAGGGCCAGTGGACCCTATCAAAGGCCTTCTCTGTGTCTATGGAGAGGCAAAGGGCCTCCTTCAGGGATCGCGATATCTTGTCCATCAGGTAGAGGACACGTCTAGTGTTGTTACCACATTGCCTTGTGGGTATGAAACCAGCCTGACTGGGCGATATCAAACCTGACATGAGCGGGTTCAGCTGATAGGTCAAGATGCCAGTGAAGATTTTGGCATCCACGTTGAGTAAAGATATTGGTCTGTAGGATCCACAAAGTGTGAGTTCTTTGCCAGGCTTAGAATGATCCAGATTGAAGCCTCTAGCATGGAGTCTGTGAGGGTTCCAGATGTTGCGAAAAAATTGAGGAGTGTGAGGATCAGAGTTAATCTAGCAGGATGTCTTGTAGAATATAGGGGAGAAGCCGTCAGGGCCTAGGGATTTCAAGGGCTTGAGGGCGGCAATTGCAGAAATGACCTTTTCAGTCTGGATGAAGGAGTCAAGTGAGTCTGCACAATGTGTGGGAAATCCGACAAGTCAGCTGGTGCATCGGGAATTTTGGGGTAGAGAGCTCTGTAAAAGGTTTGAAAGGCTCGGCAATCTGCGAGCCAGAGTGTACCTCTATGTGAGGGGTGGGCCATATGGTGCGGATGATCCGCAACTGAATTTTAGCCCGGAGGTGGTGGGCTAGCAGTTTACCGCTACGATTGCCTCCCAGATAGTAGTTGTGCTTAAGGCGGACGAGGGTGTATTCTGCCCTGTCTAAGTCTAAGCGCTTAAGAAGGGCTAGGCTTAAGCAAAGAGTCTCTGAGTCACCAGGTGGGAGGGGGAGTGTATGAGAGTTTTAACTCTAAGGTAAGACTAAAGGGGGGGGGTCCGAGAGCGATCTAGGCTCGATGGTGGAATCATTAATGAGTTGGTGAAGTGCGGGGGTTGTAAGGAAGTAGTCAATGGGGGCATATGTTTTATGGGCCACCGAATAGTATGTGAAATCCCTTGTGGTGGGGGGGTGAGTACGCCAGACATCAGCGAGGCCACAGTCAGAAAGCCACCATACCCCTTATGGGGAATAGAGCACCTATTTGGTCTGAGCTCTGGGCAGAGTGGTCCAAGGCGTTACCCAACACTAAGTTTAGGTCCACGTCTATTAGGATGGCCGCATCTGGTGTCTGGAGGAGAGGCACAAGCTTGTTAAAGATGAATGGCTCTTGTTTTTCATTTGGTGTATAGATGCATGTCATTGTGAAGTGGAGAGACCCTATCTGAAGGTGGTAAGCTAGGAGTTGTCCTTTGATCTCCACATGTTTAGGGACTATGCCTCCCCGGAAGCGAGAGGAGAGTTATATGGCAACCCCACCTTTCTTGGAGTGACCTGAGAACCACATCTGCCTGGGGAACCAGAGGGAGCGCATGAGAGGAGTGTCCCTGGCCAATAAGTGTATCTCTTGAAGGAGGCAGATGTGTTTTTGGAGCGCGCTAGCAGGGATAACACGGCCCGGTGTTTTACTGGTTTATTAAGGCTTCTGAAGTTGCGGCTTAGGATTTTAAGATGTGAGTCATGCCTCATTAGTGCAGGTGCAATCTTACCCGGGTCCAATCTGGAAATGTGCATATCCAGGACGCCTGGACCTGCATGTTGGCCCCCCTCCCACCAGGCCCAAAGGTTGAAGGGTATCCCCATGTGTAGTGGAGGAATAATACCCATAAAAAATTGAAAAGTGAATAACAACAAACTCAGAATAACAGTTTGAAAAAAGTCAATTGACGATGATTTCCATCTGGTATGGTCGAGCCAATAAGATTGGGCGTCAGCTCAGTCGCCGCTGAGGTCAAAGGGTATGTCGATTTCTCATTGCTAGAAACTTTTCTCCCTCACCCATTCTGTGCCCCATGGCCCATGGGCTTAATTAGATTGGGAGAGGTACTCCACTTCTAGAGGTGCCCTGGGTCAGTCAGCATCCGCTGCCAGGGTTTGGAACACTGATTGGCGTTCTCTGGTCATTGTTGCAGGATCCGGCTTGTTGCGGGCTCTGGTCCCCTCTAACTTTCGCCAGAGCGTGGATTTAAGTTTTGTCTGGCATTGTGACCGTTTGGGCTCTCGTTAGGAGCAGTATTGGCTATGCCCAGGGGGCCACAAGCCTCCGTAGGAGAGGGAAGTTAAACTTGTTTGCCATTATGTCAGAAGATGAGGCGAAAGGGATGGCCCCAAGAGTACGAGATCCCGCCTGCTGGAGATGTGCTGTGACGGGGCAGAACTCCCATCTTTTTTTAAGTGATATCGCTGCCATGTCTTGGTACAACACGGGGGAGTGACCCCTAAAGTATATTGGGTGAGCCAGCCTAGCCTGGTGGACAATAGCTTCTTTCAGCTGGAAGTCATGCACACGTCAGGATGTTAGCAGGCAGGGATTAATCTGGTCTGATGTACCCGATGTACGCGATCCAGCTGGATAGCTACGTTGTCTGAGGATCCCAGGATATGGCGAAATAGGACTCCCACATATTCTCTGAGGTCTGTGCCCTCGGTGCATGATGGGACTCCCCTGATTCTCTTGTTTTTCCGACTGGAGCAGTTCTCCAGGTCCTCTGAGTGAGCCTGAAGTTCGATCTGTTGCTCCTTCAAGTGGAGGACCTCCTGGCATCCGGCCTCACGGTCCTCCATGGCAGATATCCTGTTGCCGATTTCTTCCAAGTTACGTCGTACTTCTTTTAGGTCTGCTGACAGGTCCCTCTTCACCACCTGGATGTCATCTCGGAGAGAAGAGAAGAGGGTCTCCATGAAAGACCGGATTCATGGTCCCTCTTGATCCTTCTTGACCGGGGGAGATTCTGTACTGCTGGCCAGGGGTTTGCCACTTCAAGGTGGAAGGTATCCTTCTTCTAAGAGACATCCTTTTAACAAATGATTGGATGGTCAGATTGGATCTGAAGGATGCCTACCGCACGATCCTTATTTTTCCTCTTCATCTGAGATTTCTTGAGTTTTCTTGGGGGGATCAAGTGTACTAGTTTTGAGATCTCCTCTTCTGTCTATCCTCGGTCCCAAGGTGCCTTACAAAGCTCCTACAGCTAGTAGTGGAGATCCTTCACACGAGAGAAGTAGACATGATCATCTATTTGGACGACATCCTGCTGATAGACCAATCCCAAATGCAACTCAGATTAAACTTGAACATGACTTTTGCTCTCCTCCAGGGTCTGGGATTCGTCATCAACAAACGGAAATTGAAACTGATTCCAACCCAACAGATAACATTCCTGGGATTCCTCATCAATTCAGTGACAGCTTCACTGAGCCTCCCCAAATCGAAGAACAACAAAATACAGAAAGAACTCCAAACTGTCCTATGACGAGACAGAATATGTCTACACCAACTGGACAGAAAAGTGGGATTTCTGTCATCATCCATCTAGGCCATATTTCCAGGACCTCTGCATTATCGAGCCCTCCAGTATCTGAAAGCTACTCATCTTCGAAGGGGACTAACATACTCAGAACTAGTTGCTGTGTTTCGAGAAGCCAGGGTGGAACTACAGTGGTGGATAAATCTTATGGAAGCCTGGAATGGAATGGCGATATTCAAAATTACACTGGACAAATCAAATCAAATCATTAGCATTTATAAAGCGCGCTACTCACCCGTGCGGGTCTCAAGGCGCTAGGGACAAAGGGGGTGGTTATCGCTGCTCGAACAGCCAGGTCTTTAGGAGTCTCCGGAAAGCGGAGTGGTCCTGGGTGGTCCTGAGGCTGGTGGGGAGGGAGTTCCAGGTCTTGGCCGCCAGGAAGGAGAAAGATCTCCCAACCGCCGTGGAGCGTCGGATGCGAGGGACGGCGGCGAGTGCGAGGCCAGAGGAGCGGAGGGGGCGGGTGGGGACGTAGAAGTTGAGGCGTCTGTTGAGGTATTCCGGTCCCTTGTCGTGGAGGGCTTTGTGTGCGTGGGTGAGAAGTCGGAAGGTGATCCTTTTGCTGACTGGGAGCCAATGCAGGTGTCTCAGGTGTGCGGAGATGTGGCTGCTGCGGGGTACGTCGAGGATGAGGCGGGCCGAGGCGTTTTGAATACGTTGTAGGCGATTTTGGAGTTTGGCTGTGGTCCCGGCGTAGAGGGTGTTGCCGTAGTCCAGGCGGCTCGTGACGAGGGCGTGGGTCACGGTTTTTCTGGTGTCGGCAGGGATCCAGCGGAAGATCTTGCGGAGCATGCGGAGGGTGAGGAAGCAGGCGGAGGACACGGCGTTGACTTGCTTGGTCATGGTGAGAAGAGGGTCCAAGATGAAGCCGAGGTTGCGGGCGTGGTCTGCGGGGGTCGGTGCGGTGCCGAGGGCCGTGGGCCACCAGGAGTCGTCCCAGGCGGACGGGGTGTTGCCGAGGATGAGGACTTCAGTTTTTTCAGAGTTCAGCTTTAGGTGGCTGAGCCTCATCCAATCTGCGACGTCCTTCATACCCTCTTGTAGGTTGGTCTTGGCGCTGGCGGGGTCCTTGGTGAGGGAGAGTATAAGTTGGGTGTCGTCGGCGTAGGAGGTGATGATGATGTCGTGCTTGCGTACGATGTTGGCGAGGGGGCTCATGTAGACATTGAAGAGTGTCGGGCTGAGTGATGAGCCTTGAGGTACGCCGCAGATGATCTCAGTGGGTTCTGAGCGAAACGGAGGGAGGTAGACTCTTTGGGAGCGGTTTGCGAGGAAGGAGGCGATCCAGTCCAGGGCCTGGTCTTGGATCCCGGTGGAGCAGAGGCGGGTGATTAGGGTGCGGTGACAGACGGTGTCAAAGGCAGCCGAGAGGTCGAGAAGAATGAGGGCGACTGTTTCACCGTTGTCCATCAGGGTTCTGATGTCGTCTGTGACTGAGATGAGGGCGGTTTCAGTGCTGTGGTTGGTTCGGAATCCGGTCTGTGAGGGGTCGAGCAGGTTGTTGTCTTCCAGGAAGGTGGTCAGCTGTTTGTTGACGGTCTTCTCTATTACTTTGGCTGGGAAAGGCAGAAGGGAGATGGGGCGGAAGTTTTTCAGGTCGCTCGGGTCAGCCGTAGGTTTCTTTAGTAGGGCGTTGACTTTGGCGTGTTTCCAGCATTCGGGGAAGGTAGCAGAAGAAAAAGAAGAGTTGATGATGGTCTGGAGGTGCGGGGCGATGATGTCGTCGGCTTTGTTAAAGATGAAGTGCGGGCAGGGGTCCGAAGGGGCGCCGGAGTGGATAGAGTTCATGATGGATTTGGTTTCTTCCGTGCTGATGTGGGTCCAGTTGTTGAGGGTGATGGTCGGGGATGTGGGTTCTGTGGTGTTTGGTTGGGTCTGGTGTCCGAAGCTGTCGTGGAGGTCGCTGATCTTGTGATGGAAGAAAGTGGCGAGGGATTCGCATAGATCCTGTGAGGGCGTGACGGCGTTGGCGCTGGGATTGGAGAACTCCTTGACGATGCTGAAGAGTTCTCTGCTGTTGTGGCTGTTTTTGTCCAGTCTGTCGGTGAAAAAATTCCTTTTGGCAGCGCAGATCAGGTGGTGGTGTTCGCGGGTAGCGTTCTTGAGGGCGGTCATGTGGTCAGCGGTGCGTTCCTTGCGCCAGGCTTTCTCAAGTGCGCGACAAGTTTTCTTTGATTCTTTGAGGGTGTCAGAGAACCAGAGGGGTTTCTTGGTGTTGTTCTGTCGCTGCGAGCGTTTGAGGGGAGCAAGGTTGTCTGCGCAGTTGGAGATCCAGTTTGTGAGGTTGAGGGCTGCGTCGTTGGGGTCGGTAGTGAGGGTGGGTTGGTTGGCGGCGAGTGCGGAGAAGAGTTGCTCTTCAGGGATCTTGTTCCACTGTCGGCGAGGGATGGGTTGAGTGCGGAGGTGGCGGGTCTCGCGTCGGAATGTGAAGTGGACGCAGCTGTGGTCGGTCCAATGAAGGGCGGAGGCGTGGCTGAAGAAGACGTGTTTGCTGGCGGAGAAGATAGGGTCGAGTGTGTGTCCGGCGATGTGGGTGGCAGTGTTCACCAGTTGTTTGAGGCCGAGGTTGTCGAGCAGGATGGTGGTGTTGGGGTCGTTGTTTTGTTCCAGATGGAAGTTGAGGTCGCCTAGGAGGATGTAGTCCGGTGAGGCGAGGGCATGCGGGGAGATGAAGTCGGCGATGGCGTCGCTGAAAGGGGCGCGAGGTCCGGGAGGACGGTAGACGAGGGATCCTCTGAGGGTGGTCCTCGGGTCGGTGCGAATCTGAAAATGCAGGTGTTCAGCGGCGAGAGGGGAGTCTTCAGTGGAGGTGGTGACGCTGATGGAGTCTTTGAAGACGATGGCGATACCTCCTCCTACTTGGTTGGTGCGGTCTTTCCTGGAGATCTTGTAGCCTTCGGGGATGGCGGGGGCGATGTCTGGAGCAGAGGAGGCGTTCATCCAGGTCTCCGTGATGAAGGCGACGTCCGGTGCTGTGGAGTCTAGGAGGTCCCAGAGTTCAACGGCGTGTTTGTGAACGGAGCGAGCGTTGACTAGGATGCACTTGAGGTGGTTGATGGCGCGTGGGCTTGTGGTCGTAGTTGTTGCGTGGTGGAAGATGCGTTTGCAGGAGTTGCAGGCGAAGGGTCCATGGGTGCGTTTGGGGTGAGCTTGGAAGCAGGTGTTGGAGCGTCCTGGGTTGAGGGCATGGAGGGTGGTGGGGTCGTAGCGGATCAGCGGGGCTTGGGAGAGCTGGGGACCAGGGGTCGTGGCGCTGGGCGCGGACGGGCGCAGACGGGCTTGCCTCTGGCGCGCCTCTGGCGCAGCGGCCGCCATATGAGGTAGGAGGGGGGGGAGGGGTCAGCTGGGGGCGAATGGGAGCTGGGGGGCGGGGGCGTGCAGGAGGTCGCGGCGGGAAAGCGCGAGGGAGGGGGGGACAGGTAGAGTGAGAAGAGCTGGGGGAGGGGGGATTAAGGGTGGAGGGGGGAGAGTGTTAGGAGGTTTAGGAGATTAGGGAGAAAGATAGGTGTAGGGTTGTGAAGATAGGGGAGGGGGGTTGTAGAGGTGGGTGAGGGTGAGAGGTAGAGTGAGGGGATAGGAAGATAGGTAATAGAGGGGGTGGCGGGAGGGGGGGAGAGATAGAGAAATAGGTAGAGAGAAAAGGTAGATAGAGAAATCGATAGATAGGGAAAAAGATAGAGAGATAGGAAGATAGGAGGAGGTGGAGAGTGAGGGAGTTGGATAGTGGGATAGAGAGATGGAGAGATAGGTAGATAGGAGGAGTGAGGGAGGTAGAAAGTGAATGGGTTAGATAGGGGAGATAGATGGGGGATGCGAGTGGGGGAGGGGGATAAGGCAGGAGCAGGAGGGCAGGCGCGGGGAGAAGAGGACGGAGGAGGCAGAAGAGCCGAAGGCAGAAGACAAGAAGACAAGAAGAACAGAAGAAAAGAAGAACAGAAGAAAAGAAGAACAGAAGACCGGAAGGACTGAAGACCGGAAGAGCAGAAGACCGGAAGAACAGAAGAAACACAGAAGAACACAGAAGAACAGAGAGGAATACAGAAGAACACCGAGGAAGACAGAAGAACAGAGAAGAATACAGAAGAACACAGAGGAAGACAGAAGAACACAGAGGAAGAAAGGAGAACACAGAGGAAGACTGAAGAACACAGAGGAAGACAGAAGAACACAGAGGAAGACAGAAGAACACAGAGGAAGACAGAAGAACACCGAGGAAGACAGAAGAACACAGAGGAAGACAGAAGAACACAGAGGAAGACAGAAGAAGACAGAGGAACACAGAAGAACACGGAGGAAGATACAAAAAACGAAGAAACAGAGTGCAGAAGACCACAGCAGAAGATGAGGAAGAAGAGAAGAGGAGAGAAGACGGGGAGAAGAGAAGTACAGAAGAAGAATACAGACGAGGAGAGAGGAGGAAGAACAGAGAAGAAGAAAAGAGGAAAAGAAGCAGGAGAGAGGGTGAGTAGCGCGGGGCAGAACGAGGGGCTGGGAGGTGGGGGGTACTTACTGTGAGGTGGGTCTCAGGAACTCAGGAACCTGGAGGAGCTGCAGCGGCAGGGGGAGCGACCTACCCTTGGGTCAAGGGTCGCTACCACTGTCGCGCAGCGGCCGCCATATGAGGTAGGGGGGGGGGAGGGGTCAGCTGGGGGCGAATGGGAGCTGGGGGGCGGGGGCGTGCAGGAGGTCGCGGGGGAAAGCGCGAGAGAGGTGGGGGGGACAGGTAGAGTGAGAAGAGCTGGGGGAGGGGGGTTTAAGGGTGGAGGGGGGAGAGTGTTAGGAGGTTTAGGAGATTAGGGAGAAAGATAGGTGTAGGGTTGTGAAGATAGGGGAGGGGGGGTTGTAGAGGTGGGTGAGAGGTAGAGTGAGGGGATAGGAAGATAGGTAATAGAGGGGGTGGCGGGAGGGGGGGAGAGATAGAGAAATAGGTAGAGAGAAAAGGTAGATAGAGAAATCGATAGATAGGGAAAAAGATAGAGAGATAGGAAGATAGGAGGAGGTGGAGAGTGAGGGAGTTGGATAGTGGGATAGAGAGATGGAGAGATAGGTAGATAGGAGGAGTGAGGGAGGTAGAAAGTGAACGGGTTAGATAGGGGAGATAGATGGGGGATGCGAGTGGGGGAGGGGGATGAGGCAGGAGCAGGAGGGCAGGCGCGGGGAGAAGAGGACGGAGGAGGCAGAAGAGCCGAAGGCAGAAGACAAGAAGACAAGAAGAACAGAAGAAAAGAAGAACAGAAGACCGGAAGGACTGAAGACCGGAAGAGCAGAAGACCGGAAGAACAGAAGAAACACAGAAGAACACAGAAGAACAGAGAGGAATACAGAAGAACACCGAGGAAGACAGAAGAACAGAGAAGAATACAGAAGAACACAGAGGAAGACAGAAGAACACAGAGGAAGAAAGGAGAACACCGAGGAAGACAGAAGAACACAGAGGAAGACAGAAGAACACCGAGGAAGACAGAAGAACACAGAGGAAGACAGAAGAAGACAGAGGAAGACAGAAGAAGACAGAGGAACACAGAAGAACACAGAAGAACACGGAGGAAGATACAAAAAACGAAGAAACAGAGTGCAGAAGACCACAGCAGAAGATGAGGAAGAAGAGAAGAGGAGAGAAGACGGGGAGAAGAGAAGTACAGAAGAAGAATACAGACGAGAAGAGAGGAGGAAGAACAGAGAAGAAGAAAAGAGGAAAAGAGGCAGGAGCAGGAGAGAGGGTGAGTAGCGCGGGGCAGAACGAGGGGCTGGGAGGTGGGGGGTACTTACTGTGAGGTGGGTCTCAGGAACTCAGGAACCTGGAGGAGCTGCAGCGGCAGGGGGAGCGACCTACCCTTGGGTCAAGGGTCGCTACCACTGTCGCGCAGCGGCCGCCATATGAGGTAGGAGGGGGGGGGAGGGGTCAGCTGGGGGCGAATGGGAGCTGGGGGGCGGGGGCGTGCAGGAGGTCGCGGCGGGAAAGCGCGAGGGAGGGGGGGGACAGGTAGAGTGAGAAGAGCTGGGGGAGGGGGGTTTAAGGGTGGAGGGGGGAGAGTGTTAGGAGGTTTAGGAGATTAGGGAGAAAGATAGGTGTAGGGTTGTGAAGATAGGGGAGGGGGGGTTGTAGAGGTGGGTGAGGGTGAGAGGTAGAGTGAGGGGATAGGAAGATAGGTAATAGAGGGGGTGGCGGGAGGGGGGGAGAGATAGAGAAATAGGTAGAGAGAAAAGGTAGATAGAGAAATCGATAGATAGGGAAAAAGATAGAGAGATAGGAAGATAGGAGGAGGTGGAGAGTGAGGGAGTTGGATAGTGGGATAGAGAGATGGAGAGGTAGGTAGATAGGAGGAGTGAGGGAGGTAGAAAGTGAACGGGTTAGATAGGGGAGATAGATGGGGGATGCGAGTGGGGGAGGGGGATGAGGCAGGAGCAGGAGGGCAGGCGCGGGGAGAAGAGGACAGAGGAGGCAGAAGAGCCGAAGGCAGAAGACAAGAAGACAAGAAGAACAGAAGAACAGAAGAAAAGAAGAACAGAAGACCGGAAGGACTGAAGACCGGAAGAGCAGAAGTCCGGAAGAACAGAAGAAACACAGAAGAACACAGAAGAACAGAGAGGAATACAGAAGAACACCGAGGAAGACAGAAGAACAGAGAAGAATACAGAAGAACACAGAGGAAGACAGAAGAACACAGAGGAAGAAAGGAGAACACTGAGGAAGACAGAAGAACACAGAGGAAGACAGAAGAACACCGAGGAAGACAGAAGAACACCGAGGAAGACAGAAGAACACCGAGGAAGACAGAAGAAGACAGAGGAACACAGAAGAACACAGAAGAACACGGAGGAAGATACAAAAAACGAAGAAACAGAGTGCAGAAGACCACAGCAGAAGATGAGGAAGAAGAGAAGAGGAGAGAAGACGGGGAGAAGAGAAGTACAGAAGAAGAATACAGACGAGGAGAGAGGAGGAAGAACAGAGAAGAAGAAAAGAGGAAAAGAAGCAGGAGCAGGAGAGAGGGTGAGTAGCGCGGGGCAGAACGAGGGGCTGGGAGGTGGGGGGTACTTACTGTGAGGTGGGTCTCAGGAACTCAGGAACCTGGAGGAGCTGCAGCGGCAGGGGGAGCGACCTACCCTTGGGTCAAGGGTCGCTACCACTGTCGCGCAGCGGCCGCCATATGAGGTAGGAGGGGGGGGAGGGGTCAGCTGGGGGCGAATGGGAGCTGGGGGGCGGGGGCGTGCAGGAGGTCGCGGCGGGAAAGCGCGAGGGGGGGGACAGGTAGAGTGAGAAGAGCTGGGGGAGGGGGGTTTAAGGGTGGAGGGGGGAGAGTGTTAGGAGGTTTAGGAGATTAGGGAGAAAGATAGGTGTAGGGTTGTGAAGATAGGGGAGGGGGGGTTGTAGAGGTGGGTGAGGGTGAGAGGTAGAGTGAGGGGATAGGAAGATAGGTAATAGAGGGGGTGGCGGGAGGGGGAGAGATAGAGAAATAGGTAGAGAGAAAAGGTAGATAGAGAAATCGATAGATAGGGAAAAAGATAGAGAGATAGGAAGATAGGAGGAGGTGGAGAGTGAGGGAGTTGGATAGTGGGATAGAGAGATGGAGAGATAGGTAGATAGGAGGAGTGAGGGAGGTAGAAAGTGAACGGGTTAGATAGGGGAGATAGATGGGGGATGCGAGTGGGGGAGGGGGATGAGGCAGGAGCAGGAGGGCAGGCGCGGGGAGAAGAGGACGGAGGAGGCAGAAGAGCCGAAGGCAGAAGACAAGAAGACAAGAAGAACAGAAGAACAGAAGAAAAGAAGAACAGAAGAAAAGAAGAACAGAAGACCGGAAGGACTGAAGACCGGAAGAGCAGAAGACCGGAAGAACAGAAGAAACACAGAAGAACACAGAAGAACAGAGAGGAATACAGAAGAACACCGAGGAAGACAGAAGAACAGAGAAGAATACAGAAGAACACAGAGGAAGACAGAAGAACACAGAGGAAGAAAGGAGAACACCGAGGAAGACAGAAGAACACAGAGGAAGACAGAAGAACACCGAGGAAGACAGAAGAACACCGAGGAAGACAGAAGAACACAGAGGAAGACAGAAGAAGACAGAGGAACACAGAAGAACACAGAAGAACACGGAGGAAGATACAAAAAACGAAGAGACAGAGTGCAGAAGACCACAGCAGAAGATGAGGAAGAAGAGAAGAGGAGAGAAGACGGGGAGAAGAGAAGTACAGAAGAAGAATACAGACGAGGAGAGAGGAGGAAGAACAGAGAAGAAGAAAAGAGGAAAAGAAGCAGGAGCAGGAGAGAGGGTGAGTAGCGCGGGGCAGAACGAGGGGCTGGGAGGTGGGGGGTACTTACTGTGAGGTGGGTCTCAGGAACTCAGGAACCTGGAGGAGCTGCAGCGGCAGGGGGAGCGACCTACCCTTGGGTCAAGGGTCGCTACCACTGTCGCGCAGCAGCCGCCATATGAGGTAGGGGGGGGAGAGGGGTCAGCTGGGGGCGAATGGGAGCTGGGGGGCGGGGGCGTGCAGGAGTTCGCGGCGGGAAAGCGCGAGGGAGGGGGGGACAGGTAGAGTGAGAAGAGCTGGGGGAGGGGGGTTTAAGGGTGGAGGGGGGAGAGTGTTAGGAGGTTTAGGAGATTAGGGAGAAAGATAGGTGTAGGGTTGTGAAGATAGGGGAGGGGGGGTTGTAGAGGTGGGTGAGGGTGAGAGGTAGAGTGAGGGGATAGGAAGATAGGTAATAGAGGGGGTGGCGGGAGGGGGGGAGAGATAGAGAAATAGGTAGAGAGAAAAGGTAGATAGAGAAATCGATAGATAGGGAAAAAGATAGAGAGATAGGAAGATAGGAGGAGGTGGAGAGTGAGGGAGTTGGATAGTGGGATAGAGAGATGGAGAGATAGGTAGATAGGAGGAGTGAGGGAGGTAGAAAGTGAACGGGTTAGATAGGGGAGATAGATGGGGGATGCGAGTGGGGGAGGGGGATGAGGCAGGAGCAGGAGGGCAGGCGCGGGGAGAAGAGGACGGAGGAGGCAGAAGAGCCGAAGGCAGAAGACAAGAAGACAAGAAGAACAGAAGAACAGAAGAAAAGAAGAACAGAAGAAAAGAAGAACAGAAGACCGGAAGGACTGAAGACCGGAAGAGCAGAAGACCGGAAGAACAGAAGAAACACAGAAGAACACAGAAGAACAGAGAGGAATACAGAAGAACACCGAGGAAGACAGAAGAACAGAGAAGAATACAGAAGAACACAGAGGAAGACAGAAGAACACAGAGGAAGAAAGGAGAACACCGAGGAAGACAGAAGAACACAGAGGAAGACAGAAGAACACCGAGGAAGACAGAAGAACACAGAGGAAGACAGAAGAAGACAGAGGAAGACAGAAGAAGACAGAGGAACACAGAAGAACACAGAAGAACACGGAGGAAGATACAAAAAACGAAGAAACAGAGTGCAGAAGACCACAGCAGAAGATGAGGAAGAAGAGAAGAGGAGAGAAGACGGGGAGAAGAGAAGTACAGAAGAAGAATACAGACGAGAAGAGAGGAGGAAGAACAGAGAAGAAGAAAAGAGGAAAAGAAGCAGGAGAGAGGGTGAGTAGCGCGGGGCAGAACGAGGGGCTGGGAGGTGGGGGGTACTTACTGTGAGGTGGGTCTCAGGAACTCAGGAACCTGGAGGAGCTGCAGCGGCAGGGGGAGCGACCTACCCTTGGGTCAAGGGTCGGTACCACTGTCGCGCAGCGGCCGCCATATGAGGTAGGAGGGGGGGGGGAGGGGTCAGCTGGGGGCGAATGGGAGCTGGGGGGCGGGGGCGTGCAGGAGGTCGCGGCGGGAAAGCGCGAGGGAGGGGGGGACAGGTAGAGTGAGAAGAGCTGGGGGAGGGGGGTTTAAGGGTGGAGGGGGGAGAGTGTTAGGAGGTTTAGGAGATTAGGGAGAAAGATAGGTGTAGGGTTGTGAAGATAGGGGAGGGGGGGTTGTAGAGGTGGGTGAGGGTGAGAGGTAGAGTGAGGGGATAGGAAGATAGGTAATAGAGGGGGTGGCGGGAGGGGGGGAGAGATAGAGAAATAGGTAGAGAGAAAAGGTAGATAGAGAAATCGATAGATAGGGAAAAAGATAGAGAGATAGGAAGATAGGAGGAGGTGGAGAGTGAGGGAGTTGGATAGTGGGATAGAGAGATGGAGAGATAGGTAGATAGGAGGAGTGAGGGAGGTAGAAAGTGAACGGGTTAGATAGGGGAGATAGATGGGGGATGCGAGTGGGGGAGGGGGATGAGGCAGGAGCAGGAGGGCAGGCGCGGGGAGAAGAGGACAGAGGAGGCAGAAGAGCCGAAGGCAGAAGACAAGAAGACAAGAAGAACAGAAGAACAGAAGAAAAGAAGAACAGAAGACCGGAAGGACTGAAGACTGGAAGAGCAGAAGACCGGAAGAACAGAAGAAACACAGAAGAACACAGAAGAACAGAGAGGAATACAGAAGAACACCGAGGAAGACAGAAGAACAGAGAAGAATACAGAAGAACACAGAGGAAGACAGAAGAACACAGAGGAAGAAAGGAGAACACTGAGGAAGACAGAAGAACACAGAGGAAGACAGAAGAACACCGAGGAAGACAGAAGAACACAGAGGAAGACAGAAGAAGACAGAGGAACACAGAAGAACACAGAAGAACACGGAGGAAGATACAAAAAACGAAGAAACAGAGTGCAGAAGACCACAGCAGAAGATGAGGAAGAAGAGAAGAGGAGAGAAGACGGGGAGAAGAGAAGTACAGAAGAAGAATACAGACGAGGAGAGAGGAGGAAGAACAGAGAAGAAGAAAAGAGGAAAAGAAGCAGGAGCAGGAGAGAGGGTGAGTAGCGCGGGGCAGAACGAGGGGCTGGGAGGTGGGGGGTACTTACTGTGAGGTGGGTCTCAGGAACTCAGGAACCTGGAGGAGCTGCAGCGGCAGGGGGAGCGACCTACCCTTGGGTCAAGGGTCGCTACCACTGTCGCGCAGCGGCCGCCATATGAGGTAGGAGGGGGGGGAGGGGTCAGCTGGGGGCGAATGGGAGCTGGGGGGCGGGGGCGTGCAGGAGGTCGCGGCGGGAAAGCGCGAGGGGGGGGACAGGTAGAGTGACAAGAGCTGGGGGAGGGGGGTTTAAGGGTGGAGGGGGGAGAGTGTTAGGAGGTTTAGGAGATTAGGGAGAAAGATAGGTGTAGGGTTGTGAAGATAGGGGAGGGGGGGTTGTAGAGGTGGGTGAGGGTGAGAGGTAGAGTGAGGGGATAGGAAGATAGGTAATAGAGGGGGTGGCGGGAGGGGGAGAGATAGAGAAATAGGTAGAGAGAAAAGGTAGATAGAGAAATCGATAGATAGGGAAAAAGATAGAGAGATAGGAAGATAGGAGGAGGTGGAGAGTGAGGGAGTTGGATAGTGGGATAGAGAGATGGAGAGATAGGTAGATAGGAGGAGTGAGGGAGGTAGAAAGTGAACGGGTTAGATAGGGGAGATAGATGGGGGATGCGAGTGGGGGAGGGGGATGAGGCAGGAGGGCAGGCGCGGGGAGAAGAGGACGGAGGAGGCAGAAGAGCCGAAGGCAGAAGACAAGAAGACAAGAAGAACAGAAGAAAAGAAGAACAGAAGAAAAGAAGAACAGAAGACCGGAAGGACTGAAGACCGGAAGAGCAGAAGACCGGAAGAGCAGAAGACCGGAAGAACAGAAGAAACACAGAAGAACACAGAAGAACAGAGAGGAATACAGAAGAACACCGAGGAAGACAGAAGAACAGAGAAGAATACAGAAGAACACAGAGGAAGACAGAAGAACACAGAGGAAGAAAGGAGAACACCGAGGAAGACAGAAGAACACCGAGGAAGACAGAAGAACACCGAGGAAGACAGAAGAACACAGAAGAACACAGAAGAACACGGAGGAAGATACAAAAAACGAAGAGACAGAGTGCAGAAGACCACAGCAGAAGATGAGGAAGAAGAGAAGAGGAGAGAAGACGGGGAGAAGAGAAGTACAGAAGAAGAATACAGACGAGGAGAGAGGAGGAAGAACAGAGAAGAAGAAAAGAGGAAAAGAAGCAGGAGCAGGAGAGAGGGTGAGTAGCGCGGGGCAGAACGAGGGGCTGGGAGGTGGGGGGTACTTACTGTGAGGTGGGTCTCAGGAACTCAGGAACCTGGAGGAGCTGCAGCGGCAGGGGGAGCGACCTACCCTTGGGTCAAGGGTCGCTACCACTGTCGCGCAGCAGCCGCCATATGAGGTAGGGGGGGGAGAGGGGTCAGCTGGGGGCGAATGGGAGCTGGGGGGCGGGGGCGTGCAGGAGTTCGCGGCGGGAAAGCGCGAGGGAGGGGGGGACAGGTAGAGTGAGAAGAGCTGGGGGAGGGGGGTTTAAGGGTGGAGGGGGGAGAGTGTTAGGAGGTTTAGGAGATTAGGGAGAAAGATAGGTGTAGGGTTGTGAAGATAGGGGAGGGGGGGTTGTAGAGGTGGGTGAGGGTGAGAGGTAGAGTGAGGGGATAGGAAGATAGGTAATAGAGGGGGTGGCGGGAGGGGGGGAGAGATAGAGAAATAGGTAGAGAGAAAAGGTAGATAGAGAAATCGATAGATAGGGAAAAAGATAGAGAGATAGGAAGATAGGAGGAGGTGGAGAGTGAGGGAGTTGGATAGTGGGATAGAGAGATGGAGAGATAGGTAGATAGGAGGAGTGAGGGAGGTAGAAAGTGAACGGGTTAGATAGGGGAGATAGATGGGGGATGCGAGTGGGGGAGGGGGATGAGGCAGGAGCAGGAGGGCAGGCGCGGGGAGAAGAGGACGGAGGAGGCAGAAGAGCCGAAGGCAGAAGACAAGAAGACAAGAAGAACAGAAGAACAGAAGAAAAGAAGAACAGAAGAAAAGAAGAACAGAAGACCGGAAGGACTGAAGACCGGAAGAGCAGAAGACCGGAAGAACAGAAGAAACACAGAAGAACACAGAAGAACAGAGAGGAATACAGAAGAACACCGAGGAAGACAGAAGAACAGAGAAGAATACAGAAGAACACAGAGGAAGACAGAAGAACACAGAGGAAGAAAGGAGAACACCGAGGAAGACAGAAGAACACAGAGGAAGACAGAAGAACACCGAGGAAGACAGAAGAACACAGAGGAAGACAGAAGAAGACAGAGGAAGACAGAAGAAGACAGAGGAACACAGAAGAACACAGAAGAACACGGAGGAAGATACAAAAAACGAAGAAACAGAGTGCAGAAGACCACAGCAGAAGATGAGGAAGAAGAGAAGAGGAGAGAAGACGGGGAGAAGAGAAGTACAGAAGAAGAATACAGACGAGAAGAGAGGAGGAAGAACAGAGAAGAAGAAAAGAGGAAAAGAAGCAGGAGAGAGGGTGAGTAGCGCGGGGCAGAACGAGGGGCTGGGAGGTGGGGGGTACTTACTGTGAGGTGGGTCTCAGGAACTCAGGAACCTGGAGGAGCTGCAGCGGCAGGGGGAGCGACCTACCCTTGGGTCAAGGGTCGGTACCACTGTCGCGCAGCGGCCGCCATATGAGGTAGGAGGGGGGGGGGAGGGGTCAGCTGGGGGCGAATGGGAGCTGGTGGGCGGGGGCGTGCAGGAGGTCGCGGCGGGAAAGCGCGAGGGAGGGGGGGGACAGGTAGAGTGAGAAGAGCTGGGGAAGGGGGGTTTAAGGGTGGAGGGGGGAGAGTGTTAGGAGGTTTAGGAGATTAGGGAGAAAGATAGGTGTAGGGTTGTGAAGATAGGGGAGGGGGGGTTGTAGAGTTGGGTGAGGGTGAGAGGTAGAGTGAGGGGATAGGAAGATAGGTAATAGAGGGGGTGGCGGGAGGGGGGGAGAGATAGAGAAATAGGTAGAGAGAAAAGGTAGATAGAGAAATCGATAGATAGGGAAAAAGATAGAGAGATAGGAAGATAGGAGGAGGTGGAGAGTGAGGGAGTTGGATAGTGGGATAGAGAGATGGAGAGATAGGTAGATAGGAGGAGTGAGGGAGGTAGAAAGTGAACGGGTTAGATAGGGGAGATAGATGGGGGATGCGAGTGGGGGAGGGGGATGAGGCAGGAGCAGGAGGGCAGGCGCGGGGAGAAGAGGACGGAGGAGGCAGAAGAGCCGAAGGCAGAAGACAAGAAGACAAGAAGAACAGAAGAACAGAAGAACAGAAGAAAAGAAGAACAGAAGAAAAGAAGAACAGAAGACCGGAAGGACTGAAGACCGGAAGAGCAGAAGACCGGAAGAACAGAAGAAACACAGAAGAACACAGAAGAACAGAGAGGAATACAGAAGAACACCGAGGAAGACAGAAGAACAGAGAAGTATACAGAAGAACACAGAGGAAGACAGAAGAACACAGAGGAAGAAACGAGAACACCGAGGAAGACAGAAGAACACAGAGGAAGACAGAAGAAGACAGAGGAACACAGAAGAACACAGAAGAACACGGAGGAAGATACAAAAAACGAAGAAACAGAGTGCAGAAGACCACAGCAGAAGATGAGGAAGAAGAGAAGAGGAGAGAAGACGGGGAGAAGAGAAGTACAGAAGAAGAATACAGACGAGGAGAGAGGAGGAAGAACAGAGAAGAAGAAAAGAGGAAAAGAAGCAGGAGCAGGAGAGAGGATGAGTAGCGCGGGGCAGAACGAGGGGCTGGGAGGTGGGGGGTACTTACTGGTCATAGAGTCAGGCGCCTTGGCTGGGGAGCCAGCTGCAGCAACATATCGATTGGGGGCAGATGGTCAATGGAGGAATTACAACTAGATATAAATTGCCTGGAACTTCATGTCAGATCCTTGGCAACACAATCTCTTACCAGGGACAGGGTTTCCCTGCTGTATTATTTTATGGACATCTGAGTGGTTCAATATATCAACCGCCTGGGAGGAACAAGGTCAAGGATGCTTTCGGACTTGGCAAAGGATTTCTGGCATTACTGCCTACAGAAACAAATCTCGGTCACAGCGGAATAACTGCCAGGTATTCAGAACACAATGGCAGACTGGAACTTCATAGACAGCAGCAATTGGATCACACAGTCTTTCTAGCCCTGATGGGCAGATGGGGTCCGGGCAATCTAGACCTTTTCGCTTCTTGATTGAACTGTCAATAGCTTGATATGTGAGCTGGAGACCGGATCCAGAGGCAGTAGCGGTGGATGCTTTCCTGCAGGACTGGTCGATGGCATTTCCATCTTTTCTGATGATTCCCAGGGTGACGGCTCAGGTCAGGCGGCAAAAAGCATCACTAGTAATAGTAACACCGATTTGGAAATCGCAAGCTTAGTTTCCGACGCTGATGGAACTCTCCTGGGATCTCCTGATAGAACTGCTCTTGTTCCCTTCGATCCTACGGAACCACCATGGTTGCTCACATCCGATGGTCCTTCAAGGTCACTTGTCCATTATGGCATGGAGGATTTCCAGAGACGATGGACAAACAATCATCTTTCAGCAGAAGCTGCAAACTTTATCCAACAAGCATGGGATTTGGGAACCACCAAGAGATATCAATCAGCTTAGAAAAGATGGCATAGTTGGTTGGTATATGGAGAAACACCTTGATCCCTTGGGGGCAGAAATTACTGATATAATATTTTTTGGGGGCAGAACCAGCCCAATCAGGTCTAGCATATGGTCAGGTCAGCTATATCTTCAGGTCATAACACCATTGATAGTAAACCCATTGGGGAACATCCATGGATTTCCAAGCTTGTGAGAGGTATTCGCCTCTCTCAACCTCCTTAACCCAGATATACATTTCTCTGGGACGTTAATGTGGTTTTGAGGGTTTTATTGGGTTGGAGAGAAAATCTATATTTTTCTAGGAAAAAACTTTTAGCCAAATTAGCCATCTTCCTTTGTCTCATATCATGCAAAAGGGTCTCAGATATCCGAGCTTTGGATATTTCAGCCAGTGTTTTCACCTCAGAAGGGGTCACATTTACTATATCCAGAAGAACCAAGAATAATACAAGGTCAGTATCCTACCCTGCTTTTTCTTATCAACCTAAAGTTATGTGTGGTTAGAGGCATTAAAGCATATGAGGATATGACAGCTGAGATCAGACCACCAGGGAAGAGACAGCTTCTCATTGCTATGCAGAAAACCTTTAAGGCAGTTTTTTCTCCCTTCTTTGCCAGGTGGGTACAATGGATCATGGCAGAAGCCGGAGTGGATATAGGTTGGTTTGGTGCTCATTCTACGAGGGAGCCATGACATATAAAGTAGTTCAAGTGGGAGGCAGACTTGATGACATTATGAACGCAGCAGACTGGTCATTTGACTCAACTTTTTAAAAGTTTTATTTTAAACCAATCTCTGAGGCCGCATCTCTGGTGGTAAATTAGCTTTTGAACATGCATAATCCTCGCCTCCGGTCCTGACATAGAATGAAAAATGTCCTAGCTAACTAAATGAAAAGTTTCAATTCTAAAAAGGACAAGGAGGTGCTAGCGCACCCGGTCCTTAATAAGTAAACTTATAAGAGGAAGCGTATAGGTCGATGAACCTTTTGATTTGCATGGAGTATCCTGGCTACGGTGTAACCAATGTTTATCACAAATCAATACACAAACCAATAACCATAAGAAAAACATTAATCAGTATTTAGTAACATCAACATTCATGAATAACCACAACTCAATATATGTTTTAACAATTTTATTTCCCTATTAGTTACAATACTAAGGCATGAGGGTAATTCAAACTTTATTCCAATCAACTCAAGATTAATTCATTAGTGACACCAATAACATAATCTAATCAGAACTTGAGAAACATGCATTCTAATGTTTCAACGTAAGCCAATAACGATGAATATGTTAACATGAGTAGCAGAGTTCAGCAAATCAGTCCGTCAATCATTTGTCACCGTATATGTCAACGTCTTAGAATAGGAATCTACCTAATCCAGATTAGCATTAGCATGCGGAACTTCATGTGAAAAAAGTTTAGAACATGAATTTGGAAAAACATATAGCTTAGGAGAAAAACTATTTAGACAGCACAGTTGGTACCTAGAAAGAAAGGCACAAGGTATTTAGTCACATTGTCATAGCTACCTATCCACGGTATGGATCAGCAACAAAGTCAGTCTTCGTCTTCAGGTCATCAATCGATCAGCATCACATCAGGGTCTCAAAAGCGTGAGCTCAGTGACAGAATCTCGAATCTCTTCCCCCACAATATTGCATCAATTTCGGAATAAGGTCTCTCTCTGGACATCTGCACCTAACATCTCTGAACTCTCCCCTTCTGTCATGTCATTATATCAAAGTAGCTCAGCCTATCCCCCAATTCCTAATTGGTCAATTAATCCCCAGTTATGACTCTGTTCAATTGTATATTTACTCCAAGTCTATGAATTTTAATATTGTACAGTTCTCAGATTGCTAGTTGGTTCACCTTGCGAAGTTCTCATCATCTGGCTCGTCAGGTATAAAAAATGTTGCATCTTCTTCTAAAGTCAGTGTCTCCATTGTTCGAGTCTTGGGAAAGGACATCCCATCTGCTTTACCCCAATTTGGATACAAACTTTTATTCTGTCATCTCCTGTTCATCGGTTCACGCATAGGATTTTTGCTGAGCACATTTTTATTAAACAATAAGCGCTTCATGGTCAGTCCAGTACATTAGCTTCTCTACATTGCGTTAATAATTCAGCTTCTGCGTGAAGCCTGCAACTTTGGCTAAGTTAACTCTACAATATAATACAAAACATATGTTATATATCTCAATATGACATACTACTACAGTATTCAATACGTTTTTCTATATTTCATACGTTATTCATTTTATTAGTACATTTCTGAATCTTGGTGATCGCTCTCTGAAGGCACATTTTCAAACGTGTACATTATTTTTATTTATTTATACCTTTTTTTTTTATTCAACATACATAAACATTCATTAATAATTTTAATTATCATATCTGCTTTAGCAGAGGTGTGTATTATTCCACTCAGGGACATCAAAAAATTGTCTCCTGACCCTCCCTCTATAACTCTGTTCTCAGCAAGTACATATTTTTTTATGGATTCTGTTATACATTTTATCTGAATGAATAATGTGATATATGCATGGGTATGACAATATTATTTTTTTCCTTATGATTGTGTGACGAGTAATTTTTCATTGGCATAGGTAACCAGCAAAGGTTAGAATTGGATAATCATTAAAGGTTAACTTCCTCCAGTGAAGAAGAGGAACAGGAAGGGACCTAACGCACTTGTATACAACGGACTGTGTTATGATCTTACTGTGGTTATTATGGACACTAACTCCCAAGGCTTCCTGGTATATGTAGCTGTTATGTTGATATGTTTTTCTTTATACACGTTCTTTGAAAATTCTGTTTTAATAAAGTGAGGAAAAAAATGCATAATCCTCGCCTTATTGTCTATAATGTAATTGAAACTTTCCTTTTATCTAGGAAATTCTTCATTCACCCCCTCGCCTTAGTGGGCTGGGCTTGTTTCGGATTTATTTCTTTGGCCGTTCGTGCTTATTTTTCAGGCTTTGCCAAGAGTGAAGGCTTTATGGGTCACGTGTGAGCGTAACGTCAATTATTATGCGACTTCATCCTAGCAGATGTGAGGGAGTAGCTACTAAGTGTGTTTTCGTGAACTGCGTGATCTTTCTCCAGAGGAAAAAACCAAAATAGCGATTCTGAAGGGATAGGAAATAGGTGAGATTTATTCAGTACACCGTAGGTGCACAAGATGAAAATCCACCAACCCTTATTTACAACGAAAGGTTTTATATATATATATTTAAAGAAAATATTATACTGCTAAAGACTTTTTCTGCTGCATAGGATATGTGTTCCAGTAAAGAGTATTCCATAGAGTGTTTCATTTTAAGGGACATGCTGGAAATGCGGCTGAGGGAGTGTGTAGAATCGGAGGTTTTATTTGCCAGCTACTTCTCCAAGGTGGCAGGAGTTTTGGGTGGGGAGAGTGGTGTCGGAGTGTGTAGGACACAAATTTAAAAGGACCTGCTGGGAATATTTGTGTTGCTTGAATATAGAGTGGATAATCTGGCAGCGATATCTCGGCCATGCTGTTGTGTGGTGCGTCGGTCTGTCGCATCTGCTGCTTTGTTCTTATAATGTAAGCGGAGGGGTGGGAGGTACATGTGTGTCTGTGTTACCGCTCAGCCTTTATGAGTGATGATGCGTGAATGGGATATTCAGTGTGGAATGTCGACTCAGTCATTCGGAGACTGGGCGGAGAAGTCGATGGCTGAGGGGCTTATTGGACAGTTTATATATTGTATACGTATTCCCCTTGGAGCCTACATAGAACTGTGAAATAAAGAAGTACGTGGTTAGGCGAGCCCTGCCTCTTTACTGTAAAGATACATAAACTGCAACACTGGTAGCGAGTTCGAAAACTACCTTGTGAGCACAGAAGAGATGGCAGTTCAGCTAATGAGAAAGAAAAGTGAAATTGAACACTCTGGACACCCCACCCCTGTTTTTTATTTTTTTTACTCATCAGAGGGCCTCAGATTACGTACATGACTTCGGAAGTGTTTTTGCACTTGGTATTCAGTTGACGCGTAAAACGCTCTGTAGCAGCAAGGAATAAAGTCAAAATCTGGAGAGAAGGTTCTAAGAAAAACACCGTTTGGTGACGTTCTTTCTTGGTGGAAATGCTGCAGGGCATAGTGGCATTGCTTAGCGGTTGTCAAGACTTGCATCAGTGACTGCATTTGAAGGTGCCACGAGCTGTCAATTATCTGCCTGACTATGTATGTACATCTGAACACGAAAGTTGTCCATTAATTTGCTGCCTTAGCGTAACATGCATTACAGTTCAGGACAGTGCAAATCTCTGAGTGAGGAGCTATAACCCACTTGTAGACCTTCTTCGAAGTTCAGCTGTTAAGTGAAGTCAAGGTCTTGTGGAAGAATATTTGCGCAAGCGCCGGGAGCTTAATTTTTTAAAAAGAAAGATGTTATTACTTTTAGTTGTGTACAGAAACTTGCAAATTCAGACCTTGAATGTCGTATGTTTTCAGTGGCATGTTGGGAGATCAGTTACACTGATGTTTATTGCCGTGAGGCTGAAAGGATACTGGTTCTATACAGTTTTCTAACTTCATTTGCTTTGAAACAGTGTCATCACTGTAAAAACTGCCTCCGTTATGGAGGCTGACTCCAGTCTCATAATTTACAAGAACGCCCGTGTGCACAGCCTAATGCTTCCCTTGGTTTATATCCAGTAGGGTATGAAGGAGCGCATTGTTTACATAGAAGTTATTGCGCAACAATTAATAAAGGCGTTTTGCATGAAGCGACGTCTTACTTTTTATGCTGGAATTCATCAAATGCTTAATAAGATTATTATCATCACCAGGGGAGCACTTCATCACTGCATGCATTTCCGGTTCACCCTGGAGGCCGAGCTTGATTTTTATTTTTCTGTTTATTGCATTTTTGTGTTTTGTACGTTTAGTATACAAGTAATACATATTACAATTAATACAATACAAGTAATTCAATACACGTGTATATATATTACAATTAAATGTAAGACATATGGCACATAACGTATCTATGAGTTAACATCAGATTGTACTGGTGCAACAGGTAAAAGACTCAATAAACGATATACATGAAACAAATAACAAAAGCTGTAACCAAACTGGGAATACCAGCGCCGCGGCATAACAGGTAGGCTGACCAGGCATCTCCGATTTGCCGGGACAGTCGTGGAATTTCATCAGCTGGCCTGGCAGATTTTGGGAAATTTAGCTCATGTTCCGATTTTTAGAGAGGACCTACTGAAAATGGTGGGAGGTTCCAAAGCAGGGATAGTGAGCAGCTATTATAAAAAAAGCAATTTAATTAACGCGCATATTACTGTCTTTAAAAATTACATTTTATTTATGTTCTTAGTGCCCCATTTCTAAGTGTGCTGTCATTTTGTGCGCAAGGATGAAGTAAAATTGTAATCTTCTATTTTTGTGAAATATCCCAGTTTTTGGTTTTGAAATTCTGGTCACCCTAAGGAAAGGGAAAAAGGTAGGATCCTTACAGAGAGACAGTGTCAGTGAACGAAGAGGAAAAACAGGAAATTATCTGTTGTATCAGGTAGGAACCTACTTAGAGGAGAGCAACAGTCATTCCTGGCAATAGCTTGATAGTCGGGGAGTTCACTGGAAATGAGGCCTCCCCTGGTGGCTCGTCGGCAGGTGTCAGAGCAGTTAGGAAGTCGGCTATGATGGCGTCCCAGCTAACTGCTAATGAGTATTTTCGCAGTCCCCACGTGTCTTTTCTGTGTAAGGCAGCACTTTCAGCTTGGGCCCAGGCTTGTACGAGAGCGCTTAAGCAGTGAGAATAGGAGGTGCTGGTGACTTCTACCTGCTGGTGATCAACCTCTTGGCTAGGAGAAGTCCCAGGTCTATGAATGGAGCGATAGCTCTGTATTTCTTGTCCCTATGATAAAGACCTAACAGGCAGACCTCCCGAGTGTGTGGTACAGATTGTTCCGTGCAGGTTGCGAAGCATGTGGTGACACCCAGCCAGTACTTGTGAAGGGAGGGACATTCCCAGCGCATGTGTATCAGTCCAGCGTCAGGGAGGAAGCAGCGGGGGCAAGTGGCATCGGTACAGTGGCAATAAAGATTTATCTTGTCGGGAGTGGAGTAAACCCTGTGGAGTATGTAGTACTGTATTCGATGGAAGCGTGCATTGCATGGGACAAGTGCAGGTTATTCCACATAAGCTTTCCCCTCCTTAAATGTGCAGGGGCTGGCCAGGTCTGTTTCCCAGCAGCGACGTAGAGGAGTCAGTGGTAGTGCAGTGTGCGTGCGCAGTGAGTCAGCGAACCACCGTGTCAAGTGGTAGTCTGTTCCCGTGACCTAGAGATATGAGACAGTGAGGTGCATTGGACGTTTCTGCTGCATACCCCCATGGGCGTAGGAAGTGTGGGGGACGCGGGGATATGTCCCCCCAGATTTTGGAGTGGGGGGGACACGGGGGACAAGGGTGGGGGGGACGAGGGGACAGAAGAATTTTCCCTTCTGTTCTGTAATTCGCAGGGCCATTAGCGCCTCGTGAAGCGCTACCTATACTGGCCCTGCACTTGACCTGTGACCTGCCTCCTGGACACTTGCCCTCTGCCCTTTTGTTGTGCTGCAGCACACAAGGGATTCCTTCTCACCTTGCCGCCACAGCTGCCTGCAGTCTGTACTTCTGAGAACAAAGGGAGACGAGAGGCCCTTTGTTGATTGCTGTCTGCACCCCGTCCCTCCTGAGCCCTACCCTTCCCTTCCCTTGAAAATCGAACCCTGAAGACAGCAGCAAGATTTGAGAAGGTAAAGAGGTTTTGTTAATGAAATAAAGTATTGCCAAGTAACTCCCTTTCTTTTTAAATCCAGTGCTGTGTTGCAGAGTATCTCCCTTTCTCAAAACAGTGTTGTTGAGTTACTGTGAGATATAAGCCGGGCAGGCTTTAGCACGCTGGTGGCACCCTGTGCAGCAATGTTTGTTAGGGCACCCGTTTCTGTCACCTCTCTCTCACTCTCTTCTCTCCTCTGTCTCCAGCTTGCCTGCCCCAGAGCTAATTATTGTCCCCTAAGTTGACATCCTGCCTCCCCAACATTTCGGTCCCCTGTCTCTCCCTCAGCCTTCCTGGTATTTGTGAAAGCCCGCTCTAAAGGCCAAGGGCTGCCTGTAAATCTCATTTCCTGCCAATGGCCTGTGGATGGAAGCCAGCACTGGGGCAGCTCACAGGCTTTGCAGGACTTCACAGGCTGTGGTGGTACAGAGCCTGGCACTGCTGGATAGACGTCAGATAGACTAGCACACAGCACGGGTCCCAGGAAGAACCAGATGGCCTGAGAGATGGACAGGGCTAGGTAAGGCAGCAGGGCCGGCTCTAGGGCGATGCAACCGGTGCCGCTGCACCGGGTGCTGACTTAGGATGGGGGTGCTGTGATTGCAAGTATATTCTGACTTTAAAAGCACCTGCTGGGTGTTCCTTGCCATCAACAGTTTTCAGGCAACAATAAAAATCTCAAGATAATTCCGGTGATTAATGGTCTTCCTGAAGAGAGATTGAAGTTTTGTCTAGTCGGAGTTTTGACTCATCATAACGTACAGGGTTACTATGCCTGCTACAAAGAACGTCTACATGCAGATCACAAAGTCTATATAATGTGAATAGGTCAGTGGGTTACTGCTTTTGTCAGATGAAGGAAAGTACCCTCTTTTTGGCATGGTTACCCCACTTTTGACTGTGTTCACTGGGATCCTGCTAACCAGGACCCAAGTGCTCTCTCCCATTAAATTTGGTTGTTTGGACCACACACACCCCACATTTGGCGTACTGGTGCCCCTTATAAGTCCCTAGTATATGGTACCCAGGGCATTGGGGGATCAGGGGTTCCCCATGGGCTGCAGCATGTATTATGCCACCCATAGGAGCCCATGTAAACCATGTCTGGAGGCCTGCCATTGCAGCCTGCGTGAAAAGGTGCATGCACCCTTTCACTTCAGGTCACTGCACCAGGTCACTCTAAGTCACCTCTATGGCAGGCCCTCCTAGCCAGAGGGCAGGGTGCAAGTACCTGTGTGTGAGGGCAAAACTGGAGGAGCGGAGGTGCCCCCACGAACTCCAGCTACATTTTCCTGGGCCTCGTGAGTGCGGGGACGCCATTTTACGAGTGTACTGGACATAGGTCACTCCCTCTGTCCAGCTACATAATGGCAACTCAGAACCTGGGCATGTTTGGTAACAAACATGTCAGAATCATACCCCAATCCTATTGTCAGTATTGTTTGTATGATTCCATGCACTTTGGGGGCTCCTTAGAGAATCCCCAGCATTGCTCCTATCAGCTTTCTAGGGTTTTCCGGGCAGCCCATGCTGCTGCCACCCCTCAGACAGATTTCTGCCCTCCTTCTGCTGCTTGAGCAGCTCATGCCCAGGAAGGCAGAACAAAGGATTTCCATTGGAAGAGGGAGGCAACACCCTCTCCATTTGGAAATGGGTGTTACAAGGGTTGGGAGGGGTACCCTCGCGAAGCTAATGGTATGCTCTGAAGGGCCCTCCTTGCATAAACCAGTCTGTACCAGTTCAGGGACCTCAGCCCCTACTCTGGTGCGAAACTGGACAATGGAAATGGGTGTAACCACTCCCCTGTCCATCACCACCCCAGGGGTGGTGCCTGGAGCTCCTCCAGGTGGCCACTTGATTCTGCCATCTTGAATCCAAGGTGGGCAGAGGCCTCTGAGCATCTGAGTGGCCAGGTCAGGCAGGTGACGTCACAGCCCCCTCCTAGGTGGTCACCCTGCTAGGTGACCAATCCCCCTTTCTGGGCTATTTAGGGTTTGCCTCTTGGGTGGGTCCTCAGATTCAATGTGCAAGATTCCAGCAGGACTCCTCTGCAACGTTTACTTTGACTTCTGGCCACTGGAACTGCAACTGGACTTCACAGGAACCTACAATCTGCAGCTCCAGCAGCGACTTCACCCTGCAGCATTGTTTCTCCGGCTCCTTCCAGCAACTGCAACATCAGCCCGGCTGTGCTTCCTCTGAGGGCAGCAAGTCTTCAGTCTTTATGAGAAGAAAGAAGGAAAATTCCTTGGAGTGAAGGAGTCACTTACCTGCATCTGCAGGCACCAACTGCAACAACGACTGGCTGCGTGGATCTCCTCTGCTCCTGAGCTGCGTGGATCCTGCATCAGGGGGTGATAGTCTGGAGTGGTCTCCCTGGTCCTCTCTACCAGCTGTCCAACTTTGGAGTAGGTAGGTCCTTGCCTTCCCATGCAGGACAGTACCCCCATGCACCGCGTCTCTTGCAGCTACCAAGGCCTGTTGTTATCTCCTCCAAGGGATCTTCAGGCTCCATGTAGCCCCAGTCCCCAGCACTCTTCTCTGTGAAGCACAGCCCTCAACGTGCTTCGCCTGCGACATGGGACCTCTCTTCAGGTGTGCTGCGTGGGCCTCTCTGCAGCTCCTGGGTTCCTTGCATGTAGGTCTTCTGTGGGGGCTGCCTCTCCTTCTCCAGACTCTCTGCCTTGCTGAGGGTCACCTGGGACTCCCCTCCATGGGTTAAGTCCCCCTGGACCTTGCTGGTCCCCGGCAGCTCCACTTTTGTCCTACTGCGACATTTGCCTTTGCCAAGGCTTGCTGGTTGGTTTTCCACACCACAGACTGACTGCAATTCTTCATCCCGCATGGGACGTCGACTGCATCACCTAGGAACGCTTCATCTGCTCCAGTGCTGCACTGCTGACCGTCTTCATCTCCCGGCCGAGCAACTCCTGCTTCCACAGATGGGTGGGTAGTGGCTCCTGCCACGACCGGACACTCCTACGTAAACTGGACTTGGTCCCCTTCTTTTCCAAGTCTTCCTCTTCCAGGATCCACCTCTAGCTTCTTGCAGTCTTGCCTGCGTTTTGCAATATCCTTCTCTGAAGTCCTTTTGGTGGATTGGGGAAAAAACAGTAACTTACCTCTTTTCTCCTGGTCACTGGAGGGCACTCTGGTACTTACCTTTGGGGTTTCCTAGTTCCTGCAGCTCCCCTCTACAGATTCCACTTCCTTGCGTGGGGACCCAGCTTTCGCATTCCACTTTTTTAGTATATGGTCTGGTCCCCCCTAGGCCTTCAGTATTGCCTATTGCTTTTCACTATTTTCTATTGCTTTTTATGCCAACTTCTGATTGCTGCTGTACATATGATAGTGTGCTACTTACATCCTATTGGGAGTATTGCCTATCTAGTGTTTTCGTGTTTGTGTTACTGTAATAAGGAACCTTTATTTTCATAACACGTGTTTCTTTCATGTGTGTAAGTGCTGTGTGACTACAGTGGTATTGCATGAGCTTTGCATGTCTCCTAGGTAAGTCTTGGCTGCTCATCCGCAGCTACCTCTAGAGAGCCCTGGCTTCTAGACACTGCCTACACCTCACTAATAAGGGGGTACCTAGACCTGGTATAAGGTGATAATACCATAGGTACTCACCACATACCAGGCCAGCTTCCTACATCAGAGAGCTCCTTTTTTGTCCCCTGCAATTTATAAATTAAAACTGAATATAGAACAGTGAGCAATGAACTTATCAAAGAGCTGCATGCAAACATCAAGGTATAGATTAGAGCGTTATGATTTCCCCCCACTTTTTCATTAACTTAATGTTGCAAAACAAGTTAATTTGAGCGCAAATCAATTCTTATTATTAAAGAAAGCCCCCAACCATGGTGTTATGTTTTAAATTCTGAGTTTGCGCTTCTCCAGATAAACCACTCTTAAACTATACCTGCTACCAGTATGGATGACCTATGACACCTACACCTTGTCGTCCTCTGTCTTATGTAACATTTCATATACACTGATTTACACATATATGATGATTGTCTCTGCGTAATATCTGTGTGATGTAAAGTGCTTTGACACCCTAGACTGGTGTGAGGGCTGAATGATGGAACAACACATGCGTATATCATGCATGCCTTAACATCGCGGTCTCAACAACGACCGTGTCTTTACTACTCATGCCTTTACAACGAATTTCGCTGTAAAAGAATGTTTGGAAAAGAAACATGCATGGTAAATTCTCCCCGCCCTGCCCCCTTACACCTGATACCATACTCCACCCTGCCCAATCAGTTAAAACTGCCCCTGCCCTGAGCCCTAACCCCCCCCGCCCTGAGCCCTAAAAGTAACCCTGCCCTGTCCTAAAAACTACCCGCCCCCACTCTGAACCCTAAAACCTACCCTGAACTGCGCTAAAAACTACCTTGATGCCCCTGCCCCAAGGAACCCTAAAACCTACCCCACCATGTCCTAAAAACTACCCCGACCCTACCCTGTCCTAAAAATGAACCCGACCTCCCACCCTAAACCCGGCCACAGCCCTACTTACCTCTCTCTCCTCTGCTTCTTCCTGTTCCACCCGGACAGCTAGACCGCTCTCTATGCTGTAACCACGCATATGCGTGGTAAAGACATGTGTGGTAAAGGCATCCATGCTAGCCCCATATTTGTGGTAATGGCAGCATGGTCAATGCATTGCATTGCATTGATTGCGTTGTAAGGGAAATTTCCCAGTATGAGTGGTGGTATAAAACTAATGAAATGCATCTGAGAGAGAGTGGTGATGGATAGTAGTGAGGAAATCCGTGGCAGAGGTGGTCACTGGGGGGTGCCAACAGCACTAAGGCCGGCCCTGTCAGACAGTACAGCAGTTCACAGGAAGGGGGCAGCACAGAGACTGCCACTTGACAGTCAGACAAGGACCTAGCAGCAATCATAGGCCTTACTGGCCTTCACAGGCAGGCGGGGGGGCCAGAGACTGACACAGCCTGACTAGAAAGAAAGCTCCCAACAGGCAGCACAGTGCATGGCAGGCAGCATAGGAATCGGCAGGAAGCACTGCGCCCAGCAGGCAGTACAGGCCTCTTAGGACTTTACACAGGCGAACTGCAGCACAGAGCTTGTCGCTGCCTAATAGGCAGCCAAGGGCCCAGCAGACAGGGAATTGACGGTCTCACAGGACTCGACTGGAAGCGACCGCCTCCCCACCCATCACCCCCCCACGGCAACCCTTCTGGGTGCAAGCTTTGTGCAGGAGGCCCACCTCAAGGTTGTCCCTGTCCCCCCCAGAAATTTTGTGACTCCTACGCCCCTGCATACCCCGCTAGAATGCAACTTGTGTCCTAACATGCAATTGTGCAGTTGAAAATGACCAGATGGGAGTCCCTCGTCTGCCACTAGGTCCTCGAATGGTATAAGGGAACCATTGTAGTACAGATCCCCCACTGTGTGGATGCCTGCCTCATACCAGACAGTAAGTTCCCCAACAGAGGTGGACCGTTCTCCTCCCGAGGTACCCAGTAGTGGAAGGGCTGGGGCATATGGCTTGATAGCGTGGAGGATGAGAGCTTGTGTGTCTGAATAGTACAGGTGGGATACCTATGGTGTGTGAGCTCCCTGAGACAAGCTTGAACTGTTGATGAATGTTTCGGCGCCCGATCAACAGATCCACTTGTTGCATAGTAGGAGGCATTTTGCTCCATTAGAAATAAAGTTTCCGTCACTGTATGGGTGTCCTTTGCAGGAGTTTAATGTAAGAAGGTCATTGGCTTCTAAGTTACTATTTGATGTTTCTTACAAGTCTGTCACTTCTCATGCTTGAAGTCAATACATTTGTTTCTGTGCTCACTCCTGCTTACAAAGGATCTGTTATGCCTTTCTGACTTGTTTGCATGATTATTCTTTTTCTAGCCTGCTGGAAACTGTCAGTAGTGGTTTTGGGCAAGTCATCCCATGCCAGTGTTTACAGAAACAACATATGTCGTTGTTAGACTGTACTGTAATGCGTGCTTCCTAACTGAAATTCTCATTGTGCTCATTTTACACTCCTGTTTTGTTTCAGATTGTGCATTTCCCAGCTGAGGAATGACATGAAATTCATTGTGCTATACTTGGTAAAAGTTAGAGATGTGTGAATTGTAATAGCCTTTGTATAGATACTTGTTCTGCTTCTGTATACCTATTGACACGTATTTTGGGCACATCTTTACATTTCCGCTGATATGGTCCATATGCTTGTTAAAATAATTAATACACTCGATTTTGTTGATAGGACGAGCCAAGTACCAAATTCTGCAGACAGGTGTTCCTAAAGAAAACTGAGAACCTGATATTCTTGTTCTCGTGGTTGTAGAGGAATGAGTACCCATATTGTGCGAGTAAGAGGGGAATGAGAGTACCTGATTCAACATGTGTTTATAGGAGAATGCAAGTACCCACTTTTGTGGATGAGCTAGTAGCGGAATGGGAGCATCTAATATTGTTAAGCTTTTGAGAGGGGAATCAGAATACCTATTTTGTGCATGTGAGAGGGGAAAAAAGAGTACCAAATCTTTGCTGATGCATTAGTAGGGGAGCAACAGTACCCAATATTGTTATTAATGGAGTTGTAGGGGAATGAAAGTAGCCAATATTCCTCATGTGTTAGTAGGGGAACCAGAGTACCCAATATTGTTATGCACATGCCCTGGGAATTGGAGTACCTTTGATTATTCTTAGTGAGGGGAATGAGAGTACCATCCATGCAGTACAATTGGATGCATTGATTATAATTATAGGGATTTGTGGTTGGTTGCCCTTCAGGATTCATGATCAAGTGTTATACATTACATATGTTAGTGACTGTGTGCTCAGCGAGTGTTTTAATCCCTTCGCTGCCAGGCCTTTTCCCCACTGAGGTGCCAGGCCTCTTTTTTGGCTATTTGGGGCAGTTCGTGCTTATGCCATCATAACTTTTTGTCCACATAAGCCACCCACACCAAATTTGCATCCTTTTTTCCCCAACATCCTTGGGATTCTAGAGGTACCCAGAGTTTGAGGGTTTCCCTGGAGGAGACCAAGAAATTAACTAAAATACAGCAACTTTTTTTTTTTTTTTTTTAAATGGGGGAAAAGGGCTGCAAAAGAAAGCTTGTGTTTTTCTTTCTCCTGAAAATGGCATCAACAAAGGGTTTGTGGTCCTAAAGTCACCATATTCCCAGGTGTCAGGAACAGGCAGACTTGAATCAGAAACCCACATTTTTCAACACAATTTTGGCATTTACCTGGGATCTACCCCATTTTTGCTATTTTTGTGTGCTTTTAGCCTCCTTCCAGTTACTGACAGAAATGGGTGTGAAACCAACGCTGGATCCCAGATAGCTAAACATTTATGAAAAGAAGACAAAATTCTGAATTCAGCAAGTGGTAATTTGTGTAGATCCTTCAAGGCTTTCCTACAGAAAATTACAGCTGAAATAAAAAAAATATTGAAATTGAGGTGAAAAAAAACAGACATTTCTTTCCACATTTTACTCTGTACCTCTTTCCTGCAATGTCAGATTTTCAAAAGCAATATACTGTCATGTCTCCTGGACTTTTTTGGGTGCAGGGATATATAGGGCTTGTAGGTTCATCAAGAACTCCAGGTACCGAGAGCCAATAAATGACCTGCACATGCAATGGGCTTTCATTGTATATTGGGTATACTGCAATTTATCTGGTAAAATATAAAGTCTCAAAAATAGGTATCAAGAAAATCTTTGTATTTCCCAAATGGGCACAAGATAAGGTATTGAGAAGCAGTAATTATTTGCACATCTCTGAGTTCCGGGGGCCCCATACTAGCATATGAATTACAGGGCATTTCTCAAACAGACGTTTTTTTCACACACTGTCTTGCATTTGGAAGGAAAAACATGTACAGAAAGACAAGGGACAATAATACTTGTTCTTCTATTCTGTGTTCCCCCAGTCTCCTGATACAAATGGTACCTCACTTGTGTCGGTAGGCCTAATGCCCGCGACAGGAAACGCAACCTGGACACATCACATTTTCCCAAAAAAACTGACCTGTTTTTTGCAAAGTGCCTACCTGGGGATTTTGGCCTCTAGCTCAGCTAAGAAAACCTAGCAAACCTTGATATTTTTGAAAACTAGACACCTAGGGGAATTCAGAATGGGGTGACTTGTGGGGCTCTCACCAGGTTCTGTTACCCAGAATCCTTTGCAAACCTCAAAATTAAAAAACAAAAAAAACAAAACACTTTTGCCTCACATTTCAGTGAGCAAAAGTTCTGGAATCTGTGTGGAGCTACAAACCTCCTTCTACCCAGTGTTACCCCAAGTCTCCTGATAAAAATGGTACCTCACTTGTGTGGGTAGACGCAGTGGCCGCGTTAGGAAATGCCCCAATACACAATGTGGATCTGGGACCAAAAATGTAGGTGCCCTTCCCCTCTGCAAAAACAGGTAGTTTTGTAATGGATTAGTTTGATGTGTCCACATCCTTATGTGATGTTCCAAACATTAAGACTGTGAAAAGAAATGCAAGTTGGTGGCATGCTTCATCATCGGGGTCCCACCCGAGACACCTAGCATGTCACCGGTGTGCTTCGACGCCTGATTACTGTGTTTTTTTTTTACCACACATACTGGTTGGATTTGGCATGAGGGTGAGTGATTGTTCAGTAGACCAAATTTTTCTAACAAGAGATTTTACAAAATTGAAATGCACTGTTAATAACTGAAAGGCCAAAAACTGAACCAATGACTCACAGCTCGTGAGCTGTAAATTCGCAACATGGCACCAACCGCTTTACAGTCTATTCACACACCTTTCATACATGACATGTTCAAGACCATTCATGCCGCCAACCGTGGGTCCAGCACCTTACAACACTCACATCAACAGACAGCGGCTTTCAAGGGCTCATCACTTTCATGCACCCACATGCCTGACACAGCAATCACACCAGCTGATGGGAGTCTGTGGACTGGCGTTTGGCTAGCAGTGTGTTGCAGTGGCCAACAGCAAGTCACTATTTTCACCGCCAGCCAAGCGCCACTCCACGCACGCCGCCATCACTTTTTATTTTTTTTTAACAAAAAAGAAAACACTAATTATAAGTACAAAACTACAAACACAAAATAAAAGCTCTAACTAAATACATGACAGTAATGCCAACTGTTTAACTGAACATATGAAAATATAGAACAGTCAGTTTACGCTCACGGTATTTACCAAAAATTATTTTTAGTGTGGTAACGTCTGAAACAGCTGGCCACACACAGCCCAGGCTTTGGAGGATAATCGGGGCAGTACATCCGAGTCTCCCTCCGGATACCTCTTTGGGCACAGACTCTACATTTTTGAGCGGGAAAGTCTTTTTAGGGGGTACGAGGAATCTGATCAGGAAAGTGGTGATCTTTCAATCTAGCCACATCCTCCACCACTACTCTAGGAACTCTTGCTTGTTCCACCACAACAAGGCTGTCTATCATTGACTCCTGAAATAAAAATAAAAAATCATCCTTGATTCAGGGGAACAATCCTTAAACACACTAAAAGCATTAAAAGTTGCTTAATTAAATAAATAGATGGCCAACTTTATATACCACACGTAAGCCTTACGAACAGCAGTGTAAGGTTCCAACCTCTGATCCAATCTATCAACACCCCCCATGTGCTTATTGTAGTCTAAAATGCACACAGGTTTGTGTACTTGAGGAACCTGACCCCAAACAGCCACAAGTGAAGTACTCTCACCACGGATGGTAATTAGCATGTAGACAACCCTCCTGTCTGCAAATTTCAGAGCTAGCAGCTCACCATTCCGCAAGGCACTACACTGTCCCTTCTCAAGGTTTTTATAGACGAGCTCCTTTGGATAGCCTTTCCGGTTAGAGCGGATTGAGCCACAAGGAACAGTGTCCACTCTGAACAATTCCTTGAACAACTGCACTCCAGTGTAGAAGTTATCTACATACAAATGGTTACCTTTATTAAACAGTTGTCTACCAAGTTCCCACACAATTTTCTCACTAACTTCAAAAGAGGGCGGACAACCATAGGAGTCAATACTGGAATCCCTACCAGTGTAGACCTGGAAATTATAAACAAATCCTGTACTACTTTCAGACAGCATATACAATTTAATTACATACCGTGCACTCTTGCTAGGAATGTACTGCCTAAAAACCAAACGACCCTTGAACAGGACCAAAGACACATCCACAGTTATTTCTTTGCCAGGAACATAGACCTCTGAAAAATGATCTACAAAGTGATCAAGGGTAGGCCTAATCTTAAAAAGAGGGTCATAATCAGGCTGATCTTGTGGCAACAAAATGCAGCATCCGAAGAAGAAATACCAATCATAAGCCATGGTTGCAGGTAATGGAGCCGTTGCCATCAAGGGACTAGTAGCCCAATAAGAAGCCAATGACAGCTTCCTTATCAACCCCATCAAAAAAGTCAAACCCAGGAACTTTTTCATCTCCTCCAGAATTGTGGTAAACCACTGGGTAGCTCTAGACTGTGGCCTAAGTCTGGCAGCGTTGTCCTTCAAATACTGCTCTGCATACTAATTACTCTGCTCAACAATCTCTTACAAAAGTACTTCGTCCATAAACAACTCCAGTGGAAAACTTTTCAGCCCCAGGCTGCTGCACTATTGGCACATCAGTGTCCTTCTCTAAAACAGGCCCTTCATCAGAAGATTCCTCTCGGACAGAAAATTCACTGCCAGAATCTCTTCCTCCTCTGCCTCAGATGCAGAGTCCGTCTCATAATCATGATCAAAAGAAGACTCAAAAAGCATACCAAAAACCTGCTGAGAGGCCACTCTGCGACAAACCATGATCCTTTCTAAGAAGTGTAACTTCACAAATATGCCAACAATAACCAGCACTGTCTAAAATAAGTAATAAACAAAGTGTGGCTTTATAACAAAGAGTTATGTACCCAAAAACAATACCACTTATTTGCCTGAAAGAGCTAGACTCACCAGCAACTACTCTGCACAGACACAGCAGTCACCAATGATATCCCACTAAAAAGAAAAAAGAACAGAAAATTAGACCTGAACCAACACAAATATCGTTGTGCACAAATCTAAGGACAATTTCACACACAATCCCGCATTTAGTACACCACCTACAATCATGTCATTGTTGCATGGCAACAATACTCTTTTGGAGTAAATTGTTTTTTCTTACCTAAAACATGCAACTACGCAAACTGCAGGTCAACCACTGCCAAAACTGCAAAGGGACACAGGAAAGGAAGCAAAAGCTTTGACCTAGAACAAAGAAGAGAAATAAACTGTTATGATCACAAATTCACAAATGCAAATACTTTGCCAGTTGACAAACACCCCGCCACCAAACATTTAGAAATTTTTCCTTTGTATTTAGTGGTTTCTGCCCCCTTGGGGGCAGATGGGCCTAAAAAAAAACAGGCCGATCTGCCCCCAACAGGGGCAGAAATGCCATAGATAATATTGCCCCCCCCGGGGAGCGACCCTTGCCGAAGGGGCCACCCCCTCACAAAACACACACACAAGATCCCTGGCGCTAAGTGGTTTCTGCCCCAATTGGGGGCAGATGGGTCTAGAAAAAATAGGCCGATCTGCCCCCAAGGGGGTAGAAATGGCCAACAGTTGAGCCCCCTTGGGGGGCCGGCCCTTGCCCATGGGGCCGCCGCCGCACAAAAGAAACAAAATTTAAAAAAAAAACTGCTGCCTTAGTGTCTTCTGCCCCCCATTGGGGCAGACGGGCCTAAAAATAATAGGCCGATCTGCCCACAAGGGAGGCAGGAATGGCATAACTAATATTGGCCCCTCTTGGGTAGCGACCCTTCCCCAAGGGCCACCCCCTCACACAAAACACTCTCTTTCTCTCTTTTTTTTTCCCCCTCCTGGGGCTAAGTGGTTTCTGCCCCCTTAGAGGCAGATGGGCTTAGAAAAGCCCTTTAGGGAGGCAACCCTTGCCCAAGGGGACACCCCCCCACAAAAAACACACAAGATCCCTGACGCTAAGTGGTTTCTGTCCCCCTTGGGGGCAGATGGGCCTAAAAGAAATAGGCTAATCTGCCACCACGGGGGCAGAACTGCCCAACAGTGCTTTGCCCCCTTTGGGGGGGACGACTCTTGTCCAAGGGACCGCCCCCGCACACAGAAAAAAACCAAAGAACAACAATCCCTGGCGTTGCTGTGGCTTTTGCCATCGGCCTAAAAAATAATTGGTCGATCTGCCCCCAAAGGGGGCAGAAATGGCGTCAAACATGTTAGTCCCCCTAAGGGGAGCGAACCTTGCCAAAGGGGCAGCGCCCCCACATATGAAACTGACCAAAAAACAAAATCCCTGGTGTCTAGTGGGCATTCCTGCTGCCCGTTCACTGTGCGATCGGGCAGCAGGAATGCTGAAAGACACATCGAGGGAAAGAAATACCCTTTCCTTTCCCCTGATGCCTCCTTTAGAGGAATCCTCCCTCCGCCTGGCCGGAGTAAAAACTTACCTCTTTCCTCCTGGACGCGCTGGAAGCAAATGGCCTTCAGCGCATACGGCGGCCTCTAATGATGTCAGTGCGCGATCACGTGGTGATGTCATTAGATTCGGGCAGTAGGGGTGGAAGGGGAAGCAATTCCCTTTCTATCCCTCCCCAGCTGAAGGGGGTGGAGGCTCACAGAGGGAGCGCTAGCCAGGTGCAGGACCTAACGGTTACGTCCTCGGCACCTGAGCAGTGCTGCCGAGGATGTAACCGTTACGTCCACGGCACCCAAGGGGTTGGGGCACCTGGAAAGATAGTAGTGTGGTTGTAATGAGGGGCACAGTAATAACCATGGTTTAGTGGATGAGTACCGTGATGTACAGTAATGTGGTTTACGTTGTTATGTGAGATACAAGTAATGTTTGTGCACTAATTGTTTTTTTTCACAGTTCTTTGTCATTTTTATAGGTCTCTAAATGTTACAAATGGGTCATAAAATCATGTTGACGTACATGGCACAGCACCACCAACAATAATATGCTAACATGAGAACATTGTTATTCCACCACGCATTCATAAGCCTAACAACTACAGGTAAATTGTAAACTATCCACCCTCTAAGTTCCCCCTTTACATCACCCACCCACACAGTCAATATGTTCTGATATAATTATAAAACCTCTATAGTGCTCTTCAGAATACATAATCACACATTATTAAGAGTGACAAGCTGTGGTCCATCGGTTCCCTACTGTGTACACATGGTTCAGCTGTCTTGTCTTATGTAACTATTCATTAGTTCCTTCCTCTAAGGCGGTTTAGTTACAGATTTGGGGTTGATTGCTCTTGGGAGTAGTTCCTAGTCAAGAATCCCTTTGGGCCTAGATGTGCCTTCTGTTGAAGGAGAATTTGCATCTGTCAGCCTTGGCAAATTTATGTGGATCTGTTTCCATCGCCATAGTTAAGGAGCTGCTGGTGATCTCCAGTTCATGGCTATCTAGCATTTAGAGAGGGTGCCAGATCTATACATTTACTGATGGTTCTGTTGGTTTTAGTCATAATTATAAACACTAGCAAGCACATTTTTGGCAAATTCATTCCTCTTTTTTTGCATCCACTCTTATAAGTATTTAGTGACCGCCTTCCACCAGCACCTTATGACCCAGCAAGACCAGACCATATGGCCGAAAACTGTCACTTCCTGACAGCAGGAAAGGTATACCAAGAAGGTCTCAGTATACATGGTTTGCAAGAATGCAAGCATTTTGTATGTCCTTTGGACATAATTAAATTGAATAAGTTTTAGCCGTACATTTATCAAAATGTGGCAAATGTGCTGTGGAGCTCAGTTCCTTTCTGCATCAGTGCTTCATCCATGTTTTCTTCCTATTCAGCCTTTTTGGAAGTCAGGATGGTCCTTATCACTCTGTAGGCAAGTGTGATAAAATATCTGCTGTTCCCCATTGTCCAAGGAGCCTGCGTGAGTGTGCTTGTTGGTGGGTCCGACCTGTCCCCCTATCTAAGGGCTATGGCCTTGGTTAATTTTGCATGGGTCAAGAGCTGCCCAGGAGTAAGGTCATGCACTTGTGGCACTTCAGCAAAAGACATGAGATTGCTGGATTCAGAAAGATCGCCTAGTAATTTTATCCCTGTTTAGGACCAGAGGGATGTGTCTTTCCTTTCTGCCAGTTGGGTGAAGCGCAGGAGCATCCCACATGGAAACCTCTGGTGCATATGAGGTCACAACAGGCCTCCTGTGCCAGTTGTACCATGCTGTCCTCTGCAATGTAGAGGTGGTCTGCACAATGCATTTCTTGGCCGGGACATATTCACTAATATCCATAGGGGCTAAACTACCAATCAAAGGGGCAAGCTCAAAGAAAGCGCTTAAACTGAACCATTCCAACACACTGTGGTTGCGCAATACTTATCTTCTTGTGAGGAGAAGGATATGTGTACATGTGCATTGTTGTTATTCTTGTAAGGAAATATGATATGTTATATCTATGCCCTATGTTACTGCTCAGCCTGTAACATTGATGATGCATTAATGAAATGTTAAGTGTGGAATGTTTGCTGTGAGTCGTTTCAGGTCTGGATGCTGAGCAGAGAAGGCTTTGCTCCTGGTGAGGTGTCCTGTTGATCAGCTTACATCTCTTATAGGTCTTCCCTTTGAAGCGTACATGGAACTATGAAATAAAGAGGTATGATCCAATGATCTACTCAATTCTGCCTCTGGACTGCAAAAACACACGATCCCTCACGCCATCTAAAGAGTGTTTGTTTTTTTTGTTGGGGGGGGAGGAACGGTGTGATGTGCTCATTAACCCTGTGTGGGTGAATAAATGTTCACAGCTGTAGGAAGCTGGCTCTGTATATACTATATCAAAAAGCAATATAGTGTGCACAGAGTCCAGGGGTTTCCCAGAGGCTTAACAGAGGCTAAAGTAGTTAATACTAATGCTCTCTTTTGTGGTAGTGTGGTCGAGCAGTTAGGCTTATCAGAGGCTAGCGCAAAGCATTTGTTGTACACACATAGGCAATGAATGAAGCACACACTCATTGACTAACTCCAGGCCAGTGTTTTTATGTAGCAAAAATATATTTTCTTACTTTATTTCTAGAACCACAAGATTTGAGTTGCAGGGGAGTACATTTGCAAGTATCCAACAGTTCCGGGGCAGTTCTGGAGTCCTTTGTTGGATTTTCTTTCTCGACAGGGCCACTGTCCACAGGAGTTCATTGTCCTCTGGAGGCAGACAGTCCTCTTGAGGCTTTAAGATAGCGCTGGTTCTGAAGGATGCGTCACCTGTAGGGCTGGGCCAAGTCAGTTGGTGTCTTCAGTCTTCTCTGCTGAGGGGGTCAGCTTAGCAGTCCTTCTCATTTTCTTCTTCTTGAGGTCGCCAGGAATCTGATGAGCTAGGTTCAGGGGAGCCCTTAAATCCTGGATTTAGGGGCGTTACAGGGGTCAGAGGGCAGTAGCAAATGGCTGCTGTCCCTGAGGGTGACTAATCCCTTCCAGTTTCTACTGCCTTTGGGGTGGGGGACACACACTTAACCCTACTGGTACCTGTCCTCCAAACTAAGATGGAGGATTTTGCAAGGGGGGGGGGGTCACTTCAGCTCTGGTCACCTTAGGGGTGATCCCAACTGAAGTGGTCACTCCTCCTTATTTTCCCTAATTTTCCCGACGGACTTGCTTCCAAAAGTGGGTCTTTGTACGGGGTGCGGCATCTCCACTAGCTGGAGTGCCCTGGGGCACCGTAACAAGAGGCCTGAACCTTTGAGGCTCACCTCCAGGTGTTATAGTTCCTGCAGGGGGGAGGTGTGAAGCACCTACACCCAGTGCAGGCTTTGTTTCTGGCCACAGGGAGCACGAAGGCTTTCACCCCATGTGGTCAGAAACTTGTCTGGAAGTGGCAGACTGGCACAGACTAGTCATTCCTGCACTAGACGTTTGGCTACAGTACAGGGGGCATCTGTCAGATGCCGTCTGAGTGCATTTTTCAATAAATCCAACACTGGCATCAGTGTGGGTTTACTGTGATGGAAAGTTTGATACCAAACTTCCCAGTATTCAGTTAAGCCATTATGGAACTATGGAGTTCGGAATGATAAACTCCCAGCCCATATACTTTTTATGGCCACACTGCACTTACAATGTCGAAGAATGGACTTGGGCACTGTAGGGTCATATTGCACATGCAGCTATGCCCTTTCCTGTGGTATAGTGCTTTCTGCCTTAGGGCTGTAAGGCCTGCTAGAGGAGTGAATCACCTATACCATAGGCAGTGGTTTGTGGGCATGACACCCTGTGAGGTATGCCATGTTGATTTTGTCTTTGTTCTCCCCACCAGCACACACAAGCTGCAAAGGCAGTGTGCATGTGCTTGGTGAGGGGTCCCCCAGGATGGCATAATACATGCTGCAGCCCTTGGGGACCTTTCCTGACCACAGGGCCCTTGGTACCATGGGTACCTTTCACAAGGGACTTAACTGCGAGCCAGGGGTGTGCCAGTTGTGGAATCAATGGTACAGTTTTTGGGAAAGAACACTGGTGCTAGAGCCTGGTTAGCAGGGTA
Organism: Pleurodeles waltl; assembly: GCF_031143425.1. Lineage (NCBI taxonomy): Eukaryota > Metazoa > Chordata > Amphibia > Caudata > Salamandridae > Pleurodeles > Pleurodeles waltl. The sequence continues at coordinate 785,055,896 of NC_090442.1, read as the reverse complement.
ACCAGGGCGAAAAGAGCACTTTCCTACAACAGAATACACTGAAATACTCTGCACAGACATGTTTGTGAAGAGAGGTTTGAACCATGGATATATCATGGAGGGTCAATAAAGGTTTTGATACAAATTTCGGTAGGTGGATTCTGCATTTGCCTTGGTATATAATTATTATATACTTAAAATGTGTCCTTAAATGTCTAGTTTTTTTTCTTATTGCTGATGCTTTTGCACTGCCTATAGAGATGTAGATCTTTTGTCAAGTAGGTTTCTTTTTATTTTTTGCAGCGCCAGATGTCAAACTTGTTTGCTTGTATTCAAGGAAATACATAGTTATTGCCCTTGTTTGCTGTTTTCATTCAAATTGCTTGGTGGGCCAATTCAGTGAACACTTTGTATGGTTGCACGTTAGCAGCTCGGGAAGAAGAGTTTCTAGAAACATCATCATATCTTTTCGTTCTTTGCCTTCTTTTGTTCAGAAAAGTGTTATGTAATTTCTCCTGTTTCTGTTTTTAAGGTCTTTATGGGCTTTCTGTAGTTGATAAACTTGATATTCCATTTATTGTCCCCCTTGCCAGAAGTGTTGTAACCTCTATTATTGCTTAATTTTTGGTGGTCTTTCTTTCTAGTTTCCCTTCAATGATGTACAGTCATTGTGGAAGCGGATGCCATAAATGGTTTTAACGTCTTGAATTCAGCCGGAATCATTGAGAGGGTAAATTCTTAATTTGGCTTCATTGGAGATAAGTGGTTGTTTTTTGGTCTATTGTTGATGATATTTATTGTGTTTGTAAAGTCATTTTTAGCTGTTTTCTTTTCTTGTAGTATTGCAGGTGATATAGCCCTAGGTTTATCATCTGTCTAAATTCCTTTTCGTGGACTTCTCTTGCCATGTTGAAACTTTTCTATTAATGTAGCTTCCTTCTTGCTGTTTAGTTTAATGGTTGAATATGCGATGGTTGAGTAGTTTAGTGTGTATGTTTGCATGCTTACTTCCTCGTTTTGTTCAATAATTCTGTCTAGTCAGCGGGTTTCAGTAAGTATTTTAGGGCACAATGCTTTAACTGGTCACTTGGAAATGTCCCCTTTGTTCTGCAATACCAAGAGTCTTTCAGTGGTATTCACACAGTATTTCATAATGTTTCACAGTACGCTTTGATAGTTTGTTTCTTCATAGTGTTCCCTTCTATTCACTGTGATCTGTTTTTGTTTGAAATCCTTTGAGCCTTGACACGACACTGATACTACTAAACAGAGTTCCCTGACTTGACTGCCCTTTAAAATGAAAATTATTTTTTCAAAATCACCTTAGCATTTGTAAAACAGCGTTGTATTGACTTAGGCCTGTGGTCTTTTCTCACCAACTTCTCTTTGTTTTTCTGCCCCTTTCATGTGCTTCCTCCATTCTGTGTCTTTTCACCTCTCCTGCTGAAGCCTTCTCATGTGCAAGTACACTGCCTCTATACCTCTGTTCATCTTCTTGATTTCTTTGCTTCAGCTTGCTTGTTTTGCAGTTGTTCATAGTGCAGTTTTTTCATGGTTGTTTTTCTGACTTGTTTTCCGCTGGCTGGCACCCATTGTGTGGTACGGATTGCTGTGTGCTTTCTGCACATTCCTGCTTGTTGGGCTTTGAGTTTTCCTTTTCCTCTCCTCATTTCCAGTCATCTTCAGATGTCACTCGTTCTGTGTAATCTCCCGCGATCACCAGGAGAGCAGTTTTCCACCATTTTCTCTATTTCGTGTGCATGCACTTCCTGTGCTTATGAAGGGTAGACTGGAGGACTGTTAAGGGTTTCCTACTGAGATTCAGAGATCTCTCGGAATCACTTCTGTCTGCTGACAGTAAACACACAGATGTTATTTTACTGTGTTTAGGGTGCCTTTTTTAAGTTTTGGTTTGAAATCGCCCATTGCATTGGAGTGGCTGAACTGTGGCCTCAGGCCCTTCTGAGCATCTTGGTTTTATGATTACTAACCTGACACTATTATTTAGGAACACATTTTGTGGAAATTATGTGGGGAAAGACCGCTGCCGCGTGGCCTTAAATGTCATGCAACGCCCCCTCCTAGAGGGTGGTCTCGGCACACCAAATTTTAGCTTTATTACGCTGCCTCACAGCTGCAGTGGCCCCTAAAATGGCTTAGTGAGACGTCCAGTGCGGAACGGGAGATGGTGAGGGCACGATTATGCAGAACTAAGGTGTACACTTGGCTGACTGATAACACATGTTAACCGATTTAGGCGAACTAACATGATAATGACAGCTAATGTGTGCTGGCGCCGATTTGTTCAGGGTGCAGACCCACATCCCTCCATATTCTGCCAGAATTCTCATAGCCCAGATCCCAGGCAAACCGGCCCTGAGCACGAGTCATGTCTTGGCTCTGTGGATGGAGGCAGAGATAGTTGCAGTAGGGGACTTTTTGAGCAAATGATCCTTTATATCCTTTGCAAAAATTATAGACACCACTTCTTTGAGACCAGGGCATTTCTTAACATACCTTGCCATTTGTCAAGTGATACGAGACACCTGGGGTGACGGAGATGTGGAACCACCACAATTGGCCATCCTGCATACCCTGCTATCAAACGTGGGCCAACACGAGCTATTTCACTTCTATACAAAGCCTAAACACGAGTACTACTGTGCCCATGAAAAGGAGCACAATAGATGGTCATCGGTCCTTCCCCACTCGCTAACCTCCAAAGACATAGAAAAGGGCCCTCCAACATGTGAAGGAGATCTCGCATCACCCAGTTTAATTTACTACATCAGGCCTATTTATCTCCCCAGTGCATTAAGCATACGTTTCCTACACCCAAATGTCCAAGATGCAGCCTGGCTGAGGCAGGACTCTATTACATGGTATGGGACTGCCCCTCTCTTTATTGCAAATGGCAAACTATCATCACTATGATAGCTGAAATGATATATCACTTATGGCCCCCTTCTTCTGAATCCTCTCTGCTGGGAATTCGTCCCAGTGGCAGGAGGGACAGGTATGTACACAGGTTCATTGATTTAAAATGTATTTTGTTTAAGCCACAAATATAGCTATGCAATGGAAGGCACCCACACCGGCAGTAACTATCAAATGCTAATTCAGTGGGCAAAGGCAGAGGCGAGAGTTCTGCGTTCTCTGAGAGACAGGAGCCTGCTGCACACAGGGCCTGAGTGCTGGAACACCTTTTTTGTAAATGCTGAGGGCAAAAATAACATTCACTCACCATGAGAAACTCGTTCAGTGCAGTAACGTTATCATCACTCAGTCCGTTGAATCCCCACTGTGCAGCATCCCCCACCAGAGCTATTAACAATACCCTACCAATACCATGAGGTATACGTAGTACCGGGGGTTCTTTCCCTCCCCCCTCCAAGCTATGGTATCTCCTACGTTTTCATAATGATCCTTACACCCACTATGACCAAGCTGTGTTTCCCCTATATTCCCATGAGTACAAGGGACTAATACCTCTTCTTCCCCGATTCCTCAACACACTAATTGCCTTTTGTATGTTAGAACTTGACTATTGACCTGACCACTGGGACATATATCCTCATTGCTACAAAGAAGTGTGTACTGTACATGTGTATCTTACTAATATGTGAAGATCTTCTCCTCTACACTCCTCTACCTTTCCTTCCCATATATCTATTATGTTTACTCTGCTTATCTGACTTTGCAATTGTTATAACAGTTGTAATACAAATCAATAAAAACAGCTTTACAAACAAAATAGAAATACGTTTTTTAAAATAGTTTTCCTATTTTTAAACGAATACCTATATTTCACTGACCAACCAATGCATGTCATAACAGACTAGCACACGAACAAGCATGATTGTTGTTCAGTAACTGCTCTTTTCTGGTTTATTCCAGGTCATGGTAAACTAAAGATCTCATCATGCTAAGAACTTTCACTCTTGAACTTTGATAAATTGATACTTTACAGAGAGTGTGACTAAAGACACTGGCTCAAGGCATGTACTTCCCAACAGAGCAGTACAGTTTCTTGACCCTAGGAGTAAAACAAATTAACAAGATAAGGTTACAGTGACTCAGGGGTACTCGTTGGAGGATAGAAGCCGAAAGTTGTGAGACAGTGCAAGGCAGGGAAGAGATCTTTACCTAAACTGGAGAATGAGAGACAAAGAAAACCATCCATGGCCCTGCTGCTCTGTGTCCTTGTCTTTTTCACTAGAAGTTTTGAAGACCAAGATATGTTGTGGAGAGTCAATTTCGCACTGTTCTTGTGGTTCCCAAAGGTCTATGTTGTAAGAAATAAACAAACCAGTAAACACTCCCAGCTCAGGGGATGTTTGGTTTGCACACCTTCATACAAAATAAGTGAGCGCCATTCATTTATACTGGTATATTAGTACACAAGGGTGTACCCAAAAGTTAGACTCCGAGCCTGGGAAAATTCAAGTAACAAAATCATTGATGCCTGCAATTGTTTAAAATCTAATCCTTATAAGGACAACTAATGTCATAGTGCACTGAATGCATTTACTGCTTTAAATCAACACAATTAAGCGGGCAATGAATATGAAATAGACAAAATGTAAAGAACCAAAAGTAAACAAATTTTAATATATACAGCATGAGTTAAAATGTGTCTAGTAAGTAAGTGAAAAACACATTCTCAGTACTCAAAAGTGTTTTATGAAAAATCATTAAAATACATTTATGTTTGTGTGACAAAGCAATCCACACAACCAAGGAAAACCAATCTTCGCTTGTATCTTATGTTTCTGATGGATACAACTACCTGTGGATTCCTCACCTCATGAATACTCCCATGGCGCCAGCATTCTACGGAAATCTTCTTACTAGTCTCTGCACGTCGACGAGGACGTCACTGTCTCGCACGCGACGCCGTCTGACGTCATACAGGCAATAAGAGGTCCTCGACGACGTGCGGACGTCAGTTCCCTTTTTTCCGTGCATTCGAAACGGTTATCTTCGAGGGAGCAACTGTTACTCTTGCGGTTACAGTGTATATCTTGCTGCGTACTCTTTCTCTGTGGAAATAATGTCGCAGAGAAAGTCTGGATTTAAGCCTTGTCGTGAGTGTGGAGGCAAGATGTCGGTGACGGATCCTCATTCCGATTGCCTTTGGTGTTTGAGCTCCGACCACGACGTCTCGACTTGTGATTCATGTCAGCACATGAATCCGAAGGCCCTTAAAGAACGTGAGGCGAAGCTGTTTATGGCCAAGTCAAAGGAGAAGCATCACAAGAAGTCTTCTCCAAAACATCGGCGTCATCGAGACTCCCGGCGCCGTAGAGAATCTCGGCGTCATTCAAGGGAGGCTCGTTCCAGGTCTCCGGATCGGCGCCGAAAGACATGGGAGGTCAGCCCCACGGTGACGCCGCATCCTTCGACGCCGTTGCCCTCTCCGGCGTCACCAACTTCGCCTGGACAGGCGTCGGTGATTGAGGTATTGGAGCCTCAATTGTTTTCTCCGGCGCAGACGCCGAGGCCGGAGTCGGGGTCGCCTCCGAGACAGGCACCCCAGTATCCGGCTTTTCCCACCCCTGGAGCCGATAGTTCCGCATTCTTGAATGCGATGTATGCCATCTTCCAACAGATGGCTCCAGGGGGTGCTCCGGCTGGGCCTTTGGCCTTTTCTTTGGGTGATCCTGCGCCTCTTCGGCCGGCACCCTTTATGCCCTTTCTCCCGTTTGGGAACGTGGGCTCGGCGCCAGTGTCGGCGCCGGTGGCCGCTCCGGTGGCTTCGGAGGGATTGGCCCCAGGGATTTCCATCCCGTCGACGTCGAGATTTCGGCCTGTGACTCCGGTGGGTCCATCTGTTTCAGCTGCTCTTCAGTCGGCGCCGAAGTTACCCGTGGCGCCGGATGCGGCGTCGGTGGCTTCGGAAGATCGGCGCCGATCTCCGACTTCGGCGGAGGCATTGTCGACTCCGCGGATTGAGCAACGACTGCATTCAAGGAGGCGTGCTCTCCGGGTACTAGAAGAGCAGGAGTACCAACGAGCCCTAGAGGAAGGAGAGCTAGAGGACTCGGGTGATGGGCTGCGTGGACTGGAGTCGGCCAGTGGGCTGGACACTTCCCCTGAGTGGGACCTTTCGTCCCCGGGGGAATATACTGAGGAAGCTGCTTCCTTTCATACAGTGGTACGGAAGGCAGCTAGTTTTTTGGACCTGCCTTTGCCGGTGGTGGAGGCAAAACAAAACCTTTTGACGGAGGTGTTGCATCCGGCCTCAGCCGCGGCGGAGCCTCTGTTACCTTTTAATGACGCTCTGCTGGATCCGGTTTTAGAGGTGTGGAAGAGGCCGGCATCTTCCCCAGCAGTTCACAGAGCCGTGGCCAGGAGGTATCGGACGGCTCCAACTGATCCTGGTTTCCTATCTAGGCACCCTACGCCGGAGAGCTTGGTAGTGCAGGCCTCCTGTTCGTCCAAGTCAGCGCCTGGTTCTTTCCCGACGGTGCCTGGGGACAGAGACTCAAAAAAGCTAGAGGCGCAGTCGAAGAAGATTTTTTCGTCCTGCAGTCTGGCGTTAAAGGCCACTAATGCGACCTGTATCCTGGGGAGGTATATTCATGCTCTGATGGATGACATCTCCTCTTCGTTTACAGAGCTTCCCCAGGGTCTTTTGGATCTTGTCTCTGATGCCCAGGCTGCTGCGACCCAAATTATCCAGACGGGACTGGATACCACCGACTCGGTAGCCAGAGCAATGGGCACAACTGTGGTGGAAAGGAGACAGGCCTGGCTCCGTAACTCGGGCTTTTCGGCAGATGTACAGTCCACATTGTTGGATCTCCCGTTTGATGGGGACAAACTGTTTGGGGCTAAGGCTGATTCGGCCTTGGAACGTTTTAAGGAGAGCAGGGCCACGGCTAAGTCGTTGGGACTCCAAGCTCCTTCTTCCACGGCCTCTTCCAGATTCTTCAGGAGGTTTCGTGGATTTGGGCGTGGCTCTTCCTCCTCTTCCTTTCGGGGAAGATATCAGCAACCTGCCTCTTCCCACCCCTATAGATCTTTTAGGGGGAGGGGTAGGGTCCGCACCAGGGGAGCCTCTCAGCAGCACTCTGCCTCTTCCTCATCCTCTGGCGGGGTGCAGCAGGGGAAGCAGCCTTAGGCTTCCACCATTTCCCACTCACTCCTCTCCTGTAGGGGGAAGATTACAGCATTTTCTCACCAAATGGGAGACTGTTACGTCGGACACTTGGGTTCTCAGTGTTGTGGGAAAAGGCTACACCCTTCCCTTTCGGGAGTTTCCGCCCCTCATCCCGCCCCGCCCTTCGTATTGTTCACAAGAACACCTCCTGTTGCTAGAACAGGAGGTAGAAGTCCTCCTTTTAAAGGGCGCGGTGGAGTTGGTCCGGAGCAGGAAAGGGGTCAAGGAGTTTACTCAAGGTATTTCCTGATTCCCAAGAAGGATGGTCGTTTGAGACCAATTCTGGACCTGAGGATCTTGAATTGGTTCCTCAAGCAGGAAAAGTTCAAGATGCTGACCCTAGCACAGGTGCTTTTGGCGTTGAACATGGAAGACTGGATGGTGTCTGTCGACTTGCAGGATGCTTACTTTCATATCCCGATACTCAAGTCACACAGGAAGTATCTCCGGTTTGTGGTGGGATCGCAACACTACCAGTTTGCGGTCCTTCCGTTTGGTCTTACTTCAGCACCTCGAGTCTTCACGAAGGTGATGTCGGTGGTTGCGGCAGAGCTCAGAAGGAAGGGGATAGCAGTATTCCCTTACTTGGACGATTGGTTGATCAAAGCCAAGTCCCCGGAGCTTGTGTTGCGTCATCTGCAGTCAACAACCCAGTTGTTGTTCGACCTGGGCTTTTCGGTGAACGAGCCCAAATCTCACCTGGAGCCCTCTCAGCGCCTCCTGTTCATAGGGGCAGTACTGGATACAACATTGGGTCGGGCCTTTCCTCCGCCTCAGCGGATTCAAGATATTCAGGATTTGGTTCCAATGTTTCGAAATGGAGCGGTAGTTCCAGTCCTCAAGGTCCTTCGTCTGCTCGGTCTTTTTGCCTCCTGCATTCTGTTGGTCACGCATGCTCGCTGGCACATGAGGGCTCTTCAGTGGTGCCTCCGAAGGCAGTGGTCTCAACACAGAGGGGATCTAGAGGGTACTGTCAAGATCTCCAGAGATGCTGCTGTGGATTTGAAGTGGTGGATTGCAAGCAACAATCTTTCACAAGGAAAGCCGTTCCAGCAGTCGCCACCAGTGGCCACAGTCATAACGGATGCTTCCACTCTAGGGTGGGGAGCTCATCTGGGGGATCTGGAGATCAAAGGTCTTTGGTCTCCAGAGGAACAGATTTTTCACATCAATCTGTTAGAGTTACGGGCTGTACGTCTGGCTCTCAAGGCCTTCCTCCCTTCCCTTCGTGGTCAGTCGGTACAGGTCCTAACGGACAATACTGCCACGATGTGGTACATAAACAAGCAGAGAAGCTCTTCGACTATGGTCCTGGGCAAAGGACCATCGGATTTGCTTGATAGCAAACCATCTGGCCGGAGTCTTGAACGTGCGTGCGGACAGTCTCAGTCGCCACTTCTCGGCAGACCACGAGTGGCGTCTCCATCCAGATCAAGTCCGTTTAATCTTCCAGAAGTGGGGGTTTCCTCGGGTAGATCTGTTCGCCACTCGAGAGAACGCGCATTGTCCGTTGTTCTGCAGCCTTCAGTATCCGATGCAGGAAGCGTTGGGGGACGCGTTTCAAATGACCTGGTGCGGCCAGTTGCTTTACGCGTTTCCTCCCATACCCTTGATTCCTCGAGTATTGAGGAAGATTCGCCAAGACCGGGCTCTAGTAATTTTAATAGCTCCGGATTGGCCAAGGAGGGTGTGGTACTCCGACCTTCTCCAACTCTCAACGTGCCCGCCGCTCCGTCTCCCTTTCAGGGCAGACCTCCTCTCACAGTCGCAGGGGCAGGTTCTACACCCCAACCTCCAGAGTCTGCACCTACATGCCTGGAGATTGAACGGGGCAACCTGAGTTCCTTCTCTCTCCCGCCTGAGGTAGTGGATGTTATATTAGCGGCCAGGCGACACTCCACTAAATCTATCTACGCTAATAGGTGGTCTAAATTTGTTGCGTGGTGTGGAGAGAGGCAGATTGATCCTTTACATGCTCATCTATCGGACGTTTTGTCTTTTGCTCTATCTCTGGCGCAAAAAGGTTGTGCAGTGGCTACCATTAAAGGTTATTTATCGGCCTTGTCAGCCTTCATATGTCTTCCAGACCAACCATCTTTATTTAAATCCCCTATTGTTATCAGATTCTTGAAAGGTCTTCTAAATCAATATCCTCCAAAGCCATTCGTTATGCCGCAATGGGATTTGTCCTTAGTCCTGACTTTCCTTATGGGGTCCCCTTTTGAACCTATGCATTCTTGCCCCTTGAGGTATTTGGTTTTAAAAACAGTCTTCCTGATAGCTATAACATCAGCAAGGAGAGTGAGTGAGTTGCAGGCCTTATCAGTAAAACCCCCTTATACAACTTTTTATGGGGATAAGGTGGTGTTGAGGACCAAGGCTGCTTTCCTCCCGAAGGTTGTTTCACCCTTCCATTTGGCTCAGGCAATTACTTTGTCCACGTTCTATCCTCCGCCTCATCCTTCCAAAGAGGAAGAAAGACTGCACCGTCTGGACCCAAAGAGAGCGTTGAGCTTCTTTATCGATAGAACAAAGGATTTCAGGCTGGAGGATCAGCTGTTTATTGGATACGTGGGCAAGAGGAGAGGAAAGGCAGTCCACAAGAGAACACTATCCAGGTGGGTTGTTCTTTGCATTAAAATATGTTACTCTTTGGCAAAGAAGGATCCTCCTGAGGGCATTAGAGCTCATTCCACCAGAGCTAAGTCGGCCACTTCGGCCTTAGCCAGAGGTGTTCCTGTGGTCGACATCTGCAAGGCCGCAACTTGGTCGTCCCTTCACACTTTTGCAAAACATTACTGTTTAGATTCTGAGGTTAGAAGGGACGGCCATTTTGCACGGTCAGTGCTGCAGGATTTCTTGGTTTGACCATTTAGGCACCCACCGCCGGGCGTGGTACTGCTTTGGGACTCTATTCATGAGGTGAGGAATCCACAGGTAGTTGTATCCATCAGAAGAACGAGTTACTTACCTTCGGTAACGACTTTTCTGGTGGATACATTAGCTACCTGTGGATTCCTCACGGTCCCACCCGCCTCCCCGTTGCCTTTATGGTCTTGCCAAGTAATCCTTGAGTGTGCTCCTCTTGGTCTTTGAGGGTGCAATAGATGTATATATATAATATATTTATATATATATAGGTATATGTGTATATATCTTTATGTATATACTTGGTGTGTGTATATATTTTAAAAGAGAGAGTTTTATATATATATATATATATATATATATATATGTACATAAAAAGATTTACAGTTATTCATACAATGTGGTGTATTTTTACAATATAATGGATGTTGCTTTGTTCTTTCATTGCATTGCCTGGTTGTTCTCATGCACGTAAAAAATGATTGGTACTGACGTCCGCACGTCGTCGAGGACCTCTTATTGCCTGTATGACGTCAGACGGCGTCGCGTGCGAGACAGTGACGTCCTCGTCGACGTGCAGAGACTAGTAAGAAGATTTCCGTAGAATGCTGGCGCCATGGGAGTATTCATGAGGTGAGGAATCCACAGGTAGCTAATGTATCCACCAGAAAAGTCGTTACCGAAGGTAAGTAACTCGTTCTTTTGGATTACAAAACTGACATGAATATATCACTTTTTGGTTCATAAGGTGGAAGTCAACGGCACGCGTCCTCATTAGGACTAGAGAATTTGGTAATAAGCATGAGGAGAAAGCTGGAAAGAAGAGAGAAAGGAACAGAATATTGAAGGCTGCCAAGGGAAGGTCAATAAATTACTGGTATAAGAACAAGAGACACGAAAGTAAAAGATCAGTGTTTTCTAATTTTAGGAGAAAAGGAAGTGGAACTGCCCATTGGTTCTAATGCAAGTTATTCTGCTGCATTTTCCATCCCAACGATACAGGTTGACTACTGTTATGCTACTTTCTGCCTTAGCACATACTCACCTTCCCTATGGTTTCACACCAATTGTTCTAGTTCCCCATTATTAGGTTCCGCCACACATTACCTCAGACATGTCTCCTTTTCATCCTTAACAAGGTCCCTGCCTCACTGCCTCAGCTAGGATCCACCTTCAGGCACCATCGTTTCTGGTGTATTGTCCACATTTCTTGCCTGGCACCTGCATCTTTCTGTGTAATTCAGTTGGTGCCACTTATTTTCCTTCAGTTCTCTTCTTGTTCTTATGTAAACCAATTAACCCTCTTCTTCTTTTCCATAGGCGGTACGTTTACATCTACCTCCCTTTGTCTGTGTTCTTCTTTATGCCAGCTGTGCCCACATATTCCCTCACGTACACATTTCTCCTCTTCTTCCCTTTTCGCCTGGGTTTCGGGAACATTAGCCCACTTCTTTTGTAAGTGTGTCCTTGCTCTGGTACCAATAATTCCTTGACCTTCCCTTGGTCTCTGACATTCTATTCTCGTCTTTCTTCTTCTTTCCAGCTTTCTCCTCAGGCCTGTTACCAAAATATCTATCCCCGATCATGACCTGTTTATCTCTTGGTGATGACAAACAACGATTTTCAACTTATGACAAAACTGCAATAAATTCAGATTTTTAAAAAAATCATTTGGACTTCTTTTTCACATTATTACACGTTTATTGTAAGGATTTTGTGTGATTCACTTTTGAGCAAAGAGCACACATTAATTTCGCTAACTCACTTTACATTTTACTCACATTACGTATATTAAAGTGAGCGTTTGCTTTTTCCACCTCTCATTTTGTCTATATAATACTGATATTCTGCCTAAATGTATTTATTTAAAGTATGTGGTTGTGTTTAGTGCATTACAACTTTATCCTTATTAATATTAAATAGTAAAGAATTCCATGAACTACTGTTTTTGTTACTAAGTTCTTTAATATGGGAATAGCTGATTATTTGTAAAGATATACCACTTCAGAATATCTATATTTCCCATTCCCGGGCCTTAGCAGAGTTCTATCAGTTTCTTAGTTCTTACTCCCCTTAAGTAGATTTCCCCACAACCAAGAATATATGTTACTTATGGACTCAGTTTTCCACCAACGTTTGTTTCTTTTTTTTGGCGTAAAGTATTCTGTCTAGCGTTTAAAAACGTCCCCAGAAGCTCGATCTTTGATCCTTGAAGTACCTGCCATTCACTGCGAACTGCTGCTGCTGCAGATTTCTTGTTTTGCAGTGAGCGCTTGTGCGGGATGGTTACAAGTGCATTTTTACAGTTTTATTGTACTGGAAAAGAACAAGCAGATGACTGGAAAATAATTGAACAAAGCCTTACCACCGGCAATTGCTGTGTATGCATTGCATTTCATCATTTTTGTTCACTCTGCCATTACAAAAGAAAACCAACTACATGTAAATCAGTCATGGCCTCGCCTCCAAAAGGACAGTCCAGCTGAAACTGCTATACATACAAAACAGACAGTGCCAGACATATTTTGAATTTTTTGGTCCACAGCACATATACAGTTGCCTATTTTCTTGTAAAGAGGGCTATCTCCTACCGATTAAGGCTGGGCTGTCCATATTTGGGTGGAGCAAAGACTAATTTGTATGTAGTAGGTTCTGGTCTGCGAGAGCACAGGTTAGCAAAAAGTGAGTGAATTTATTGTGCCTAGAGTTATTACGAGTGATTCTGACTAATTCAAACACGTCCATCCATCACCTCTTCACTTCATAGTTGCCCCACTTCACTTCATAGTTCACAGGAGCCCCTTTGATATAAAGTCGTCCTCAAGCACTCAAAATAGTTTTCCTGAAGTTCTGCCTGCGTTTTGGAAATATCCAGTTTTACTAGAGCAGAGGCCATCCGTTAACGCTCTGAAAGTTCACAGAATTGTGGGCCTTTTGGAAAAGTTTAATCTAATTCAAAAGACGGTATGTGGATAGTGCACAAAAAGTATGTAGCACAACAATAAAAGACCACTTGCACTCCTTCCTTAGCAGCAATTGCTGCAAGAGGGTACCAAAAGATAGGAGGCAAAGTGGCTCCTAAGATACATATGTTTGCTCCTGTTGTTCTCATTTTAACACCCCTTCTCAGATGTTTGATGCCATCTTGACTTGCAGTATGTTCAATAAAGTAAATCCACTTGGAGCCCTTAGCATTTATACACTACAACAATGAGCTCAGAAGACCACATGCAATTGATGTTATGTAGGCTCAAAATACAATTTTAATTGAGTTTTTATTTTTGTTTATTTGCTTGGAAAAGTTTGTGATTCTGGGCATATCGCTTTGTTTGTTTCTTCGATGCTCTACTTGCCTAAAAACGTAATATGCCACGAAAGTGTTGCATAAAAACTGCATATTTATTTTACTTTTCTGTCGCTAACAAACAAGTCTTCCCCAATCTTTTGAAAAGTGAGGTCCTGTAGTGATATTTGTGTTTTGACCACTGACTCCATGTCGCAACACTTTGCACTTGGCTTAGCTGTCCACCGTCACATTAGCGGTCACAAGTTACAGACTCCATTTTGTATTCAGCTTAGGCGTAACTTCACTGCCGCGTTAAAGGTGCAAGTATTTTTCCGTACAAAACATGTTATGCAACATGTTTTCTATTCTGTGTCTGTGTGTTCTTTCTCACCAAACGGCTAGGACATAACGTGGCGGAGTCATTCAGTCAGCAAGATAAGGATGTACTAGAATGATGTTTATGGTACAGTAGGGAGCGGTTTAGTTTTGGGAGGGACACCTTGGGAAACTGGCCAGTTCTAATGTGTTGTTTCAAAACTGACCTTAAGTAGCCAGCATTTTTTAACTCTTTTCACAGAGCGGAAGGGGTTTCCTAGAAATCTCCTTCCTGGCTTGTTTAAGGTATATAAGGGACCCAGGTCGACGGTGGGAGATTCAGAGACCTCAATCGGACATGAGACGTCGAATGCCTGATATATTTCCTGTGAGGGTAGATCCCTGTTTCTCGTTGCAGTCGAACCAGGGTCAATGACTTGCGGGCATGAGAAGGATAAAGGAGCAACTGTGCCCCAGGGTGATGAATTTTTACTAATTATTTGCTTTGCATTGTGTGTGAATATATATGTCAATATAGGTATTTGTATCTTTGCATGTATATATTTTCTGTTTATAGATTGAAGATTCTTTGTACATGTTCTCACTTTATTGTTGCACATTTTAAAGGTGCACTTTCGGTTGTACTGACCTTCCTTCACGAGCCTTGCAAAGTGATTTAATAAATGTCTTTTTTAGACTAAGAAGTGCATTCCAGAGATTCTTTTTGACTCTTTTCAGTGTGTGTATTTTGGCTCAGTCAGCAGTAAAGCAAAACGGGCCTACTAAGAGTTTAGAATACAGCCTATAGACTTTGTGAGCTTCCTTAACTCTTTGCGTCATAATTTATTGTCATATATTATTCGATTCATCTACCTTCATGATTTCAAAGGGAGTGGCATTAGTAACATGGACAAACAGTAGTGAAAACAGTTTAAAATGAAACACTTATTCTCTATAACGTGGGTACAATGCAGACTGAGGTTAACCTTCCTAGGATGTTGACCCTCTTATCAACCATTAGCCTGGAATTAATGAAGTTGTGGCCAGAGGCTGAACATTTTTGGCATAATCAAATCTTTATGGAATCCCCATATTGTTGTTCAATATCTTTGTTTCTACCCAGGGCATTATTGATGCTGTCTAGTGTAGGAAAGTAACCCTTTTTTTTTTTTTAGCATGGTACCCCCACCTTTTGCCTGATTGTCAGTGTGTTTGACTGTATTCACTGGGATCCTGCTAACCAGGACCCCAGTGATTATGCTCTCTACTTTCCAACTTGGTAACTTGTACCATTTTGACTTCAAATTTGGCATACTGGTGCCCCCATGTAAGTCCCTAGTATATAGTACCCAGGGCATTGGGGTGCCAGGGGATCCCCATGGGCTGCAGCATGTATTATGCCACCCATGGGGAGCCCAGGCAAAATGTTCTGCAAGCCTGCCATTGCAGTCTGTGTGAAAGGGTGAATGCCCCTTTTCTCACTACAGGTCACTCCACCGGGTCACTGTAAGTTACCCCTATGGCAGGCCCTTCTAGCCCAGAGGGCAGGGTGCGAATACCTGTGTGTGAGGGCACCCCTGCACTAGCAGAGGTGCCCCCACATACTCTTGTGCCAATTTCATGGACTTCGTGAGTGGGGGGATGCCATTTTATGCGTGTACTGGACATAGGTCACTATCTATGTCCAGCTACATAATGGTAACTCCGAACCTAGGCGTGTTTGGTATCAAACATGTTGGAATCATACCCTAATACTATTGCCAGTAATGGGAGTATGATTCCATGCACTCTGGGGGGTCCTTAGAGGACCCCCAACATTGCTCCTACCAGCTTAGGGTTTTCTGGGCAGCACAACTTCTGCCACCCCTTAGACAGGTTTCTGCCCTCCTGCTGCTTGAACAGCTCAAGCCCAGAAAGGCAGAACAAAGGATTTCCACTGGGAGGGGGGTAACACCCTCTCCCTTTCGAAATAGGTGTTTAATGGCTTGGGAGGGGTAGCCTCCCCAAGCCACTGGTATGCTTTAAGGGCACATTTGGTGCCCTCCGTGCATAAGTCAGTCTACACTGGTTCAGGAACCTCCAGTCCCTGCTCTGGTGTGAAACTGGACAATGGAAAGGGGAGTGACCACTCCCCTGTCCATCACCACCCAAGGGGTGGTGCCCAGAGCTCCTCCAGAGGGTCCCTGGGTTCTGCCATCTTGAATCCAAGGTTGGCAGGGACCTCTGGGTGCATCTGACTGGCCAGGTCAGGCAGGTGACGTCAGAGCCCCCTCCTGATAGGTGGTCACCCTGCTAGATGACCAATCCCCCTTTCAGGGCTATTTAGGGTCTCTCTGTTGGGCGGGTCCTCGGGTTCGGCTTGCAAGATTCCAGCAGGAATGTGCACTCCCCTGCTAGTCAGCTTTAAAGGGTTTACCACCCTTTAAACTCAGCCCCCAGGCCTGCTGCTAGCAGCAGATGGCTGCCCCTGTTGCATCCCCCCACTTTTTTTGGAAGCAATGGCGTGAAACCAGTCAAAATACATGTAGAGTGGTCAGTCCTGGCATGCACCACCTCCAAGGTGTTGCATGTGCAGTGACCCCTATATTTCATTTTCCACTTGCATGGAATGAAAATAGCCAATCAGGTGTATGGAAGCAACCTCTGCCCACAGGAAGTGATCACTAAGTGGGTGTAGCCACCCTACGGTAGATGACCCATTGATCGCTACTAGGTACCCCCTAAAACGCCCACTAAATACAGTATTTAGTGGGCATCCCTAGACCAAGAAATCCGATTCCAAGGACAAAAGAAGACCAGGAACAAAGAAGACCGAAGGCTTGAGAACTGAAGTCCTGCTTCACCAAGAAAAGGTGCCAAACCCTGCCTCCTGCACTCAGGACTCAACAGTCACCGCTGAGGGGTTGCTTGGACATTGGACGGACTCTCCAAACCCCCAGAGGACCTCCACGCTTCACAAATCGACAAAGATCTCTCTCTAGAGTAAAGGCTGAAATCGCTCTACAACATTAAGAAACCAAAGACCTAGTGAAGGCAACTTCACTGACTGGCTGCTGACCAAGGAACCAGACCCACCGCCAGACCAAACTTCGCCTGTTGGATCGAGAGGACAAACCCTGCCAATGTGCCAAGTTTGGTGGCTCTGCGCCCTCTAGTGGCCAGACCGTGCAGTAGCCCCAGGTACTGGTCACCTCACGTTGGACAGCCCATTTTGGACTGTAAAAGGTCTAGAAGGAAGCAGCAGTTAAGGGACTTCAGGAACGACCCTGACCTCCCACCAGAGTGTCCCTGCTGACCTGCAAGCGACCCTCAAAGAGACCTTCCTCCTGCTTCCAAGGGCACCTTTGCGCACAGCTCCTGGCTCACCAATTCGCTCTGCACCCTGCCGCCTTGTGCCCTTCACCAACGATCTAGCTGTGCCCTAAGGGTCCACACCCCTTGTGACCTCGACAGTCCAAGGAGACCCACCGGACATACCTTTTAAGTCCACCTGTGCAGCACGTTTCCAAGTTGTTCCCCTCAATGGCCTAGCACCAGCTACAGCGCCTTTCTGCCGCTGCTCCCGCCAAAACTGAGAGCCGCCCGAACTTCTCCAGCTGGTCCATAGTGCTCACCGACAACCTCGACATCTCTGCAGAAGGAGACATTTGTAAACGCACTGCTTGATTTTATATGCATTTTCAAAGGATGAGAATGTTATCATGTAGCATTGGTTGGCAACTAAGAAGTGCCCCTGGGGATGTAAACATTAATTTGCAAAATAGAAATAAATGTTAGTGTTTCCTAGTACAGCCAGTGTAACCTGTCTCTGTACTTGTACCTTCCGCGTACTTTTGATCTCTGGGATTATTTGGATTTGGTTGTAGTATAAATGGTGTTCTGGAGCATGAAAATTAAGAGAAGTAATGTATTTTGCCACTTTCACTTAGAAAAAGTATGACAGTGTGAGAGTAATCTGTCAGCACTTATCACTGCAAGAAGAACAAAGGCAACACATGCCTATAGAGTGAATGTTATTGTACCCACCCTAAAGGTATAAGAAAAAACAATTATAAAAGCAAAAATACATAATTTCCTAGTTAGATTATATGGTATACCCAGTGCTGTTGCACATATCTTGACATAAACCTAACTAGAAGAAAGTCCTAGACAGGTCCTTAAGATTATTAAAATGTTAAGAAAAGTTTGAGGCACAGAGTTGGAGTTTTGTATCGTATGGTTTCACCTGCATATTTAGTCACATAGAAGGCTTATTTTCCCTGTTACCTATCTACTTTCATCTTTTTTTGCTATTATATTGTTGTTTGTTCTACATCATTTATAATTATTCTAGCAGGCCCTAACAATGAATTCTGCAAAATATCTCTCTTCCTTCCTTAGTGAAAAAACCTTTGTCTATAGACATAATGTCAAGCCATGTGAAACATGAAGAACCTGTTGTTCGGAATCACAAGATCTCTGAGAATGGAGAGATGACGAAACCAGAGGGGTCATTTGTGCTAAAGTCTCAGGAGATCACAGACAGAACGCATCCCGAAGATGAAAAGCGTCAAAGAGCAGTCAAAGAGCAGTCCATGGAAAGAGAAGCACGTATAGAGCAAGAGGCCTCTATCCTCGAGCAGCAGGACTCGAGGGGTGGAGAGACTCCAACAGTGAATAATCCATCTTTCAAAGAACATGACTCAAGCAATGCTGAACATTTTGAATGTCAAAAAACCTCTGTCCTAAAGCAGCGGGATTCAAGAGAGGGAGAAAAGTATAAAGAGCGAGAATCCGCTATCCTACTAGAACAAGATACAATTGACATGGAGCCTAAAGATAGGGTTGAACCACCTGTCCAGGAGCAACAGGGTGTTGCAGACAGAGAGACACTTGAAGACGAGAATCTATCTGCCCTAAAGCAACAGGAAGCTACTAAGGTACTAAGTCTTGTGGGAGATGAGTCGTTTGTGATAGAACTACATGAGATTATGGAAGGAAAGAGTCATGATGGAATTAAGCCTTGTTTAATAGAGCACCAGCCATACACGGAAGGAGTATCTCTTAAAGGAATGGAACCATGTCTCCCGGGGATGCCAAATTCTGACATGATACAATTTAGTTTGAAAAACGACCACATACAAATGCCTTCATTTATTCATTCATTCATTTCTTTCATTCATTCATTCAACTCAAATGAGGAAGAGGTTCATCTAGGGAACGAGCAATCTGACCAGGGGAAGGCAAAAGAACAATGTGTCCAGGAGCAGGCAAACCTCACAGAAGCTCTTGAAGGAGAGAAGCCATCTCTTTTCGTTTATGAAGAAACTAGGATGAAAGGAGAGAACATAAATGATTTGGGAAGGAGAAACACTGGGAAAAAAGAGAGAACCTCGGGTATACTTCAGATGGGTGCAAAGTTACAAATGGGAATTAATGAAAAAGGCAGGACTTCAGGGGAGGAGAGTACACAGAAATGTAGAAACACTCTAAAGGAGAAGAAGGTTACAGAAGAAATAACGTCTATTGTTTGTACCCAAAGTCCCCACAATGGAACACCGATCATACAAGGAGGGGACGAATCTCACTGGCATCGACCAGACTGCAGAGAGAGTAACAATAAGACAGTTGCCAGGAACTTGCAGCACTTAGTGGAGAGGAAAAGCTGTTTGAATGTAATTGAATTAGGGAGCCACGAGGGAGCACGATCAGGTATGTATGTACTGTTTGAATTTACTTTAAAGCAGTTGTTTCTAATTATTATTGACATCTCAGTTGAACTGACAAGCAAGAATTACTTTTTATTCGGATCCCCTACAGCCCAATTCACATGTCTGACTGCTTTAGATTTGATCTGGTCTTCCCTGACGCACGTGGGGCAAAGCAGAACTCAGCAGCTTTTATTTTTAATTATTTCTTATTTCACCCATTAGTGAGGTTTCTTTCGAGCAAACCAGTCCTGAGGGCACCAGAAAACATTTCCACATTTTTCTAGAAAAACAGTGGACAAGGTAGCCCTTATTTGCAGCCATTTGTGGAAACATTGCATGTTAAATAATTCTCACGTACTTAAAAATAGTTTTTTCAATGACTGCTGTGATTGAGTTGGAACAAAGTCCAGGAGTACTGTAGATCCTTTACGTACGTACATACATGTGTGCGCACACACTTTCGTCTGGATTAAGGATGGGGTTCCACAGGCTGATGTCGGTGTAGACCGCCAGTATCTGGAGACTCATATACTGTGCCCGTGGTGAAGGCCTCTGCCTACGTGCTGTGCACTACAGCAAGGTTGAGGTGCCGGTACTGGGAGTTGCAGTGAAGCGAAGATGCAGCAGAGGGCCACTTGTGATTTGTTTCCCTTCTTTGGCTCTTGGAGATCACAGGCTGTGACCACGGGCTTGGTGGTACTGATTGGCTATTTTGGATTGGGATGATGCAGCTTTGACGCACACCGAAATCATAGAGGCTGCCACATTTCTTAATCACCAGAACCAGTCTCATGCAGTTCTGCACTCTTACAGTGGCTTTTGCCCCTTGTGTAAAAACTGTAGAACTGCACCCTCCTGTCTTGAACTTGTATTCTTGCATTGCAGTTTTAAAGGGTAGTGAAACTTTGACATGGCATTTGAAACTTTGCTGTCCTCAAATCCACATAGTATGTGGGCTGGATGGCTGCCTAGATGTTGGACCTACTCTGTGGGATTGTTCTGCCTTCTTATTTTTCTGGGATAAACTCACACACTGCTATAACAGCTGTGAATATCCTTGCCTCTTCTTGTGTGACCTAATACCTATAGAGTGGTCCGATATCTGATCCAGCTTCAAATAGACTGGTGATCGGTCCTAGATTTTATTTTCCTGAGGATGCAGTGCAGCTTAACTCGTATCAGAAAGCAAAGTTTCCAGGCAACTGTTGTTTTCAAATATGCTGTCTGGCACCAAAAAAACATCACAAGCGCCACAGTTAAAATAGCTGCAGTTACACTGAAATCCCTCATGGCAGAACTGAAGAGAGTAAAACCTCCTGTAAAACAGTGGAATTTTCACAGGTAAAACCAAACACAAAGTCAAGTTGATACTTATTGAACTTGCAGCATTCAGATCACAACTGGACATGTTAAATGTCTGAATGCCATGGAGTAAAAAGTGTTAAATGTCTCTGATTGGAGAAACAAGATATGGAGTCACAAATGAAAGCAAAGCTGGACTCAAACTCATCCCTCCACTCTGTCTCCAAAGAGAAGATGCAAGGGCTTCTGATGTAAGTCCCACTCCATTGATGTCGCCAGTCATTCAGTTGATAGCTCAACGAATCCCAACATTCCCCTAAATAATACCAACATTCCCCAATTTTCTAAGGTCTTCATGAAACTCGCAGCATATAGTGACCTTCAAGGAGGCCATGCTAAAAATCTTGGGTGCACTTTCAGCTCGGTCTGGTGCTACTTCGTGCACCATAGAACTACAGGGCTTGCAATTGGTTTACTGCCATCAGGTCTAGCTCTGCTGTCGTCCGTCCCCTTGGTATACTTTACTTGGCCTGTATAGTTGACAGCACAGACTGCTCTGGGCCTAAGGTCCGCACTGGTCCCCACTACTCTGATGCCAGTAACAGTGCCACTGGTGCTGGAAAAATGAGCCAGTGCTGACACTAGTGTCGGACCCTGAACCAACTTTGGCTTGAGCCCCACCGTTGTTGTGCTATGAAATTGCAAACGCGCCACTCATTGTCATGTACCCTGTCATGTAACCTATTGCCTCTTCTGTGTCGCATCTACCAGAAGAGCAACCGTTAATTTTTCTGGTTCAGACACTGATCTTGTCAAAGAGTAAGGGCTCCTCAGGATGTTGATGAGGGTGATGGCTTGCTCCCCCTTCAATATAATGATTATGCCTTAAACACTGATCACAGAATGCGAATGGGCTTGACTCCTCGTCTGAGACAGAGCTTTTCTGTTTATTAGGGCCACAAAGGAAAGAGAGTGCCTGATGTTTAGTGGTGATCTGGAGGGCAGCTAAGGAAACAGAATTGCAACTGCCCTACCTTGTGATCAAAACAAATGTTCGAACAGAAACTATTTCAGATTGGGCGAGTGACTTTTGAGCCCTTACTCCCCTTTAATAATACCCTTAATGATATTTTGCTGTCTACTGGTCGAAACCTTGTTCTTGCTAGCATCTGGACAGGGAGGTGGCCAAGCGTCTCAGACGCCTTTTGATTGGGATTTTCTCGCCAAGGACTCACTCCAGTGAGTGTTGTTGTACATGCCTTAACCAGTAAGGTGAATCTGAAATCATTTCTGACTCCTCCTCTGGATATTAATCCAACAGTATTGATACTTTTTAGCAAACACTTTTTCTCCCGCCATTTCAGCACTGTGATCTGTAAATGCTGCTTGTCTGCTGAACTGTTACATGCACCCTGTTTGAGACATGTCCAGTAAGATTTTTCAGGCAGTCCCGGAAGACGTATGGGCCTCTTTTGCCCATACAATTCACAGTGAGCAGAACTCAACAAAATAGATTATCTGTGCACGTCTGGATACTAAGCCTTGTCTGTGGAGGTCAGTCTGAACCAGTGGTATCCTTCACTTACATATGTGGAAGTGATTCACATGATCCTCAGACAATGTACAAATGTTCCTCTTGTGTAGGAAGTTGGCTCTGTATATACTATCTCAAAGTGAGAGATAGTGTGCACAGAGTCCAAGGGTTCCCCTTAGAGGTTGATAGTGAAAAAATAGATAATACTAATGCTCTATTTTGTGGTAGTGTGGTCGAGCAGTAGGCTTATCAGAGGGTAGTGTTAAGCATTCGTTGTACACACACAGGCAATACATGAGAACACACACTCAAAGACTTAACTCCAGGCCAATAGGTTTTTATATCGAAATAAATTATTTTCTTAATATATTTTTAGAACCACAAGATTCAAATTTTAGGTAAGTACATAAATTGTAAGGTACTTCACACAGGTAAGTATAGAACTTTGATTTAAAACAGTAGTGTACACAGTTTTGGTAAAAATGGCAAATAGCTATTTTAAAAGTGGACACAGTGCAAAAATCAACATTTAATGCAGGGGGGTAAGTATTGGTTAGATTTTTAAGTAAGTAAAGCACTTACAAGTTCAGTCTCCTGGGCAGAGGCAGCCCACTGTTGGGGGTTCAAGGCAACCCCAGAGCCACCGCACCAGCAACACAGGGCCGGTCAGGTGCAGAGGTCAAAGGAGGGCCCTGATAACATAGGCGCCTATGGAGAACAGGGGTGCTCTGGTTCCAGTCTGCCAGCAGGTAAGTACCTGCGTCCTCGGGGAGCAAACCAGTGGGGTTTTGTAGAGCGCTGACACACACAAGCACACAAAACACACCCTCAGCGGCACAGGGGCGGCCGGGTGCAGTGTGCCAAGTAGGTGCCAGGTTTGTCGTAGAAAACAATGGAGGGACCCGGGGGTCACTCTGGCGATGCAGGCAGGGCACAGGGGAGCTTCTCGGGCCAGCCACAGACTGGGCTAGGATGAGGGCCGCTTGCTGGTCACTCCTCCACTGCTAGGTGATTCCTCTCGGTCCTGGGGGCTGCGGGTGCAGTGCTTGGTCCAGGCGTCGGGTTCCTTTGTTACCAGGCAGTTACCTCTGGATCCTCTATGCAGGCGTTCCTGTGGGGGTGCAGGGAGGTCGACTCAGGGCATTCACACTGTTGGAGTCGCCTGGGAGTCCTCTCTGCAGTGTTGGTTGTCCTGAACTCGAGCCGGGGTATTCGGGTGCAGAGTGTGAACACTCACGCTTCTGGCGGGAAGTTGGAGTCTCTTTAAAGTTGCTTTCTTTGCTTTTGTTTCTGGACAGAGCCGCTGTCCTCAGGAGGTTCTTGGTCTTGTAGGTGCAGGTCAGTCCTCTGAGACCTCAGAGGTCACTGGTCCCGCTGGATGCGTCGCTGTGCAGGTTCTTTGAGTCTGGAGACAGGCCGGTAGGGCTGGCGCCAAGTCAGTTGTTGTCTCCGTCGTCTCTGCGGGCTTTCAGGTCAGCAGTCCTTCTTTCTTCAGGTTGCAGGAATCTGATTTCCTGGGATCAGGGTTGCCCCTAAATACTCAACTTAGGGGGGTGTTTAGGTCTGGGGGGCAGTAGCCAATGGCCACTGTCCTGGAGGGTGGCTACACCCTCTTTGTGCCTCCTCCCTGATGGTAGGGAAGCACATCCCTATTCCTATTGGGGGAATCCTCCAAAACCAAGATGGAGGATTTCTTAAGGCAGTGGTCACCTCAGCTCAGGACACCTTAGGGGCCTCTTGACTGGTGGGTGACTCCTTGTTTTTCTCATCATCTCCTCTGGACTTGCCACCAAAAGTGGGGGCTGTGTCTGGAGGGGCGGGCATCTCCATCTGCTGGGATGCCCTGGTGCGCTGTAACAACAGGCATGAACCTTTGAGGCTCACCGCCAGGTGTTACAGTTCCTGCAGGGGGAGGTGAGAAGCACCTCCACCCAGTGCAGGCTTTATTCCTGGCCAGAAACCCGTCTGGTTGTGGCAGGCTGGCAGGAATTGGTCAGCCTAACACTGGTGTTTGGACTGGTATACAGAGGGCATCAGTGTAGCCATTATGGAACTGTGGAGTTCATGTTTGACAAACTCCCAGACCATATACGCTTTATGGCTACCCTGCACTTACAATGTCTAAGGTTTGGCTTAGACACTGTAGAGGCATAGTGCTCATGCAACTATGCCCTCACCTGTAGTATAGTGCACCCTGTCTTAGGGCTGGAAGGCCTGCTAGAGGGGTGACTTACCTATGCCACAGGCAGTGGGTTGAGGGCATGGCACTCTGAGGGGAGTGCCATGTCGACTTAGTCATTTTCTCCCCACCAGCACACACAAGCTGTGACGCAGTGTGCATGTGCTGAGTGAGGGGTCCCTAGGGTGGCATAATACATGCTGCAGCCCTTAGAGACCTTCCCTTGCCACAGGGCCCTTGGTACCAGGGGTACCAGTTACAAGGGACTTATCTGCATGCCAGGGCTGTGCCAATTGTGGGCACAAAGGTACAGTTTAGGGAAAGAACACTGGTACTGGGGCCTGGTTAGCAGGATCCCAACACACTTTCAATCATAACTAGCATCAACAAAAGGCAAAATGTTAGGGGGTAACCATTGCCAAGGAAGGCATTTCCCTACATCATGGATATGTTTTTTGGATCCTGCCTCTTCGGTGAGAAGGCAGACTTTGCGTTTGAACGCTTTAAGTACAGCAGAGCTATGGGATGCTCCTGGAGGCTGTTGACCCCTGCCAAACAGTTTCAGTGTTGGTTCCAAACGTTTAGAGGTATTCCAGAGGGCTGATACAGAGACAGCCTTCCTAACCGCTGAAGCAAAAACACACCCCAGTCCTTTTGAGGCTGTGAATGTGGGTCTGGAAAGCAGCATGAGGGCCAGCAGGGCCCTCAATCCTTCGGTTCCTCTTCCCGTGCTAAAACAGTCTCTAAATTGCTTTAGTATTCCCTTAGTGGTGCATGAGCAACTGGGTGGAGGTCAGGCCCTGGTTTTCCTTTCCACCCCACCCACTATTCCTCCCACTCCAGAGCGAATATCAGACGAGCACCTGGCCTTTCTCCTACAGGAAGTATGGCTGTTGCTCTCTAAGTGTCCATCAAAGAGTTGTAGTACTTGGAAAGAGAATGGGATTGTTACTTTAGCAAGTTCCTGGTTTCAAAGAAGATTGGGGCCCATAGGCCTACTCTGGACCTTCGACCTCTGAATGTCATTCTGCGGAAGGACACATTTAACATGCTCACACTGGGCCAGATTCTGGGCCTGATTCTGACCCCGGCGGTTCCTTACCGCCGGGGCCAGGGTCGGCGGGAGCACCGCCAACAGGCTGGCGGTGCCCCGCAGGGCATTCTGACCGTGGCGGTTTTGCCGCGGTCAGAAGTGGAAAACCGGCGGTCTCCCGCCGGTTTTCCGCTGCCCATTAGAATCCGCCATGGGGATTCTGACAACCCATGCCGCCATCCTGTTCCTGGCGGTTCTCCCGCCAGGAACAGGATGGCGGTATGAGTTGTCGTGGGGCCCCTGGGGGCCCCTGCAGTGCCCATGCCAATGGCATGGGCACTGCAGGGGCCCCCATAAGAGGGCCCCACAAAGAATTTCACTGTCTGCATTGCAGACAGTGAAATTCGTGACGGGTGCCACTGCACCCGTCGCACCTTCCCACTCCGCCGGCTCAATTCTGAGCCGGCGTCCTCGTGGGAAGGGGGTTTTACACTGGGCTGGCGGGCGGCCTTTTGGCGGTCGCCCGCCAGCCCAGTGTAAAACTAAGAATAGCCGCAGCGGTCTTCCAACCGCGATGCGGTATTCTGGAGGGAGGAAGTCTGTCGGGCGGCCTCCGCCGCCCGCCAGACTTAGAATGAGGGCCTCTGTCTGTTCTGGACGTAGGTGAGTGGATGGTGTCCTTAGACCTACAGGACACACATTTTATATACCTATCCTACTATCCCACTGACATTGTGGGGTTCATTGTAGGCTGGGTGCATTTTTAGTTTCCTATCCTCCCCTATGGCCTCACCAGCACCCCTAGGTTATTCACAAGTGTCAAGGCACACTGTGATTGTTCATGCTCTGTGTCTGAGGATGTGGAAAGGGTAAAAGATAATACGCTGACATCAGTCCGAAGGGATGGCACTTTAGTGCAACTCCACTCCATCATTTCTGGTGCTGCCCATCAAACGAAAGCCAGGGATACCAGTGTTCCCATACCTCGATGAATGGCAGTTGAAGGGGTGGCTTGCCATTCAGTCATGGATCACCTCCAGACAATAGGTGGATATTTTGACATTATTGGGGTTCACGATCAATGAGCCGCAGACCCACATGACTGTTTTGCAGAGCCTTTCATTCATTAAGGCAATCCTGGACACAGTTTTTTTGTTTTTAAAAAAAATATTTTTATTAAATTTTTGCTTTAATTCTGTTTCCAACATTTACTAGTCACATTATATAGGTATAATAAATCAGTAACGTTGCTGTTACACAGATTAACACATTAACTTAACAACTTAACTGAGGTCATTATCGCGCATTAAATGAGGAGTACAGAGTTGGTTCCTAAACAGTCGCTCGCCAAGATGTGAATATGGGCACTTTTCCACTACATCAGGTATATACTCTTGTGAAACTGGTGCTTATGCGCTGCGTGGGGGAAGATCTAGAGCGGAGGAGATGTGCGTGTTGAGTGTGGGGTATATAACTTGCGTTATGATGTGGAACCACGGCTCTTCTGTGGGCGATCGTTATGGATCACCCTTGGCATACATTCAGGTGCAGGGAGGTGCCAATCATTCCGGTGATTCTCATTTAAAGAGTCCCTAGTTGGGCAGGGTGGAAAGCCGTCAGGGCTGACAACTATTTGCAGTTATTCGAGTGCATTAGTTTAAGGCGGTTTCTCGTCGCTTTTGGCGTCCAGTCTATCTACCAGGATCTCCCACGCCTCACTGCCCGTCTGCCGGGGTCCCATTTTTGTGTTCCTTAGCACCTTCAACTCTGCGCTGGCCCATCTTAGTGTCGTACTGTGCCAGGAAATCAGGTCTGGGGCGGTGGCCGACTTCCAGTTCATTGCTATCAATCTCTTGTACATTACGAAAGCTAGATCAATAAACTTATGTAGGTGCTTGTGCTTTTTGTCTCTATTTCTCAGGCCTAATAAACATGATTTAGGCTCTACTGTGAGTTCCAGGCCCGTCAATTCAGATACCTTTTCCACTATTGCGCTCCACTTTACACGCACTAGGGGGCAGTCCCATACCATGTGGTAGAAATGTGCCAGCGGGGCTCGGCACCTTGGGCAAGCTGGGTCCGAGGTAGGGAACATACTTTTAATCCTGGCTGGAGAGAGGTACGTTTGGTGTAGATAATTTAGTTGTGTATATCTGAACCTAGGGTTTCTCGATACTCCCTTAGTGTGTAGTAGGGCACAAGGCCATTCCTCCTGTGTGATCGGGAGTGGGAGCACCTCGTTCCACTTAGTTAGTGCCTTCCCCAGAACGGGTGCCGTTTCTTTATTCAGTGCTTTGTACAGGTTCGACACTATTTGCAGTTGGCCGTCGTATTGCAGCATATGGTGTAATGCAGTGGAGGTCGTGGGTTCCTGTTCTCCCGAACCCCACATCTTCTTTATAGTATGGCATAGGGCATGGTATGTCATAAGTTGCCCTGGGCTTACTGCTGTGAGGTCGTGTATTTCTTCGAAGGTCATTAATTTCCCTTCTCGAAGCAATCGCCGACCTTCTCAATGCCCGCATCTGCCCATACCGCCAAGGACCTTCCTCTGTCTCCTCCGGCCCAGACCGGGAGGGCTCCTAGTTGCACTAGAGGGGAGTAGGGGAGCGCGTGGCGTCCACCCTGAATATACCTCTTCCAGCATGCATGTGCTACCTGCAGTTGTGGTTTGCCGGCTATTCCCTTCGGGGCTCCGGCCGCCATCCATGCGACCAATGGTGTGCCACTCAGGTTGGCCAACGCCCCTGCTGACTCCGCTAATGTGGGTCTATGTATCCAGTCCAGCACCCATTGGAGCTGGGCTGCCGCATAGTAACGCTCGAAGTTTGGGGCACCCATGCCTCCCTCGGCTACTGGGCGCTGTAGTGTGGCGAGGGCAACGCACGTTCTGCCTCCTGACCAGATGAGTTGCAGCAGTGCACTGTTTAGTTCACGAAAAAAGCTCTTGGGGACTAGGAGTGGCAACGCAGAGAAATAATATAGGAGCCGGGGGAGTATCAGCATATTTGCTATTGCAACTCTGCCCATTGGTGACAATGGCAACTTGCCCCGGAAGCGAAGTGATCCCTTAATGGAGGCAAGTGCTCTCCCCAGGTTACAGTCTCTGAGGTCCTCCGGTTTATGGTATATTTGGACCCCCAGGTATTTAAATGAGTCAGAGCACCATCACAGGCGCCCAGACAGGGTTGTAGCTCGGTTTGACAGTGTCCGTGCGACAAGGGGAAATACACACAATTTTTCCCAGTTTACTACCAGTCCGGACATTGTGCCGAACTCGGCAAGGAGTGTCATTACTGATGGTATTGTCTCGCTTCCGTTACGAAGGTATATTAAGGCATCGTCTGCGTACAGAGATATTATGTGTTTCGTCCCGTTCCTTAGTATGCCCCATTCCTCCTCCCTCGATCTCAGGCGAGTGGCCAGGGGTTCCATGGCGATAGCAAATAGCAGAGGGGATAGGGGGCATCCCTGCCTAGTGCCTCTTGCAATCGGGAAACTTTCGGATACCGTTCCACCCGTTCTAACCCTTGCTCGTGGCCCGGAGTACAATGTCTGCACCCATTGTATAAATTTTGGGCCGATTCCCATTTCCCGCATGGTATCGAATAGGAAATCCCACCCCAACGTGTCAAAAGCTTTTTCTATGTCCAATGATAGTACCATTTCGTCATGTGCCCCTGTGGGGGTGCTTCCCATCACTCCCAGTAGTCGGCGAGTGTTTAGGAATGTATTTCGTTTGGGAATGAAGCCGTTTTGATCCTCGTGTATCAGTGTGTGGATGACCGGGGCAAGCCTGTTGGCCAATATTTTGCCCAGAATTTTACAGTCGGTGTTTAATAGTGATAGTGGTCTATATGATTTGACATCTGTGGGGTCCTGTCCCTGTTTGGGCAGGACCGCTATCACTGCTTCTCTCTGTGTGGGGGGCAGTGCCTTGTGTCTCCAGGCCTCTTCGTATACTTTTAATAGATGGGACTTCAGGAGGACCGAATATTTCGCATAGTATTCCATTGGGAGACCGTCCATACCTGGTGCCTTGTTTCTTGGCATTTGTGTTAATGTGGCTTCTAGTTCCGCAGCGCTCAGTGGGGCTTCTAGTGCTTCGGCGTGTTCCTGAGATAGTTGTTTTAAATGAGCGCCAGTTAGGAAAGTTTATGAGCTGACCTGGTGTATAATCCGTGCGTTTAGTGTATAGGTGCGTGTAGTAGTCCCTGAACACCCTGTTTATATCTGCTTGCGTGGAGACCCACTCATTATTGTCTAGTTTTATAGTCCCTATTGGGGTCTGTTGCTGGGTTCCCTTTAGGAGCCAAGCCAGCAGTCTGCCCGACCTGTCCCCCTCAGATTGTTGGCGCATTAAATGATACTTATAATCATGTTTGCGGAGGCGGGAGTCCGCTTCATTGTATTTTATGCGTGTTTCTTTTAGTGTGGCGTATGGTACTTCATTACTGGCTATCGCCACTTCGAGTGTTCTCAGTTCCTTCTCCAGTTTGCTTATCTCCGATTGTAGGGCGCGTCTGACTCCCCAAGTGGATGCCATGCAGAACCCTCTTACCACCGCCTTGTGTGCCTCCCATTCTGCTGCTCTTGTATTTGCGGAGTCAGAGTTTACTTCCCAGTAATGCTTTAGTGCTGTGCCTAGTCCCTCTGCGTAGGCCTGGTCTTGGAGCGCTTCTGGCTGCAACCGCCATGTAGAAATTACCTGGCGGGTCGCACCTCAACCCAGGGTTATTTTGAGCGGGGAGTGGTCCGACAGTGTCGTAGCTAAATATTCTGACACATTCATCAGCACGCATATGTCAGTGGTGCCCCAGAATATATCTATTCTTGTGTGCACCTTGTGTGGCACAGAATAAAATGAGTATTCTCTCTGTCTGGGGTGTTGTATTTGCCAGAGGTCATGGAGTCTCATGCCGTCCGCCCATTTCTGTAGTGGGTTCTTGGTGTTTCTGGATATTACTGCTGATTTAGGAGGGGCTGATCTGTCCAACTCTACGTCAGGAAGACAATTGAAGTCACCCCCCCATATGGTGGGCGCTGCTGGGTTGTCTAGTAATGCCGGGGTGAGCGACTCCAAGAATCTCGCCTGCGCATTGTTGGGTGCGTATATCCCTATGAGAGCTAATTGTCTCCCATCTAGGTGGCCTTCCACTATCACATACCTGCCCCCTGTGTCAATCTTGTGCGAGGTTCTGGCAAACGGGACACCTCTTGCTATCCAGATCAACACCCCCCTGGCATACGCTGAGTGTGTTGTGCCTGTGACCTGCCCGCCCCATTCCGTCTGAATCTCTTGTAATTCATCTTCCATTAAGTGTGTTTCTTGTAGGATAGCTATGTGGGCCTTTAGGCGCTTGAGGCGTGCATGCACTTGCGCTCGCTTGCTCGGTGTGGACATTCCCCTTACATTCCACGTAATTATCTCATATTGTTGTGCGTGTGCAACGGTTTGTTGAGCCATGTTTCCCAGTGTGGTGTCGTGTTCATTTGCTCCCTCTTGGGTCCTATTTCCGTCCAGCTGTCTGCGCATTTTACTAGGTCTTTGTCTGAGGCTGGCGAGCGCGTTAGTGTACCCTGCTGGCAGTGTTGACCTCGTCTAACCCCTTTAACTCCCGCTATCCCCCCCGCCCTGTTTACTAATTCCTGTAACTGATTGCTACCACTCAAACTTAAAGAAAAAAGGAAAAAAAGTAAGAGAAGAGACCCATCTTTGTTGTTTGGTGGGGTCAGTATCCGTTCGGACACTCGTGGGGGGGCACTCATTCGGGACGGGTGTGTCACCTATGCGGAGCACACACCCTTCCTCAGACCTGGTCTGTGAATGTGCACGTGCATTGGCGTGAGCACCCCTGGGAGGGCCCTCTCATTTACCCGTCCCCCCGCCCCTCCCCTTTGCCGCCTATTGCGCTTATACCCCTATGATCACTGGTGAACAGTTTAAAAAGATACTTTTCGGAGCCAATGCGGTTTGTGTTACGATTCCTGCTTTAGCCGCTTTGGGATTCTGGACTCCTAGTGTCCTGTCTAGTTTCTGACAGTCTCACTTTGACTGCATTGTTCAATTCACAGTTGGTCTGCTGTTCTTGGAGTGACATCTGGGCCCCTGAGCGCTTCCGTGATTGTTAAGGTTGAGTTGGTCGTTTCCGAGTCTGATGCAGATGTACGGGTCGTCCGGAGTGTCTCAAAGGGGTTTTGCATGAGTATCGGAGTTTCTTTTAGTATTCTCGCTCTTTCTTCTGCCGCCTGCTTCTCAGTGGGCTGGCCCCTTGAGCGTCTCTTGCTGCGTTTCCTCATTGCGGTGGTGGTCCATTCCTCCTCCTCGGGTGCACCCTCGTTTGATTGCGCAATGCCTTTGGCGTGCATCCATGTCCAGGCATCTTCTGGGGATGCGAACATATGCGTGCGGTCATCTAAGCTCACCCTCAATTTAGCTGGAAAGAGGAGAGCATACTTAATGTTGTGCTCCCGGAGTCGTTGTTTGATTTTCACGAAAGAGTTCCGCTTGTTCTGTACTTCTTGAGTGAAGTCCGGGTATGCGTGGATCACTGCATCCTCGAATTGAAATGGACCTTTATTGCGGAAACGCTGTAGTATCAGGTCGCGATCCCGGTAGTTCAGGAGTCTCACTATTAGAGATCTAGGAGGCTGACCCGGGAGTGGAGGTCTGCCCGGGATTCTATTTGCTCGTTCTACCGAGAAGAACTTGGAGGGGGAGCCATTCAGTACCTCCTTGATTAGCCATTGCTCTGCTGTTAGTTCCGGGTTCTGTTCTGGGGGGAATTCCGGTATCCCCACTAGGCGAATATTGTTACGTCTGGATCTGCTTTCTGCTTCTTCGGCCCGTCTCCAAAGGATCTTTACTTCCGCGTCCAACCGTTGTATTTGTTTCTGATTATCTGTTACTGTTAGACCTGTCGCTGTTAGGGTGTCCTCCGTTGCTTTCACCCTCTCTGACAATTTCCGGTGGTCCACTCTAAGTAGATTTAAGTCTTGCGTTACTGCGTCTATCTTATATTCTAAGGAAGATTTAGTGTCCATTATAGCCTGTAATACTTTTTCGAATTGCGGCGAGTGCGTTTGGAGTGTGTTTTCGAGTGATTGCAAGGTTGTATTTTGCGGTTGTTCAGTGTGCGCCAGGCCCGGCGTATTTTGCTCCTGGTTCTTTGACGTCCTAGATTTCCCAGCCATTTCTTCACCTTGCGGACGTCGCGTTCGACCAGAGATGGAAGGACTGATTGGATATAATTTTCGGTGGCCGTGTGTTTTCGGGTGCGACTATGCTTCTTCCAGGATGTGGCGTCTTTTTTGCGGGGCTTTTTCGTTTACTGTGCGAGGCAGGCCCGAAGAGTGATGTGAGATGGCGCTGTGACTCCTACGGCAATTATGAGAGGGGGGGGGGAATCGGCCCACCCCTCCGGGGAGACCCCAGGCTCGCGGGTCCGGCGGGGCACAAGATGTTGAGTGTGTGAGCTCCACGCCCCCTGTTAGGTGCCCCCCACGCTGTCCTCCTATGGGGGGGGTGGGGGATGCTGGGGGGGGCCGCGCCGTCTGCGTGGGGCCACCTCCGTCCACTCACGATTCGAGGACAAGTCTCTGGGTGCACTCCTGCGTGGAGGGGAAAAGGTGAAGAAAGGACCGTCCCCGCGCTGGGCACCCCCAGCCGGTCCCCGCTGGGGCCGGGTGCCGTCTCCCACGACCCCTGCGTACAGGAGGGGGGGGCGAAAAGGGGATGTGGCCGTCCGCCTGTGGCAGGCGCGTCGCACTTCACCCATGGTCACCGGTGAGCGCCCCTTATGCCGTGGTCCACAAACACTGGGGCGGCCCCCCCTTTTCAGCCCGCGGCCCCCAGACCGAGCGCCGCAGGCCGGGTCACAACCCCAAGGCCAGTTTCAGCTCCACGCCGCGAACCGTAGGTAGGGAGGGGGAGCGGTGCGCGGCGGTCGGCAAAAGGAGGCCGAGGAAGTCCGCTCCAATGTAGTGCCACGCTTTGGCAGCGGGCGCGTCGTCGGGGCCACAGATGCCCCCCAAAAAGGGGAGGGGAGGGGGGGAAGCCCCCTCTCTTTTGCTTGATTTCGCCAATCCTGCTCCCAGCAGGATCGGCCTGGGTTGAGGCGTGGAGCTCCTGCTCCGTTCGTTGCTTGGTAGGGAGGGTGGGGGAGGGAGCGGAGTGTCGCCCCCGGCAGCCAAAGGCCCGGGAGGGCCGGACCAGTGCTCGGACCCCCACGTTTCAGTCCCGGGGCTCAGAGACTTCCAGCCGCCGCAGCCCCCTCCTCACCTGTTCCCGTCCTTGGGATCGGGAGCCGCTTCGCCGGGCGCCTCCTTTGTGCCTCTGGATGTCCGCGATAGGGTCGACGTGGCTCCAGCCGCGCTCCGGCAGCAATTTGTGCGATCCTCGGGTCCAGGGCCGCCCCGGGGGCTGGCGCGTATCGCCCTTGTTGATGCGCCCTGCCCGGGGGTGCCCGGCAGGATTTATCGTCCAGGCCAGAGTCGGAGCTCCCTTCTCAAGCGTCCGACTCGGTCGCCATCTTGGCTCCGCCCCCTGGACACAGTTACGTTCTGGGATTTCTATCCATCACAACAAGCCCAGGACTTTTACACTATGATTCCAATGATTCAGGCTCTGTCATGGATCATTGTTAGAGCGACTCTGAAGGTTCTTGACCACGTGCATCCTCTTTGTCTGCCTTGCCAGTTGGCAGATGCGTGCTTAGAAATGGAATTTGATGTTCCAGTAGGCCCAGTGTCAATGCAATCTCACCAATGCCATCTAAGTCTCCGGGGATAGGGATCAAGATTTGCAGTGGTGGCTGTTCAAATGCAATTGGTCCAGTGACAGCCCCCCTCCCTTCTTAACCAGATCTGATAGTGGTGAAGGACTCATTCCTTCTGGGTTATGGAAGTTATTTGAGGGAGGCAGAGATCAGGGAACTCTGGTCTCAAGAGAATGGCAGCCTCTACATCGGTCTGCTGGAGTTATGGGCCATTCAAAAAAATCAGGAGCAACCTGGCCCAATTTGTCCTAGTGGCTCTGGATTGGGCTAGGAGTGTGTGGTACCTGAGCCATCTGGGCATGAGTATCTGTCCTCCGATCAGTCTTCCACTTAGCGAAGACCTCTTTTTTTCAAAAACAGGACAGGTTTCTCAACTCAAATCTACTCATTCTAGACCTAAATTCATGGAGAATGAGCTACAGCAGTTGACTGCATTTGATTTGCTGCCTGTAGTATTGGATGTCATTCTTGCCACAAGGACCCTTTGATGAATCCATTTACGCCAGGTTCTAGGGCAGATTTGCAGTATGACAAGACATTTGCAAAATCGATCCCTTATAAGCTTAGCTTGTGATATACTTTTTTTGTTTTGTCTTTTATACAGCAAGGTCTTATGGTGGGCACTTTTAAAGGTTACTTGTCTGCCCTTGAGCTACATTTGCTAGACCAACCATCCTTGTTTACACCATCTGATTGGATGACATTTATTAAATATTTGATACCCATATCCTCTCCTAAACTATTTGCGATGGCAAAATGGAACCTTAACTTGGCCTGGCCATTTCTCACGTGTATGCTATTCAAACCAATGCACAGCTATTTTGTGCACCTCCTGACCTTAATAATGTCTTTCTGAATGCAGTTACATCAGTTTATCGCAAGAGTAAACTACAAACCCTTTCGGTGCAACCGACCTACACCCCCTTTTTCCCGAACATATTTGTGCTGAGGACTTTGGTGGCTTTCCAACCTTAAGTTGCGACTCTCTTCCGCGACTGGGAAACCTTCACTCTACCATTGTTCTTTGTTTCCCTTCACCTTCTAAAAGAGGATGAAAGGCTCCATTAGTTAGAGCCCAAGAGGTCTTTAAGTTTCTATATCGATTTTACCACGTTTTGAGTGGATGATCAGTTTTTTGTGGGGTTCTTTGGAGTGAAGAAAGGGAAGGCTGTGCAGAAGAGGACCTGTCAAGGTGGATTGTCATCTGCATTAAGATCTGCTGCAGAATGGCCAAGAAGCAGCCCCAATGAGGTCTGAGAGCCGCTTTCACTAGAGCTACGGCTGCTACCACTGTACTGGTACAGATAGTTCTTTGTGTATCTGCCAGGATACAATGTGTGCATCTGTGAATATGTTCATGAAGTTGAATGCTAGATCCGGCAGAAATTACATTTCACCCACTCGGTCCAACAAGACATTTTGGTCTGAGTCTACAACACAGATCCTCCACCTCAATAGGTACTGCTTTAAAGTAAGGAATCTGTGGATAGAAGTATCCATCAGAAGAACAAGTTACTCACCTTCTGTCATGCTTTTTCTGGTTGATACTCTTATCCCACCACAGATTTCAAACCTTGCCACCTGCACACCTTCTCAATTTTTGGAGTGGTGTCTTTTTAACATCTAAAAAAGTTCTAGGTTGATACTGGGCACACTATTAACAGCTATTGTTCACGCTCCATGTCTGAGGATATGGAAAGGATAAATAATAAACTGGTATCAGTACAGAGAGATAGCCCTTACCTGCAACTCCACTCCGTCATTTCTGGGTCAGTGCTATGAAAAAGTTTT
The DNA here is from genome assembly GCF_031143425.1 of Pleurodeles waltl. Taxonomy (NCBI): domain Eukaryota; kingdom Metazoa; phylum Chordata; class Amphibia; order Caudata; family Salamandridae; genus Pleurodeles; species Pleurodeles waltl. The sequence continues at coordinate 785,019,977 of NC_090442.1, read as the reverse complement.
CCAAATCCAGTTTGGCAACAGGGAAGTCTTCTAAAGTGAGGAATCTGGGGTTAGATATAGTGTCCTCAAGAAATAAAGGTTACTGACAGTAAAGAACTTGTCAATAACTGGCAAAAAAAAATCTGAGAAGCTAGTCGGAGTGCCTCAACTCTGAATTTACTAGAACCTACATTTCTCTAATCCTGAAAGAAGGCAAGAATCCATTGCTCTATGCAAATTATTGTACCATCTCTTTACTTAATTGTAATGTTAATATGCTAGCGAACATTATTGCTACAAAGCTGGGGAAAGTCATCCCATTACTTGTACATTGGAATGAAGTGTGCTGTGTATCTGAATCATCTAAGTACCACTTGCGGACCTTTATACAACTTATTTGGCAAACTAGTCATGACGAAGAAGAGCAAATGATGTTGATAAGGTATTTGATTAAGTTGAGTGGGCCTATGCATTTTTCTCATTGGAAAGCTTTATAAACACGGTCAACTGGCCGTCTTGAGATCCCTTGGCCTCCAATCAGATAGAATCCCAATCAGAAGAGGGACCAGGCTAGGTTAATGACTAGACGAAGCTAGCTTCTCCTTATCCCAGCCTCTTTTTGTTTTGGCTTTAGAGTCTTTGGCCTGAGCTCCTAGTAGTTTGTCCATGATTAGTGGGGTTAATACTGTAGTTGGAGATCTTAGGTATTCTGTGCAGACAACATAAACTGTTAGTATCTGCCCTGGTACTTCTTTGCCTGCACTAATGGTGACCATTTCCATGTTCTCCCTCTTCTCCGGGTATAAGATAAACTGAAATCAAAACAAGGCTTTACCCATGACTCTCCATTTGACAGATGGATGTCTTGCTAGATTACTATTCAAATAAGCAAACTAGAGCTGTCCTTACTGGGTAGAATGCAAATGGTCACAATGGTGATGGCGCCAAGTTTAATTATGCCTTTGGCGAGCCACCCATCAGAATTATCCACTAACTTCCGGCAATCTAATGACTGCCTTGTTAAGGTCTGTGTTCTGGATGGGAGACTGCAAGATTGAAACTGTATAAAATGTTTGTTTAGGTGGATTATTTATTCCCCATGGTGAGCTTTATTATAAATCTCAGCTACCTTCTCAGTTGGCAGTTCTCTTTATTTTGCTTCTGGTAATGCCAGACTGGCTGCTTTTGGAAAGCTAGCTGCAGAATGATATAAGAGGCGCTTGAGTCTTGTTAAGACGTCAGAAACTCTCAAGAGTTAATGAGGATTCAATACTTTGAAGGATTCTGCAGATATGGTTGTTCTCAAATAAACATGTTGGTCTTAATGTCTTTTACTTCTTAGTGAACCTTGTAGGACAGCACCTATTTGGTCATGGGGGTGCATGCGTTTCATTGACGAGCCTGGCCTCTGAAGGTACGCTGACCACCAGCCAGGTTCCATCTGATGGTTTTCTACAGCTCTTTCTTGAGCTGAGCATGGTTTTCCACATTGGCAAAAAATGTTGTTGGAATAGGTTATTGAACAAACAAAAACAAATAATGACATTTGCCATAACTGATTCTGTTCTACATTTATATCTTGTTACGATGCCGGAAGCTTCAAGAAACCGATCAGAGACGTGTACAAAACACATATTGGAGAAAACCCACGGAACAATTCCTTGGAGTCAGATGACCGACCCAACTTCACAGAAACTAAATTGATGAGTAATGTTCAGAGCATGTGACAGAGGTACAAGAAAAGCTCATCCAAAATTCATTTTTTTCAGGATGTTACAAAACTGGCACTGGTCTCTTTACAAACTTCACAGAGCACACCTGAACCATAGTCCTACTGCTGGTTTTGTAGTTAACAAGACTGAGACATACTCCATGTAATCTAGTCTTGCCACATTTAAGTTCCTTTTTGACCGTCCGTTTGGCACACTTTCAAAGACAGCAGTAATCTCCCTATCATCTCATCCCTGAAGCTAGTGATCTTGCACAAGACATTATTGGACTTACTAACCACAGGAACTGATAGATTGATCCAGACTGGTAAAAAAACTACTCAAGCTCCTTGGAATTCAGCCTTGTCGGCAGTGGCGCAATATGATTGTTATATTAACCCTTTAATTACATTTTGGGTCCCATAAACTGATGGAGATACTGCCCTTACTGTGATTTTCAGAATGATTCCTGTTTGATACGCTATGCTACAGAAGTGTGAGCATATGCTATTGTATTTGTATTATATCTAAACAGTGTTGCTTAGCTGTTGGTATGCCTCTCAGAGTCATGACTGTTAGAGATCTGGTTTGTAAGAAATTGGATTATTATTTGCGGTGGGTGACTACCCATCTCAAGGAATAATCGCAACTCTTTTCAGGGTGAATCCTCAAAGTCACTAAATTAACTTGAGCTCAGCCCCTGCCAGCTATGGCACAGAGCAGACAGGCTGAACTTTAAGGCAATTTATAAAGTATTTAAGCAGTACCAAAACATTAATAAAGTCAAAATGCCAAACAATAAAAATCCCTTACGAATTAGAAAATGGATTAAAATGTAATAAACAAAATTACATCAAAATGCCAAAAACCCAATAAGGGGAAGGAGAGATATGATAGAAAGTGTGCCAAGAAGCACAAAGCTTAAATGATAATCAATGAGTGTGGCAGACCGGGACCTAGGTGCAATTTGAGGCTGACCATGAGGGAGCACGGCTCTGATACACCAACAAGGTTTGTCCTGGCCAAAGAGTTTACCTTCTGACTTATCCTTTTAAGTCCCGTCCACCACAGGAGTTTACTTCTAAAGCACCCAGAACCTCAGAGAAGGTACTTAGATACTCATAGCATGTCTGGCAGAGGCCTACAGGAGTGACCAGTCCAGGTCCAGTTGCCACTGTCAGCTGGGAACTTTCAGGTCAGGAAAAAGTCTCTTGCAGCTTGTTGCCTTCTTGTATCCACATAACAGTTTAGTCATCTGACCCTTGGAGTCCACTTCTTTGTCCAGGTTTCAAGAGGAAGCAGGTCCAGTCCTTCAGGGCTCCTATCAGGTCATAGACTGCAGGTCATGTCCTCTTCAGATCTTCCACTGGTCCAGAAAGCATTCTGAAATGGGTATCTGGAGATACCATATTTATGCCTGGCAGAAGCAGGTGGGTGGGTGTGACTCCTTGCCCCTCTCTAACCAATGGAATAAATGTCTGCTGGACTAGACACACCAAATTTTGCAATAGGTCCTGTTTGGCTTACTGCAAACCAACCCAAAATACAGTTTCTAGTACAGATCCAAGATGGTGAAAATCTTCGGCTACACTCAACTTAAGCTGTGTGACCTTGAGAAGTGTGAGGAGGATTGTACTTTGGTAATCCTAGTGTCCTCCCACATCTAACACTAATATCCGTTTGGAGGAACGCACTATACCCACAACAAACCCAGAGACAGAAGTCTGATAGGACAGCAACCAGACAGTGGATACACAAGAATTGTCCTTACATTCTGTCTCTCCCTTTAAAGTGTGCCCCAAGTGTTACATGTGGCTCAGCAGACCTACCAAGCATGATTTGACGCTGTCTGCCAAAGAGATGCCCACAGCCCTCACCCTGCATATTCTGTGGAGTTCAGAAGTGTCTTAAAATGGTAACTAAGTCAACTTTAACGTCAGCTCTCAGCAAACAGTTAAATACATCATACGCCAACACCCGCACCATCCTTTACTTTTCACACAGTCGACCCACCTTCCTTCAGACCTGCATCAACACAATGTCATACGACAACCACAGACATACTGCCATAAGCTAATCATCATGTATGACAATAGAAGAGCCCTTATATGTGCATGTAAACACTATTGTAAGAACAGACACCCCATCTCACAACTTCACAGCTTCATTTATAATTACTACCAAGTAAAATACTTCCATATGTACAACATTAAATTGCCACACAGCCACCAAGTTATACTCCTTCACAAATCATTGTACCCTATATACCTAACTTAATGGATCTAAACACATACATTAGTACACACTTACAGTAACCATAATAAGGCAATATTCAGTATACCATATGTCAGCACAACAGTCATACTCATACACAACAACCATTTACTAATGCGAACCAGTGTGAGTACAAGAATTTGGTTTCACAATTGCACGTCCTATTGCACACTAATAATGATTAAAAAAAAAGTGTCATTTAAACAAATTACATTGCAGACTTACTCTTGTAATAACACAGGTAAAACAGCCACCCCATATACCGAAGTATGGAAAAAAGTGATGGGTGGAATGCTTAAATGAATCTCAGCCATTGGTAATACCTTCAGGCTGCATTTCAGTGTTTTGTTATTTTGCACACCATGCTGCTTCAGTTTGGACCCAGCTATTTGCAAATCAGTCTTTGTGAGAGGGCAGTTTTTACTACCTGGTTCATCCACATTTTTTGCTTTTGGACCACCTGTTTTTTTTTTTTTTTTTTTACCTTTTACTGTGAAGGAGCTCCATAATTTGGCACTCACCCTCAGTAAACTCATTGCAAAATGGACTGCCCGTGTTTACTGCAGGTGCCTCCTTGTTAAGCAAAAGCTTCTGTGACGCAGCAAGAGTAGGAGGCCCAGGGCTGGTTATACATGATCACGTGTGCACACACGTGCACCCATGTGATGACTGCGTGGGGAGAATTCCTGCTGTGTGCATCCCAAGGTAGCCTGGCGCAGAAGGGGCCATGCAGAGTAGGTGGTGATCAGGAGTAGGCCTTATGAGATGAGCGTAAACATGTGAGGGATAGTCATTATGCTTACTGTCTTCATTATATGCCAATGGGAAGGGCTGCCCTAGGGCACAACTCCAGTTCCCTAGGGTCCACAGACTCCAGAGTTGCACCAATGTACACTGCAACCTGTATGAAAAGAACAATGCAGTAGGTTACAAAAGCATATCTGTACAGCCTATGGGTCATCCAGGATTTGCATCTTTCTCTAACTCAGCTCAGGATCAGGGCCAATTACTGCTCTCCGCAGCTGCAGGAGGAGAGCAATACATCAACTAGCCAGCTGTCATTCCATGCCAGGAACCGGGCATGCACCAGGGCCCTCAACAAGGGGGGGCTGGGAGAGGCCCTGGCAGGAGGGTCAGGGAGGAGAGGGGCTGAGTACCTCAGAGCACATGTGGCAACTGACTTCTGGACAACGCTACTTGGAGTCATCCCAGAAGACTGTGCTGGAACGTTGGGACAGGGGGCGGAGAAGGGGTGTGGCACATCCGGATAGGCCAGAGGCACAGCCCTGCTGGACACTTCCACCTCCCCTTAAAAAGTCTTGCACAGGTTAGTGACCTTTCTCTTGGATGTGCTTCTCTGCAGAACACTGGGACTGAAGGCGGGTGTCATGGACAACTGAAAAGATCCTCCTGACTGCCCACTGGGGAAAGGACTCTGCCCCTGAATGACCCCAGACCCCGTAACGAGGTAAACTGGTCCCCTCACTCCCTCTGTGGACCAGTTGGGGGAAAGACTGGGCCCTGGCGCAAGGAGAGTGCACTGCCCAGAAGAGAGAGAAGCATCCAAATGGAAAGCTGGCGCAGGGAGTCAGTTGGACTGGTTCCCTACCAGGTTGGGAACCTTCTAGGCCAGGAAGCCTAAAGAAAATTTTCCAGGTGGCAAGGGCTCACCCCCAGGAGCAATATGAGCAGAAAATCATCAAAAATGGCCCCACCGGCCCGCTATATCCCTGTGTAAGGTTTGGCTAACTTTGGCTCTTACTGGCCGGTGATGAAGTGCATGTGGCTCTTCTGCCAACCTCCAACTTGCCCCCAGGGTGGGCCAGGGCCCGGGAGCTTCCCCAAAGAATATCTGGGCCGGGGAGCACCATCTCGCTTCCTCGATGGTAGAGGGGAGGGGCCAATGATCCCATCCCTGGGCCCCCAAGCAGGATATGTAGTTGGGAAGCGCCTTTGCGCTCCCTGTGAATATGGCAGTGGAGATGTGGGTGGGGCCGACCGCCAAAGTGAAAGTCAGGGAGTACCATTGCGCTCCCCGTAAAGATTGCCATTAGGGGCCTAGGACCCCATCCCTGGGCCCCAGAAGAGAACTGGATCGGAAGAGTGCTGCCGCGCTCCCCCCCTTGTAGGTGGAGGAGAGGCCCAAGACCCGATCTCTGGGCCCTGCATCGGCCTCCGGCAACCAAGAAGGTGTCTGCTCGCAGGAGCTGGCAGAACGAAGCAGAGTGCCAGCTCCCGGGGCAGCACTGGAGTGTGCTGGCTGTGTGGGGGAGCGGGCCCCGCTCCTCAACTGAAACTTACCTTATGTGGGGGATGTCCGGGTGGGACCGGACACCTCAGAGGGAGAAGTCACTGCCGTGTGAGGCCACCAATGAACGATGACACAGAGCGGCTCTCCCCAACACAGCAGGAGAGCCAGCATCAAATATGCATGCTCCTAGAGGAGCGCCCCATAATGCTTTGCAGGGCCCGGCCCAATTTTCTCGTCAAATCACTCTTTTTTTCCATATAGGTGACCCCAGGAGAGTGAGGTCACCAACAAAGGATCACGAACTGTGGGAGGAGCTGCAGCAGGCGCACAGCCTCCCCCCAGGAAGTTATAAAAATGTCCCTACCTTCAGTTTTAGGGGACTTTGAAATAACCCCTTAAGGGTTTCAATGTGTTTTCAAGCTTAGTCCCAGCTGGGGCTTTTGTTTATGGTGGTGGAACTGCACCCTTTAGGGGTGAAAATCATTGCTGCAGTCCTTGTGGCCTGAATGGTGATAACAACAGATTGTTATAATGGTGTACACCCTCTAGGGGTGTGAAAGGCTGTAAGTACATGTGATTTTACAGAAATGTAGTCCTTTTGGAACTATGGATAAAGTGCAGCACGTGGTGCTGAATATGATTAAAAACGTATGACTACAGCAATGTGGCCAATAACGTGATGTGTATGGCATTATGAAAAGGCACCCTCTGGGGGGCAAGATGGTATTACACAACCGTTAACAATCAGATGAGTTCCTTTTAGGGACGGTCAACTGTGCATCATTTATATGTTGAATGCTTCATTGTAGAATATGATTAACCTTTGCCCACACCCTTTAGGGGTGTGGTTAGACTGCATAGACTGAGAGTAATCATAACAGCACAAATCATTACAACCTGCCTATACATGTTTCTTTTTGATGCTTATTGGAGCAATGAAACTGACAGCCACTAGTGATCAAAGTAGATGTTCTTAATTGCTAGTGTTAGGTGCTCTCACTCCAAAGTACAGTCAGATATTACAGTGGAATACAAGTGAATGTTTTGCCATGTGGGTTGTTGGTTTATATCTCCGTTTGGGAGAGACAAGAATTATTATGCAGTGTCATCCAAAGTAATTCCCATCAGCTTGTGTATATTTGTAAACTGTGGCATTGTTTTGAGTAGTGTGTGTGTAATAAATGTACTTTTCCTTTATCAAAAGAAAAAGCACGGACTAGACAATCAGTGAGTGTTATTCTTGTCTGCTTGTGAATGATGATTAATATCCCACACCACCTCCCTTGAGTAAGTCTTGGACTGCTCTGCAACGCTACCCTATTACAGTCAAGCGATACAATGGGGAATTTGGTACCCATTGGTGGTCGAGTATGGACTCATTACTTGGGCAGGCCACACAACTAACGACCGACCCTCCAACAGTCTTGACCCAGCTCCACTGTGAATATTCCTGCCAGAAATTCCAGGACAGGTCTTCACTGAACCGGAACACAAACAACTCAGTACTGGCTTTACCCTCTTCTGGGCTTTTCAGTTGGCTTTACTTTGGATTCTGTAGCACAGTGAGCACGGGACCCATGTCGGGACAGACTTGTCACACTCTGGGCTTTCTACTAAAGTATACAAAAAGTGATGGGTGGAATGTTTGAATTAATCTGAGCAACTGGTAATTACTCAAGGCCGCATCCCAGTCCATCATTATTTTACACACCATGCTACCTGTAGGACAAAACCAGTCGTGGGTTGCTTTTGGTCTGGCTCACAGGAAACCTGAATTAATTAACAGAAACAAGGCTGATTTGCATATGGTTGGGTCTAATATGAGGTGGCATATGGACCAAAAAACGATGGAGTAGGATGTGGCACCAAGTAATTACCAGTGGCTTAGATTATTTCAAGTATTACTCCATCACTTCCTATTTACTTCCCAATCATATACACATTGCACTCTTAACATAGCTAGCATAAATCAGCCAAACACACTTCCGTTCACAAACACATCTACCATTATATACCCACACCACTATCATTATAGACCAATATGCACCCTTACCTACTTTTTACAATGCTCACCAGTTACACTTTAAAAAACGTCACCCCATCAGAGAACATTTCATATACTTACAAACTGAATCCCTATCAACCAATAACATTTAGGAGAGTTTCGACTTAATACAGCGGTATTGGGATCCAAAGAGAAGGTAGGCCTCTTAATTTGGGACTTTCTTTACTTTGTTATGGGGAAGCCACTATAAACATATAATTTCTAGTGAGCAAATAATAATAATAAGTACCAGTACACACACTGACAAGGTTGACACACTTGTGTGGAGGTGTATGTGTGGATATCACAGAGGAGCAAATGCTACTCGGGAGCTGTTACTGAGTTAAGGAATGAAAACAAACTTTCTAATTTTTTTTAACTTTTTCCATTTGCAGAACCTGCAACAAAATTGGCACAAGCTCAACCAGTCTAACTATGAATTGTCATTACACATTTTGCACAGTTTGGTTAAGTGGGCAAACGTTATTAAAAAAATAAATCTTTGGATGTTCATACCAAATACCCATGTTCAATTTTGCGCTCTCCTTCATCCTAGACTACTCCGTAGATTTAGCCCAAAGCCAAAGAAAAGTCCTCCCAACTGTTGTGATAAAATAACGTTGATGTTTAGTACCATAATGCACATCATTTGAGGCAGCTTAAGTGATGCAAGGTTTTGCGTATTATAAATGACCTACCACACAGGACTTAGGGGGTCATTACAAACTTGGCGGGCGGCTACCGCCGCCTGCCAAGCAGTAACCACCGTGCGGCCGCACTCCCGCATGCCCCATTATTACATCCCCGCTGGGCTGGCGGGCGCAAACCATGTTTACGCCCGCCGGCCCAGCGGGGATGAGGCCGCAACATAGGAGCCGGCTCCTAATGGAGGCCGTGCTATGCAGACAATGAAAAGCTGGCCGGGGCCCTGTTAGGGGGCCCCTGCTAGGGGGCCCCTGCACTGCCCATGCCAGTGGCATGGGCAGTGCAGGGGCCCCAAGGGGCCCCAGGACACCCCTTACCGCCAGCCTCTTCCTGGCGGTGCAAACAGCCAGAAACAGGCTGGCGGTAGGGGGGTCATAATCCCCAGGGCAGCGCTGCTTGTAGCGCTGCCCTGGTGGATTATCACCGCCGGGGCTAAAACGGCGGGAAACCGCCGGGCCCGGCAGTGCGACCGCGGCAGTGCGACCGCCGCGGTCATAATACGGGTCTCCGTACTGCCAGCCTGTTGGCAGTACGGACGCCACATTACCCCTGGCGGTCTCTGACCGCCAGGGTCGTAATGACCCCCTTAATCTCATGACAAATACATATGTTAAGTTTGCTTGAGTATGTAGGTAACTGCAGTTTTAAAATAGGCATGTGACACTATCAAAAATGGTCTTTCACTAGACTACCATGTCTTGGCACTTAAGGGGTTAAACTCAAGATAGTCCAGTTCTGTTTTATTACAGAAAAGTGCATAATTGAGGACAATCAAATGAGCCTATAGGGGCAAATCGGGTTGTGAAAAATGAGGCTTTTTTTGTGAAGATTTTTGTTTTCACTTATGTTTTTGTCTCCATAATTCCTAATCATAGCATTGGTGCTCTAGGTGGTGTAAAAGTATCACAGGTGTTCATAAACATTGTAATGATATCTAATTTCTTAATTTCTGTCAAACCAACAGAAACATCAACTGCTGAAAAACTTGCTCCAAACGAGCTGCTTTCAGGAGAAGTCCCTGAAACTGATTCACACGTTAAATGCATGGAAATATTAAATAACAGTTTGGAAAAGCAGGAAACTCCTACACACGCTGATGATGTTCAATTCAGTGTCTGCAGAGGAAGCCGCTTTCAGTTTTCCACTGACAAATGGAGACCATCCACCAAACAACAACTAGACTCCGGCCCTTCACTTAAGAAGACACTGCAATCCAAACCATCCACGCAAATTAAGCAGAGGTCCAATACAAGAGAGGAACTGTCATGCAGAGAGAATACTAAGATGACGTCGGAGAACCTAAATGCTGCTAAAGACCAGGCTATTTCTATAAAGGGAAAAACATATAGGTGTATTAAATGGGGGATTTGGCTTGGTTGGTTAACAAAGTTGACGGCACACCAACAAAGGCACCTAAGTGTAAACCCCTTTCAGTATGAGGAATGTGACTTTGCTTTTAAACACTTTCCACATCTGCAATTCAACCATCAAATGCAATCATTAGCAAAACCTTATACCTGCATCTATTGTGGAAGGAGTTTCAGACAGTTATCAAATTTTAACAGGCATGCGCGAATTCACATAGGTGAGAAACCATATTTATGTTGTGAATGCGGAAGGTCCTTTAGATTGTCATCATCTCTTTTAGCACACCAACGGGCACACCTCCAAGTGAAACTGTATACCTGTATAGTATGTCGAGATCACTTCAGTAATTTATTAGCATTAGCCCAGCACCAGTTGACACATGCAAGGAAGACATTATTTGCATGCAGTAAATGCTGCCAGAGTTTGATTATTTCATTATCGCCAAAAGAACACCAGCAAATCCACTTAAAAGGCAGTTTGTTTACATGCAGCAAAGGAGGGGATCCTTTTAATTTCCATTTGGATTTTACAAAGCATCAGAGATACCATGAATGTGATACTGAAATTGCCAGTGTGCATCACTGTACAAAATGCAGAAAAACATGTGAAAGTAGATTTGCTTTGATAAGACACCAGATAGTTCATACAAGAAAGTTCCTTTGTTCGATATGCAGGAAGGTATTCTTATGCTACTCCTCTTTAGCAGTTCACAAGCAAGTCCATTTAGGATTGAAACCTTACAAATGTGCTGAATGTGGTAGGGCTTTTGACAGGTCATCCTATCTAGTCATTCATCGGAAAATCCATCGGAGATTACAGACAACATGCACACAATGTGGAAAGCGTTTCAGGAGATTGACATCTTTAAAACGACATAGGCAAGGTCACAAAGTACTTAATTCTGGAGAGATTATCAAACATGTGAAAGGAAACACCAACAGAATTGCTTACTTGCCGTCTTTATCCCAACATTATACTCACATAAATTCAGCCCAGTGTAGAGAAACTAAATGGGGAGACAAAGTTAAATCAATTACTTATGATGAGTCTGGAAAGATGCGCCATCGAGTACACGAAAAGCCGAGTGATGCATGCTATGACTGTAAGAGGAATTATTGGTTAATCACTTCCTTGATGAAACTAAAACATGTGTACTTGAGAGCCAAATTTGACATGTGTAACTACGTTAAAAAAAGATTCATGGAATTTCCAGCTCAAATACAGCTCCTACCCGCAAAGGTCAAGGAAAACCGTAATGCTGGTGATGAAGGTGGGACAAATGCTAAGCAGGTTTTGAGCACCAGCAGAAGTCTGCAAAGACATAGAGAAAAACAACCAATTGCCAGTAATGATGTCAGGAAACGTCATAATCACTATTCACATATTAAGGTATTTAAAAATTCTTCCAGGTCTGAGAAACCATCAGGAAGTAGGCACAAATGTAAAGATTGTAAGAGGACATTTCGATGTAGATCTGTTTTGATGCAACATAGGAAAATACATAAAACAGGAAAGCCTTACAAATGTCTTCAATGTGGAAAGATGTTCAGTTGGCAGTCTAACTTTGCAGTACACTTACAAACCTATAGAAACGGGAAGCCATACAAATGTAATGACTGTTGTATGACATTCATCAGTTCAACTCATCGAAATGTATACCGACAAGCACACACTGTGAAGATGCCATATAAATGCAAAAAATGTGGGAAAACTGCTAGAGTGTCTACCTCAACCAAACCCAAGCAAACTCACAATGAGGAACACTTATGCAATGAATGTGGACAATCACTAATGTTATCCGCTCTGACCACAGGCCTCCTAAAACACAAAAAAGCTGAATTAGAGAAAGAAACCCAACTTGAACATTGTGCTCCCCATAAACCAACCTATTTTTGTAAAAGGTGTGGAAAGAATTTCGAGCATTCATTACATCTGGTAAGACACAAACAAATGCACTTGAGAAAAACACGATACCCGTGCATTGAATGTGGAAAGAGTTTTACCCGTTCAACATCTTTGGTAATTCACCAGCGAATACATACCGGAGAGAAACCTTATGCATGCAGTGAATGTGGAAAGAGATTCACAGACTTATCAGGCCATTTGAGACATAAGCGGGTGCACACTGGAGAGAAACCCTATTCTTGCAATGAATGTGGTAAGAATTTTAAGCAATCATCAAGTATAGTACACCATAAACATAAACACAAGAAAGAAAGAAATTATACTTGCAGTCATTGTGGAAAACATTTCGTTCATGAAACAAGTTTAAGAAAACATGAGGAATTCCACATTTCACATAAAATGTTGCAGAAAAGGAATACATTAAAACAACCTAAAAGTACAATTGTATGTAGTTTAGATTTGGTCAAACGCCTCCAATCTCATAGGAGATATAAAGTTAAAAACAAAAACAAAGTGCACCTTACAGGCATTGACCATGAGACGAAAAAGCTACACATATGCACTGTTTGTGGAAAGTCTCTTAGCTGGCAAACAAACCTTACAGCGCATATGAGAATACACACTGGTGAGAAACCATATCAGTGTGAAGAATGTGGAAGGGCTTTCATTAGTTCTACACATCTGACTCTGCACCGCCGCACACACACAGGTGAGAAACCATACAAATGTAATGACTGCAGCATGTGTTTCACCCAGTCTTCAAGCTTAAGCAAACACCGGCGAACTCACACTGGAGAAAAACCATACTTGTGCAGTGAATGTGGAAAGACATTCACTTCCTCATCTGCCCTTTTGTCCCATCAGCGCAGACACAAAAAAGAGAAATCTTTTACTTGCAGTGATTGTGGAAAAAATTTCAAGCGCTCTTCACACCTTGTGAAACATCAGAGAATACATTCAAGAAAAAAAACTCTTCCAAGCTACGAACAAAGTGAGACTAGAGGCAAAAGGTACACCTGTAAGAATTGTGGCATGTGTTTCAACCGCATATCGCACATGATCATGCACCAGCGAGTACACACAGGAGAGAAACCATATATATGTGATATATGTGGGAAGTGTTTTAGCCAGTCATCCAGCCTCAACAAGCACAGGCATATACACACTGATAAGAAGCTACACACATGCAATGAGTGTGGGAAGAGTTTTAGCCAAGCAGTCTCACTAACTACTCATCAACAAACTCACAATGGGGAGAAAATTTATCAGTGTAGTGAATGCGGAAAATGTTTCAGTGAGGAATCTGAACTCTTAGACCATAAAGAAATCCATTCTGAAAAACATGCATACAAGTGTATGAAATGTGACAAGACATTTGAAAACAGCCTATCCTTTGAGGTGCACAAAAAAGGTCACACAGTAGAAAGAATGATTGGTGCTAACAGTGATAAGTGTGTTATCAAAACATCTGCCAGCACTGGCCCTCAGGAAATTCCCCTAGGGCAGATGTTATATTCTTGCAATGAATGCACAAAGAGTTTTCGTTTGTTGTCAAACTTAACAGCACATTGGCAAATACACAAAAGAGAAAAGCCATACAAATGTGATGTGTGTGAAATGACTTTTAGTCAGTTATCACAGCTAAACTCTCATCAGCGAACACACAAAGGAGCAAAGTCTTATACATGTGACGAGTGCTCAAAGTGTTTCACCCAGTCCTCATCATTAATTCGACACCAGCGAATACACACTGGTGAAAAGCCTTACAAATGTGGGGAATGTGAGAAGAGTTTTTGCAGACTACCTACCTTGATTTCACACCAGCGTGTTCATACAGGAGAAAAAACATATAAGTGCACTGAATGTGGTGAGCGTTTTAGCCAGAACTCAACATTTTTAAGACATCAGAAAACTCATGCAGATGGAAGTATTTACAGATGTAATGAATGTAAGAGGATATTCAAATACATGTCAACTTTGAAAATTCATCAAAGAACTCACACAGTGACAGATCTTTGCATTAACAGTGACAATGATGACAGTGTTAGTAAGGCAACTGCCTTAAAGGTTAACAAGCAAACTGGCAGTGATGATAAACCATTTGCTTGTACAGAATGTGGAAAACGATTCATTTGGTCATCAAACTTGGCTGCTCATCAACGGATACACACAGGAGAGAAGCCCTACAAATGCAATGTGTGTGACATGGCTTTTGGACGACTATCACACTTGAACATGCACACACGGAAACACACAGGTGAGAAACCGTATGCATGCAATGAATGTGGGAAGACATTCGGTCAAACGCAAACCCTTGCCAGACATCTTCAAATACATACAGGGGAAAAACCGTACACTTGCAGTGAATGTGGGAAGAGTTTTAGCCGATCTTCATCCCTGTATGTTCATCAGCGTATACATGCAAGAGAAAAAGTGTATAAATGCAGTGAATGTGATGCAAGTTTTAGCCAGTCATCAGCCTTGGTCACACACCAGCAGACACACAAGGAGAAACCATATGCATGCAATGTATGTGGTACACGTTTTACTCAGATCTCAAATCTTCAGATTCACCAGAAAACCCACACAGCTGGTTATTCATACAAATGCAAGGAATGTAATAAGATCTTTAAGTACAGCTCATCACTGCGCATGCATGAGAGAACCCACAAGAACAATAAATTATGTGTGGACAATAATAATGAGGGAATCATAAACAACTCAGCAAACTTAGAAAAAAAAACACAAACTGATACCATACAAAAACAATACACATGTTCTGAATGCGCAAGAAGCTTTGCACGCTTATCAATGTTAAATAAACATAAAGATTGTCACACTAGAGAGAAACAATACATATGTCATGAATGCGGTAAAGAATTTAATTGGTCGTCCTCGCTAATTGCACACCGACGTATACACTCAGGAGAGAAGCCACACAAGTGCAATGAATGTGATATGGCTTTCAAAAGTGCATCACACCTGACCATGCACCGCAGAACACACACAGGTGAGAAGCCTTACACCTGTTTTGACTGTGGGAAGAGTTTCACCCAGTCTTCAACTCTAGGTAAACATCAGAGGATTCACACAGGAGAAAAATCCAGTCTATGCAGTGAATGTGGAAAGAGTTTTAGTCGTTTATCATCCTTAATGCGACATCTGGAAACACACTCTGGAGAGACCACAACCTGTTCAAACAAAGTCTACCAGGAAAAAGCCAGTGTTTCTGAGAATTCCAGGTAAAGCATACAGTCAAGCTATTTGGTTCCATAAAGTGAAATGACAATCTCTTAGCAAATCAAATGAAGATTTGAACGCTTCAGGCTTTTTCATGACTCCTGGGATAAGGCCCCAGGGTGAGCAACAAGTCTAATGTCTGACAAAAAGCACCAAACCCATAAATGAGACCAGATGAAATTGGAGCAAAACATTGATAAAAATACAATGCAAGATTATAGATTTTGAACAGGAGATGGGACATAGAAATACATTTTGGAGGCAGAGAAAGCTGTGACAAAACAGAAAATAGACTTGAATATATAAAGTACGTTATTCATCACTTTCCAATTGTATGCTACAGTTTTGTAAGACAAAGCAGTATTGTATCCCACGTTGGTTTTATGTAATTTAACTGTGATCTCATGTCTGCCACTGTTGGCTTGCAGGTATGCCTATAAATATGGCTAGATTCAAACATATTGATCCGTTTTCATACTTGAACGAGCTTGCATTGGACTGAATAGAGAACATTGGTAAAGGTAGGGGAATAACCAGAAAACTACTCTTCCTGCAAAAAAGAGAAACAACCGGTTTCAAAATCTGAATAAATGTAAGGGCCCTAGCAAGCATGGTGGACTATAAAGAGGCATGGGCAGGAGTGGGTTAGAAATTGGGACTGAAAACTCCTGTAGATACATTGAAATGGCTGCCCATCATAGCAGCTCTACAAAATGGCTCAGTGCAAATCGGAGAAAAAAGAACCCCAATAATGCTACCAGTTGTAACTGGAGAAGATCACATAGTTTGTAACTTTCTTTGCTGCACTCAAAGGAAACCAGCTGAACACAGAATAAGGAAAATGCACAGCTGACTAATCAGTGCATACAGCTCCACCTTTTTCAGTGCTGGAGACTAGAGTGCTACATCAGACCAAATTGCATAATCCTATATTGACTTTATCTCCTCAAAATTGCAGAGCTAACTACTAGAAAGTAAACTGCTTAAAAATTGTGCATTGAAGGATCTGTCTCTAACAGTGCTTTTTGGCTGCGTTTGAAAGGCATAAAAAGTATGAAATAGCAGAAGATGCAGTTAGTGTCTGTCGAGCAGAACAGGGACAAACCACTAGTTATGGGGTAGATCTTAAACTTGACTTTTGAAACAGTACATTTATATCAGATGCTTAATGACTACATCTGTGACAACACATTCGGTTTGAAGATTATAAAGTTTTTTGGAAGACACTGTCATATATACCACAATATTATTGTATTCCTCCTATAGTGAATGCCAAATCTAAACACAACATAAAAATCAAGAACGACTTTATACAAAATTGAAAGAAATATGATATTCACAACACTGTCCACGGGAAAGTCAGCATCCATTAGAAATCATTGAAGGAAGTATGTGGTAACAGTGACTCATCAGCCAAAAATAGGCCAATACGATGGGCTTGCACTGAAAATATAGCACACAGAATTATAATGTAGTCCTGTCCATCTTGACAGACGCTGTAACTGTTGAAATTCTTCCACACCTTTTAGAAAATGCTAACGTGATTTTTAAGGTCTACACGATTTCTGTATGTCGATGCACTTTGTAGAAAATCTGTTTACATGCTTATCACTTGACAAATGATTTGAAGATTATACGTTGACACAATAAACACATGAATGAAATGCATATTTAAAGTGGCAGTGAGACGGCCAATTATCGTGTCCGAATAATTGGTGGAAGGATGCGTTTAGACCCAAAGGAGTGCCATGATGGTTTGTGCGTGATGAACATTCGCCTACAGATACATATACATTTTGAGATATACAGCATGGGAAGTATGCAATCAGAGCTCAGCTGGTGAACCTGGTTTACATTTTAGCGCTCATTTAATTCTAGTTTTCTCAGCAGTTAATACATTTTAGCAGTTATGATGATATTTGTTTGAGTAGCGTGCTACAGAGTCTGTTCATTTAATATTTCAGACAGTAGTGAAAAAATAACTTCCATCGCGGAAGGAGCTGTATGCCCAAACATGTGAACAGCGTCTGTTTGTTATGAATCTTGTGTTATTTTGCCCTAATCAACCAGCCAAGTTCACATTTCTGTGTTAGCTTCCTTGCTCTGTAACACGTTCAGTTTTTACTTAATGTAATGAAGAGCACGTTTTTTGTCATTCTCAAATCTAAGGTCCCCTTTCTGCACTTCTTCCGAATATGTAAAATAATTTGCAGTTTAAGTATAAGCTCAGGTTTGTCAGCCCAAAGGTTTCAATCCTGACTAAAATTCTGTATGATATTATTGTATCGTTTTCTCGTGGACTGCTGACTAAACCTTCTAGTTCAAGTATAGGACAAACAAGCTGAATTATATAACACTAGCCTCTTTTTTTAATCAAATTAAACGAGGTAAGTATTACACTTTATACGCTCTTATGTGAAGAGAGTAGCCAAGAAACTGTGGACTGTAAAGGAAAACGTAGTTTAAATATTGTGAATTCTTTCTGTTCTGGACGAGAACTCATTTGTTTAAGAATGCTTCTTCTACCATATTTTGTCTTTCTAATTGTATGCAGTGGATAAGTATTTATTGCGTTTCCTCAGTGCTTTGTAACTGGTTCACAGTATGTAAACGTTACAGAGTAATTTTAAATTATATTTATGTGGTGAGTTTAGAGGACTATTCATTTTCAGTTTCATATTCAATTACTGTTTTGTACTGTTTATTTTATTGATAAGAAGGTCAACAATAGAAATATATTTTAATTCCATACAAGCATTTTAAAATATCATCATAATACAAGTTACATTTTCCATGAAAATGAATATAAATTAAAAACGTGTTTATCAAGGTGGTGTACAAATGAACTGCATGCCATCCTGAGTACCCGTCAGTTCATTATGCAGAAACATTTTTAGAAGTGGCAGCAAAACGGATGTATTAGACGTATTTTGTAAATCTTTTAAGTATTGACCATAGATTCTTTTTCCCATGTCTGCCCCGTATTTCCAGTAGTGGCCAATAACGGGATTACCTTTAACCAAATTGAACTCTCGTACAAAGAGCTATGGAAAGTACGTAAAAAGAGAGTCATTCTTCAGCCAGGGATGGGCTTGATGAGAATTCTGTTTGAGATGTGGAGCTATGCCACTATCACCTCTCACTCTCCACAACACATTAATACACATTTATACAAGATCTCCATTGGTGAAACCTCTGTAGAGACTCCTTTCAACAAATTAATATTTAGGAGTCTACTCAACTGAAAATTAATGTTGTTTTTATTGTTCAGAATACTGAACACGTTTCTCTTTTTTTCCTCATTACTTGAAATAAGTGAAATGTCACTTCCGTTGACACGGAGGACTTTTACCTTGAGCCAGATACTATTTAACACACTCCTGATCTCTATAATTGAACTGTCTTACCTGTGTGCCATGTCTCTGTTTCGTGCCAAATAGCTCAGTGTGTCTCTTTTCTCTGTTTTCTACCCCTTGGTGTGAGCCTCTTTGCTCTGTATGTCTCTTTTCTTGGTGCCGCTCTGCTCTGTTTTTTCTTCCTACTTTGTGTGTTTTTGCTCAGATTTAGGTCCTATGTTTTGAGCCTCCTTGCTCTGTTTTGTGCCTCTTTTTGTGTCTTTCCTCTATCCTACAGCCCTTTGCTTTGTGTCCTTTGTTTATGCCATTTTTCTGTAGGACTCCCCTTCTTTTTACCACTATTTCCCTCTCCCGCAGCCCTCCTTAACTTTTTCCTGCTCACCTGCTTTCCGGCCTCCTGTGCCCCTCAGCCCCACCCACTGTCTCATGCGCTCCTTCCTCCTTTCGGGACCTGCTTAATGGTCACAGCATGGCGGACCCGCAATCAAGCAAATACCACTTCTAGCTTCAAAGGACATACCTTTGCCTGTACCACTGTCCAGACGAGGCCCTTTCAGACCTTGCTGTAGCGCCTTGAGGTTTCTGCCACACACCTTCCCTGGGGGTTGCTCTCTCTCTCAATTGTTTGCTTTCTCTCACTCTTCCTCAGTTGGTACCTGCCTTGGTATTCTTGCCATGGTTCTTCTTTCTCTTCACTCAATCACTGAAATATTTTTCTGCTTAGTGGTATCGCTCTGTTTGTTGCCCTTTGTTTTGTGCCTCTTTGCTCCATTTTGTGGCCTTTGTTTTGAGCCTCTTTGCTCTGGTTGTGCCTTCTGTTTTGTACCTTTTCTCTGTCCTATAATCCTCTGTGCCATTTCTCTTTGGTACTGCCCTCCGTTTTCCCACCCTTTCCCCATGCTCCTTATCTTTCTTCTGCTCTTCTGCCTCCCTCCAACCCCCCTCCCAGGACTGCACCAGGTGCCAAAGACAAGCCTGTCTGCACCTGTCTGTGTCTGGACAGACAGACTCTAATGACAGCTATTCGACTCTGCTCCTCCACTCCTTCAGTACCACCACTATTCGCCGAGCTGCTTCTGCATCGCACCACAACACACAGGGACCTTTCTACTGAGTCTGCTGTAAGTTCTCTTGCACTCACCCACCTCTTCCCACTCCTACACAGATCACACCCAGTACCCCACTCTCATATCCTCAAACAGACCAGCCACCACTCCCACATCACCCTGCATTTTCATGCATGCTCCTCAATACTCGCTCACTTACCAAACATGCACGAAGACCTGGAACCTACTGCACAACCATGCACTGTACCTGCTCTTCCTCATAGCAACCTTGTTGAATCCCACAGCAGCGCAGGCATTGCCACAGCGATCCTGCCCGGATACAAGAACAGCAGCAGTGGCCTGGATGGTGGAATCACCATAATCTTTGAGAACCCACCATGGTCACCTGGAGTGACCACGCCCTAGTCAAGTTCAGCATACCCGCTCCTTTCCAACAAACATAAACCACTGCCAGATATGCCCATCCTAACTGGAACAACATCTGGGACAAGGACTGGACCACTGCCCTCAACATCCATCAACCAGAAAACAGCAACAGCCTCCACTAAGATGTGAGAAATTTCAGAAACTGGATCACCTCCTGTGCCGAAGCTCAGGCACTCCTCAAACACAACACAACACAATACAACACAATACAACACAACAAGATCCAGACCCCAAGTCAGCTGGCACCACTTCAAACAGCTGAAGGGTGGATAGGGAATGAGCAAGGACAATTGCGATAAGAGTGCTCTCAAGTCAGCCCTGAATCGTTACCACCAATTGATCCAGACAACCAAATGCACTGCCTATTTAATGGACTGCTTTTACCCCAGCACCAAGAGAACCAAGGAAATCTTCACCATTGACAAAGACGTAACCTCACTAGCAGCCACATCCAACTGCACCCCCTCTTTTTCCCCCCACACTCAGGATCTATGCTATAATCCTTCCCTCTCCTTCAGCAACAGAATCACCACCATACACCGCAACTTCGCCCTGCTACAGGCCATGAGACATTGCAAACCAATTCCCAATCTCATCCAAGGAACCTAGGCTAACCACATAGCATGCAACCTACTTGGAGGATAATGCCATCATCATGAAGTCCATTCACCCAGGGGCCCCATCGGACCCTTGCCCCCACACGCCTATTGCAGAGGACTTCTACCCATCAGCACCATGTTCACACCCATCAGAACACCTCCTTCACATCAGCAGCCTTCCTAGATGCATGGAAGCACACACCGATCTTTCCCCCTCAAATCTTGCCATTTACAGACTGATCTCCGTGTTCTGTACCCAGCCTCGTAACTGGAGAAAAGCATCAACAGTCTCCTCACTGAATACCTCAACTTTTTTTTTTTTTAAATATATTTTATTAACTTTTCACTGTTTTACATATGTAATACATTTCGTGCCATTAACTGGTTTCCATTAAATTCACATTTGTAACTTGCAGCATAAAAGTCCCAGTATGTTTGATACGCTTATGATTCTTAAATGTTCACTCGTTCCGTGTGTGTACTGGAAACCTAGTTTACTCTTGTGTCTGTTTAACATTTTTAACTAACAAACCCTATTATTTTAACGTGGTGGCGCTATTGTGAGACGGTGCCCTCCATTGCTGGGGTGATATCTTTTTTCCTCTTATTTTCTTTTTTTTTTCTTTTTTTTTATTTTATTTTCCCCCAAAGAGGTCGGGCCGGTGCCACCCCAAATCCTTCATCTCTACCCACTCGGTCTTGGATAACTGTGCCTTGGGACGGGTCTGTTTATCCCCTATTGCGTAGTGTTATGCTCGCCTGTTTCCTTCGCTTTTCCATCCCATGTGGTCCCCGACCTTCCTCCCAATCCCTTTCACCTCTAGCGTTACCTCCAACTCGCCCTGTTGCTTCATGTCCCATATCTCTGGTTATTCTGGTCCCACCCCTATCTCCCCTCCTTCTCTTGTCCAATTGTCCCATTCTAATAATATTTCTTCCCAGGCCGGAGCAATAGGGGTTTGGCGCAGGCCCCTCGCTTCCTCGCTCTTTAGCACTTGTAGTTCGGCTCTAGCCCATTTCGTCACATCGCGCCTCCAATCACCCGTTGTTTGGCGCCTGGGGGACTTCCAGCCCAGCATGATCCGTCTCTTATAAAGAGCCAGTGCAAGGTCTAGAAAGCGCCCCCTCACCCTCCCGAGTGGGACACCCAATTTCACACCCAGTAAGCATATAGTTGGGGATAGGGTCAGCTCTACTTCCAATACTCGTGTTAGGTCCGCTAGCGCTGCAACCCATCTCTGCTGGAGTTCTGGGCAGTTCCACACCATGTGATCAAAGTCTGCGCTTACGTCCTCACATCTGGGGCATGTCTTTGGGGTTCCACCGTAAATTAGTGTCAGTCGGTGCGGGGTAAGATATGTTCTATGAATATAATTGTACTGTATGTACCTCAACCGGGTGTTTCGTGAGACCGTCCGGGGGTATGCTAGAGCCCTGCCCCATTCCGTGTCCGTTAATTCCCTGCCCACCGTCCTTTCCCATCTTTCTCTCTGGGGCTGCAGTGCATCCAGTGCTTCCTCATTTTGGGCCCTATAAATTTTAGCAATTAAGTGGGATTCCCCCCCAGATACCAATAGGAGATGTAACACTCTGTGTGTGGGGGGTTCTGCATTAATCGTCCCCCAGTGTTCTTTAAGTGTGTGTATTAGTTTCCGATGTTGGAGGAACTGTCCCTTTGGGACTCCCGCTTCTGTTAGTTCTGTGAAGTACCTCATCATCCCCCTCTGAAGAGCTCCCCCACTGTCACCACACTTGCCTTCTTCCAGGGTCCCAGCCCTAAGCCCACCAGGCTCCTCTCATCAGTGTCTTCCCTCAGCACAGAAAGCGGTAGCGCCGAAGAGTATGGCTGTCCTACCCCTACTCTTCTCTCACTTCTCTTCCAGCATGCTGCTGCTACTCTCGTCATCAGACTGTCTGCTTGCTTAGTCCTTTTCATGCTTATCATATGAGCAGCAATCCTCTCTGTTCCAACCTCTCCATGTGTGGTATATCTGTCCAGTTGTCCCCTTCCGCTCAGCCATCCTGCAACCCATTGTAATTGGGAAGCTAAGTAATAGAATTCAAAGTCAGGGACTCCCAGACCCCCCAAGTGCGTTGGCCTACAGAGTGTCAAAAGTGCTGTGCGCTTGCGGCCGTCGTCCCATACGAGTTCCCTGATCAGTGTATTGAGTTCGCGGAACCACGTCGTTGGGATCAGTAGTGGTAAGTTTGCAAAGTAGTAAAGTAGGCGGGGCAGTATTATCATTTTAGTCAGTGAGACCCTCGCCATCATGGTTAGCCTCAGGGAACGCCAGAATCTCACAGAGGCACGTAGGGATCGGAGCGCCCTTCCAAGATTACCGTCACGTAGGTCCCCCATCTCATGGAACACCTGTATGCCCAGGTACTTAAAGGTCCTTGGCGCCCAGCCCACATCCATCGGGCACGAGACGGGGCGGTCACAGTTCGTCAGCAAAGGGAAGACATATGTTTTGCCTCTATTGAGTCGCAGTCCCGACAGGGTCCCGAAGTGCTCCAAAGCCTCCAGAGCCCAGGGGAGTCCCGTCTCTCCGTCCTTGAGGTAGATAAGTATATCATCTGCATAGAGGGAAACTGTATGTTCTACCTGCCCCCATTGTATCCCTTTACCCGCACCGTCTCTTAGCAGCTGGGCCGCCAGTGGCTCGATGGCCAGGGCGAATAGTAGAGGTGACAGTGGGCATCCCTGCCTGGTGCCCCTGTGTATTGGGTAGGTGTCGGACACCGTCCTGCCTGTCCTTACCCTAGCCAGGGGGGATGCATATAGTAGATCCACCCATTTTACCCAACCCTCCCCCAACCCCATTTGCCTCATCACTGCTCTCAAGTAATCCCATCTGATCGAGTCAAAAGCCTTTTCAAAATCTACGGCAAGTAACACACCTGCCTCAGGTTTCACTTCCCTGGGCATATGCAGGATAGCGAATAGGCGCCTTAGATTGAGGGATGTGCTCCGGTTCGGGACAAACCCGTTCTGGTCCTCATGTATCAGCGTGGGTAAGTAGACGAGCAACCGGTTGGCCATGACTTTGCTGAGTATTTTGAAATCGTTGTTCAACATTGACAGGGGGCGAAAGTCAGCAACCGACGCCTCTTTAGACTTGGTTTTGGGTAGGGGGATCACCAGTGCTTCCCTCAGCGTGGTCGGCAACTCGCCCCGGCTCAACGCCTCAGAATACATTTCTACCAGTCGGGGGGCCAATAAGGTACCGTACTTCTTGTAAAAGTCCATGGGTAGGCCGTCCGTCCCTGGGGTCTTCCCGGGTGCTAGTTGCGATATAGCATCACACACCTCCTCCGCTGTCACCGGGGCTCCCAGTCCCTCTCGCTCCTCGTTTGTCAGCATTGGCAGGGGGAGTTGTTGTAAAAATATATCAAGGGCGGGGACATTCAGTTCAACGGGTTTCCTATATAGGTGAGTATAGTATTCTTTAAAGGCGCCATTTATAGCGCCCGGGCTATGTCTTCTCTCTCCGTCCATGGCTATCACCCTTGTAATAGGCTCACCCTCTCCTCCCGGCTTTGCCAGCCACGCCAGCATTTTACCTGATCTACCCTCCTCCGAGTGTATTGAGGCCAGGTATTTTTTTCATATTATGGCACCGGAGTTGCTCTTCAGCCTGGGAGTGGGCTCTCCTTGCCTGGGCATACCTCTCCTTTTCCTGTTCATCTATTCCCTGTCTCCGTTCCCCTTCATGTATTTCCTTCTCTAGTCTAGTCAATTCCCGTTCAAGTGTACGTCTCACCCCGGTTGTCTGTCCCACACAATACCCCCTGGTTGTTACTTTAAGAGTCTCCCACTCTATGGATCTAGAGTCAGTGGATCCTTTATTAATTTTAATATGGTCAGCTAGGTACATGCGAAGTTCGTCTCTATATGTCTGGTCCTCCAAGGCTCCAGGAGCCAGCCTCCACATCGGGATGGGAGGCCTATCCTCCTTCATTCTCCAGGTCACTAGTAGGGGGTTGTGATCAGACAGCGTACGTCCCAAATACTCAGAGAGGACCATTCCTTGCATTATTGTTGCTGTACAGACCACTCTGTCTATTCTAGTGTGTACTCGGTGGAGTCCTGAATAGTATGAATAATCTTTTTTAGCAGGGTGCTGTTTACGCCATATGTCTAGTAGTCCCCATGTGTCTAGCCATTCCCTTAGTCTTTGGGCTACTTTACATGTCATTGCTCCGGACAGTGGTGGGGTAGAGCGGTCCAGATCTGTATCCAGTACACTGTTGAAATCCCCACCAATCAAGAGACCTCCCACCCGCTCCCGCGTGAGTTGGCCTGATAACCGTGTCAAGAAAGGGACCTGATCCTGATTAGGGGCGTATATGCAACTCAGGACAATCGGCAGTCCGTGTAATCTTCCCTCTAAAACCACAAACCTGCCCTCGAGATCGATGTTGGTGGATTCTACTTCAAAGGGGACCCCAGCACGTACCCAGATCAGTACCCCCCTGGCAAATGCCGAATATTCCGTGGCGAACACCTGTCCTCTCCATCTGCGCCTTAGCTTTTCCACTTCCCCGTTTACCAAATGGGTCTCTTGTAGCAACGCCACTTGAATACCCCTCCTTTTTAGGTAGGACAGTATTTTATGTCTCTTGTTTGGCGTTCCCATCCCTCGCACATTCCATGTTAGTAGGTTATACTCTGCCATGACGGAGGGGCAGTCGCACCATTGCTTTCCCGGCCCGCCCCAGTGGTCGGCGTCCCCTGGGTGACTAGATAACTAACCCTGACAAGCCACCTCCCACAATGCGCCACCAAACCCAACAAATATGTAACCCAACTCCCCTTCCCCAGGGCGCCTCTCAAACGGAGGGCTGCCCCAAAAATTGTGCAACCGTGCAACTCAATCGAACATTTAAGTCTAGTTCTCGCCAGTCTGTCGGAAAGGACGAGATTCTGGTTGGGGGGGCCATACCCGGAGGGGCCTCATAATCGCGTTCCTTCCTCGCCTCGGGGTTCCTTTGTGTACTCCAGTATCAAAGTTCGTCCACCGTCTGCGGGGTCACCCTCAGGAGCATCACCGAGCAGGCCGATCCCCCCGCGGAAGACACCACCGTGTCGTCTGATTCTCCACCTGAGCCCTCCAGAGGTGATTCTTCTCTGCTCATAGAAGCAGCTGCCTCTATAGCTGCCTTTTTCCCCATCTCCTTCTGTGACTGGGTTGGCGCCAAGCGGAGACGGCCCCCGTTTCATCGTTTTCCCGAGCCTCGACGGGCTCCACCCCCACTCGGGCTCCCACTCACATATCGTCCCACCTGGACCCCCCGAGCCTCCAGCCATTCCCACGCCTCCTCGGGGGTCAGGAAGAATGTAGTCTTACCGTCTATTGCCACTTTCAGATTGGCCGGGAAGAGAAGCGAGTATTGGATTCCCTCGTCCCTTAAGGCCCTCTTAACTGCCAGGAATGAAGCTCGTTTGGTCTGGACGTCCAATGTGAAGTCCGGAAACAATGTCACCTCCCCGTTCGCCACCTTAAAGGGGCCCACCTCTCTGGCTCTTTGTAGGAGGATGTCTCTGTAGTGTAATAGTCTGGCTATTACCACGCGAGGAGGCCGGCCCGGGGCCTCGAGGGCACCCGGTGCGCTCGCTCCAGAGTGTAGAAGGGGGTCAGGCAGCCCGGCGCCACGACTGTGCGCAACCATTCCTCCAGGAATTTCATCATATTTGCACCCTCAGCCCCCTCCGGCAATCCCACTACACGCACGTTGTTCCTGCGGCTTCTTCCTTCTGCATCCTCTGCTCTTTGCTCCAGTCGTGCAACCCTGCCCGCAAGGTACGTCACCTCAGCTTTTAGGTCTTTTTGTTGTGGTGCAATTTCGGCCAAGGTGTTCTCTGTTTCCTTTACTCTGTCCACCAGTCTGTGGTGGTCTGCCCTCAGTAGGCCGACTTCAACTGCGACCTGATTGATGTCGCGCTGTAGTGTGGCTTTTGTATCTTCTATTGCACCCAAGATCTTGTCTAAGGTGTCCTGTACTGTGGGTTGTGGAGGGTCCTGTGGCTCCCCTCCTCTGCATTCAGCGGGTGTTGTACTGTCCATGGTTTTACTTTTGTGGCGGTTCTTGGGTGACATTAGGCGTTCAGGGGGGCGCGCCGCGCTGACCAGGGCGGCTGTTGTTATGTTCGCTCTTCTGTTCGGGTCCTCCCCTCCTGATCCAGCCCGGATTGGGTTGTGTCCCCCGGTCTGTGCCTTCACGAACTGCCGGGAGGTTGCCTGTTTTGTTTCTTATGCTCAGGAGGTCCCTTGTGCTCTTGGGGTGTCCCGGATTCCCCCCACCAGTCGGTCGTTCACACTCACCAGGGCTCAACAGAGGTCCGTATTTCCTGCGTTCTCCCTCACTCAGCGCAGGGTTCTGTTCCACTTGACTTTGTTTGGGGGGACCCCAGTCGGGTCGCTGTTTTTTTTTTCTTTTTTTTTTTCGCCTCCCTCCCCCTTTTTAAGCTTTATTCAGCAGTCTTGATTGCTTTATTTTCTTTTTTTTTTTTTCTTCCGGGGAGGGCTCTCCTGATTTTCCTCCTCGTTGTCTGTATTTTTTTTTTTTTTCTTTTTCTTTTCCCAGAGCTTTTCAAAGCTAAGGGGGCAGCGCGCAGGGGGTCCGAAGTCCAGCTCCAATCTGTATTATGGGCTCTGGCCGCCCCTCGACCCAGGGTCCGCCGGCTCCCCTCGCCGCCAGCGCCGAGTCCGGGCTGTGTCTCCGGCCCCGGCGCGCCCCCAGCTCACCTCAAGCTCGAGCTGTGCGCCGAAGCCGCTCCCCGGTCCTCCGCTGCCGTCCCCGGCCGGCCGTTGCCATCTCCGATTCCACCCGAGTAGGGGGCCTGTCCTCAGCAGGTCGCGCGCCTGCACGCCAGTCCCCGGCTTTCCAGGGCGGATCCGGCCTCCTGCTTTGATTTATTTGTTAAATGAGAAACTCTGTTAGCAAAAATGAAAAGAATGTACTTAGAGCTTGTAGTGCTGATTATTTCAAGTGATCTCTTCCCAGTCTGGGCAAACAATGGGGTTGAACCTTAAAATATGCTCAAAGCCCAGAAATGAGGGGATATGCTTTTTTGCTTTTTCTTAGCGTTGATTGCATTCTGTATCAGAGCCAAGACCAAAACATGGCTATTGGATTAGGTTGTGTTTCGAAACCTCACTGTGCCAGGTGGCTTGACAGTATCCCTAAGACTGTTCATTGGTGAAAATAGTCTTTAAGGGACCAGTTCCAGATTATGGATTTCTGATTCTAGCAGCATATGGATAGCACCCTTATCTATCTGTCAGTCTGTATAAGCCAGGGTGCCTTTTCTGATGTTCTTAACTAGTGCATTCAGCAATTGAAAACGGAATGGTGGGGTGCTGCCTCAAACACAGGAAAAAAGGAAAAATAGGTGTGTCATCTTAGACCAACAGTTACAATTCTTAAAAGCTATCCATCCTTTGAAAGTCACTTTGAAAAGGTTCTGCAACCATCTTGAGTGCACCTTGTCATTAGCTAACTAGGTTAGCTTGTTGTCAGTGTCTGCACTGTACATCTGGGAGCTCTAAGACTGATTCCAATTTGGCATATTTAAATTGAATTTTAAATACAAGCTGTAGAAAGGAATATAGCAAAGTGATCCACTAAGTTTTAAATGTGGTGAACCTTTGGTTCGACACAGTGAAGTGTTAAAAAAACAATGATGATCTTAATAAGAATATTACAGGAGCAACAGTACTCACTTTTGCAGCCCTCCAGTTGCACTATATCCTAAATACTGACTCTAGTCTAAAAAGCACGGAGGTTATCTTACACAGAGCAGAGGTCAAACATGTAGGCATGCAACCCGTGCATTTGAGGAAAATCTGTTTCCGAGATAAAATACCCATCTCATGAATGGAAACATTAAGTAGAAAACTGAGCTGTGACTAAGACTATGACTGTCTGTATGCATTTCGTATAGTCTTGAGAACGAACAAAATTTCTCACGCATATGTGTTAAAATCAGTAAAGCTTGATGTCACTGGACACGGATGGATGAATGATCGATCATTACATCAGTTTGACCACCAGTACTGCCGTGGTAAGGCCAAAATCAAGGGGACCAGAGCATTCTAGAGAGCTGCTTGGAAATTGGATCCGTTTTCCAATGTCAGTAATAAACCATGTTTATGAACTAACAGTGGATATTATCTCGAGAAAAGTGTCATTCATTCATGGAGTATCCTCTGATATATTTGTAGAAACACATTGTACTTCAACTAGCTGTACATTTTTGGCTTACCTCATTTCCTCGGTGCAAAATTACATTAGGTGTAGTTAAATTATTCCAGCATTGCTGTTGTACTAGGAGTCAGAATGTATTGACAATCAGATACTTGTGTTCTTTGTGACACTCCGGATGCCGTTTGATCCTGAGATTTGAAATAATTTCCAACAAAGTATTTCTGCAGATAATCTCCAGATGTAGCAAATCACACTACTATAACTTCCCTTTACCAGTTCTGCACTGAATGTAGGTAAAATATGACCTTTCTGATCAAAACGGCCATTTCATGACTAGACCTTCATTCCAATCCTCTGACCGCTTCATTGGTCGTGTATTATTCTAGGTTTAGAGGCCTGTCAACAGCAAAGTTTCAAATTAATTGCTTTAAAAAGTAGTTTTAACCAACTGATTAAGTGTGACAGGTCCTTTTGACTTGGTCTGATTAGGATTAACGTCTCTGGTGCATTTTTCTGCATAAGCAACCAGATACTTTGTGTAATGCTGTATAACATATAGATTGCTCCCTAACAGAGTGCTAGACTTGTTTTGGCCACTAATGTCTACCCAAAGTGGACCGTGTATGACTACAACCCTAACAATCAGGCAATATGACTAGCATGTCATGTCCGCTTATCAATAGCTGTGGTGTACAAGACTTTTTACTTGCACTCCAAAGTTGGAAGACTTACTACTGGTTCTCCCTTTGAAACTCTACAGCCTGTCATATGTCACAGCTGGGCTCCACAACCCTCTGCGTTTAAGAGATGTGGGGTGTAGTGTTTGCTCATATGAGAGTCAATTTAGGAACCCCCTTTGTGGACGTAGCCCTAAACATGTAGAACAGGGGTCTCAAACCTTTCCTGTAGCGAGAGGTATTTTTGATCAGAGAAAATCATCATGAGCTACCAAAGACTAAACAACTTGTGCATTATTACCAGACATCCCCCACCCAGCTTCCTTGAGTTTAAGCCTAATATCCATAGAGCCAGATACTACGGTTTGAACAAAATAATTTGACTGGGGCACTATGACAGGGCTGCCATGTGTGTCAGTGAGGGTGAGGTCTTTGGGCATGGATGAACATGTGAAATGGATATGTGAGTATGGGTAACTGAGAGCCTGTGTTGCATGCACTTGTGGCACAGGACATGCCTATCGCCATATGTCACACCTTTACATGTATAACACAAACCTATAACCATTTTTAAAAAATTTAAAGTGCAATTATTTTTATAATGTGGAACATTTGTCTGCAGTTTATATTTCTACAATTTAAAAAGGGACTATATTTTCCAGTTATAAATATGGCACAGTGTTCTGTGCTAATTTTAAAACGAATTCCAGACCGTGAGCAACTCCGAAGGGGTCTGGGAGCTACTGATAGCTCGCGATTGACTGGTTGGAGACACCTGGTGTAGAATGTGACATACATTTAGTATTGTGCTACTAACTACAATGTGCTCTGTCGGTTATTGCAATTTCTTTTTAAAAAATGGGTGTTAAATGATCACTCTTATACACGAAGATCAATGTATGTTCTTCAGAAACTGAGAGGATGTGGGCCTATATTGACCATTATTCAACACCCTCCAAAAAACCCATCACCCAAATAAACAACATACAATGACAATTATAATTGCTTGGTATATTCTAAGTCAAATCCAAATAATATGTATATGTTTTCTCTTTTTCATGTAAGGCTGTCAGACACACATCAAATAACATAACTTGGTGATAAGTTGAGACACAGCGGAAAAATAAATTTGACATTACATAATACAAATGAAAAGGAATTTTAACATGATATTAAAAAGAATACTACAAAGATGCCTGTTCCTTCTCCTATCAACAGTCCAACAAACACTCTGTACCATTATTCGCACTTCTATAGGATTGTTGACAAGGAACATGAAACAATAGTACTGCCATCGATATTTCGTGCTCATTGCTCACAATATATCGCATTCTTCGGATTTCTCATCTGACATTGTGCCTACAGGTGCTGTGAAGAAGTACTTAACGACTTGTACATGTCTTGGTAGTAATATTGAACTGGTGAAATATTGGTGCCTCTTGGAGTTGCGGTGGGGAACAGTTGTTCTTGTGAGCCTGTCTTGGGCGTCTGCCATTAGTAGTCTTTGCACTCAACTGACTTTAGAAGGAGCCCCTTTATGTTTGGCCGAAACTCGTTGCAGGGGCTAGGAGCACCTGAATAAAGTCCCCTAACTTTTCCTCCTGAGTATGCCTGTCTGGTTTCTTGAATACTTTTTTGTTTGTTCTACCGGGTGCCACACACAGCATTACGCAACACCACTGTGCAACTACACAGCAAAGGTGGATATTTTGTAAACTACTGTTTGAAAGCAAGCCTCATCTTCTACAAAAATAAGCCAGTATACTTGCGTGACGATGCACCAGGGGCATTGCATTATTATGCTCAATTGACCACTAAAGCTTTGATGTATGTTTAGAAACAAGTTTGTCTTACTGTAAAAAACATAACCTTTTCATTAGTGCATCTTCTGCACCTGCTGTATCATGTTTTGTTAGCATGCTGATTGTTATACTTGTCAACACGCATGCTTTATATAACTAGAACGCTCCGCATCCCGGGAGAAACCTTGGACACTATTTAACGTGCACAATATTTATTTCAGGCTAACTGTGTTTTCTGCAGCTTAAAATGGATCGTAACTGGAGTTGTCTTCAAATGGAAGCAGTTACATGTGTGCATGTACATATGAAAATGGTTACTTGCAAGGTGGGTTTGACTTTCTATAATATCTTCAAACTATGGCAAATCAAATGGATCCTTCACAAATTAATCCTTTTCTTCAGAATCCAGGAAAACGGCAATGGTTTGTATCATTTGAAAATTACATTGTTGTCATTGATAGAAAAGATTATTCTAAAGAGAGAAAAAAACTGTATTTGGATTGTTAGGGGATGCTGGTCAAGAAATTTTTGACAATCTCCCACAGTGTGAACCACCTTCTGAACAATCTACACCTTGAATGTTTACACTGAGGCTGTAAAGAGACTTGAGAAGTGGTTTTCTGAACAACCTAATATAAATTGAGAGGCACAGTTTTTTTTATAGGAAACAACTTCTTGATGAAACAATTGAGAAGTACAGTTATATCTTACGCATTTTAGCTGCCAAATGTGAGTTTGGTGAGAATTTGGATATTTATTTACGTGACTAGTTTGTTTTTCATTGCTCTAGCAAAAAAATACGAGAGTGCCTACTTGCTTGTAGGAACCCTACGATGAGTGAAGCACAAGACATAGTGAAAAGCATAGCACGCTTTTCTGTTTCTTATTACACATGCGGATCTCAGAAATTATCATGTATGTGCCACTGCAAATAAAAGTTTGCAACATGATCATTCCAAAACAAAATATAATACAAGCACTTCCAAAAAATGACCTGTTATAGACGAGGATCCAAACAACATCTAGGCAACAGTCCTAATTACCCTGCCTTTAACAGAAAATGCAATACATGCAAAAAACAAGGACATTTTCAAAGTGTGTGTAGATCCAATTTCAAGTCCTGTAAGGCACCTATAAGAGTCAACGCTTTGGATGAGTTTCAGGGGGACATGGTTAACCATCTTGTGCTAACAGTTGATGATGGCTTAACTTCTGTTTCTTCTTTCAAGGCTCCTTCAGGCATTGCATAGATTGACGACATTAGTTTAGAAGTAATGTCTGACTCAGGCTCATCTATCTCAATATTATCTGATGCAACTTTTTATGGTAAAAAAAATCAATAAGGATCTTAAATGCACAAATATTCACCCTACAGCTTTTGGTGGTCAAGAAATAGATATGTTAGGCTATTTTATGGACTCATTAAGTGTACTATGACGCAAAGTAGTAACACAAATATATGTTACAGTAAAAGGATGTGATATTGTAGGTTGGTGAGGTTTATGCAAAATGGGTATCATTCTCAAACCAGGAAGTGATCAACCTATTGTTTTGGGTTAACTACCTACTGCATTTGTGGAAGTGGTAAATGAAAATTCTGTTGAAAATACCATTAAGATTCTTGATAAATATTCTAATGTTTTCAATGCCAAAGTTGGTTGTGTAAAAGGCGTAGTCTGTGATATAAAACTTAAGTCTAATGCTGTACCTATTGGGCATAAAGTCAGATATGTTCCTCTCAGTATCAGTGTAAGAGAGGAATTGAAAATGTTCTTAGATGAACTTTGATGGTATTATAAAGTCTGTTGATTCATCAGTGGCTTTCGGCCCCCAAAAAAATAGCAGTTGGCGTTTGGGTGCTGATTTAAGGTCTCTTAATAAAAACATAGTTGTGGATTGCCGTTCACTGCCTAAAATTCAAGAAATGCTCATGACAATCAGTGGAGCTAAATTTTTTCCATCATTGACCTTAGATCAGCCTACCATCAAATAGCATCTCCAAGATCACTGGAATTGGCAATATTTGTTATAACCTATGATGCCTTTAAAATGTTGAGATTACCATTCAAGCTAGCATCTGCTGCCAGTGTTTTTTATATATGAATGGATTCATTATTTAAAGGCGTCAAAGATGTACAGACATTCCAAGATGACATTCTTGAATATGATAACGAGATCATCAAACACAATTCTATTTTAGAACAGGTCTTAAACATATTGAGTAAAAGGGGCATGACTGTTTCAAAAGCAAAATGTATACTTCTGGTGAAGGAACTTGATTACCTAGGTTACACTATAACTGCAGAGGGCATAATGTCAAAACCAGATTTAATTAATGCCATTGCTAAAACACCCACACCTTCGGATAAAGACTCATTAAGGTCATTATTAGGCCTTAGTGAATATAATGCTAGATTTGTACAGGGATATGCTGTACTAGTGAAACCTTTAAGATGTCTTCTTAGGAAGAAAGAAACATTTATATGGACTGAAGAGTAAGATAAATCACTTCAAGAGGGGTAAAAAAAATGATCCGTGCAACACCACCTTTGCAACCCTTCAGTGGTTTGGTTAAATGTACTGTTGTCGTGGATGCTAGTTCTGTTGGGCTTATCATGGATGCTAGTTCTGTTGGGCTAGGAGCTGTACTTACCCAATTCCATCAGGGTAAAAAGAGTACCATAGCATTCACCTTAAGAGCTTTGAATAATTCTGATTCACACTAAAACACCATTTAAAGGGAAGCATTAGCTTGTGCGTGGGCTGTGGAAAAATGTAAATCATATCTGTGGGGACACACCTTTGACTTACTCACACATCACAAACCTGTTATCTACTTAATGAGCAGAGATGGAATGGTAGCAGCTTTGTCAAGGTTAGTTAGATTATTATCCAAATTACAGGAGTGCACGTTCAATATAAAGTATATAACAGGTGGGAGAAATTACAGAGCGGATTGTTTATTGCGTATGTCTGTGGAGAGAGATGTGGACTGTGATAATAATAATAATAATCAACCACAAGAAAGTGTTGTGTCTGCTATTGATGCTTCTGGTCACTCTTGATGATGTATCAGCGAAGAGGAGTGGACAAATTACTCTAACAGTGGTGCTGTGCTATGTGAAGTGAAAAAACATTTTGAACGGATGGCTCCCAGAAAAGAACCTAAACAAATGTTTAGTTCCATATGACCATGTTTCTGTAGAATTGACCTTGGAGTATGGTTGGTTATGAGACATGGCTTGTTTATTCCTCCAGAGAATTTAAGACACAGATTAATAAGTGTGTAACATGAGAGCGTCCTGGTATGTCTAGCATTAAGAAGTTGCTAAGGAAATACTGATGGTGGCCAGGAATGGATATGTATGTAGATCAATTTGTGAACAAATAATATGAATGCTTAGTATCTGATAAGCATTGGAACTTAACGAATATGAAACTACTGTGAATTCCCTATCTGAGGGACCTTGGTATAAGTTGGCCATTGATTTGTCAGGGCCTCTTATGAACTACTTAATTGTTTTGGCTGATTATAATTCAAAATGGATTGTATATGATTTTGTATCTATGCCGACAAGTGTTTGTCATTAAAGGAAGTCCAGAAGTTTTGGTTTCCGACAATGGCACTCATTTTGTTTCAAGAAAAAATGACCGAATTTTTACTTAAACATGATGTCAAACATGAGAAAACACCACTTTATTTTCCAGCTGCCAGTGGTTTAGTGGAAACGTGCAATACATTCTTCAAAGAGGGCATCCAAATAGCATTAGCCTCCAACATGGATGTACGTACATATTTACGGGTAAAGGTTTGGAGTTACTAAAACACGCCTCATTCCATCACAGGATTCACTCCTTTCTTTTTAGTGAAAGGAATAGAAGCCAAAACTTGTTTTACTCCATGTTGGAAAGATCAGATTCACCAGCTCAGTTCTTAAACCTCTGAAAGGCCATTCTATAGATGACTGTGTTAGAGAAAACTTTGACTGTAGGTATAAAACTACAAAGACTGATCACGACAAGCATCAAACTAAACACAAAAAAAAAATGGGAATGGGTGTTGGTTACGAAACCCAAAAAAGTGACGAAGGAGGACTGAAAGTTTTCTGAACTTGCACAAGCTGTTAAAGTCACACGCAGAGTTGCTTAAGAATCGTGGTTGGTGGAGGATCTGTGGTTAATATT
This sequence comes from Pleurodeles waltl, assembly GCF_031143425.1. Lineage (NCBI taxonomy): Eukaryota > Metazoa > Chordata > Amphibia > Caudata > Salamandridae > Pleurodeles > Pleurodeles waltl. Next base: position 784,984,179 of record NC_090442.1, on the reverse strand, counting down.
AATCATTATCTGAAAGAGATTATTGGAAAAAAGAGGTACATTTTTGACTCAGGTGACATCTATGTTATGTGGGATTTTGGCCAAAATAGTAATGCACACATTTCAGAACATGTATCTGCTGATCACAATACATCTTCAGATTCTAGTATGTCAAAACTCCTTACAAACAAACTCTGAAAATGTTGTTTTTTACTGGTGACATGACTAACTCCATTGGTAATTCAGATGAGTCTAGTTCTGGGCTCTGACCTGTTTTGTTTTCAAAACAAAAATATTATTACATCTTCAAACTACCGGAGCATCACTTATTTAACTGTTGTTTTGTTTAATTCTTTATCGCCTTGTTTTTATTTGAAAGAAGAGGGATGTTTTATTGTGGGTTATCATTATACTGATAATGTTTTTTTGATAAAGACATTTATTGAATTTTTATTGAAAAGGTCATACGTGGCACAGTTAGCCTCAGGAGACAGTACAACAGTACACTTAAGCAAACGTAATATAGACTCCACCATTATATATTAATCAGGCAACAACAATACAATAGTCTATTGGACCCAGGGCCCAAAAGTGTTCAAGGGATCTGTCCCAGCCATTTCCCCCCACACTCACCCGTGCTTACGGGGGCAACCCCGGGCCCCATAAACCGGCTGCTCCTGTCTCGCACACCAGTTCACCCCCCTACACCCCACTCCCACGGCACCATCGTGAGAGGGTGGGGGGTGCAAGTGATCTCCAGCTGGTTGCAATGTCTCCTTTGGTCACCATCGAGGCCGCTCCTATAACGTTTTGTTCTGTTTGGGTGCCCCAAACTATATCCATCACTCTCAATAGGATGACTAGGGGGGGACATGGGGACCCCCCACCCCAGTATCTCAGTGAGTTCGCTCAGTACTGATGACCAGAGCCTCTGAATCAGGGGGCATACCCAAGTCAAATGGTAAAAGTCCACAGGGTTTACCGCCCATCAAGGACACTGAGGATCTGGGAGGAGCCCTGCATGGTGTAGCCTGGCCAGTGAGAAATATGCTCCATATAGGTAGTACGTTTGTACCAGTCGCAGGCAAGAGAACATTGTTAAAGCTCTGAGTGCTATGAAGGCATTGCGCCAATCAGCGTTTTCAATGGGGCCTGCCCATTGCTTCCATTGGGCTCTAACATGGGCCAGTCACCAAGGGTGTTAATTACCAGCCTTCTACAGATTTAGAAGACCCCTCCCTTACCCAAAGCCCCCATAAGAAGCTTGGCTTCAAGTGGACTGTATGCCAGTAGTGAGTGTAATGTGTGGAAAGTGTGTGTCGAATTTTAAGATATTTGTAGAACTGGGTGTGAGAGAGCTGATAGTCTGGAAGGAGATCCTGAAAGGACTGCATATGTGACCCAACCCACACATCCCCTAGATGGGATATGATCACCTAATCCCATTTCGCAAACCTTCGCAGTGTTGCTACCTCACCTGACCATGTGCATACCAAAGGGATGTATGCTGTGTGAGGGTGTGAGTCCACCTTGTGTGTCTTAAGGCCGCTCTCCAGGCAGGAAGACCATTCTGGTCACCAAAGCAATGTTGTTAGAGACCAGGGAGCCATAGAGCAGATCCAGAACCCAGGGGAAATTAAGTTGGGCAAGTTCAAGCCAATAGGCCTGGTCTGACCAGCCCCCATTGAACAATCATGTATAACAAGGAGTTGGGATGCCAGATAGACATAGAGGTTGGTCATGCCAAATCCTCCACTGGGATAGGATGCTGGGTGTTGCGCCAAAGGAATGTTGAGGCTTCTTTGTCCGAGGCCAGAAAACAGGTACGTGGTAGAAGGATTAAGTTGTTTCAAAATATGTATAGGAATCTTACTAGATCCATCATTTTGTACAAAGCTCTACGGCCCAAGACATTCAGAGGGAGGGTCCACCACCTCGCCAAGTCGGCAATCGCTCTCCTTGTCAGTGGCGCGAGATTCAGGAAGGAGTGACATCCAGATGGCTAAATATTTAAAGCTTAAACAACAAATAGGCACTACCTCTTGCCATTCAAACAAGTCTCAAGATGGGGAAGCACTAAAACCGACTTGGAGGAGTTCATGCAGAGGCCAGATGCAGCTTCAAAACAGCAGAGGAGATGAAAACATCAGGGGCCATTGGAGGCGGCCGTGTTTGCCAGGTAGAGGACATCGTCCGCATAGAGGTCTATGCGATCTTCATGCCCCTTATCCCATCTCCAGCCACAAAGGAGAGAATCTTGTCAAATCACTTGCACTAATGACTCAATAGCCAAAGCAAAGAGAAGGTGTGTGTGAGAGAGTGATATTGATTTGGACGTGGGCTGTAGGATTAGGACATAGGGCATGTACCAGCCTGCAGAACTGCAGCCTCATTCCCACTCACCGTAGCACCAGTTGCAGATACCCGCAGTCCACTGTGTCAAACACCTTCTCAAAATCAATAAAGAACATTGCTAGTTCAGAAGGAAAGTGATGACGGTGGGCCAGGGCCAAATGGAGGTGATAAATTCAATGCTGCATTCCACGATTGGACATGAATCCTCACTAGTCAGGATGGATTAGGGTACGCAACACTTTTTTAAGTCGTGTTGCCAATATCATGGCAAACATTTTCACATCTACATTAATGAGAGATATTGGTCGGTAGTCGGAGCATAATAGAGAAGGGGGTGGGTTTTTGGGATAACCACTATGGTGGCCATATCCATATTGGGCGGAAAGGTGCCCACTTGGCCGACTTCTCCATAGAGGGCCAAGAGCTGGGGGGGTCAATATCTCCCAAAGTTTCATATAATATTTGGCTGGAAACCCATATGGCCTGGGTGTCATCCTGGAGGCCATGGCAGAGATCACTGACTCTTCCTTCGTTAGTGTAATAGGTTCATCTAACATCTAGGTCTCCCAATTGAGCATAGTAATTGTACTGTACTATGGAAGAGGATGCTTAGAGTGTTTGGTAGTACTGGGCAAAGGTCACAGCCGAGAGCTTGGTCACCCTCGCACCTTCTGCATCGTTAATCTCGGGTATAATTTGGGAGACTTGTTGATGCGAAATCAGGCAGTGAAGTAGCTTCCCATTTTTGTCACCCCAGCCGTAGATTCATGCTGTGGAGGCCTGCCATAAATGTTTGGCTGAGCCCATAGAATGGAGATTAATTTCCTTCATTTTCAAAGAGAGCCAGCGGGAATCTGTTTCCCTTGGGCTTATTTCCAGGGCATCCTCAAGCCAGAGTGCCTGAGTCTCAAGCAGAGTGATGTGCTCAGAGCGAGCTCACTCTTGGGATCTTATGGGCCCCGCATCACCACCTTGTTGAACGCCCATAGGGTGCCCACCGTGAAGATGGAGCCGTCAGTAATGGTGAAGTATTCTTGGAATTTCATCTGCAAAAACAGGGTACAGGCCTTGTCTTGCAAGCGCAACGCATTTAACCGCCTCATGGGTCTCATATCTTTTCCAGGAGAGCCAGCATGAAGGAGAAGAGGCGCATGGTCAGAAATGCCCCTTGGGAGGGTTTCAGCACGTGTGGTCTCACAGCAGTCCGGGCGGCCATGAAGAGGAGATCAATGCAGGACTGCATGTGGTGCGCTGCCAATGTGTGAGTGAACTGTTGATGTCTTGTGCGCCACACATCAAAGAGCCCTAAAGAGGCACGCCAGTCAGAGAGGTGATAAACGTTCGTACGTTTAGAGGTGAAGGGAGGATCAGAAATGTCTAATTCAGGATCAGGTACTGCATTGAAATCTCCTCCTATTAATGTCAGACCCTGTGGAAGATCTAGTATAAGTTTGGAGAGATTTAGAAAGGATTGATAGGCTGCTGGGGGAGCATACACTGTCAATAAATTAAGTGTGTGCCCCTCAAGCATGCCGGTAAAGGCCAGGAATCAACCTTGCCAATTTTTTATCACACTGGTAACTGTCATAGGAACAGAGCGGTGTAGAAGTATGGCCACTCCTCTAGACCCTCTGGTAAAGCCCACCTATAGACACTCTTGCATCCTTTGCATGATAGAAATGGGCAGCAGTCACCCAAAAGATGAGTCTCTTGAAGCAGGAGAACCCCTTGGTGGTCTCTTTGGGCAAATGTTAGTACCGCCGTACGCTTTATTCTGTCCAAGAGCCCAGTAACATTCCAGGACAGAGCATGTAGGGATACCACCATGAGATTTGATAAGTTTGCTTAGGTATGATAAGGGGAGAAGCCCCCTTGAGGGCCCCCTGCCCTGTGTCAGTCTGGTGGGAACTGAGAACTTTGTAATTAGAGACTGTGTCATGTGTGTCCCGTTGAGGGACTGTGCTCGTTCCTGCAAAAAACCCTCAATGATTAAGGTGAAGACATACATCCAAACTGTTAGAAATTGAGTCTCTAGTTGGCAGAGGTGTGCACCCTGTCCAAGTAGGGACCATATTTCTAGTCAAGATAAGTCACAACACAATCCAAACTATCCTGTGTTCACCTTCTGGTAGCTTGGCACAGAGCAGGCACGCTTAACTTAGAAGGCAATGTGTAAAGTATTTGTGCAATAGCAGTAACACAATGAAAACACCACAAAAATGCACTTAACTAGGGACTTACAGGTAAATTGAATATGCCAGTTAGGTGTGACCCAATGTTACCATGTTTTAGGGAGAGGGCACATGTACTTTAGCACTAGTTAGCAGTGGTAAAGTGTCCATAGTCCTAAAGCCAACAAAAATGAGGTCAGACAAAGATGAGTAGGAAGGCAAAGTTTGGGTTGACCCCTCAGTGAGGGCCATTTTCCAACACATCCCTTTTCCAGCCTAAAGCCAGGGTAGACTAATCAATTATTTGATGGACGTCCCTGCTTAGGGCGATAGAACATGGACAATGGCCCATTACTGCAGGGGCACGTTCCATTTCTGTGCCTTTCTGAACTCAGTTGGTCTCCTCTGGCTATACTCTCTGGGGCCACTGAACTGACCCACGGCGAACCCTTCTCCTCATCTGATGACCCCATCTGTGAAGCTCCGAACCTTAATTTGCTGACAGATGCATCCCTGTAGGCAGACAGTACCACCATGGCGAAGAAAGGGACGTGAGCAATCCACTCCTTGGGTCTGACTTCTGTCTCCACCCTTGGGAACACACTCTCCACAAGGACAGCAGCCTACAGAGGCCACTTACAGCTGTCAATGTCAAGAGCCAGGCCCTAGGCCATCGACTGCTAAGTGGAGGCCCTAAGCGGGCCATTGGGTAAGATTCTCCTCCAGCATTGGGGCAGGCAGGGAGTTGCCCATGGGCTCCTGAGGTTTCCCTGACCTCTGAGGTGTCTCAGAGAGTGGGGGGGGGGGCAGTAGCCCCAAGTGTTTTGCACCCTACTCCCACTCTACCTTCCACCAGTTCAGGGGTGGTATCCTGACACTGGTCAATCAAGCTAGGGTCTGTACCCTGAGGCTAAACAGGGGTGTGTCCTCCCTCACCTTGCCCCTACATCTGGGCTCCCATACCCTCCCCTGGAGAGTATGACTTCCAGACAACTGAACTGTCAGGGAGACCTTAGAAGGCCACCACTCCCCCCCCCCCCCCCCCCCCCCAAGATCTCCTGCCACCAGGGTCAGTCTTTGGGCATCTCAGGACTAACTATGACCCTCCTTGGGGTCACCTCCCAACCCCACTCCAGGGTTACCAGGGCGGAAAAAATCCTCCCCGTGGGCTGGAGTCCCCCTACACAACTGGCCGGTGTACTGCTCTGGGGAAACTAGTCTCTCCACCATCATGGTATGACTAGCCCCAGTGTCTCTCAGAGCACTGTCTGGGACCCCATTCACTCCCACCTGGTGGAAGTGATGACTTCCACCCTCAGGGATCACCAGCTCACTTTGAGTCTATCTCCCAACTGAGGGAGATTATGGCATGATCTATGACCTGCCCTATGGAATACGTTCCTCTAAGGCACAATTGGCCACCCCTGTAGAGGTCCCACCAGTGGGTGGTTTCTTTGGACAGACAGGTTTCCCCTGCTTTTGTCATACCTGGGATCACTCAAAGCAGCAGGGTTGGAAATGGGGTACCCTGGGCCACCGCCCACCAGAACCACCACCCTGTTTCTCAGATGTGGCATGGGAGCCCTTTCCTTCCCCCTTACTCTGGGACTTGTCTGGGTCATCTTTAACCTCACCCTCACTCTGCTGGGGGAACCTGAACCACCCTACTTGGGGTCACTCCCAGGTACCTTCTTGGACACCCTGGTACTAGCCCAGAGGTCCGCCTCCTCAGCATACTTCCTGAGATCAGTGAGCTTACTGTCAGCTAGGTGGTGGCGCAACTCTACAAAACAAATACTGAGCATATGCTCTCTCAGGATTAAATTGTACAATCCAACATAATCACTGACTTTGCTGCCTTGCACCCAGCCATTCAGTGCCTTAGTGGAGTAATCAATGAAGTATACCCAGGATTGGTTGGAGAGCTTGTTACTGTCCCCGAATCTTTGGCGACAGGGGTCAGTCCAAATTTGCCAATCAAAATGGTTTTCAAGGGAGTGTACTTGTTCTGGTCCTCAACCTCTAATGTCAGAAGTGTGTCCCTCCCCAATGTAGGCATGTGTTTCCAAAGGCCCGGCCCCCCAATCCACCCCCCCACGTACTCTTCGGGGACCACATGTTCTCTCAGTGCAAGTTCCTAACCAGAAAACCACTTGTCAATGTCATCTCCCACCACATAACTGGGCACCGGATCCTTGGGTATACGAATCGTCTTGTCTGCAGCAGGTACTGTACGTATACTGCCACCATCACTGCTGGACTCATACTGCCTAGGCTTGAGATCCAGCTCCTTTAGACTCAGTTCATGAGCCAGAAGTAATTTATTTTCTGCCAAGGCTCTCTCATCTTCTCTCTCAGCCTTTTCTTCTCTGCCTCCATTTTTAATCTTGCCAACTGCAGCCTGAATTCTCTCCCCTCCCTCCTTTCCTCTGCGGTCATCCCATGACTTGAGACACTGCTCCATTGTCTCGGAGAGGGTACAAATCGAGAGGCGTCATCTCCCACTGCTGTTGGCAGCTCCTCGGGAAAGCCCTTCTCTTGCTCCACCAACTCATGCTCTTGGGAGCGGGATTCTGCCCAGGCCCTCAGTGCCTTTTGTTACTCCTCCTTCTCGGAGGCTTCACGGGTAGGTACCCCCATTACCTTGCAAAAGTTCTTCAGCTGGGTAATTGTGCTCTTCCAGCTTAGCCAGGTCAAACACCCCAGCTCCACTTGTGGACCCAGCCAGAGACTTGATGTACAGGATTTAAAAGCTGCAAAGCAGGGAAAATTGCAGAAAAAGAAAACAAATCAAATTGACCTTTGACTGTGGGTGGGTAGCCTACACGTAGCTATGGTATGGCACTGCACAAACACTAGTCCTGTCCTCAGCGCCGATCACCAATTTTAGAATTTGGGTCTCTAGTTGGCAGAGGTATGTGTTTTTCGAAGTAGGGACCACAGTCGTAGTCGAGGTAAGTCACCACACAATCCAAATTATCTTGTGCTCACCCTCTGGTAGCTTGGCACAGAGCAGGCAGGCTTAACTAGAAGGCAATGTGTAAAGTATTTGTGCAATAACTGATACAGTAACACAATGAAAATACCACAACAATCCACCACACAGGTTTAGTTAATCTGAATAAAATAAGACAAAACTGACAAAAATCCAATATGCACAAATTGAGATAGCATTTTTTAAAGGTTTAAAAGAGTCTCAATTCTTAAGAATCAGTGGTTGTATCCTTTTGACACACAGTACCTGGGATGCATCAAAAATAAAAACACAAGGGGGCACACAGAGGTGGAGATGTGTTGCAGAATAAGGTTCTGCATCAGATTTTCCGGCACGGCACAGACGATGTGTTGTTCCTTTCCACACTGCAAGGTGATGCATTGATTTCCAAGAGTGCAGCCTTCATTCCTCACTGCAATGCGGAGATATTTTGACACCCAAGGACGATGCGTTGAAAATCCTTGATGCGCTGGTAGGAAGGAGCAGGCGCTGCGTTGATCCGGTAGGTGGTGTGGCGAATTTTCTGTGGTGAGGCAGACGCTGCGTCAATTTCTGCAGGCATTGTGTCGATTTTCCAACATACGGCGATTTTCTTCTCCGTGGTGAAGTCTTTGTGGCCCTGAGACTTCAGAACAGGAGGCAAGCTCAATCCAAGTCCTTGGAGAGCACTTGTGGGGAAGGTAGAGTCATTCCAGAGGGCTGCAGGCAACAGGGCAGCTGTCCTTCTCAGCAAAGCAGTCCAGATGAGACCTTTGGTCAGCCAGGCAGTCCCTCTGACAGAGTCCAGGTGTAGATCCAGAAGTGTCAGATTTGCTGGGGTCAGAGACCCAGTCTATACACCGAAAAGTGTCTTTTAAGTGGGAGAATCTTCAAAGAGTGGTTGTGAAATGCACAAGTTCCCCTTTCAGCCCAGTCCTGTCTGCCAGGATCTCTGTGGGGGGATATCAGTCCTTTGTGTGAGGGCAGGCCACTGGCCTTTGAAGTGTGAAAGAGAGCCCCTCCACCCTTACTCCCCAGGGAGACACATTCAGTATGCAGATGTGACTGAGTGTCCTGTGTTTATGGCTGTCTGGGTGGAATGCACAAGGGGAGCTGTCAACCAGCACAGACCAGACGTGTATTTTAGACAGGTTATAAGGCACAGATGGCAGTAAATGCAGAGAAATGCCCAGTTTCTAAAAGTGGCATTTCTAAAATAGTAATATTAAATCCAACGTCACCAGTAAGCAGAATTTTCTATTACCATTCTGGCCATACCAGACATGAGAGGGATACTCCTTCCAGATCAGAATCTACCACTTAAAAGTATATGAGGGCAGTTCTAATGCTGGTCTATGAGAGGAGCAGGCCTAACAGTAGTGGAAAACAGATTTTTGAGTTTTTCACTGCCAGGACATGTAAAACACATACATGCATGTCCTGCCTTTTACTTACATAACTCTCTACCCTATGGGTTGCCTAGGCCCTACGTTACTGGTGTCTTACATGCAGAAAAAGGCTGTAGAAGGTTTGGCGAGTAGTTTTAAATGCCAAGTCGAAGTGGCAGTGAAACTGCAAACACAGGCCTTGCAATGGAAAGCCTGAGACATTTTTAAGCTTATGTGGGTGACAACACCTAGGGGGTCATTCTGACCCCGGCGGTCTTAGACCGCCGGGGCCAGGGTCGGCGGGAGCACCGCCGACAGGCCGGCGGTGCCCCGCAGGGCATTCTGACCGCGGCGGTAAAGCCGCGGTCAGACCGGCAACACTGGCGGTCTCCCGCCAGTGTACCGCCGCCCTATTGAATCCTCCAATCCGAGGGGATTCCGACCCCCCCTACCGCCATCCAGTTCCCGGCGGTCCGCCCGCCGGGAACCGGATGGCGGTAGGGGGTGTCGCGGGGCCCCTGGGGGCCCCTGCAGTGCCCATGCCACTGGCATGGGCACTGCAGGGGCCCCCGTAAGAGGGCCCCTACGAGTATTTCACTGTCTGCTTGGCAGACAGTGAAATACGCGACGGGTGCAACAGCACCCGTCGCACCTTCCCACTCCGCCGGCTCGATTACGAGCCGGCATCCTCGTGGGAAGGGAGTTTTTCCCTGGGCTGGCGGGCGGTTTTTTGGCGACCGCCCGCCAGCCCAGGGAAAAACTTAGAATACCCTCCGCGGTCTTTCGACCGCGGAGCGGTATTTCGGAGGGGGGAACTCTGGCGGGCGGCCTCCGCCGCCCGTCAGCGTCAGAATGACCCCCCTAGTGTTCTAGGCCCATTAGTAGCATTTAATTTACAGGCCCTGGGCACCTGTAGTGCGCTTTACTAGGGACTTACAGGTAAATTAAATATGCCAATTGGGTATGAGCCAATGTTACCATGTTTTAGGGAGAGGACATATGCACTTTAGCACTAGTTAGCAATGGCAAAGTATTCAGAGTCCTCAAGCCAACAAAAATGAGGTCAGAAAAGGAGGAGGAAGATGGCAAAAAGTTTAGGGTGACCCTTCAGAGAGGGCCATTTTCCAACACAAACCAACAATAAAATAAATTCAGAAGCCATAAAACTACCCACCCCCCCAAGTTCCTTCCCTCCCCATACTTCCCCCAGAAACATCTGTCACCCTTATAAAGCAAATGTAACCCAAAAAACATAATATAATCATATAATGGATTGTGGTGGCCCCCTCCATTATGTAGGATGTTACGTAGCCTTTAGACCATAGTGTGCACATTCGATTGTGCATCTCATCAGATTCCTTTGTCCGATCATGAGAAGATTGTCAGAGCGTGGGGCTCCGGGAGATGTCCGTACCGCAGTGCATCCCCATCAGACCAGGAGATACCCTGTATGGAGGTGTCCCATGGGCTGGGTCACAGGCGTCGCTCCCATACACCCGTTCAGCCACCTGCAGGGGCAGAGACTGGTCCTGAGTCTGGGGCAATGGTGAAATAGAGGCAGATCATTGAGTGTGCCTCTGCCTCCGTAAGTGGGTACATTTCCACTGGGGTTTGGGCCCCCGGCCAGGGCGGTCCATAGCAGCCAGACCAAGTCGACCTGGAGAGTCTTGCTGGGGAACATTGAGTGGATGTTGCTCCTTGTGCCACAGCGAGGCCGCTGCTGTCATGTCAAAGAGGTTTAACTTGTTAGCATAGATGATCCTGAGTCTGGCCGGAGAGAGGAGACGATACTGTAGCCTCATGGCTCTTAGTTTCTGTTTGACTTCTAAATATGAACGGCGCAAGTGCTGAACCACCCTGGTGTAGTCAGGAAAGAGGAGGACTTTGGCATCCCCACAGCAGAGATCTGCATGAGTTTCGGCTTATTGCAGCACAACCTCTCCATCTCGAAAATTGAGAAATTGGGCTATCACTGATCTGGGTGAAGAGCCTGGCATCGGTCTAGGGACCAGGGCCTGATGTGCCCGTTCAACCGTAAACCAGGATCAGAGCCAAGTAGAGGGCATCCAGATCCTGATCTAATTTTCGAGGAAGTCCACCATCGTCTGCTACTCAGTGTTTTCAGGATGCCAATTATGTGCACGTTAATGCGCAGAGAGCAATTTTCTGCATCTTCGGCGCAGCGGTGTAGTTCAGAAGTGCGTGTAAGGAGACTTGAAACCTGTGATTTAAGAGTCTTCATGGCATCCTCTACCATGGACAGCTTAGTTTTGGCTTCGGAAATTCTAGCCATGGCATTGCGAAGATTCCACGTCAACTCGTACCTCGCCAATCATGGTCTCCAATGCTCTCTGTGAGTATTGTATCGCCTGGAGAATTATGGCGAGGTCTCCTGATGACAGAGTCACTTTACGTGTTCCAGGTTCGCCAGTTGGACCTACGGTTGGTCCAGTGGTGTACTGTTCCATGTGCGTTTGAGAGGTAGAGGAACAAGATGTCTTATCTTTGCCCATGGTCGGAGTCACGTTGCCCGGTGTCTATATCAGGTCTCAGGTTCAGGCCCGCCTACCACAATATGTGGCAGCAGGAGCAGCCGAGTTGGAGAGGCAAGGATGTCCCAGCCACAAAGGTATTAGATCTTGGAGAAGGACCACCGTCAAGCTTGTAGACCTCAGAACCGTTCTCAAGATATATCAGTCGAGTGGCAAATCTCTAGGGGGAGCCAAAGTGCACCAAGAGTTAGGGCTGAACAGGCTGTGGAATAGTATTAGGAGAGGCCAGTGGGTCTGGGCCCCAAGACTTATTAGGTCCCCACGGTCCGGCAAGCAGAACAGCCAACAAGGCCCTGCAGCCCAGGGTCGTCAGAGATCACAGGTGTATGTGGAGTGTAGTAGGGAGCCAGTCAGGGATTAGGTGTAGCGGTAGTGTCAAGGGGGCTTTTCAGGTTACATGTGGGGGCGTAACAATAGGTGACCACTCAGTTCCACCAGAACCAAAGCAAGACATGCCTCTTTCATGGGGCCCTCAGGGACCTGGTATTTAGGACCTCCAGGACAAGCAGACAGTCCCCGCAATCAAGATCGCACCATTCGCCCAATCCCCCCCTCCCCACCTCCGGGGGTTGCTTACTGTATTTTATTATTGTCTTTTCAAGGCAATGCCCACATTCTATTTGAGTGACCCAGAGCTGGTCAGTGAGTGCAGTACCTCCAGCGCCGCCCCAGGTACAGTGCTCCTGGAGATGCGTGCCGATCCCTGGTTCCAGCCAGTCACAGCCAATGTTGTGTGGCTCTTGAGCGAAGGGCTCCCAAGGATTAGGCTGGGACTTTTCACCCGGTGGGCCCAGGACAGGCCCGAGCGATGACTGGCTCCGTGCGGCAACACCCACCAAGTTCTGCGGTCAATGGCAGGTACTTTCAGGTGCCATCCGACCGTCTCTCCACTTCCCACATACCAGTATCTTGAAAAAAAGGGGGGGCTTTATCTTAAGATGCTTCCTCTGTTGAGTGTGTTGTAATAGCCCTTTGGGCAAAAGTGAGGAATAAAGACCAGCTCAAAGCCCTCTTGAGATTCTTCACACTTGGCTCTGCTTAGTATGGAAGGTAGAGACTCTGGGCCTCTTTGATTGTGATCTGGGGGTCTAGCACCAATTACAAGGTGTCTTGTTATATAAGGAAAGCTCAGCCTTTAACAGATTCTCGGGGGGCCATTGGTCCATTGTTCATTTTGGTGGCAGCTGCTACATAAAAGGGACTTGGCAGTGGCTGGGTCTCAAGCGGTCCCTCTAGTGTCTTGTATGTGTTGGGGCTTGCTTGTTGTATCAAAGTGTAGGCAATTCTGAGAGGGGGGGTCTCTGGCCTTTTGTTTATTTTCGTAACAGCTGTGGCGAAAGGGGACTTAGCTGTGATCGGGTCCTATACCATCCCACTAGTCTTAAAGTGCTGGCCGTCAGGCTGTGTGGCCATGTCTAACTATTTCCCAGAACTAGTAAGGCTGTTGGGCCATTTGGGGGACTGGGTGGTGACAGATTGAAAGCATTTGGCTGCAGGCTCTCTTTCCGATGTTCGTTCTGGCTTCCATTGGATGAGGCACTAGCTAGTGAGCACTTGGTTTCGGCTAATATTCAGTGCGGCTGTGCATATCCCGATTGGGCCATCCCTTTGTTTTATTTCCTGTGGCCCCTCTTTCAAAATGTTATATTGTTGGACTACTGTGTTTGACTTTGTTTGTGGTACAGATATGGAGAACAGCTTCTTAGTGCCAAGCTCTGGTGGTGCAGCTGGGAGGTTCCCCTAGAGTCAGAGATTTGCTTTTTAGGATGTGTTGTTTCTTTGACTGTTTTTTTCAGTCTAATTTTTGCTCTCCTAGAGAGAGTGGTGTTTGTTATGAGGGGAGTAGGTGCAAAGATGGCAGCAGGCTTGTGTGCTGGACCTTTCCCCCCAGATATGAGGTTTTTGGACAGGTTTGAGGGAGGCGCTTCTTCCACAACTGTTGTGACTACGCTTCACATGACTGGGGCCAGTAGAATGGGTTTTATTCTCCAAAATATACACACCAACGACCGGGAGCATCTGCCACCTACAAGTCTCCCGTGCAACTGGTTAATGATGCTGTGAGCCTCGCAGATGCTGTTCAACTTCCCAACCATGGAATTCAGATCAAATAATAACAAAGTATTTACCAAGAGCTGCAAAGCCTCCTGAAGCTGTGCTTCAGACTTATAGTCTTGTGAAGATACAAGACTAACTACTACAATCAGACTTATAAGTGACAAGACTAACTACTACAACAACGCAAAGGTAGGATGAGAATAGGGTGTTTGCTTCCCTTGATGGCCCTGATGGTACATCATTGGCCGTAACTGGCGCTAAGTGACCACCTACGTTAATGATAGGGCTCTTCATTGTAGGAATTGCATCCTGCTTATTTATTTCATCCTTGCATGCACTGTTTTGTGCGTAGTTCTGTGTGCTGTCCACTAGAATTGCTAATATTTCAGGTGGGCTACTTAATTTGTCTGCTATGGGTGAGCAGGGGCATGACATTTTCTCCCCAAGGGCCCCCAATAGTCTTTCCAACAAGGTTAATTTGGACCCCCGGTCTGCCAAGTGGGTGGCCAATTATTGTGTTAAATCTATCTGCAGCTCAATTTTTTGTGCTTGCCATTGGAGCCCCCTAGCTATTTCCCCTTGCATGGCGCTAATGGTGACCAAGGAGGGGCTAGTTTCAGGGGGCAAAGTGGCCTGGGTTGAACCGGTGGCCCTGTCAAGTTGGCAAAGATAGGGGTTTGAGCTAGTGTCTCTTCAATTTGAGCCTCAATTGCGGAGAAAAAGCAGTCCGAGAGATTTCCCATTTCCAGGTCCATTAGGCTTTCTCTTTTTACCCCTCTGATTTGAGATGGTAAAAAAACTAGGGAATATGGGGTGCATAGTGGGCTCGTGCTCTTGTGGCTGTGGCTGGACCTTGGACCATATCCGGCTTGCGTGAACTTGAGCGACCACTGTCTGCTTACTTAGCCAGACATCTGCTGTCGGGGTGCCTGTGGAGGCCGGGCTGATGAAAGCAGAAATATCGGACCATATTAGTCGGTCATTAGATGAGCTCATCCCTGGGCAAGAGTATGCCCTGCAAGTTTTTGTCCTTTGGGTGGTATGACAATTTGGCAGGCAGGGTGAAAGTTTATATGTAGGTTGGCTCAGGACCGTGTGGTAGTATTAAAGGGTCACATTGCGTGATCGCAGATTTTTTGGAAGAATTCCCTTATCAACCATTCTGGACCATGTTTTAATCGTGTATATTCCACTTTCGTGTCTACATTTCACCTCCAGATCGACTGAGTCATGAATGGATGGTATGAGGGAGGCTGTAGGGGAAGGAGAGGCGGGTGATGACAGACGACCATCTACTTGATTTTTTTTCAGGGGAAGAGTTTTCCTTTTCTGCATTTTGCGTGTGGCTTATTTCCTTCAAATTCAGCTGGGCCACTAACCCACCATATCCTTGTGTGGCTGTAGGTTCTTCTATAGACTATTTTGTTTTTTTAGTTGCAGTGCTGACTGTAGCACAGTGTACGGTTCAACAGTTTCGGACCTTCCTTGCTTGGCTCCTCTACTTTTCCTGCCTGCACACACCCTCACAAAGCCTCACCTGTTGTTCCGTTATCTCCTTGTGTCTCCTTTTTGCATCCCAGATGGTGGGAGGCCTGTAGGGGAAGCGTGTTGAGAAGGGTTAGGGTTAAGCAGGGTCCTGAGCTGTAATTGATGTAATGGACAGGGGTGATTACTTATTGTTGTCCTTATTTCTGTTGAGATCCAGTCTTTCTTTCAGTGTCCAGGTTTTCAGGCAGCTGACGGTGTTTGAGTGTTGTGGGTGCTGTGTGGCACTGCGTGGTGTTGGAAATTGAGCAATAGCTCCCCAGGTCACACACAAGCTGCTCCGAGGCCTAGCTGGGCTGCCTCCAAAGACTCCTGGGCTTGCACTTATAGTGGTTGAGTACAATCACATGCCCACTCCCCCACGAGCGCAAGCACTGCTGTCTACTCCTTGCCTTCTCACTGCCCCACACCTCTTATTCCGGGAGCGGCATGAGGTATGGGGAGGGGAGGTGCTTCAACTGGTCTTATAACCATCTGCTTTTAAGTCAGACTGCTCAAAGGGAAGTGCGAGCAAAAGATATATGCAGGGGGCAGCCAGAAAGCATCAGACATGGCCAACGGCAGGCAGGTAGTCTTCTAGGACTTCTGAGGTGGATTTTGAGTCTGGGCACCCAAATTGTCGGCAGGTGGTAACTTCTGCTATGTATGGGGATTGTGTGGCAGCTGGCAATGAATTTGAGGTAGGTTTCAAAGCGGACCGGGGCGGAAGCAAGCAGGACAGCAAAAAGGAAAATTGAGCTGCGGCAGCTCCTGCTACCATGTTCGCGACTTACTGTAATGTTGGCGTGATAGTCCGACCCCTGGGGCTCATGCAAGCAGGATGGTAAAAGTGAAAGTTGGGCCGCAGCAGCTCCTGCTACCAGGCGGTCGTGGCTGTTGCTAGCGCTCAGCGTGGCCACTTCTGTTAGCGTGATTGTGTTTTACCGTAGTGTTGGTGTTATAGTCCGACCCCCAGGGGATGAAATGCAGGTTTAGGAAGGTTGGGACGGGTTCTTGAGCCGCAAGACCAGCCAGAAGCTCAATTCTTTGCTCCTCGGGCCATTTCTTCCCCTGCTTCTGCATGACACATAATCTGCTACTGGCTTCTTCCACTTCTGTGTTGAGGTCACGCACTCGTGGGATGAGAATCTGACACTCTAAACACTGCACATATCTCTATGGTGGCCACAGAGGTTCACATGTCTTTCCACGGACTGCTGCTCACTTCGTGACAAACTCAGTGAACAGGTTGCTTACTATACTTGGGAGCCTCGTGTCATGTTCACAGTTTTGATTGAGACACAGACTGTCGGTCTTGCCCCCTTGATTCTTTCACGGTCATGCTGAATCAGTGATCGGGTTCGACTTGTGGCCTTCATTTGTGGCTACCTGCTTTCTCTGCACTTTGGAGAGCATCTTTTAAATCCGTTTTTGCCTCCTTGCTTTATGACGTAGGTTTATTTTCTTGGGATGAAAGCAGTGGCTGATTCTATGCGGGACCAGGCCTCTTCTGTCCATTGTTACACTGCATTTTGTTAGACATAAAAGGGCTAGGGAAGGATGGGCTTTCTTCAACTAGGCTACTGCTGAATTTATATTCACCTTAACTCACAAACTATTTTACAGTTCTAGGCAACACATGGTTGTTTTGCTTGGTGTACAGGGAGGAATGACTTCCTCCCAAATTACTGAAAGTAGTACATGGTGGTAACTGATCAGTGTGTGGCTAGAAGACAGACGGAAATTAACAAAAGCACAAGGTAGAGACTGATCACATCTATCACAGTCACCGTGGATGGGAACAGAGAAAGTTATTAGTAGCCAGCGTGTAAATCAAAATGCAAGTGTGAAAAAAGCTCCAAAACAGGCCAATGATAGAAAAAAGTGGTCTCGACGAGCTGCAGAAATGTGAACCGTGGAAATAGTAAAAGACATATGTATCCTGATAGAAATTACGGGGGGTAGTTGACGTGAAACTGCATTGAGCACCTTGCATATTTGCCATTTATATTTCGTTTTTTCTTCATGACTTATATTTTTTTACTATTTACATATTCTTTCTGCATGTTTTTTTCCTCAATATTTAATGCTACAGTACAGGTACAGAAGTATTATTATAAATATATGTCATTTTTCAAAAAGTTTAATGAAGAATAAACCACGTGTTGGCTGACCGTCCACTATCTATGGACCTTCTTAAAACATCAACCAATGGATCCACAACTTGCAACTCTAAAATGAAACTCGGTTATTCTTGGACTGTATGGAAGGAAACGTTCTTCGTGGGTTTTTCGTAATTTATATTACACTGCACTTTACATTATGATATTGCAAAATACTCTGTAATATTTATGTATCACTAAAATGTTAGGTACTTTTTTAACTTTTTTGTTGTTACTTTTATGTGTACAACCATGCATCTCAATACTTCTTCAGTGTGTATACCTGTCCAGGTCCATCAGTAAGCGCCACCTCTGACCATCCTAGTCAACAACCCAGCAAGATGCACACACACATTCTAGATGTGCATGACCCAGTCACTTCTGCTGATTTTTTTAAGTTGAACTAATAGAGAATATGTTACAAATTCAGGGATAAAGACATATCTAATAATGCCTTGGAACCTTTCTGAAAGTGGCCAGACATATTTCCACTTTAAATGGTGATAAAGGCAGGTTGTAGCAGATATGTCTGCCTTGGTAAGGTTCAACATGTTGGAACCAGGGGCAACAACCATTGCAAAGGCAGCCTTTGTGTGGCTTGGGAGGTGTACTAAGTTTGTCACTATCTGCCTTGAGGGATGAAGTACAGGGGCCAGGAGATGCTGCCAGATCTTGACCAAATCCTAAACTGTAAGGTTTCTCACTTCAAAGCCAATTTATTATTTGTAAGCTATAAAGAAATCCAGGACACTGACAATATGGCATAATACTTGAATGGCAGTAAAAATATTTATCAGGCCCATTTTATAAATAATAGTTCTTGAAACCTACCACCACTCTATTATTTTTAAAAAGTAACTACATCTGTGTTCCCCTGGTGGCACATGAGCAAGGACCCTATGCGGATTATAACATTTGCAAATTTGTGCAGTCTCAGGAGAAGTACTTTGATTCCCATCTGTCAAATTATTCCTCCCCGCCTCCTATCAGCTTGCCTACAACAAACCTTTGGACTCAGTCCAAAACATTTCAAACTGCTCTCTGTTGGGCAGCTCAGAGGTCCTTCTGCCTGATAGCTTCTCCGGCCAGTTCTAAGCTATCCAAATTTGGGCATTTATTAGTGATAGTATTTAGAGGCAGGATGCACCCCACTTTGTGGCTAAGATATGTAATCAGTGAAAGGTATATGCACTGCATCAGAGACTACAGTTAATGCTCTAAACTGGCAATCAGACCAGCTGAAAGTGCATGTGAATTTGTCACAGACCTTATCCTCGAATTGTGATGGACACTAAGAAGGTAATTATTTAGACATAGATGGATGAGGGGCATTTCCTGTAAAACTGAAGATGCTCCATTCGCCCCCGTTGTGCTTTCCTCCTTCTTTGAGATGTAATGAAATACTTGGTTTGTGGCAGTGGGGCCTCAGCCCACTCTGTCAGAAACCCTTGCCCCAGCAGTCCATCTGCTACAAAACTGCCAGTTCACAGTGACCGTAACCCACCTAATCTGAGGCGGCGGGGTGGACAACTGTCACTGGATTTTCCCACTCCCTTTCTGACAGTCAAGACAAGGTAGTCCCAGGCAGAGAAAATAAGCAATGGCCCTGGTGGACACAGAGAAATCTCGCTTTTTGTTTTCCCTAAAGTTTGCGTTTGTTTCAGGAAGACTACAAACAAAGCTGGGGGCACCAGCGAAAAAAGACAGTATGCCCTCTGCATGCTGCTCTGCATTCATTGCATCTGCTACACTGGTGGAGGTACCAAAAGCATGCAGATTCACGCTAGGCAGGTGCTGACCTCTTGATATGGCTGGCAGCCATCTCCCAGGAAGGCAGAGGCCAGGGTATCTGCAGCCTACTGGCGTCTTGCCAGTCTACACATGACCACTTAATTGGAAGAATTAGGGAATCTTCTTGAGGCAATCCTGAGCGAATCCACGTTTACAATGCTAATGTGCAATTGCACTCCAATTATGAATGAGATGAGCTGCCTTCCAGATACGTAATCCGGTTAAGATTTTAAGAGTAATAGGGTGATCAGTGTAGGGAAAGGTGCGGAAGACATTGTGACGAGAAGGGTTAATTAGTCTGAGCAGTGTAGATGAGCGTGATGCTTTCTGAAACCTAAAACATACGTGGAAAAGTCCACAATGTCGCTTTCAAACTTGTTTTCCAACATTCCATAGGTAAAATTATCCGCAGCTGCATGTGCAAGAAGCAGGGAGTGTGGGAGAGGGACGCGAAGGTCGTTTTAACCCTGAGAAAGGGAGTCCAGGAAAAGGCCAGAAAAATAATGGCTAGTGAACAACAGAGCAGCCAAGGGACATGTGCTGATAACATAGCTAGAAAATGCGAGAAAGGGATAGAATCCAAGCTTCAGGTTATTTAAGCACTGAAGCGCGGGTGAGGGGATTGATGCTCGTAGCTGGAGTTGTGCAAGCTGCCATCGCCCACATCGCTGCCTCCCTGGCTGTGCTGTTCTTAGACCGTGATGCTCGAGAGGGAGAGAGGTTTGAGCAGGCGGGAGAGGGCTTCCCAGCATAGTGGATAAAGTTAAGTTCCACCCAGGGATGAAAGGCCTTTGTTTCTCTGCTTTATTCCGATTGATTAACATACTTGCGCTATGTTTATATTCTTATGTATTCTGCTTGTTCATATTTGCCTTTTACTTGAACGTTTTAATGTGAATATGATGCAGTAGCTGAAATATGTATTTCGTAGACAGTCAACCAATGCAGTGTTCCTATTGGTGAACTCTTTGCTCACATATAAATAGATGCTCTCTATTGCTATTTTTCATTCTACTTTGTTGATGTGCCAAACGCATACATTTACTGAAAATTCTATTAAAACTGAGTTGTGAACATTATTGGTGTGTGGTCCTTCATTGAGCTTCTTTAATTACTTTATTCGATCAGATCAGGTGTCAATCAATCACCTGGATAAGACATTTTTGGTACCAGGAGTGGGGTAAAAGTCAATAATGCCTCTTTGGGGACATAAGAAGAGTGGGGCAGAGAGCGGAAGGCAGCATGGGGCAGAAGCCAGGTCCATTCCTGGGTAGTTAGCAACTGACCTGTTCTCTGGTGTAGCAGGAGTCCTGAATCAGTGGGCAGCACTGGTTTTATGGGAAGCACTGGATGAGAAAGTGACTCCTCTCTTAGTGGAAGATGCGGTTGAGATTGTGAAATTAAGAGGGGTGAAGCTGGAGCTGAAACAGCAGGGCAAGTGGGATGGCTTTTCCTGTCTGCGCTCCGTACGGTGTACAGGAAAACGTTAACCCAGGATGCAGAAATAAGGAAGCTGCGGGATGAGGTTGCAGCCTTGCAGGAAAGGCAGTTACTCATGAAAGAGACTATAGAAAGTGCAGTGACTCGGGGTGATCAAATGGAGGCAAGGTGCACCGCACTAGCAATACAAGTAGCAAAACAGAAGAGTAAGCAGAAGCCTAAAATACCCTCGGCTGTGCAAGTGAGGGCATTGGTACGCAAAGAAAACTGGGAACCCTATACTTGGGATGGGACAGTCTCAGATAAAGATTATGATTGGAATTGGGAGGATGAGGTGGAAGTACGTGTAGCAGAACTAGGTGAAGTTGACGGTGAAAAGGAAAGTGTAGTGGAGGCTCGTCCACTTGTGCAAAACAAATCAAAGGGAGTAAATGGTGGGCAAATACAGAATTCTCGTTTAGTAAGAGATTATACACAAAGTGAGCTGTTGGAAATAACCCGCATGTTTAGACAAATACCAGCTGAGTCTTTGTTTAAATGGTTAGTGAGATTGTGTGACACTGGAGCAGATGGTACATTTTTATCACCAAATGAACTTTTAAAAATGGGATCAGTAACTACACTTGCCATGTTAGGGCAACGGTTACGAGGTGCACAGGGGCAACAAGCTTTCTCTCTGATGGGTTGGTTGATGGAAGGAGTGAAACAATTGTATCCAACTGCTATAGATGTGGAAGAGAGTTGGGGCCCTTGGCACACAATTTCACGTCGAACCTGTGACAGCAGGGATCAGAGCACGACTGATTAGGAATGCCCCTCCACATATAAAAGGTGCCATGTTGGCTCTTCTAGGAACCGCTCAGGGAAGACAGTGGGGGATGTGGTATTATTAATGGCACAATTGGAAGGGCTTGACAGGCAAAAATCAGCAAGAGCTGTGGGGAAAGACAATAAATATAAGGGAGGAGAGTCTACAATAAAAGTGACCAGACAACAGATGTGGATAGATTTATTGAATGCTGGGGTGAAAAATGAAGAAATAGACAGGAAGCCTACCCCTTATCTGCTTAATAGATGGAAAGCATTGCAGCGTAGACAGAAAGAAAAGGAGGCATTCGATGAAAATCAGCCCTCAGCACCAACAACGGAAGAGGCTGAGAAGAAAAAAACAGAGTCAGGGAAAAATAGGAAGGTGCCTGTCTCAACTCTATATCCCGACTTGTCCAGTGATGGCTGGAAAGTCCCAGACCCCTTATTATGAAGGTCAGGCCAAACCCCGGGAGTCAGAGCAGTGCAAGAGGTAACCCCTGGGGACAGGTGGCCATATGTACCTCTTATTATTTATTGGCAAAAAGGAACACAACATGTTATGGCTCTGCTCGATACAGGTGCGGAAGTAACTGATAAATGGGAACCCTAAGAGGCTGCCAGGAAAAAGTGTGATCATTAATGGTTATGGGGGTGCTGAGACAGAGGCTAAACCCGTTGGTAAAGGACCCCATTCACAACAGAAGTATTAATAGCTGAAGTACCAGAATACATTATTGGTATGGATTTGTTAGTAGGCAAAACTATTGTCACGCAATGGGGAACATTCACTTTTGGTGTGAGGAGCGTACATTTAAAGAAATCTATGACAGTTCTGATTGGGCATGCAAAGTGGAGCACATTACATGTGCCTCCTCCAAAGGAGCCAGTGTGCATCAAACAGTACTGCATACCTGGAGGTCACAAAGAAATTTCAGAAACCATTCAAGGGCTACTGGATGCAGGTGTGCTTAGGCCGTCCGTGAGCCCATTTAACTCCCCTATATGGCCCGTAAAGAAACCAGATGATACATATCGAATGACTGTTGATTATCGACAACTGAATAAAGTGGCCCTGCCCTTGGCAGCCACACTACCAGACATCATCACGCTATTTGAACAGTTGAGCAAAGATGTGGGGGAATGGCATGCTGTAATTGATTTAGCAAATGCCTTTTTCTCGATTGACATTGATGAGGCAAGTCAAGACCAATTTGCAATAAGCTGGCAGAACAGACAGTTCACATTCAGGAAGTTGCCCCAGCGATACGTACATAGCTCCACCTTGTGTCATGGACTAATAGCCAGAGATTTAGCCAACTTCTCGGCAACGAACACCCGACTTGCACATTACATTGATGACATCATGATCACTGGGGAAACTAAAGAACAGGTCTCAGACACACTGGAGAGGTTAATTGAGTACTTACAGCAGAGAGGATGGGCTATTAACCCAAAAAAGGTCCAAGGCCCTGCAAAAGAGGTAAAATTCCTGGGCGGTATTTGGTCAGGGCCAGTAAAAAGAATACCACAGAAAGTGATTGATACAGTACAGCAGCTAAAGGTCCCTGCAACAAAGGCAGAAGCACAACGATTTATTGGTTTGATGGGATTCTTGAGAGGACATATCCCTCACTTAGGATTAATACTAAGACCATTATATCAAGTCACACGAAAAAAGCACACTTTCCAATAGGGACCTGAACAGCAAGAGGCCTTTAAGGGGGCAAAAGATGCATTACAGAACTATTTTGCGTTAGGTCCTATCACAGAAGAAGACCCGTTTGAGCTGGAAATGATAGTACAGGATGATGTAGTGGTGTGGGGTCTATGGCAGAGGCAAGGGAAAAAGAGGGTGCCACAAGGATTTTGGTCAAAGAGATTAACACCATCCATGAGAAATTACACCCCGCTAGAGAAAGAACTAGCAGGGGCATATTGGGCATTAGTGGAAACAGAACGCATAACTGGTGACCAGTGGGTTACCTTAAGAACACCGGTCCCTTTTACTAGGCTGGATAAGAGAAGGAGGGGCAGGGCACAGGAGTCTACCATCATAAAGTGGAAATGGTACCTGCAGCAGATGGCAAAGCCGGGGCCAGCAGGAGTGTCGATGTTACAAGAAGATATGCTAGGGGAAGTGGACTTGCAGGCAATGGCCCCCTCGCCAGAACTTACTGAAATGGAACCTTCACCGTTTAAAACAGACCCACCTTTTGAGCAACTTACTAAAGAGGAACGACAAAATGCATGGTTTACAGATGGCACTGCCCGGTACCATCAAGGAAAAAGACAATGGCAAACAGCCACATTCCAGCCTGCTACAGAAATGCTGTTGTTGAGAGGAGGAGATAATGGATCAAGCCAGCTTGCAGAACTGCAGGGAGTAGCAGCAGTAATCGAACAGGCCCCCATCGAAGAGAAAACATTTGTGTACACTGCCAGCTGGGCCACTTACCAAGGACTAGTAAGCTGGGCCCCGACTTGGCGCAAAGATGGATGGAAAATTAAAGGCACCCCCATCTGGGGAGGCGAGCAGCTATGGGAAGAGATGTGGGAGAAAGGGCAAAGATGTCAACTCTATGTGGCACATGTGGATGCCCAATGCCCATCGGACACTTCTCTTGCATCTCTATTCAACAACACTGCAGATCAGATGGCCAAAACACGAACAGTGGTCATCAATGAGGAAGCTGAAGCTGCTTTAGCAAACTGGGCCCATGTAACATCCGGACTTCTAAGAGAAAATTGCACTTATGCATGGGCACAGCAATGACAAATTCCATTTACTAAAGAACAAGTGGAACAAGCAGTAAAGGAGTACCCCACATGCAACCAAATTAGACAAATACCCCTGCAAAAGAAGCCTAGCGGACATATCAAAAGAGGAACTGCAGCTGCCACGGTGTGGCAATTGGACTATATCGGGCCTCTACCAAAAGAAGGAGGAAAAAGCTACGTATTGACCATGGTGGACACCTACTCTGGCCTTATGTTGGGTATGCCTTGTAAGTCTGCAGACCAGAAGTCCACTTTGCGAGGGCTAAACTACCTGATAAAACATTATGGGGTACCTTATGAGATCCAAACAGATAGGGGCACACCCTTTTCAGGGAGAGCAGTGCAGGACTGGGCCCAGGAACAGGGAATTCAGTGGATATTACACCCTAGCCATTATCCACAAGCTGCAGGCATGATTGAGAGATATAACGGATTATTGAAAGAACAGCTAAAAAAATTATCAGCAAGCCAGACCCTAAAAGGGTGGAGTAGTAATTTAGACAAAGCCTTGTTTGAATTGAACAACAGACCAATTGGGCAGCAGACTTCTTTCAATCGGATGACAGGGCATGATAGAGAAACTACACATACAATGATTGTCTGGAAAACGAACCCTCGAGCTCAATTACCTCTGCAGGCTACTCCTGGCAGTATAGGACTGGATCTTTTTGCTCCAGAAGATGGAGAAGTACCTGTAGAACAGGTGAAAACCATACCCCTAGGAATAGGAGTGAGAGTACCACCCGGAACATATGGTAGGATTGCCCGTCGATCTAGCCTAGCCATCAAGGCAGTGTCGGTACTTGGGGGAGTTATAGACCCAGATTATAGAGGAGAAGTCAAAGTAATATTGTTGAACCAAGGAAATGCTGCTGTATCATATCAAGCACATGACAGACTTGCACAATTGATTTGGGAACAAGCGTACACTCCCCATATAGAAGAGAGATCTGCCCCCCGATAACACCCAGAGAGGTGAGGGAGGATTTGGAAGCACAGGTAGAAAAGTATGGGTGCATCATCCAGGGAAAAAGCCAGAAGCAGGAGAAATGTGTTAGGCTCATTTTGGTATAGCAAGAAGTGATCTTCCTCCTGAAATATGGTGCCCCTTTATATTGCTCCCCATTGTGATAGGTAAAGAATGGTGGATACCTCATACTGACAAAAAGTGGATTGATCAGACAAACCACACTGTAGATCCCACCAGATGTGCGGATTGGTCTAAGGGGTGGGTATGTACCCACACTGGACGGGTGCTGGATCCATGCCTTCACCCAATACCAGGAGAATGCGAATGGTTACCTTATCCTATTAATGGCACAGACTTATATCAGATAGGGACTGAGAGTATATGTTATGTTACTAATCATCCCTTACTCATTAACGGATTTGTACAAACCACCGGAGAGCAAGTAATGTGTATGTGCAATATTACCAGCATTATTGACATAAGTACTCACAGCCTATACCGAACGACTAAGTTCACCACAACCACATTACAAATGCAAATGTGAGCACAGTTAGAATGGAACATCCTGCTTGTTGTTAAGCTACCCAGACTAGAGGCAATCAGGCACTACGCACAAGTCACATTTGCTAAATTTGATATGGCAGCTAAATACACCAAGGATACAGCAATACAGATGACCATAGACGCTAAACGCTTATGCACACTGCTTCACGCATCCAGCAAGTAACTGAGCACCACTGGTATGATATTTTCTTGGGCTGGGCACCAGGAGCTACAAAAACGCTAAATGTAATGTTGCATCCTTTAATTTGGTTACTGATTGTTTGTGTCATATTGATGACTATATTATGTAGACTATATGTACGTACTAAACAGCTTTATACTAAAATGCAAGCGCTTAGGATAATGCTGAAGGATATTCGTAGCAACCTAGCTAGAGAAATGCCAAAATAAATGATTTTTGTTTTGCATGCATCGCGCTCATGTAAGGGGTGGAGTGATCAGTGTAGGGAAAGGTGCTGAAGACATTGTGACGCGAAGGGTTAATTAGTCTGAGCAGTGTAGATGAGCGTGATGCCTGCAGAAACCTATAACATACATGGAAAAGTCCACAATGTTGCTTTCAAGCTTGTTTTCCAACATTCCATAGATAAAATTATCTGCAGCTGCATGTGCAAGAAGCAGGAAGTGTGGGAGAGGGACGCGAAGGTCGTTCTAACCCTGAGAAAGGGAGTCCAGGAAAAGGCCAGAAAAATATTGGCTAGTGAACAACAGAGCAGCCAAGGGACATGTGCTGATAACATAGCTAGAAAATGCGAGAAAGGGATAGAATCCAAGCTTCAGGTTATTTAAGCACTGAAACGCGGGTGAGGGGATTGAAGCTCGCGGATGGAGTTGTGCAAGCTGCCATCTCCCACATCGCTGCCTCCCTGGCTGTGCTGTTCTTAGACCATGACGCTCGAGGGGGAGAGAGGTTCGAGCAGGCGGGAGAGGGCTTCCCAGCACTGTGGATAAAGTTAAGTTCCACCCAGGGATGAAAGGCGTTTGTTTCTCTGCTTTATTCTGATTGATTAAGATACTCGCGCTATGTTTATATTCTGATGTATTCTGCTCATTTATATTTTCTTTTTCCTTGAACGTCTTAATGTGAATATGATGCAGTAGCTGAAATATGCATTTTGCAGACAGTCAACCAATGCAGTGTTCCTATTGGTGAACTCTTTGCTCACATATAAATAGATGCTCTCTATTGCTATTTTTCATTCTACTATGTTGATGTCCCAAACGCATAAATTTACTGAAAATTCTATTAAAGCTGAGTTATGAACATTATTGGTGTGTGGTCCTTCATTGAGCATCCTTATTGACTTATATCGATCAGATCAGGGGTCAATCAATCACCTGGATAGGACAAAGGGCCATGCTTAAATGCAGCACAGCTCAGTATGGTGAGAAGGTGGCTGTTCCTTTAGCAGTCAGCCACTCTACAGCATGTGATGGCTTTGTACCATTGAGCCTGCCTGCCTCAAAAGGGATTATTGCCGCAAGTACTGGTAATTCTCTGGTGCAAGCTGTCTTCTGGGAATAATCATTAGGATTGTCAGGTGGTGAATTTTCAACAGTGTTAACTAAAACATCAACAAGTGTAAAGTGAACAGAGCTGGCAAGATGGTGAAATATTTGGAAATTCTTTATACTGAGAAGTTCTTAGTGACCTGATGAACAATGAAAAGACACAGGTGAGGTTTCCCTCACCTGAGACTGCCATTAACAGGGAAGTGCATACAGATTTGCCTTAAGCATTGGTGGACTGATCAAAACACAACAGAAATGTAAGACAGTGTCGTATGTGTGCATCAAAGCACTCTCATCTTTATTTGTTTTGCTGGTTCAGGTTTGTCATCTGGTTGTGCGAGACTGGTCAACTTACATCACGAGCTGTCTCCCCTAGTATTAAGAATGGCCTAACCACTTAGTGCAGGATGTCGGTCAATTCCCCTGTGGGGGTAAATGATAGTCCCACTAAACGTGATGATTGGCAAGCACTTCAGATAAACTGCACTACACTTCAGTTACCAAAGAGGAACGTTCAGCCTGATAAAGGCTTGGGTGAGAATCTAACTCTGACCTCCATCCAGGGTTTTAATGACTCACACCAGGGCAATAGCTTGGGTTGAGAAACTATCAAATTAGGGTGGTTAGACAAGTGAACCTAGTGATAACCCATTCCAGATTATTTCCGGCTAAATAGCAAGTTTGGTTATGTAGTGCTTCCCAGCAGACATGGGCAGAACATGAAAGTTATTTTTTTCTGCTGAGCATAAATTCAGTGGTAATCATGGTATTCTGAACAAGGGCAACATCACTTGTTTACTGCAGGAGCCTTTATAATTGAGTTCTCTAAACATAGAAAATAACCTATTACCGATTCGCAAAATGGGTTTGTGATTCACTATTAGGAAGGGGCGTTCCAAGGCGTCCCTTCCTAATAGTGAGTCGCAGGGAATGTGAGAATGTTTTGCAAACTGGAATGGGGCGCAAAACAAACAAACTTTTCAGGTTTGTTTTTTAATGCCTCCTGTTTTCCCTTAAGGAAAATGGCTTGCATTACAAAAAAATTACTTTATTTAAAAATCAATCACAGACATGGTGGTCTGCTGACCCCAGAAGGCCACCATCCTGGGATTCTAGCCATTTACAGTGGGTCACAAATTGCGACCTACCTCATGAATATTGATGAGGCAGGTCCCTTTGCGACCCACTGCAAATCGCTAACAGTGTTAAAGACACTGGGCCAGATGTAGCAAAAAAATATTTTTCGAGTTGCAAATTGCGAGTCACAGCGACTCGCAATTTGCAACTCGCAAAATATTATGCAGAAAGGTGTCTCAGACACCTTCTGCGACTCGCAATGGGGTCGCAAAGACCCACCTCATGAATATTAATGAGGTGGGTCGCAGTTTGCGACCCCATAGCAAGTCAAAGCACTCACAGGGATGGTGACCTGCTGGAGACAGCAGACCACCATGTCTGTGACTGCTTTTAAATAAAGCAGTTTTTTTCTTTTCTTTTTGCAGCCCATTTTCCTTAAAGGAAAACGAGCTGCAAAACGAAAAACTTCCGAAACCATTTAGTTTCGGGTTTTTTCAGAGTAGGCAGTGGTCCATAGGACCAACGCCTGCTCTGAAAAAATATTTTTTATGGCATTCACAAAGGGGAAGGGGTCCCAGAGGGACCCCTTCCCTTTTGCGAATGTGTTACCATCCACTTCAAGTGGATGGTAACTGCGAGTTGGTTTGCGACCGCATTCGCGGTCACAAACCAACTCAGCATGGCGATGCGGTCACAAATAGGAAGGGGACACCCCTTCCTATTTGCGAGTCGCAGACTCAAATTGCGAGTCGCTACCGACTCGCAATTTGAGGTTGTGCATCGCGTTCAGCCTTTTGCGCGTCGCAAACTGCGTTTTTCGCAGTTTGCGACGCGCAAAAGGCTTCCTACATCTAGCCAACTGTTGTATGTTATATATGAATCGCAAAATTTCTCAAAATTGTGAGTCCCAGCGTCATATGGTAGTACATCTGGCCCTAAGACTCTATTAACATGCATCTTCCAACAACATCGTGCTGTCAATTGGTGAAAAATGACTTACGCTGTGTAACTTTTCTTACAGCAGTGTGTTGTCAGTGCTATAAGTTTGCGGCAGTGTGTGCATTCTCTAAGCAGTGCGCTTTCAGTTGGTGCTACAAGACTACAACAGCTTTGCATTCTCCTTGCAGAACCCTGCTAGTGCTAGAGGAGTCAAGGAGTAGGATTTTACCTACCAGCAGTGCTCTGCACGTGTTATCAGAGAGAGCCACAGTGTGCTGTTATTGCCGTTTCCCTATAGTGCTCCGTCAGCATTATGTGACCGCAGTGGCGTAAACCACTCTCAGCCAAAATTGTCAGTGTTGTAGGACGGATCAAACGATCAAAACGATCTGGGGTTTTGAGGAATTTGTTGGTGAATTAAAATCCAAAACAGAAGCGAAAGGAGCCTTATACCTTTTCCAAAGATCCCAGTGAGCACTGGAAGATAGAGGACTCGCAAATGATTACAGAGACGATCTCCTCTGATAGTTCCCATCGCTTGTGCCAGTGGCCCACCAACAGTTTAAGGCATACACAAATAAGAAAAAATACACTACTGCCCCTGATGCGTACGTGGAAGCTACTAAACATTTACTTTCCTAATCACCAATTGTCCCACACGTCTGTTCTGATTAAAACATTTCCCAGCCTTATCTCTGATCCTGGCCTAAAACAAGTGTGGTTTTCACCCCCTGCTGCAGCAAATACTGTGTACAGAGCCGACTGCTCCACGTTTCACCACCAGATGTTTATTCTCATGGTATGTGGAAAACAATTTAGTGTTATCTCAGTATAAGTGAACTCAAGGTTGAATTGTAGGTAGAACCTGTCCACATAGCTCACCTGTAAAGGCGAGTGCTGTACAGTGTCACTGTCCATTTCTAACTGGATTTAATAATGCGGTTATACATGACTCTTATAGAGACCCATTAGCACGAACAACTGGATAGTGTGTCTAGTAACTCACTGCGGTGACGTAACCACAGTGAATAACATAATGTGTTCACCACTGTTGTTGCGTCACAATGGCATTCCAGGCTGCACTGGTTGGGCTTTCCGAGAGGCACTTAGAGCAGTGCTGGAAAGCAGGAGGCAGAGAGCTTGGAGGGGAGGGAAGGCACAGAGAGTAGTGGGGTTGGATATTATGTATGTTGTGTCTCCCCCTTACTCCACCGCCCTTGTGCTGCAGGTGAAAGCAGGGGCTGATGATGTTGGGGGGCACACAAAACATAACATTATAGATGGGTAAACAGTGAGCAGTGGGTTCTAAGGGACAACATAGACAACTCAACCAACCAACCCCTCAGTGAAAAACATCCCCATTATTCAGTCATTAATAATGCTAAATGGTATATATTGGTCTCATAGCCATCTGCTTGTGAAAAGTCTTTAAAAAATCCAGGTATTCACTGTAGTTATGTCACAGAACTGAAAACAAAAGCATTTTCCTTTTACTGCGACAAAACAATGTTCACCTGCCTGTCCTGCCAAGATCCAATAAGCAGACAAAAAACTCAAATATATCAAAACCAAAGGTTTTCAATATTTAAAGGGTACGAATGAGCTACAAAAAAAAGTAACACACCTATCAGAAATCCTACATGTAGTTGCAAATAAATACCTTTCTTTAAATACAAGCTGCGCATTATTTTATGTATGTGTTTAAAAATATTGCAGATCAAATGCAACCATACATTTGTACATTTACAAAATTCTTAAAGCCTGTTCATTATAGGGTTCAGGTGTGGGGGCCCTTTATATAAAATAGCACTTAAAATGGGAAGCTGTGAATCAAAGGTTGTTTTTCATCTCAGGGTTCTATCTCGGCTATCAGGTGTAACTCATTGGTGAAACACTTTCCAGTTAATCACGGTTACCCATGTATAATTCTTCATATTGGAAGCCACTGGCTATGTGATACATGAGATTGCAGTCTACGCAGACTACGTGCTTTTTTTTATACAGCCATGGGCCTTTAGGTAAAAAGCAGTGTTCTGATAATGTGCAATGTGGAGGGTGTATATTTTGTAAAATTACTAACGCTATGCTCCCACCAAGCCAAAACAAGCGAGGTTTGTTGTTTATATAAAATGTATACCCATTTTAAGTACCAGTCCAAAAAATGCCCGGTGCCCTGTGTCTAAAAACACATAACATATTTAAGCCTCAATCCAAAGCATGCCTGGTATCCTGACGCTAAACACGTATACCCGTTTTAACCCCCAAGCAAGAATATGACTGGTGCCCTACACCTTTAAGATGTTTACCACATTTTTAAACTCAGTTCAAAACATGCTTGGTGACCTGCCCCTAAGTTTTCTGTCCGGTTTTATGCCCCCGTTCAAATCATTCCTGCAGCCATGTCCTTCTAAGCTGTGTAGCCAGTTTTATGTCCTAGTTCAAAGCATACTGTCCACTGCCTATCAAAATATACCCAGTTTCATATAGTAGTTGAGGATATGCCTGTTGCCATGTCCCATGCAACACACACCTGTTTTATATCCTATCTAAAACGTGCCTGGTTCCCTACTATTAGAAATCTACATGGTGTGATGTCCGTCTCCAAAACATGCCTGGTGCCATTGCTTCTTTGAAATGTAGAATTATTTTTCAGCTCCAGTTCAGAACACACCTGAACCGCTGCCCCATGTGAGGTTTTTCCTGTTTAATGCCCAATTCAAAACATGCATGTGCCCTGTTTTTTAAAAGATATATGTGGTTTGGCCTTAGTTCAAAATATAATGGTGCTTTGTACCTGTCTGAAACATATTCAGTTTCATATGTACATGTGGCCCTCCCCCATACAATATATTCCATTAGAACTATACATAGGTCTATGCTTGATGTTCTCATTCAGCATCCTGGTGTCCAAAATATAGTTGTTAGTCTGCTGCCCAATCGAAAATTAAACCTACCATTTCCCATTCTAAAATACTCCTTGATTACTGCCCCTCCAAAATACATCTAGGATCCTGTCCCGGTCCAAAATACCTCTAATCCCCTTTTCCCTCCAAAGTATACTGAGCACCCTGTCCACATCCAAGTTTTCCTGGTGCCTGCCTTACGATCTAAAACATGCCTTGCCTCTATTCTTCTCGTATTCAAAATAGAGCTATTGGACTTCTCTCATCCCCACCCCAATCTTAAAAATACCTGCTATTCTGTTCCTCTCCAAAATATATCTTTTCACTTGTCAGGGCCGTGAAAGATATACTTTCCTGTTCTGCCACGCTGAAAGTCCAAGCAATCCTTGGAACCATACCAACATTAATAGAAAAGGAAGTGGACACTTTACTCTACTATACTCTACACTACTCTGCTCTACTCTATTCTACGCTACCTCAAGCTGTACTCCTTGAACCGGTCACCTCATAAAAAAGCACCCTTGCAGGGTTTTTACATCTTTGGTCTCCTGTCCACGCTAGAGAAAAAAACGCTGATTTCCCTCCATCCACCCTCATTAAACATGGCTTTTTTTCACACATTTGACATTAAATACATTTGTTTTCCTACCTTCCCTGAAACATATCTGGTGACATGCCGTTCCTTGATCCAGTGTTTGCCTGATACTCCCCCAGTCACGAAAACATATCTGCTGTCCAGGCCTTCTGTCCCATAAGGTACTTGTCTTGCCCTTCCTACCTCCAGAACATATACTGCCGTATACATCCGCAGGGAGAACATATGTGAGTGTTATTTCCGTACCGATATCTGGGGCTGCTGTGTTATCAGCCACATTTTTGTGACTTAGCTGTTATTTTTCAATTGAACCTTTGTATAATTAGGTTCCATCACAAAAAGTGTAGTCACAGGGTGTTAGAATAGCCTACTTTTTTCAAATATGTTCATTGTTTTTATACATGAAGTTAGATAACCATCAATCATGTGTACCTGTTGATCCTGGCATCTGTTCAGCATGCAAAACAGTTTCAACACGAGTGGTCCCCGATTTGCGGTATAAGTTTATTATAGGGGTGTTGCGGGTCATTCGCTGATAATAGTAACAGTTATATGTTTGATGTTAGTTTAAAAAAGCAAACTGTTAACACTAACCGTAACGTGTGCCGTTCTGGACAGTTGTGTTATGACTGTCCGGGCCATAGTGAGTATCTCTGTTGGTGCATGTATAGTATGCTTTCCTGTGTCAGCATCGCACTCCTTCGGATTTCTCAGTAGTGTGAAAGCTATGTATTTTACGATGGCATATTCATGGGAAGTCTATTGTGCTGTCTCGTTTATTGGTTGTACAATAACCCTCTCAAATGTGTCCACCATGTTGTTCCATGCATCCGCTATGGTGCGTCAGCGGAGTCCCTGTTTTGCCCTTTCTGCGGTTGAGAACGTGGATATAGTGCCAGTAAACAAGTCTCTAATTTATTGTATACACTCTGTCCACTGTCTTTTCTAAGTCTGTCATGATCCCTCGCCAGAATATGTTTATTGTGGGGCATGTCCATGTCATGTGGAGAGAATTCGCAACGTCAGTATTGCAGCGGGGTAGTGTAGGTCATTCGTCATTGATATGACATTCAGTCTGTGGGGGTGTGTGAGGTATGTAATGTGTAAATAATTAAATTGTGTGTAGTGGAACCTGGTATTCCTGAATACCTTGCTGAGGTGGGCTGGCACATTGATCCACTCCTTATCTCTCAACACATGACCAATAGAACCTTTCCAGTATGGCCTCTGCTTCCTTAGAGTTGTGACTCCAATCTTCTGAATTGATTTGTAGAGCCAGGAAATGGGTTTGCGCCCACTTCCAAAGATAAAGTGTCTGTAGGGGTCCTGTGTCTGTGGTTCCATGTGGGCGTTCTCCCATAGTGTCTCCAATGCATTTGCCAGGGCCCCATATACCGAGCCGTCCTTAGCAGTGGAGTGCATACCCCTCAGGAGACCCTCCGCATAGCAGTCGCCCACGTTGAGCAGTCCTGCCATTGTCCATTCTCGCATATGCCAGACGAAGAGAAGACCGCCTCATTCCGTGGGGAGGCCCAACAGTGGTGTTGTCGGGGAAGATGTCAGACATAAGGTCATCCGCCAATGAACCCGTTTTCAGCAGCGAAGGACCATAGTTACCAAGATGGGCAGTTTCTGATTGGATAGCATAGATCCATTTAGCAGGGCCACCAGGGCGTTTGTCTCCCAAAGGTCCCAACTCCTCCAAGGCATGTCTATCTAGCTATCTTGCCAACCACTGTAACAGGGAAGCAAGGTACTACAGTTTGAAATCTGGAGCTCCTAGGGCACCAGCCTCGGTGGGTTATTGTAGGGTAATCAGCAACACCCTGTGTCTGCCTCCATTCCATATCAGGAACATGTTTGGAGATCTGAACCAGGTTTGCAGGATCCAGAAATGGAGATTTTGGGAAGAGATAGAGCATGCGTGGAAACATTATCATTTTAGACAGGGCGATCAATCAATCAAGGGCAAGGTCGGTGGAGCGGAGATGCCGGGTCGGGTTGTAGAAGGAGAGTCGTCTGTTGAGGTATTCTGGTCCGGTTTTGTGCAGTGCTTTATGAGCGTGGGTGAGGAGTTTGAAGGTACTTTTCTTTTTGACTGGGAGCCAGTGCAGATTTTTCAGGTGGTCTGTGATGTGGCAGTGGCGGGGGATGTCCAAGATGAGTCAGGCGGAGGCCTTCTGGATGCGTTGCAGCCTCTTCTGCAGTTTGGCCGTGGTTCCTGCGTAGAGGGCATTGCCGTAGTCCAGTTTGCTGCTTACGAGGGCTTGGGTGACTGTTCTTCTGGTTTCGGTGGGTATCCATTTGTAGATCTTTCGGAGCATGAGGAGGGTGTTGAAGCAGGAGGAGGAGATGGCGTTGACTTGCTGGGTCATGGATAGTGAGGGGTCCAATATGAACCCTAGGTTGCGTGCGTGGTCGGTGGGATTCGGAGCTGTTCCGAGAGTGGCAGGCCACCAGGAGTCATCCCATGTGGACAGGGTGGAGCCAAAGATGAGGACTTGTCTTGTCCGATCCACACCATTATTGGGAATTTCAAGTGTTTGCCAAAAGGCCACACAACTTGTAGGAGCTCTCTGCATGTTGTCCAGGTTCCCCTTCAGGGGTGTCTGCCTCTTTCTGATATACACACACCCTGAGATCTTCAAAAGTGATTGGCTCCCACCTGAGCCACACTCAAAAGATCTCAAGTTGGACATGTTGCAGAAGTGGAGTGAAAGTGAAATGCATAGGAGTTAGCCTAGCTTGTGCTTAGGCCCGAGACCCTGCTCAGATCCTCCAGTAGGGCTGCACACCATCGTGTGCCTGTTTCCTGTTCCCGCAGGTACAATTACATTTCATTAGCATAGAGAGATATGCAGTGCTCGCCCTCTCGGAGGCGAATTCCTCAAATGCTCCCCTTCGCACATACTCTGCTAGCAAGAGGCTCTTGTGTGAGAGCATGGGGGACAGCGGGCATCCCCGTCTCGTCCCCCTGTGCACTCTAAAACAGTCTGAGCTACAGTCATTCCTCTGGAACCTAGCACGTGCCTCCGTATATAGGAGCGATATTCAATTTGACCATTCTGGGGATGAATTCATTTTGGTCGGGGTTGTCTAGTGTCTGCAAGTGAGGGGGGGATTAAGCGATCAGCTAGCACCCTGCTAAGTATTTTGTATTCCAGGTTTAGCATTGAGAGAGGCCTATAGATAGAAACGTCTGTTGTATCACTCCCTGGTTTAGGTATAGAGACTATGAGCGCCTCTCTAGTAGTCGGCAGTAGAGTGCCACTATTGTATGCCTGCTGGTACATGAGAGTCGGCCACGGAGCCAATCATGCCCAACCTTTTATTAAGCACGAGTGCCTTCATAGCTGCTTTGTCTTCCTGTTCGGTCATGGTGCCACCCTGCACCTCACTCGGAATAGCCTATCTGATGAATATTAATTAGACAGGACACTATTTGTGCCCTCTTGCACTTGGCTATGAACATAGGGATGGTGCAAGGAACACCAGATGATCATCCACGCGTTCTTATTTCCACAGTTTTTTTTTTAAAGCAGTCATTGGTTCTTGAAAAAACTGCAACTGCAGTGACAAACGGCTGATACATCTTGTTGCGAATTACAGTTAGTAGGCAACGTCACTTTCATGCCTCCTCCCATGTGCTGTTCGGAACAAGTTGCAAAATGTCTTTTGCAATTCAGGCAGGCTTTTCCAAATCGCAAAAGGGGTTTAGTCCATTTGAAAGTAGCATCTTGCAGTTGCAACCCCTGTCATTAAAATTGCATGGTTAATGACTGCAAAATCCTTTTATTACATCTGGGCTTATTTGTTAGAGAGGAAGGATGTCATCAAAACTCTAGCACACCATTTTATTGCAGGAGATTGCGAGAGTCACTTTGCAGGTGAAGGTTATGCAGTTCCAAAGTTAGCCTCAGTTTTCTTTTCTATACAGTTTCTTAGCATTTATAATAATATGTATAGAAAATCATTCCTTTCCTTGAACTCCCGTAAATAGGATTAATGTCTTTGGCCGGTCTGGTATTCTTTTGTAAACAATGTATGTCAGCAAGATAGTTCGGTAAACGCTGGCTACAGTGATCTTTGAGTAACCTACAAGTTAGCAGTAGAGGCCAGCGGGGCCCACCTCCCCTGACATTTCTTTGAGATCGATGAAAGCAATGTCATTAAAGTGCACGAGAATACATTTTATCATTCAAGTGCTAATCGACAATTCACTTCTTTGCGGTATTGAAATGGCAAATGTTATTATGTTCCAAACTTGTTATTTTCCTAAACTTGGGGACCATCAATATAACTTATTTATTTGACTTTTTATCTAACATCAAATAATTGTGTGTAAATGTATTTTATAGGGAAATCCTGAAAACTGGCAACAATTTAGCCATCTTGGGCTTCCATTGGATGTGTGGGCCTTGATGCCGAGGTGGGCAGGAATGTCTGTGCTCGTAGCACCTCCTCGTGCTACATGCACTGGCACATGTCTCCAGTGCATCTTCAGGGTTCCACACAAGTCCTTTTTACATATTCCTCTCCTGACTGTCAATCTAGCCCTAGATTACTCATAGGTTGGCTTGCTACATTTACTTCTGGAACACTTTCTTGGGTCACAGATGGGTGCAAAACTACATCTGCTTCTCTGTGGCCCCGGCCTATGTTTAATTTTGCATTTTGAGGACAAGGTTTGATTCTGCACACTCTGGTACGATGTTATAATATATGCGGTCTCATTTACTTTACATTCTCACAATATATTTCCTGCATGGTTAATGCCTGTCCATGTCTTTGTCCACACTGTTACAACCTAACAATTATATTTCCAGCCTAAATAGTCACAGTCGGTCCATGATACCTACCACAAACAGTCAATATAAGGTCACTGAATTCCCTCTATGGTCATAACCTGGCCATTGCATTCCCTATATATAGTTGCAGTCTTTCCATGATATTCCCCAGATAGTCACTATCTGCTCGCAGTACAACCTATGTGGTCAGGAACTGTCCATGATTTTACCCACACAGACACAGCTTGCATGCAATATATCCTATACTGTGCATTTTCTAATGATACATCCCACATAGAAGCCATCTATGTTCATATTACCTTTAGAATCCCGACTGCTCCTGAATCAGTAGCCTCCTAGTGTATGGGCGTTAAGTAAATACCGACCTCCTGCAGTGCTATAAGAGTAACCTACATTGTGTTTGGCACGGACTGGTAGATTACTCATCTCCTGCACTCTAGGGGCTATGTGTTCCTTGCTTCGCATCAACCACATGAACTTTGAGGACTGGAAAAATGATTAACCAGATGCAGCGTAAATCCCAGAGCAATTACTGCCCTGTGCAGTGGCGTGATCATGAAATAGCCTGTGAGGAGTGTGAGATAGAATTCACTGTCCACATTACTTGCCTGTGCAGTGTAATGGGTGCGTAAGACTTCAGAGGATGGCAGCAGTGGCCAATGATGCCACTTAATAAGGCTTTATTCGATTCACGAGCTGTCTCTGTAGAGGCTGAAGTGTGGTGGCTTTGGCCGTGTAAACTGTAATATTTGACTGAATGAGTTAGGCATGGTTGTAAGATTACAGTTTGCAGACAGTGGCGACGTAAGATTGCAGTGAGAAGAGTGGCTAGGTCTGGCTGCAGTAGGAGAGTTGGCTGTGAGGCTACATTGCTCAGGGGCGGTGTGTATGAAGCAACGGTGGTCAGCAGTGGCTAAGTCACACAATACTACAGTGTGAAGGACATCACTTTGAATCTGCAGTGGACAGTGGTTGCCTACACATGGCAACAGTGGGTATCAGTGGCTGTTTAACGATGCAGTGTGATGGATGTCGATTTAAGGATGCAGTGGGCGGGGGTAACTGTAAGGAGCATCAGCGGGTGAATGCAACTGACCAAGGCTGCGGTGGCAGTGATCTGACTAATCTTTGCAGTGGGCAGGGTGCTGTATAGCAGCAATGGTTGTGAACATCTGCACTGGGAAGGTGATGAATTCATAAGAAAGCAGTAAGCAGCAGTGGCTGTATAAAACCGGAACAGATATCCATCAATGTGTAAGAATGCACTAGGAATAAGAGTACTTTGTAAGCCTTCCTTGGACAGTTTTTGACTACATAAAGCTGTTGCTGTCAATTGTGTTGTGCAGTGTAAGGCTTTTTTCCTTTCATCTTCTGTCAACTTTCACTGTCTTCTCTCTTTGCCTCCTTACTTTCTTCTCACTTTGGAAGTACCTTCCCAGTCTACATGATGTTTCCCAGACAGACACCACATGGGCACTATATTCCCTGCACCTTCCTGGCCCTAGCACAAGCAAGTGGCACATAACTCCACGGGGCTTCTAAAATGCTACTTCCCATGCTCTGCAGCGTAGTCCTCTGCCTTCAACCTAATTT
This sequence comes from Pleurodeles waltl, assembly GCF_031143425.1. Taxonomy (NCBI): domain Eukaryota; kingdom Metazoa; phylum Chordata; class Amphibia; order Caudata; family Salamandridae; genus Pleurodeles; species Pleurodeles waltl. Next base: position 784,945,236 of record NC_090442.1, on the reverse strand, counting down.
ACAAGGTTGACTGAGGTCTTCATAGCTTAATTTGCAGACCTCCTGACCACCTCATCCATCCTGCATGCTCACATCATACTCCTCATTGACTTAAACCTGCAAGACAATTCAAGCATGAATAAAATCAAGAAACTCTCCCATCTTCCATATCTACACACTCAGAATGGAACAGCATGTCACAGAACACCAAATCCTCACCATATCTTCTCAACATCTTCAACCATCCAATGCAAACCTTCTATACAAATGGACCAACCACCTTGTCGTCCTAATTACCTTGCTGAGCAACCAGCTATCACACCATAGTGAACAGAGAAGAGTACAACAAATCTTTGCTACCTCAAAAACGTCTCCATTGACAACCTAAAGCGCAAACTCTTCTTTTACCCTGCCATCTTCATATCAGTTGTCAACACCATGCTAAATAACTTCAACATATTTCGGAAATACCATGTCAACATCCACAAAAACTAAAACACCCAAAGTGCAAGTGAATTTCTTCAGCACCTGGATACTCCAAAGAACTTGTAGACAACAAGCATTCTATCCACAAACAGGAAATAATAGAAGAAAAATAGAACCTCAGATGACTTCATGCTACTGGGTTGTATAGCCATTTTAGTGATGTTTATGGGCATGTTATTTTAGCACCTAGGCCTGCTGCTTGTGCCCTTTAGCCTAGTGACATTTTATTCTGCTTAATTGTATTATTTTAGAATTGGCCACATCTGTGGTTGTGTTTTATTTTCTTTCTCTAGTTGTCCTTTCGCCCAGGAAAGCATTACATTTCTTAGTATGGCATTCTTTTCACTTTGTGCTTTCCTGAAGGCTGCAGCAAGATACGATTGTTAGCACAAGTGGTACACTGCGTCTCTGACATTCACAGAAACATATGTATCTTCACCTAGGGACATTTTCCAAGAACACCATCTGTTTTATTATAAAAAACACTTCCCTGTCCCATGCAAGTTAGAAGGAGGTTCCAGCCAGATGATCACAACTGCATGCTGTCTGACTCGTTACAGCTGAGCCCACCGGTTCCCTGGCCTACATGGGGATGGTATCTACATAGATAACAGGCATCTTCACCACTGTCATATTCAGGTATGGGGGATGCCTTCCCAGGGGGGAATCCTGATGGGCGGATTAGGAGTTATCCTGCTGTGCTCTAACATTGATTAAGTAGGAATTGCATATATTGTGCATAAGTGACAGTATGGTGGGAATTTTCCTGTTTCACTTTCTTTGTCACCATTTTGCTTCTAGTGTGTTTCATTCTTCTAATTAAAGCATTTCATACCATCTTATTTAAGAAACAGCTGATTCAATAAATCTTATTGAACCATTTCCTGCCTCTTTTTGTCGTTGCATGTGTGAGACTAATGTAACTGAGAGAAAAGGATGAGATCTGATCCACCACGATTTCCCTAAGAAGTCATCATGACATCAGCCCTGTTGCCACAAATCATCCTGCTTTTGGGTGGAGATGAGGTGTTGCTAGCTGGCCGGAAACAGATTAGGCCGACAGTTGTAACATGTTGTGGAATTGGACTCAATTCCCCTCAACTCAGATGATGCTGCTGCCCTAATCCAGCAGCCTCATGAGTACAGACGGCTGCAGGATGTTGCTGTACAGGATCAAGAACGTGAGCTGCCAAAGATTATCACTGAGACCTACTCTAGTGTTGGTCGAGATAGTGTGGGAACAAGACCTATTAAACTACAATAACAGGGTAAATCTAATAAGGATTCTACCAAGCAAGCACCCAAGTTTATGCTGGGATAAACAAAAATAAACACCTAAAAAAGAAAGGGGAGAATTTCCGCATTTGGAGACCCATCAAAACAGCTATAATCTTAGAAATAGAGATAATATAAAAACACCTGATAGATATCAATACACTGATACATGCCAATCTCATTCCTCTAAGGACTCACTGGATAAATGCAGTGAGAGAGGTGGAGGGTCAGAACAGCGAACTAAGTATGTGAAACCGAGAAAGGAGTCACAGCACTCGCCAGAGGTTTCTGTTAAGAAAGAAGATAAACTTCCCCAACAAAAACTTCAATTCAAAAAGAAAAAAGTGGCTGCGATTTCTATACGAAATGCCACTCAGGATGAGAGCTTTACTGAAGAACAGGAAGTGGACACTGACCCTGCTAGACAGCATGACAGAGGTCACAATAGTTCACAGGAATTTTCAAGAGCATCTGGAAGTGAAAGCATCTAATGACTTTTTACAGGTCGAGACTGCGGACATGCATGTCTCCATACCTGATAGGGTATATAAACTAAAAATACATTTAGAGGGAGACAATGAGCACACAAAATATGCTATCTTTTGGGATCATGTAGTTACCATTTATATTATTTTATTGGCTGAAAAAGATTACCCACCAGAATTTTTTGGTAATCTCCAATATGGAGAAGAGGTAATTGAACCTTTTTTCTCGCCCCTTGTTCAAAGAGAGCTTAGGGAGGCTTGTGCTATTGATTGGGCATTTGCACAGGCACCCGCGTTATATCACAACCATGTAGGGTGGAATAAAGATTCTCTCAACCATATAATACCAATTGGATCTCAAATACAATCTCAACCCCAATATCCAATAACTCATGAAGCTGGAGCACTTATAAGGAGAATCCTCACACAGATAGAGTACCAGGGCATAATTGAACCTTGTGTCTCGCCAATAAACAACTAGTTGTTTACCTAGCTAAACAGGACCATTCATATAGAATAGTGTTAGACTACAGACATTTAAATAGTCACACACTTAAATTTGCCATTCAAAATGCACACATTACAGCACTTATTAACAATATAGTACACAAAAAGTACAAAACAACCTTGGATATTTCCAACAGCTTTTTCTGCCAAAATATACTGCCTGAAAGTAGGGATTTAACACGTTTTAGCCCTTTAGGCTCACAGAAAAAAATTGCAGACTCCCACAAGGGTATATAAACAGTCGAGGATTGTCTTGAGCTTGCGTTACTTCAAATATACATGACATCAACCCTGAGGCATTGTACTATGTAGATGACATCTACCTTACGGACTATGATCCTGTTCAACATGTAAGACGGGTGAGCTGCATTGTTGTGGGTTTTGCTGAATTAGGCTACAAATTTAATTTAAAAAAATCAAGAATAGCCTTCCTTAGTGTCTCATTTTTAGGATACAAACTATCAGCTGAAGGCAAGAGCCTGGCACCCCAACTTGTAGAAAAATGCACACAACTGCAACCATCAGACACCATCAAAAATCTTCAGTCATGTTTGTGCTTTTAAAACCTTAGCAGAACTTACATTCCAGATAATGCACAATGCATTAAACCATTATATGACTTAATATGTTGTGACTTTTCAGGTAAATATTGGACAGTCGAACACACACACACATTCTCAGAGCATTGCAAAAAGACATGCTTGCAACTAAATACTTACACACGAGACAACAAAACACATTTGGTCATCAGAGTAATTGCTGGTGCCATTCGTTTCACCTACGTAACGTTCCATGAGGGTGATCCTGCTCCTATTGCATACAAATCACATTTGTATTCCACAGTTAAACAACGCTTTGCCCCCACAGAAAAAATTCTGATTGCTGTTGAAGTGGCTGTCATTAAATAGAGACCTCTGGCCCAGAGGAAACACATCATTGTCATATCTCCAAACCCAGCCCTTGAGGCTGTCACTAAAGCCAGTGTTCCCAATGCTAAGGCACTATATCCACGTTGGGTTCAATAGACAATGTCTCTGATGGCCGCTAATGTTAAATATGCTTTTGACCCAAAATTACAAACTCAAGAATTTCTACAATATGAACTTGAATAACCAGTTCCAGCAAACTTGTTGCCTATTGAACAATATCGAACAATTATGTACACTGATGGCTCAGCCCAACCTGCAGTAGGCACTAAACATCAATACTCCGCCGCCTGTGCGGTTGTGAGTGTAGGAAAGTACCATCTTGCCTGGCATGTTATCCCCATATTTCACTGTATATATGTTGTTTTAGTTGTATGTGTCACTGGGACCCTGCCAGCCAGGGCCCCAGTGCTCATAAGTGTGCCCTGTATGTGTTCCCTGTGTGATGACTAACTGTCTCACTGAGGCTCTGCTAACCAGAACCTCAGTGGTTATGCTCTCTCTTTGCTTTCCAAGTTGTCACTAACAGGCTAGTGACCAATTTCTCCAATTCACATTGGCATACTGGAAAACCCTTATAATTCCCTAGTACATGGTACTGAGGTACCCAGGGTATTGGGGTTCCAGGAGATCCCTATGGGCTGCAGCATTTCTTTTGCCACCCATAGGGAGCTCTGACAATTCTTACACAGGCCTGCCACTGCAGCCTGAGTGAAATAACGTCCACGTTATTTCACAGCCATTTACCACTGCACTTAAGTAACTTATAAGTCACCTATATGTCTAACCTTTACCTGGTAAAGGTTGGGTGCTAAGTTACTTAGTGTGTGGGCACCCTGGCACTAGCCAAGGTGCCCCCACATCGTTCAGGGCAAATTCCCCGGACTTTGTGAGTGCGGGGACACCATTACACGCGTGCACTATACATAGGTCACTACCTATGTATAGCGTCACAATGGTAACTCCGAACATGGCCATGTAACATGTCTAAGATCATGGAATTGTCACCCCAATGCCATTCTGGCATTGGGGAGACAATTCCATGATCCCCCGAGTCTCTAGCACAGACCCAGGTACTGCCAAACTGCCTTGCCTGGGGTTTCACTGCAGCTGCTGCTGCTGCCAACCCCTCAGACAGGTTTCTGCCCTCCTGGGGTCCAGCCAGGCTTGGCCCAGGAAGGCAGAACAAAGGACTTCCTCAGAGAGAGGGTGTTACAACCTCTCCCTTTGGAAAAACGTTTCAGGGCTGGGGAGGAGTAGCCTCCCCCAGCCTCTGGAAATGCTTTGATGGGCACAGATGGTGCCCATCTCTGCATAAGCCAGTCTACACCGGTTCAGGGATCCCAAAGCCCTGCTCTGGCGCGAAACTGGACTAAGGAAAGGGGAGTGACCACTCCCCTGACCTGCACCTCCCCTGGGAGGTGCCCAGAGCTCCTCCAGTGTGCTCCAGACCTCTGCCATCTTGGAAACAGAGGTGCTGCTGGCACACTGGACTGCTCTGAGTGGCCAGGGCCAGCAGGTGACGTCAGAGACTCCTTCTGATAGGCTCTTACCTGTGTTGCTAGCCTATCCTCCTTCCTAAGTAGCCAAACCTCCTTTTCTGGCTATTTAGGGTCTCTGCTTTGGGGAATTCTTTAGATAACGAATGCAAGAGCTCATCAGAGTTCCTCTGCATCTCTCTCTTCACCTTCTGCCACGGAATCGACCGCTGATTGCTCAGGACTCCTGTAAAACCGCAACAAAGTAGCAAAGACGACTACTGAAAGTATCTAAGCACCTTTGATTTGACTGCAGGGTATTGGCAGATCAAGTTATCAGAGGATGCTAAAGCAAAACCTGCATTTTCGACTATTGGAGGGCACTACCAATTCACAGTAATGCCCTTTGGTTTGAAAAATGCACCTGCCACTTTTCAGAGGTTGGTGAATACGGTCCTGCAAGGGTTGCAGGCTTTTAGTGCAGCATATCTAGATGATATAGCTGTCTTTAGCTACACCTGGGATGATCACCTGGTCCACCTATGGAAAGTTTTGGAGGCCCTGCAAAAGGCAGGCCTCACTATCAAGGCTTCAAAGTGCCAGATAGGGCAGGAGAAAGTGGTTTATCTGGGACACCTTGTAGGTGGAGAACAGATTGCACCACTTCAGGGGAAAATCCAAACTATCATAGATTGGGTTCCCCCTACAACTCAGACCCAGGTGAGAGCCTTCTTAGGCCTCACTGGGTATTACAGGAGGTTCATAAAGAACTATGGCTCCATAGCAGCCCCTCTTAATTACCTCACTTCAAAGAAAATGCCTAAAAAGGTATTATGGACAGCTAGCTGTCAGAAAGCTTTTGAGGAGCTGAAACAGCCATGTGCTCTGCACCTGTCCTAAAAAGCTCCTGTTACTCCCAAAAATTCATTGTCCAAACTGATGCATCTGAATTAGGGGTAGGGGCAGTCTTATCACAACTTAATTCTGAGGGCCAGGATCAACCTGTTGCTTTTATCAGCAGGAGGTTGACCCCTAGAGAAAAGCGTTGGTCTGCCATAGAGAGGGAGGCCTTTGCTGTGGTCTGGGCACTGAAGAAGTTGAGGCCATACCTGTTTGGCACTCACTTCATTGTTCAGACAGACCACAAACCTCTACTTTGGCTAAAACAAATGAAAGGTGAAAACCCTAAATTGTTGAGGTGGTCCATATCTCTACAGGGAAAGGACTATACAGTGGAACATAGACCTGGGAGTACCCACTCCAATGCAGATGGACTCTCCAGATATTTCCACTTAGACAATGAAGACTCATCAGGTCATGGCTAGTCTTATTGTCCTTTGTTTGGGGGGGGGGGTTGTGTAGGAAAGTACCATCTTGCCTGGCATGTTACCCCCATATTTCACTGTATATATGTTGTTTTAGTTGTATGTGTCACTGGGACCCTGCCAGCCAGGGCCCCAGTGCTCATAAGTGTGCCCTGTATGTGTTCCCTGTGTGATGACTAACTGTCTCACTGAGGCTCTGCTAACCAGAACCTCAGTGGTTATGCTCTCTCTTTGCTTTCCAAATTGTCACTAACAGGCTAGTGACCAATTTCTCCAATTCACATTGGCATACTGGAACACCCTTATAATTCCCTAGTACATGGTACTGAGGTACCCAGGGTATTGGGGTTCCAGGAGATCCCTATGGGCTGCAGCATTTCTTTTCTTTTGCCACCCATAGGGAGCTCTGACAATTCTTACATAGGTCTGCCACTGCAGCCTGAGTGAAATAACGTCCACGTTATTTCACAGCCATTTACCACTGCACTTAAGTAACTTATAAGTCACCTATATGTCTAACCTTTACCTGGTAAAGGTTGGGTGCTACGTTACTTAGTGTGTGGGCACCCTGGCACTAGCCAAGGTGCCCCCACATCGTTCAGGGCAAATTCCCCGGACTTTGTGAGTGCGGGGACACCATTACACGCGTGCACTATACATAGGTCACTACCTATGTATAGCGTCACAATGGTAACTCCGAACATGGCCATGTAACATGTCTAAGATCATGGAATTGTCACCCCAATGCCATTCTGGCATTGGGGAGACAATTCCATGATCCCCCGAGTCTCTAGCACAGACCCAGGTACTGCCAAACTGCCTTGCCTGGGGTTTCAATGCAGCTGCTGCTGCCAACCCCTCAGACAGGTTTCTGCCCTCCTGGGGTCCAGCCAGGCTTGGCCCAGGAAGGCAGAACAAAGGACTTCCTCAGAGAGAGGGTGTTACACCCTCTCCCTTTGGAAAAAGGTGTCAGGGCTGGGGAGTTGTATCCTCCCCCAGCCTCTGGAAATGCTTTGATGGGCACAGATGGTGCCCATCTCTGCATAAGCCAGTCTACAACGGTTCAGGGATCCCCCAGCCCTGCTCTGGCGCGAAACTGGACAATGGAAAGGGGAGTGACCACTCCCCTGACCTGCACCTCCCCTGGGAGGTGCCCAGAGCTCCTCCAGTGTGCTCCAGACCTCTGCCATCTTGGAAACAGAGGTGCTGCTGGCACATTGGACTGCTCTGAGTGGCCAGGGCCAGCAGGTGACGTCAGAGACTCCTTCTGATAGGATCTTACCTGTGTTGCTAGCCTATCCTCCTTCCTAAGTAGCCAAACCTCCTTTTCTGGCTATTTAGAGTCTCTGCTTTGGGGAATTCTTTAGATAACGAATGCAAGAGCTCATCAGAGTTCCTCTGCATCTCTCTCCTCACCTTCTGCCACGGAATCGACCGCTGATTGCTCAGGACTCCTGCAAAACTGCAACAAAGTAGCAAAGAAGACTACTGCAACCTTGTAACGCTGATCCTTCCGCCTTCTCGACTGTTTTCCTGGTGGTGCATGCTCTGGGGGTAGTCTGCCTCCTCTCTGCACTAGAAGCTCCGAAGAAATCTCCTGTGGGTTGACGGAATCTTCCCCCTGCAACCGCAGGCAACAAAAGACTGCATCACCGGTCCTCTGGGTCCCCTCTCAGCACGACGAGCGTGGTCCCTGGAACTCAGCAACTCTGTCCAAGTGACTCCCACAGTCCAGTGACTCTTCAGTCCAAGTTTGGTGGAGGTAAGTCCTTGTCTTCCCATGCTAGACTGCATTACTGGGTATCGCGTGATTTGCAGCTGCTCTGGCTCCTGTGCACTCTTCCAGGATTTCCTTTGTGCACAGGCAAGCCTGGGTCCCCGACACTCTAACCTGCAGTGCACAACCTCCTGAGTTGTACTCCGGCGTCGTGGGATCTTCTTTTGTGACTTCGGGTGAGCTCCGGTTCACTCCTCTTCGTAGTGCCTGTTCCGGCACTTCTGCGGGTGCTGCCTGCTTCTGAGAGGGCTCCTTGTCTTGCTGGGCGCCCCCTCTGTCTCCTCACGCAATTGGCGACATCCTGGTCCCTCCTGGGCCACAGCAGCATCCAAAAACCCTAACCGCGACCCTTGCAGCTAGCAAGGCTTGTTTGCGGTCTTTCTGCGTGGGAACACCCCTGCAAGCTTCTTCACGACGTGGGACATCCATCCTCCAAAGGGGAAGTTCCTAGTCCTCTTCGTTCTTGCAGAATCCACAGCTTCTACCATCCGGTGGCAGCTTCTTTGCATCCACAGCTGGCATTTCCTGGGCATCTGCCCACTCCCGACTTGGTCGTGACTCTTGGACTTGGTCCCCTTGTTCCACAGGTACCCTCGTCTGGAAATCCATCGATGTTGCAATGCTGGTGTTGGTATTCATGACAGAATTCCCCTATCACAACTTCTGTGCTCTCTGGGGAACTTAGGTGCACTTTACACCTACTTTTCAGGGTCTTGGGGTGGGCTATTATTCTAACCCTCACTGTTTTCTTACAGTCCCAGCGACCCTCTACAAGCTCACATAGGTTTGGGGTCCATTCGTGGTTCGCATTCCACTTTTGGAGTATATGGTTTGTGTTGCCCCTATACCTATGTGCTCTCATTGCAATCTATTGTGACTGTACATTGCTTGCATTGCTTTCTATTGCTATTACTGCATAATTTTGGTATTGTGTACATATATATTGTGTATATTTGCTATCCTCATACTGAAGGTACTCACTGAGATACTTTTGGCATATTGTCATAAAAATAAAGTACCTTTATTTTTAGTATATCTGTGTATTGTGTTTTCTTATAATATTGTGCATATGACACCAGTGGTATAGTGGGAGCTTTGCATGTCTCCTAGTTCAGCCTAAGCTGCTCTGCTAAGCTACCCTTTTCTATCAGCCTAAGCTGCTAGACACCTCTTCTACACTAATAAGGGATACCTGGACCTGGTGCAGAGTGTAAGTACTCCTTGGTACTCACTACAAACCAGGCCAGCCTCCTACAGTGAGTGGCTACAAGAAGGATGGGGAATCCTATCCACAGCACACTTACATGCAGACATTAGGAGACTGCACTGCGCAACTAGCAGAGCTCAAGGCTCTGTTGATGGCACTGGAACACACAGAGCCGGGACAGTTAAAACTAATCATCTATGATTCATATTACTGTGTCCAGTCCTTCAATGAATACCTGCATTACTGGCACCAGAATGGGTTCAGAGATTCAAAAGGCAACATCCTCAAACACAAGCTACTCTGGGGGAAAGTAGCGGATCTGAAAGAAACGCTACCCAATGTCCATGTAGTTCATACATTGGGACATCAATCAGAATTTTTGCCATTACAACTAAGGACATGAGTAGAGGATCTAATAGGAACTCATCTCAATGTCTGTTTTCAATTACTACTGGGTCTGTGACCCGGAGGTGCCTGGTCCACTTAAAGCCCTGGGCTGCACACTCCTTAAAAGCATCCTACACACATGACTCAACATAGGCCTGAAGACTGCCACCCACTGGCTGTGCTTGCCAGCCTTCACTATCTTCAAAACCAGCTGCATCCTCGTCAAATCCATCACAACTGACTCCAGTGACTCTTAGCACACCTTCTGACAGGACACCATCAGACTGAAGATGAAGAAGTGCAAAAAAAAGAAAACACAAGGAAGCAGGAATTCTCCATTTATGCACCTAGGTCTAGAAAAAAAAACCTTCTAGCTATCAAAACTGCCTAAGCTTGCCCCAATTTAGGAAATAGCTGAAGACAGATGTCTATAAATAAACTACCTCATGGCAAATTAACAGTCCATACCTACTCACAGAAGCCAGCTTTAGTTCTAATCAAGGATTGTGAGTTGAGCCTTTGACCTTTTACAGCACTCTGTTGCCTTTTGGCTAGATTGGCACTAATAAAATGCTTCATAGATACCTAGACACATAATACATAGATACCATCTGGCTATAATATACTTTGTACAGTTGTAGTCTCTTGATGATATTCTGTATACAGTCAGTCTGTCCATTATATTCACAACACAGTTGCAATCTGCCTATGATAGTTCCATGCAAATTTACTGTCTGACCAGGATATTACATACACTGTCAACATCTTGCCACATTATTCATTAAAGCCTCTTTGACTAACATGATATTCTACGCACAATCCCAGTCTGGTCTTAAAATTCAATTTACTGTCAGTCTGTCCATAATATTCCCTGTAAGGTCTCAGTGTGGCCATGATATTCACATGCAGAGGTGCCATTCACCCATGAAATTCTGTACACAGTCAGTGTGTGTTTGTGATATTCTAGATACGCTCACAGTCTGCCTCTGATGCTGCATACAGTACACCAAATAAAGTATCAGTTTGACCATAATGTTCCTTATAGAGCCATAGTCTGCTAATGATGTGGCATATATAGTCAGCCTGCCCATGATATTCCAAACACAGCCACAGCCTGTCTGTAGTATTGGATCCACAGCCACATTCTGCTCATTACAATCCATATATAGTCACAGTCTTTCTACAATATTCCCATACTGAGTTGCCTGCTGGTCACGATATTGCGTACACAGCCACCATCTTGCCACAATATTAATTAAAGCCTCTTTGGTTGTCAGGATATTCTATGTACAGTCACAGCCTGCCCATGTCCTTCCACATACAGTCACCATATTTGCCATGGTTTACAAATCCTGGATTTATAGAGGTTGAGTGTGTCCATGATATTCCCAAACTGAGTTACCATCTATCTATGGTATTCCATACATAATCACAGTCCGCTCAAGATAGTTCCTATCGACTTGCAGTCTGTCTGTGATATTCACATACTGAGTTACCATCCAGTCATGATATTTTGTACAGTCGCTGTCTGCCCATGACATTCCATACAGAGTTGGTCTATCCATGATAATCCTTATATAGTCTGGCATTCCCTGTAAAGTCAGCCTATCCATGATATCCCTTACAAACGTACGTCTGCCCATGAAATTCCCATACACAGTAACCGTCTTGCCACAGTACTCCTTATAGCCCCATTCATTGCCTGTCCGCAACATTCTCCACACAGCCCCTTCTGCTCATGATCCTGAAAGGGGGCGTGGCACTGATGATGAATTGTGATGTGCAAAACTGACCACCCATTGGACACTTGCCAGTAGGCTTGTTAATAATTGGCAGGTTCGGGTATGAATGCAGCCTTCCCACCTCAAGCTCTCTTTCCTGACAGCTGGAAAAGGAGACTGGACAGACCCAAAGAAATAAGGCAGCCAGAAGGAGGCAGAGACCAAGGTGAGCACTGTTGGGAGACCCTTGCAGAGCTACTGGGCAGGACTGACTCCTCTGCAGTAGGAATCCAGTGCTTTAAATGGGCCGGTACTGTCCGGTACTGAGTACCGGCACTTTTTTATTTTGAGAGGGAGAGTACCGGAACATCTCAAGAAAAACGTAATACATTTAATTGGAGAGTACCTGCACTTCTCAGAAACAAGTAGGTACTCTGGCACAGAGTACCTGCACTTTAATTTTTCAATTTCAAGCACTGCTGACACCCCGACTGCGCATAGAATGTAGGGATTCATATCCTTCTTGAGAGTAATTTACTTACTTCGTATTTGGTACCGACTGGGAGATTACTCATCTCGTGCATTTTCAGGGCTTCAGGAATCGCTGACCCCGTCAGCGGATACGTGTTCCTGCTTGCGCACCAACTGTGAGAACCACGTGAACTTTAAGGCCTAGAAACATTATTAACCAGATGCAGTGTAAATCCCGAAGGGATCACTGTCCCTTGCAGAGTGAGGAGTGTGGACTGTACCATTCTCTGCCCACATGGTTTGTCCGTGCAGTGTAATGGCTGTGTGAGACTTCAGAGGGTGGCAGCAGTGGACATCATGCGTCCTTCTAAGGCTTTGTTCGACCTGGGCGTGTGCTTACAGTCCACGAACTGTGTCTGCAGAGGCTGCAGGGTAGCGGCAGTGGCCCTGTAAACTGTTAGCAGTCAGACATGGCTGTGAGATTACAGAATGCAGACAGTGGCTACGTAAGATTGCAGTGAGCAGAGTGGCAATGTCTGACTGCAGTAGGAGAGGTGGCTTTGAGGCTACATTGCTCAGGGGGCTGCCTGTATGAAGCAACAGTGGTCAGCAGTGGCTGTGTCACACAATACTACAGTATGAAGGACATCACCCTGAATCTGCAGTGGACAGCGGTTGCCTGTATAAAACAACAGTGGTTAGCACTGGCTAATTGACGGTGCAGTGGGGTGGATGGCGATGTAAGGATGCAGTGGGCTGCGGTGGCTGGCTGTAAGGAGCAGCAACAGGTGGATGTAGCTGATGAAGGGTACGATGGCAGTGATGTGACTAATGATGCTGTGCGTAGGGTGATGTAAGTAGCAGCAGCGATGGCAGTGTACGCCTGCACTGGGATGACACTGAGTGTGCAAGGATGAGGTGGGCCGGGGTGGCTGTTTGATAGCCACCAATGTGTAATGATGCAGTGGGAATAACAGTACCTTGTAAGACTTCCTTGGACAGTTGTCGACTATTAAAGCTGTTGCTGTCAGTTGTGTGTGTGTGCAGTGTAAAGCTTGCCCCTTCCTTCTTGTTTTACTTTTCACTGTCTTCTCTTTCTCCCTCCTTTCTTCTCGCTTCGCAAGTACCCTCTCTTTCCTTCCTGTATGTTACCCTCTAATTAGATGCATTCCCCACTCCTGACCCTTTCTCCTCCCTTCTGCCTCTCCTTTATGTCCCCCTCTCCCTTTACGTCTACCCCTACTCGCTGTCCCCCCTTCTGCAGCTCCACGTATTCTCTTTATCCATACGCGTCCTCTGATCTCACTCTCGATCAAATCCATTTCAGATGAAGCTCGTGCTGTGGGGGTGGCTGGCAGTCCTGCTCTTGGAAGGCACAAAGGCTCTCCACCTTCCAGAGCACCATGAATCAACAGGTAAGTCAGGTCATTCTGGGTTATCTCCTGCGGCGTAGCTTGGTCTGTAAGACTGAGGGTGGGGGGCGAGGGTGGGGGAGGGGGTGTGTGAGGTTCATGTTTTCTAACATATACGACAAGCAGGGCACCTGAGAGGGGCTAAAGGGGTATTAAAAAAGGAGATGAATGTGGATTGACAGGGGTAGTAAATGAGAGAAAACACAAACGTTTGTAACATAACATAACATAACATAACCATGAAGACTTTCAAAGCAGAGAGGGAAAGAGTGTGTGTGTTTTTGTCTGTATTTATGGAAAACATACCTGGTGAATTCCGACAGACACTTCACCATACCCGACTGAAAGCACCGGTGGCCAACTATTTACCAGAAAATACATTTCTTAAGGGGGTGTAACACCCCAAACACCCCTCCTGAAGCTACGCCCCTGCTTATCTCCATACACAATATGTTATCAGGAGTCCTTGAGAGTTCATGTATGTGCAGAAGTAGTATGTGTGACATGTAATTCAAAGTTCACGACTCTCAGCTCCATCAATAGTTCGAAGGTCCAGGTTTAAATCTCAAATAGTAGGCTTTAGGGGTTTAAACAGGCGCATTAATGCCTTGGAATACACACTCACCTTTGATCAGCTCTAGTGGTCCTCAATGTTTTTAATAGATTTTTGCATCAGTGGGTCATCTTTTGCTTGGTAAAACATTACAAGTTGGTCCTAAGCCTCACATTTCACTCTTCTGTGGGCCCCTGGACCTTGATCTCTGTGTCTGGTGGTGACAGATGATGAGGGCAGGGCCCCAGCACAGAATGAAGAGGGGAGCTATGGAATGGAGATGTTGGGCATGTTAAATGTAGCGGTGTTCATTGCTAGAGACACTGGGCCACGTGCATTCCCTTCTCAGATTGCGCTTGCTGCCTTCTAGAGTGGAGAGTTCCTCGAGCGCGCTCTCTGACCGGAGGGAGGGGTGAGTGTTAGTGTCAAGATCCACATAGATTGCTGTCAAAGTGTATAAAAATGCTGGTGCTCTTTAAGATTGCAGCACAACGGGTTTGTGATATCAAATGTTAAAACCAATGTCGACGTAATCTTGAATTCAGTGTCCTCCAGGTACCCCTATCATTCTTAGCACACACCTCTGTTCATTGTATTACCTGTATGCAAGCCCTGTTCCTCAGAAGTAGCTTGCAAGTTGCAGCTTGTTACGATGTGGGCTGACAAACTGAAAAATACAGTTTTTTAGAAGTATGGCCATATTTACTAAATATTAAAGTTTACTCTACATGGACCCCTGTGTTGCAGCCCTCCAAGAGAACATGCCTGTGATGCAATTAACTTTTACAGTTTGACAGCCTAGATAAACCCTGACCTCTGCCTCTTATTCTGCCTCCTATTCAGCATAATTTTCACCAGCTCACCTTGACCCAGTATCTTAAACAGGGATACCGACTGCCCAGCAGAATTACACCTAAAAGATGTAATCAAGAAGTAATCAGTATACTGAGGTGATCGATAAGAACTCCAAAATATGACTGTCCTGTAGGTGGATGTAAAATGGCAGTCATCATTTCTGTATACAATGACTTCGGGTTAATTCCTGTACACGTGCCATCTTCTTGCACTCGTTATAGATTCCTCTAAGAATATCGTGAAATAGGGAGGATTGGGTTTGAAAAGTATTGCGTCAGGTGAAAGGAGAACATGACAGGAGCAGTTAAGAAAGTGCCGATGCTGCTTTTAAGCACAAGTGTTGTTGGCCGTCTTCCTCCACTTTTCCCCGCCACACACGTCAGATATAGGTGCCACGAGAAGTGCAGTACTGTGAAAAACATGCCCTTTGTTTCAGTACAGCCACAGACCACGTGGTGGCGTCTGAATGGTGAGTGCGTCACAGGACCGTGGCTGCACTCTCAAACAAACTAGATAAATATTTCTTATCTGACGAGAAACGTGGGAGTCCGTGAATTATCAGAGGCAGTAGATTCACGCTTTGCTGCGTGACGTCAGAGATAGGAAACCTGATTAGACGCAATCATCAGCGAAAGGTTAATTAAAGAAAGAACATTTCAGTGAGTAGAGGTCCTCAAATATTTATGTAATGGGATTTGAAGTTTAACGTGCCAAGGGGCTAGAAAATAAATGTTGTCACTAGGACTATAGCTGTGCAAGAAGGATGTTAAATGAAAGCACCTTCCACCACTTTCAGAGGTGCGCATTCTACCTTTGGCCTGCCCCCTGCCCATCTGGGTCTTCCTGGACTGCCCACGGGCGTAATAAAGCCCCCCGTAGCCGCCGCCGGGCGGGGGTTAGTGGGGAGACTGCAGGGGGCCCCCTAAGCACGGTACCCGTAAGAGCTCCTGAATAAGTCCTCAAGTTTCGTTACGGCACTGGGACTGCCCCCTAGTCTATCCAAGAACGTTTGCCAGATACGGGGGCCCACACAGGGAAACTGGTTCACTGCCTAATAACTCCAAAACACATCTCTCAACCTGGCTTAACTTGGTTTCTGTCCTTCGTGCCGCCTGTAGAGCGGCCCAGTGCACGCCTGAGTTACTGAAACATGCTTTAGCCAGGATCCTCCTCAGAATCCTCTGCGGTCTCGAATAAATACGTTTCTCATACGTTTAGCCAACATAAAACTGAAGCGTGTTTCCAAAATGTCGCACATGAAACACAGAATATCGTAGTGAGAAAAAAGTATTGATCGGTGTTTACCTTTTACCTTATGTGGTTGGAGGGTCTTCAGACTCCACCAAAAATTACACCACTATGCGCTGTCCAGCAACACGATGACCGTACCTCAGCGGTCATCATGCGCAACATGAAACACTCCCCACAGAGGTCACAAGGAAAAGCCAACGGATTTCCAACCAGCAGTAAGGTGAACCCATATGTTATGGTTCAATAGAAAGGAGTGCTGTTTAAAATAAGAGGTTGGGATATAATTGAGATTAGAGCCAGGGGTGTAGGAGACAATAAATTTCTGGGGGGGACAGGGACAGCCTTGGGGGACTTTCAATCAACCCTATATAAATCGCTCGTTGTTTACGAACTGCAGGCTCCGATAAATATACACAATTATATATATATATATATATATATATATATATATATATATATATATATATATATATATATATATATATATATATTGGAAGTGAAATAGGGAGAAAGGAAGGCATGTTTTCACAGTCTGAAAGTATCTTTTATTGTTATTTACATTCACAAAGTAATTAGCTCAAATGTGAAAATAATATGTTGATTAACCTTGCATCTTCATGCACCAAGCAAATAAAGGTAGGAGGGTAAAAAGGAAGAACATACTCTTTGCGCCCCACACCCATCATGCCCTTCGCCTCATGCCAATTGGAACCGCACTGGAGAGATCAAAAGCGATTACTTACAACAGTTGTAAACTGTGCTCGGAAACCATAGTTCTAATAACACTTCTGCTCCTTTGTGTGATCTTGGGAAGCTCAGCTCCACATCATTCATAACTAGGAGCATTTCAACTGAAGAAGCTCTTGGAGTTACAGGCTATATAAACATGGATTCTCTAATCTCTGTATAAACTACAGTCACTAATTTCTTTAGAAACAGCTGTTTGTGATGCACCAAGTCACTGCGTGTAAAGAAAAGACATTCACTGATTATAAAGAAAAGACATCAGAAAATGACTATGATAGGGTTATTACAGTCAAATTATGACATTACATTGTCTTCTGCCAGAGCTAGCAGCCAAGGTAAAAGGCAGATCAGGTCACAGAGCATAATTAATGCAGCTGTTTAAAGCAAAACAATTGAATGTTGCGTTTCTTTCTTCTGCTATACTTTAATAGCTTGGAATGACAGAAGCTATGCACTAGGGTTTTAAGTGGTTTGTGGGAAAGTTGGTGGTGTGACCATGTATTATATGGGGTAAAATACCCCCTGTGTACATAAGGATATTGCAAGTCACCTTAAAGTTCATACCTTATAAACAAGCATTGGCATAGCCAATAGATATCGCCTATGCAAGTTATATTGCCTTTGCCAATGTGTTTTAGCCATGCTGTACACTAGTGAGACTACTATTCAGCATGGCTGAAAGTTAACGGCATAAAGGAGAATGATGTGTCACCGACTGGTGTGGTGTAGCATCATGGAGTAAGGAGAGTGTCCTAGAATGGAGCAGTAAACTAACTTTAAAGGAACAGGGGTCCCTTGAATAAAATGCAACACCACTCCCATAAACAATGATATTAAAGTAGTATGCAAATTGAATGTTTTATGCATTTATTCAATCAAAATATAAAAGATCAAATGTAGTGGGAAAACATCAACAGGGAAAATCGAGAAAGACTGGTATTCGGGCATTACACAAGTTATCTGGATGACCCAATGTCACCAATTACAAGAAAAATGTAAAAAGTAACCTATATAGTACAGTGGTTTGGAGGAGGCTGGCCTGGTTTGTAGTGGGTACCTATGGTACTTACACCTTATACCATGTCCATTTATCCCTTATTAGTGACATGTAGGCAGTGTCTAGACGCCAGGCTCTCTAGGGGTAGCTATAGCCAAGGTTTATCTAGGAGACATGCAAAGCTCATGCAATACCACTGTAGTCACACAGTACTCACACACATGAAAGAAAATACTAAGTGTTACAAAAATAAAGGTACTTTATTTTAGTGACACAAATGCCAAAAATACCATAGAGACTATACTCCCTTAGAAGGTAAGTAATACACCAATTATATACACTAGTATGCAGCAATAGCAATAAAAACTGTTAGAAAACAGTGAAAATCACAATGGTTAGAAATGGGCCTAGGGGAAACACAAACCATATACTAAGAAAGTGGAATGCGAATGTCGGTTTCCCACCTAGGCAAGTGTGGTGTGTACAGGGGCGCTGGGAGTATTAGAAAACACCAAAGGTAAGTAATAGAACCCACCTCAGAGCCCAGGAAAGCAGAAGTAAATCACAGTAATTTTCCTAGAACACACAAGAACACGAGAAAGAAGATACTGCAAGAACCAGAAGATACTTCAAGACACAAAGGGTGGATTCCTGGACCTAAAGACCTGTGGAAGAATGGGACTAAGTCCAAGAAGCACAGAAGAGTCCAGGGAGGACAGGAGCCCCTGCTAACCTGAATCAAGGTGCAAAATAAGAACCACTGGTGAAGAACAGCAGTCAGTACTGCACTCAAGAAGATGGATGCGGGTTCGTGGTTGGTGCAGATGATATCCCACACCGGATAGATGATTGCAGTCTGGTTTACATCGCTGGATTCCACCAACAAGCCTTGGCACAGGCATAGCTCATGGTTAGATGAAAATGGCCACCCAGGAGGAGGAGTCAGAGGGGGCTCTCAGCAACTCAGAGAGCCCACGGAATACCAGGCAGCGCACATAGGAGTCCCCAGCATGGGGACAAAGGAGTTGCAAAAGGAGGCCCACGCAGCACAAAAACAAAGGATCCCACGCCGCCAGAGAACCACTCAGGAAGCGGTGCATCTCAGGAAGGAGTGCTGGGGGCCGAAGCTACATGGTACACAAAGAATTTCATAGAAGGATGCCAACAAGCCTTGGCAACTGAAAAACACGTGGTGCACAGGAGTACTGTCTTGCGTGGGAAGGCAAGCTCTTACCTCCACCAAAGTTGGACAGTAGGACGTCAGGACCATCAGGACCACTTCAGTCCACCACCCGTGATGCAGGATCCATGCAACTCGTCAGGAGAGGGGACCCATGCAGATGGTCATCGTTGCAGAGAGGTGCCTGCTGAAGCAGGGGAGGACTCCTTCACTCCAAGGGAGATTCGTTCATTCTTTTGGTGCAGACTGAAGACAGGCTGTCCTCTGAGGATGCACAACCGGGAAACAGTTGCATTTGCTGGCAAGAGCTGGAGATACAATGTTGCAGAAGTCGTCTTTGCTTAGTTGTTGCAGTTTGTGGAGTTCCTGGAGGGTCCAGATGCAGTTTCTTAGGTGAGAAAGTGAAGTAAAGGATGCAGAGTCTTGCAATCTGAATCTGAAGAACCTCTCAAAGGAGAGACCCTAAATAGCCCTGAAAGGGGGATTGGTCAGCTAAACAGGTAAGCACCTATCAGGGGACGGCTCTGACACCACCTGCTGGCACTGGCCACTCAGATGCTCCCAGAGTTTGCTGCCAACTTGGAATCCAAGATGGCAAAACCCAGGGACCCTCTGGAGGAGCTCTGAACAGCACACCTGGGGTGGTGGTCCAGTTTCGTGCCAGAGCAGGGACTGGGGGTACCTGAACCGGTGTAGACTGGATTATGTAAGGAGGACACCAAATGTGCCCTTCAAAGCATTTCCAGTTGCCTGGGGAAGGAAGCTACCCCTTCCAAACCTATTTCCAAAGGGAGAGGGTGTAACACTCCTCTATCAAGGGAAATCCTTTATTCTGTCTTCCTGGGCTTGAGCTTCTCAACCAACAGGAGGGCAGAAACCTGTCTGAGAGGTGGCAGCAGCTGGGGCTGCCTGGAAAACCTCAGAAGGCTGGAATGGCAATACTGGGGGTCCTCTAAGGAGCCCCCAGAGTGCATGGAATCATACAACCAATGCTTGCAAAAGCCTTGGGGTATGATTCCAACATGTTTGATACCAAACATACCTATGTTCGGAGTTACCATTATGTAGCTGGGAATAGGTAGTGACCTATTTCCAGTACACGTGTAAAATGGCATCCCCACACTCCTGAAGTCTGGGAAAATGGTCCTGGAGGTCGTGGGGGCACCTCTGCTAGTGCAGGGGTGCCCTCACACACAGGTACTCTGCACCCTGCCCTCAGGGCTGGAGGGCCTGCTATAGGGGTGACTTATAAGTGACCTGGTGCGGTGTAACTGGCAGTGAAAGGGTGCATGCACCTTTTCACGCAGGCTGCAATGGCAGTTCTGTAGAAGCCATTGCATGGGCTCCCTATGGGTGGCAAAAAAAATGCTTCAGCCCCTAGGGATCTCCTGGAACCCCAATGCCCTGCGTACCTAAGTACCATATACTAGGTACTTATAAGGGGGCACCAGTATGCCAATCTTGTGTGAAATACTGGGTTACCAGTATGCAACAACCATAATTTAAGGGAGAGAGCATAACTACTGGGGTCCTGATTAGCAGGATCCCAGTAGACACACTCAAACACACTGGCAAACAGGCCAAATGTGGGGTAACCAAGTTAGAAAGAGGCTACTTTCCTACAAGGTTAGCATCCACAATAGTGATTTACACGCTGTTATACACCCACTTTTACATGAATGACTCAAATAGTGAATCAAGAAGTCATTAGCTCATAGTACCTATGCTTATGCCAACTTATGTACAATATCACAAATTCAAGTCAAGGTACTTTGGCCGACGATATTTCGATCCCCTAGACAGGTATCATGATCATCCTAAGCCTTCGTTAAGCTTGAGTTAAAAGGGTTACATAGTGCTTGTAACCAAAATGGCGAAGATAAATCTGACTCACGTCTCATATGAGTGACAAGGCAATCAATGGAGATCTGAATCTCTAATCAAGCGCCAATGCCATAAAGTAGTAGTAGAGTGGAGTATTGTCACAGTGTAATAGAGTGGAGTGGCAGAGTGTCGTATAGTGGAAAGGCATAAATAAGAGTGAACTGGAGTAGAGTGAAGTAAAGTAACATGAACTAGCATAGAGAAAGTGGGGTAGAGTGTTGTTGAGCATAGTACATTGTTGAATAGTGGAGTGGCATAGAGGGCTGTGCAGTGGCGTTGAATAGAGTATCGTAGATTGAAGTGGCATAGAGTGGTGTGGAGTGGCATATAGTGGAGTAAAGTGGAATGGAGTGGCGTACAGGGAGTTGTGTAGGGAGTTACAGAGTGGAGAAAGTGTTAGAGTTTAATGGAATAGTGTGTCAGAGTCTAGTATCATGGAGTGTAATGTCAGAGTGAAGTGTCATAGAGTGGAGTTGGGTGGTCTAGAGTGAAAAGGCATAGAGTACAGTGGTGCAAAGTAGATTGGCGTAGAGTGTGGTGGTATAGAGTGCGTTGGTTTTGAGTAAAGTGGTGTAGAGTGCATTGACGAAGACAGCACTGGTTTAGCGTATAGTGCAGTAGCGTAGAGTGGTGAAGAGTAGAGGGGAGCAGAGTGGAGTGGCACTGCATAGATTGCAGTTGTTCAGAGTGCTGTGTCATAGAGTAATGCGGTGCATGGTAGAGTGGAGTGGTGCAAGGTAGAGTAGACTGGTGTAGAGTGCAATGGTGGGATGCAGTGATTCAGAGTAGAGTGGCATAGTGTAGTGGCATATAGTACATTTGTGTAGAGTGCAGTAGAGTGGCATATAGTTGAGCGGTGCAGAGTAGAGTGCCGTGGTGCAGAGTAGAGAGGAGTATAGTTCAGTGGCAGAGTGCAGTGTTGCAGAGTAGAGTGTCATAAAGGGCAGTGGTGTAGAGTACAGTGTCATAGAATGCATTGGTGTAGAGTAGAGTGGCATAGAATGCATTGGTGTAGAGTGCAGTGATGTAGAGTGATGCAGAGTAGAGAAGAGTGGCTTAGAGTACAGTGGTGCAGAGTAGAATAGAGTTGCATAGAGTGCCGTGGCATAGAATAGATTGCTGCAGAGTACGGTATAGTGGTGAAGAGTAGATTGTTGCAGAGTGGAGCATAGTGATGTAGAGTGCAGTAGCATAGAGCGGTGCAGAGCAGATTGGAGTGGCGCAGGGTACATTGGAGTGGTGCAGGGTAGATTAGACTGGCATAGCATAGAGTGGAGTTGCGTAGATTGCAGTCGCATAGAGGAGATGATTTCAAAGTAGAGTGAAGGGCCTACAGTGGAGTGGTGTAGAGTAGATTAGAGTGCAGTTGTGCAGAAAAGAGTGCAGTGGGACAGAGTACAGTGGCATTGAATGCAGTGGTGCAGAGTAGAGTGGCATGGAGTTCAGTGGCAGAGTGCAATGTTGCAGATTAGAGGGTCGCAGAGTACAGTGGTGTATTGTAGAGTGGCATAGAGTGCAGTCGCCTAGAGTGCTGTGGTGCAGAGTACAGTGGCATTGAAAGCAGTGGAATAGAGTGCTGCGGTGCAGAGTAGATTGGCATAGAGTGCAGTGGCATAGAGTGCATTGGATTTGAGTAAAGTGGTGAAGAGTGTAGGGGTGTATTGTGCAATGGTTAGAGTAGAATAGCATAGATTGCAGTGGCGTAGTGTAGAGTGGTGTAGAGTAGAGTGGTACAGCATAGATTGCAGTGGCGTAGAGTAGCACAGAGTGGAGAAAAGTGGTGTAGGGTGCAGTGGCATAGGGTAGATTGTTTCAGAGTACAGTGAAGAAAAGATAGAGAAAAGATAATATACTTCAATATGCTGAAGTATGTAACGATAACAACATAAATAATAACGCTAGACATAACGGCCCAAAATGAAATATGGCTTCTCCCTGTTAGCCACTCTATAATCAAGCCCTTCATTACCTAGATAACAAAACATTCAACATAAATGTTAGAAAAATATACCCTTCTAATAGCTAAATTGTTGTGTGAAAAGGTAAAATCTGGGTCCAATCTCGACTTCACTGTTTCACCAACTGGTGTGATCCTAGGCAAATACAAACATTGTGTTTCACAGAGTCTCCTTTCTAGCCTGCAGGTGTCAGGCTGAGTGGGACACTGTTATCTCTTTAGATCTTGCTCAATGTCTTGCAGCTCCTCTTGAAGGCATCCTGCAGTGCTCCTCTTCAAGGCGGCAGGTGATGCAGACAGTAATCATCAAAAACTCTTTTCTCCTCCTCGTGCCCTTTGTTCTTATGAGCACCCTTAATGCCCACAGGTGTGAACAGGACAAACAAAAGAGCAGAGGGCGCAGGGGGCCTCCTGACTCACCTTCATTCTGTTACCATCAGATTGGAGGATGGTCGGTACAGGGCTGTTATAAGTAGCGCTTTTGTGCGCTAATGGCCCTCTGAATAATAGATGTGAGAGGGGAAATTATTGTGTCCCCTTGTCCCCCCCACCTTCGTCCCCCGTGTCCCCCACCCTCCAAAATCTGGGGGGGATACATCCCCCGCGTCCCCCACACTTCCTACGCCCATGATTAGAGCAACATGTCTTCTGTAACGTGGCACTGTGGCTGTGAAGTAGTGGGGGAGTTTATTTTCTTTCAGCCTTGTTGGTTCCACGTTCTTGTATGTTTTCTCTCTGGAGCTTGCCGTTCCCTCCCCGGGCAAGCAGGTCCCTCTCATTTTCATGAAGAGTGCAGTAGATGATGGAAGTAGATCGGCCTTTAGGGGTGAAGCTATTTGCTTCTGTTGTTTCCCTGTGTGTGTGTACCCAGCCAAAGGCACCCTTCTAAGCTGAGTTGAGTTGGCTTTGGAAGAAAGGGGGCTTGTAGTTGTGACTGTCGTCAGAGAGATTGAACACTGCACATCTGTGAAGGCTCACTTACAAAACGTGACTTACCTTCAATTCAAGAGGGTCGGTCTTCCATAAGACTAAATCCCGGTGACAAGATTCGACAGAGTTCGAGTAACGGGTCTAATAGAGAGCAAGCTCTGACCACAGACAGAGGGGAGGCCTGGCATGGCAGTGTGGCCTTTTGAAGGACCGGTTGAATGTCTGTGGGTGAGGACGGGTCTCTGTTGAGCAGTGCAGCATTTAAACAAATCCTGTCCGACTAGCACCTAAATAAAGTAACACACTATTCTGTACTCTGTGCTGCAGGTCACAGCTGGAGCACGTCCGCACCTCAGAGGTCACACTTATAATCTGTATGGCCACGGTAAACTGAGATAGCCTGTTTATTTGTATGTTATAGCAGACAACATGCAAACATAACAGAAAGTATTTTATTTCTATCATTGTAGCACTAACCAAGGTGTTAGGGCTGACTAAAAAAAAGCAACATTTGGCAACATGGAACTGCAATGTTCCACAGGGCTTTAAAAGTCCTACACTGTCTTGTAAGAGTCTGAACTCCAGAGCAGCTCTTGAGAAAAAAACACAGCTACCCCTTTTTATTGTATACCCGCAGCACAGGGCTTTTAGTTTAAAAAAATGATTCGCTGCTGCAAGGCTTTTATTATGTGCTAAGCAAATCAACATTCAAAACCTAAAATTCAGAATCCCCTGAAAGTTTGTGCGATTTGATTGAAACTGAATTTCCCAAACATTCGAGCCATTCTGATATGTACAAAAATACTCCACCCATGCCAACTTAGCATCGCTAGTGTGGAGTGGAAACATATCAATCACACCTACGTCTCTTGGGTCTTTCGGCTAAATATATGTTTTTCACGTATTCACCTTTTAGCTTGTATTGCAACCTACGTTGTCCCATATTGCTTTCGACATGAACTGTTGATTGGACGCAACGACAGAGGCTTGTGCCATTTTAATCACTCAAGTGACAGTCTATGTATGAGAAGGCTTCGCGTGGATGGGATGCCGAATCTTTCTGTTTAACCTGGCAGGCCCCAGTGGGGATACAGATATCTAGACTTCTTCATTCTCCGGTGTACACTTACCCAGGATGAATCATTAAGGAGAATAAACAAACAACCTGATGAGGAGACCCGCAGCACGCAGCACATCAGCACCAGAAAAGCCCTTACCAGCATCACCAGAAGCTAAATTGTATCAGTGCGTAGAGTCTGAGAAAACTATCAGCTGGAGGCTGGACCAGGATACACAGCCTATGATATACGTTCAGGGGAGAAACACTGGCATAGTGTGAGAAAAAGCTCATGCAGAGCTCATCCTTATGGACAGTTAAAAAAAATCCACATCACAGCTTATCTCTATGGGTATACCGAGTGAGAAAACCTTTGCTCTGAATTTGCATGCATAAGTACCTCAGACGTTCTGCGAGTGAGAAAGACCAGAGAGTTGGTTACTGGTGACAGCGGGGCACTACATCGGCAGCTCCTTTCAGAGTGGGACTGTCCACTGTGCTGTAGCTCCCAGAGGCGCCTAAGAGAGTCCAGGCTGGGCCACCCCCTTTGGCCCATAAGGTAACTGGCCTGGGTTATTAGCTAATATTGTCTGTGGGTAAAAGAATGAATGGGGCGGGCGCCCCTTGCGGAGATACAGTTCCCACCATAGACTCTTTTCTGGGTTTGGCAGCGCGGTCACCTCACAAGAAATTGTACTAATGGAAAGGAGAATTTAGTTTGGAGTGGCCAAAGGGGACATGGTTGTGCCAACCAACGGTGAAGCTCCTGTGGCTGACTCAGCTCCCACAGGGCTAATCCGCCAACAGGCTTGCTTTCGCCAATAATTGAGGGCGATGCTCACATGGACATATCTCCCCTTGTGGTACCTCCGGTTAAAAAAAAAAAGAGGGGGGTACATGAAAGCAGTCTCAGGTAGTAAGGAGGCAGATGTGAATCTGGATGTTGGTGACACTGCCCAAATTGGAATAGCCCTGGACACACTCTTCACAAAGTTTGAAAACTTGCTAAATAATTATTACCTCCGCTATTAGCTCATCTCTATGTGATTGAGGCAAACCTATCCTATCTCCCAAGACATAGTATTTGTGACGCGAGTGGGGGCTCCATTATTGAGAAATCATCTGTTTTGCCCCAGACGACCAACCGTAGTGAGAAGGAAATAAGTGGGGATATGCAGGAGTGAGGTGAAGTTTGCAGTTAAGTCAACAGAAGACGATAAATGGGCCCAGCCATGCTACTTCGATATTGCTGATTATTATTCCATCACTGTGTGGGAGCAGGGAGGCAGAACTTTGTGCATCAAATGCCAATATGTCCCCTAATAAGAGGGCTGGGCAACAGATTAAGGCTATGAGGTTGCAAATATTAAATTCCATAACGAAGCCCACAATACGGGGGGGGGTTGTTGCTCCACCATGTTACATCTCCCCCACGATTCGGCGCCACTAGTTGGGGTTTTAACAGGAGTACCCCAATTAAACTGGGTGCGATGGAATCTACGCTTAAATTTATGGGCAATGTTAAACACTGGTGCAGCAGCATTCTCGTGAATGGGCTCTCTCTGTCTCCCCACATAATCATGGCAAAAAGAGCTGGCTGGGTGGGGAGCAAAGGGTAAAGCATTGATGGGGACTGTGTGGTAGTCAATCTAAGGCACCCTAGACCACAAAAGACCTAATTCATGGCAGATTAACCACAAACAGATTGGCCTCAATGATTAGGGTTCTTCCGCAGCAATATTTTTTGTCCTCCTTTGTCCTGTCTCACATGAAAAAAGGAAGCCTACATTAAGGTTGCACTTGAGGGCAGGGGGTGTTGACCAGAGTAGGGAAATTACATTAGAGAACAGGTTTGAACCTCTATATGGGATGGACGATAGTGATTAATTCAGCTCTCCCCAAGCAAGTCCCTCTTACCCCAGCACGCAGAGGAGGCAAGGGTAAGTGTAAGCACTAGACTCAACCCCAGTAGGGACAGAAGCCCTTTTTGAAAGTTATATGTTGGAACATTGCGCGGTTGAGGGACAAAATAGATGATGCAAGGTGGCTTAATGCCCTAGTGGGGCACCATATTGTGGCCATGCAAGAAACGTGGGACACGGAAAATTCCTTTTATTTAGATAGATTCTCTTCTTCCTTCAAGGCAGTGTCACTTTCACGTTTGGGAAGGCGAGGGGTGGCTTACTTGCTCTAGTCTCACTTAAGATCCCACGTATCTCCTCCTTGGTGGACACAGGTTCTAAAACTTGTTGGCTGTTGCATTGGATTTAAAGGATACTTATTTTCTGCCGGTGGCAAACTTGTATAACTCATTTGTGAGGGGAGAACCAACAGAATAACTTTGCCTGCCTAAAGCGCCTTTTGGAAGGCTATGGGGAAAAACAGACCTCACCGTTTTATGTTTTAATTTTAGGCAACATTAACATCCATTTGTGCCAGCGTCGCTGTGTTTTGGATGATGGGTTTTCTGCTGCCAGTCCCTATAACACGCATTTTGAACACACAATGCGGGGAGACCTGCAGGAGGATACAATGGCGAGTGGTAATTTATATTGCATTGACCAGTTGGGGGAGGGGTAAGCCATTCCATCAATCACAGGCAGGGGCTATCACTCTACCATACACTTTATTATAGTATCGACCCCTCTGGCCCCCCAAGTTAAGTGCATAAGGACCAACTGAAATAACTTTAGCAATCACAATCCTTTAATTTTTGATCTGGCTTGGGGGCTAGATCCAGAAGTAAATCAAGGAATAGGTCCGTCAAACGCAGACATTATTCCTAAGGATCAGGCATGGGGAGTAAGTGGGGATAGGGTGATCACTGAAGTTTTCCTATAGAAACTTTAATTAGCGAACACATCTGATAATGCCATATATTTAGAGGAAGCCATGCAGGAGGACGAGGTCTTGACGGCCTTCAACAGGTTATGTGGCCAGATATCATCCAATCCCACAATCCAGCCAAGAAATGACAAAGAAGAGGGAAGGGGGGGGGGTAAGTGGTTCGATGGTAACTGCTCAAATGCGTATAGAAACCTGTTGGCTGCCCTGAAACAAACCCCAAAGGACGGAAACAGAATATCAGCATGCAGGAAAACATATAAGCAAGCCGTAGCACCACGTAAACAAGAAATTGAAGATCAAGTTTTGCATGAGTTACTGTGGCCCAGTGTCGTGATTAGACCTTTTTTTTTTTTTTTTTTTACAAGTACTGGGACCACCAGGTTGGATTGTAGCCCCAGATAGAATGGGTTTCACTTTTCCAGAAGACATACGGCAGGGTGAGAGTAGAGGAGTGCAATACTGTTTGGGAACCCGGTAAAGATTTTCTCCCCCGACTCTTAGTGAGGTATTGGAGGCCATTTTAACCATGTCAGGCGGAAAAACCCCGAGCCCGGATGAGGTCCCCGCCAATCTGTAAAAGACAGATCCTCAAACCTGGGCTAAAATTCTGGTGCGGTTCTTTAATTCCGCATGAAAAAGGGCTCTTACTTCCTCCTGGTCCAAATTGATTATCATACCTATATATAATAAGCATTTGCAATGCAACGGGTCTCGCATTTGCGAGAATTAGAGCTATTAACATTGTAAACTCCTAACCGCACGTTTCTTGCCACACAAATTAAAAAAGAAAAACGAAGTGCGATCACGCTATGTAAAATGCAGCGCGATCGTGCTGCGTGAAAAATAAAAGGATAAAGTAGTCCGGAAACCATGCTGAAAACATGGAGCCTCGTATGTTTTCAGTAGTTTACAGGTGCTGTGTAGGGGGCTAAACACAGGAAAAGGCATGACGTATGCATGCCTTTCACAAATGAAAGCAAGCGGATTTTAAAAGGCAAGCCCACGAACCAATGAAAGTGACTGCCGTGACATGGGCGTGGTTAGAAGCCCAAAGAGAGATTACTGCAGGGGACGGAGTGCTTTTGCGCTTGCCCCTAAAAAGGGGTAGAGGAGGCAGTAATTCCAACTTTTTGACTTCTGAGAACCCCCACTGAATCAGTACTGAAAGCCGGGGACCCTTGACAAGGCCTATAGCGCTACATAAACTAATAACTAAATGCAATATAAGTAAGGACCTGCTATAAGAACACCGCAAGTTTTAAAGCGTTAAATATGCCAGTAAGGGAATTTGATGCCGTATATTTTTCTTTCAGTGATAACAATTGTCATGATATGGCAGCGCCAAGGGATTTTCTTTCTTCCACCTTAAGTATAGGTAAAGAGCAAACACCCGGTCCTGAAGGAAATGTGCTATGTGCGAATCTCATCAAATATTAATGTTACATTTCTGTGTCACTTTCACCTGTGAAGCAGGGAATGAATGTTTTTGGGGGTTTTATGCAGTTCTACACATCGCCAACTAGGCCAGAGGGCATTGGAGCACTAGATTACGTTACACAAAGTTAGATTTTTATTTTACCACAAGTGATTTGCCCAGAATCACTTGATGTTGAGTCAATGCCGGGACATGAACCTAGTTCCCTAGTTCCATAATTGGAAGCTCTGGCCAAATGCCCTTCTTCACAGTGCTTCTACATAGGTGTAAAGTATGCTTCCAAAGCCCATTGATGTCTTAACAATACTATCTGTGAAGTGCATGATAAAGTTTTGCATGGGTTGGTAATAACCTCTGGAGTCTTTATAGCAGATTTCTTTATTGAAGCATAACTTGAATAAGTAACAAAAGTGGCATTATGATGGGACATTGCAGTCTGACCACAATACAGACATGGACATTGCCTATGCTGGTGTCACGCATCTCTGATTATACTGAATTTAAAAGTCTGCTTTCTAGCACATAATTTTGTGTCGCTGTATTAAGTCCTTTCAATTCAAATCGCATAACCAGGTTGGAACAAGAGATTATTGATGAAATCCCTCTGGTTCCCCAAACTGTGCAGTCTATAATCGATTGTTTCCGTTTTTATTCATATCTCCTCCATGGTCCCATCTTTTGCGTCAGTAATCCAACCTGTTTTTTTCGGAATCTTTTCTGATATATTCAGTATATGTCAATGCGACGCTTAGCCAGCAGCAAAGTACATTCAGCTATTTATATCTGCATGGGCTATACAGATTGAATAGTTATACCCTGTTAAAAATGAGGTCTCTAGTTGGAAGTGGTTTGTACCCTGTCCAAGTAGGGACACTCAGTCTTGTCAAAGTAAGGGAGCCACACAGCTAAGATAACCCCGCGTCACCCCCTTGGTAGCTTGGTACGAGCAGCCAGGTTTATCTCAGAATATATGTGTAAAGTATTTGTACACACACACACACACTCACACTAACACTGTGAAAACACCACTAAAATACTCCACGCCAGTTAAGAAAAAGAGCCAATATTTATCTGAGTAAAAACAAGACTAAAACAACAACAATCCAACATACACAAGTCAAGATACAATTTTGTCAGTCTTTGTAGTACACAAGACCCTGCCTTTCCTGCTCTGGGGTCATACACACTTCAGGGGGTTGGAGACTGCTTTGTGTGAGGCCAGGCATAGCCCTATTCAGGTGCACGTGTCAGCTCTTCCCACTTCTCTACCTGAGGAAGACAAAGCAGGAAATGCAAGACACCCCTCAGCTCCCTTTGTGTGACTGTCTAGAGTGAATTCACAAGCAGCCCAACTTTCATCCTGACCCAGACGTGTATTCACAGACAGGCAGAGGCACAGAATGGTTAGGCAAGAAATGCCCTCTTTCTGAAAGTGGCATTTTCAAACTTACAATTGAAAAACCAACCTCACCAAAATATGTATTGTTAAATTGTGAGTTCAAAGACCCCAAACTCCACTTCTCTTTCTGCTCCCTATGGGAAATTACACTTTAAAGATATTTCAAGGCAATCCCAATGTTAACCGCTGGGCCTTGCAATAGTGAAAACCTAAATTAGAAGTATTTGACTATCAGGACATGTAAAGCATACCAGTACATGTCCTACCTTTTAAATACACTGCATCCTGCCTATCTGTCTGCCTTGGGCCTACATTAGGGTGACTTATATGTAGTAAAAGGGAAGGTTTGGGCCTGGCAAGTGGGTGCACTTGATAGGTTGAAATGGCAGTTTAGAACTGCACACACAGACACTGCAGTGGTGGTTCTGAGAGATGTTCAGCGGGCTACTGATGTGGGTGGCAAAATCAGTGCTGCAGGCCCACTTGTAGCATTTGATTTACAGTCCCTCGGCACACTTGGTGCACTATACTATAGACCTGCTGGTAAATCAAATATGCCAATCATGGAAAAACCAATCACCAATACAATTTAGACAGAGAGCACTTGCACTCTAGCTCTGGTCAGCAGTGGTAAAGTGCCCAGAGTCCTAAAGCCAGCAGAAACAAAAGTCAGCACAGGATCACAAACAGGAGATCAGAAGCAGAAAGACAGGGGAACCACTCCAAGAGCTGACAGGTCTAAAATGCCCTTACATTAATAATGTCTCAAGAGGCTCACTGTTTCAGTGGAGAAGTGCCTTCCTGCCGGCCCAGTTCTTGATGTTCCAGATCTCTTTTTACCTTCAAAACAACAAGCAAGATAGCTCTTCTGCTTGCAGGCAATGCTGCGCCAAATGTGTAGAGGGGACATGGGCATCAAAATGCACTGGGGCTGTGCCCAAACACAAGGCAATACAAGCTCTGCTGTGCGAGTGCAACGGAGGCACATAATGAAATAAGGCTGATCATCCTTCAGTTTGCACATAAGGGTGATTGGCCTGATTTTATTTTAGTCCCTCCGCTCCCTGCGCCGTCAATCACAGCTCTTGTATTTTGTGGTGCCTCATGGGCGTTGCCTGTGAAAGAAGGTGTTTGAGACCTGCGGACACCCTGGGAATGTGTCACGGACCCCTGGAGTTCCGGGGACCACAGGTTGGGAACCGCTGATGTAGAGTATGATCTAATGGCTTTCTCACATAGTCTCCACTCCAACCTCTCGGCCTCAATAAGGTATAATGAGGATGACAGTCTCTCTGCTTCTCTGGCAGTCCAAAGAGGAGTCAGACAGGGGTATATTCTTGCTCTTCTGTTATTCACCCTTTATGTAAACCAACTGGATGCATCACTCACTGGCGTCTGTAAGGATATACCCAGGGCAGGACAAAAACGAATCCCGCACTATTGTATGCAGACGACGCGTCCTGATTGCAAGGACTGCAGCGGGTCTTCAACGCTTATTGGACGCCTTTATTGGTTTTATGGACTCACTGGACCGTTCAACAATTTTTCAAAATCGCATACAACGATGATGATTGGTCAAAAGAAGATAGCAAGGAATACATTCTTTGGTAATGGGATTGAACTGACTAGAGTTGCTACCTTCCCTTATTTGGGCATCCTTTTTGATGACTGGGGGTCTTGGATCCCTCAAAAGACCATGAAAAAGAACATCTTATTAAGAGTTGTGGCCACAACAATTGACTTTGCTAAGAGACTAAGAGCCAAGGTGATGCAGGGCCTGGTTAAGGTTACCAAGGAAAATGTATTCCCATGGCAAGCTACGGGTGTGATGTGTAGGGTTATATGGACACCAGGGTTCTCCAAATGATAGAAAACAAGTTTTTGAGAAGCCTCCTGTCAGAACCTAAAGGTACCCCATCCTTTGTGGTACACGAAGAATTGGGTAGAGGGTACCTTTCAGACCTCATTGCTTTGGCCCCTGTAATGTGATGGCTTAGGATGTGGGTTAATCCTGCTCTTGCACTTGACCAGTTAGTGATGTATGATTGTAGGTCACTTGAGGGAGCGCTCCTGGCTCAGCTATATTAAAAACATGATGGAGAAAGTTATCCAGCTAGAGTTATTTGATAACCTTGAGGAAAAGGGATTTGCCTGAGATAGAGAGTCTATTTCTTTCATTCATGGTGGTGGAAAAAGATGGGAGGGAACCTATTAAACCTTCAGTGAGGTTGTATATCCTGCTGACCAGTAGTTGAGCCTTACTTGGTGACAGTTAATAATCCCAGTCCTCGTTTTTTACTGACAAGGTTTAGGCTCAGTTTAATATATTGGCTTTTAGCAGTCCCAGAAGGCTTTCATAAGATCGAGGCATTGAACCCCTGTCCATGTGATAACTTCTCACTGCAAGACACCATGCATTTTTTTGTGATTTTATCAGTCATTGAGGCAGCGCTTTATCGTCCCTCTCTTGAAAGAAAAGTGATTTCTGCAAGCAAAATCAGTGTTATTATATTTGTAAACGTAGTTGTCTACCCTGGTCTGTTTTGGTGTTGCAAGCTTAGTGCCAGGAAAAAGTTATTGAGTCACTAAGGTCCTGCGTTTTTTCGGAGGAGGAGGCGGCGGTGATTTGGTTTAGGGGCAGGAGCCCCTTTAAATATCTGTTCGCGCTCCCGCACCTGCGGGACGCGCGTTTTCGGAGGAGGAGGCGGCGGTGATTTGGCTTAGGGGCAGGAGCCCCTTTAAACATCTGTTCGCGCTCCCGCACCCGCGAGACGCGCGTTTTCGGAGGAGGAGGCAGCGGAGGAGGCAGCGGAGGAGGCGGCGGTGATTTGGTTTAGGGGCAGGAGCCCCTTTAAATACCTGTTCGCGCTCCCGCATCCGCGGGACGCGCGTTTTCGGAGGAGGAGGCGGCGATGATTTGGCTTAGGGGCAGGAGCCCCTTTAAATATCTGTTCGCTCTCCCGCACCCGCGGGACGTGCGTTTTCGGAGGAGGAGGCGGTGGTGATTTGGCTTAGGGACGCGAAGCCCGGGCCAAGGGCGGGCCCGTCCTGTGCCCGTCAGCGCCTGACAGAGGCTGGGCTGGGCCACCCCCCTAACATCCTACCTTTGGAGGTGTGAGGACTTAGACTTGCAGCTGTGCTGGTCCCGTTGATAGGGGTCCCGTTGACTTGTTCAGGGTAAGGGCAGGAGCCTGGCCCCCCCTGCTCACTGGTTCTTGGTACTTGGGGCAGGCACAGTCCCTTCAAGACTCTATGCGCATCCGCTGTTGCGGGTCGCGCTCACAGAACCTTGTTGACTTTCGCGAGGCAGGAACCTGGCCCTCCTCGCTTATTGACTCCTGGTGTTTGGGGCAGGAACAGCCCCCTCAAGTCTGTTGCGGATCGCGCATAAGTTCGTCCTGTGCCCGTTCGCACCTCCTTTTCTTGCTTTTGGGGGTTCCTCTGTTTTCTTGCCGTCTGCAGTACGGGCTGTGGAGTGCACAAATTATCCCACGGTCTGGGGTTTCCCAGTAGTAGCTAGAGAGGCTTATTTGCATCCCTTCAGTTTGCAGGCAAGAAAGATGGGTCGACGGCGTGTGGGGGGGGTCGAAGAGAAGCTTGGAGCAAATAAAACCTTAGATGTTTTTTTACAAAAGGCCGTCGGGGCTCTAGAGAAAGAAATAGAGCTGGTGCAGCGCCGCTTAGCTGTTCCATCTTCTCCACCCATGATTGTAGCCCACGACGTCCCTCCCATACAGTCCACCTCGCATACAGGATCTCTACCTATATCGACCACCCTCTCTCTTTCCCCTGTATGCATCCTCCAGGAGTCTCAGGGTGAAACGCCACATGACCCTCTTCCATCTGCTCCCACGATCCCGCCGTCCAGGAGCTCTTCCAAGAGAGAGCCCACAATCACCATTGCTCCCAATCCCAAGGGCAAGAGGAAACGTAGGGAGCCTGTCATTATAAACAAACGTACCAGGACCTTGAGCCCCCTTCATCCGACCCAGCTCCCCAACAAGGTCATGGATCAATCCTGCCCGCTCCTCTCCACCGACCAACAGTCAAATGAGTCTCTTAGGGTTCTCATAAGAGAAGAGATCTCTAAGTTGCTTCTTCCAATTTCGACCCGCCTTCAAATAATAGAGGAGAAATTAGAAGCTTTTATCAAGTCTCAGAAGCCAGTCACTATAGATACTTTACCTCATTTATATCATTCTTACCCTACTCAGGAGCAGGTTAGTGTTAACAGATGACCTGCCTCAATAAGTAAGAGCCACTTGCCCTCTATAAATCAAGATACAAACAGTTCAGTTAGAGCTCCAAATACTCCGAGTATTTCTCCGCTGATGGCTCCAGTCCATCCTTTAGATAGGATACCCTTTCTGCCAAACTCAGTGCCTAGTGCTGGTACTTTAAATTCCACTTATGACCATGTTCCCTCTGGTTCTTTGCAGAGGAACCAGACCATCGGGCCAACTGGAATAAGAGCACTGCAACTTCCCCCGGGATCATGTCCATATGTTTTGGTTATTTCTAATGTGCATGTACTTAAAACCAAGTCCTTGGAATCTTTTACTGAGCTCAAAAATAAGGTTACCCATTGGCTGCATGCCAACGCGGGGTTCGCATTTTCTATGACATCCTCAATTTTGATGGTGAGAAGGGTTGGGTGGGTGGGTTCTCTGGAAAAGATCGGTACAGGGGATTGTATTGTCATCAATTTCAATTCCCCTGTTCTTGTACGGCAGCTTGTGTTAAATGCAGATAGACCATATCCTTCAGCAGGCACAGTCTCTCTATGTAGACTACAAGCGTTTTATCCACCCGCACGGCCATCCATGAACAGGCAACCCCTTTTGTTTCGTAAAGTTTCCTTTGACACTGAGATACGGTCTAGCCTTGACCTTGGCCCCAGATATCCATCACCGTCGCTCTCGGAGATAGATTGACTATGTGATGGTCCAGGGGGAGAGGACCCCAACATTCTTGTTTCCGAGCACACTAATCATATTGTCTTCGATGTGCCCACTTCAGCAATTTTATTCCCTCTGACGGACCCTGATAATCGGGGTCCTTTTGAAAAAATTCTCCATTCAGTTAATAAGAAGAAGGCTCCTTTTTCCACAACCATTTCCAGGGATTTAGGGCTCAACTGCTTAGATACCCCTCCTGATCTGAATTCATTGGGTTCACCACTTTGTGAAGTACACACCACACAGGAAAACACAGATATAGGTAACTATATGTCAGTGGGGAAAAATCTGACCCCCGGCTGTACTGCCCTTACTATGAAACACCACCCCAAGAAAGTTAGACACACCAAATTTAATGATCTTGCTAAAGTTCTTAGCTGGAATATAGCAGTTCTGGATAGCAAATTCCAAAATTCGGAATGGGGCCAATTTATTGACGAACATCTACTATGTCTATTCCAAGAAACCTGGTCGATGGGTCCCAAACACAGATTAGGCTTTAGAAGCTACTGGGTTCCAGCTCGAGGATCCCCCTCCGGGAGACCCTCGGGAGGGCTACTCATATGGTTAAGTAGTTCTCTTGGATGTAAAGCTGCTGCAAGAGACACGGGCTGCCCTGATTTACAGGCCCTATTGTTAACAATCTCCGAGGAGAGATCCTTACTAATAATCAACATATACAACAGGATTGAGGGCCGCCGTGCAGATTGCGATACTATATTCCTACTGGATAGCTTACTTAAAAATAATTTATCTAATTTTATTCTGATTGGAGGGGACTTCAATGTCACATTTGAGCCCAACCTTGGGGGATTCCACAGCTAGTTTCTAATAAAAGGCCGAGACTTAACAAAACAGCTCGTTTAGTTGCTGATATTACGTTAACATATGGCCTTCAAGCCTGCAATGGTCGCTCCTGCTCTGACATAAATCTGCATCCCACTTTCAAACGAGGAGGGTCTAGAAGCCAGATTGATTATATACTCCTCGATATTCGACTGTGGGGTCATATGGTTGATATGAGAGTACAAGAGCATGTAGAGAGTGACCACGACCCACTGATTCTGTCGACTAGAGGCCTATTCCCCTTACTTGAGATACCCCACTCAAAGGCTTATGCCCAACTGCTAGCTCTATCAAATAATAGACGCAATTTAAAATGGGAGTCTGTTATCACACCCCGAGCATGTTTTTTCAATATATAATCTGCTAGCAAATCAAATGGAGTGCATCCTCCATTATAAAGAAGACGACGAGGGTGATAGGCTTCTAGCAGCCCACAGCAAACTGTTTGATTCCCTAAAACATCTTTTTACAAAAGAATTCACTAGCAACTCTAAGAAAAAGTGTCGGGCACAGTGGTTTACGAATTCTTGTAGGGAAGCACAGCTCACTTTACTGAAAGCTCTTAAAATTGGCCAAGTTGAATCCATAAGAACAGCTAGAAAAGATTATAAGATCGAATGCACCAAGGCACGTAGAAGGTGGGAAGGGGCCAGATGGGCTGCTATTTTGGAATCTGCTAAATCAAAAGATACTTCCAGGTTTTGGAAATTAATAGCAGAAAACTGTGGAGACTCCGCCTCTGTACCTGGCACATCAATTCTTCCCACAGCCTGGGTTGAGCACTTTGGGCAATTATATGCAGGTCCATCTGAGGCTTTTTTCAGTCCCCTTGACGTTCCAACATTCCAAGATGTTACCCCGATCATATTCACCTTAGCTGAAACAAGTGCCGCTATAGATTCACTAAATTGGGGAAAGGCTCCAGGTCCTGACAACTTATACAAGACAAGACCTGACATATGGGCTCCTTATCTAAACCGAATCTGCAATGCAATCGCAGCAGGAGCCCCTATCCCTTACTCATGGAAAGGGGCTGAGATAGTTCCCATCTTTAAAAAAGATAGCCCCAATATTCCAGCAAACTATCGCCCATTCAGTGTCCTGGACAATTTTCCAAAAATTTACGCTAAACATCTTTTGTGCCACCTCGACGAATGGATCTTGGAATATAATGCCTTATCTGATCTTCAAGCAGGGTTTAGACCTGCTGTGAGTACCATTGATCAAGTCTTGAGATTCCTGGCAATTAAATGGAAGAATGTGGATTTGGGTGGGGGGGGAACCTGTATGTAGTCTTCATAGACCTGAGAGCTGCGTTTGATCTGATCCCCAGGAACATGCTATGGTCGACACTTTCTAATATGGGGGTCCCTCCAGGTCTTTTAAACCTCATTACCCGACTTCATGACAACACCTATGCTCTAATTAGATGTGGTAAGGAGGGTGAGTTGACAGATCCTGTGGCTATCAACAGAGGTGTCCGGCAGGGGTGTGTTCTGGCTCCTACTCTTTTTCTGCTTTATATTAACAATTGTATCCGTTATCTGGAGAATTGCACAAATGACTCGCCCAAATTGGCTGGGACAAAAATCCCCTGCTTATTGTACGCGGACGATACAATCCTGTTAGCTAAGTCACCCATGGGGATCCAAAGTTTGGTTAACCAATTTTGCGTTTTCTGTAAGGATTTTGGGCTTGATGTTAATGTTAAAAAGACGAAACTTCTGATATATAGCACTTCAAGAAAACGTCCACGTCCCAGAATTGAAATGAATTCAGTCCCGCTTAGAAAGTGGAAGAGTTTGACTATCTGGGAATTAGATTATCGACCACAGGAAAATGGGAGGCAGCCATTGATAAAGGGGCACTTATCTTAAGCCAAAGAGGTGGGGCCCTAGTACGTAGGTCTAGAAAGGCACCAAGTTCCCCTTTGATCACAATTGCCGAGATCTATAACGCCCAAATTCGTGCGGCGGCCCTGTATGGAGTGGAACTCTGGGGATTACACAGAAGATTGGATATTTTACAAACAAAAGAAAACAATTTCCTCAGACAGGTCTCTCGGTTAGGGGCAGGTACCCCAATGATTCCTCTCAGGCTCGACTTAGGTTTAAACAGCATCAAAACCATAGCAGCCCTGAGATCGCTTTCCTATTGGATCCGACTTTGGAAAACTGCCGAACTTGAACCTTACAGGGCGGCGGTGAGGGAACTTATAGCCACTCCCCAGGGCCCAATTAAAATCCAATGGTTGCAAGAGATTAAGGGGGTTATTCTAACTTTGGAGGAGTGTTAATCCGTCCCAAAAGTGACGGTAAAGTGACGGATATACCACCAGCCGTATTACGAGTTCCACAGGATATAATGGACTCGTAATACGGCTGGTGGTAAATCCGTCACTTTTCCGTCACTTTTGGGACAGATTAACACCTCCTCCAAAGTTAGAATAACCCCCTAAATCTGCCTGGGTTAAAATAGGTTTCTCCCACTACTGGGAACACCCGGAATTGATTCCCAATAATGCGAAACAACTTGTTAAAAGAAGATACTGGGAAAAAGTTAATGAAGATCTACTGTGCCAAAACGGGCTGGGCAGGCTAACAACAGAATTCCTCCAATTCAAACACGAACCCTGGCCCGAGACTTTTTTGAACCTCCCTATGCCACCTTATGCTCGTGCCCTCTATCTACAGCCCAGATATGGTTCCCTGCCTATTAATGATTATATGGCCCACTGGTCAACCAGAGACCCCTCAACTGACAGATGTATATCTTGCCCTCATTATAAAGAAACAACTGAGCATATTTTGTTCTTCTGCCCTCTATATAAGAGTCCTAGAGGAAAGTGGATTATCCCCCTCTGTAAAAACTTATTACTGTTGGATAGAGCCAATGCCATCAGAATATGCAAATATGAAACATCCACATTGGTAGCTTCTTCAGTTTCCAAATTTTTATCGGAGGCTTGGTGTATCCGTCGCAAACATATTTCTGTGAAGGGCCCTTAGAGCTCTAGGCCATGCTCCTGTTTGTTTACAGAGGGAGATTTTAACAAGATTTTAACAAGATTTATATTCTTTCGTCTCTCTTCCTACTTTTTTAAACATGCCATATACTGTGTCATTATTTTAAAACTACTACTCCGTATGTGTCACTTTTTAGATCGCACAAGCTCATAGAGACGTTTTTTATGCAAAAAATCTGCAAATTGTTGTATTTTTAGTTTGATTTTAATTTTAGCTGTAAGAATTTTACTGAAACATTTTATATATTAATTGATTATTAGATTTTTACAATATCCTGAAGGATTTTTACTTTGATTTATGATGAGCTATCGCGATTCTAACGGATTTTACATGACTATATAAGATTGTTCTTTTTCTTTTTGTAATTTTAAATGGTCCAAATCTTTTTGGATCGAATGTATTTAAATAAATAAAGAGTCACTAAGGTGTATCATTTATTGTATCACTAATTTTATATGGGATATGAATGATGGCAAATTTGGTTTTAGGTGCGATTTCTTTTAGGTGTTCTATGTTTTTTAATCTCCTTATGCATATTTGTGGCTCATTCTTAAATTTGAAGATTGATTTCAATGGTTTTTATTCTTTTTTTCTTTAATACTGAATATATTTTATTGTATTTGTTGACTTTGTATTGCTTTAAATTACCAAATAAAGTATATATGACTGACTGACTGACACTCAAGTGCCAGTCTTTCTGTGTCCCTCAAGGAAGACAAGGTTTGTTGAGCAATTCCTGATGCAGGACTGTAAATGAGGCATAAACTGAGGAAAGCTTAGACGAACCCTGAAAACCAGAGAAGTCAGTTCCATATCTTTGCTCTCAGAATAAGAGAATAGTTACAACTGTATCTGAAAGACTGACAGACGATGGAATTTTGCAGAATTTTAGTCAGCCCATATTTGTACTTCCTCTACAAGTGGACCTTAAATTCCTCCCCTAAAAACAAAGGATGCTGCCAATTCAGGATGCATACTTTATGAATGTGGCGTTTCAGCTGGATGCAATCTGATTTACTTTGTTTCAGTTGCATAACCCT
Organism: Pleurodeles waltl; assembly: GCF_031143425.1. Lineage (NCBI taxonomy): Eukaryota > Metazoa > Chordata > Amphibia > Caudata > Salamandridae > Pleurodeles > Pleurodeles waltl. The sequence goes on along the minus strand of NC_090442.1, from coordinate 784,904,838 downwards.
ATAATTGGAATATCTCACGGGTCCTCCTCATGGTGAAACTCTTGTTTTTGATGTAATCCTGAACACTAAAGACCCTGTTGAATGAGGAATTGCCAGTACCCGCACCTTCTTTAGAAGAAATGTGTGCTGCCTTGTTACCCAATGTCAAGGCCAGTGTGGGTCAGTACTGCTGGAACCGCTTTACGTTTGACGATTGATGTGGAGCAGTGGTTCTCTCATAGCCAGGACCTGCATAACGGCTTCAGTGTCCAGTTCACTCATGTCAGATCACTGAAAACTCAGTGGTGTTTGAGATTTCCAAATGTGGAGACTGAAAGGGTTGTGTCCTAACAAGACTGGATCTCTAAACCAATCTCAAGAGCCATAGGGAGATGCGAGGGCTGAATGAGTTTGTTCTAAAGAAGACATGACTTATCCATAAGTATAATTAAATGGGAACACAATGTAGACCTAAAGATCTCAACTGTGACCCTTATGCAGCTAGCCATTGCCATCATCCCTAGAAATCCCAGAACCATCTGACCACGAAAGGAAAAGTTGTTTGTTCTTCATGGAATTGGAACAGCAGCTTCTGTTTGGCATCCAAGATGGGCCGATGATTCTGCTTTTCCATGGTTTTCTCCTACTGCAAGCCAGCACGATTAGCCTGCTAGCATTTCTGTGATTTGCACGTCATGAACCTTTATCCCAGCAAGACCTACTCAACCTTTTATCTTTGCTATCACAGACATGACTGAAGAAATAAACAGGGGCAATAACTGACTAAAATGATAGTGGTCCAAGAACCAACAAAACCCATCTGAACATTACTAATGGTAACAAAACCTGCCATATATTAAGGAGCAGATTGGAGCTTATGCAGGTGTCACTCCCTTTTTGCGGAAGAGATCTATGGTGCCTTTGTTAATGTGTGCTTTTAGATTTAGAAATAATTAAACTTCTTTTTTCACATGGAATGTATACTTACAATCATGTCTGTGCATTGGGGGAATCCCTAAGTCATCCTGACTCAGTGGAGTAGAAAAAGAAGGCATTCTTAGGTTTGTCAGGGCTATCTTTTTTCGAAGGTTATAGAAGGTCATCTGGTCAAGGATGGTTTTGACTGGTACGAGTATCAGGCCCTTAATGTTTACCAGGGTTTCAAGGTTTGGGAAAAACACTGGGGGAGGGACAAATATGATACTCCGTAACTGTGCTTGAATGTACCATTTTACATTCCATTTTAATTAAATCCAGTGAGCGTTTACAGAAGCCTAAAACTCTATAGGAGACAGCAGTTTGGTGCAAAGCCTCTTTTGGAGAAAGGAAGAAGATATTTTTGTCACCTGGCAAGTGCCCTGTTTTCTTCTTTTTTTTTTTGCAAAGAGTATGCAGCCTATCTTGCCTGGCAACAGATTGGGCAGCATCAGTACAGATACGATCTTATTAGGATCCTTTGGGCCACCACCTATTTGCATCTACCCAGCATGAATGACTATTGAACTTAAATATATTTCAGTCTCTTCTCAGCTGCAGCTGGCTGATACGGTGTTCAAACTGGTCTTATGAAGGAAGAGACCTTCATACGTTAAGCAGGATTGCCCTGTTTCTCTACACTTTTCAGGTATTTGTCAAGAGAATGGGAGAAATAAGAACCCCTTCCTTTCTCCAGGGTTGCTATCACTTTCACAGACTGCCTTGGTGGATTTCTTGCTACAAGGATGAGATCATCGTTTGCCATTCATTATTTGTCGTTCAGCTCTTTACCTTTGAATTTCCTACAATAGGGTTTCTTCTAATCGCTGTAACACTTGCTTCAGGGTATCAGTGCTTAAGGATGTCCACTGGGATCTTTCAAATTGAACACCTTTGTAGAATTTACTTTGTTTTGACGAAGGACAAAACAGACTGAGGGTCTTTATAGCCTTTTTGAAGACACAAAATGGCACCTGATTGAACGTTTCTTTTCCTTCTTTTCGTCTAAGTTTGATCACTTGGGATTGTGCCTTTATGTTTTTTTCTGTTCCAACTCTTCACGATTGAGAACCTGGTGTTTCTTGCTGATAGCGGTCTAACGGACCTGCCAACAAGACAATAGAGCCTATAAGATCTTCCATTGCCCTTGGCATCATCAAAATAGGCTTTTTGTTTCTCACTATGTACACCTAGAAAAAGGAATCTATGAAAGTTTTTCACCTATTTGCTTAGTAATCAATGAGTGATTTTGTGAGATTCTACAACGCCTAGTATGGGTCTGGCTGTTTCCACCTTTAGAAGGGAATTCCTGATGGTGAAGTGAAGAGTCTGTTTTTAAGGCTGTTTCGTTGCCACAATACTCAGACAAGGGAGTGAAGACAAAAAAGAAAAATAAATCCTAATGGGGAGCAGTTGCAGAGAATGTAGTGGTTCAACGAAGCAGAGGGCCTCTTAGCTACTAGATACATACTCCTGTGACAAGGTGCCCAACCCAGGGGCAAGGAGTGTCTAATGCATCAGAGGAGAGAAGCAAAATGCTTATAGGAGGCATCACAGAGGCATCACAGAGTTGTATAATGGGGCGAAAAAATGTGAGCCAACATTTGGTAGTAATGGGCTACTGTGACCCTACTGTGACCTCGAGTTCAACAGAGTTCAACTCTCCAGATAAACCTCTGAACTGCGGATACTGGGGCTAGTGCTTCATCTGTAAAGAAATAAGAGCAGGGACCCAGCGATTTTCTTGAGCAGTCGCCAGCAGAGCTGAATGCTGGGGTTGCCAAATACCAAGGCTGTTGCCAAATCATGTCTCCTTCTTGAAGCTTCATGCACTTCCTGTTGCTTGATCTTGTCCTTGTAGGTTCTTTTTCATGTCTAATTGACCACTGTTTTCATATTTCTTCCACTTTCCTGCCTTTCTATTTTTTGCTCTGGGTCAAAGCCAAGTTCCTAACTTAAGACTATGCTTAAATTAAGCATAGGCTGGGATCTTTGGAAGGGGAATACATGAGAGTCCGATCGACTCCTTTGCTAGAGTTTGCTAGACTATGTCCCATCTCAGATGAAAGCTACTACTGCTGATGTTTTATATAAACTTTTCCTGCTTACTGGCACATTGCTAACTGAGGGAGGCATCGGTTGTATGGCCTGGCTTTGTGGCATTTCACACCGGATTGGATTGCTGACTTTCCTTTCTGTTTTACAGGAGCGGAAGCAGTACACATTTTATAATATTTCAGATGATGATTGAAGATTCGAGACCAACATTCTAGAGTCATATGATGAGTGCTGTCATGGTATATATGGTGCATTATATCAACATAACCTGTTGAAGCACTTTATACATTTTAATGCCTGATAACGGTACAGCTTCCCAATGTGATTTCACAGCACAAAATAGTCATAGTTATGCACAGGCAGGCTTGCAAGCCTACTTACATTAATACGCTCTTTAAAGCATTTTCAATAACCAGAAGGGACTCGAAATCAGCAATCTTGTTACATATCGAGACATATAAGGCACATTATGTCGGCTTTGTTCAAAAATTCTAATGCTTTTTGAAAAATTATAAGGGAAAAGAGTGGTTAATTCTCTAAGTAAAAGATAAATAATATCAATAGTATGGAATGGCAAGAATATACAACTTCCCTTTGTGCAATGAACAGCCAAACACCTTGTAATAGTATCATAGAGTCCCTAAATAGGGTATCAGCTGATAGATGCCCCCACTAGACAGGAAGTGTTGCTGTATCTTAAAGCAGCTAGGAACACGGGGGTAGGAGGTCCAGACCAATTACCTATTACCATTATTAAATTAGATCTGGATTGCTGGGTAACCTATTTAAGAGCCCTTTTTCGTTATTGTTAGAATACTGGTGTGGTCCTCAGTTTATGGAGGAGTAGTATTATTCTGCCCTTACATAAAAAGGGTCCTATAAAACTACTGTGCAATTACAGGCAGATTACTCTGTTAGATGCCACAGGAAAGATCTTCGCTAAATCTGTTTTTTCTAGTCTTCTAGAATGGGTAGAGGAAAAAACATTATACCTTTGGAGCAGGCAGGCTTTAGAGCTGGTCACTCGACTCTGGATAATTTAACTATGATTCACCTTTTATTGGAAAAATATGTGAAATGGAGGGGGGTGCCTGCTTACGTGGCTTTTATAGATTTTTCAACAGCTTTTGATTGCAAAGACAGGCAGGTCCTTTGGAAAAAGCTAAAATCCATAGGTATACCAGGGAGTCTCTTAAAACGTATTATCGCCCTTAACACAGACACCTGGTGTCATGTTATGTTAGGTGGTATGTGGGGCATGACTCCCAAGATCCCTACCACAAATAGACTAAAGCAGGGCTACCTGTTTGGCGCCTTCAGTTTTTTCTTTATATATAGCCGATCTGTCTGATGTGTTCAGTAAGTCTGGTGGGGATGCTCCAAAATTAGGTGCCTATCCTTTGGGGACTCTTTATGGGGATGATATTGTTTTGCTATACCTGACTCATAACGGCCTTCAGAAGCATCTTGATGTTTTGACCTGCTCTGATGCTCAGTTTCTGAAGGTCAGTATAAATAAAACCAAAGACATGAGGTGTTGTCCAAAGGGGTGCCCAACTGGCAAAAGGTATTAGTGGTCTTTTAATGCTATACCCTAGAGTCAGTGAAGTCATATCTCTATCTGGGAAGAATTATATCAGCAACTTTGGCTGAAAAGGATCATATTGCACATATATTGAATAAGGTTTATGCTCATGGTAATGCACTAAAGGCACTCTAAGGAGCAACAGGCTATAGGCATTTTAACCATCTCCTAACTGAATGCAAAATGAAGGTTCCCTCTACTGTTATATGCTGTAGAGACAATAAAAGTTAATAAATTACATCTTCTGCATAAGGTTGGAAGCCAAGATTCTTCGCACTATCTGCACTTTAAATTCCATAGTTTAAATAGAAGTATTAAGGTCAGAACTAAGATTGGTGAGCATTTATATAAGAGGTTTAGCTGCTATTCTAAGTATTTTACATGCCAAAGAACACTCTTTAAGGAGTCTTACAGCTATGGAATGCCTTCTTTCCTCTGCACAGTTTGGGTTGTTTTTAACTAATGTTCTTTTTGCACAGCAGCATTTTTCTCTGTCTGGATTAGACATCCAGAATATGAGCTATGCGCACCTTAATGTTTTCTGAAAGTATAATATGAACAATCCTTCCATGCTGTATGATATGACTCTATGTCGAGCCACTTTCATGGTGTCATTCAATGTTGCCAAGCAGCTACACTGAAGGCATATTAATTAAAATTGCAACCTGGAACGTAGGGTGTGAAGGGGCATAACGTTGTGTTGGTTGAAATGCTTGCTGCTAAAACTGTAATAGATGCATGGTGGAATATAGTTTGGGACAAAAGAATTTGTAATTTTTGATATACTGGTGTACAGACAAATGAACATGTTATATTTGTTTGTCCTGTATTAAGGATCTACTAACAGATATTTTAAAAAACATTTTTTAAAGGCATGGAGTTACAACAGCAAAATCTGCTATGGCGATGATAAATTGCCCAGTGAATAAACAAATCTGTGGATTTCTTTTAAAATTGTTTAGTTCCTTTTTAAATCTGTATAAAATTGATTTATTTTCTATATTGCAAATCTTGTTGTAAGATCTAAATCTTTAATAAAAATTTCAAACTTGAACTTGTCGGCATTGTTCATATGAACTAAAAACTCTGCATTTATTTAAAATACTAAAACAATTATGGCAACACAAATCAACTACCCAGTGGTGAGCAGCTTAATAATTATAGATGCTCTAACGAGCTACCTATAGCTAATTTTCTCAGAATGGTGAGCTAGGTCAGCAAACCCCTGATGTGTATATCAATGTAGACATGTGTACCAGATGCACCCGTGACTACTAGAATTTTTAATAAAAGAACAAAATGGAGGCCAGATGTGTTCAAATTTGCTCATCTTATCTTTCACAATCACTGTAATTTTTCCATTTCATAAATCAACCATTATTAATTAAGGGGGTGGATTAAGTTGTTTCCATTAATGTGCCAAAAGTGAGTGAAATATCTGTAAAAGTAGTTAAGGGGTACTCTCAATCCTTACTTACCCCTTATCTCCCAATAAAAATAGGATTCAGAGGCATATAGATAACTGTTCTTTATTTAATTTGATCTAAAACCCCTCTACAGAACGACTAACTAGCTTACAGAGACTGCCAGATATTCATCCGAGTTCCCTTCAGTTTCTCTAGTGCTTAATTTGAAAAATAAATAAATTGCCAGGGCCCTCTGCAGGGGGCCACTTTCTGTTGCACCACATGCACCACCCACTGCTGCTGTCATTAGTGTAACAGCATAACCATCACACTCCTACATGTTTGACAATTCTGGCAATTCCAAGCCCCCAAAGCTATAAGAATGGCTTTGATGGCAGGTATTAGTAATTTTTAATGCATATTAAATTAATAAACAACTGTTGCTGTGCTTGTCTCCGAGTTAAACAAACAGCGCCTCCATGTGGCAGACTATTATTATAAGTGCCAGTGTTGACAAATAGGTGCTGGGAGTGAGCACCAGAAACCACCGGCTCAAATTAAGCACTGAGTTTCTCCAGCACCCGTTTTGTGACCCAAACATTGCGTGAAGGCAGGCCAGGTTTAGGTCCCCCTTTGTAATATTTTATAACTATTTACTTTGTGTTGTGTGCAAATCATGATGTTAGCTGCACATGTCCAAATGTTAAGCCAGGTGTCTTCCACTGTTTGTGCCTCATGTTCAGTTTCCCAAGTGGCCCTGTATGAAGGCTTCGGAGTTTAACTTAACTTGCTGAGCAATTTGTATGAAATTGACATATCTCGTCTTGTGGACCCACTTGTTAAAAAAAACTCATGAGGAGTTAAATCTCTGAATGTTGCTTCTTTCATTGTCTGATATTGTGCCCAGTGGGTTAATTGCATTAATGTAAACATTTCTGCTGCATTAAGATAGGCCACCGATTTTCCTTTCTGAATTGCTGCAAGAAAGTAAAGGAAATAGGCAGTTGTTTTATTGATTGGCAGAGAAGGGTCTCGTAAGAGTTTTGCAGTGCCCTGCAACTGTTCTGTTTACCGGATTCTGTTTTCCGATGCGTCTGATAACATTTGGCATCTTTCTGTGAACTTCTCTGACATTTGATGCAGGATATTTAAGGATCATGATGCAGTCTTAGCACAGAAAGGGAAGATCTATCTAGAATTTGGTTGCCTAAACAGGTTGCTTCCCCTTTGAGAGGGCAACTGTCAAAAAATGCCTGCCTGACCCCTGAATGTAATGAAGTGAGATGGCTCAAATTCACAGAAGGAAACAGTTGAGGCTGAACAGCAAGAAGCAGCAACTGAGAAAGACACTGAAAAAATAATGGAAAATGCCCACGTTGTTTAAAACATCTGCACACAGGAGAAGTTGCAGTGTGTATGCAGGAGACAATTTTTGCCTCTGGTTAATGCATGCAAGGTACCAGCCTTTATTAACAGCTTACAAAGAAATTTCTGAACCTACCACAGGGTGGCGCCAAGTTTTGAAGCGCTGAGAACAAGAGCAACGTTGGAGTATGGATATATATATATATTTTTTAATGATAAACCACTTTAAAAACATGCTACATATCACTCTAAAATCAGACTTCATTAAAAAGGGGACATATCCGTAATTGTTAAAGAAAACACAGACTATAACAGACCATTATAAAAAATAGTAACTCAGCATATAGCACCATGGCATTAACACATATTGAGTCTACGTTAGGTAGGTCACAGGGCCCCAGTTCTATCAAGTCTACTTTTCTTTAAGGATAGAGGAATAATTAATGTGTTTTGATTTTTAAAATACGAATATTTACTCGCTTTCCTAATCTTGCATTCTTCCTTCATTCCAAAAATGAATCCATTGTACCTTTTAGAAACGGTGTTTGTAAGGGATGGCTGAAGGGATACTGTTTACTAATAATGTATTTATATATAGAAATGACATCATGATTAATTTATCTCTTCATTTTTCTCTTTTCATTCTCTTTCCTGAAAAACCAAGATGGGTCTAAAGAGGAGTACCCAAACCCCAGTCTCCAGGATGTCATCCCCCCCTTAAGTCATCCCTCAGCCAGTGGTGAAGAGGCTGAGCTGGTGGAACGGGATGAGGTCCAGGGGGCTGTCCGGCAAATCCACTTCCCGGATAATATTAACCTCCGCTGGGAGGAGTGGACCGGTTCTCTTCCCGAAGGTGCTGTGTCCATCTGGAATTCGTACACCTCCCGCACGGACCATGTCTGTGCTGAGCCAGGGTGCGCCACTGGTTTCTACAGCCCTGCCACCGGGCCATATTGCTATTACCCGTATGGAGACCGAGAATATCGCACCTCCACCTTCAGAGTGTTGGTCAATCTTCACGACTTCGAGTCTCTGGAGTGGAAGTCGGGGTCCTACGGCTCCATTCCTCAGAACTCAGTCGGGAGCTGCTCTAGAGTGAATGTGTACGTTGGGAAGAACAAGTACGGTTTAGGGAAAGTGGACACACATCATGAGGCATTCTTCTTGCCTTACGAAGGCAAGGAGTATTGGTACAAGAGCTATGAGGTATTGAGCATCTTCGCTGATTATAAGGCTCAGAAGATTTCAGATGTACAATACTTAAAAGATGAAATAAATTTTTACCAGCAGCCCCCTCAATTGCTGGCTTCGTCCCGAGTCATCAACAATGACTGTAAGACAGTGAAGAAGACTGCCACTTTGAGCAGAAGGACCACCGTTGAGCAGCGGTGGGATATTGGACGTTCAACAAGTTTTGGGGTCAACTCCACCATCAGTGCTGGCATTCCCAAGATTGTGGAGACATCTTTAACCATTTCAGCAGAGTTGTCCTTCGAATGGCGAGAAGGTACAACTCGCACAGAGTCTGTGACGCACATCCACTCACTGGAGATGGATGTCCAGCCAAACCACATATGTGAGGTGGTTATGGAGGGGAGGGAAATGACAGCAGATATGCCTTTCACAGCCACTCTCACACGCTTTTATGGAAATGGAGAAACGCGCTCTACCACGGCTCGAGGGGCTTTCATCGACGTACAAATTGGAGCAGTGACTGTGCATGTGAAGAGGTGCCAGCCAATTCCTGATGCAGAGCCATGCTATTAGTGCCATGCTCCGAGACACCATCCACTTCAACAGTGTCCTAGCATTAGCCTTCATGTTGACACTGTCATCTCTCAAACGTACAGCAAGATAGACCCAGTGCCACTGCCTTAGTGCTGAGAAGCAATAGCAATATCTATTTCCACTTTTGTCATCACTTTCCTTTTCTCTCTGTTTCGCTCCCCCTTATCTCCCAATAAATCTGATAACAGAGTGATACCCCGCCCCTTTTCACATAGTTTTACCTTTACTAATTGACCATACTACGTTTCCTCCGCACTAAATAATCATATCATATATAGCCCATTTACCCACAGGGCCACTCCTGGATGCTTATGAATGCTAGATGAGAACCCAGGTGATGTAGAGTGCCACACTAGATGAATGAGGATTCCTCATCCTGTTGTGACCAGCTGTCCTGACATAACACAGTGGGGTTCCAACGTTATGATTAGATGCACTTCACATTGTGGGCCGTATTTATACTTTTTGGCGCACAACTGCGCCAACGCAGTTGTGCGTCAAAAAATGTAACGCCGGCTAACGCCATTCCAAAGCGCCATGCGGGCGCCTTATTTATGGAATGACGTTAGCTGGCGGAGCTGACTGGTGTGCGTCAAAAAAAATTACCCACACCAGGCAGCGCCGGCGTAGGGGAAAATGGAGCTTGGGCGTCAAAGAATGGGGCAAGTCGGTCTGAGGCAAAAAATCTGCCTCAACCCGATTTGCGACATTTTTTTTGACTCCCACCCTCCATTGACATGACTCCTGTCTTAGCAAAGACAGGAGTCATGCCCTATTGCCCAATGGCCATGCCCAGGGGACTTCTGTCCCCTGGGCATGGGCATTGGTCATAGTGGCATGTAGGAGGGCACAAATCAGGCCCCCCTATGCCACAAAAAAAAAAAAAAATACTTACCTGAACTTACCTTAAGTTCCCTGGGATGGGTCCCTCCATCCTCGGGCGTCCTCCTGGGGTGGGCAAGGGTGGCAGGGGGTGTCCCTGGGGGCATGGGAGGGCACCTCTGGGCTCCTTCCGAGCCCACAGGTCCCTTAACGCCTGCCCTGACCAGGCGCTAAAAAATGACGCAAAAGCGGCTGGACGTCATTTTTTTTGACCCGCCCACTCCCGGGCATCATTTTTGCCCGGGAGTATAAATACGGCGCACATGCCTCGGAGTCATTTTTTAGACCGGAACGCCTACCTTGCATATCATTAACGCAAGGAAGGTGTCCACGCTAAAAAATGACGCAAACTCCAAGATCTTTGGCGCTAGACGGGTCTAACGCCAAAGTATAAATATGGAATTAGTTTTGCGTCGAATTTGCGTAAAAAAAAACAATGCAAATCCGGCGCAAACAGAGTATAAATATGCCCCTGTGTGTCTTTACAATTTAATTTAGGGAGGACGTACGGTCTACCACTCTGGAGAAGATTCCCTTTCTCCCCATGTTTTCAGTACCATTACCATGTAAAACTACCATAGATCCATTGCCAGGACAGCTGTCCTGTAACATATTCCGAAGTAGTTGTGACTGTCTGATAACCCACGCCCTCACCATGTATGGTTTTGGTAAACACTTTACCACTTTTTCCAGTAGACCTTTGTTCACTTTGGCAGATCACATGCCTGACCTTATAACCTTCTCCGTCTAAGGATCTGACGTTATTCCCACCCGCTGTAGGAATCAGAGCAACAGCCAACTCCTAAACAATATGTTCTCAAATATTTTGACACCACATATATAAGGTGACATTAATTAGCCCTCAACAATGACCATATCACATTCTCAAAGAATAGGGGTGATTTAAACCACATGATTGTTTTAAACTGCCCAAATTTGTGAGAACATATTTGACTGACACCTCTACCTGCATTTTTTAACTCTAACTGTTGTCCCTTTTATCACTTTCAGAAACTAGTTTGCCCCATCAGCCTGCACATCTCGGCCTTATTACCTCCCCATCCGAAGAACATTGCTGTGTAAAAAATACTCCTAGAGCTGCCTCCTCGGCAGATCTGTCTTGTTGAGCAGTGTCTTACAGAGCCCAGTCTTCTGTCCGAACACTGATGAGCTCTCTCCCACTCATTCGCAAGCAGCAACCCTCGTGTATCCTTCCTTTGACTCATCCCAAACCTCATTTTACTAGTATGGTCTCTCTAATCCATTTCTAGAGACTCTTCACTCCTCCGTCTCTCCTTTTACTATTCACAAACCTCATCCTACTACTATGATCTTCCAAATAACTTTCTAGACTCTCCCCTCTTCTATCCCTCTATTAACCTATTCAAACAAACTAACAGACACCGCTCTAATTAAATCATATTTCGCTATACTAGACCACCACTAATACTTTTTGGATTCTGGAGTAGTGTGCTACTTTCCAAAAAGCGCTTTGACGCCTCAAAAGGGGAAATAAATGCTATATAAATACAATGACACTTATAATTCTATGCAATACTGACACATGATGAGTTACGCTTCTTCTGGTCTTATTTTCAGGCTTGAATGTTATTTACTAAACATCCTCCCAAAAACATTGTGCATTCCTGACTGATATTCCAAATGAGAATGTTGCCAGGCTTGGGCATGGACAAGATCAGTGAAGGCAGATAGTGTGAGGCCTGGCAGTGCCCATGGATGGTGATTGTATACGGTGTGAACAGTGCAGTCCTGAGATTGTGAGGCATAGACTGTGTCAGCGTAGACTAATAGTCCAAGGCTAGCGAGGATTACGCTGATGACAGTGTTGTGTAGCCATTTTAGTTATAGCTTCATACACATTATTTTAACCCACTAGGCCTGGCGCTGTGCACTTTAACCTAGATATATTTTATTCAGCTTCATTTTATTATTGTTACAGTAGCCACTTTTACGGTCTTGTTTTATTTTCTCTATCTAGCTGTTTTTGCCTAGGCCAGCACTCTGTTCTAAAACAAGACATTCTTGCTCACTCTGTGCTTCTTTCAAGGCTGCAGTAAGATAGTTTGCCGATGAGCGTGGTATAAAGTTCTTGTCTCTGACATTCATAGAAAACACACATCCTCACGTAGGGACATTTTCTCAGAACATCAGCTGTTTTATTATAAAAACACTTGCTTGTCCCTTCCACTTTAGAGGGAAATTCCAGCCAGACAACCACAACTGTATCGAGATTGCTGAAGGCTGCGCTACAGCTGCCTATGCAGACTTCAGGCCTTTGCTCAGGTATGGGGGATGATGTCTTCCCAGGGGAACCTGAAGGGCAGAATTAGAGCTTAACACGCTGGGGTCTATTATAGCCTAGGAAGGAATTGGTCTATTGACTGTAGTGACAATATGGTAGCACTATTTCTATGCTTCACTCTCCTTGTCACAATTTCAATCTTGTCATGCTGTATCGTCCTGGTGATTGCGGCCCACGCTTTGCTATCTAAGATGCAGTTGCTTCATTAAAATCATTATTGAAACATATACTGCCTCTGTTTGTCATTGTATATGGGAATAATGTAACTGAGAGAAAATGGATGAGACCTGAGTGACCACGGCTTCCCTGAGAAACCAGTTATGTCATGCGCTCGGCTGCCCAATCATACCTGCCCTTGGGTAGAGATGAGGCACTGTTAGTTAGCCGGAGCAAAACCCAGATTCGAGCGACAGGTGTCACCTGTAGTGGGTCAGACTCAGTCTCCCACACCACAGGTGATTCTGTAGCTCAAAATCCAGTAGTCTCATTAGAATAATGAGAACCTACGCGACATGGCACTGCCAATGTTTGGTCAGGCTCTAATTTTCGGGTCCTCCTGAGTATATCTGTCTCAATATATACAAAGATACCTCAGTACTATATATGTAGACATCTGTGGTATTGAGGATTTCCTCCTCAGCTAAGTAGGGAACCCTATCTGACACTGGAGGTTGTTCAAGCTTGAACTGTAGTGTGGTCAGTTTTACGTATTAGTTGCGCTTTAGCTTCAGGCTTTAGGCCTTTATGAACTTTGCCCTGACTATATTTTATTCATTTGCTGACAGCTTAGAGCCTCTGTGCACTTTGCTCTACATGCTTTTTATTAGGCTTCGTACTGTTATTTTTCGAATAGCCAGTTCTACGGTGTTGTTTTTTTATTCATATCACACTGTTTTGCCTACTTCAGCACTGGAGTTCTCCATAACATTTACCATTTACTCTGCGCTTCAGTCAAGGATACAGTCTGGTACATTGCCGATAGACGTGGTAGGAGTTTAGACTTGGCATTCCTGCGTAGGGACATTTTGTGATCACGATGACATGTTAGTTATAAAATCACTTCCTTGTCCCAATACACGCAAGAGGGAGATTCCAACCAGGGAACCACAACTGGACGCTGACTGCCTCGTTGCAGATGCTGAACCAAGATCACAGGTCTTTGCTCAGGTATGAGGGCTGATGTCTCCACAGTGATTCTAATAGGCAAGCTAGAAGCTTAACATGCTGTGCTCTAAATAGAAAAAGCAGAGGGAGAGTAGAAACTGTTAGACAAAATGATAGCTTTGTTCTTATGTTTTACTCTCCTGGTGACTATTTCAATCCTACTGTGTTGTATCGTTCTGGTTATTGCGGCTCACGCCTTAATATCTAAAAAACTGTCGTTTTATTAAAACATTATATAAAACTTATACTGTCTTTGTCATTTGTATATGAGATCATATTGCAAATAAGAGAGTTGGTTTGGATCTGAGTAACCATGACTTCCCTGAGAAGTTCCAAAGATGTCATGCGCTCGGCTGCCAAATTATTCCTTCCACATGGGAGAAATAAGGCACTGCTAGTTAGCCGGAGCAAAAAACGGATTTACATTGACAGAGTACTTAACACGTGGGTCAGACTCAGTCCCCCACACCGTTATCGATCCTACTGCCTAGAAATCCAGTAGTCTCATTTAGAATAATGAGAGCCCACGCAACATGGCGCCGCCAACGTTTGGTCAGGCTCTAATGTTTAGGTCCGACTGACTCTCTTGGTCTCATATATATTTTGACTCCTCGGTCCCGTATACGGAGACGTCCGTGGGGCTGAGGCTTTCCGCCGCAATGGGATAGGTGCTTCCTATTGCTTAGTGGTTGGTTGTTCAAGCTTGAACTTTGAAAGGAAAACCCCGATATTGGTGTGCCTTCTCTGACCTGGAGCTATTTTTTATAAATGGCGAATCCTAATTTAGTGAATATTGCAATCAATATGCGTCAACCGCTCACAGGACATCTGTTGGCACATGGACTGACAGTCCAGGGGGGTCCAGTCACTTTTGTGGTGGACGCCCATGCAGCCTATAGAACGGAACTTTTTTATTCTTGGGTCGGATTTCCAGCAGTGGATGGGGGTACAAATACTTTTCACGAATACACTGTTGCGAATGTCCCTGGACAATACAGGGCTTACACTTATTTAGAAATACCTCTATCTTATCAAGAACACCATAATTGGCTTGATGGCGCCCTCCCACACACAGTTGCACAAGTTAGGTTAGGTCCACTGAGTAATGATGGTCCTACCCGGCCTTTATTGGCTACATATACACCCCATCCTGCGGTTGCTCAATTGGCAGTGGTTGAAGTTCGTCGTTTATATACAGACTTAACGGCTACATATAGACGATTAGTTCAGTTTGTAATGCAGACACTAAATACAAACGCAGCGCGTGCTGCTCCAGTGCACCCACAGGCAGTGGTTCCGGGTATTAATCCGGCCACTGTACACTCTGTTATGGGTAAGGTACCGGCTAAACGAGAGGAGACTCCATTTTGGCTGGCGCAAAAAATGTATACGCTGGAAGCAGTATTTCCCCATACGGGACCTCAGGATAAACATAGAATTTTGACGATGTGTTTGCCGTATGGGATGGTTCCTCCGGTAGACCTTTGTAATACCTGGGGCACGGTGTTTGCCGCGCTCTACACTACGGTGCACGGTACACCGACATTAGCTAATTTACCGGACGTGCTTAAACAAATTCAAGATGAATATGGGGCTGCCCCTGCCTTAGACTTGGGCATGCAGTTGCTGGGCAATTTTGCCACAGTTTCTTCTATTATTTTGAGTAATCTCAAAGGAGAGGCAGTAGCGCTAGCGGTGCGAATGCGTCTTCGGGATGTTCCGCTGCTTAATCAGGAGCGGGAACTTCCGAGAATAATAGCGGAAACATATTCTAGTATTGGTCGAGATAGCCTAGGTGCTAGACCACAGAAACCCCAGTTACAGGGTAAAAATAATAAAGATAATGCTAAACAGCAACATCCTGAGGGTTCAAAAAAGCACTGGGACAAGAAACAGCAGACACCTAAAAAAGATGGTGGGCAGTCTCCACAACCGGAGACCCCACAGAATAAGTATAATCTCCGGAATAGGGATACTTTGAAGACACCTGATAGATATCAATATACTGATACACGCCAATCTCGTTCCTTTCAGGACTCCTCGGAAAAGAGAAGTGAGAGAGGTGGGCGGTCAGAGCGGAAGACGGAGTACGTGAAACCGAGACAGGATTCACAACGCTCGGCGGAGGTTTCTATTAAACAAGAAGAGAAACCGCTGCAACAAAAACAGCAATTTAAAAAGAAGAAAGTGGCAGCAGTCTCAGTTAGACATGCCGCTCAAGAAGAGAGTTCTCTTGACGAACAAGACATGGGCGTTAGCACTGTTAGACAGCGCGGCAGAGGTCACAATAGTTCGCCGGAGTCTTCTAGAGCATCTGGAGGTGAAAGCAACTGATGACTTCATACAAGTCGAGACGGCGGATATGCGAGTCTCTGATCCTGATAGAGTATATGAAGTGACTCTGCGATTGGAAGGGGACATTGACCGTATTATAAACGCCATTTTTTGGGACCATGTGGTAAAATCATATGATGTTCTGCTGGCCGAACAGGATTGGCCACCTGACTTTGTTCGCGACTGTCCGGTAGGGGAGGAGGTTATTACACCTTCCTTCTCACCACTTGTTCCGAGAGAACTAGCGGAGTCCTATAGTAAATCATGGGCTCTAGCACAGGCTCCCGCCCTATATAGAAATAACGTGGGGTGGGACAGACAATCACCTTATCATGTAATTCCGATAAAGGGCGAACCTCAGCCACAACCGCAGTATCCTATCAAATTTGAAGCAAGGGCATCGGCTAGGAAAATTCTTACACAATTGGAGTACCAGGGTGTAATTGAGCCCTGTGTCTCGCCGATGAATAATCCCTTATTTCCGGTTGCTAAACCGGACCATTCATATAGGATAGTGGTGGATTATAGACATTTGAATAGTCAAACACGCACATATGCAATACAGAATTCACACAGCGCAGCGCTTATGAATAATATAGTGCGTAAAAAATACAAAACTACATTAGATATCTCGAATGGATTTTTCTGCCAGAATATAGCGCCCGAAAGTCGGGACTATACCAGTTTCAGTGCGTTTGGCTCTCAGAAATTTTTTTGTCGTTTGCCTCAGGGGTATAAGAATAGCCCAGGACTGTTTTCGGCTCGTGTAACTGAAATGCTGCACGAGTTCGACCCTGAAGCGTTATCATATGTTGATGACATATATCTGACAGACGATGAGATTCTGCAACATCTAAGGCGTGTATCGCGCATTGTTGTGGGGTTTGCTGATATTGGCTATAAGTTTAATTTTAAGAAATCAAAGATTGCCTTCCTCAGCGTCATTTTCCTGGGATATGAGTTGTCGAGTGAGGGCAAGAGCTTAGCGCCACATTTTTTAGAGAAATGTGCTTTATTGCAGCCTCCTAATACGGTTCGGAAGCTCCAGTCATTGTTGGGGTTTCTGAATTTTGGCAGAACTTACATTCCTGATTATGCTACGTGTATAAAACCCTTATACGAATTGATTCGCCCGAATTTTTCATGTAAATTTTGGACGATTGAGCATACACACATACTACGAGAGTTACAGACTGATCTCTTGGCAGTTAAACACTTACACACACGGGACAATAAGACACATTTAGTCATCAGGGTGATACCTGGGGCTGTTGGGTTTACGTATGTCACCTTTAATGAGGGTGAGACAGTCCCGACTGCATACAAGTCCCACTTGTATTCTGCTGCAGAACAATGATTTGCACAGACTGAGAAAATACTCACTGCAGTACAGATGGCTGTGATTAAAGAAAGACTGCTTGCCCAGGGCCAACGCATTATTGTCGTTTCCCCGATTCCGGCCTTAGAGGCTGTTACAAAAGCGAGTGTTCCTAATTCGAAAGCTTTACACCCGCGATGGATACAATGGGCTACGTCTTTGACAGCCACTGATGTAGATTATGTATTTGACCCTAAACTGCAGACTCAAGAATTTCTTCAATATGAGATGGAATACCCTGTTCCTGCTGGTACTTTGCCTATTGACCAATATCAAGTGGTCATGTATACCGATGGCTCTGCGCAACCAGCGGTTGGGACTAAACAACAGTATTCTGCTGCATGTGCGGTGGTGAGCGGCACTATGGAGGGGGAAGTGTTCTGCCCCGACATACTTATACTAAAACCTTGGGAGATTGCACGGCACAGCTGGCTGAGCTCGAAGCTCTATTGTTAGCGTTGGAGCACGCGGATCCGGCGATTTTAACCTTGCTGGTCTGTGACTCCTACTACTGTGTACAGTCTTTCAATGAATATTTGCACTATTGGAAGATGAATGGGTTCAGAGATTCTAAAGGCAACACCATTAAACATAAGATGTTGTGGGGTAAGGTTGCGGATCTGAAGGAAACGCTTCCTAACGTCCATGTTGTGCATACACTTGGACACCAGCGCGTTGGAATACACGTTGCTGGGAATACTTTGGCTGATGAAGCCGCGAAGTCGGCAGTGGCAGTCGCCACTGTGGCCGCAGTGACTCGTTCGAGTTCCAAACCAGACACAGAAATTTCGGCTGCCATAAAGGCTACGGCTGATGGCACGCCCTTTCCTAAAGGATTTCCTTCTAAATATAGTTACTGCTTGAATGGTGCGCTGAATGCTACTGTTACAATTCCAGGCATTGGTGTACGTGAAATTCCCAATAAAATTGAGAGACCTCGATTAATTTCTGCAGCACATGAGGGGGTGGCTTCTGTACATGCTGGGGTGGCTGCCACGATTTCACTTTTACAGGCTCGTTACTGGTGGCCTGGTCTCTATAAAGAGACGAAGCAGTATGTCCTTTGTTGTGACATCTGTCAACAAATTAAAGCATCGTCGGCTAGACGCCCGCATCAGACGCCCCTTCTGATTTCAAATAAGCCTTTACAGTGTGTGTACTTGGATCATTGTGGTCCGCTGACACCAGATAGTGCATACAAATATATATTGGTTGCTGTAGATTCGTGCTCCAGATTTGTGTGGGTATGGCCACAACGCTTGGCTGACGCTCGAACTGTTATTAAAGATTTGCGCATCTTTGTCGATATATTTGCAGTTGAGGCTTTTCATTCGGACCAGGGCCCTGCTTTTGCCTCTAAGGCATTCAGGGACACCATGGCTTCGTTGGGGGTCCAACTCCAATTCTCGTCTCCATTTCATCCCGAGGGAAATTCTGTCGTGGAGCGTTTAAATCGTGATTTAAAGTAATCCTTAACGGCCAGGGTTATAGGTACGGGTCGTGGTTGGCTAGCCCACCTATATGGAGTACAGAGAGCACTTAATAACTTGCCTAGAAGGTCACTGGGGGGTCGTACTTCATATGAGTGCCTGTTTGGAACACAAATGTATGTTCCTGATCTAGATGGTTCTGGTGTGGAGGCGGCAGATACGCCCTTTGACATAAATGATCGTGTCACTGTTTTGCAGGATTTACAACAATTCCGTGAAGATAACTCTTCTGCCTGTGCTGCCTCCTCAGGAATTAAGGATGAGCCAGTAACACCTACTGGCTGGATACCCAGGATTGGGGATCTAGTGCGTGAAAAGGTCGCAGTTAAAAAAGAATTTGGTCCTTCTTATCGAGCACCTGTCCCTGTGTTGGGAGTTAGCGGCACAAGAACTGTGATTTTACCGCCGCTACGAGGGGCCAAAGGAAATCGCTTTGTTTCCATTGATAATGTCAAGTTACAACATGTGGCCGATTCTGCACAGCAGACCAAGAGGGACACCCAGTAGTTCCGGAATCCCTCTCACTACTGGGGAAGAAGTCCCGCTGCAGGTGATTTACACCGATGCTGTTTCCTCTCCGAGCTTGGGGAGGGTGGATGATGATCTTGCGATTGTTCCACCGACGACGATTAATATGGAATCTTTTGATCAACTTGCTGTACGTTCTACTGATGTTTCTGAACATGTGATCTATAGCGTGCCAAGGCGAGAGCCTCCATCTGCTTCTATGTTCACAGTTGCGCCTTTTGCTAGAACTGCCTCTGGTTGCTTCAACAACGCTGATACTGATGTGTCCGGCTCCTCGTCCTCGATGTCTTCTATCCACGGTCCACGTCGGATGCTGGATTGGCTTAAACGCACATATTTTGTTTTTCCTTGGAACTATTTGTGGCTGTTTTTGACCGTGATGACTCTTTTATTGTGGTTGGGATTTGTGGTTACTTTTTTTCTGATAATACATGGTCATTTTCTTCCTGATCGATCTGACATTGAGCACGTGGAGACTGTGTTAAAACCGCATTTTTCGTCTCATATGGTTCGAAGAGACTTGTCCACTGTAAACATTTCTGCTATACCAATTCCGGATGGGATTGTGTGGGATAAAGTAATGTTTGATATATATGGTCCCACTGAATTGATTCAAATACTGTATGTCCTCAAATTATCAATGAATGATATTGTTATAACTGCCATTGTTTCTGATGATTGGGATGTGAAGACGGTAGAATCTATGCTAACGGATTTGCAATATTATACTGTCTATGACGATGAAGATGCTTACCAATTTAGAGATAATCATGGTGACATGTTTTGCTAACACTATTATGGACACCACTTTATTCATAAAGCTAGTAGCCCTAAGTCCATATTTAATTATGTGCAATGGGAACATTGCTCGACTCCTCCACAAGGGAGTTCGAAAACGTATTATGATAAATTTGCATATTTTTCTGGGCATGATCAACGAAATTCTAAGTCTTACTATTTTAAAGTTGCACCGTATTCCAATAAGCAAATGTTATTGACCGATACTAAATTACTGTATTCAAATTTGTTTGTATCTAAACTTTCGGTCGAGGGGTATGAATACTGGTTTAAAACTGTTGATTTGAAAGGTGTTTGGGGTTAAAAAAATTGGCAAATTCGAGGCAGGGACACGTTATTTAGAGCACGTATTATACCTGTGCAGATGACTTTCCTCAATGACACAGTACAACAGACTAGCTGTTTGGGCTTGGCGACAATTAGAGAGTTGACTTTGCCTAGTATACCTGTCCCTTCTAAATTGAGAGATTGGCAACATTATGTGAATGCTACCTTTAGTGAATTTACACATTGGGTCCAGAATGGTACGCTTAACATTTCATCGTTACATCCAGGCGGGTGGTTATTATGGCCTGTAGACACTAATGTGTGTCATCAACGTTTTGTCACCTCTTCAGGGGGGGTTCAGGACTAGTAGGGCAGACCCTCGTTATATTTCACCAGAACATGCTGATATTATAACTACATACAGTGCGGGGAAGCTTTGTCAGCAATGGTTGAAGTCATCCACGCTGGATGCAGTTAAGTCACATCTCACGTTACTGTCTAATGATACTGATTTACAAGATTTTTTGTCGGGTCCCAAAGTACCACAGAAGAAAAGGTTCTTATACGAAGTTTATAATGAGATTTGGAAGCTTTCACAACAAGAGGCTGCAGCCCGGTTGAGGCAGATTGATCAGGAAAACCTGATGCAGACTTTGTTGTTGATAATGGCATGCATACCTTTTCTGACCGTGTTTACACAATTGACAGCATTGTTTCCTCTGCCATTGACATTATTAAATCGGACATGTCTTCTTTATATCATGGGCAGAGTCAGACGCGGTCCATCATGCAGCTGGGTTGGACGCTTCAGACCTTGAAGGCGGGTCGCGTTCCATGGCAGCACGTACGTGCCAGAGAGATCTTTATCTCTTTTAATTTGACTCGTCAGCAACAACTGATGGCTAAAAAGGAAGCGACATATGTTATGTTGAATATTGAGAAATTAGAGAAACTGCCTTTCACGGTAGCTGAGATTCCGTCAGCTGAGTGGTTGATTCATGGGGTTATTAATTTGCCTATCTCCACTTTGCAATTTACTTCGTGTTTGAAGCACATTCCGGTGGGTAGATATGAACTATTGGGAGACAGTTACATACACGAGGTGTGGGAGCTTCCCTTTCAGTACAGATGTGTTAATGGTTTGAGGGAGGTTTTTCTTAGCGGCAGCGAATGTGAAGCTTCTGTCAGCCTTTCAATGGTTTGTAAACAGCTGTCCTTGCACGGGGCGTGTAACGCTTTGCTTGCTAACTTAGCTTGTTATCTGAAGGGAGTTCCAGTCCCAGTTATTAAAAACACTTTCCAGGTGCTTTCTAACAGCAGTTACGTTGTTCTTAACAGCGAATGTTGCTGTGGCATGCGTGCCGGAATAGTTTACATCGTCGTTGTCAACAAGGCCGTTACGTGCTGGAATGTGTTGTTTCCCCCCACTCAAATTAGGGAGGTAGCAGACATCTGGCCTCATATTGCTACTTCCAAGGTTGATTTCGACAAGTTGAGTCGGCTAAAAGCTTTGTTGTTTCAAAAGCATGTGGCCCTTACATCTGCTAGCGAGACCTACGCACTTCAAGTGGCAAGGTCATCGGCGGAGATACAGTCCCTTTTGAATACTAACTTTCCAAGTCACTTCGGTGAACTTGTGGGACGTATATTTAATGCATCCAGCACTGCTGGTATTGTAAATTTTTTCAAAGCCGTTGGTGTTGGTTTTACTCACACCTTCTCTTCCATATTCGGTTTGATACCTTCGGCTATACATTCTATTTTCGGAAGCATTTTTGGGGGTTTCCCGATTACTTTAGCTTTATTGGCTGGAGTTTTGCTGTTGTTGCTATTTTTTCGCAATGGCTGTCCCGTCACAACAAGATCCTGTATTACTGCTCCCGTCAGCGCAGCTGTGTCGTGAACGCATGATGCAGCATTTTGGAGCAACACTCCTGGGACATTTGGGGCCATATTTATACTTTTTGACGCAAAACTGCGCTAACGCAGTTTTGCGTAAAAAAAATTAGCGCCGGCTAACGCCATTCTGAAGCGCCAAGCGGGCGCCGTATTTATTCAATGACGTTAGCCGCCGGCGCTGCCTGGTGTGCGTGAAAACAAACGACGTACACCAGGCAGCGCCGGCGTAGGGGGATATGGAGCTTGGGCGCCAAAAAATGGGGCAAGTCAGGCTGAGGCAAATTTTTCGCCTCAACCCGATTTGCGCCATTCTTTTCGACTCCCAACCCCCATTGAAATGACTCCTGTCTTAGCAAAGACAGGAGTCATGCCCCCTTGCCCAATGGCCATGCCCAGGGGACTTCTGTCCCCTGAGCATGGTCATTGGGCATAGTGGCATGTAGGGGGGCACAAATCAGGCCCCCCTATGCCACAATTTTTTTTTTTTTTTAAACTTACCTGAACTTACCTTAATGTCCCTGGGATGGGTCCCTCCAGCCTTGGGTGTCCTCCTGGGGTGGGCAAGGGTGGCAGGGTGTGTCCCTGGGGGCATGGGAGGGCACCTCTGGGCTCCTTCCGAGCCCACAGGTCCCTTAACGCCTGCCCTGACCAGGCGCTAAAAAACGGCGCAAAAGCGGCCGGACGTCATTTTTTTTGACCCGCCCACTCCCGGGCGTGAATTTTGCCCGGGAGTGTAAATACGGCGCACATGCCTCGGAGTCACTTTTTTAGACGGGAACGCCTACCTTGCATATCATTAACGCAAAGTAAGTGTCCTCGCTAAAAAATGACGCAAACTCCATGGACTTTGGCGCTAGACACGTCTAACGCCAAAGTATAAATATGGAGTTAGTTTTGCGTCGGAATTGCGTCAAAAAAAATGACGCAATTCCGGCGCAAACAGAGTATAAATATGCCCCTCGGAGTGTGACTGGTCTCTGTCATTTAGACCGGTTTTGGATTGTGTGCAACCCGTGTTTCGATGCCTTTGGTGCTCGTTTGAACATGCACTGTCTCTCTGTCTCTCACTGCAGCGCTCTCCAATGGTCGATACTGATCTGTTGATGTTCCCGATTAGGGCTCATTCCCAGACTTGTGCACTACGGATGCGCTTGCTTCGTGAGGTGGTTTATGAGATTCCCTTCCTGGAGGAAGATGGTATTGTCTCTTTCATAGGCTCTGCACGGGGTGCCGCCCTGAATGGTTTTGGGGCTTTGGACCACACCTACTCCATTGTACTTTGTGGCGTGGATCTTCCGGTATTAACATATATCGAAGTGGAGGAACTCCTGCGTTCTGTTGCTTCTGTTTGACGATTGGATTTTTTTCCCTTTTTACGAAATTGACACAATATTGAATTTGGTTTTATGGTCACATGTTGCCTAAATTTATGACTTTGTTGTCTTCTCACCTTGTCGAAATATATGATTTTTATATTGTTTATTTCTGGGGCATCGTTTTATATTATTGGAACCACTTGCTACCGACAAGGGGAGGGTGTAGTGTGGTCAGTTTTACGTATTAGTTGTGCTTTAGCTTCAGGCTTTAGGCCTTTATGCACGTTGCCCTGACTATATTTTATTCATTTGCTGACAGCTTAGAGCCTCTGTGCACTTTGCTCTACATGCTTTTTATTAGGCTTCGTACTGTTATTTTTCGAATAGCCAGTTCTACGGTGTTGTTTTTTTATTGATATCACACTGTTTTGCCTACTTCAGCACTGGAGTTCTCCATAACATTTACTCTGCGCTTCAGTCAAGGATACAGTCTGGTACATTGCCGATAGACGTGGTAGGAGTTTAGACTTGGCATTCCTGCATAGGGACATTTTGTGATCACGATGACATGTTAGTTATAAAATCACTTCCTTGTCCCAATACACGCAAGAGGGAGATTCCGACCAGGGAACCACAACTGGACTCTGACTGCCTCGTTGCAGATGCTGAACCAAGATCACAGGTCTTTGCTCAGGTATGAGGGCTGATGTCTCCACAGTGATTCTAATAGGCAAGCTAGAAGCTTAACATGCTGTGCTCTAAATAGAACAAGCAGAGGGAGAGTAGAAACTGTTAGACAATATGATAGCTTTGTTCTTATGTTTTACTCTCCTGGTGACTATTTCAATCCTACTGTGTTGTATCGTTCTGGTTATTGCGGCTCACGCCTTAATATCTAAAATACAGTCGTTTTATTAAAACATTATATAAAACTTATACTGTCTTTGTCATTTGTATATGAGATCATATTGTAAATAAGAGAGTTGGTTTGGATCTGAGTAACCACGACTTCCCTGAGAAGTTCCAAAGATGTCATGCGCTCGGCTGCCGAATTATTCCTTCCACATGGGAGAAATAAGGCACCGCTAGTTAGCCGGAGCAAAAACCGGATTTAGGGTGACAGAGTTCTTTACACGTGGGTCAGACTCAGTCCCCCACACCGTTATCGATCCTGCTGCCTAGAAATCCAGTAGTCTCATTTAGAATAATGAGAGCCCACGCGACAGAACTCTAAAGGGAAAATCCCCATTTGGTGTGCCTTCTCTAATCAAATGTACCATCTACTATGGTGCATCCGCAACAGGTAGCAATTGCAGTCAATATGAGACAACCCCTGACTGCACATTTACTGGCAAATGGCCTAACGGCCCAGGGGTGTCCAGTCACATTTGTGGTGGATGCCCATCCAGCGTATAGAACACAACTTTTTTATTCATGGGTCCCATTTCCAGCAGCAGATGGGAACACAAATACATTTCATGATTATACACTTGCAAACGTACCTGGACAATACAGGGCATATGCATATTTAGAAATACCTTTGTCTTATCAAAAACATTATAATTGGTTTGATGGCACCCTACTCCACACCATATTACCAGTTAGGTTAGGTTTTCTAAAAATGATGGTCCTACCTGGCCTTTATTGGCCACTTACACACCTCAACCTGCTGCAGCGAACCTAACGGTAGCTGAAGTCCGTCGCTTACATGCTGATCTGACGGCAATATACAGCCGATTAGTAGAGTTTGTAATACAAACATTGAATACCAACCCAGCATGTGCTGCTTCAGCGCAACCGCATGCAGTGACGCCAGGCATTAACCCTGCAACTGTACATTCGATCATGGGTAAGGTACCCACCAAACTAAAATAAATTCAGTTCTGGCTAGCTCAAAAAATAAATGCACTGGAAGCAGTACTTCCGCTACAGGACCTCATGATAAACATAGAATTCAAATGATATGCTTGCTTTTTGGGATGGTTCCCACAGTGGATAACTGTAATACATGGGGCACAGTATTTGCCTCACTCTATACTACCGCAGACTGTACTGTGACACTTGCCGGAAGTGTTGAAACAAATTCAAGATGAATACAGGGCTGCCCCGGCCCTGGACTTGGGGATGCAATTAATGGGCAACTTTGCCACAGTATCCTCAATTATTTTAAGTAACCTTAAAGGGGAAGCGGTCGCACTAGCAGTGCGCATGCGGCTCCGGGATGTTCCTCAACAAGATCAAGAACGTGAGCTGCCAAAGATTATCGCAGAGACCTTTTCTAGTATTGGTCGAGATAGTCTGGGGGCCAGACCAACTAAACCACAATTTCAGGGTAAATCTAATAAAGATTTTTCCAAGCAAGCTCGTGAGGGTAATAAGAAATGCTGGGATAAAAAACAACAAACTCCTATAAAAGAAACAGGAGAATCTCCGCGTACGGAGACCCCACAGAATAGATATAATCTCCGAAATAGAGATAATATAAAAACACCTGATAGATATCAGTATGCTGATACACGCCAATCTCGTGCCTTTCAGGACTCGTTGAAAAAACGAAGTGAGAGAGGTGGGCGATCAGAGTATGTGAAACCAGGAGAGAAATCACAACGCTCATCAGAGGTTTCTGTTGAAAAGGAAGAGAAACCTCCCCAACAAAAACCCCAATTTAAAAAGAAAAAGGTGGTGGCAGTTGCAATACGACATGCCGCTCAAGAAGAGGGTCCCCTTGAAGAACAGGACGTGGGCACTAGCGCTGCTAGACAGCGCGGCAGAGGTCACAATAGTTCGCCGGAGTCTTCTAGACCATCTGGAGGTGAAAGCAACTGATGACTTTCTACAAGTGGAAACAGCGGACATGCGTGTCTCCATGCCTGATAGGGTGTATCAAGTAACGCTTCAGTTAGAAGGAGATATTGAACGCATAATAGACGAAATCGTTTGGGATCACGTGGTAAACATATATAATGTTTTGTTGGCCGAACAAGATTGCCCACCTGAATTTGTCTGTACTTACCCATATGGGGAAGATGTTATTAAACATTCTTTCCCGCCCATGGTTCTGGAAGAACTCGCTGAATCCTACGCCATCGATTGGGCATTGGCGCAGGCACCCGCATTTTATCGCAACCATGTAGCATGGGATAAAGAATCGCCCTACCATGTAATTCCTATTAAAAATCAACCTCAACCTCAGTATCCAATAAAACATGATGCAAAAGCACCCGTAAAATAAATCGTCACACAACTGGAGTACCAGGGCGTAATTGAACCCTGCGTCTCCCAATGAACCGTGCCATTCAAACCACCAAATACGATTAAAAAACTCCAATCTCAATTGGGTTTCCTAAATTTTGGCAGAACTTATATTTCTGATTATGCATCACGCATAAAACCTTTATATGACTTAATACGTCCTGACTTTTCCCGTAAATTTAGGACAGTCGAACACACACGCATTCTCAGAGACCTGCAGACAGACATGCTTGCAGTCCAACACCTACACACTAGGGACAACAAAACACATTTGGTCATCAGAGTAATTGCTGGTGCCATTGGTTTTACCTATGTAACCTTTAATGAGGGTGAGACCGTCCCGATTGCTTACAAATCACACTTGTATTCAGCAGCAGAACAACGCTTTGCTCCCACTGAGAAAATTCTCACTGCTGTTCAGATGGCTGTCATTAAAGGAAGACCTCTAACCTATGTCAAATGCATTATTGTTGTTTCTCCCATACCTGCCCTAGAGGCTGTCACAAAAGCCAGCATTCCTAACGCTAAAGCACTAAATCCACATTGGATACAATGGGCCACGTCTTTGACTGCCACTGATGTAGATTACATTTTTGACCCAAAGTTACAAACTCAAGAATTTTTGAAATACGAACTAGAACACCCAGTTCCAGCAAACATGTTGCCAATTGACAAATATCAAAGAGTCATATACACCAATGGCTCTGCAAAATCCTGCAATTGGCATAAAGCATCAATACTCCACTGCTTGCGCAGTCGTAAGTGGCTATATGGAGGATAATAAATGTTGTCCCGAACATACATTCACGCAAACCCTAGGGGATTGCACAGCACAACTAGCAGAGCTAAAAGCTCTGGTGATGGCACTGGAACATACGGATCCTGCACAGCACACGCTGATTGTTTGTGATTCGTACTATTGTGTCCAGTCCTTCAATGAATACCTGCATTACTGGCGCCAGAATGGGTTCAGACATTCTAAAGGCAACCCCACCAAACACAGACTACTGTGGGGGAAAGTGGTGGATCTGAAGGAAACGCTACCAAATGTCCATGTTGTACATACACTTAGACACCAGCGTGTTGGAATCCACGTGGCTGGGAATACACTGGCTGATGAAGCCGCAAAGTCAGCAGTTGCTACGGCCGCTGTTGCTGCAGTAACCCGCTCAGGAACGAAACTGGACGCAGACATATGGGCTGCCGTGAACTCTATGGCTGATGGTATGCCCTATCCAAAAGCATTTCCTACTAAATATTCCTACCGAATGGGAGGCTGCCTAAATGCTGAGGTAAAGATACCAGGGATGCGAGAAATTCCCAATAAAGATATAGGGCCAGAGTTGATTAAAGCAGCGCATGAGGGGGCAGCATCTGCCTATGCTGGTGTGGCGGCTACAATATCATTACTACAAGCCCGTTTTGTAGTGAATCCTAGTTTTCTTTAATGGGATAACATGGGAAGGAACATATTCTCGCCCTGGCGCTAAAAAAGAAATAGTTGATGGTAAACGGATCCCCTTTTGAAATTAGGTCAGACCTTGCAGCTGTGACTTTGAAAAAACAGTGGGAGCTGGGTAAAAGAATAGATATTTTGAAGATTTCCTGCTTCTCTAAAAGTCATGGTAAATAATACGATGTATAATTTTACGGACTGGAAGGAGGTGGACGAGTTGATTATGAAAATTGAGAAAGAGGGCAGGAACGAGGCAGGTCTAACCTGAGATTGGAGTGTTCCCCCGGTAGGGAGGTTTTGTGGGCAATGTCCTAACTTAGGAGCGGTGCCCCTCCTCTGACCTAGGTCAGGACAATGATTGAGTGGGTTCCCATGGATAGAGAGGGATTGGGTGGGGTGCAGGACGAGGGTGGAGGGGAGCACTGGGTGGGGAGTATAATAGTGGTAAAAAAGATCATCTTTGGTGTACGTAGTTTGGGGGTATGGGAGGGGATGGTGATGGTGAGCACTGGGTGGGGAGTATATTACGGGAAAAAAAGATCCTCATTTTGGTGGGTGGACCTGGGGGGTGGGGGAGGGAAGGGTGGGGAGGGTGGAAGAAGGTAGGTGTTTTGGATGTCGTAAAATGACAATAAAGAACTTGAGACTCCTGTCTTGAAATGTAAATGGTCTCAGGGTAAAGAGTAGGCAGAACAGGTTGGTGCAATATTTGAGAGATGTCCTGTTCGATGTCTTGATCTTACAAGAGACTCATCTTTCCAGGGAGGAATGTTTTGAAGTTTTTAAGACATGCAGGTGGGTCCAGCAGATAGCCAGCTCAAATTGTTTGAGTGGCAGTAAAGGAGCGGCTGTTCTAATTAAGAAACATGCCAGTATTACTATTCTGGAAGGCCCCATAGATAACTTGGGGAGGTGGGTGGTGGGGAAGCTGTCTGCTTTTGAATATCTCTTTACTTTGGTAGGATATTATGGTCCTAATAGGGATGATGTAGGCCCATTAAGGGCACTATATAGACAACTAGTTCAGTTCGTAATGCGAACTTTGAACACAACACCAGTGCGTCCAGCTCCACCAGCACCTAGTGGATAACAATTGGCTACTGGGATTAATCCACAAACAGTGCAACTATCATGGGTAAAATACCCAAAGAACAAGTGAAAATACCATTCTGGATAGCCCAGAAAACAAACCAGCTGGAAGCTGTGTTTCTCCATGCGGGACCACAGGAAAAACATAGACTTCTCACAATGTTCTTGCCCTTTGGGATGGTTCCCTTGGTGGATGACTGCGCCACATGGGGTACAGTCTTCGCTGCTATATATACCACCACACATGGTACCCCGACACTTGCCAATTTACCGGAAAGTGTTAAAACAAATACAGAATGAGCACGGGGCTCCACCAGCCTTAGATTTGGGAATGAAGTTAATGCCTTAATGTACTTTGACGCAGTTTCCTCAATAATGCTCAGTAATATTAAAGGGGAAGCGGTAGCACTGGCTATACGCCAGCGTCTCAGAGAAACTCCACATTTGGAACAGGAGAGACAGCTACCGAAAATAATTTCTGACACCTATACTAGTATAGGGCGGGATAGTTTGGGAGCCGAACCAGAGAAGTTGGAATTACAAAGTACAACCCTTAAGGAAGGTACGAAGCAGGCACAAGAGGGAACTAAAAAGCGCTGGGAAAAACAATTTTTTTTTAAGGATAGACGAAATAGGAGAGATGATTCTCCACACCCGGAGAACTCCAAAATAGGGAAAATATAAAAACTGCTGACAGATATACTGATTCACGTCCCTCTCGTTCCTTTCAGGACGCACCGGATAGACGTAGCGAGAGAGGGGGCCATCCTGATCGATTTCCTGAATACGTGAAACAAAAGAAAGACTTAACACAGTCTGCAGTCAAAAAAGAAGAAAAGACTCCTCAGCAAAAGCCACAGTTTAAAAAGAAAAAGGTAGCAGCACTGTCAGCTAAAAATGCCAATACAATTGAGAACATTGTTGAGGAACAAGACGTGGGCAGTGACGCTGTTAGACAGTGCAGCAGAGGTCACGATATGTCGCCAGAGTCTGAAAGATCATTTGGATGCGACAGCAACTAGCGATTTCATTGCAGTTGAGCCGGCGTCCTCCCACCCGACAGGGTTTATGATTTAAAAATTCAAATAGAGGGCAATGTGGAGTGTACCATTGGTGTGATATTCTAGAATGAACTTACTAATGATATCCTATTGGCCGAAAAATACTGGCCACCTGAACACGTCCGTAAACTCCCACATGGGGAAGATGTCATTTTGCCTTCTTTCTCTAATCTTGTTCCAGAAGCAGAAAAACAAGCCTATGCTGTTGAATGGGCTTTAGCGCAGGCACCTGCGTTATACCGCAATTATGTAGGTTGGGACAAGGACTCTCCTTGTCATGTCATTCCCATTAGGTGTACACCCCAACCTCAGCCACAATATCCTGTTAAACATGAAGCAAAATCTCCGGTGAGGGAGATCCTCACTCAGCTCGTGTACCAGGGAGTAATAGAGCCCTGTACATCTGCAATGAATAACCCGTTATTCCCTGTTGCAAAGCCAGACCATTCCTACAGAATAGTCATAGATTACAGACATTTAAATAGTCCTACACGTACATATGCTATACAAAATTCACATAACACAGCACTAATAAACAATATAGTGCGAAAAAAATATAAAACAACGTTAGATATTTCTAATGGGTTTTTCTGCCAGAACTTAGCACATGAAAGTCGGGACCTGAGTGCATTCTCATTTTGCTCATAAAAACGCTTTTATCGTTTACCCCAAGGCTATAAAAACAGCCCAGAGCTATTTTCAGCCCGTGTAACATCAATATTGCATGATATTAATCTCGAGGCGTTATCCTACGTGGATGACATATATCTCACGGATGACGACCTCAACATTCATCTTGTAAGGGTCGATCGAATCATTTTGGGATTTGCAGACCTCAGTTACAAATTCAACTTTAAGAAAAGTAAGATTGCCTTTCTCAGTGTATTGTTCCTGGGATACGAGCTATCGAACGAGGTTAAGAGCCTGGCCCGCACTTTTTAGAGAAATGTGCACAATTGCACCCTCCTAACACTCTCAAGAAACTACAGTCATTACTAGGTTTCTTCAACTTCGGCAGAACATATATTCCAGACTATGCACAGCGTATCAAGCCACTTTATGACTTGGTAAAGCCAAGCTTTTCTAGTAGACAATGGACAGTTGAACATACACGCATCCTTAGGGAATTGCAACAGGACATGCTAGAAGCTAAACATTTGCACACACTTGTCAATAAAACAAATCTGGTCATCAGAATAATTGCTGGTGCAATTGGATTTACTTATGTCACCTTCAATGAAGGCGACACAGTACCCATAGTATATAAATCACATTTATACTCAAATGCAGAACAACGTTTTGCACCTACAGAAAAGATTCTGACTGCAGTTCAAATGGATGTCATAAAGGAGAGGCCAGTTGCCAGATGGAAACGCATTATTGTCGTTACCCCGGTGCCGGCCTTAGAGGCTGTCACCAAAGCAAGCGTACCCAATGCTAAAGCATTACATCCACGTTGGATTCAATGGGCAACGTCTCTGACCACCACTGATGTTGATTACATCTTTGATCCAAAACTACAGACACAAGAGTTTCTCCAGTATGAACAGGAGTACCCTGCTCCTCTAAATATCTTGCCACTTGACAGATACCATACTGTCATTTACACTGATGGTTCAGCACAACCAGCTGTAGGTACTAAACATCAATACTCAGCCGCTTGCGCAGCCGTGAGCGGAGTGATGGAGGATGGAGTTTTCCACTCTCACAAGACCTACACACGGACCCTAGGGGACTGCACGGCTCAGTTGGCTGAACTTAAAGCTCTTATATTAGTGCTAGAACACACAGAGCCAGGATGCCTGACTTTAATAGTCTGTGGCTCATACTACTGTGTCCAGTCATACAATGATTATCTTAATCATTGAAAGCTAAACGGGTTTAGAGATTCCAAAGGGAACACCATTAAACACAAGACATTGTGGGGGAGGGTGGCTGATCTTAAGGATAAGCTGCTGTGTGTCCATGAAGTATATACATTGGGCCATCAACGTGTAGGAGTACACGTTACAGGCATCACTTTGGCTGATGAAGCAGCTAAATCTGCAGCAGCTACGGCTTCTGTGGCTGCAGTGTCTCGTTCACAGACGAGATTGGGTAATGAAATACTGACTGCTGTGAAAGCTTCGGCTGAAGGCAAGCCCCTCCCGAAAGGATACCCTACAAATTATTCTTATCATATCAGTGCACAGAATGTTGCCTATGCAACAATTCCTGGCGTTGGAGATCGAGTGATCCCCAAGAAAGACCAGAGATTAGATCTAGTAAAAGCAGCGCATGAGGGTGTCACTTCTGCACATGCTGGTATTTCGGCCACGATAACGCTCTTACAGAAACGCTTCTGGTGGCCTGGTCTATACAGACAGACAAAAAAGTACATCCTTTGTTGTGACATTTGCCAGCAAATAAAGGGCTCCAATATCAAAAGTGCACCACACACATCACTCTTAGTGTCAAGCAGGCTACTACAATGTGTGTACCTGGACCATTGCGGTTCACTCCAAACTGATGGTGCATACAAATACATCTTAGTCACTGTAGATTCTTGTTCTAGATTCCTGTGGGTATGGCCGCAGCGGTCGGCTGACGCTCGAACTGTTACAAAAGACTTGCTGATCTTTATCAGTACATATGCGGTTGCAGCATTCCATTCGGACCAGGGCCTTGCATTTGCCTCTAAGGCATTCAGGGACACCATGGGGACTATGGGTGTTGAACTCCATTACTCCTCACCATACCATCGCGAGGGAAATTCGGTTGTGGAGAGGCGGAACCGTGATCTAAAGCAGTCCTTAACAGCTTGAGTATTAGGTTCAGGCCGCAGTTGGCTTCATCACCTATATTGGGTCCAGAGAGCACTGAATAATCTGCCAAGACGGTCCTTGGGGGGACGCACTCCTTATGAGGTACTCTTTGGGATACCTATGTATGTCCCAGATCTTGATGGCTCTGGTTTGGTGGCAGCAGAAACACCATTTGACATAAATGAACGTCTCAATGTCTTACAGGAGCTTCAGCAATTTTGTGATGATAAATCATCTACCAGTGCTGCCACCTTAGGAATAAGGGATTTAGCAAAAACCTTTGACTGTTTGGATTCCTAAAGCTGGTGATCTGGTTTGTGAGAAGATCGCTGTGAAAAAGGAATTTGGTCCATCATACAGAGCACCTGTCCCGGTCTTGGGAATTCAAGGTACCAGAACTGTCATCTTACCACCACTGTCTGGTTCTAGAACGAACAGATTCATTTCCATTGATGACATCAAACTACACCATGAGGCCGATCCTTCACAGTAGACCAAGAGGTCCCTTGGGTAGTTCCCGATCCCCTCTCACTACCCAACAGGACATACCTCTACATAGTAGGATGAACAACACTACTACAGACTATGCAACAGTGTCCAATGCTGTCACAGATACCTCCTCGACCATGGGGAGGGCGGAAAACAAACTCTTGCTAGTTCCAGTTACCACTTCAATGACAACACCTGTCCAAGATTTGGCTGTTTTCTACACAAACACTAAACAGACTAATGACACCGTCTACCATGAGCCTCAACGTGAAAAAGACCAATGTACAAGTAATGCACCGGCTCCAGTATTTGCAGAGACTGCCTCTGGCTATTTCATAGACATTGATGATTTTTCTTCAGACCCATCCACTATTATGATTGACAATGTTTCAAAAATACGTAAGCTGCATCAATGGCTTAAAAAGAACTATTTAATTTACCCATGGAACTATTTATGGTTCTGCTTCACATTAACTGCATTCTTTTTTGGGTTGGTTTTGTGACTGTTTTCTTTTTGCTTATAAATGGTCATTACATTCCTGAATGCTCCCCTGTCGAGCCTGTGGATGAAGTCTTAACTCCATATCATTCCTCACATAAGGTCCGAAGAGACTTGTCCCTTGTGAACATTTCAGCAATCCCGATTTCTGATGGGATTGTATGGGACAATGTTCCGATTGATATATACGGGCCTACTGAGGTCATTCAAATTCCATATGTGTTCAAAATATCTATGACAGATGTGGTTACACCTGATGTTGTATCTGATGATTGGGATGTCCAAACAGTTGATTCCATGCTAACTGAAATGAAGGACTATTCCATATTTGAAAGTGATGATGTACATGAACATACAATGAATTATGGGGAAATGTTTTGTTACAATAATTGGGGACATTACTACCTACACCGTGCCACTAGACACAGGCCAGTATTGAACTACACACAGTGGGAGCACTGTTAAATACCACCAGTGGGGAGCCCAAAGCATTATTCAGATAAATGTACGTATTTTACTGGGCATGACACAAAAAATGCAGAGTCATTTAATTTCAAGTTACCTCCGTCACAAATTAGGAAAATTTTGCTAACTAACACAAAAATGATTTATTTAGATCCCTTTGTTTCCCGGCTCGCAGTTGAAGGTTACGAATACTGGAAGAGCACTATTGACTTGAAAAGTGTATGGGGAACACAAGATTGGCAAATGCAGGGTAATGAAGCTTTATTTAGAGCATGCCTCATTCCTGTGCAAATTATCTTTTTAAATGACACCGTTCAACAGACATCCTGTCTAGGGTTAGCAAAAATTAAAGACATGAACACGCCCAGTATCCCCACACCGGCGAAGTTTGATGATTGGCAACATTTCCTTAATATCACTGAGGGAACGCTAGCTACAATGGTTCAGGCTGGTACCTATAATTCTTCACTTTCCAGCCTTGGCGGGTGGTTAATATGGCCAACGGACACCAATAGGTGTCAAGCACGTTTTTTTTTAACTCTTCAGGGGGTTATACAATTAACAGGCCAGACCCTCGCTTTGTATCGGGTCAACATACAGGTATAATTACAACACACAGTGTGGGTCAACTGTGCCAACAATGGGTACAGACTAACACGTTAGCCGCAGTTAAAAAAAATCTTAACACTCTTTCTGAAGATGTAGATTTGCAGGATTTTCTGCTAGGTCCTAGGAAACAGCGCTCTAAAAGGTTCCTTTATGCTATGTATAATGAGATCTGGAAACTTTCACAGATAGAAGCTGCTGCACATTTAAGGCAATTAGATAAGGAAATCGGCATGCACACTCTGTCCAACAGGATTTATTCACTATCCAACATTGTGTCGTCTGCTATTGATATCATTCAGACAGACTTGTCCCGTTTATACCATGGACAAACTCAGCTGCGTTCCATCATGCAGCTAGGTTGGCCATACAGACACTGAAAAATGGCTGCATTCCATGGAGGTATATTAACAGTAGTGAATTGTTCA
Organism: Pleurodeles waltl; assembly: GCF_031143425.1. Taxonomy (NCBI): domain Eukaryota; kingdom Metazoa; phylum Chordata; class Amphibia; order Caudata; family Salamandridae; genus Pleurodeles; species Pleurodeles waltl. The sequence continues at coordinate 784,869,154 of NC_090442.1, read as the reverse complement.
CTGCTTTTAATCTTTCCATGGAACAGCAGACAATGGCTAAAAGGGAAGCTAGTTTCACCATGCTTCACATTGAAAAGTTAGATAAGTTGCCCTTCACAATAGCAGAGAGTCCTTCAACAATTTGGCTCTTACATGGCATAATTAATTTGCCTATTTCGACCTTTAGTTTCTCAAATTGCTTGAAACATCTTGCAGTGGGCAGGTTTGAGCAACTAGGCGATAGCTATATTAAGGAAGAGTGGGAGCTGCCTTTTGATTATAAATGTTTGAACGGCGAAACAGAGGTTTTTCTAAGCGGAAGCGAATGTGAGACTACTGTTAGTCATTCAATGATATGTAAGTAGGTGTCCCTTCACGGCCTTTGCAATACAGGGGTCGCAAACTTGGCCTGTTTTCTGAAGGGTACTCCCGTCCCTTTGATTCGACCGGTATTTCATGTACTTTCTAATAGAAGTTATGTGGTACTGAGCGATCAAAGTTGTTGCGGCATGAGACCAGGAATTGCCTACGCAATCTCGGTCTCGAAAGTTGTTACTTGTTACGGACATGTTTTATCCCCCCCCCCACACGAGAGATAAATGTATCTGACATGTGGCCCCACATAGATACTATTAATATAAATTATGACAAGCTAAGCAGACTAAAGGTGCTATTGTTTCAAAAACAGGTCGCGTTGACATCCGCTAAAGAGACGTATGCACTCCAGATAGCGAGATCATCAGCAGAGATACAATCCCTATTAAATACCAACTTTCCCAAGCACTTTGGAGAGCTGGTATCTAGAATATTCAATGCTTCGAGCAATGGTGGGATTGTCCATTTCTTTAATGCTGTCGGGTCTGGATTCGTGTCCATCTTCCAGACTGTTTTCGGAGTCATCCCATCAGCCATCCATTCACTATTTTCAAGTGTGTTTGGCAGTTTTCTGATAATTTTGGCATTGATTGGCGGACTACTACTGCTATTTTTTCTGATTTACAGTGGTTGTTTCTTTCCAGCTACGCAGAGCAGTGGAGCCGCTCCCACCAACTCAACTGTGCCATGAAAGCATGGTTCGGATCTTCGATGCCTCCTTGCTGGTGGAATTGGAGCATGATTGGTCGTTGTCATTTCGGCCACTTCTCTGGTGCGTACAAACAGTTTTCCACTGCATGTGGTGCCTCTTTGAACACCTGCCTATGGTGTGTCTTGCTGTTGCACCGGCATCTCCTGTGGACCAAGAACTGCTGATGCCCCTGATGAGGGTTCATTCACAGTCATGCCCCTTGAGACTAAGGCTGCTCCGCGAGGCCACTTATGAGCCTTCAGTCTAATATCTACTATGGACAATGGCACTGCTGCAGGTGGACCTGTACAAGAGACTGACACACACTACAGCTCTGTAGATCAATTTGCCCGCCCGGTGAATGATCTAACATCTGACGATGTGGACTCATTTTGAGGTCCTTGGTTGGTGAATTCAATGACACTCTTCGAGGTCATGACTATAGTAAATAATTTGATGAATTGGCTTGCCATTCCCGATTCAAAGTATGCTTTCGAATTGCTTTTACTTTGGCCTGCTGTGCTTGTCATGGTTGACATTAAACATTCTCTGTATGTATTTTTAACTGATATTTTTTACTATCGTTTAACAAATAAAAAAAAAAAACAGTTTTAGCTAGTTTTGAGTTCAGAGCAATTTTAGTGTTTTGGATTCATTCACCTTCAGTGGCGTCCAGTTATGGCATCATACTTATTACAGCAATGGGGAGGGTGTAGTGAATCCTAGTTTGTTTTAATGGTATAACAGGAGTTAGCTTAGCCTTTGGCTTGCAGACTCGTGCCCCCGTCACCTAGTGACTTTTAACCTACTTAGCTTGCTCTGTCTTAGCCCATTTAGTTATTTAATTCTTCTAAGATGGCTGCCTTGTTTATAGTTAGGCCACTTGTTATGATTTGCATTATCAGTGCCACCGTGTTAAGGCGTCAAGATCAAGTGACAAAGACAAACAAACAGTAGGTGTTGACACTTAGGGACTTTCCCTCTCCATGCTTTCGAGGGAATTGTTTATATTAATTGCTGCCCCAAGCAGGCCTGTTATCTATTGTTTGGGAACACACCTCCGTCAGGGGTCCAAGTAGATCTATATAAATACATCACACTTTAGACAGTTAATCAGAGGGATTCCGACCAGAGGCCATCGCCACCATCGCTGATATCGATGCTGCACGTCGTCTTGGCGCTGACTCAGTCTTCGTGTCCCTACGAAGTCTGAGATAGAGACCTCATTCCAAGATAATGAGGGTTGGGGGCTCCTCTCATGGACATGGCATTAGCAGATTAGGTTTAACATACCCAGCTCTCCTTTAGGTAGGAGGTTAGACCTATTATGATAGGGTATTAGGACATATTACACACCTTATGTCTTTTCATGTTACTGCAAGATGGTGGGGGTCTTTGTAATAATTACTCTTGTATGTACAATTCTGTTTCTTGCACTGATCATTATCCTAATCATTGCAGCCCATGCAACTTATAGCAAATTGCATTTGTGTTAAATAAAAAACATTTAAACTTTACTGCATCTTCGTTATTGCCTGTGTTTGGATGAGACATGATACATTTTTGAGAAAGGGGTAATCTCCGTTTAACCACGGCACTCCCTGAGATGTCATACTCTCGAGTCCATGCGTAAAGGCTGCCACAAATCACCTTTTACTATTTGGGTTTTTGGTGAGGTGCTGCTAGTGAGCTGGAAGGGTTGGGACGACAGCTGCGACTTGTTGTAGGATAGGCATAGTCGCCTACAAACATAAGTACTGTCATCCTCAAACCAGCAGTCTTGCCTCGAACAAGAGTCCACACTACGACAGTTTTTGGTGGCCCGGCCTATATAAGGAAGCCAAGCAGTATGTCCTTTGCTGTTACATCTGCCAACAAATTAAAGTTTCCACTGCTAAGTGCCCACCGCAGACACCCCTCTTGATTTCTAATAAACCTTTACAATGTGTGCACTTGGACCATTGCTGTCCTCTAACACCGGATAGTGCATACAAATACATCTTAGTCGCTGTTGACTCTTGCTCCAGATCTCTATGGGTGTGGCCACAAAGCTCAGGTGATGCTCGGACTGTTATTAAAGATTTGCGAGTCTTTATCAGTACATATGCTGTTGCGACTTTCCACTCGGACCAGGGCCCTGCTTTCTCCTCAAGGGCATTCAGGGACGCCATGGCTTCATTGGGGGTACAACTCCAGTACTCGTCTCCATTTCATCCTGAGGCAAATAGTGTTGTGGAGCTATTAAATCATGATTTAAAGCAATTGTTAACAGCCAGAGTCCTAGGTACGGGTTGTAGTTGGCTTAATCACCTTTATAGAGTCAGGAGAACACTTAACAATCTGCCTAGAAGGTCCATGGGGGGGTCGTACGTCATATGAGTGCCTGTTCGGAACTCAAATGTATGTTCCAGATCTTGATGGTCTTGGCACGGAGGCGGCAGAAACACCCTTTGACATAAATGAACGTGTCACTGCCTTAGAGGAATTACAGCAGTTCTGTGATGACAACTCTTCTGCCAGTGCTGCCTCAATAGGAATTAAGGATGTACCTGTAACGCCTACAGGCTAGATTCCTAGAGTGGGGGCTCTAGTACGTGAAAAGGTTGCTGTGAAAAAGGAATTTGGTCCTTCTTATCGTGCACCAGTCCCAGTCTTGGGAATACACAGTACCAGAACTGTCATTCTACCACCGTAGGCAGGTGCCAAAGAAAATAGTTTTGTCTCCATCGACAATGTCAAATTACACCATGTGGCCGATCCTGCACAGCCGACCAAAAGGAACAGCCAGTAGCTCCCAAATCCCTCTCACTAGTGGTCAAGAAGTTCCTTTACAAGTTGTAAGCAGCAGCACTGACACCTCTCCGAGCTTGGGGAGGGTGGAAAATTATCTTGCATTGGTTCCCCTAACAACAAATAATACAGAAATAGTTGATTGATTTCATACAGCTTAAACACAGACGGATGGTGCTATTTACTCTGTGCCACCGCTGGAAACACCAACTCCACCAACTAACAAGACTCCAGTTTTTGCACGAACTGCTTCTGGATAGTTTGCTGACATCTACGATGGCGTCTCGGACTCATTTGCCTCTTCGACACCTGAACTGTCATAAACTGGCTTAAAGTAACATACTTTATTCTTCCATTGAACTATCTGTGGCTTTCCTTGACTGTACTAGCTTTCCTGCTTTGGATTGGGGTTCTCATCACTTTCTTTTTGTTAATATATGGTCATTTTCGTCCTGAAAAATCATCAGTTGAACTGGTGGATGAGGGCCTAAACCACATTTTTCTTCACATAAGGTCCACAGAGACTTGTAACTTGTGAACGTTTCCGCTGTACCAATTCCTGATGGGATTGTTTGAGCTAAAGTAACATTTAATATATACAGCCCTACGGAGGTCATTCCAATACCATATGTGTTTAAACTTTCAATAAATTATATAATAATAATACCCTGAATTGTTTCTGATGATTGAGATGTGAAAACAGTTGATTCTATGATGACTGAATTGCAGTATTATACTGTATTTGAAAACGAAGATGTTTATCAATCTAAAGAGAATTATGGTGATATGTTTTGCTATAATTATTATGGGCACCATTTCATACACAGACCAAGCAGTCCAAAAACTGTTTTTAATTATATACAACGGGAACATTGTCCGACTCCACCACAAGGGAGTTCCGAAACGTATTCTGAAAAGTCTACATATTTTTCTGGGCACCATGTTAAAAATGCTGAATCGTAATATTTTAAATTGCCACCTATAGAAAACGTACGCATACTATTGACAAATACGAAATTTATATATTTGGATTCCTTTGTTTCACGGTTGACTATAGAGGGCTATAAATATTGGCTGAAGTCGATTGACTTAAAAAGTGTGTGGGGAACTAGACATTGGCAAATAAGGCGGAAGGAAGCTTTATGTAGAGCATGCCTGATACCTGTGCAAATGATATTTTTAAATGAAACTGTACAACAAACGAGTTGTTTAGGCTTAGCAAAGATCAAGCAATTGAACATGCCCAGTATACCTGCTCCTGCAAAATTTTATAGATGGCACAAATATACAAATGCAACTGAAGATCAGCTCGATGAATGGGTCCAGAATGGCACGTTTAATGTTTCACTGACACGTCCTGGCGGGTGGTTATTGGGGCCAATAGATACCAATGGGTGTCACAAACATGTTATTAACTCCTCGGGGGGTTTTAGAACTAGTAGGCTGGACCCTCGCTATATATCATCCGAACATGCGGGGATAGTAACAACATACAGTGTAGGGAAACTATGCCAGCAATGATTAAGAACTTCCTCACTAGACGCGGTTAGAGAACACCTCAGTCTCCTGTCTCATAACACAGACCTACAGGACTTCCTGTTAGGTCCCAGAAAACAACGCTGAAAGCATTTCTTATATGAAGTATATAATCAAATTTGGAAGCTTTCTCAACAAGAAGCTGCTGCCCGGTTAAGGCAAATAGACCAGGAAAATCTAAAAAAGGCATTAGCTGTTGTGGATAATGGGATTAATACCCTGTCCGACCGGATATACACCTTAAATAACATTGTTTCTTCTGCTGTAGACATTATACAAACAGATATGTCTTCCTTACATGAAGGACAGAGTCAGCTAAGGTCCATTATGCAGTTTGGTTGGACACTTCAAACACTGAAGGCAGGTTGCGTTCCCTGGCAGCATGTCAGTGCAAGGGAAATATTTTCTTCCTTTAATTTAACGCGACAACAACAACTAATGGCTAAGAAAGAAGCGACTTATGTTATGCTAAACAGCAAGAAATTAGAAAAGTTGCCTTTTACTGTGGCTGAAATACCATCTGCTGAGTGGTTAATACATGGGGTCATTAATCTGCCTATTTCCACGCTTCAATTCACCTCCTGTTTAAAACACATTCTGGTAGGCAGATATGAAAGGCTAGGAGATAGTTACACCCATGAGGTGTGGGAGCTTCCCTTCTTGTACAAATGTCTCAATGGCATGAAAGAGGTCTTTCTTAGTGGTAGTGAGTGCGAGACTTCAGTCAGCCATTCGATGGTTTGTAAACAGCTGTCCTTGCATGGGGCGTGTAACACGTCTCCAGAGAACTTGGCTTGTTATCTGAAGGAAGTTCCAGTCCTCTTGATTAGACCTACGTTTCAGGTGCTTTCAAACGGCAGCTATGTCCTCCTCAATGGTGATGACTGTTGTGCGATGCGAGCCAGAATAGTTTATGTTGTTTCGGTCTCTAAGATTGTTACATGCTGCGGGAACGTATTTTTTCCTCCCACTAGAATAATAGAAGTAGCGGACATTTGGCCTCACCTTGCTACTTCTAATGTGAATTTTGACAAGTTGAGCAGACTGAAGGCTTTATTGTTTCAAAAACATGTGGCTCTTACATCTGCACTCAACACCTACGCACTTCAGGTGGCAAGGTCGTCAGCAGAGATACAGTCCCTTTTAAGTACCACCTTTCTGAGACACTTTGGTGAACTCGTGGGACGGATATTTAATGCATCCAGTACTACTGGAATCACAAATTTCTTTAAGGCTGTTGGTTCTGGTTTTGTTCACACCTTCTCCTCCATATTTGGTTAAATACCATCAGCCATCCACTCAATTTTCTCAAGCATTTTCAGGGGATTTCCAATAACTTTTGCTAAAATTGCTGGCGTTTTGCTGTTGCTGGTTTTTATGCGCAATGCTGTCCTGCCACAACAAGGAGGAATGAAAGTGCTCCCATCAGCGCAGCTGTGTCGTGACTGCATGTTACAGTATTTTGGAGCAACACTCCTGGAGCAATTGGAGTGTGACTGGTCTCTGTCATTCAGACTGGTTTTTCATTGTGTGCAGCCCGTGTTTCGGTGACGCTGGTGCTTTTTCGAATATGGACTGGAAGTTTGTCTTTCTACGCAGCGCTTGCTTTCATTGGACACTGACCTGTTGATTTTCTCGCTGAGGGTTCATTACCAGACATGTGCGTTGAGGGTGCGTTTGCTACGGGAAGCTACTTATGAGTTGCCCTTCCTGGAGGATGCGACTTTTAACTCATTATTGGGCACACCACAGAATGCCGCCTTGGCTGAGGCTCAGGCTATGGAACACAAATGCTCCTTGGTCCTTCTTGGTGATGCCTTTCCAACTTTAACACCTGCCGAAGTGGAAGATCTCCTGTCTTCCGTTGTCCCGGGACAGATTGGAAACACTAAAAATAACTCTGACTCTTGAAATTCAGTTCCTTTTATGCCACATATTAACATTTTAAATTGTCCTTTTATATGCTCATGTGTCCATTTAACTTGTCATTATTGACATTTTTCTTTTACATGTATATCTTAGGTTGAGCTTTTAGTGGCATTTGATATCTAATTAGCGTTTGAACCACCTTCAACAGACAAGGGGTGGGTGTTGTGTAGCCATTTTAGTTATGGCTTCATACACATTATTTTAACACACAAGGCCTGCCGCTCTGCACATTAACCTAGATATATTTTATTCGGCTTCATTTTATTATTGTTACAGTAGCCACTTTTACGGTCTTGTTTTATTTTCTCTATCTAGCTGTTTTTGCCTAAGCCAGCACTCTGTTCTCAAACAAGACAGTCTTGCTCACTCTGTGCTTCTTCCAAGGCTGCAGTAAGATAGGTTGCCGATGAGCGTGGTATAACATTTTCATAGAAAACACATCCCTACGTAGGGACATTTTCTCAGAACATCAGCTGTTTTATTATAAAAACACTTCCTTGTCCCTTACACGTTAGAGGGAGATTCCAGCCAGAGAACCACGACTGTATGCTGATTGCTGAAGGCTTTGCTACAGCTGCCTATGCATACTTCAGGCCTTTGCTCAGGTATGGGGGATGATGTCTTCCTAGGGGAACCTGAAGGACAGAAGTAGAGCTTAACACGCTGTGCTCTATTATAGCCTAGGTAGGAATTAGTCCATTGACTGCAGTGACAATATGGTAGCATTATGTTCACTCTCCTTGTCACAATTTTAATCTTGTCATGCTGTATCGTCCTGGTTATTGCAACCCACGCTTTGCTATCTAAGATGCAGTCGCTTCATTAAAATCATTATTGAAACATATACTGCCTCTGTTTGTCATTGTATATATGAGAGTAATGTAACAGAGAAATCGGATGAGACCTGAGTGACCACAGCTTCCCTGAGAAACCAGTTATGTCATGCGCTCGGCTGCCCAATCATCCCTGCCCTTGGGTAGAGACGAGGCACTGCTAGTTAGCCGGAGCAAAACCCGGATTGGAGCGACAGGTGTCACCTGTAGTGGGTCAGACTCAGTCTCCCACACCGCAGGCGATTCTGTAGCTCAAAATCCAGTAGTCTCATTAGAATAATGAGAACCTACGTGACAACAGTAGGAGGACTGGGCAGGGGCAGTGGATGCTGACAGTGCGAGGTTGGGTAGTGGCAGTAGAGAACTGTGAATGCGAATGTGAGTTTGGTAAATGTTACTTTGGCAGCTTGGGACTTGGGCAGTGCAGGTTCTTGGATGAACATGAGATGAGGCTTGGACAGTCCCAGTGCAGCCACTTGAGGCTGATAATGTGAGGTAAAAGCAGTACCAGTGCTGGACTGGCAGTATGCAGCTTCACAGTGCCACTGCAGAGCTCTTAGCATGCCACTTGACAGTGCCAGTGCAGAGCTGTTAATATGAAATTTGGGCAAAGCCAAATCACAACTGATAGCATGATTCTTTAGGGGTTAACAGACCGCTCAAGGCTTGGCACTGCCGGTCATGTGAATATTGGATAGCACCAAATGTTTTGGAAGTGCCAGTGCTGAAATGTTAGAGTGATGTTTGGACAGTGCCTTTACTGGGATGACAGTGTGAGGCTTGGGTAATGGCAATGCAGGGCTGTGGTGGCTGATTGTGCAAGTCTTTGGAATTGCCAGTACATGTTCTAGCAATGCCAGTGTGTGAATGATAGTGTGAGACCTTGGCAGTGTCATTGGAGACTGCTAGTATGGGCTGTGGGCACTGGTACTTATGGGATGATTGAAGAAGGTCTGACCAGTGTCAGTGCAGATCTTTGAAGGCTTATCATGAGAGGAATGGCCAGTGCCAGCACATGTACTGGCAATGCCAGTGTCTGGATGATAATATAATGTTTGGGTGGTGTGATTGGAGACTGCTAGTATGAGTTGTGGGCACTGCTAGTGCCAGGATAGTAGTTTTGTGATTTGGCAGTTCCAGTACAGATTGTTAGTGGGAGGTTTTTGGCTCTGCAAGTGAAGGGCTGATGCTGATAAATGGGCCGTGCTGGTGCAGGTGTAATAGAGAAAGGCTTGGGCAGTGGAAGAAGACACTCATAGAGTACGACCTGAACATTTCTGCTGCGGTCAGCAGTAGCGAGCCTCTTGACCACTGAAAATTGAATAATGCCAGTGTACAGGTCCATATACGGAGTCCTGTGCCATGCCAGCTTAGAGCAAATGGGGCTAGCCTAGGCGCTTCCCATTGAGGGTGATTGTGTGATGCTTGGGCCCTCCCAGGTACTACTATAAGGCATAGATTTGGAAGTGCCAAGGCAGAACTACCAGTGTGAGGCTTGTACAGGGTTGACGAATAGAGGTTAAGGAAGTGTCAGCAGAGGACTGTGCATATGTGGCTCAGAAAGTGCCAGGTCAGTGACCATAGTAGGAGACAGGGATGGAGACAGCTGTCACCTGGCAAGTGTGAGTGGATGAATGGCGGGGTAACTAAATAAATGATCAATTCTTATGTAGATTTCAAGCCCCTTTTGCCTCTAATTTCAGCTGTAAGTAACAGCAAAGATGATTGGCTGCTTCCAGCTTCTTCCTAAAATGGAGGCGTGCAGGTGCATCTCGTATCTTCTTGATCTTTAGTGCATTGTAAAAGAACACCTATCTTCTGGTTGTGGAGATTATTGTTTATTTATATAACAGGTTTATATGCTGCACAGACACTTATGGAAGCCTAAGGATACTTTACACGGATCAGCAGACACAGCAATGTTTCTCATCAGCCAACAAGCGTGTAAGCAGCAGGGTTAGGGAAACACATGCTACACTGAGGACATGCACTGTTAGGTAAAGCAGAAAGAGGTGGTCCTGTAAATATTGTTTGGGCAAGATCAGTGAGGATTTGGTTCTTAGATAAGCAGGCAGAGAGTTCCAAAAATAATCTTCTGCTTCAGACAAGGATTGGTGTTGGACTTGAGGCTTTGCGAAGGTATTTTGATGCAATGATTGCTTGTGAGACAGCATCATGACTTTGAGGATGGATGAAATCAATGGATGACGAATTCATAAAGTGAGTGACTGATGGAAGGGTGCATTGAATGGTTGATGTATCAATGTTTACGCCTACAGATGATTGTATGCATACATTGATTGATGAGAGGGAGCATTGATTGATAGCTAGATTGTTGCCTTGATTGGCTGATGGAAGAATGTATGGCTGGTTTGATGAACATATGCATTATTCGATGGAGGGATCATGGTTACATTGAATGGTTAATGGATTTGCTGGAGAAGAGATCATCACCGACACCCTTTGGATGGATATTGAGATCTTTTATTTTAAACAACAGTACAAATCAAGCAAAAATTGCAAAAAAGCCACTTCCTATTTACATATGGCCCCATGAATAATGCCACGGGGAAGGCACAAACCTTGCCAGTCCACTCAGCTGTCCAACATTCATCTTATGGCACTGGCAGTCAAACAATACACAATGTCAACACAAAAAATAGAGCAGCAGCATTAAGCTGAGACTAACAGCAGCATCTGGCAGGGGCACAGTAATTCCCATGGTCCTTAGCCCCTAAGAGCTGATGTGTTCATGTGTGCACAGTGATCCCCGGACCTTAAGCACTGACCGTGACCATACATTCCTAAAGTGCTAAAGTAACCCTCAGGATCCAGAGTGATCACTGCCCCCTGAACGCTGATAATGACCATTCACTCCTGATGAGTCAGAGAGACCCTAGTGGTTGAGACCAACATTCAGTCATGCAGATCTCAAGTCATCTTTGAGATCTAGTGTGACTTTGGCCCCCTGAAGAAAGAAAACCCTCTTTGCCCCACTGGTGTATACTTCCCTTACATCACACCTATTCTTCTTCATCTTTTCTCAAGCAAGACGTTCAGCTGGCCCTCATCGAGTAAAATAAACACACAATATGAACAACTCTTTATGAAAGAATCAACTAAGAGGAAAGTGGTACGGTCTGGGAAGTGAACATAAAATACACATATATTGCACACTATTCTATGCACGGCAGATTGCTATCAAAAACCCGTATATATACAGGGCACCAGGTTACAGGACCCTTTTCCGTATCTTTGCCTAACTAAACATTTCTTGCCTTCCTCTTTGAGGCCCCTCACTGTTGTCCACTTCAGTTTTACAATATTCCTTACAAGGCCTCTCCCCCCGCTTCCTGTTTCACAAAGCGTCTTCCGTAGAGTACCGCTATTCCCTCATCTATATCAGCTCTTTCCCTTTCCTGCAGGGCTTCTCTCACTTTCTGTTGAGGGACAGAGGCCTCGCAAAGGCTCTTCCCTTTCTTTGCACCTCTTAGCTGAAGTCATTTCAATCTATTTTCCAATTCTGTTTTGGAGGACTCCCCATTGGATAGAAAGCTCTGCCCTTTGGCCCCAGCGGCACAATACCACGCTGCCCACAGACCTCCACTGACCCTGCGCTCAATAGAAGCCCAGCGGCTCTATCAGGTATCTTGATTGACGCCCCAGCTGCAGCATTTCTTTCTCTGCAGTAAGGGGAGTGCTCCAAATCACATACTACTCGGTGATTCTTGTGACCAGCCATTCACTGGAAGCTAGATGCAGTGAAGTGTAAGTATTTTCCATTTCAAGGAAGTGAAGAATGGGTACATCTAGGATGCCTTTAGGGTAAACCCATCCTGCAAGGTTAGTATGGAGCCAACACTGCATCGGCAATACATTGAAGCAAATCCATCTCAGCTAAATTAGAATACACAGCTGGAAAGCTTTTTAGTGACTCCGGATGAAAGATAACAAGATCAGATCTGTTGGAGCCAGGCATGCTCTAAAGTATACAAGTACATTTGTTCCATGTTCGTGCATTTTATACATTGTGTACGTATTAAATGCTTGTTAATGGTGAGGACTTCGGTGGCACGGGCTTTTTTGAGTGTTTGATGCAGTACTCCAACCAAACCGTGCAGCACTGGTTAATTCCCTAATAGAAGGAAGGTTCTGCTTCTGTGATTAGGTTACAAGCATTTCTAACATGGCTAAACAGTATCTGGCAGACCAGAGAGAGTACAACTCTGCCAGGTGACTATCGGTTACTGTGGAAGTACTGACACAGGGAGATTAAATGTTGGAATGCCTAAAAACCAAACGTCATTAACCAATCACGCATCTCTACTTGCAATGGATTACCATGATGTAAATGCGTTTAAGGAGCGCAGGCCTGAAGTGGTCCAGAATGACATGCAATTGACTGCTAATACTAATTGATTGTTCTTTTTTACACAGAGAGATTTCCAGTAGGTCGTCAGCTGTCTGGCAATCATGCACGACGAGTCTCAGTTGCCTAGTGTAACTTGTTTGGCAATAGGATACCAGGGAAATTGGAATGTTTCATCTAAGTCATCTTCGGGTTGGTGGCTTGTTGCATGGACATGCCGAGTAGTGAGCTTTACGTTATCATAGAGGTTAGGGGCTCTGATGGAATAATTTCTTCAGAGATACATTGTTTTTGTGCATGGGAGCTTGTGGGATTCTTGGCTTCACAAATTCTAAAAGCATTGCTAATTTTCCTATTGCCTTTGATATGCATGTGCTGCCTCATCCATATTTCTGGTATCTGTATTATGGATATCAGAGCCCAAGTTTACAAAGTATTTGCCTATGTTTGTGTTACTTTTTTTTTTTTTACACAGACCTGACAGAAAATCCTTTTTGGTATTTACAAAGCAACGCAAAATGCCATTGGGCTGCTTTGCAAAAAGAAAGAGTAACACAACGCAGCACATTGCACTGCTTTGTGTTACTTTTGGTCTGGAAGTCGTTCCATTGGTCGTGCATGGGCGTTCCTGTGCATCCACCCATAGATTTTTTATGCAAACCCTCATCTACACTGATTTGTAACTTGGTTTTGCTCCTCAATGGTGCACCTGCCTCAGGCTGGCATAGCAAGGAGAAATATATTTATTTCTCCTCGTATTTCCTCTTTGCAGCACACATACAAAAAGGAAAAAGCCTCCACCAATGAATTTTGTGTAGAAAGGCACCACTTCCTGCACAAAAACTATCTTGTATCCTGACCATAACACAGGCTCCCTGGCACTGTGGTGCAAGGGTGCCTGCACTGGTTTGAGGCAGCACATTGAGAGAGCGGAAGTTATAGTGCAGTGCTACTGTCTCCCTTTCACACAATGCAGTGCATCAAATTCACTTGCTGGGTTCTGTTAATAATAATATTTGTAATGTTTGTAAATCCGAGTCTAGGACCCTCTCATCACCAAGAAACAAGCCCATGAGTTCTAGGAGACTCAGTGATTACAGACACTAAGGCCCATATTTATACTTTTTTAGTGCCGCTTTTGTGTCTTTTTTTATGCATAATCGGTGGAAACTTACAAAATACAATTGTATTTTGGAAGTTTGCGCTGCTTTTGCGTCACAAAATGACGCAAATGCGGCACTAAAAAGGTATAAATATGGGCCTAGGTGCTGCTAACTCGCACACCTTCCTCAGACATTGTCCCTGTTTATTTCTCTTGCACATGCACTCTGCTTGAACATGTCACATCCATCTCACATGCACTCTCCTTACACACTTTCATGCATATTTAACTATCTCTGCCACCCTTTCCATACACATCGTTGTTATCTAGCTCTCATTGAACTTCCCTCTCATTCTTCCATTATTCTAATCTTTCACACTAACCCTATTCAACCCTCCGACAATGTATCCCAATTCAACTGCCTCTGTCGCCCACTATCCCAGTTCCCGCGTATCCTTTCACAGTCACTTCTTTCTTAAGATATTCACCCTTCTCTAACACATAATAACTGTAAGCCTCTCTCGAGTATGTGGTCTCCTGTCACATACCAGCAATAGGAGCTTCCCTCACACGTGTACTTTTTCCCACACTTTAGCAGATTTTCATAGCCACTTTCTCACACACCGTGTGTGTCACTAAAAACAAACATGCCTCACAAATGATCACTACCCAACTCTTTCAGCATCTCCTTATGCACTACTTCTCCAACACTATTTATATCCAGATTTTCCCTCACATGCTTCTGTATCATCAGCCCTATGTACCTCCCTCACACATTATTCTTACTAATGTTTCATTTACACTATCCCCACCGCACACAGTTCTTATCCCTCTCACATACTCTGCTCACACACATTAACCCTATCCTTGGCAATCTTGCATACTCGTCCTGTCTAATTCGCTCTCATATTAACTCTGCCTACATTTTCCTCTTTTGCATGCACATTTCTGTTCACATTAGCTCTCATGCACACACACGTCTCTCTCTCTCTGTTTCTCTCTCTCTCTCTCTCTCACACACACATACACACACACATACACACACACACACTGTCCCCATGTGTCTTTGTCAAGCCTGTGTACTCCTCTTACGAATGCACTATCACTAGCACCCTCTTTTGCAAACTATCCTCTACAGCCCTCCTCCCACGCTTTCCATGTGCCTTCTTTAGACACTGTGTCTCCGGTTGTTAATCATTGTCATGATATGGGTCAGGTCCAGGCTCTTCATCATCACATCCATGAACTCCTCGTCCTTCCTGGCGCCTTCCACAAACTCCTCGAGAGAAAGCTCACCTGCGGATGTTAGAGAAGGTAAAGGGTCAGAGTGTACACCAGTGCGTGAATGGGACAAACAGAAGCATGCAAGGGAAGGTACAGTGCCAAGGTATTCAAAGAACTGTGATTGCCTGGCACTGACACCTCGGCTCTTCCACTGACGATAAGGACCAGAGGCACCTCTGTGGGAGGTGACGGTATGTCCTTGCCCATTATCCCATGCATATTCCATACAGAGATCAATAAGTACTCAGTGTCTCAGAGTCCACACATCCTCCTTATTCCATGGTCATTCCACCCTGCATCTTTGTTCAGGCCACCTCTATTTCTGTAGCTAGTCTCAATAGATCCAAGACAACTCTATTCACAACACAAGGTATAAGCCCCAGCTGTATCTTCCCCCCAGAGTTGTTCTCCTTCTCTGATAACTAGCCCAGACTGCCTCTGCTCTTTCGGGCCACTTATGTTATTTTCTATATTCTAGACATCTCACCCTTCCTGTTATCTCTCCTCACTCTAGCTTTTTCCTCTTTTCTGCCCCACCTGACCACGACACTCCTATACTTGACCATTTACATTAACGTATCCTCTATTTAACTCATCATGGATCACTCCTCCGCCTGTTCCCAGTGCCATTTTCTCCTCTATGAGCCCCTAGCACTGCGCTCTCCTAATCGAGTTCCCACCAAAAGTTTTCCCTCCTCCACCTCACCAACCCATGAATCTCCCCTCTACTTGACATCATTATAGCTCTACCCTCCACCGGAGTCCTTCACAGCCTTCTCGTATCCCTGATCTCACCATGGTCCTCTCCCCCATCTGATCCCAGTACCACATTCTCCTGTACAAGACGCTAGCACTTCCCTCTCCTTGTCTGTGTCCCACCACAAGTTCCCTCTCCTCCATATGACACAACCATGTTTTCTCCTATAGTAAATCCCACAAAGTTCCTCCTATCTCAAGCCTCAATCTACAATACCAAATTTGGGTTTCTCACTACTGACGCTTTCATAGAATGACCTATCCTGCTGCTTGAAAGGGATTAAGGTAAGTCAAAGGAGTAAAAAGGGTGGAAGGTCTGCAGATTAGGAGTACTCGGATTGGAGATGGTGTGTATGGAGTAGTTTGTGAGAGTGAAACACAGGAAGCATGAAATTTGAGATTGAAAAACAGGAAGTCCGAAAACCTGAAGGGGTGGCTGTATAAGACCACAAAGAAGGAGGTGAAGCAGGGTGGTCAGATTGAAGAGGGGAGAGGGCTGGAACAAGAGAGAAGCAAAAGGGACAGGTGCTGAAAGCAGACTAGCAGGATGGAGATGAGAAGTTGACTGAAACATGAAGAACACTTAGTGAAATGTGGTGGGGCGACTAGCAAGCAGGTAGTGTGAGTAGCAGCAGTACAAAAAATCAGTGTGCGCCCTGAATATCGAAGGGAAAGAATGTAGAGGACAAAATATCAAAAAAAGTTAAATAAGTCTACATTTTCTATACATAACCACATATATGTGCATATACAGTACATATCTTCATGGTACGCAGGTGTGGAGCTAGGAATAGTAAATCCATACTTCACAATATGCACTTATCGTTCAATATTTTGTCCCCTGATATTCTCATATCACGTTATTATGAGAGTCGATATTCAGTATTCCAATCCTAAAAATCGGAAAGGTTGTAGATAAAGTGGGGGTTATTAGGCAGATCTGAAAGCAAAAGGTGTTGAAATGAAAATAGGACAAGACTCACCATCGCCGTTGATGTCGATCCTGTCAAAGACGCGGTTGGTAAACTCCTCTGCGGTGATGTCATGCTCACAGCCATTGATAGCACGGACAGCCTAGAATTAAAGAGAAAGGGGGGATAGTAAAACAAGAGCTGCAAGAGTGAGTGGGATAGGCAAGAGAGTCGCGTACGGAGGATGGACATAGTTTAAGCAGCAGCTGGTGGACAGAGAAATAGAGAGGTGTGTGAGAGGGACTGAGATATAGAAGTAGGATAGCAAGTGGTGAAACTAGAGGGAAAGTGGAGAAGAGTCAAGGGAAAGCTATAGAGGTGGGCTAGAAGATAAAATATAAAGTGAAACAGAAAAGAAAAGCTTGCAAGAGGCAGATAAATCGTGGTATACAAAGGTAACGTGAAATATAAAAGTAGGAAAATGATGTCTAAGAAAGGTGCCATAGGATCTTGAATGTCGATTCAGCAAAATACCATGGATAGCAGAACTGGCATCATGTGCCTTTTGACCCCTGAATGACATCACGGCAAGTGACCTCAAATAACTTTGTAACCCGATTCCATGATTGATTACATGTGATGTTATAGAAAAACTGAAACACAGCAAGTGACGTCTTGGAAGAGGATTGAACATTACTACCAGAACATCTCACTGTAGCAGGGATACCTTGAACACATAAACAATACCACAAATCCTTCTAAATCCGATCCTACGGATGTAGTCGGTAGCTGACAATGGGGGTTATTCTAACTTTGGAGGAGGTGTTAATCCGTCCCAAAAGTGACGGAAAAGTGAAGGATTTACCACCAGCCGTATTACGAGTCCATTATATCCTATGGAACTCGTAATACGGCTGGTGGTATATCCGTCACTTTACCGTCACTTTTGGGACGGATTAACACTCCTCCAAAGTTAGAATAACCCCCAATATGTTCACATATAGGCCCTCATTCTGACCTTGGCGGGCGGCGGAGGCCGCCCGCCAAAGTCCCGCCGTCAGGTTACCGTTCCGCGGTCGAAAGACCGCGGCGGTAATTCTGACATTCCCGCTGGGCTGGCGGGCGGCCGCCTTCAGGCCGCCCGCCAGCCCAGCGGGAAAGAGGCTTCCACGATGAAGCCGGCTCGGAATCGAGCCAGCGGAGTGAAAGCTGTGCGACGGGTGCAGTTGCACCCGTCGCGTATTTCACTGTCTGCGCAGCAGACAGTGAAATACATTTAGGGGCCCTCTTACGGGGGCCCCTGCAGTGCCCATGCCAGTGGCATGGGCACTGCAGGGGCCCCCAGGGGCCCCGCGACCCCCCCTACCGCCATCCGGTTCCCGGCGGGCGGACCGCCGGGAACTGGATGGCGGTAGGGGGGGTCGGAATCCCCTCAGCGGCGCAGCTAGCTGCGCCGCCTTGGAGGATTCCAATGGGCGGCGGTACACTGGCGGGTGACCGCCAGTGTTGCCGGTCCGACCGCGGCTTTACCGCCGCGGTCGGAATGCCCATTGGAGCACCGCCGGCCTGTCGGCGGTGCTCCCGCGGTCCTCCAACCCGGCGGTCATGGACCGCCAGGGTTGGAATGACCACCATAATGCTGCAGGGAATATCAGCCCTTCTTAAGTTTGCACAAATAACACGGTGTGATAATTTTGATAAAAAATCTTCCAGCAGGTCTCAGAGATGTCCAATGGCATATTAAGCAAAATCCATATAATCTTTGGCAGCCTAATACACAAGACAATCCTGACACGGCCAGGGTCACCTGCAACTATCAGGACATGGAGGGAGAAGGAGAACGGGTTACATTGTCTAATTCAAGACTCGGGTGTTCTTGTTACAACTTTGACTGGCGGCCTATAACTCAGATACAGGTTAATAGTGACTGTGTGCAAGACTTTAACTGTTTGACCACACTACATAGTAAGGACAGTGCGCAGTGCTCAGCTCCGAGAACTGGTACCATTCATGATTCAGGGCAACAGTGCAGCACGCGGCGCGCAGGATAAGTCTGCTACATTAATTAGCCAGGACATACCCCTTCAGCATTGCATGTCAGTAGAAAACCCTGATTCGGCCGGATTTTAAGCAATACAAATGCCTTACCACTATCCCAGGGGGAAGTTTCTGAAATGGCTAGAGTGAAAGAGAGATGTACTTTCATGTTTTAAAGATAAGTATCTGCACTCAGAAACAAGGCCAACACATAACTGCATTTATGCGAAACCTAGCCAGATGCTACCGTTCCTCATGCATGCTTCCTGGGATGCAGTGCGTGAAAGTGCCCTCTTCCCTTACTTTACACATTTACCCTGTTCAATTTCATCGTCAGTAGAATCAAAATACATATTTCATGCAACAGATACCCAAAAAATGAAAACAGCAATTCCCCCAATATTGTTAAAGACTGCATGTGACCACTGCCTGACCTACCTAACTCCAACGATGTGCTTGCAGTTTCTGATATATGAACGTAAATCAGCATAGTTTTTTTCATAGCTATGTGTACCTCTGGAGTATGCCGCTTTGTGCCTCCACGTTTTATTTCTGCGCTTCTGTCCATAACCCTGTTCTCCAAGCTCCCGCTTACACAGACAACTGGCAGTCCCAGAGAGAGCAAAGATGTGTCCTAAAGCCTCCTTTGACTTAACAGTGCTCTGCAAATAAGGACTCTGAATAAAGGCGGGTGCACAGCATAGTTCTGGCCTTTGACTCCCCTCATCTGCCGCCTTTTGGCAGACAAGGGCAGTGCGCATGCAAGAGGAATGCATATCAACACTACATACGCTCTGATGGTATTCCTGACAAGCAGTCAATTCTTGCGCGACTGACCCCTCCCCTAACTTTGAGAAGGTTTTTGTTATAAAAGTAGGTAACTGCACAGTAAATAGAGGAGCCCGAGGGCCCAAGCTGTTTCAACACTAATATATGGTAAACCAATAATTTTGCTTTACCAATCAGAAATGCTGGCGTCGCAAGCTGTTGATCAGGGATCACAGCTTCAACATCTGGCGACCCCTAAGTGACGCCCATGCATAGGATATAATGCACTTGTAATAAGGCAGACGGGATAGCTGTTACGTTAGTGACAGAGTAACTTGTCTGCAAAACAGGTCCTTGCTGTATGTAAATGCAGACTTTGCCACTGGAGTATTTAGAGAGTCATTCAAGTATTGCACAAGATCTTTGCACTTCTTAACTAAAATGTCTGCGAGCACAGTACAGTAAAATATTTTTGGTGGCTAGTTTTCCTTGTTCATCTACATTGTTGCAAGTAGCCAAAACGTTTGCAGGAAATATGTCATTGCTATGTTTTGTGGAGAAAGGACACAGCACTTGTAGAAATTAGTAGGGTTATTAGGCAGCATACAACGACTCCTGTCCCATCCCAGCTCCTCAGCAACTGCCAGCTTCCCAGGCCTCCTGGATTCCAACTCTAGAATCCAGCAGTGAAAGCATCCAGTTGCCAGGATACAATATATCCCTCTTTAATAACAAAAATGCTCACGGCTGCTACAGTATATTTAATATATTCATATATCTAAATCAATTATAAAGCTACAAAACTCTTCATAACTAACATGCAAGAGTTACAAATTCAGTAAACATTTGTTCCCCATTCAAGTGCATGCTTTAGGTGCATACATTGACTTTAAACATCTTAGGACTTCACCCACACGCGGGTGGCATGTTCCTCCTTACAGGCCTTTGCTTTACTCCCCATTCATCAGGTTAATTTCTTAACTCCACAACTCTGCAAGTTCGGTCAACTTGGCATAGCCTTTCATCACCCTGTTACCAACTCTCCTCGGGTCGCACAACTTGGCACAACCTTTCACTCTCCTGTTACTTGGACACACCCTCTCATGCACACTGTCATCTAATTTTTTTCCTTTCTTCTCATTCCTTTCATTATATCTCCGAACATATAGAGATTGACAGTTCATCTTCTTATTTGACTTCCCATCATCCAACTCTAGATACTTGGACTTGACCCTGCTTGATGGCCCCTCCATAGCGTAGGGCACTCTACCTTTAAGTAGGTGAAACAGAGACTCACCTGTCATAGAGTGCAGCTGTACCCTGTAGTTCCACAACACATCTTTAACCTGACTCCTCCAACAAGCCTCACTTATCCCTACCAACCTTAGGCTATCTTCCAACATGTGGTTAAGGCGTTCCATTACACTCTTTCCCTCTGAATAATACAGGGTGGTTCTACAATGCTTAATTACCCCTTTTTCAGAAAAGACTCAAACTCTTCAGAAATAAATTGGGCGCCACCATCGGTCAGTATGGAGGCAGGGCAACCCTCTCACCGGAACACATCCTCACAAAAACCAACCAACTTTGACGCCTTTACTTCTCTCATGAATGCCACCTCTGGCCACAGCAAGAAACAATCAATCAATCAATCAATCAATCAAAGAAATTTGTAGAGCGCGCTACTCACCCGTGAGGGTCTCAAGGCGCTGGGGGGGGGGGAACTGAGGGGGGCAGGGGTGGGCCAGGTAGGGTCACTGGTCGAACAGCCAAGTCTTGAGGTTCTTTCTGAAGACCAGTAGGTCTTTGGTTTTGCGAAGGTCGGTGGGGAGGGAGTTCCAGGTTTTGGGGGCGAGGTAGGAGAAAGACCTGCCTCCTGTGGTGGTGTGCTGGATGCGGGGGACTGTGGCTAGGGCGAGGTCGGCTGATCGGAGGTTGCGTGTGGGAGTGGGGAAGTTTACTCTTTCATTGAGGTAGGTTGGACCGGTGTTGTGGAGGGATTTGTGTGCGTGGATGAGGATCTTGAATGTGATTCTCTTGTCTATGGGGAGGCAGTGTAGGGATTTGAGCTGTGGTGAGATTCGTTCGTGTCGGGGGAGGCCAAGGACGAGGCGCGCGGCTGTGTTCTGGATTCTTTGGAGTTTGCGTTTGAGTTTGAGTGTGGTGCGGGCGTAGAGGGCGTTGCCGTAGTCCAGTCTGCTGCTGATGAGTGCGTGGGTGACTGTCTTTCTGGTCTCTGGGGGGATCCATGTGAAGGATTTTTTTAGGGTGCAGAGTGTGTGGAAGCAGGAGGAGGTTAGAGCATTGATTTGCTGTGTCATGGAGAGGGCGGGGTCGAGGATGATGCTGAGGTTGCGTGTGTGGGTTGCGGGGGTGGGTGCGGGGCCTAGGGCCGTGGGCCACCAGGAGGCATCCCATGTGGTTTTGTTGTGACTTTGGTTTTGTTTGAGTTGAGCTTGAGATGGTTAGTGGTCATCCAGTTGGCGGTGTCTAGGAGAGCGGCGTGTAGATTGGTTTTGGTGGTGGAGGGGTTGCGGGTGAGGGAGAGGATGAGTTGGGTGTCATCAGATTGTTTGTCCTATTAATCACAGAGGTGGCTCCTCTGCAGTGGTGGAGGGGTGTCGCCCTCCAGGCTGAGCCAGCAGATGAAAAATAAAATGATAGCTTGCTACCGTCTGAGGCCAGCCAAAGACATATACACCCTTAGGTTTCTCCTACCTGGCTGTATATACAGGCCTCAGGCTTCTGTCAGAGCGGCAGTGACTGCCACTCAGACCAATGCTGATGCAGCTTACATGCTATACTAGCATGTAAGCTGTGCCAGGATTGCTGGGGAGCCTGTGCTGATGTCCCAGCGAACGCTGGGACACTACAAGAGGAGAGAGGCATCGGGAGATGGGCGGCGCAAGGTAAGTGTTTTCTTTTCTTTTTTTAAATGTTGTTTCCCCCCGCCATCACCGATTGTCCCTCGCACCCTCCTGATATATGCGGCGGCTGCCGCTGATTGATCATTTGATCTTTTATAATCTCATCCCGGAGATCTCTGAGTTAACATGAAATGGCCAACCTTCTCAAGCCTGCCACAAGCTGCTCTACAGATTCCCCATGCATCTGGGGACAGGAAGAGAACTTGTGTCTTTTGATCACAATGCTAATCTTTCTTCCAAAATTCTCTTCCAGTGCTCTCATCACAGATTCATACTCATCATCTTCTTCTGCATCAGATCCCTCATATGCATGTCTCCCCTTCAAAACAGGTCTAGGCAGAGTCTTGAGAACCTTTCTGCCTTCCAGCCCCAGAATATGTTTTAAGATGGACAGTTTTCTTTTAGCTAAGAACACATCACCTCCTATGGCCTCCAAGTAGGTTTCAAAAGTTTCCTTCCAGTCCTCCCATTCCATAGTTGGGAGCCCTGGATCTTGTAGGAAGACTGGAGGAGCAGGTATAGACTGTGTTGGCATGACTGTCAACACACTCTTGCAAATAAGGGGGGGAAATACTTTCTCTTGACCACTTGCACAACATGAATATTCTGGCAACTGACATCAACAGTAAATCTTTAGCACAAAGCTATAGCCTTTAGCATAGCATTGTACACAATTGGAACAGTATGACTTGATATCATACGCAAACATTCAAGATGGCATGTTCACAGCATAACGTACAATGCAACTTGTCATCCGCATTAAACATCAGGTAACTCAAAGTCCTCCACGTGGAAGCTTGCAATGGAAATTATGACGAAGCTTACCCGTTTTCTCTTTATCAACTTATCTTGTGTTTCTCACACTGACCCCTTTTTTTAGTATGGGATTTACAACACATTCTTTAATAGCTCAGCAAACAGGCTACTGTTGAAGTGACAGTTCTGCAATTCTGATGGAGAACAGAATACTCAGTCCCTACAAAAAATATAGAACTGTAATTTTGTCACAATTATGCAAATTATTGTTGCCACACTTTGTCAAAACGTTACAGCACTTCGAAGGAGGTTAGCAGTCTAGTTACTCCCTGCTTCAGATTGTTCCTTCAATAGAAAATCTGCTCAGAACAAAGAGGTGGAGCAACCTGACACAAATTCTATGTCAGGACCGGAGGCTTTGGATTATGCTTCTTTTTCTTTACTGTCAATTAAACAGCAGCCAATAAACTTACAAAAAACAAAAAACTACATTTCCCAAGAGCACCTGTAGTCCAGCCTGTCCAATCCCAGGCTTGCTGTACTCTATAAGAGTCACCATAACAAAAGTCCTTCCTCTTTTTTTGCTGCTGCGCAGCCGAAGCTAAGTACTTTTCTCCTCATTGTCTATCATTGTTTATTATTACTATTGTTATTTGCTAATCGGCCCGTGGAGTTGGAGCGGAGCTGAGCGGCGCTTGTCACAAGGTCTTATGTTTCATCGGACACGCTTGTGGTCCCTGCCCTTGTTGCATTGGTGGGTGCCCGCGCGATCGGAGTGTGTTTTCTTTCATCTCCAATTGCGCGAGGCGAATCAGCAGCATAATCCGATAGTTACGGGTCTCTGTGGCCGCCCGCCTGATCGGAGGGTGTTTTCCTTCATTTCCGATTGCACACGGCGAGCCAACAGCACAATTCTATAGTTACGGGTCTCCGTCAGAGATCCGACGAGCGCTGCAACGAGAGCTTGTCCGCTATCTATTTCACTATTTCTGTTTCACGTGTGCATGCGCACACGCCGAAAATTCCGATCTTTAGCATCGGACTTCGTCGGGTGCCTCGTGCGAAAGAAATATTTCATTTAATGCCCCTGGAACACCCAATGGGGTGCAAAAACAGATAAAGGCTTTGCCTGAGGAGGATATACAAGTGCTCCCTCCACAGATATATTGGGCCTTTTTGTGAGACAGTGTCTCAGTAAGATATTGGACAGAAAATTCTTCCTTTTTGACCTGTAGGGGTTTTTCCTCTCCCCTTGAACTCCTTCTGTGCCTCCTATCATGCCTTACTTTGCTGAGGAGGATGAATATTATCAGGAAGAGGTGGAAGGACCCTTCTGTGATCAGATGGAGGAAAGATTAGTCCAGGCCTTAGGCCATCATGTACAAGATTCAGTTAATCAGGCTTTGATTAAGGGCTTAAAACCTTCTACAGTGTCCCTGGTTGGGCAAAGAGAGTTGATGGGACCTCCACCCTCTGGGTCAGGGGTTAGAGAACCTAACTCTGATGATGTGGGTATGAACCCTAGAGCGTCCTTAGGATGTTTATCCTCACCAGAGATTCTTTCGCAGATGGCAACTGCGGTCCTCAAAGATCACAAATATGGTCCTGGACTGACACCTGCTTTTGACGTGTTTCCACCTCCATCAGGTTCTCGTAAGGAACTTTTTCAGTCCTCTGATTCTGATTCTGATTCCGAACTGTCTGAACCCAAACAACCGGGTAAACGTAAACATAAATCTCATCACGTCCCGGAAGAGGTGGTGACGCAGAGAAATTTTCTATTTGACCCTGAGAACATTATTCATCCCAGGTCTACAGAATGGGTGCCATGTGTGGAAGTGGCCCACTATGTGCAAGACAGATTGCGCAGGAGTTTCGACAAGGACGTGTGCAGGACATTGCACTCTGAATGTCCCCAGCCCTCACTACTTGGGAAAGTAGCTGATATTCCTGAACTAGATCCTAGTGTGGCTACCTTCTTGAAGAAGTTTACAAAAGATCTTGCATACTGGCAGAGATTGCCAAAGAATTTTGGCATTATTGTCTTCAGAACCAAATTCATGTGATAGCAGAATACATTCCGGGTCGCTCCAATGTGGTAGCGGATTGGAATTCTTGTTTTCTGAGGGATAGCAGCGATTTGAAACTCCACCAATTGATTTTTCAGAATCTAACGGAGAGATGGGGATCGTGCTCGATAGACCTTTTTGCATCCCCACCTTCCACAGTTTTTCAGTTGGAGGCCAGACCCTTTAGCGATGGACTCAGGTGCTTTCCTTCAAGACTGGTCCGAGGATCTCCTTTATGCTTTTCCCCCATTTTCAATGATTCACAAAGTCCTTGCGTAAGTCAAAAGACAACTGGCCGAGATCATTTTAGTGACACCTCCCTGGAAGGCTCAGGCTTGGTTTCCAGTAGCGATGTCCCTATCATGTGCACCCCCAGTTCTAATTCTATTATTTCCGTCGTTGTTCCTGGACCCATTGAGTCTTCCCCATCCTCTGATAATACAGGCCAGTTAACGCTCATGACATGGAGACGTTTAGGAGACGTTGGCAAACGCCAGGTGTTTCAGGACAAGCTATGTTCTTCCTTTCTCAGTCTTGGGTTCCCTCCACCGATAAACGTTGTGAAGCCTCTTAGAAGAGATGGGTGGGTTGGTGCAGTGAACGGAGTATTGATCCCTTGGGGGGCCCAAATTTCCATGATTGTAAATTTTCTCTCAAAATTGGAAACTCAGGGTCTTGCCTATAGAACTGTTAACAACTTCAGATCGGCAATTTCAGCAGCTCATCCACACTTAGACGGTAAACCTGTTTGGGGAACACCCTTTGATCTCTAAGATCCTTCATGGTATTTGAATGGTTAAGCCTCCTCAAACACGATATTCGGTTCTTTGGGATGTAGATGTCGTCCTGCGTTTTATCAGATCTTGGCCGTGTAATGAAGATTTGTTGCATAAGCAATTGTCTGCCAAACTTACGGCCCTTTTATGCCTTATTTCATGGAGACGTGTCTCAGATGTGAGAGCACTGACAAGTAGAGTATTTACTCCTTCCGTAGTTTCATTCATGGTCTCTAGACGTACAAAAACTGCATCTAAATGTATTTCTTATCCTGGTTTTCCCCACAATCAGAAGTTGTGTGTTGTACAATGTTTGAAAGCGTATGAGAGTTGTACACTGGAGTTTCGCAGGGATGTTGGAGGTCAACTGTTGATTTCTCTGCAAAAACCACATGGACTAGTGTCATCAGCTACTTTAGCTAGAAGGGTTAAGTGGCTTTTGGGGGAGGCTGGTATAGACACTTCTGTTTTTGGTGCTCATTCAGTTCGTGGAGCTAGGGCCTCTAAATCTTTTGGAGCTGGTTCTAGATTAGAGGATGTCATGGCAGCGGCAGATTGGTCCTCAGATAATACGTTTAAAGTGTTTTTTCGTAAACCTATTGTTGATATAGTGTCAGCAGTAGTGGATCGGCTTTGAACTAGCATAATCCAAAGTCTTCGGTCCTGACATAGAATTAAAAAAAATTCTAGCTATCACATCAAGAATTTTCAATTCTATTAAGGACACGGAGGCGAGGATTATTCCACTCTTAATGGTGATGTTTCTGATTTTATTGTGTGTTAAATGTTTAAAGACTTGTACTTTTTATGATGAGATATGTAAATAACTATCAAGTTTTACCCCCCCTTATGACTTATTCATTTCCAAATGGTATTATAAGGGTGCTTCTTACATCCATAGGTTCCGCTAATAAAGGCGCCGCCGTTGGTTTTCGTTGGACAGCTTGTTCCGCTGCAAGTTGCTGAATGTTGTGAAGAGCATTTCAATTTGGTGCTAAGAAAGAGGAAAGACTTTTGTTATGGTGACTCTTATAGAGGAGAGCAAGCCTGGGATTGGACAGGCTGGACTACAGGTGCTCTTGGGAAATTACGTTTTTTGGTTTTCTGTAAGTTTATTGGCTGCTGTTTAATTGACAGTAAAGAAAGAGAAGCATAATCATCACCTCTATTTTCTTAATAGAATTTAAAATTATTGATGCGATAGCTAGACTTGTTTTTATTCCTCACACCTAATCTTCCATGGGAATCCTCCCAACTCAGCAGGTACTTTCCTCTACCTTCCCGCTACTCAGACCTCACAAGGCTTGGTGCACGCCTCCAAAGCCAACTGCCAATCCGGCTGATGACATGAATGCGTGCACTGTGGCTGTAGATAGTGTCAAATTGTTCTTCCCGGCACGCAGAATCACAAAGCAGCCAACAGCGCAGGCAGAGAGCGGTGCTCCCTTCAATCAGTGCTTGCGTGCACCTTTGTCACCTCGGTACTGAGATGAGACGCACTGCCTGCACCTTGACCAACACACGTTCGTTAGCATGTGCTCATACGAACACTCTCCGCACTGAAGCTCGATTTATGCCCGCATGGGCAGCCTGATTAGTTCCAAGTGCTGACGTGCCAAATTTAATGGTTAACACTCGGCCAGTTTACTCCCAATTCACACAACGTGTGTCAAACTGGGTGAAACTCATCTGTTTCACCCAAGATTGTCCTCATTAGTGTTTACTCTTCTCGTAGGTCACGACCTATGGTATAAGAGTCTCCCCAGATTCAAGAGCTTGAGGCCAGGGGTCGTACTCGGCTAAATAACACTAACAGCTGTCAAAACATTTCTTATGCTGTGCCTCTTCTCATCCCATCCTCATCGCCACTTTTGTGAAGAGAGGACACAGCTCTTGTAGAAATTAGTAGGTTTATTAGGCAGCATACAACGACCCCTGTCCCATCCCAGCTCCTCGGCAACTGCCAGCTTCCCAAGCCTCCTGGATTCCAACACTGTAGAATCCAGCAGTGAAAGCATCCAGTTGCCAGGATACGCTATCAAAGCAGGAAATGTCAAATTCTTAAACACCACACATGTGCTACCTGTGCAAAATAAAACCAGTTTAATTATGACATTCACCAACTCGAACTGCAATTTCCTGCAGGAGTGCACAACATGGACTGCATATTTTTCTTTATCATAAGGCTGGCTGAAGAGAAGATAGAGTTTAGCTCTACAGCCAGATTTCCCAAAGGCTTTGTTATGAGTCCCCTGAGTGAAGAGGTTTTCATTTTGCACCTCCAGAGTTAACAATATTGGGGTTCCAATGAACTCCACCACTATTTACCCGTTATGACCCAATAAGAAATGAGGAATTACCAGGGAATCTGTAATTCCCTATCTGAAACCCCAGTAGTTCCTCATTTTGATCTGAACTTACACTAGGAGATTTTAGTTGTTTTTAACTTTAACAGCCAAATCTGTGATTAAAAGTAAACAGAACAGCACCACTGACCTTCTAATTTTAATGCCATTACCAGCTCTAAAAGGGCCTAAGTTTAGTTTCTAAAATGAAAACTAGAACAAAAAGGCCAGTGGGAAACAGTGGTAAGGGAACAGAGTGCCCAGGAAAATCAAAGAAACACACACAACTCTATTACAGAAAATAAGGTTCTATCAGTTGTCCATAGGTAACTAACTATAACTGAGGAAACAATACATCCAGAAAAAAATATTGG
Source organism: Pleurodeles waltl (assembly GCF_031143425.1). Classification (NCBI taxonomy): domain Eukaryota; kingdom Metazoa; phylum Chordata; class Amphibia; order Caudata; family Salamandridae; genus Pleurodeles; species Pleurodeles waltl. Next base: position 784,840,547 of record NC_090442.1, on the reverse strand, counting down.
GTTAATGCAGAAGAAATATCCCCCAAAATAAAATGTTTAATTGATTATCAAAACATATAATAGCAGAACACCAATAATCAAACTATCACAAATAACCCCACAAACAAAAAAACTCAAAATAGACCATTCGTTAAAAACATGGTGCAAGTGGCAGAAGAAAAAGTTTCAACAAAAGGAAAAAATACATTGAGGCGATCCTCCTGTGATGCATACCGCAATGGACAATATAAAAACGGTAACACATTTCGGTGGACAACCTGCAATGAACCGCACACCTTCATCAGGACCTAAAGTAGATGACCTTCCTAGACAATCCTTCTCTTAATAAGGAATCACTAGGTTCAGGTACGTTACTGGCAACTAAATGCAATAAAGATCAATATAGGATTCTTTTGCATGGAGCTTGAAAACACAATTTGGCTGCGGATGGGTTTTCAGTTGAAAAATTGACGGCTGGACCATTACTGCCAAAATCTAAATCAGGCCCAAAGTGTAGTACTTCTGACATGCCACCACAAATTCTCTGTATGAAAGGTGTAGCAAAAAAAGTGCCTCTGTCAATCTTCTTCTGTGCTCTAAGAAGAGTTAATAATGTCACCATCACACACAGGTGTGGTCGCAAAGTTAAAAATCAACAAATAACCTTTGCACAGGTTGTCTTTGAAGAATAGCTGAAGTTGTTCTTGTTGCAGAAATCGTGCCTGGTATCACTGCAAATGCTCAGTTGTGTGCACAGAAAGGTCTGCCATTCCCGAAGCTCTTATGCAGTTGCAGCATACAAGTCTGGCATCACATATGGAGGAGGAACCTTTTTATAAAGTCATGGAGTTGGCTAAGGTCCACATGTATCATGAAGTGTCCTTAGACCATAGAGGTTCCAGTAGAAGATGAACAAGATGGCAGTAAGGCTGAGGAGGAAAAAGCCAACTATTTGGTGGGTTAATAAGGTACACAAAATGGAGCCGAGAATTGCCATATCCCAATTCATTTGCCATTGTGTTCATGCCTGAATGAGATGGGGGTGATCTGGTTCTGCAACTAAGGTAGGTATCTGAGCAATAACCCCCTATGCGCCCCCCACTACCTTCTTACAATGCTTATATTTGTGTTACAGTCTCCTACATAGGTGGATGTTTTACTTGGAGACCGACAGCTGGAAAGAGGCACAAGCTGCAGTGAATTTTAGAGAGCAGCATTGCTAATCTATGAGGATGACCAAAAAGAGTCAAAAGTGTGACTTTGAGAACAATTTCAATGTTAAAGATGCCAAATTCTCATCGGATCACAGTGCAAGGTGGCAAAACATGATGGCAAAACATGATGGCTGTACCTAAGCAATATTTGGGCTTCGTTATCTCTAAGCAAAGAGACCAGTACTTTGTGACCTCTGTGCCCTACAAGTCGTAATCCCACTTGTCAGTCAGATAGCCATGATTTTCTAGAAGGGTCACTTGATGTTAATTGGTTACGTGTGAAAACAAATCATACCTAAATTCATATTATATCCTGGGATTGGTTGGGGAACAGCCAAAAGGCTGTTTCAAAAGTGATGGCTGAGGGTGACAAGGGGTTGTCACTGTGCATGGCTTTCCTATATTACCAAACATGCATGCACCTGCCAACTTTCTACAGTTTTGGTTTCCTCCACTTGAACCTACAGATCATTATTAATCAAAGAAGAGGGACCATAAACCTTTTAGGTTCAAAGGTCAGCAAGTGGTGATTTCATTCCTTTCAGAGTCTAACAAGGGCAAGTAAAGAACTGATTGCCTTTGCAATGGCTCTGGCACTAACATTCACCATGGTGGTGCTGTTACTTTTTGCCTTGCTCCTCCATGTGATGCATTAGCTCCAGTAATGTTTATCTATTTTCAATGTGGGTGACAGGTTAGAGAGCTTAAAGGTTAACTTCATGGTAAGACAGTTATTTTTGAGTACTTTCTTGAATGAGAGAGGTGTTCGTCATGAGCCAAAAGAATACCTTCACATTCCCAACACACCACCAGCACTCTAAATGCCCTAGTCAGTCTGCCAGGAGAGGATCAGTGACGGAGAGTGATGTAGCTTCATGGGTTCTACTCAGGTCCAGATTTGACTCTGCCAGCAATGATGGTCGGTCAGCTTTCCATTCAAACTGATCTTTCACCATGTCTGGAGGTGTTAACACTGTGAATGACAACCAGATGATAATGAGCTTTCACTACAAGGGGAGTGTAGTGTCATTAGCATGCTGGGAAAAATTTCAGCCTTTGAAGGAGATTACACATTAGCTCATTGACAAAGAACACTTACTTTAGGAACAAATCTCTGATACCCACAAAAGAAAATTGACAGGCACTGATGGAATATCTCCCAAAAATGAATCCTTCCGTGGTGAATGCAGCCATTTTGGTGGAGTCCTGGCTGCTGCCTATTGGTCTTTCCTTAAAATCATGGACTTTCTAAAGCTGCTTCAGCAGATGTAGAAATTCTGCCGTTTGGGTGGATGGAAATTATGCTAGCTGAATTATAAAGTGAAGTAAATGTTCCCATGGAGTTACATAAGGTGTTATTCATTAAAAACAATAACTTAAACATTCCTTTTAACCCCTTGGAAGGTGATGATGGAATGGTTCCGTCATGAGCCGAGGTGGGCATGTCCTGTGGATGGAACCATTCCATTTTCACACTCGCCCATGGGGGAAGCGCTGGCGATCCCCCCATGGGCAGCCCACTTTCACCCCCCCCCCACAGGGGATGGCAGCAGAAGCACTTCCTCTGTCACCCCAACCCCCTGTCGGCAATCTGATGACGTTGGCGTGATCCCGGCATGCTGATGTCATCACATGCAGCTGGGGACTTTCCACCTCTAAACAGTGGATTCCTGCTCCTCAATTGCGGGTGGTGCCACAATTGTGGAGCAGGAATCCACACCACTGGGCCACCAGGGATTTCTTTTGTTATATTTGGGGAGCAACCTCTTAGGCAAGGGCCGCTCTCCTGTGGGGCATAATGTGTCCATGTTTCATCCCTCCCGGTGGCTGATTTGGCTGCTTTTAGGCTGATCAGCCCCCCGGGAGGCTGACACCCACTAGAAGTTAGGGATTTTTAGAATTATGATTGATTGAGGGAGCGACCCCTTGGGCAAGGGTCACTCCCCTTGGTGGGCATTTAATTATATATTCTGCCCCTACCAGAGGGCAGATCGGCTGCTTTTAGGCTGATCTGTTATTTAGGGGGTATGGGTGGAGGGCCATTAGGCCACCAGGCATTTTTCTGTTTATTGTTCGAGGAGCGACCCCTTAGGCAAGGGTCGCTTCCCTGGGGGCTCATTACATCTGTACTTCAGTCCCCCTGGGGGCTGATTTGGCCGCTTTTAGGCCAATGAGCCACCTGGGGGGCACTGAAACTCACTAGAAGCCAGGGATTTCTAGGATTATCACTGATCATAGAGAGTGATCCCTTGGGCACGGGTCGCTCCCCTCAGAGACATTTAATTATGTATTCTGCCCCTCCCAGAGGGCAGATCTGTCACTTTTAGGCTGATCTGCCATCTGGGGGGGTCGGAAGGCCACTTGATACTATGGATTTTAGTGTTGTATGTTGTAGAGCAGCCCCTTGGACAAGGGTCGCTCCCCTTCTTTGGGAAAATGCTTTACCCTTTTTCTGCTCCCTCTGGGGGCAGATTGACCATATTTTTAGTCCCATCTACCCCCAGAGGAGGCAGAAAGCCGCTATACACCAGGACTTTCAGTGGGGCTTTTGCCTGTTTGGTCATATTTGTAGGACCATCTGCCCCCTGGAGGGGCGGGGGCAGAAAGCCACTGGACACCAGGGATTTTATTTATTTATATGTCATGGAACAGCCCCTTTGGCAAGGGTTGCTCCCCTTGTTTGGGGCATTTCGTTTGACCATTTCTTTGGCCAACTGTTGGGGGGCAGAATAACACAAGACAGGGAAAGTTCCTGTGTGTTTGTGAGAACTGGAGTTTGGCTGATGGTCTACATGTGTGGGCTAGTGCTTGGCTGGCGATGTGCATGGACTGACGTTTGGCTCACGATGTGTGTGGCTAGCATTTGAATGGGAATGGGTAGACTTCAGATTGTTTTACATTTTTAACTGTTTATCTTGTCATCACTTGTGATTGTAATGTTTTATTTCTCCTTTTTTCCAGTGCAAATCTTTTGTTTTCCTTTCCTGTGACCCCTGCTTCCAGTTTTGGAACTGGTTGATCTGCAGTTGCATGTGCTTGGTAAGAAAAAGTTTTTTGTACTTTTTACTCCAAATGAGTATCACTACCCTGCATGAATGCGTTTTTTGTACATGTTGTAATAATAGCTGCACATTTTGCTTCTGTTTGATTGTGGGTGAAATTATCTTTGGGGTTGTGCGCTATTTGTATTGTGTTGTCCTTTGTGTAATTTTCTTTAGTTTTTCCTTTCTAGTGGGATATCATTGGTGCTTGCTGTGTCTATGTAAAGTAGGTGCTGGTGATTATAGTTGTCTTTGGCAAGTGAGTGGTATTGTTTTTGAGTATATAGGTCATTGTGATAAAGCCACACTTTGCTTATTACTTATTGTACACTGTGTTGGTTGTTGTTGATGTATTTGTCAAGTTACTTTTATTAGTAAGGATTATGGCTAGCCGCAAGATGACTGCTCAGCAGGTTGTTGATATGCTTTTTGAATCTTCCTGTGACCCTGATTCTGCATCTGAGGCAGAATGGAAGTACAAGATTCTTGCAGTAAATTTTCTGCCAGAGAGGAATCATCTGATGACGAAGCCACTCTCAGTGCCGAGAAAGTGCCTCTTTTAGAGGAGGGCAATGATCTGCCAATAGTGCAGCCAGAGGCATCTGTATTGCAGCCTGGGGCTGACAGGCCTCACATTTGAAAAGCTGAAGCCTGGGGCTGACAGGCCTCACATTTGAAAAGCTGAATCCTGGGTTTCCCCAAACATGGTGCAGCTGGCATTGCCTGCCTTTACTGGTGTCGCAGGGTGTAGAGTTAATACTGAAAACTTGTTGCCAATACATTTCTTTCAGATGCTTATGGACAATGTATTTTTGGGTGAGATTGTTGAGCAGACTAGTTTGTATGCTAAACAGTATTTCAAGGGCAGCAGTGCAAGACTTAAGCCCCACTTTAGAGCTACCCTGTGGGCTCCCACAAATCTGGATGAATTGAAAAAGCTCTTGGGTTTAACTTTTTTGATTGGCTTGATAAGGAATCCGTTGCTGTCTTCATATTGGTCTACTAGTCCCTTGCTGGCGGCGGCTATCTTTACTGCAACCATGAGTCGTGATCAGTACTTGCGTTGCTTCGGATGCTGCATTTTGTTTATAATTCTTTAGCATTTCCACAAGATCACCCTGATTGTGACTGTCTTTTTAAGATTCAGCCTGTCCTTAATCACATTGTAAATCCGTTTTCAGAGATCTATGTTCTAGGGAAAGAAATAGCTGTTAACTATTCTTTGGTCAAGTTAAAGGGAAATTTGGTTTTTAGGTAGTATATTTCTAGCAAGAGGGCACATTACGGAATTAGCATGTGTATGCTGTCTGAGAGTAGGACTGGTTATGTCTATAATTTATAGGTGTACACTGATGGGGATTCTAGTATTGACCCCCTGGTTGTCTGTCCACTTTTGAAGTTAGTGAGATTATGTGGGAACTTGGTAGAGGACTTTTTAACAAAAGTCACCATTTATATGTAGATAACGTCTACAATGGTGTGCAGTTGTTCAGGGAAATGGTCAAAGTGGACACTGTGACTGTGGCACAATTCGCTCTAACAGTAAAGGTTACCCAGGAGAGCTTGTTTGTAAAATACTTGAGAGGAGACAGTGCAGAGCTTTGCGTAGTGATGAACTTCTAGCTGTGAAATTTGCAGACAGGAGAAATGTCTACATGCTGACTTCCATACATGATGAAATTACTTCACCTGTGACTGTTTGGGGTCAGGTTGCTGAAGCGCGCAAACTTGTGTACATATTAGACTATAATAGGCACATGGGTGGAGTTGATAGAATAGATCAGAGGATAGAACCTTACACTGCTGTTCGTAAGGCTTAGATTTGAAATAAGAAGTTGGCTATCCATCTTTTCCACTTAGCAACCTTAAATTCTTTTGTTGTAGTTAAGGATTGTTCTCCAGAGTCCAAGATGAAATGTTTTCACTTTCAGGAGTCTCTGTCAGGCAGCCTTGTTGTAGTAGAACAGGCAAGTGCTCCTAGAGTTGGAGCGGTGGAGGACATGGGTAAATTGAAAGATCACAACTTTCCTGATCACATTACTCCCACTCCCAAAAAAGACTTTCCCAGTAGGAAATGCAGAGTTTGTATGCGAAGAGGTGCATGGAAGGAGACTCATTTGTACTGCCCCGATTGTCCTTCTAAACCTGCCCTTTGCAAACATATTTTTTGTTCAGTTTCACTGTTGGCATTAGTGTCATGTATTTAGGTAGAGCTTTTGTGTTTGTAGTTTTCTGTTTACTTACAATTAGTTTGTGTTTTCTTTTTTATTAAAAAAATGTGATGGCGGTGTGCATGGACTGGTGCTTTGCTGGTGGTGTGCATGGACTGGCGCTTGGCTGGCGGTGTGCAAGAACTGACGCTTGGCTGGTGGTGTGTGTGACCTGGTGCTTGGCTGGCACTGTGTGAGAAGTGACTTGATGCTGGTCAATACACACACTGCTTGCCAAACTCCAGTCCACTCACTCCATCAGCCGGTGTGATTGCTGTGTCAGGCATGTGGGCATATGAAAGTGAGAGGCCCTTGAATAACGCTGTCTGTTGATGTGAGTAATGTAATGTGCTGGGTCGGTGTCTGGCGGCATGAATGGTGTGAATGCTGAATTTCTTACTAACGATTTTCATGTATGTTGAATTTTAAATCTGCATAGAATTTGGCTAAACATAGAAAATAATGTGCAACATGGAAAATGTGGGCACTATTAATCGCAAAGTGTCTTTATTAAAAGGCTTTTTAATATTAATTGAAGTATCTTCATTAAGCAGATGTAGTAGAGTGATGTATTCATGATTTTGTGTGATGTATTTGCTTTATTAATTGTAGGCCTTAAGTTAGGGAGGTTTGGGCCTAGTTTGCATAGCTCATGTATAGTTGCCCTGTTTAAATAATATTGTGGGAATGTATGTCTGGAGAAATTAATTAATGTATTGTTTTCACTGAGGTGACCACACGTTAAAAGATGTCTTTAACTTTCTCATGAGAACTGCTTGCTAGAAAGTCTTGTGCTAGTTATTGTTACAATGTATAGTTTGAGGCGTGAGACTGCAATGTTCCCAGGAGCTAACAATGGATGCACTGACGGGAGTACGGATGGATACAAAAATGTTACCTGACGAGCCTGACGGTGGAAACAGGAGAAGAGGAGCCAATTATCAACATGTAAACGACAGTTTAGTTATAGCTTAGATTTGAGCTTTTATTTCTATTGGACTAATTTGACCAATGGCAAAATGGGAAGTTCTTTAGACGATTTTGACTTAGTCCAACTGCACAGAGAGAAGAGAGCTCATTTCTATTTCAATTTTCTCCTGAGAGGATCCTACCTTTAGCTTAATTGCTTAAACTTCTGATGCTGAATGCTGATTCCTTAGATACTGCTTTTTCTAATGGGTTTGACAGCTTAGAGTCCCCATTTCTGAACCATTCCCTTTCATGGCCCGTTGCTGATGCCAACCGAACTGACGTCCGTCTGACGAAGATAATCGCAGCTTGCTGATCCATTTGAGGAGAGGTATAACAAAATGCTATTGTTGTTGATGTGAGTTGTCTTTTGTTTCTAGGTACCAACTGCTATTTTGATAGAGCCATAGTTAGATGTTTTCCACATTTATGTTGACAAAATTATTTTGCATGAAGCCCAAACATGCCATTCTAATCAGAAGGTTAGTAAGGGAAACTCTGACATGTTAACAGGTTGCTATTAATAAAAATTGATGTTGCTCAGTTGCTGAATCTAGATGTTTGCTATTTCTATTACACAGTTGTTCTTGCTATTGATTTGTACGGTGACCCTAGAGTGTTCAGTGATCAATGCACTAATTAAATTGAGATTCCTTAGAGGGTTTGGTCAACCAGTGCTGTTCTTATTTGTGTATCAGATGGTGTTGAGATTAATTTACGTGACCTTAGCATTGTTATTATAGGGAAATAAACATTCTAACTTTAACCAAGGTGTGGTTATTCATGGCCAAATGGGTCATGGTGCGTGAAGATTACTGACTCCAAATGTTATTGATATTGTTGATTGATATAATCTGATGACTTCGTGTTATATTTGGGATTTATGGTGGGAATCACTCTAAGCGCAGTCAAAAGGTCAATCGAACCTCTAACGCGTCCCCTTATAAATTAAAGATAAGAAACCAAATAATGTCAGACGTGCTAACAATGGTCTTGTGTGTGTCACGTATGAAAGTTGTGTGAATGGACTGTAAAGCAGTTTGTGCCTTGACACAGCTTTACAGATCACCAGCTGTGATTCATTGGTTCAGTTTTTTGACCTTTCAATTATTAACAGTGCATTTCATTTTGGTGAAATCTCCTTTTAATAAAATTTTATATATTGAACCACCCTTGTGCCAAATCCAATCAGTATGTGTGTGTATTTGATATGTATATATGATTGTGCAATAATAATTGTAATTTCTGTCTTTCTCTGCCAGGGTGTACATTGTCTATACATTGTCTGTTGTTGTGAATGTTGTATTGTGCTGGACCAGCGGCTGGCGGTGTGAATGCTCTTGTCTGTGTCACATATGAAAGGAGTGTGAATGGCCTATAAAGTGGTTGGTGCCTTGTCGCTGCTTTACAGCTCACGAGCTGTGAGTCATTGGTTCAGTATTTTGACCTTTCAATTATTAACAGTGCATTTATTTTTTGTGAAATCGCTTGCTAATAACATGTTATATATTGAACCATTACTAACCCTTGAGCAAATTCCAACCAGTATGCATGTGCTAAAGTAATAGTGAGTAGCAACAAAATGTTTTTATTGCACTTCCACCTTTCAGTTTGGAACAAAACCCTGCTCTGCTGTAAGCAGGCATCGAAGCACACCCTTGACATGCTAGGTGCCTCGGGTGGGACCCCATTAATTAAGCATGCCACCAACTAGGTTGGTGGGTGAACGGTCTTTTTAACAAAACCTAAGTGCATTTGTTTCACAGTTTGTTCGTTTGGGACGTCACAGAAGTAAGAGAGAGGATACCGTGCTCGCTTCTTGTCTAGGGAAAATCAACCAGCTTTAGATTTGTTCGAAAACTAGACACCCAGGGAAGTACAGGGTGGTGTGCCTCTCGTGGATCCCAGCAAGTTTCCTTACCCACAATGCCCTGCAAATCTCAAACTGTGACTAACATCACACATTTTCCTTGCATTCTTGTGCCATATTCTTCCAGAAACAGAAATAAACCACAAATTTCCCACAGCCCAGTCTACTCCTCCGTCTCCCGATATAATTGATACTTCACTTGTGTGGGTGTCCAAAGAAGAGTCAGCCTAAATATGTATAAAAAAAACTGAGCTTATGAATACACTTTGGTGCCCCCTTAATCTCTACATGTTTTTGGCCCTTCCCTTTTGCAGGCACTGGTCCCACCCACACATGTGGAGTATCAATTTTGTTGGAGACTGAAGAGAACGCTGAGTGGTTGACAATTTGTTGCTCCCGCCAGATTTCAGAACTTTTCATCACAGAAATGTGGAGATAAAGTGTTTTTTAGACAAAATGTTGAGGTTTGCAAGGGATTCTGTGTAGAAAAATGCAGTAAGACCCACACAAGTTGCTCCATCCTGGATTCCCTTCGGTGCTAGTTTTAAAAACTGTACAGGTTTGCTAGGTTGCCCAGGTGCCGGCTGAGCAAGAGCCTAAAATTTAAAGGTAGGCAAATTGCAAAAAAACTGTCAGTTTTCAGTGGAAAAATGTGACGTGTCCACATTGCATTTTGGGGCATTTCCTATTGCGGGCACTAGGGCTACCCACACCAGTGAGGTACCATTTTATCTGGAGACTTAGGGGAATGCTGGGTCAAAGGTAGTTTGTGGATTTCTTCAGAATGCAGAACTTTGCATCACAGAAACATGAGAAAAATGTGTTTTTTAGACAAATGAGATTTGCAAGGGATTCTTAGTCGGAAAATGAGAAAGACCAGCACAAGTCACTCCATCCTTGATTCCCCTGGCATCTAGTTTTAAAAAGTGTACAGGTTTGCTAGGATTTCCTTGATGACGGCTGAGCTAAAGCCCAAAATCCACAGCTAGCCACTTTGCAAAAAAACAGCCAGTTTTCCATAGAAAAATGTAATGTGCCCATTTTGTGCTTTGGGGCGTTTCCTGTCACAAGCACTAGGCCTAACCACACAAGTGAGGTACTATTTTTATCAGAAGTCTTGGGGGAATGCTGGGTGGAAGGAAGTTTGTGGTTCCCCTCAGACTTCAGAACTTTGCATCACAGAAATGAGAGGACAATGTGTTTTTTTAGACACATTTTGAAGTTTGCAACGGATTCTGGGTAGGGAAATGTAGTAAGAATCACACAAGTCACTCCATCCTGGATTCCCCTTGGTGTCTAGTTTTCACAAATATACAGGTGTGCTAGATTTTCCTAGATGCCAGCTGAGCTAGGGCCCAAAATCCACAACTAGGCACATTGCAAAAAAACACTCAGTTTTCAGTGGAAAAATGTACTGTATCCATGTTGTGTTTTGGGGCATTTCCTGTCACTGGCACTAGGCCTAACCACACAAATGAGGTACTATTTTTATCAGGAGACTTGGGGGAATGCTAGGTGACAAGAAGTTTGTGGCTTTCCTCAGATTCCAGTACTTTGCATCACAGAAATGTGAGGAAAATGTGTTTTTTAGACAAATGTTGAGGTTTGCAAGGGATGCTGGGTAGGAAATTGTAGTAAGAATCATACAAGTCACTTCATCCTGGATTCCCCTAGGTGTCAATTTTTCACAAATGCACTGGTTTGCTAGGTTTCCCTAGGTGCCGTGTAGGCTAGGGCCCAAAATCTACCACTGGGCACATTGCACAAATACAGCCAGTAATCAGTAGAAAAATTTGATGAGTCCATCTTGTGTTTTGGGGGGTTTCTTTTCTTGGGCACTAGGCCTAATCACACAATTCAGTTACTATTTTTATCGAGAGACATGGGGGAATGCTGAGTGGAAGGAAGTTTGTGGCTCCTCTCATATTCCAGAACTTTTCATCACAGTAATGTGAGGAAGATGTATTTTTTAGACAAATTATGAGGTTTGCAAGGGATTCTGGGTAGGAAAGTTTGGAAAGAGCCACACAAGGCATCCCATCCTGGATTCCCCTAGGTGTCTAGTTTTCAAACATTTATAGGTTTGTTAGGTTTCCCTAGGTCCTGCCTGAGCTAGGGCCCAAAATCCATAGCGAGGCACATTTAAAAACAGTCAGTTTTCAGTGGAAAAATGTGATGTGTCCACATTGTGTTTTGGGGAGTTTCCTGTTGCGGGCATCAGGCCTAACCACACAAGTGAGGTACCATTTTCATTAGGATACTTGGGAAACACAGAATAGCAGAACAAATGTTATTACCAATAGTCTTCCTCTGCATTTGCGCCTTCCAAATGTAAGACAGTGTGTAAGAAAGAAGTCATTTTGAGAAATGCCCTCTAATTTACATGCTACTATGGGCATTCACAGATGTGTAAATAACCACTGCTTCTAAACTCCATATCTTATGCCCATTTTGGAAAAGCATAGGTTTCCTTACTACCTATTTTTCACTCTTTGTACTTTACCAAATTAATTGTATACCCGATACACAATGAAAACCCACTGCAAGGCACAGCTCATTTATTAGCTCTGGGGACCTTGGGTTCTTGGTGAACCTACAAGCCCATACATCCGTGCAACCAGAAGGTTCCAGCAGATGTAACGGTATACTGTTTCGAAAATCTGCCATGGATGGAAAAACTTTAGATAAAAACATACACAGAAAGGGCTGTTTTTTCAACTCAAAATCGATATTCTTTTATTTCAACTGTTACTTTCTATAGGAAAATCTTGAAAGATATGCACAAATGAACATTTGCTGAATTCTGAATTTTGTCTACTCTTCAGAAATGTATGGCTTTCCGGGATCCACCATTGATTTCACATACATGTCTGTCACTAAGTGGAAGGAGGTTGAAAGCACAAAAATAGGAAGAATAGGGTATGTCCCAGCAAAATGCCAAAACTGTGTTGAAAAATGTAGTTTTCTCATTCTGGTATACCTGTTTCTGGAAGTTGAGAATGTGGTGATTTTAGCACCAAAACCCCTACGTTGATGCCATTTGCAGGGGTAAAAACAGATGCTATCTTCTGCAGCACTTTTTTCTCCTTTTTCCTAAAAAAACAAATATTACCTGTATTTTGTGTAATTTCTCAGTCCCCTACAAGGGAATCCAGAAACCCCGGCCGGGTACCTTTAGAATCCCCAGGATGTTGGAAAAAAGGATGCAAATTTGGCATGGATACCTTAAGTGGACAAAAAGTTATGGGGGCGTAAGCGCACACTACCCCAAATAGCTATAAAAGGCTTAGCACCGGGGAGAAGGCCTAGCAGTCAAGGGGTTAATACATCAGTTCTGAAGTGAGTGGGAGAGTATGGGCTAGCCATAGTAGGTAAAGCACTTAAGATCCATTGTTTTAAGGGACTTGTGTGCCTGGAAAACATGGAAGGGTTTTAGAAAAGCTAGTCGAAAGATCATAAGATGTCTACTTGTGACTCTTTCGGAAAAAAGAGGTGATTGAAGCAGATACCATCTTTAGTAGAGAGTTCAAAAATGAGTAAAATGCTTAAAGGAATGACAAGAATTGGCAATCCATAGGTTTGGCTTGCATTTTGAGTCCTCACTAAAACATTAAAGCGTGCTGAATTGGAAACAATGAATTCAAGAAGATTGATTTCTCTATACAATTTATCTATGAGAGAAAGAACTTAACGCGTGTTGAAACAGTAAACAGTAAAACAGCAGTATTATGCAGTACAATACAAGTACTGCATAGGAGGTGGAATGATGCACCAAACAACCAATTGCATCAGGTTAGTGGAAAATACTCCACATTATAGAGCTAAAGGCTATTTTACACACACATGCACTTGCATGGTGACGGACGCATACTCCTCCCCTGATTGCCCCAGGTGCAGCGATCTCTGGATCCCTGGTGCTGATGTTTGTTGTCATGGGCAAATTTGAAAACTATGGCCCTCATTATGACCCTGGCGGACGGTGGAGAAGTGGCGGTAAAGCTGCCAATAGGCCGGCGAAAAAAAAAATGGAATTATGACCATGGCGGTTACCGCCATGGTCATCCGCCACTTCTCCTCTCTGACTGCCAGAGCAGTGACGACCGCTGGGCTGGAGACTTCCGTCTCCAGCCCAGCGGCTGTCACCAGACCACCGGCGGTATCAGGACCCTGCATACCACCATGGATTTTGGGTGGTTTGGAACCGCCACGAAATCCATGGCGGTAAGCACTATCTGTGCCAGGGAATTCCTTTCCTAGCACTGATAGGGGTCTCGTCCACCCCCCACCCCCACCCGAGTCCTCCCCCCACCCCGACCCCCCTGCCACCTCCCAAAGGTGGCAGGACCCCCCTCCCCCCCAAAACATGCACACACACATACCCCCTCCCCACCCCCACTGCCAACATGCACATACACACACCCCTACACGCACACACACACTACTACACATACCCGCACACATACCAGCACACATACAGCACACATGCACACAGACATACACGCACACATTTCCCATACACACAACACACACCCCGCATGCATACATGCACTCACACACCCCCTCTACATCCTCACACGCACACCCCCATGCACGCACACAACACCCCCCACCCCCCTCCCCTAACGGACGATCAACTTACCTTGTCCGTTGATCCTCCGGGAGGGGACGGGATCCATGGGGGCTGCTCTGCCCCCAGCTCCCCGTCACCAGAACACCGCCACACCAAATCATGGGATGTGATTCGGTGGGCGGTGTTCTGATGATGGGGTGGTGGAGGTGAAGCAGCCTCCACTTCCCTGCCGACCGCCAGTATGGCTGCTGGCGGCTCTCCGTCAGAAAAAGGACAGAGGGCTGCCAGCAGTCATAAAACGCTGCGTGGAAAACCACCTGCACTGGCGGTCTTCAGCACGGCGGTACCTCAGCGGTCTTTAAAAAAGACAGCTGAGGTCGAAATGAGGGCCTATGTGTGTACCATGACATAGGCCGGTGTAATGGATTGTGGTCTTATGGATTGTGGTCTTGTTGGCCAGGGAGGGGCGCCCAGTGCAATGCCCTTATAATTCTGAAAGGCTACTGCCGTTGCCAAGAGTTAAGCAGAACAAGTGTGGTGGTGGCAACATACTCTGTAGTGATTAGTAGAAGTAAGCAGTCAGCGGAGTAAGGCATACAGGCTCACTCATGTTAAGTTCTGTGTGCTTAACTCACCCTTGGCCTACATCAATTTAACGTGTAGCGCTGTGCAGGTTGTGTGTATTGTATGCATGTGCTGGGTCTATGTATGCCAGTGAATGGTACAATGCATGTAAGTTTCTAGGTTCCATTTTGGGAGACCCACAGCAGACTGGAGGAGCACGTGGCAGTAGAAGATTCCCGCTCAGACAGATTTCTGGATTTCTGTATTCCTGTGAGCTCGGTGGGACACACACTAGCTCTTCGGTACTCTTCAAAGGGTGCTTTTTATTCAGAGTGAGGTCGCTGCAAAAGGGCCTGGGCATTACTGAGGAAGGAGATGGGACTGATAAGAGTCATAACCAGTAGTTCTGAAGTCTGGCATAACCTATTGATAGACATATCACTGTGGCTGATATTGAGGTGTGAAACTCTAGTCATACCTGTGACCTGTGTTGTGGGGATATCAGAGTTTGAGTTGTTCCTTCTGTAACAAACTGCTCTTTGAAGGAAGGGCATGGCAGAGGAGTGGGCACTTCAAAGAAAGCAGACCCCAACATAAACATCAAAGTCCCAGACCCAAAATCACATTTCGTGTCTGGAAATGGACTATAAGAAGAGGCGCTTGAAGCCTATAAAATTGTCAATTGTCAAGCAGCTAGTCAAGCTGAGCGAGGAGGGGAATCTCTGCAAGACTTCTGCTTATGACCAGGACTGGAGGCTAAGGCCTGCCAGTCTCCCAGCTAAGTGAGGAGGACATCCAAGACCATCTGTCACCACCACCAGAGCCTACCTGCTTGCGAAGACCAGTGAGCCTTGTGAGGAAGAGGAGAGCACTGGAGGGTGCGAGGGCCAGAGGGGGATCCTGGCAAGAGGATTCCTATAGTGAGGTGTGAGGAGATGGCTGGTGCACTCATCAGGTCTTTGCTCGTGTGCAGATTCAAGTTGGTGACCCCATATATCAGAGGTAAAGTTACCTGTGGTCATCATCACAGCCATGCCGATTCGGTCGTTGCCTGTTGTCTTGAGACCGCCAGACTCGCTGTGGTGGTTGGATCGCCATGGCGGTCTGACCGCCACATTATGAGCCCGGCAGTCGCACCGCCGTCTCCACCAGGATCTCTGATCCCGATGTGCTGACGGCCGTCTGGGTTGTGATCAGCCAGGGCGGTGCTGATTACAACCATGTTCTCTGCCAGCCTTTTCATGGCGGTTCAACCTCTATAAAAAGGCTGGTGGAGAACAAGTGCTGGGAGCCACAGGGGAGCAGTGCAGGGGCCCCCCTCCCCAGCACTGGTTGAATGCGCACTGTCTGCTCAGCAGACAGTGTGCATTCCGAGGGTACTAGATGGCTCCCCTGTGCTAGGGCATGCTACGGCATATGGAACAGAGTACAATGCTGCTGCAGATTTTCCACTGGGATGTCAAGGCTTCCGTCGGTCAGCCCAGTGGAAAACCCGTAATAGGGCAGGTGGTTCTCCTCACCACAGATCTGGTGGTCGGGTTTTTCAACCGCCACCCTCATAATCAGGCCCATAGTGAATGTTTAGGTGCTCTAAATAGTGCCTTTTTGTAGTTGGAGTACTAGTCTTCTTTTTCAGAAAGTACTTCCAGAATACAAAAGGACAGTTACTGAATAATGTGTGGACAGTCTGACTGTGGAGATATCCTGTCCATCCAGTGGGGTCCCTCCATCCTACATACTCCTCCTGTCTCCCTGAGAAAGGTTACCAAACTCCTGCCAATTTGAAAACCTCAGGTCAGTGGAAACTTGACAACTGTATGCAGTGTGTAAGTCAGTGACCCTGTATGCCGGGGGGGCCACTGTCAAGTAAACCATGGCAATCGGACTTTCGCCTATGTGAGGTGTGTAAGTCAGTGACCAGAGGGGGCTGCTGTGAAAACAAATCTGCTGCTGTGCCGATCGGGCCATCACCTGTGTGCAGACTAGGTGTGGTGATACTGTATGCCAGAGTGGGCCAGCGGAAAAAGACAAAGATCATGGCCTGTTGGATGCCACCATTGCTAGGAGAGGCCGCAGTAGTAACCCGTTGGCCCAGAGCCCCGACTAAGGATTGAACCCAGAAGCTGTTGGCCCCCCCCAACTGTGGGGAAGACCAGGAAACTTACCATTGCATCGGAGGAGCGCTGAGGATACCCAGCCGCAACCCCTACAGAACAGCATGTGTGATACTCACTGGAGACAGCTACTGCAGCCGCCACATGTGGTAGAGTGACGCTCTCAGAGACTCCTGTTGAACAATCCCTGCTGGTGGGGGTAAGACGTATTGAAGGGTGGGAAGCCCTGGAGGAACTTGCCTTGTGACTTTTCTAATGGAGTCTGAGTGGGACTCCTGAGACTCGGATTGCTAGTTGAGCATAACCTAAATATCACAAATAGTAAATAGGGTATAACCACTACCACTAATAAGAGTCAAGTGCTGAAGGGGTACTTGGCCCAGTTGCATAGGATTCATAGTAGGTCAGGCCCTGGAATATCAGGAGTAAAAGGCCAGGCCTCAACTATCTATCTATCTATCTATCTATCTATCTATCTATCTATCTATCTATCTATCTATCTATCTATCTATCTATCTATCTATCTATATTACCTAATATTGCCTAGTGCAGGTCGCCATTAGGTAGTTATAGTTAGGACCATGTTTCCATAGAAAAAGCATTTTTTGACTTGCCTATATCTTTGGCACCATTTGACGAATCTTGACAAAATATTCCCAAAAAAGTGTGCCAATGATACTTGTGTACGGAAAGTTTTGGGGTGATCCGTCAAGCAGGGGCCAAGAAAAAGGGGAGTCCAAAAAGTTGTGTTTCCCATGTTAATTCCCATTGGACCTTCAAACTCAACTGCAGCCCGAACCACTGGACGGAATTCCACCAAATGTGGCAGAAAGCTAGCTTTTGGTATGTAGAATACGCTTACGACTATATGGCATACATCTCTGTTGCAGTTTTGGAGATATTAAAGGAGAAAAATGTTGAATATCTCTGGCCACAAAGACTTCCTGAAAAAAGACAAGCTTGTGCAGGGAAATGCCCAGCTCTGATTGACTGCCAACACTTCAAACCAGGAAGCAATGTTAAGACTCAACTGAGTCCCACAAAAAAAGTTTAGAAAAAAAGGATAGGCCAGGGTAGAGTCACACTGACCCCTTAACTCTGGTGCTGGGGTCCTAGAGAGACCCCCCCAGAGCTAAAAAGCTTTTATTTGTAAAACTTTTCACTGTGATTCGCAGCAGATCTAAGATCTACTGACTCAGAGAAAATAAAAAAATTTAAATGAAGCGTACGCTCCCATGCTTTTTCATTCTGAAGCCCACTTGTGGGCCTAGTCCCAGGGGCATTCCTAATTTAATGTGAGGGGCTACCTGGCACCCCCCATGCCCCTTAGGATCCCCACCTCCCCAGAGAATAACTGATATGTGGTGTGGGGGCCACGAGGCCCCCCACACCCTCAGGGACCACCACCTCACCAGGGCTTCAGAGAAAAATTATGTGGGGGCCGCAGGGCCCCCCACCCCGGGGACCACCACCTCCCCGGAGAATAACAGGAATACGGTCAACCTTCAGCCACAGGGACCACCACCTCCACTAGTCTTTAAAAAAAAGAATGAAGGTGGTCCGTTTTTGACCCCCAAGCTCCAGGGATCACCACCTCCCTGGGGCTATACCCATTAGAGGGGGGGCCACGTGGCTCCCCTCAAGAAGCCATAGACGACCCTGGGGACCACCACCCTCCAGGGCCGGCTCCTGCTTGCACCCAGGTTGCCTACCCCTGGCACACAGCTGTTTGCTTTTGCTTGGTGGGAGCTGACAGCCCTCACCAAGCAAAAGCAAACAAAGTCCGCTTTCTGACAGCGAGAGCTGTCAAACATTTCCTGTTGTCAGAAAGTGGAGTTTTCATCTGTCTTCCCTGCATGCATATTTGCGTGCAGGAAAGCCAGATGAAAATATTGCCCTCAGAAGCAGGGAGCTGCTATTGAAAGCAGCTCTCTGCTTCTGAGAGTAGTGCCAGCTCCTGCAGGACGCTGGCCGCCAACTAGTACCACGGGGGCCTTGAGGCTTCCCCTGTTGTCCTTTCACTCTCTCTCTCTCTCGCTCCCATTCCATAATGGGATGGAAAGAGAGAGAGAGGGATTGTCATTGCATGGTCTCTCCTTGCAATGACTTCACAGAGTTAGACTAGCAAGATGTGTGGTTCGAATGTACTAGTTAAGTTTTGATGCAAAGCAGAACATTGCCTCTTCTGACCTACTGGCAAAGCTCTTGGACTGTCATGCAGTAGATTGATGGTTCAAAGCCTAGTATCTCAAGGTAGTGGGTCAGTTTATTTACTCGTTTTTAGACTGGTAAACCTTTCTAGAAATGGAACATTCACTTCTCATTCCTCTCGAAGTGAGTGGGCTAAATGTCTTAGTTATGTCTGGACAATCCACAATAAGGTGTCAGCTATGGCCTAATCGTTAAGGTCTCTGCCCTTTCCACTGACAGTTGAGGGTTCTATTCCAGTTGTGCCCCTGTCAGGATACTTCAATTCGATTTCCTCAGAAGCAGAAGATAACTCCTCAGTCCCGACCCGAGCTACTCACAACGAATATTAATCCTTCGTGCTGAGTACCCCGGAGGGGGAAAGGGGAATGGGATGGTAGAGAGACTGTCACAGAGATGAACGCCAGTACTCAGTCTGCCTCTTCACATCTTAGATTGGATACAGCACCTGCAAGAGTCACAGTCGCAATTACTAGGGACATACAACATCAGTCTTTCACTTTCTACTCTCAACACTTAATTCTCTTTAATTCTATTATTTCTTCACTCATCCTGAGTTCTCTGTAGCCTTGCTTCTCTCTATAAATGATAGCTCTTCTTAAAAAAATGTTTATTACTGATTCTGGAAGAACTTCTCAACCTTTGTTAGAGATTGGTTTTATGTTGCTATATATATATATATATATATATATAGTTGGTGATAATGCGTTCTTCAAATCAGCTGATGTTATTTAATTTCTCCTGTCTTATTGTGACTTCCGTCAATACTTGTATTTGTAAATGCTTGTTTATTACAGTTAGTTTCTCCTTCCTTACTTCGACATCTGTCGATAACTTGTAGTTGTAAATGCTTGTTTATTTAAGTTTGTTTCTCTTTTAAACTCTATTTTGGTTTATTACCATTGAATTTGTAAATGCTTATTTGTTAACAATTCGTTTCTCCTTTAAACTTGGCCTTTGTTTATAACCTTGACATTTGTAGATACTTGCTCTTTTAAAGTTCGTTTTTTCTTTGACTTTAATATCTTAAACAAGAACCTTGTAAACATAAGGTTAATTCATACATTAACTCTGTAGCCTTGCCGACTTCCACGGGAACGGTCTACTATCAAACTCTTCGAATAAACCTTGACAATATTTATCCGTTTTCTGTAATATAATCTTCAAATGTAATTTTACCTCACAGGAGTTTCTGTTCTGAAGCGCGCTCTCTCTCCACACAGCTGATTCCTGTCAGACCTCAGTTGAAGTGCAAGGCTTCCAGCTGGAGAGCTCGTAACCTAGCAACCAACCGATTGCAAGACTAGAACTGTAACTAACCTTCAGGACTCACAGGGGCCATCTTGGATCTTCTCTTCTTGATTCTTCCTTAGAAATAAGCGCAAGATTACTCTGCAAACCTTCTTCCAGTTTGGGCTTTGCTGTTTCCACTGAGGATATCTCCTTGCTTTTCTCATGCACTTCTTTGATTTGACTTGGCAAGTTTGTGTAGTCATGACAGTGCTCCCCCTCAAGGAACAGTTCTCCAATTTAGGTTTGCTTGGGTAGGTTCTATGAAAGTTTCTCACTAATCTTGAAGCATGTACATACTCGTGCGGCTCCCAGGATCGTTCCTCTGGACCATAACCTTTCCAATCAATTAGATAATAAAGCTGGCCATTACGGATTTTGGAATCTAAGATTTGATTGACCTCATACTCTTTTGCAGAGCTAATCTGGATAGGAATTGGAGGGGAGTTTTGACGTAAATTTGAAGGACTGTTCTTTAACAAGGAGACATGGAAAACAGGATGTATCTTTAGATGAGCTGGCAACTGCAATTTAACTGCCACTGGATTGATCATCTTGTCAACTTTGAATGGGCCTATAAATCGTGGCTGAAATTTGCGATTTCCTTTGAGACGTAAATGACGAGTGGATAACCAAACTTTGTCTCCTTTCGAATAAATGGGTCTCTCTCTTCTTTTTCTATCAGCCTGAGTCTTATATGAGTCTTTTGCTTGAATGATGTTTTTTCTAGCCCTAACTAACGTGGTCTGCAAATCCCTCACCATCTCTTCTACTGCAGGCACTGAATCATCTTCTTTACCCAACATTACATTAGGATGTCTACCATGGTTCTGATAAAAGGGGGTGAACCCAGTGGTGGAATGAACAGCATTATTGTAAGCAAATTCAGCTGCCCACATCAACTCGGGCCATTCCTTCTCTTTATCGAATAAATTGAGTCTTAAATACTGTTCTAACTCTTGATTCACTCTCTCTGTTTGCCCATCGGTTTCAGGATGGTAACTGGTAGAGTAACGAGAATCAATTCCTAATCTTTTACTAAAGGCCTTCCAAAAGCGAGAAACAAATTGGGACCCCCTGTCTGAAACTAGAATTTTTGTGATACCATGGGCGCGTACTATGTGTTGTGTAAACAACTGTGCAACCTGTGGGGCTTGAGGGATTTCTTTCAAAGGAATGAAATGCGCCATTTTTGTGAAAGTGTCTACAAAAACTAGGATAGTGTTAAAACCTTGGCTACTAGGGAGGTCCACTATAAGATCCATAGTAACAGTATGCCAGGCATGGGGTGCAGTGGGCAAAGGTCTTAACAGACCTTGTGAAGCTGTTCTATTTGATTTCCCTCTTTGAAATTTGTCACAACCACCGACCACTGGAGCACCGCCAACAGGCTGGCGGTGCTCCCACGAGCATTCTGACCGCAGCGGTTCAGCCGCGGTCAGAAGCGGAAAGTCGGCGGTCTCCCGCCGACTTTCCGCTGCTCGGGGGAATCCTCCATGGCGGCGGAGCGCGCTCCGCCGCCATGGGGATTCAGACACCCCCTACCGCCATCCTGTTCATGGCGGGAAACCCACCATGAACAGGATGGCGGTAGGGGGTGCCGCGGGGCCCCTGGGGGCCCCTGCAGGGCCCATGCCAATGGCATGGGCACTGCAGGGGCCCCCGTAAGAGGGCCCCAAAAAGAATTTCAGTGTCTGCCTAGCAGACACTGAAATTCGCGACGGGTGCTACTGCACCCGTCGCACTCCAGCAACTCCGCCGGCTCCATTCGGAGCCGGCTTCATCGTTGCTGGGTCTTTCCCGCTGTGCTGGCGGGTGGCCTTTTGGCGGTCGCCCGCCAGCACAGCGGGAAAGCCAGAATGGCCGCCGCGGTCTTGTGACCGCGGTGCGGTCATTTGGCGGTAACCGCATGGCGGGCGGCGACTGCCGCCCGCCGCGGTTAAAATCAGGCCCATATTGTCTTATCTGAGTTTTCATTTTTGGCCACCAAAATTCTCGTTGTATTAGATTTTGAGTCTTTTGAATTCCTTTGTGTCCAGCCAATTGATCGTCATGATAAGCCTGAATAATTTTTTCTTGCAGCTCCACAGTCGGAACATACAGTGCACCTTTAAAGTATGGCAAACCTTTTTTGATTTCTCTTCCTTGGCCTTCTTTGGACCACTTCAGCATTCCTTCGAATGTTAAGTTTTCTTGAATTTCTTTGGTTAAATTTTCATACAATATGGCAGATATGAACTTCTCTTGTGGAATAATCAATTCTTTTTCTGGAGGCTCTTTAACTGCACCGGTATCAATTCGAGATAGAGCATCTGCCTTCCCATTTACTTTTCCTGGTCTGAAAGGGATAACAAAATCAAAGTCTGCAAAATATAGGGACCAACGCAGTTGTCTAGCTGTTAGAGTTCGAGCTGATTTTAAAAACTGCAAATTTTGGTGGTCCGTGTAAACGGTCACTTTATGCTTAGCTCCCAAAATGTAATGCCTCCACTCATGAAAAGTTTCTTTGACTGCCAATAGCTCCTTATCCGCAATTGAATAATTTATCTCTGGTGGTGTTAATTTTCGAGAGAAATAGGCCACTGGATGTAATTGACCTGTATCTTTATGACGCTGGGAAAGGATACCTCCTATGGCAACATCTGAAGCATCTGCCTCCACATAATATGGCTCATCTGGATTGGGGTGGAGCAAGATTGGAGCTGAGACGAAGGAATTCTTCAAAAAATTAAAAGCATTTTCAGCTTCTTTTGTCCACTCAAACTTCACTCCTTTCTTCAACAATCGAGTAATGGGTGTAACTGTTTGAGAAAAATTGGATATGAATCTTCGATAAAAATTAGCGAACCCCAAGAAACTCTGGATCTATTTGACATTGCAAGGAGAAGGCCAATGTTGCACTGTCTTTATCTTGGCAGGATCCATACTAACTCCTTCTGGTGACAAAATGAATCCTAAGAACTCAACTCGTTCCACATGAAATGCACACTTCTCCAATTTTACATAGAGATGGTTTTCTTGCAACCTTGTGAGGATGTATCGAACATGGGAAATGTGCTCCTGTAGATTGTCGGAAAAGATTAAAATGTCATCTATATAAACCACGGCAATCCGGTCGAGGAATTCTCGTAATATATCATTAACGAAATGCTGGAAGGCAGCAGGAGCATTGCATAACCCATAAGGCATCACTTGATATTCAAATAATCCGTATCGAGTCCGAAAAGCGGTTTTCCATTCATCCCCTGAAGCCACTCGAATCAAATGATATTCTCCTCGCAGGTCCAATTTGGTGTAGATTCTAGCATTCTTTACTTGATCTAATAAAACTGACACTAAAGGCAGTGGGTATCGATTCTTGATGGTAACCTGATTGAGGGCTCGATAATCAATGCAAGTTCGAAGACTCCCATCCTTCTTTGGTATGAAAAATAGTGGGGATGACACTGGAGATTCAGAAGGACGAATAAAACCATTAGCAAGATATTGATCCAAATACTCCTTTAAATGTTGATTCTCTGCTTCGGTCAATGCGTATATTCTACTACATGGCAATATCGCACCTGGCTCCAGTTCAATTTTGCAGTCATAGGGTCGATGTGGTGGCAATTTCTCAGCCTCCTTTTCATCAAAAACGGCGACTAAATCCTCATATTCTTTTGGGATTTCTGCTGTCTTTAGTGCACAGATCATTGAAGAGTGTGATGATAAACAGGCCGCTTGGGACTTGGTGGACACTTCCACTCCATCATGAAAGCAATTCTCTTTGCAGTAAGAGGAATTCATCTTGATCGTTCTTTTGCTCCAATCAATTTGTGGATTATGTTCTGTAAGCCAGGGCAGACCCAAAATGAGTTGAAATTGTGGAGCATCTATCAAATTAAAGATTATCTGCTCCTGATGTCCACCAAAACCTTGCATCTGAATTGGTTTGGTCTCATGGGAAATGGGTCCTGAAGAAAGATTGGTTCCATCCACAGCTCTTACTACTTCCAAAGTAGATTTCTTGATAAATCGAATACCCATTTTACGAGCGTATTTGATATCACAGAAGTTGCCCGTAGCTCCGGAGTCTATCATAACTGAGATCCCTTGAATTCCCTTCTCAAGGGTCTTAACTGATACTGTTTGTACCAAATGTGGCGCTGCGGTTTGTAAGGTATTCGCCACTCGTTGATCTAAAGGAGTTGTCTTGGGTTCTGCTTTCATCAGGGCAACTCCCTCTACTGATGAAGCTGGCCTTTTCCCGACCGAAGAGCTTTGGGTTTCTTGGGACAGTTTTTAACAAAATGCCCAGATGCACCACAATATAAACATAGTTGATTCACTCTTCTTTTCTCTTTTTCTTCCTTAGATAAAGGACCTCGGATGGAACCAATTTGCATTGGTTCTTCTATCGTTATCCCTTCTCCGGCTCTCGTATGATCATTTCTTACACGATCAATTCTCAGGGGAAATGGTCGATACTCTCTTCTCTTTTCTGCTCTTCGTTCAGTTAACCGGTGGTCAATCTGTAACACAAGATCAATTAACTCCGAAATTTCAGTGGGTCTATTTGGAACTTGTGCTAAGGCATCTTTCAATTCATCTCTCAGCCCACGATAAAATATGGCGGCTCTTTTTGACTCCGGCCAGGCAGTCTCTACAATGAGTTTATTGAAATGAGCCAGATAGGCTACTAGATCTTTATTACCTTGCCTGATTTCCAGTAGTTCATTGTCAGGGGCTTGAGCTGCAGTTCGCCGATCAAATATTCTTAAGAACTCTTCCTTGAAATTTTGGAAATTATATAAAACAGGATAATTTCTGGAAATTATTGGCATGGACCATGCGGCCGCATCTCCTGTCAGATAAGACAATATAAATGCCACTTTGGACTGGTCTTCGGAAAAAATGACTGGTCTACATAAAAAATGCAATGAGCATTGGGTCAGAAAAATCTGCGCCTTATTTGGATCCCCACCGAAGCGCTCGGGTTGAGCCAAAGGAATAGTAGGGGAAACCGCATGAATTACTTGAGTGGATATACCTGCAGACTGTGAAGGGCTAGGGATTTGTGAAAACACAGATTCATTTGATTTAGCGGTGTTCCCTAACTCATTTATTCACTGTTTTATTTGGACTGTTTCTTCTATGGTGTTATTTAATTGTTTTTGTAACCCTTCCAAAACGGTGGCTAATGCTTTTATATCAATTCCTTCTGCCATTCTGCTCAGGAGGAAATCTGTTTTTTCCCTAAAATTAGGGTGATGGCACTTCAATCTGTCAGGATACTTCAATTCGATTTCCTCAGAAGCAGAAGATAACTCCTCAGTCCCGACCCGAGCTACTCACAACGAATATTAATCCTTCGTGCTGAGTACCCCGGAGGGGGAAAGGGGAATGGGATGGTAGAGAGACTGCCACAGAGATGATGAACGCCAGTACTCAGTCTGCCTCTTCACATCTAAGATTGGATACAGCACCTGCAAGAGTCACAGTCGCAATTACTAGGGACATACAACATCAGTCTTTCACTTAATTCTCTTTAATTCTATTATTTCTTCACTCACCCTGAGTTCTCTGCAGCCTTGCTTCTCTCTATAAAAGATAGCTCTTCTTAAAAAAATGCTTATTACTGATTCTGGAAGAACTTCTCAACCTTTGTTAGAGATTGGTTTTATGTTGCTATATATATATATATAGTTGGTGCTAATGCGTTCTTCAAATCAGCTGATGTTATTTAATTTCTCCTGTCTTATTGTGACTTCCGTCAATACTTGTATTTGTAAATGCTTGTTTATTAAAGTTCGTTTCTCCTTTCTTACTTCGACATTTGTTGATAACTTGTATTTGTAAATGCTTGTTTATTACAGTTAGTTTCTCCTTCCTTACTTCGACATCTGTCGATAACTTGTAGTTGTAAATGCTTGTTTATTTAAGTTCGTTTCTCTTTTAAACTCTATTTTGGTTTATTACCATTGAATTTGTAAATGCTTATTTGTTAACAGTTCGTTTCTCCTTTAAACTTGGCCTTTGTTTATAACCTTGACATTTGTAGATACTTGCTCTTTTAAAGTTCGTTTTTTCTTTGACTTTAATATCTTAATCAAGAACCTTGTAAACATAAGGTTAATTCATACATTAACTCTGTAGCCTTGCCAACTTCCACGGGAACGGTCTACTATCAAACTCTTCGAATAAACCTTGACAATATTTATCCGTTTTCTGTAATATAATCTTCAAATGTAATTTTACCTCACAGGAGTTTCTGTTCTGAAGCGCGCTCTCGCTCCACACAGCTGATTCCTGTCAGACCTCAGTTGAAGTGCAAGGCTTCCAGCTGGAGAGCTCGTAACCTAGCAACCAACCGATTGCAAGACTAGAACTGTAACTAACCTTCAGGACTCACAGCGGCCATCTTGGATCTTCTGTTCTTGATTCTTCCTTTGAAATAAGCGCAAGATTACTCTGCAAACCTTCTTCCAGTTTGGGCTTTGCTGTCTCCACTGAGGATATCTCCTTGCTTTTCTCATGCACTTCTTTGATTTGACTTGGCAAGTTTGTGTGGTCATGACAGCCCCTGAACATTTTCCTCCTTTAATTTCTTTTAAACTTCAAACGTTTAAGGTTCATACTGGGTTTAAGGTGATGTCACTCTTTTTAATTGACAAATATATTTTTCTTTTCAATTTGTCCAGAATTAGCTCATTCTAAAGTATATCATCCATCAAAGCCTAAATAACTCTCTATCTCTCTCTGCACCCTATGTCCACAGCCCGTGTCAAGGTGGCCCAACCCACTAGAGCTGGTCCCCAGGTGATTCTGACCTAGTGTCTACCCTGGGTTGACCCCTCCTGTCCAACACGATGATGCCTGCAGCCTTAATCCAGAGAACCCCCAGACTGCATGAGAACTGGATGAAGATTCCTGACGCCTAAGGTACCCCTGCACCCGTAGCCCTGTGGCCTTCGGGAATTTGACCACCGATCCAGCAACATCCAGCAGGCAGCCCTTCTCCTTGTCCAGCCTGTAGTTTTCTGAAACCGAACACCTGCAGCATCTTTGTGACCCCTGGGGCCCCCCTATTGAGAAGCATTGGGAGCCCAATGCTGTGTTTACACCCTGCACCCAGCTGCCCCTGTGCCACTGAGTGTGTGTGTGTGTGTGTGGTGGCCCCCACAGTGCTCACCTAAACCCCCAGGTCTGCCCTCCGAAGACGCAGGTACTTACTTAAAAGGAGGCTGATTCCGAGAGCCCCCAGTTTCCGAAGGACTCCATTTGAAATCCTGTATCATCTTTGACCTCTGCACCCGGCCAGGCCCCATGTTGACTCCCATCAGTGTCAGGGAAACAATTTCCTGGCATTGATAGTGCCTACTACCATGTTTTTTGTGGCGGTAAGAATGCCATGAAAACCATTGCGGTAGGCGGTGTCATAATCCCGGGTGGGACAGTGACACCCGTCTGGCTGGAGACTGAAGTCTCCAGCCCGGCGGCTGTTACCGCCCTGGCGGACAGAGTGGTACATTGGCGGTTTGACTTCAGCCAAACTGCCAATGTCATATTTTGGGGAAAGGTACCGCCAGCCTGTTGGCAGTACCTTTCTCCAAAATACCGCCGTCCGCCAGGGTAGTAATGAGGACCTATTGTCACGACTCACGTGCTGCTTGCGCCTGGAATTTGCAGATCTGGTGGCGTGAATCTTCAATGTTCGGCTTTGGCCCAAAAAGGGGCGACTCTTTCTGGTAGCCACGGTGCTGTAGGCAATGGAGACACCAAGAACAGACCGTGCCCTTCAGAAAGTAGCGCCAGAGGGAAAAACCCCTTCCAAAGGGGAAAAACCTCCAAACAGGAAAAGTCCTGGAGAAAAACAAGAACAAACAAACAGGAATCCAAAAGGAGCAAAAATCAGAAAACACAGAATGCTGAGTCCAAACCAAAAGGCAAGGAAATCAGGAGCGAAGACACCAACTGAGCAGAAAGTGTTGCAGCGCAAAGAAAGAGGAAAAACACAGCCCTTATATACCAAAAAACAGGAAGTGACCCACAGGAAGTAAAAGGACACCATCTTAGATAGGGAAACAATATATAGAACAGAATAGTAGAGGAACCATAGAGAATAGGGAACAAGGAATGCTGGGAAAGCACAGGAATCTGGGAAGGAGGAAAAGACATAAAGAAAGGCACACAACAGACTGCAAAAAGAAGAAAGGACAAAGAAACGAAGAAAAACAGGTAAGAGGGTTCAGAGACCCCTGGGACAGTGAAAGGCAGAAGGAAGAACGAGGCCCCAAGCAAATCTGGGGCCTCGAAACGCGCAGGAGAGGCTGGGGGCGCGCCGCGTCTTAACAACGCGGTGCGCGGCCCGAGCCGAACGCCCGGCAGAAGTCGAGCTCTCGGCTCGCGCCGCACCGCGCGGCGCGACAGTAGGTCCCCCTCCCGAAGGCCCAGGTTTAAGAGGGAATAAACCGTGAAAGCGTTGAGTCAGGAGAGGAGCGTGAACGGAAGAGGCATCTTCCCATGAACATTCACTGAGAGGATAACCCTTCCAATGAATCAGATACTGAAGTCGTTTATGAAAAAGACGAGAGTCACAGATTTCCTGCACTTCATATTCAGGAGCATCATTCACAAGGACAGGAGGTGGACAAGGAAACTGACGTGAGTAAGGATCAGGCACATAAGGTTTAAGCTGAGAAACATGAAAAACCGGATGGATCTTCCATGTATGGGGTAAGTGAAGACGGACAGTGACAGGATTGACCAACTGGAGAATACGGAAAGGCCCATAGTAACGAGGTGTGAACTTGTTTTGAGAGAGACGTGAGGGCAAGAATTTGGAGGAGAGCCAGACTTTATCTTGCAGATGATAATTTGGATTGGTTGTACGTCTCTTGTCTGCAGCCTTCTTCATATACCTCTTGGTATGTAACAAATTAGATCGAATTAGTTTATGGAGTTGGAGAAGGCGTTTGGAGAAATAGTTAATAGCAGGTAGAGGAGAGTTGGATTGTGGAGAAGTAGGGAAAGAGGTAGGATGAAAACCATAGGAACAGAAAAAGGGAGTGACCTTGGAGGCACTATGGACTGAGTTATTGTAGGAAAATTCAGCTAAAGAGAGGTAAGTGCTCCAGTTACTTTGGGTAGAATTGCAAAAGCATCGAAGATATTGCTCTAGTCCTTGGTTCAGACGCTCAGTCTGTCCGTTGGTCTGAGGATGGAACCCTGAAGACAGGGCTCTATTCATATTCAGTGTTTTACAAAAATGCTTCCAAAATCGGGAGATGTACTGAGGTCCTCTATCAGAGATTATGGTATGTGGAAGTCCATGGAGACGGAAGACATGATCTATGAATATTTGACCTAGTTCTTGGGAAGTAGGCAGCTTTTTTAGGCCAGTGAAATGAGCCATCTTTGTGAAAGAATCCACTGTGACCATGATAACCCGGTTTCCTGCTGATGGTGGGAGCGAACACATAAAATCAGTAGAGATAGTATGCCATGGGGCCGATGGAACAGGCAAAGGTTGTAGTAATCCTGCCGGTCTGGTGTGAGGTATTTTGACTTGGGCACATATGGGACAGGCCTGAACGTATCTTTCCACATCCAGTTTCCAGGTAGGCCACCAAAAAAATCGTGAAAGTAGTTCTTGTGTGGCTTTGATGCCTCTGTGACCAGCTACAGGGGAATCATGGCACATTTGTAATGCTTTCTTTTGCACCTTGTTTGTAGGGAGGAATATCAGGTCTTGGTAATAAAAATATCCTTGTTTCTTGTACAATAATGGTCTTAGTTCTTCTATGTCATGGTCCGATAGGTTGGCGTATTCTTGTTGTACTTCTTCCAGGAAAGACT
The DNA here is from genome assembly GCF_031143425.1 of Pleurodeles waltl. NCBI lineage: Eukaryota > Metazoa > Chordata > Amphibia > Caudata > Salamandridae > Pleurodeles > Pleurodeles waltl. The sequence goes on along the minus strand of NC_090442.1, from coordinate 784,810,681 downwards.
GAGCCACTCCAATGATCTTACTGGGTTCTAGAAGATACTGGGATGAGGAAGGAGAACACTCTGGATATCGGCGAGACAGAGCATCAGCCAGAATGTTTTGAGACCCTGGAATATATGTAATATAAAAATCGTACTGACTGAAGAAAAAGGCCCAGCGGGCCTGACGACTATTCTGGCATACAAAATTTCTTAAACATTGTAAATTACGGTGGTCTGTCCTCACCTCAAATGGTTCCTTGGAACCCATCAGAAACTGCCTCCACTCAAGGCAGGCTGTTTTCAGAGCCAATAATTCCCTTTCAAGTACGGAATAATGTTGTTCAGCTGTGGAAAGGATATGAGACAAATAGAAAACAGGATGTTCAAGGCCATCATCCTCTTGTCGTTGGAGTAAGACAGCTCCGATGGCTCTCTCAGAAGCATCAGTTACTACTATAAATTGCTTGGTGGTATCTGGATGTCTTAAGATGGGGGCTTGGGTGAAGGCTCTCTTTAAGCTTTGAAAGGCTGCTTCAGCAGCCTCAGTCCAGACAAACCCCTTCTTTAAATTGTCCTTCTTTAAGGTGTGAGTTATGTGGCTAGTCTGACTGGCAAAGTCTAGAATGAATTGTCGATAGAAGTTTGCTAAACCTAGGAAACATTGTGTTTCTTTTATGGTAGAAGGAGAAGGCCACTCTAGGATAGCTTGTACCTTTTCTTGATCCATAGCTATGCCGGTGGGACTTAAATGATAGCCCAGATATTTGACTTCCGTTATGTCGAACTCACATTTCTCTGGTTTGCAAAATAGTTGATGATCACGAAGTCTTTGAAGAACTTGTTTCACATGGGAAGTATGGAGTTCAGGATTTCTAGAATAAATAAGAATGTCATCTAGGTAGATCACGACTGTCTGATTAAGTAGGTCTGAAAACACTGAGTCCATAAATCTCTGGAAGATTGCGGGGGCGTTAGTAAGACCAAACGGCATAACCCTATATTCAAAATGGCCAAATGGGGTCCTGAATGCTGTCTTCCATTTGTCGCCTTCTCTTATGCGTAAAAGGTGGTAGGCTCCTCGTAAATCCAATTTAGTAAAACGTTGGGCCCCTCTGATTGCTTCCAGTATGTCCCTGATGAGAGGCAAAGGATAACGATCTTTAATGGTGATTTTATTCAGACCTCGAAAATCCAGGCACGGACGAAGATCCTTAGTCTTCTTGGGCACAAAAAAGAGAGGGGCCCCAGCCGGAGACGACGATGGAACAATAAGACCACTCTGTATATTTTCGTCCAGATACTCCTTTAGAACTTCCCTTTCGGGTTCCGTGAGGGAGTACATCCTCCCAAAAGGAACAATTGTGCCGGGTTCTAATGGAATTGCACAATCATATTCTCGATGTGGAGGTAGCACAGGTTTTGACGGTTTTTGGAAAATATCCTGAAACTCCAAATAGTGGTCTGGGACCCCTTGGACCGTATTAATGGACATACCAGTGGCACCTTCAGTAGCTAAGGATCTTTTCGGAGACCAATACTTGTCGGAAGTAAAACAGTTCTCGTGACAAAATTGCGAAGACAAAGAGACTGTCCGGGTAACCCAATTTATATATGGGTTATGTCTAATGAGCCACGGAATTCCAAGAATGATGGTATGGTTAGGGGACGTAATAAGATCGAAGGAGATGTGTTCTTGATGGTTTCCCACCTGTAGACTTAACATCAAGGTAGTGGTGTCTACAGGACCAGAGGATATCAAAGATCCATCCACAGTGTGTACCTGTTCGGGTACTTCTTTTGCTTGAGTAGGAACTAGGTTAGCAGCAGCCCATGTCTTGTCCATGTATATACCACTAGCACCACAGTCTAGTAATGCCATAGTCTTTTCTTGACGACCGTCAGGAAGTTGTAACAGGACAGGAAAGATGAACAAGGCAGTTGTATTGTCATTAAAGGAGCTGATGGAAGGTATAGCTGTAGATCCCGTCCCCTCCCTTCTTACAGAGGACGGGAGGTGGCGTTTCCTGAAGGTCTGGACGGACGTACTGGACAGGTACGGAGTATGTGACCAGCAGAACCACAATACAGGCACAACCCTCTCTTGCGTCTGTCTTCTCGTTCACTAGCAGAGAGCGGACCTCGGGTAGTATCCACCTGCATGGGTTCCCCTTCGATGTCTCTAGCAGGAGTGCGAGGTTCCTCGGAACGCTGCAGGTATGCACGTGAGCTACTTGGCTGGGTAAACCCTCTACTCCTTTTCTTTTCCGATCTCCGTTCCTGAAGACGATATTCGATGGACAGTGCTTGATCCATCAGGCCACAAAGATCTTCCGCTCTGGTAGAATGCACTAGTTCATCCTTTATTTCTTCTTTGAGTCCTCTACGAAATAATGTTACCAGAGTACGTTCCACCCAAGTGGTCTCTGCCGCCAGCTGACGAAAACGGGTTATATATTGCAGGACGTCTTGGGAGCCTTGTTGGATGTCGCACAAGGCTTCTTCAGCGGAGGCTTCCAATCCAGGACGGCTAAACATTTGTTTGAAGCGACTCACAAAGGCGGAATAGTCTGACAATACAGGGTCGTCGGAGGACACCATCGGGGTTGCCCAGGCCAAGGCTGGACCGGATAAGGCACTGATAAGATAACCCACCTTGGTCCTGTCGTGGGAGAATTGAGTAGGTCGGAAGGCGAAATACACCGTTAAAGCATCCAAGAACTCGCGAAGCTTGGTTGGTTCACCAGAGAAACAAGGGGTAGAAGCGGAGATTGTCGGAACATCACTGGTGCGGAGGGCCAAAGCCTGTCGTAACGCAGCATTTTCATTACGTAGTTGTTGCAACTCCTGGGCTTGTTGCTGAATCGTGGTTAACAGAGATTGCTCCGGATCTGCAGCAGCCGCCACTGTATTATCCATGGTGTTTGAGGACGTCGGAATGGTTAGGCGCTGCAATCTGTCACGACTCACGTGCTGCTTGCGCCTGGAATTTGCAGATCTGGTGGCGTGAATCTTCAATGTTCGGCTTTGGCCCAAAAAGGGGCGACTCTTTCTGGTAGCCACGGTGCTGTAGGCAATGGAGACACCAAGAACAGACCGTGCCCTTCAGAAAGTAGCGCCAGAGGGAAAAACCCCTTCCAAAGGGGAAAAACCTCCAAACAGGAAAAGTCCTGGAGAAAAACAAGAACAAACAAACAGGAATCCAAAAGGAGCAAAAATCAGAAAACACAGAATGCTGAGTCCAAACCAAAAGGCAAGGAAATCAGGAGCGAAGACACCAACTGAGCAGAAAGTGTTGCAGCGCAAAGAAAGAGGAAAAACACAGCCCTTATATACCAAAAAACAGGAAGTGACCCACAGGAAGTAAAAGGACACCATCTTAGATAGGGAAACAATATATAGAACAGAATAGTAGAGGAACCATAGAGAATAGGGAACAAGGAATGCTGGGAAAGCACAGGAATCTGGGAAGGAGGAAAAGACATAAAGAAAGGCACACAACAGACTGCAAAAAGAAGAAAGGACAAAGAAACGAAGAAAAACAGGTAAGAGGGTTCAGAGACCCCTGGGACAGTGAAAGGCAGAAGGAAGAACGAGGCCCCAAGCAAATCTGGGGCCTCGAAACGCGCAGGAGAGGCTGGGGGCGCGCCGCGTCTTAACAACGCGGTGCGCGGCCCGAGCCGAACGCCCGGCAGAAGTCGAGCTCTCGGCTCGCGCCGCACCGCGCGGCGCGACACCTATATCTCATTTTGATATAGTATATACAGAGCCAGCGTCCTACAGTTACCTTAGGGCACGAGTTATAGTTACTTGAGATAACAGGTGAATTTATTTGGCTTTGTACATTTAAAATGTGAGCCTAACTATAACATCCCTATAACCTTTGTTTTTTCAGTGATATATATATATATATATATATCTATATATCCTTTTTTTAAGGCATCATTAACAATATACAACTGCACTATAAAGCCACACCAAAAAAAGCAGCCCTTGAAGGTGTTCACATTATAGGGTGAAAGGGCTGTGAAGAGTCAATAATGTTTCTTCCAAACTGCTGTATTTTTTGGTCTTTGGTATGCTGCCCATTGAGCCCTTGGGAGTCTGTTTATATTAAAGTCATGAAGGGTGATTATATGCAGCATGAGAATACAGAGGGAAGGCAAGACTACATGCTATCCCCTTCATTGCAGGCAACATACTCAAGCTGCATTAGGGGAACCAGACTCTTGTTATCACTCTTGGGTTGCACTCAGCTTACTATCAAATTTCCTTAGCACCTGAAACCTGCCATTTAACTAAATTTCCAACACTGGATTGAGCTTTTTTTGATATACACATGCTGTTCAACTTAAGGTTTGAGCCTCCGTGTGGAATGACAGATAAATATAGATTTTTATGTAGAAAGGTTGAATATCTAGGTCGCTGATTTACTTCTGAAGATCTCAAACTCAAAGATCCCTTAGTTAAAGTCATCACTAATTCTCCAATACCCAGAAACTGAGATCAATTAGATTCTTTATTAGGGTTATGCGAATATTATGTGTGATTCATAGATGTTTTTTCACTACTTACCAAAAGATTAGAAATGTCTGAAGACCAAGGTTCTCAAAGCTCCTATTGAATTCTCTGTCATGGCAGATGCCAGCAATGTGTTCCTGGGAGCTGTACTCACATAGAATATCAAGGGTGAAACATCCACCATTGCTTTTGCTTCAAAACGTTTAACTCCAGCTGAACAGACATACTCCCCTATTGAAAGGGAGGCACTTGAGTGTATGTGGGCAATGAAGCACTATAAAGCTTTCTTATGAAGTAGAAATTTTGGGCCAGATGTATGAAAGCTTTTTGCATTCACAAATGGTGCGAATGCCCGTTTGCGAATGCAAAAAGCCATTTCAGAATGTATTAAAGGCATTCTGAGACCAATTTTAAGGAATCGCTAAAATAGCGATTCCTTAAAACTGCAACCCTGTTTAGAGAGTCGCAAATTGCGACGCTCTAAATAAGAAATCGCAAATAAGGGTTCCTTATTTGCGATTTCTAAGCACATGTAAGAAGCAATTCCTTAATGCGAATTGGGCATTAAGGAATCGCTATTTACCACCAAGTTGAACTTGGTGGTAACCATGTGCAAATTTTAAAAATGCATTTTTAAAATGTACATGTAAAGCACACATGCCCTTTTGGCATGTGTGCACCTAACATGTCCTAAAAAACTTTTTGTGGTGCAGCAGAGGGGGCCTTAGGCCCCCAGCACCCTGGGGTTTTGCATTTCCAAAACTGCGATTTCCAGTTAAGAAATCACAAGTTTAGAAATGCAAAGAAATTGCAAATATGGGCCTACAGGCCCATAGGTGCGAATGGGACCGGTATCGTAATTTTCGATTCAGTAATAGCATTTGCGATTTTTAAGAAATCGCTATTACCGAATCGCAAATGTGATACATTGCATTTTGCGAATCAGAAATAGCGATTTCTTTAAAATCCCTATTTCCGACTCGCAAAAGGTCTTCTTGGTACATCTGGCCCTTTGTTCTGAAACCAGATTGCCCTTAAACCTTCTGGAGCTAATACTTGGAAGGCCTCCTCCAGGTTGAAGCCAAGAAATGCCTTTTTATCTAATTGGCCCAGAAAAAGGTTTTTTGGGCTCTCAAATTTAAAAAAAGTTTTTTTTCCAGTTAAATAATGAATTATCTTGGGAAGGAAACGTGATATAATGGGGATCAATTGTCCTGTTGAAAGTACCTGGTTAGATATACTCAAATTGGCACACAGACATTATTTAGGAGAGAAAGGAACCAATAAATTGATCAAAATGACTATGTAAAAAAGTGTACAGGTTGTGCCAGTTGTGAAAAAAGTGTGAAAATGTTCAAACTGCCCTTGCTTTTAATTCAATTTCTTGAATAGCCTCAACAAACTCCTGGCATGAATTTCTTAGGACCATTCCACACATTATCTGCTTCATGTAATACATTTTAATATTAGTGGATTACTTTTCCAAATAGGTGGAATTAAAGATCCCAATAGTGAAGTTATTTTGTCGCTTTTGAAAGGATGCTTTTACAGGGAATGTTTTCTTTTCTCCATTGCCAGAGACAACGGAGCATAGTTAACTTTACACATGATGTTAAATCTCCTTTGGGGCAATGGCATAGATCATAAACACAATTCCCGTTACTCTCCTAACAGTTATGGTCTTGCTAAGAGGGTTAATAAAATCTTGGTAGAAGAAAAGCAAATTACCATTGCCAATTTCATGTGTGTTATGTATTTTTTACAGGTGAAGATTTGGGCATATCATCACACCAGACTCATAATGACTGTTTTTTCACCTTTCGGGATGTTCAAGAAGCAGGTACCTTACTCTGATTTGTGCCCTAAGTAGCCTACCCATCTGAGTTCAAATATTTGTGATCTTAAAATGCACAAGAAGGCATAAAGGAAAATGTTGTCTAAACAATTGAAGAGTAAGTGCCCCTATTGGTTCTCAAGGAGAGCCTGCCTTAGACAAAAGATTATGGCACTCATTACGAGTTGCCACCTGCTAAATTCGTACCGCCACCTGATCGCCAGTGCGGCCAGAACCCCACCAGCCCTATTACGAGGTCACAGCAGGGCGATGGGAAGAAACAGCGTTTCTTCCCACCGGCCGTGCGGTGAACAGGGCCTTAACATTGACCAGGCTCGTAATCGAGCCAGCGGCAATGTGGCAGTGCGGAGGGTGCAGCAACATCCGTCTCACTTTCCACTGCCTGTAACTGGAAAGTGCGATGGGGCTGTCCATGGGGGCCAAGTGCATGAGCAGTGCAGGGGCGCCGGCACCCCCACTCAGCCAGTCTTTCCATGGCGGTCCAATTACCATGAAATGGCTGGAGGATTGGGGAGTCGTGATCCCCAGGGGGCGCTGCATGCAGCGCCACCCTGGCGGATTACAGCCGCCGAGACCGCCAGGCTGTCGACTGGTGGCAACCTGGCAGTGTCTGAGGTTAGACCGTGGCTGCTCCGCCATGGTTGTAATGTGGTGGTCGTTCCACCACTGCGATTCTGGCGGTCTTAAGACCTCCAAACTCGTAACGAGGTCCTATGTCTTTGGTGAGGAGCAACCCACCGTTGTGGGTTATAGCTTTGTGTCATTGTCGGATTTAAACAGGCATGACCATCTAAGAGGACCTAAAATGAGAGAACAATATTGCACCGGATGGTGGAGGGCCGACAAGACTGGGTTTGAGAATGCAAGTTTACAGTCAAACTCTCTCTGGGTAAGTAACTGATATTGGTATTGTGACTTGAGACACACAGTGACAGACATTGACATTGTCACCACTCAGAGCAATGAAGCATAGATTGACATTGGCCGGAAAGGCAAAAGTAAACCATATTTAAAACCCAGAACAATTGCATGTCAGCAATGACTCCCTCAACAGAAGAAAAAAGGGGACAAGCAGCTGAATATTTCTTTATGAAAGTGTAGTAGCAGTAGACTTAGGAAGATCTAATATAGATGCAAGTAGAAGTATAAACACCACTTAAAAACAAAAGTTACATAAATTAGAGAAAGTAACTCATCAAGAAGTCCAAAACTGATGAGAGGACATGTATAAAGGTCAAACAGACTCCAAGCATTCTACATACATTTGCCACCCTGATCTACAAACTCCCTATCCCCAAGACACCGTAAGAACAGACTTCAAGCAGAAATACGTGTTCATTTAGCTGGATGCAAACACTAATCAAATTTGCAATCCAAACCAGAGAAAGAATCTTACAAATGATCATCAATATTAACAATGAATTGGAGAAAGAAATGGAACAGACGTAATAATCAACTTTAAAAAGGAAATAAAAGGAAGAATTGCTAAATATGAATCAGCGATTAAAACAAAACCGAATTTGTAAGGGACAATCAATGCTATGATTTGGGCCAAGTGTTCCCGTTTGCTAGGAAATTTGAATCACTGAGAAAAGAACCAGCCAATGAATGCAACATTTAGAGGCAAGAAATAGGGCAAGCATGAGCAAAGGTTAGAGTATGGACTCAGATCTATAGGATGCAGTGCAGTATATAATGAGAAGAAAACGTTTACTTATCAGCAGTTTTATGGAAAAATACAGATTGATGAATACAGCATAGCAAACACTGCACAAAGGTAGAACGGGACTTTGAGGCAAAGCAAGAGATCACCATGTTGTGAACAATGTAGGAGAAACAAACGAAGGAGGCGAAAACAGGAAGAGGAGGATCAAAAGATCAAAGAATAATCACATTTATTTAACAGACAAGAAAAGTTTAAGACCATAGTTAACTTATCAGAACATATTTGATAACGGAAGATGAAGACGTTTTGGCACTTGGATTTACACAAATGAGGATTGACACCTTTAAATTCAGCAGAAAGTTGAAAGTAGCCAAGCAAAAATCAAGAGCTAAGAAAAACAATGGATGAGTCACTCAACATTGCTACAGGTTAAAGATATGCTAGGGGCGCATATGCTAACAAATCAAAAGGGCATGCCTATCTCAACAGCAGGGGAGCCATATGCACTGTACCTAAATGTTATAGAATATAGTGGACTAAGGAAAATTTGAATATATTCTCAAACAAATACTGGATGCCATCAACTTACTTCAGGAAGCAGTGATAGGAGACCTCACAAACTCATACAGAGAGATGTTAGCTGGCAAATAATGCTATAGATGTGATTAATTCGTTCGTGACAACAACTTAATCATAAAACCACTGATAAAGGAAGAAACTGTGTTTTAATGATAAGAAAGACATATGAAGAGGAAGTTAACGTACAGCTAAGCACCATCAAAAGTTATAAAAAATGCACAATGATGTAAGACAGACACTCAATGAACAGATATTAGTAAAACCTTTCATTGGAAAGAATGAGGGTTCCAGGAAAGAGATGAGTATTAATATCTGAAAAGATACCAAAGATTCATGAAAATCTGAAAAAGCGCTACGTTGCCGAATCATATCATCTATTGGATTTTTTTAAAGGAGCTCAGAATTTGTAGATCATTTTTAGACCTACGTGAGCATACTTCATGAATATGAGACAGCATAGAATGTATAATTGAAATATAAGACATCGCTTGGAAACTAAACTACCCCATAGTAACTTTAGAGGTTGTTACTCTGTCCAACTACAGGGTAAACAAGCATACAAAAATGTCTTAAATGTGTTAAATAATAACAGCACAACACAATGATCCTAGAAATGCTGGAATGCTTCCTCATCAACAATATTTTTCTATTGAAAGGACAATTGTCTAATCAGATATGAGCAACTGTCATGGTCACCAAGATGGCACCGAACTATGTAAATCTCCTAATGGGATGTTAGGAAGGGAAAGTGGTTTGAACGGAGCAAAATGAAAGGTTCACCAAACTGACACAGGTTCATCGACAAACTGTTTTTGGTCTAGGTGGAGACCAAACTAGAAGTGAAAGAATGTATGAAATTGATCAACCATAACAACTTTAATCTTACATTTACCAGTGAAATAAACAACAAAAATATGCATTTATTTTATGATGAAATCAGCGTGTTTAATAACATATTGGACACATGTTTTTTTCTGCAAAGTGACAATAGGCCATGTAATGCTACTAGTTGACACCCAGGGAGCCTTAATCACAGTAGCTTATATGGTGAGCTCACCAGACTACGAAGAAACTATAACCTAGAAGAAGACTTTGAGCAACAAAACATCCAATGGCATGGCGGGCTAAAAGGGAGGAGGTACTCAGAATCTATTTTGAAGAAAGAGTCACAAATCTCTCACACATAGATCTTTTAACCAAGGCATTCAAAAAGAACAAAGAAAGGGTACTAATAAGGTTATCATGAACTACATTTGGAATCCAGCATTATCAGTAGAATCAAAATAAGCTGGCACATGTTAAAATCAGACTATATATTGAGCAGTATCATCAGAAGTAAAACTGAAATAACATGATGGTGTGCCAAGTCATTAAATGATGAACTGGTGCATAGTGTTTACAACATAGAGGAAAATTCAGTTGCAAGAATGAAGCCAAAAACCTCCTGTCCATACAAAAGATTCAAAGTTTGTTCAAACAGCAAGGAGCTAAAGAAGTGAGCAGCTCATATTTAGTAAAAGGAACAGGAAATCAGTTAAATCAGTCAAATTATTACATGCAGAACAGAGTACATTGTATATATCACAGAATATTCTTGAAAAAATCACAGGTACAGCGATGGGCTTCTCATTTTCACCATACTTTGCAAATCTCACTATGGGGTGGTGGGAACACCAATATGCCTGATCACCAGAACATGACACATATGTCAACATAATTGTAACGTGGCCGCGCTTCATAGATAATTTATTCCTCATGTGGGATGGAACAGAAGAGTTTGAGGAATAGTTTACCATCCTTAATTAAAACAAAGCTAATTTAAGACAAATCTATGAAATTAACAAATCGAGAGTCACATTTTTAGACACAGAGACCTACATTGAGGATGGTATGGTTCAAAAAACACTTCACAGGAAGAGCACAGTTACAAATGCAGTATTAAATGGGGGCAGTTTCCATCAGCCATGTGTGAAATGGAGCATCCCCTTAGGGGAGTTACTGCAAATAAAGAGAAATTGCTCACAGGAAAGTGAGGAGTCACAATAAATGCAGGGCTCTGTAGAGCATTTTAAGGATAGAGGATATCCAAAAAAGAAATAAAATCATGTCCTGAAAAAGCTAAACCTAAAAAGGAGACTCTGTCACAGGAGAAAGGGATTAACATGGATAAAATGACGCATCCAGATGTATCCTTACATAATGCAGTGAAAACAAGGAAATTCGTTAAATCCTTGAGAGACATTGGGGGACAATAAAATTGGATCGAACATTGAACTTAATAATTAAGGATCATCCAATAGTAACTTTCAGGAGAGCGCGCAGTCTGCGAGACAAATTAGTACACAACCATTACATAGCCAAGAAAAACAAGTGGCTTCAAAAAACAGGAATTTTTAAATGTCTTCAATGCAAGACATGCGAAATAGCCATCAACAAACAAATCTACAGCACCACAAATGATCCACAGAGAAAAATACAGCATCACTTAACATTTAGAAGCAGATTTATAGGTTATGTAATTGAATGCCCATGCACATTGAAATACATGGGAAGTACAATATGCAAAACTAAAAAGAGAATCCTTGAACACATAAGATCAACAACCAACACAGACCACAGCAATGCGGTTGTTAAGCACATGGAGCAAAAACACAACAGTGACTGGACACAAATGAAGTATGATGTGATCAACCAAGCAGAGAAATCTGTGAGGGGTGGTGACAGAGAACAGGCCCTGAGACAAAAAGAATCCAGATACATCTTATCACTTAGGACAACGGATCCAGGTGTAATGAACCAGGATGAAGAACTACATGTGCGTTTGTAAAGAACTGATGAGAATAGGTGATGGAACATTCACATTATAACCAAATCAGCACTACTGGAAGCAATGATGGAACATTGGGTGGTGACTGCAGTACAGCTTGTACTTTTTGGGGGCAGTGGTTGGTAAAATCAAATAAAGAGTACATGTCTATTAGTTTTGAACAAGAATGTGAGAGTATTGAGCAGGGGAGGCAATCAAATGCAGTATATATCATTAGTGAAGACAATGATAGTGGGAGCATTGGAATAGCGTTAAAATGTACAGCTTAGTATATTGGTTGACCAGGATGGAGCAGAGCTGTTCATATGAGAGAAACAGTATTCATGTGTGTATGTATGTGTGTGTGTATGTGTGTATATATATATATATATATATATATATATATATATATGTGTATTTTATTCTATTCTTAACATTGCATAGCTCCTAGATACGTTGTTATATTAGATACTTATGAATCCCTGCTCTCATTTTATATCACACTGATCAAATGTTTATTATCATAGGCATTTGGCTAATCAAAATTGAGTAAAGATAAATACATGTTAGAAAAGTACACTTATTAATTAACTTCAAATATTACAAATCTTGAAAGTCTGTGTTTATACAATACTACTTTTTTTCTCATATTATACCCATTATTATATTCCTTGGACATATATTCCCTTACTATGTATTTACATATCTATTTATGTATTACTCTAGTCCTACTGTACTACAGAAAAAAAAAAAAATCTATAAATAAAATTCAAATTATAAATAAATCTAAAGAAAATATTAACAATAATAAAGAATAAATAAATTAAATAAAAATAATGATAAAAACGTGTATATATATATATATATATATATATAAAATTATAAATAATAAATATTATATTTTTACTCTCTTGTAAGCTTTACTTTGTCTACCCATCACCATATGTCATGCCTCTATCAATCTATCCTCCATTCCCACTCTGACTCATCCCAAATCCATTCTACTACTTTCATCTCCGAAAAAACCCTAACTAAGCTCTTCCCTCCTCGTCCACACCTAACTCACCCAAACCTCAGTTTATTACCATGATCTTCCAAAAAACCCTACCAAATTCTCCCTCATTTATCTCACCTTTAACTCATCCAAAACCCCTCCTGCTACTATGATATCCCTAACAATTTCCACAGACTCTTCCCTCCCTCATCCCAAGCCTACATCCTATTACTATAAACTCCCAATTAACACTTCTGGATTTGTCCCTCCTCTATCCCTTCATTACTCCAGTCAATCCAACTAACAAACTCACATATCCGTGGCTCAAATTAACTCATAATAATACTAAAACTGTACTCATATTTCCCTATGCTAATCCACCACTAATTCCTTTTGGGTTCCAGAGTAGCGTGCTACTCGCCGAAAAGCGCTTCAACGCCTCGTCAGGGGTAGTAAGCGCTATATAAATACTATTACAATACAATACTGAAGCGTAGGGTTTAAAATGTGAATCCAGATGGCAAGGTAAAATTGTGAGTTGTGCCTCACATGGAACATCAAGTGTACAACTACAGACTTAAAGGTAAGCACAATTGTGCGAGAACTGCAGAGCCCATAATGCACTGTAACAAGAGCAAAACGGGGTACAGTGAACTACACGACCTGCGCCTCTTAAGCTAAAATATAGTGTGGTGATTTTGAATATGGTTTAAAAACCTCAAGTTGCACATTTGTTTCAATGTCTATCAAGAGGGAATGTGTGTGGGAACTTGGGAAATGGCAGTGGGTGAATAAATTTTTACAAGTTTTAACAAGGGAGTGAAACTGAAAAGGGACTGGTCACATGTCTTTGAGAAAAAGGAAAAAAAGACTATTTACATATAGATAAATGGTAGCGTCTGACTAATGCATCCCGTGATCAAGGATGCAAGACCGAAATACGTTTTTTTTTAACCTCATAAATATATATATATATATATGTTCAACAAAGCCTCTTCCCATCCAAAAATAGGACCTGCACTCACAGACGTAAGCTAATTCATATCTTTAATGCACTAGTTTGCAAGGTAATAGTCCATTTATCCATATATCCAGTGGCATGGCAAATATTTGAAACGCGTTTCGGCTGCTCTTCCAGCCTTTCTCAATCTTGACATCACAATTTCAATAGCTCGTTATTTACTCAGCGTTTACTAAACATAGAAAAAATATTCATTACACTTCAGTCTGTGCAAATAAATATATCGACTCCCCAAACACCACTATTTCTTGTACATCTTTCCATTCATATTGCTTAAAATAGGAAGTGTCACTATTTCCGAAGCGTCCGGGTTTAACTTTTGCCTGTACAAATGACTGCGGCAAAATGTTCAAATATTCGAGCACATCAAACAGCACATTTAATACAACACTATGCCACCCAAACTTTTTCCACAACTGTTTTCAATTAGGCCAAATAATCTTTTAACATTTCACAATGTTCAGGGCAAGAGATGAGGCACAAATATTCATGAAATCCTTAAGTACTTGCCTTCCCAATCTGAGTGGGTGTGTGAAAGCTGTGTGGCTCTGTGAGTGGGTGTGTGAGTGGTTTTGAAGGTCTATGAGTGGTTGTATGGGCGTGTGAGTGGTGGTGTGAGTAGTTTTGAGGGTCTGTGAGTGGGTGTGTGCGTGGGTGCGTGTGTGGCTGTATGGGTGTGTGAGTGGGTGTGTGAGTGGCTGCGTAAGTCTGTGAATAGGTGTGTGTGTGGTTTTGTGGGTCTGTGAGTGGGTGTGTAGTTGGCTGTATGGGTGTGTGAGTGGTTGTGTAGCTGTGTAATTGGGTGTGTGAGTGCGAAGGCATGTGGATCTCTGAGTGAGTGTATGTTTTATTTTAAGTTGGGGTCTGGATCCTAGAATCTTCCCTGAATCCACCAGAATCCGTGAGAATCCGGGAAGGATCCGCATTTCCTCGTGTGGTAAAAAAAAAAAAAAAGGGTTTTGAACAATTACCAAAAAACCATGGGGTCAGGGTACCTCTAAACTGGCCCCTTCTATCCCTTTTGATCTTTATTTTGCCTTCTGGTAACCGAGTCCTCATGAACAAAATGGCAGCTGCAACTTTCCTCTCAGGTTGCGGCCAGCCAATCACAACATTGCTGTTGCCACGTGGATTTGCAAATCCGAGGAGGATCTGCAGAGGATCTGTGTCTCTATATATACAAATTGAATTTTCTTTTATATCTCAAAAACTACTAAACAGATTTACACCAAATCAAAAAAGGTCTCTTTCTGGACCAAGAGCTATTTCTGTTAAAAATTCCTATAGAAATTAACATGGAGAAAACACATTTTAGGACCCCCTTTTTCTAGGCTCCCGCTTGATCGATCACCCCAAATCTTTGCATATGGCAGCTGATGTGAGAGTCTTACTTTTTTAGAACTTGTTGTGAAGATTTGTCAACCGGCGTCAAAGATATAGGCAAGTAAAAAAACACTTTTTCAATAAAATATAGGTCCTAACTATAACTACCTAGTGACGACCGCCACTAGGTAATATATATATATATATATAGTCTTGGAGAAAACCACACACACTGTAGAGACGTTTTAATGAGGCAATGCATTCAACGCATTTCGACATCGAGGGGGTCATTAGGGGTTTAGTGGATGGAAACATCTGTCCGTCAAACTCCCAATGAGGAGACCGCCATGGTGCTGGCGGTCTCCCCACTGGCCCCATTAGAACTTTCCCACTGGGTTGACTGGCGGTCAGCCCAGTGGGAAAGGTGTGGCAGCATTGTTCCCGGCTCATTATTGATCTACAGGCAATGCTGCCAGCACGCAGGGTGCACCAGCATTCTTGAAATTCAGACTGTCTGCACAGCAGACAGTCTGCATTTCAACAGTGCTTGGCAGGGGGATCCAAGCACTGTTCACGCCATTGGCATGGGCAGTGCATGGGCCCCCCTGTGGCCCCCTATACTGGATCCCTGCCAGCCTTTACATGGCGGTCAGACCACCATGAAAAGGCTGGCGGAGAACCTGGTTGTAATCAGCACGGCAGTACTAACTTCAGCACTGCCGTGGCTGATTACAACCACAACCGATGTCATCCCGTCGGGATTACTGATCCTGGCTGACATGGCAGGCCGCCAAACTCTTAATTTGATGGTCAGACCATCAAAGCCGCTGCGGTCCGGACCGCCACTGCAAGTCTGGCGGTCGGTCTAGTGGCCACCAGACTCGTAATTAGGCCCCAACTGTCTTGATCACAAGTCACTTGGTGCTGAAACGCTTGAGTGTGTTGCCTCATTAAAACTTCACTACTTTCACCAGCAGCCGGGAGTGTGCATGTTTTTCTCCAAGACTATGGAGTGTTTTTCTCAGATTGAGTTTGGGTGCCCACACCTGCCCAAGTGCCACAATTTGGGAACTGGCGAACCCTTGGGTAACTTTGCAGTTATATATATGTGTGTGTGTGTGTTCTTCATTTAGTGCAAGTTACAACTCCATTACCCAGTGACCCATTTTATTCCTCATATTGTTTCCCCGTATACATAAAGAAAACCCTCTATCGTCATCACTATGGTAGACAGTGTAACCAGACTGTACAATCACACTCTTTCTTTTTTTTACTCCTCAGTTTACTTGTACACATGCTCACAATCATAGATGTCATGAGAAGTCTTTTGGTAACATATCATACATCTATGCTTTCACGCTGACTAAAGCAACTTGAATCAAATCATCTGTGAATACATTTTGCTTAAGCCGCCACTGCAAATGTTTGACATTTAAGAGTTTTTTCAAATCTGTGCATTACCATCATCAGTTAACTACTAATACAGGTGCACTAGAAATACGTGCAGGCAGCCATGCAACAAAAAAAATAAAATTCGTTCACAAACTGACCCTAGCAGGGCCCTTGCCTTTTAATTAATTTGCATTCCTATTCTCTGCAGTTCATTATAACCATTACCAAAAAAGGTATAAGACAAGTTACAAAGGAAAAAACTCTCTTGTCTAAGTGGCATCCTAATATCCCTTTAAAATCCGTAGAATGTTGTATGAAATATAGAGCAAAAGCTGTCCCAGTTCATTACAGAAAATAAAACAATGTTACTGACATTGCATATTGAATAAAATTACCAAAAGTGGTGTTATTGAAATAAGTTGTTAGTTCTTGTCCACAGAAGCTGCAACACTTCTGAGATTTAAGCAGGTTCTTAATAGCAGGCAGGAATTCAAACCTGTAGGTGTAGGTCTGGTAGAGACCTTTCGCTGACCTATCTCACCATGAATGCTTCCACTGACATCAGAGCATTTTATGATGACCATGGAGCGTTCTAAAAAATGATGGCATAATCACAAAAATAAAAGAAGTACACAGAACAACACATCTTCTTTCCCAACAATAACAACACATGTACGGAGGAAGAAAACCAGAGCAATCACCTGATAGTACATGCTCACCAGAACAGCCTAGCAGTGCAATGAAGCCATACATTAACAAACATACAATGAACTAATCCTGAAATACCCACACAGTCTTAACAATGTCTTTAAGGTAAGCAGGATTTTTTTGATCTGGGCTAAGTACACCTATTATGGTTTGTTTAAAAAAAAACCTTCCTAGAACATTTCCCATACAACAAATCTGGCGAATACTCAGACAACACAGACATATTCCAAATGTCTCACACATCCAACACCACTACATTCTTTGTGATTTCAGAAATTGTGAAGGGACTAGTAAAACCCGACGCTCCCTTTCTCACCCAAATAGGTCTCTTGACAAACACCACATCACCAACACACCACTTCCTATCCTTCACTTTGTGCTTATCATCATACTCCCCTTCTTGTTTTTCTTGCTGCCTCTTCCCTCTTTCTGACATGTAGACATCTCCTTCATGTGCCACCCCATCACACTCTTACACCGCAACCACAATGGTTTGAGTTTTGAACCAGCAATATGTCCCTTGAAGCTTGTGAACAGTGATGTTTTCATCCTGTGGGGCCACAAGGTCTCACACAGCTCCTCCTTCAAACCCACTCTGGGATCAAGTGGTGCCTGGGCACACAATTTCACCACCCTCTTCATGAGCTCCTCTGGCCTGTGGAGCAAACAATGCAGTTCTCTGATGAACAACGGCGAGAACACTCAAAAAACGTCTTCATCTATTGGGAGATAAACTGAAATCCGTTGTCAGTGACAACATTAGTGGGATTCCCTTCACAAGGAAACACGCTCGGTCAGAATTATATCACTACTATGGTAGTAATGGTACCAGCACACCGTGCAGTAACCCATTTGGAAGTATAGACAACCAAGATAAGACCATGCCTCTCAGATAGTGACAACAGATCCAAGAAGTCTACTATGGCTAACCTTAAGCTTAGACTAAGGTGGTCATTACGACCCTGGCGGATTACATCCGCCAGGGCCGCGGGACGCGGTGGCACCGCCGACAGGCCGGCGGTGCCCCGCGGGGCATTCTGACCGCGGCGGCTTAGCCACGGTCAGAGAAGGGAAACCGGCGGTCTCCCGCCGGTTTCCCGCTGCCCCCAAGGAATCCTCCAAGCCGCGCCGGCTTGGGGATTCCGACTCCCCCTCCCGCCATCCAGTTCCTGGCGGTTCTCCCGCCGGGAACCGGATGGCGGGAGGGGGAGTCGCGGGGCCCCTGGGGGCCCCTGCAGTGCCCATGCCAACGGCATGGGCACTGCAGGGGCCCCCATATTTTGGGCCCCAAAATGTATTTCACTGTCTGCCTTGCAGACAGTGAAATACGCGACGGGTGCAACAGCACCCGTCGCACCTTCCCACTCCGCCGGCTCTATTACGAGCCGGCATCCTCGTGGGAAGGGAGTTTTTCCCTGGGCTGGCGGGCGGTCTTTTGGAGACCGCCCGCCAGCCCAGGGAAAAACTCATAATACCCTCCGCGGTCTTCTGACCGCGGAGCGGTATTATGGAGGGCGGAATTCTGGCGGGCGGCCTCCGCCGCCCGCCGGAATCGTAATGAGGGCCTAAGGTTCTTCATGTGTCTCCATGGGTCAAAGATGAGCAGTCCAAACTACTTTAGACTTGTTGTTGGCCACAAACAAATTACAATCTCTGACCACAATTTCTACCTCACTGTCCACAATGGGTCACTATTATTTCTCTCCGAGCTCACTTTAGTCAAATTGCTGCCCAAATGCCCTTGATGGGTCAGATTTGCTATCCTCTATTTGAGCTAACTGTAAGGACCACTTGATTACCCCCAAGTAAATCTTTATAGGGAATGCTCAGTTCTCCATATATGTTCCAGAACTCTTTTGTCATCTCAGACAAGTTTGCAAAATTAGGCCAACCTTCCACAGCATATTTCATAATCTCCTACCTCAGGGTGCCCTGCTTATGTTACCATTCTGTCAAGGACAAGGCCACGTCGTGTACCCATCATACAGAAAGTTCCATGCCACACAACTGCTTCTCAAAGGGCAAACAAGTCTATCTGCTGCTCCATTCTTCAAACCGGGGAGATACACAGCCCAGAAACTCAGTTCTTCCAGTTCATCTCTTGAGGGGTTCCATTCCATTTCAAAAATATCAATTCCCTATTCTAAAGTCTCTGTCTTGAATGGCACAGTGGGAGAAAAATGATCGCCTGCAATGTGGCCTGAGTGATTATCAGTGGCTGAAATGAATTCAAGCATTCCTTCAATCACTGAATTGTTTTTTGCTGTAAATGGTTTAGGCCAGGCTTCTCTGATGAGTAGATTGTGAGCCACTGGTAGCTCTCCAGCTACTTATAAGTAGCTCTTGTGTGTGCAGCCCAGCGTACTAGGTTAGAGGCTTTTTCTTGTCTGAATGAACATACTACCAAAACTGAGACTGTATATTTGAGATAAAAATTTGTGTATTTGCAGAACAAATAAACTTAAGTTCTGATGAAAACTGCTCAATTTTCAAGATATATTGAAAGCTTATATTTGAGTGATAGATCACGTGGTGTTGGGCAGACTAACTACTAATAACATTTTGGTGTGACAGGCATTGCTGATGCGACTTTCATGTATTAACCATGTAGTCATTCAAAACTGGCAAAGTCTTTTTTTTAACATTACTGTTGACAACCCTGCCTGATGCACTGTTTGCTCTTAATACAAGATCATTTATAAAGCATAAGCAAGAATTTGCGGACCTCCTAGAGTCAGAAAATCCTGATATTTCTTTGCTGACCAAGACATGGACAGACATAGGCGGTCATTACAACATTGGCGGTAAAAGCCGCTTACCGCCGTGCAGAAGACCGTCAGCACACCGCCGCGGCCGCAAAATTCCGCCACAGCTATTATGACCCACAGGTCGGAATCTGCCAAAATTCAGACACCCACACAAGTCCGCCCTACCAAAGGTCAGTGATAAACTGGTGATAACAAATCCTCCACCGTCACACCAACAGAAATACGCCCACACTATCACGACCCACAAATCCACACGGCGGTCTTTCAACCGCGGTATTCCATTGGCGGTACACACCGCCGCGCTCAAAATACACACACATATACAAAACACAACCACATTGGACAATTCCAAATACACACACCTGATACACATACACACACCACTCCCACACACCCAATACAATATAAAACACACACCCACATCACCCACAAACCCTTACGACCACAAATCACGAACGAAAGCCAGAGAGAGACACCACCATCAACAACACTAGCATCCACAGGCACACAACACCATCACCCTCATAACTTCCACGCACCTCACACTACACCCCACTACATATCAGCACACTTATCACCCCACACACCACCCCACACATCACTTACACCACCCCATGGCACGGCAAAGACACCCGAGGTTCTCGAAGGAGGAGCTCAGGGTCATGGTGGAGGAAATCGTCCGGGTAGAGCCACAGCTATTCGGATCACAGGTGCAGCACACCTCCATTGCAAGGAAGATGGAGCTATGGCGAAGAATAGTGGACAGGGTCAACGCAGTGGGACAGCACCGAAGAAATCGGGAGGACATCAGGAAGAGGTGGAACGACCTACGGGGGAAGGTGCATTCCGTGGTCTCAAGACACCACCTGGCGGTTCAGCGGACTGGCGGCGGACCCCCACCTCCTCCCCCACAACTAACAACATGGGAGGAGCAGGTCTTGGCGATTCTGCATCCTGAGAGCCTCGCAGGAGTAGGTGGAGGAATGGACTCTGGTAAGTCAAATCTTAACTATTACATCACCCACCCTACCTGCATGCCACCACATACCCCCACCCTCACACTCACCCCCATCACTCCAACTTCTCACAAATGTTCCAACATCACAAACCACACATCCTAACACCAAGCCCTGCATGCAACAACAAAGCATGGACACCTATCACTAAAGCATGCCCACTGCACATACCCATACACCCCCCTAAACTATCATCACACAAGGTGCCACACAGGAATGCTAGCACTGGGGTACACGGTCACCCACCCATTGCACACCATGACACACACAGATGTAATAATCATGCTTTTATACCCCTGCAAGACCCCTACCCAACGTCACCGGACAGGAGGGACCACACATGTCCACACCACCAACAGAAGAGGCCCACAGTGATGATAGCACCTCTGTCCAACTGAATCTAGATGACCAACCCGGCCCATCGGGGTCCTTGGGACAGTCGGTTCCCCTCACCCAGTCACAGGCCACTACAGAGCTACCCCCCTCTGGAAACACCAGCACAGCACCCACCCAGCGGGCCCATACCTCCGTCCCCAGGACACGTCAATCAGCTGTGTGTCCACCACTACAGGGAACCCAGGCTAACCCACCACCCCAACAACAACAGGGGCCTGGGGACAGTGGTAGTGGGCACACGGGGACAGAGGCACAGGAACACAGGGGAACTGGGAGGGCTGCTGTGCGACAGGAGGCGGACAGGCCCAGGGAACCCACTCTCCACGAGGCCCTCTCCTCCATCATGGGAGCCTACCACCACTCCCAGGAGATGATGGCAACGGTACTGGCCTAGTTTCAGGAGACCCAGCGCCTGCAGGAGGAACAGAATATGGGCTTCAGGGAGGAACTCAGAACCATCAATTCCACCCTGGGCACCATCGTAGGGGTGCTGAAGGAAGTACTCAACACCAGGAGGGACACTGTGGCACTACAAGGGGCCCCTGACACTAGCATGGACGATGAACTGCCCACCACCTCCGCCGGCGCTAGTGGACAGGAGGCACCCCCACAGGACCACCACACCAGCACCCCACCCCCTGCATAGGGAGAACCACCTCGCAAACGGTCCCTGAGATCCAGGACAAAGACAGAGAACGATGCCAAGACCCCCGCCAAGAAATGAGACCACCCTGATTGTCATCCTACTGTCCCACTTTGTCACCCTGTCCATCCTTAAACTGCCCCAGCTCCACTTCCTATGCCCATGTGGGCAATGCACCTGTGGGACTAATAGACTGGACTCTGCCATGGACATTCCTCCGCCATCACCCCTCACCATTTTACAACCCCCTCCAATATTGAGCACTGAAATAAACGCCCTTAAAGCACAAAACAATCTGGAGTCTGTCTTTGATTTCGGAATACTGTATTAGCAATAACTGTGGCAAAAAGCTTTTTCATTGGTAATGTCAACATACCTATGTCACACAGCTCTAGTCCATGAGGAATCAAAGCAGATGTCACACAGTGGGACCCACATCTGTGAAATCGTAAGGGAAAGTGACAACTCAGTGACCCTACACTGGGTGAAAACGACAGACAGTAGAGAGGTAGTAGTGTTTAAGTACATGTAGTAGGCAGGTTTGTATTCTTACCTGTGTCTCACTGGAAATATTGCTGGATCACTGAGTCCCTGTTGTCCATGTCTTCTTCCTCTGCTTCCTCGTCTTCACTGTCCACAGGCTCCACAGCTGCAACAACACCGCCATCTGGACCATCCTCCTGAAGAAAAGGCACCTGTCGTTGCAAAGCCAAGCTGTGAAGCATACAGCAGGCCACGATGATCTGGCACACCTTCTTTGGTGAGTAGAATAGGGAACCACCTGTCACATGGAGGCACCTGAACCTGGCCTTCAGGAGGCCGAATGTCCGCTCGATCACCCTCCTAGTTCGCCCATGGGCCTCATTGTAGTGTTCCTCTGCCCTTGTCCTGGGATTCCTCACTGGGGTCAGTAGCCATGACAGGTTGGGGTAACCAGAGTCACCTGCAAATGGTGAGGGACAACTGTTAGACACACACTAACCTGGAGGGATATCCCCAGACCCAGACAACCATTCCTACTGACTAGCTTCCAGGTGCTCACCTAATAGCCACACACAGTGCCTCTGGAGTTGACCCATCACATAAGGGATGCTGCTATTCCGCAGGATGTAGGCGTCATGCACTGAGCCAGGGAACATGGCATTCACATGGGAGATGTACTGGTCTGCCAAACATACCATCTGCACATTCATGGAATGATAACTCTTCCGGTTTCTGTACACCTGTTCACTCCTGTGGGGGGGTACCAAAGCCACATATGTCCCATCAATGGCACCTATGATGTTGGGGATATGTCCCAGGGCATAGAAATCACCTTTCACTGTAGGCAAATCCTCCACCTGAAGGAAAACGATGTAGCTCCGCATGTGTTTCAGCAGGGCAGACAACACTCTGGACAACACGTTGGAGAACATAGGCTGGGACATCCCTGATGCTATGGCCACTGTTGTTTGAAATGACCCACTTGCAAGGAAATGGAGCACTGACAGCACCTGCACTTGGGGGGATTCCTGTGGGATGGCGGATAGCTGACATTAGGTCTGGCTCCAACTGGGTACACAGTTCCTGGATTGTGGCACGGTCAAGCCTGTATGCGATGATCACATGTCTTTCCTCCATTGTCGACAGGTCCACCAACGGTCGGTAAACCGGAGGATGCCGCCATCTCCTCACATGTCCCAACGGATGGTGCCTATGAAGGACAACAGCGAGCACAGAGTCAAACAACTCAGAGGTACGTACCCACAGCTTACACAGAACACCATTCATAATCAAAAAGTGGCCTGTATGTGTGTTGAGTCTAGGCCTAGGTATGTGTGACGCAGTTGAAAATGAAGCCATGTGGGCCCCTGAAATGGTGGCTGCCTGACCTCTAAAGTGGGACAATGGGATGTGAGGTAACTGCGCTGGCGTTGTACACCGTCGCGGTAGGTGATCGAAGACTGCGGCGCAATGCTGTATTGGTCAACATTGGACCCTATGGGTCCCAGGAGCCAATGACGATGTACGCCGGCGGAGACGGTACGCACCTCCGCAACATGACCACCATTTTCTATCTGTACAATCACTCGATACCTGATCTTCGACAGGAGAGGACCTACACTGCAAGTGCTGCTGTGACCTCGGTCTGGAAGAGACAATGGCTCGAGTGTCTGGGGAAAGGGCCCCTGCCTTCACATCGGAGGAGTTGGAGAAACTCGTGGACGGGGTCCTTCCCCAGTTCACGCTACTCTACGGTCCTCCAGACAAACAGGTAAGTACACTGGGAGCATGCTGTATGGGCTATGCAGGTGTGGAGAGGGGTGGATGTAAGAAGGAAGGGGGGAGAGTGTGGCGTGCATGAAATGACGGTGAGTGCATGTGCCACACGGCAAGGGTAGGGATGGGGGCCAATCACTTTGACGGTGCAGTTGGTAATAAGTTTCTCTTCCCCCTGTACAAATCATGTAGGTCAGCGCCCACCAGAAAAAACTTATTTGACGTGCCATCATTAAGGACATCCGGACCCTGGGGGTCTACCACAGACGGAGCACCCACTGCCGGAAAAGATGGGAGGACATTCACCGCTGGAGCAAGAAGACGGCGGAGGCTCAGCTGGGGATGGCCTCCTAACGTGGGAGGGGTACCCGTCGCACCATGACCCCCCTGATGTTCAGGATCCTGGCGGTGGCGTACCCGGAGTTGGATGGTAGCCATTGTCCCTGTGTCTAGCCTCCCCCCTCCAACTTCCTCCACCCCGACCCAATCCCTTGTACCTCAGCCTATCCCAGGCACACCTACAGACCAGCATGCACACACGTCAACACACAAGGGAAGCTCAGGCAAACAAAAGCACCACACATCCCACAGGCACTCACGCAAGCATCACACACATGCAGACATAGCAACATCCACTGCCTCCACTGTGTCCCCCTCCTCCTCGTCTCCCTCCTCCCTCCCAGTCTCGTCTACACTCACACCTGCATGCACTACCTCTACAGCCACTACTACCATCACCAGCACACCCACCACCACACCCCGCTCATGTGCAGTCACCACCCCCACTACCATTCACACGTCCCTTGTGTCCTCTTCCAGTGTGTCTGTGACGCCCCCTCCCAAGATACACAAACGCAGGCACACACCCACCCAACAGCCATCCACCTCACAACAGCCTCCAGCGCATGCACCTTCACCCAAAGTCAGCAAACGAACACCTCCTACAACCACAACCTCTTCCTCCACTCCCAAACCCCCTCCAGCTACCCGTCCCAGTGTGTCCCAAAATCTTTTCCTGTCCAACCTTGACCTCTTTCCCACACCTCCCCCACCCCGTCCATCTCCTAGGTCCCGAACTAGCACCGGAATCTGGAGTGCACCGGCCACCAGGGCAGCCAGTGTGGCACGGAGCCACAGCACAGACAGTCCCCCACCTGTGAAGCATCAGAATTTGGCCAGTGCCCGGCTGGAGAGGGGGAAGACTCCAGCCACCAAAGCCGCTCCCAGGGGTACAGGTGGGAGTGTGGAATCAGCTGCGACACCTTCTAAGGTGGGGAAGGGCCACAAGAAGGTCAGAAAGTCTGGGAAGAGCAGCACGGCGGAGAAGACCGCCATCATCCCAGCTGCCCAGGAGGCCAACGCCAGCACAAGCCCAGCTGCCCAGGAGGCCAGCACCAGCCCAGCTGCCCAGGAGGCCACCGCCAGCACAAGCCCAGCTGCCCAGGAGGCCACCGCCATCACAAGCCCAGCTGGCCAGGAGGCCACCGCCAGCACCAGCCCAGCTGCCCAGGAGGCCACCGCCAGCACAAGCCCAGCTGCCCAGGAGGCCACCGCCAGCACAAGCCTAGCAGCCCAGGAAGCCACTGCCAGCACAAGCCCCGCTGGGCCATGAAGGTCCGCCATCAAAAGCCCCGCTGGGCCATGAAGGACCGCCAGCAAAAGCCCCGCTGGGCCATGAAGGACCACCAGCACAAGCCTCGCTGGGCCATGAAGGACCGCCAGCAAAAGCACCGCTGGGCCATGAAGGACCACCAGCACAAGCACCGCTGGACCATGAAGGTCCGCCAGCAGCTGAGTCACTGCAACGGAGACCGCCGTCTCAAGTACGGCTGAACAGGGCACCGCCGTCTCAGGCACCGCTGAACAGGACACCGCCGTCTCAAGTACCGCTGAACAGGGCACCGCCGTCTCAAGCACCGCTGAACAGGGCACTGCCGTCTCAAGCACCGCTGAACAGTGCACGGCCGTCTCAGGCACCGCTGAACAGGGCACCTCCGTCTCAAGCTCCGCTGAACAGGGCACCGCCGTCTCAAGCACCGCTGAACAGGGCACCGCCGTCTCAGGCACCGCTGGCCCATGAGCACCAAGGGCACTGACACTACTGAGTCCGTCACGGGCAGAATGAAGCACTCTGGGCACAATGCCCCCTCCAGAACCAGTGGAGAGATCTATCCACTACCTCTGTCCTTAGCAGGATGAAGCACTCTGGGCACCATGCCCCCTCCAGAACCAGTGGAGAGATCTATCCACTACCTCTGTCCTTAGCAGGATGAAGCACTCTGGGCACAATGCCCCCTCCAGAACCAGTGGAGAGATGCATCCACTACCTCTGTCCTTAGCAGGATGAAGCACTCTGGGCACCATGCCCCCTCCAGAACCAGTGGAGACTGTCATCCACTACCTCTGTCCTTAGCAGGATGAAGCACTCTGGGCACAATGCCCCCTCCAGAACCAGTGCAGAGATGCATCCACTACCTCTGTCCTTAGCAGGATGAAGCACTCTGGGTACCATGCCCTCTCCAGAACCAGTGGAGACTGTCATCCACTACCTCTGTCCTTAGCAGGATGAAGCACTCTGGGCACAAGGCCCCCTCCAGAACCAGTGGAGACTGTTATCCACTTGAGAGACTGTGGCTTTGCACTCCCCAGGATGGAACAGTGGGCAAGCCACCCACTGTATAGACTTGAGAGACTGTGGCTTTGCACTCCCCAGGATGGAACAGTGGGCAAGCCACCCACTGTATAGACTTGAGAGACTGTGGCTTTGCACTCCCCAGGATTGTACAGTGGGCATGTGGCCCCCTCGTGGATTTGGCGTCGTGCACTCAAGCGGCTGAGGTGCCCCCCATTTCCCTCCCCCTGAGGTGCCTGTTTTGTTGCTCTCTGATGCCCCTGCAGTGTTCTCTCCGTCATGGTCGAGGATCTTGTGTGGGCCTCACCCATACCGTGTGGGCCCAGTGTTCCACAGACTTAATTGGAGCACTACCTGGACTACTAATGCTTGGTATATATTTTGTACATGGTGTATATATATATTTTTGCCTACTTGATTTTAATAGATTACAATGGTTACACTCATTTTCTATTGTCTTTGCATTTTTCCCGGGGAGTGGGGGGGGGGGTTGTAGTGGGTGAGGGTGGGGGTGGGGGTGTTGGTATGTGTGTCCCTGTTTTTTCCCTCCTCCCTCCCTGTGTCGTAGGTGCAGTACTCACCGTGGTCTTCGCCGCCGGCGTTCGTGCTCCTGGTAGAGGAGCAGGAAGACTATCGCAGGGAGAATTTGGAGTTCCGGGTCCATGGTGTCCTCATTCCTCGTGGGGTGGGTAGAGGTGAGCGTTTTCCCTTCGGAATTCCTGTTCCCGCCATGTTTTTATCCGTGGTGAATCTGCCCCGGAAAGGGTGGCGGATTGGTGGGTTGTAATAGTGTGGGCGGTACATTGTCCTCTGCCTCTCTGTTGGCGGTGACCGCCGCGCTGTTTGTCTGTACTGCCGTGGCGGTCGGAGTGTTAAAGTGGCTGTCCACAGTCGTTATTGCTAATTTTTTACCACCAGCCTGTTGGCGGTCTTACCGCCGCTTAAACACCGTCCGCCAGGGTTGTAATGACCACCATAGTGTCTGACCCAGATTTTAAAGCAGGTATCCCTGAAGGTTATTATTTAATTAGGGTTGACAGACAATATAAGAGAGGTGGCGGGATTGGAATTATTTACTGCAACCACGTTAAGGTTACTTATGAACCCCTTTTGCATCTTAGTTGCAAAGCCCTTGTGTTTAAACTAAAAACCCACAAAAACCCTGTTCCTTCAATGGGCTCTTGATTTATCCCTCACCTCCCCCCAAGGTCACAGGGAAAATTGTATTCAGACACTTTTAGGGTTTATGGAATCCTGCGTAGACTTCCACAACTTCACAGTCTTGCTCGGATGACAAAGATACGGTACAGCTAATTGATAACTTTCAGAGCTTTGATCTCGTGCAACAGGTAAAATTTCCAACTCTCGAAGCCAGTCACACGCTTGATGGTATATTTACAAACAATCCGGACCTAACTGTTGGAAAAATTACGTCTTATGCCTGGACCGGTCGCATGACCATTATGTTTATATTGACTATACCTACACTGGGTCCCCCCACAACTATTGTTTCAGCACTGAAAAAAATGCTGCTTATGGAAAAAATGGACCAAATAAAATTACACAGCTGTTGTGTGATTCCCAACCTGCATTTAATCTGGATGTTGAGCAAGCAGCGGCCACCTACGCTATGTGGTTGGTGCAGCCGTCTCACAATTGGCTGCCTTAAAAAACAGGCCTAATCATAGGTCCTCACCACGCTGGTACCAAAAGCTTAGAGAGCTTAAAAGGAAAAGCAGATGCCAAGAGCAACTATGGAGGCTGAATTATAGCATGGAGAGAAAAACTAAATACAAAATTATGATAAAAGAATATAAAACACAAATAAATAGAACTAAAACTATTTTTTTTACAGATAAACTCATAACAGCAGGCAACTCCACTAAGAATCTTTTTAATACAGTGAGATCTTTATCCAGTTTTTGTAATAAAAACACGATCACCCTGGACAAACAGATTTGTGACAAAATAGCCGTTTTTTCCCACCAAGGTAAATACATTATTCTCAGAATTTACCAGAATATCGGATAACACAGATCCCCCCATAAGGATAGAAATGGATTAGACCTCCATCTCTGATACACCTAAGGACTTTCCCCCAGTGCTGACAACCTACATTCCACTTACTGAATAGAAGGTTACTATCCTCATCAACACCACAAAATCAGGCACCCATTCAGATCCATGTCCTCCTCAGGTGCTTCATCCGATGTCAAAGATTATTTCAGCCCATCTCACTCTGCTCTTAAACAGGATTTTTGCCTTGGCTGTTGCCTAGCTGCGTGAAAAAAGGCATCCATTTTGCCTCTTTTAAAGAAGGTCACTTTTGACTCCCTCAAGGTGAAGAATTATAGGCCAATCTCTTCCCTTCCCCTGCCAGCCAAAATTATTGAAAAGGCCATGAATCAGGATATTATAACTTTCTTTGAAACCACCAAAGTTCTGGAGCCTGCTTAGCATGGGTTTAGACCCAACCAAAGTACAGAGTCTACCCTGGTGGCAGCCACTAAAAAGATCAGAGCCATTGTAGTCAGAGGCAGTAATGGGGCTTTGATCCTGTTGCATCTGTCGACCACATGTGATACGGTTCACCATTCTCGTTTGGTCAACCGTCTTGAGAGGATTGGTATTAAAGGCTTGGCCTTAAAACTGATTAGGTCTTTTCTGTCCAATAGAGAACAAATGGTGGCCTTGGATGTTTTTACCTCAGCACCTTTCAATATTCCCTCCAGGGTCTCTCAGGGATCCTCGTTAAGTCCAACTCTGTTTGACGCATACATCACTCCTCTGATGGAACTAATTAAATCTCAGGAGTTCTCAGTTTTCTCATGTGCTGACAACACCCAAACAGTGGTGTCTGTCTCCTCTGAACCCAAAAAAGTGGCCATTTGATCTTGGGCCCCTCCCACTGCCAGTTCAGAAAGCAAGGAACTTAGGATTCATCTCTGACAGCAAGCTTACTTTCATGGACCAAACATCGCATGTTCAGCCCTATCCAAGAACCTTGTTTTCTCCCCTTAATAATACTTTTTAAAAAATCCCTTCATTCCGATTGAGCTGAGAAAAACAGTCATCTTAGCCTTAGGACCTGATTTAGCATCTGGCGGACTGGTTACTCCATAGAAGATAATGGGTTTTAGATTTTGGTGGAAGTGATCTCTGTCACCGTTGTGACGGAGGAACCCGTCCGCACAATTCTAAATCAGGCCTTAGTAATCTCTAAAGTAGACTACTGCAGTGCTTTATATGTAGGCTCTCATAATCACCTCCTAATAAATTGCAGACGCTTAAAAATGCTGCAGCCCAAGTGTTAATGAACCACCTAAAATTCTGCTCAGCCTCCCAAGCCATTATGGAATTGCACTGGCTTCAGATTAGGGCGCGAACAAGTCAAGGCATTATGCTGAGCTCACAAGGCCTTGCATCAGGTAGGCCTCCTCTTTCTTCAGGATATATTTAAATGGCACTCTCCCTTTTGTACCCTATGGTCTAGCACTGCTAGACAAGTGATTGTTCCTAGAGTCCATCAAACACACTAGGGAGAAAGGAGTTTTTCCTACTCCACATCCAAACGGTGGAAGGCATTGCCCGACCATTTTAGAGCTCAGCCTAATCTCCTAAATTTTAGGAAACAATTAAAAACTTGGCTTTTTTTGCTCCTCTAAGTTTTTCTCACCTTCATATGTTTTTTCTTTACCATAAATGACACAAGCGCCAAGACACCGGCTGGTATTCGTGTGCTTTATAAATCTATAAACATTAACATCAACACTGAGGTGATCACTACTTAGGATGCATAGGATGACCACCTATGTAATCTTGTCTATAGTGGTTACAATTACAACAAGAATAAAATTAGTAGGTCGCATAGTTTCCATTAAACAGAATTAGCTATTGTTACAGAAACAGTTGGAGACCACTGGTTTAGGCATGCATCTGTGTATTTTTCAGTGTTATGATTTTTATGATTTACCAATACTGAGTGTATTAGTGCAGTACTTGGCCTCAGGGCCTGTGTATGTGTATTCGAGCAGGGTTCTGTATGTTTTGTCCCATGCTCTGTGTGTGATTTGTAATATGCTATGTGTATTTGATGAAACAATGTTGTTTATTATCAATTTCGCCATCATTAACAGTACATAGCGTATCGCCTACAACCCCATGGACCGACTGTGTTCAGTAGCAAGATCAGGTGCAGTCATGTACACAGCTTTTCTCCAACAACCCCGGGACTGGCAGCGTGCAGTTTAATGAGGGACAAAGAGAAAAGTTAGGTAAAACAAAACCAACAATAACCTCCCCCCACCAAGTCTCTGCCTTCTGTTGCTAAATTGTCTAAAACACTGGCAAATTATTGAATCAAACCATGGGCGTAAAAGGCACAAGAGCCCTAGAAGCACACACGTGTACTTCTATAGGCACAGCTGGGATCTGGCAGAGCAATCTTAGGTAGGCCGGGCGAGTCAGTTTCCGAAACTCAGATGAGAGGATACAGGGTGCCCACAGATCGGCTTCTGTGGCCAAGACAACTTCTCCACACCTAAAATGAACTAAAGGTTATGTACGCACAAAATGTGGTCTGTAGTTTTGTTCAAGCCCCAAGTCGAAAGTATAACCTGATGGGCAGCACTCAATGTCAAAGCCATTTTTCTACCTCTGTTAGAGCGCAAGGGGAAGGTCTGGGGATTCGGCGACCCAGAATGGTGTAGGCCGGGAACCTCGGGATGACTGTGTTGAAGGTGGAGTCAATATTGTTTATTATTTGTTCCTAATATCGGTAGAGCTTCGGACAATGCCACATTAGGTGTAGGAGGGTCCCGGTTTTACCTCAACCCCGCCTACACTCCTGCGATTCCCCAGTTCTCCATTTCTGCAGTCTTGAAGGGATTAATTACCGATAGGAGACAATGTTATACACAGTTTCAGTGGTAGCCATGTTATGCGCGGTGTGGTGCACTCTATAAGAAATATCAACCCATTCTTTAGTGGCTAGGGTTCTGCCCAGCTCAACTTCCTATGTAAGTTGCCCCTTATATTTGGTTAGAGTTGGTTCCCTCCAAAGTAAGGTGTACAATTCCGATATAAGACGCTTGTCATCTTATTTAAGAAATAGCCACTTCTCAAAAGGAGTCATTGGTCGACTCGCCACTGGTCGAGTCTCAGGGCCAGTAATCCAGTGGCGTAGCTGGGGATAGCTGACGTGGTCTGAATTTGCTAAGGAGTATTCTGATTTTAGTTGATCAAAAGGGATAAATCCCAGGGCGTCAAAAAGGGATCCCACTCTTTTGCAACCCCCCTCCTGCCAACGTCTGAATTGCTCTGTCTGCAGCTGCCCGGTAACGAAGTCCCGGTTGGCTAGGATCAGGGTCATAGAGGAGGGGAAGGTCGTAAGGGGAAGGTCGTTAGTCTTGCCTCAACTGCTATGGAGTTCCAGACTTGCATCACTGGGTCTGTCACCGAGGAAGAGTAGAGGTTCCGGGTCCTATACGGCAGGGAAGCCAAACCTCCTTCGATAGGTGCGAACTGGTGATGGCTTGGTCCATAAATGTCCAAAGCTTCTCCGAAAGTGAGCAATTCCATTCCATCAATATATCAGAGTTGGGCATCTTGATAATATCGGAGTGGCTGGAGAACCACAAGCCCACCATTCTCCTTTGAGCAATAAATCAAATGTCCATGCAGGCGCTGTCTGGAATATATATTGTATGCAGGGGAGAACGGTCATCTTTACCGCCACTACCCTGCCCATCTAAGACAGAAGGAGGCGGCTCCGTGATGCCAAGTCTTTGCGTGTTTGAGGGTCAACAGTAGAGTAAATAATAATTTATGTTTTATAGGCAGTCCAGGCTAAGGCAACACCAAGATATGGAATAGTGTCTATGGCCCACTCAAATGGAAACAAGGATCGTAGGGCAGATTCATGAACGGGGCTGACAGTGTGGTTCGGTATCTGCGATTTTTGCATATTGACCTTAAATCCCAAAACCTCACCAAAGACATAGAGCTCTGTCACTAGTGTCAGAACTGAGGACATAGGGTCTGTAAGAGATAAAATGACTTTGTTGGTATAGAGGCTGGTGAGGTGTTGTTCCCCACTAAGGGTATACCTCTGATGTCGGATTGTCCCTCAGCCTCTGCACGAGAGGCTCCATATAGAGAGCAAAGGGCAGGGGGACAAAGGACAGCCCTGTTGCATGCCCTGCCGGATCAGGCATGGTGATGGTAAAGTGCCATAAACCTTAAGAGTTGCCCGGGGTGCACTATAGATACTACCCACCCATTTGCAGAAGCGCATGCCGAAGCCAGACTTCCGCATAATATCAAAAAGGTTAGGCCAATGAATGTGATCGAAAGCTTTTTCTGTGTCGATGGAGAGGAGTAGAGTTTTGTTTTGCGATCTTTGAACCTTGCCTATTAGGTGTAATATACGCTTGGTGTTATCACTACATGGATGGGCCGGTATAAATCCAGCCTGGCCAGGCTCTATCAGGCAAGTCATTAGGGGGCTGAGCCGATGCGCTAGATTACTGGCAAAAAGCTTCACATTTATATTCAATAGGACAATAGGTCTATGTGACCCTCCGAGTGTTGGCTCTTCACCCGGTTTCAGAATTACTCAAATAACTGCTTTCAACATGGAGCCTGTGATAGGGACAGAATTGACAAAGAGTTGAACAACTGGGTGAGCAGAGGGGCTTATTTGTGACAGAAGGCCTTGTAAAATGGGGAGGTAGAGCCGGTCGGCACTGGAGCATTCATAGGTTTCAAGTGTGCTATGACGAAGACTACTTCTTTTATACAAATAGGCTGTTCCAAGGCTGAGGCATCGGCCCCTGGTAAAGAAGTAAGGGTGACATTTTGGAGATATTACAAAGGGCTATCGTCGGACCAACTACTTTGGCGTAAAGAGCGCCATAAAAGGCCTGAAATGCAGTGGACATTCCCATATCAGAACATGTCTCAGTGGAAGAACTGGTGGGAATCGTTGCCACTGAACCTGAGTGAATCTTGCTGCGCAAGCGGTGAGCTAGCATATGCACACAAGTATTACTGCTCAGGTAGATTTTATGCTTAAGGCGCATCATCGCATATTCAGCCCTATCCAAGTCAAAGCACTTGAGGAGAAGATGGGTCTTTCCCAGCTCTCTCAAAACTCTATGAGCTCCAGTGTGTTTTTGGATAGCTTCTAACTCAGTGACAGATTTCTCTAGGCTCTTACGTTTATCTTCGCGGCGCCCGTTCTCCGCCACTGAGACCGCTATTTGCTTGACGCGCACCACTAATTTCAGGGCCTCCCATATGGATGCCCAGGAAGTCTCCTCATCATTGTTAGTTTGCAAGTAGGACTCAATTACTGTCTTAATAGATGTAACGGTAAGCTGAGACTGTAATGCTTAAGCACCAGTGGGAACTCCTGGACAGATAGATAGGCAATCTAAGGGAGAGAATCAAAGGTGGTTAGTACGAGAACGAACGTGGGGTGATGGACGCTTCAGACACAAGGTCCAGCAGGGGTGGAGTAGTGAGGAAATGGTCAATACGCACATATGTTTTGTGTGTGGCTGAATAGAAAGTATAGTTCCTAGCGGACAGAAAAAGTCTGCGCAAAACATCATGCAGCACACAATTAGAAAGCCAGTGAAGGCCTACAGCGGAGAAGGACCCAGTTTGGTAGGAGCGCTGTCCTGAGCGGTCCATAGCTGTGTCCATGACCAAGTTCAAGTCCCCACCCACTAGAATAGCAGCGTCAGGAGTCTAAAGCACCGGAGCAGGGAGGTCATAACGGCTTCCTGACATTCATTGGGAGCATAAACATTTGCCAGCATAAAGGAAAAGGAGCCCACGTGGAGTCACATAGCTAACAGGCACCCCTTAATCTCTGATATAGTGGCTAAGATTTCACCCTTGAAGTCCTGTGAGAACAGAATAGCTACCCAACCTTTCTTTGTAGCATAAGAGGACCAAAACTGCTGAGGAAACCAGCAGGACTGCATTCTATGAACATCTTTCGAGAGAAGGTGAGTCTCTTGTAGAAGACAGATATCACCTCCATTGCGATCAAGAAGGGAGAGAACAGCCAACATTTTGGTAGGGTTGCTAAGACCCTTTACATTAAGGCTAATGATCCTAAGCTCCATAGGGTTCAGTACAAGGGTGTAGTTTCAGACGGGTGCTACTGAGGAGTAAATAAGTGCATAGCCAAGGAGCAACAACCCATTGTTGCGCCACAGCAGTGATAATGAAATAGCCAGAAAGTGACCACATATTATGTTGGAGACACAGAACCCCATAAAACCCAGTAACAAATAATGTAAACATAACAACCACAGTAATATGTATGAGTCCATGTAACATGGAAAATGTGTGCAAGCAGAGGCCCAAACAGGCGGCGGAGCCAAAAGGAGAAAGTCTCAGGCCAGGATATTCTCTACTCTGGAAAATGGCAGAAAGAGCAAGTCAAAACAACAGGGTCTCCTCGCCTTATTCTCGCTGCAGGCAATCCCACCCGCTCACGCAGAGGAATGGCCTCAAGGACCTTGTCCGCATCTTCAGAAAGTGTGGCCAACATTGCCCTTCATTCCAAGGCTGTACTCTCTGGGTCTGGTCCCAGAGACCCTGAGGGCCGGTGCGACGTCTGCCCAAGCTGTCATTGTTGTGTTGTCTTGAATTGGGTACTGTGGGAGAGGTCACTCAAAGCAGGGTTATCGATGCCAAGCACGCCACAAGCTTCCTTAAGCGACCTAAGCTGATAAAGCTTGCCCTCCAATTGGAAGATGATGTAGAACAAGTTCCCCCAGGAGTAGGGAACCCCAGCCTTCCTCAAATGAGCCAGAACAGGGTGGAAATCTCATCTCTTCTGTAGTGGAATGGCCCCTAGATCTTGATATAATAAGGGTGTGTTGCCCCTGAACTGGAGTGGATGGTGATCCTGGCCTTTATGCAGGATGGTTTCTTTTACTTGAAAGTCATGGATGCACACTAAGACGTCTGTAGGGGGGCTTTCGTTAGCCTCAGCAGGCCAACTCTGTGACACTGATCTAGATTTGTCTCTGTATCCGCTGGTTCCCCCAGGATAAAGCAGAAGAGGGCTCCCATATATTACTCCAGGTCGGTTCCATCTGCGTTGGTAGGGACCCCCCCTATACAGATATTTTTCCAACTCTAGCAGTTTTCGAGGTCCTCTGCGTGCAACTGCAGATCAAGTTGTTGGTCCCGGAGCCAGATTACCCCATAAAAGCCATTCAATCTCCTCACTCTAACTAGCATCTTTATCCTCCGAGGCAGCGACTCTCTCCCCCACCCCTCGTCTAAATCC
This sequence comes from Pleurodeles waltl, assembly GCF_031143425.1. Taxonomy (NCBI): domain Eukaryota; kingdom Metazoa; phylum Chordata; class Amphibia; order Caudata; family Salamandridae; genus Pleurodeles; species Pleurodeles waltl. Next base: position 784,774,810 of record NC_090442.1, on the reverse strand, counting down.
CTTCCTACATCCCAAAGGTCTGAGGGATCCCTCTTGACTGCTTGCAGGTCTTGGTGGAGAAAGTCAAACAAAGCTTCCAAGAAGGAGCACGCCAAGGGGCTCTCTGTCGCGCCAGCTTCTTGAAGGTGCTCGGTGTCTGCCGTGGGAGCCTTCTCACTCTTAGTTGCACCCGCAGGTTTCGTCAACATGTCTCAAAGTGATCTGTCTTTTTTACTCCTAGCTGCCATCATGGCCGTCCGTGCCACAGACAAAACATTCATGCTGCCGCCCACAGGCCGCTGAAGTTCACAAGAGGGATGAAATGGAGCCCCCTTGCAAGGTAGGCAGCAAGAGTAAGCATTCCTCGGGGCGGGGGGGCAGGACCCACAGATGTCCAGCTTGTTGTGTACCAGGGTCGATGCAGTGAGTGAGTGGTCGCAAAGGCACCAGTTGGCGGGGAGGCTGAAGTCCCCACGACCCCTCCCTAGCAGGTCCAGCGAATCCAAGGACTCAGGTTTAGGACAGGTCCAGATCCACCCACCTGGTCTCCAGGGGATGAGTGCCGTTGGTCTTCAAGTACTAGGCTCTCTGGGGGGCGAGGGCAAGGCCTAGCCCCAGGTCTCCACAGCAAGTAGGGAGACCGAGGCTTAACCGCATCCCACTAGAGCAGAACAGGCCAGTCCAAGCGGTGCACAGTGCACTGATCCACAGGTGTGGCAGCGGGGGGGCCCAGTGCTGAGTTTAATGAGCATTACAGGCCGAAGAGCAGCTCAACGGTGGGAGTGCTCTGTGTCGACTAGGCCTAAGGGGGACCCCAGCCTCCGATCTGGTGCTTTCTCTACAGTCTGTGGTACCAAAAAGAGATGAACAACATGGGCCTCGTGCCCCCTCACGATCTCAGGGCAGAGCACTCCTCTTCGCCGCTGCGGCCCAATCAGCCTCCCCCATCTAGGGCAGAGACAGCCTCTCAGGCTCAGTTGATGCGGCCGCTCGTATGTTATTGTGATGCCGCCACTTGTGATTTGGTGTAGGTGCGCTGCTCCAGCCCCAGAGGCCCTGTCCGCAGGCTGTACGGGAGGAGCCTGGCAGGGAGATACACCATCCGTCGCGTCGTGGAGCAGGGCATTCATGCACCCAGGCCTGGACTATGAAGATCTCTGTAGTGTTGGGTGGAGGCGGTGGGCGCCAGAGAGGACATTCCTCTCTGGCTAGGGAGCACCTGCGCCATCTTAGAAGCCGTTTCACACCGTCGCCGGCCAAGGTCCCTTCAGTGATTAGCCAGCGCCTCTCAGATGGGAAAATGCTCTGCTGCTTGCAGCTGAGCGGACCCGTCACCCCCAGTGTTCAGCAGGGAGAAAACTGTGGGCAGGCAGGGCGCTATGAGGTGCTTTGGTATGGCAAGGACGGCGAGATGAGGAAACACGTCCTACCTGTCCGCCATCTTAGCCACGCCCTGCTATGTGTATTTTGAACAGTACTTGGAAACTGTTGTTGTTTCAGGCACTGTGTGTACTGTGGACCAGAGTATGTATTTTGGTCAATGTTCTAGGTGGTATTATTGCCTGATGATGTGCATATTTTGGGGAGTATTTCTTTCTGTTTAGTGCCTTGTTTCTCTGTGGGGAGGTTAATATTTATATGTGCGTGTCTGTGTGTGTATTTGTGTGTGTGAAGTATATGTTAAGGCCTGTGTGTGTTCTCAAAAGTACTTGCTTTTTGGGCACTTTATGAGTGACGTTGTTGTCTCATTTTGTCTTTTTTGGCCATTATTTTATATTTTTGTCTCATGGTGTGGTTGTGTATTTTCACCATTACTTTGAGTGTTCTCATTGTCCTGCTTTCCGCGTGTTTCGGTTTGTGTTCTGTATGTACTTTCTTAAGGTGTGTGTATTTTGGGCAGTGTTTTACAGGTTTTGTCGGATAGTGTCTGAGGGGGCTGGGTGTAGTGTATATGCCTGTTGTGGGTGTTTGGCAGTGCTCTTTGTGGCTGCTTGCACTTCCATAGTGGATTTTCGCTCCTATTTGCTGAGCTAAATGAGATTTAAAAGAGGAGGGGCTGTAATTAGGTCACGGATTAGAAGGCGGCGAGATTTGACAAGAAGAGATTAATTATTATTAGCATCAGCTCGGAGATTATCTCCCTTTACAGGATCAGGTAAACGCCTTCGCCCACCACGCGATGAAGCAGACTCTGCCGCATGTAAAAGAGCACATGGCCCAGCCAGAGGATACTCGGCATCTCGAAAGCATGGCGCCCTGCCACTTAAGAAGGTCAGCCCAGGATGGGTACAGTACATTTTAAAATGATACTCCCTTAGCAGCACGGGGTGTCTCTTTCTTGAGCCTACACGTGAAGCACGGATTTCTAGTCTAGACCACGTTAATCCTGGGGTTTACATCATAGGGCTTCCCCCGCAGGCGTAAAGGCCAAACAGCGAGTTTTTACAAGGAGTGGGTCGCTCTGACCCACCCCAACCACGCGCAGCACACAAGCATAGTCGGCGTCAGAGCCTGGAACCAGGAAGCCAGTGGAACAAACTTAGGGGCATATTTATACTCTGTTTGCGCCGGAATTGCGTCGTTTTTTTTTACGCAAATCCGACGCAAAGCTAACTCCATATTTATACTTTGGCGTTAGACCCGTCTAGCGCCAAAGATCTTGGAGTTTGCGTCATTTTTTTGCGTGGACACCTACCTTGCGTTAATGATATGCAAGGTAGGCGTTCCCGTCTAAAAAATGACTCCAAGGCATGTGCGCCTTATTTAAACTCCCGTGCAAAAATGACGCACAGGAGTGGGCGGGTCAAAAAAATTACGTCCAGCCGCTTTTGCGTCATTTTTTAACGCCTGGTCAGGGCAGGCATTAAGGGACCTGTGGGCTCGGAAGGAGCCCAGAGGTGCCCTCCCATGCCCCCAGGGACACCCCCTGCCACCCTTGTCCACCCCAGGAGGACGCCCAAGGATGGAGGGACCCATCCCAGGGAACTTAAGGTAAGTTCAGGTAAGTATCTTTTTAAAAAAAAATTGTGGCATAGGGGGGCCTGATTTGTGCCCCCCTACATGCAAGGGGGCATGACTCCTGTCTGTGCTAAGACAGGAGTCATTTCAATGGGGGCTGGGAGTAAAAAAAAATGGCGCAAATCGGGTTGAGGCCAATATTTTGCCTCAGACCTGACTTGCCCCATTTTTTGACGCCCAAGCTCCATTTTCCCCTACGCCGGCGCTGCCTGGTGTGGGTCATTTTTTTTTACGCACACCGGTCAGCTGCGCCGGCTAACGTCATTCCATAAATAAGGCGCCCGCATGGCGCTTTGGAATGGCGTTAGCCGGCGTTAAAATTTTTGACGCACAACTGCGTTGGCGCAGTTGTGCGTCAAAAAGTATAAATATGGCCCTTAGCTCGCTCTATCCACCCTCCTTTAACCAGTTCTGGGCACTGCCGGACTGGGAAGTCAAAGCAGCCCCAGCCCCCTTACGGTCATAATGAGGGAGACTGACAACTACAATGAGGTATGGCGGAGTTTCTCTCCCAAAGAAAATTTGTGAGAAAATGGCAAAAACAGTGCATTCTACAACACATTTTTCAATATACAGTCAAATGTATTAGTTTTTGAAGCAAAGTAAACGATGACCTTACAGTGCACCACGACACAGCCATCTTTATTGGAGCCCTTCAATGACTCCCTCACCATCACCCTCTAACAGTACTTCTCATCACTCCATGGTCCCTCTCTTACATGTATTTAATTTGTTTTATAGCGCCTCTCTCACCAGCGTAGGGTGTTGGAGCAATTTACATCACACACACATACAGAGATAATGAATCATACATATGTAAAGCAGAGTATAGAAAGTGTTACAGAAGACAAAGGGAGACTACATGGTGTAGGATTCACATGTATCAGTACTGATAGGCGTTTTGTAAGAGTGCTTAGTCTGGGGAAGCATAAACTCAGGATTCTAAATGTAACACACTGGTGAGAGTTGAGTTTACTAATAACTATTTATTTTTACCCAAACAAACTCTTTTTTAGCAAAATTGGAATAATCAAAGACAGCGAAAAAAAGTAACTTGCTAACCTGTCCCATGCAGTCTGCATGCAACACCACTTTGATGGCCACATACGTGTGCGTGCCATTTGTAATTTGAGAGATATGGCCATACTTTGCCGTTACTAAGTATTTTAACACTTGACATCTGTGGGACAGATACAAAATACAAGACCTACACTGTTCTCTGGAGTGTTGGCGCACTACAAGATTTCTGGAAGAGATTTGCGAGTTTACAACACTAACAGTCTCAAATTTTGTGAATCATATGATCCTCTTTTATGTATAGCGGAGCCCTGATGAAGTCAAAGCGTAGATTGATCGCATGACGAAACACGTTTTGGCTTGGCTTTTTTCGATGACACTGAAGAAAAGATGTAATAAAAACAGAACATTTGTTACTTTTGAAACTCTGGATATGGACTTTATTTTGCACACGAGTGCCTTGGAAATTTGTGATTAAGCTTTTCCATTGGAATTTTTGGGGGAGTGGTGTGTTTTCTTCTCTTACAGGAGCACCGTGGGAACTTTTTTGTGTGTTGTAGGATATTTGGATGGGACATTAGTGTGCGCCATTCCTTGATTTAAAACACCCACTTGTTCTGTCAATACTTTGATGGCAGTCCATAGCTCACTGTGCTAGATTATGTTTGCAATTTATGAACTGCACAGAAACAAAAGGATCTCTGTGACAAAAACAGTATCCCTCTGAGCACTGCACTGTGCTATCTTAGATGAGTCAAAACTGCCACTATGCAAAACTCCGACCTCTCTCCAGCAGGTACATTAATCACCAGACTTATCTTGGCACTTTTATTGTTGCCTGACAACTGTTGGCTATACAAGGAATTCTGCAGTGCTTTTAAAAATGCTGCACTGCTACAAAATTGGCCCCACCAGTAACAAAAGTGGCCCCACCCTTTCAGCATCCTGCGGAAATACCCGGTACAACCAGTCCGGCCTTGGTCCTGGGTCACATAAATGCGCAACAGGTATAGTATATTTGGTGTGGATTGCTGACCAGCATTTAACCTTTATATCACAGTAATATCCACTGAATATAATCTAACTCTGAGCCAAACTCTCTAAATATAAACAGAATAAAAAAATATTCAATGGATCAGCATCAGCTCTGAATTGATGGTATGGATGCTGTGGATTTACGATGTGACTTTTCTTTATTGGACTGGTTACAGAATACTGATGGTGCACATAGACCATTATACTACCATACCTGTGCCTCCGGTCAAGGATCAAGAAATTACATGGTGCTTCGCCCATACATCAATAAAATACTATAATGCTTATTACACCCGCTAGATCAGACAAGCATTGGCAAAGAATGTACATGGTGCAAATAAAGTTACGTTAATAACAAATTTGTCTACTGCCCTTCCACATTGTTTGTCTGTTAAATGCACTTTTTTCCTGGGTCTCTGTGTGTGTTTTTTTTTTCTGGGGGAAATGCACTGGTACTTTGTTGCTTCCTCAGCTGATATCTATATTTTCGCAGAATGAGGCAGTCTTGGTGTTTCTTTTTCTCAGGTAGCCCCCAGTTTGTTTTCAGGATGTAATAAAGAAGTATCCCCAATGTTTTTCCTATAAAACTAGATTCTACCTCTCTCTTTCTCTCTCTCTCTCTATATATATATATATATATATATATATAACCTAGTGGAGGTCGTCACTAGGTAGTAATAGTTAGGATCTAGTTTCTATATAAAGGCATTTTTTTACTTGCCTATATCTTTGGCGCTGCTTGACAAATATTCCCGAAACTTTCTAAAAACATTGCCAGCCACGTCAGATGCTGTCTGGAAAATTTCAGGGTGATCCGTCCAGGGGGTGACAAGAAAAAGAGGGGGGGTCCTAAAACACGTTTACCCCATTCATTTTTCCATGGGGACTTTGAACTGCAATAGCACCAAAAATACTGGTAGGAATTACACCAAATTCGTCAGAATGGTATGTCCTGGTCCAGAGAGCGACCTTTTTTGGTTTTGGTGTAAATCCGTTTAGTAGTTTTTTAGAAATTAAGGGAAAAAATTGTATATATAGGGACACAAAGGATTTGCGACCCCTCCCCATCTTGTGCAGTGGACTGATTGGCTGTCAACCAGGAAGTGTTGGCAGCCATCTTGGGACTAGTAGCCGAGTCCCAGAAAAAAAAGGAAAAAAAGAAAAGAGGCCAGGGTATAGACACCCTGACCCCTTAACTCTGGTGGTGGGGTCAAGGCTAAAAGCTTCTTTTTCTCAAATTTTGGACAGATACGCTCCTGTGCTTCATGTTTATTAAGCCCCGGGTGGGCCAAGTCCCTGGTGGCATTCTTTTTTTTTGAGTGCGGGGGGGACTCCTTGCCCCCCTCCACAGCCCCGCAGCCCCAGGGACCACCAGCTTCCCGGGGCAGCATGGAAATTATGTTGGGGGGCTGTGGGCCCCCCCCTGTGCCCCGGGGATAATCACCTCCCGGGAGAAAAAATTATTTTTAGGCGTGGAGAAGGCCCATCGGCCTCCCACTCAGCTCCGGGGACCGCCACCTCCCTGGGCCTTCAATTACTAAAGAATTGGGAGACATCTGGCACCCCCCACTGCCCTGGGCACCACCACCTCCCCGGGGCTGTATAAAATAAATAGGAGGTGGCGCCCGGCTCCTCCCGCCACCCCAGGGACAATCACCTCCCCGAGCTTCATTAATATTTAGTGCAGGGGGCTGCGTGGCTCCCCCTCGCTGCCTCCACGGATGACCACCTCCCCAGGGCATACATAAGAAAATAGTGAAGGGGGTCCGTTGCGGATCCCTTTTAGCCCCGGGGATCACCACCTCCCTGGGGCTATATCTTGTTGGAGGGGGGCCCCCCTCATAGGGCCACTAATGGCTGCACACATGCACATGTGAGGGGAAACAGAGGTGAAATGATTCAGCAAGCAAAGAGCTGGTGTTAAAAACAGCCCTTTACTTGCTGAAGCAATGGCATTGCGAGGTAAGCCTTGAGGCTTACCCGTGGTGCCAGATAGCCTGTAAATGGCATTTTGCTAAATTAAAAATAAATAAATAAATATGTAGGGACTGCAGGGGAGCCTTTGAGGGCACCCTCGCTGTCCCAGATAGTCCATAGAGGGCTAAAAAAAGAAAGCAATAGCTTGTGTGAAGGTCGCAGACCTGCACACTGAACACTCAGGGTTTTTTTTTTTTGTAAAGTACAAATTGTTTAATTTTTAAAAATGAGAGATACTTTTTTTGTGTCATACATCAAAGTCTAAAAACTTTTTATCTCTCTCCCTCTCACTTTTTTTCTCTCCCTCCTTCAATCAATTTTTCCCACACCCACTCAGACACTCATGCACCCACTCACAGACTCACTCAAAGCCTTGTGCACCCACTCACATCCCCGGTCAGACCCTCACTCACCCACTCACAGACCCACTCAGACAGTTACGCACCCACTCACAGATTCACTCAGTTACGCACCCACTCACAGACCCACTCAGACTCTCACACACTGACTCACAGACCCACTGAAAGCCTCATGCACCCACTCACAGACTCACAGACCCACACACACACTGAAGCACCCACTAAAACACTGATGTACGCACTCTCATAGCCACTTTCACACCCAGATACACCCTCTCACACCTATTTTGACACCCAGAGAGGCCGCAGCCAACTTCCGCCGCGCACGGCCAAAGGGCCATGCACAGCATGGGGTTGGGCGGTAGGGAGGTTGGTCACAGGGTCTGGCTGTAGGCCAGGTCTTGCGGGCAACCTCCACTGCACACAGGCGAAGGCTGTGCATGATGCAAGGCTTGGTGCTTATTGGGGGTTGGCCTCAGGGCCTGTTCGCAGGCCGTGCATGGCAGTGGCTGGATTACCATATAGTAATGAAAATTAATATACGTTAAAAAAACATAGAAATTCACTGAAAAAGCCAAGGGTTACAGGAATGTTATAGTTAGGAAACGGGATTAAAAAAACCCACAGAAATTCACTTAAGAAACCAAAGGTTACAGTGACGTGATAGTTAGGCTCACATTTTAAATGTACGAAACCACAGAAATTCACCAGTTATAGTTAGAGTTATCTCATGTAACTATAACTCGTGCCCTAAGGTAACTATAACTCGTGCCCTCACCATGCACTGCTAATGACCCCACAAATTACGGCACTCATGACATCTTTTATAACATCATTGATAATATCAATGTAATAGGTCCAGTAACATTTTTGACAAAAAAACTGTGTATGGCGGGGGTGTGAGTTATAGTTACCTTAGTGCAGGAGTTATAGTTACCCGAGGTAACTCTAACTATACCCGTTTTTTAAAGTGAATATATATTTACGTATATGTATTACCCATGTGTATATATATATATATATATATATATGGGAAGTGGGTGCTATATTGTTTCTTGGGGAGGGGAACGTGTAGCACGCTTCTCCTTGAGCCTTTAGGAGACCCCTCCCGGGCCAATTTATTTATATTTAGTGAAAGGGGCATGAACCCCCCTCCCTAAGCCTTTGAAAGGCCCTGAGGAGACCACTGCCCCATGGACAATTAGATTATTTGGGGAGGGAGGCATGCAGCCCATCCTTGAATTTTAAGGAGGCCAATGGCCTCTTTCCCCGAGCCTCCTGGAGGCCCTGTGAAGGCCATCCCCCACGGCTGATTAGTTTTTTTACAGCAGGGGTGTCAGACCCTTCTCCCTAAGCTGTAGATAGGCCTCAGGACACCCATCTCTGGACCTGATGAGAACATGATCTTGGGGACACCATCCCCTGGGACAGTGCTGCAATCCCTGAAATCCCTGCCCAGGAGAGTGCATGCAGGGAATGTAAATTTTATTCCTGAGGTGCATGGTATTGTCAAACAGATTAATGGGACGCTAAAGTCACGACATGTCAAAGTGTATGCTTCCACATCTCTCAAGTGACCTGATATCCTTCCTTTGGTACTGATGTTTCTGCAAAGCACCCCATATAGGAGGACAAGACTTTCCCCGAACATGAGATCCTCTTTGGGAGCTCAAAGAGACTTCCCACCGTGCCTGCAGCTGAGCTTGTGAATATTGCAGATGATATGGTTCTCAACTACTGCAAAGGGACTGGCTGACATGGTGCGTTCTCTCTCTCATCAGGTCAAGGTGGGGAGATTGGATCCTGGTGAAAAAACACATCGGGAAATGCTATTTGAAGCCTTGCTGGTGTGGCCCCTCTTAGATCATCATTCTGATGAACACCGCTCTGAAGTGTGGTGGTCGCCCGAACTTGATACATGCTTCTCACACCGAGAGAGTGAGACAGGCTAGTAAAGAAGTGGTGACCAGAGCACTCCGAACAACCAAAGGGGGGAGACAAGTGTGCCAAAGTGTCTCAAAGTCAACCACAGACCAGTGAATCCAGCTGAAGAGGCTGTGAACTATAACTCGGCGACTGAAGAAAGGCCAAGCAGTGCAGCCTGAAGGGAACTAAGATGAGAAAGTTGGCCAAGGAATAGTGTGAGACAGAGCTGTTGTGACAGAGGAACGCCTCCCAGATAGAGTCAACGAAGAAACAGAGACAAGAAAGCAAATTGACAGTGAGGCTGAACAGCCAGTAATCAGAACATCAAAGAGAACAAGGATGCCTTGTCGAAGGCACTCAGCTCCTGAATGGACAGACTTTGCTGAAAGTGAGTCTAGCTTCAGAACACATGAAACTGAGGGTCAACAGAAAGCGCTTGAAAAGCCTCTGTGATTAAAGCTACCACAGTGAAGATTGACTGATTTTTGGTTCTTACTTACTCATCTCAAGTGATAGTCCTAAAAGACTGAGAACTATAATTAAACTTGTAAAAACTTCTTAGGGAAGAGGTTCCATTAGAAGAGTAGGGCTTTCAATTTAGACAATGTAAGATGTAAGGTTTGGGATAACGTCTGAAGATAAATATATATGAATCTCTGACCTAATCAGCATTTTGCTCACTTGCATATGTAGGAGATGGCTAATAGAATTTGCTTTTTGATATTTGTGTTCCTTGAAGTCTGACTCAGAAGAAACCATAGTATCTAGAGCACCAAACAAATGTAGCATGATTTTAACCATAATAACTGTTGTCTTAGTCATTTTTATGATTGGTCTACTAGGGGACTTAAATTCGCCTGTTGACCATGCTTCCTCTAGAGAGTAAGGCAGATAATCTCTCCTGAGCAACCATGATCAGTCTCAAGTTCTGACCATGGGGCACTGTGAGATGGCAATTAACATTTTCAAAAATGTCACGGACCATCTGCGGACTTTCTGCAGGAAACACACCTGATGGCTTCATCATTAAATATATATAAAAGAAAAGTGTCTTCTCTGTCTTCTTGGCCCTCAGCTATGATATACGTAGAATGCTGCCAGTTTGATAAATGATAATTTACCTAAACAATATGAACAAAAATATAGAGGATGCTTTTTAATTGTGATTGATTCCGTCTTTCATCAGAATATATTACTTATTACTTATTAACATAACTGCCCTAATATTTTAATATTTATATCAGTCTATTTTCTTACAGATTACATAATTTCCCTCCACAAACATATTCTACTCTGTTGAAGCTTCAACAGAATGCACCAGAAAGCAGCCCCATTCAACCATCTCCTCAGACATAACCCAAATAGATTACTTAGGCATTACACATGAACATTTACATTTTTTAGAAGTTTCACTTGAGTGAATAATCAATGGATTACTTATGATCATTTACAAGTTATCAAGTATTTTCCAAAAATCATAGAAGATTATTCACAGCAGTCCGTAGCCTAAATCCTGCCTGCATGAAAAAAGAGGACATAGAAGCAAAGACAAGTGCATAACAACAGTATAAGATGCTGATGCTTAAATTAAAATTGACCTTTGTATCATCTATAAAATATTTGAGAAAGGTCATAAGGATCTGTATAATCAAACAGTTATTTTGAACATTGAAGGCTGAGTAGTGAATTACCATAATTTAACTTATTTGGATGATTACTGAACATTTTACTGAATTAAATTTCTACAGAGATTCAGTCAAACAGGGCTCTATATTAAGTTGCAGTTCCATATTGTACCGCCTATGTGGTCTCAGTTCAATAATATATCTCTTTATCCTCTCCAGAATAACAAAAATATAACTTGATATCAAATGTGTGTATATTGCATGAACTGAGTATTTTACATCTGTCTGGGTGCATTGCTTCTGAGTTTGGTGTGTACCCTGAGGAAGTACTGGCAAAAGAACCTGATGAAACACGTGTTGGCTAGAGGAAACACGAGAAAATAAATGACAGATCTTTGAATACAACGCATTTGACCTCGTGTGTGATCTTTGGTTTACTCACCACAGATTATATATTTGATATTGGGCATTTCCCAGATTTGAAGGTTGTTGGTGGCTACTCCTCAGTCCTGTTGAAGCACATAAGGAAGCTGAACTAAAGGACTACTGTAGAAATACTGTTGTGGTATTCTGCATCAACACTGAACTGTTGCCACCCTTTTATTATTTGCTGGATACTATATGTGCTTGATTACTTCCCCTTTCCTAACTTCGGAACAAACTCAAAATGACAATATATCTGAACACCATACCTACAACAAACATAACCTTGCAACAGAGGGACACATTAGAGGAACCTCTGCCATTGAAATAAAATTAAAATAGCCATTGACCGGTTGGCCAGGGCAAAGAAACCTGGATCAGACACCTCCCTTAGGAATTTTATGCAACATACAAACCATGGTTAGCCCTTCAGCTGCTGACAAAGTATGAGGAAGTAAAGAGTAAGATGACTTTGCTTCAGATGATCAAGAGGTGGTAATATTGATATTGGCAAAAATGGGAAGGTATCACTTGAATGTAAAGTTATACCTCACTTAACGCCTTTTCCAAAGAAAATATTGGGGAACCTAATAGAAAATAAGCTGTTACCTTTGATACAAAGTGACTTCATACCGGGGTATAACATTTTCATCAACTGGAGGCAATTGCTTTTTTTAAATAAATATTTTTATTGGGGTACAGCAGGCAATTTTTGCATGTCCTGGATGGTGCTCCTAAAGATGACCCATTGCTAGCAGACATAAAAAATGCATTCAATCGACTATTTTTGCCCTACCTCTTTTAGGTCTTCAAATTAATAACAATGGGAGAGGGATTCCTGAAATGGATACATCTTTTATGTTCCCTCCCGTTAACCACTGTCTGAGCTGGATGCATAATTTTGGAACAGTGGTACATTGGCAAAAGCACAGTTCAAGGATGTCCATTGCCAATTATATTGATTGAAATTGCCATTGTGTCACATAGGGCAGAGACTCCCAGCCATGGCATACAGTGAGACCAACACTCACTGCCCTCCTCAAGAACTTGAAAGGAAGAGTATGTTTGGGTTATAACAATGCCAATCAATGCAATACCTAAAACGAATATTTTGTACAAGAGAAAGTACAACCAGGATGCAGATAGTTACGGGCTATCACAGACCCCAAAGCCAGACTCCATTTTTAGCATGTTAAGTTAGCCTCTCTGCCTTCGACTCATAAGCCACATGTCTTTATCTTATTCAGAACTTGTGAAAATGTCAGCTCATCCGAACAGTGACTTTGCTGACATCTAAGGGGATACAAGTCTGCTACAAGTTCCCTTATATATACATTTTAAGGCCTGGCAGGAAATATGCAAAATAAACATAGAGGTGGTCATTCCAACCCTGGCCGTCGGCGTGAAAGCAGCGGCTAAACCGCCAACAGGCTGGCGGCAAAAATATTGGCATTCCGACCGTGGCGCTAACCGCCAACAGAGGCCGCCACTTTAACACACTGACCGCCACGGCGGAACCAACAAACAGCGCGCCGGTCACCGCCAACAGACAGGCGGGAGTCAATGTACCACCCACACTATCACAACCCACCAATCCGCCACCTTTTCCGGGGCGGTAGCACCGCAGATAAAAACACGGCGGAATCCGCTATACCGAAGGGAAAACGCTCACCTCAATACACCCCACGAGGAGCCAGGACAGCATGGAACCGGAACTTCACATACTCCCAGCGATAGTATACCTGCTCCTGTACCAGGAGTACGAACTCCGGCGCAGAAGACAACGGTGAGTACTGCACCTACGACACAGGGGAGGCAAAAAATTACGGGCACACACATACGCGACACACCCACCCCCACCACACACACATCAATGCATAGCAAAACATCACAGTTACACCCCCCAAACCCCCCGGAAGAATGCAAAGACAAAAGGAATTAGTTTGAAACATTTGCATATATCAAAAAACTAGCTATTTAAATATTTACACCAAAACACAATAATAAATACAGTAATGTACAAGTCTGAGCATTGTAGCAGGCATTGTCCGTGGACCACTCGGGCCAAATCACATGGATACCTGAATCCAACGGAGAGAACACTGCAGGGGCATCAGATGGCAAAACTACAGGCACCTCAGGGGGAAGGGAAGGGGGAGCACCTCAGCCAGATGAGTGCACGACGCCTGATCCACGAGGGGCCTCCATGCCCACTGTTTAATCCTGGGGAGTGCAAAGCCACAGTCTCACAAGTCTATACAGTGGGTGGGCTGCCCACTGCTCAATCCTGGGGAGTGCAAAGCCACAGTCTCACAAGTCTATACAGTGGGTGGTCTGCCCACTGCTCAATCCTGGGGAGTGCAAAGCCACAGTCTCACAAGTCTATACAGTGGGTGGGCTGCCCACTGCTCAATCCTGGGGAGTGCAAAGCCACAGTCTCACAAGTCTATACAGTGGGTGGTCTGCCCACTGTTCAATCCTGGAGAGTGCAAAGCCACAGTCTCACAGGTCTATACAGTGGGTGGTCTGCCCACTGCTCAATCCTGGGGAGTGCAAAGCCACAGTCTCACAAGTTTATACAGTGGGTGGGCTGCCCACTGCTCAATCCTGGGGAGTGCAAAGCCACAGTCTCACAAGTCTATACAGTGGGTGGGCTGCCCACTGTTCAATCCTGGGGAGTGCAAAGCCACAGTCTCTCAAGTCGATGACAGTCTCCACTGGTTCTGGAGGGGGCCTGGTGCCCAGAGTGCCTCATCCTGTGCAGGACAGAGGTAGTGGATGCCTTCTTCCACTGGTTCTGGAGGGGGCCTGGTGCCCAGAGTGCTTCGTGCAGGCCTGCCCGACGCAGATGCGGCCCAGCCCCTGCTGCTCATGGGCCAGCGGTGCTTGAGACGGCGGTGCCCGGTTCAGCGGTGCTTGAGATGAAGGGCCCAGTTCAGCGGTGCTTGAGACGGCGGTGCCCGGTTCAGCGGTGCTTGAGATGAAGGGCCCAATTCAGCGGTGCTTGAGACGGCGGTGCCCGGTTCAGCAGTGCTTGAGTTGGAGGGCCCAGTTCAACGGTGCTTGAGACGGCGGTGCCCAGTTCAGCGGTGTTTAAGATGGCGGTGCTTGAGATGGAGAGCCCGGTTCAGCGGTGCTTGAGTTGGAGGGCCCAGTTCAGCGGTGCTTGAGACGGCGGTGCCCGGTTCAGCGGTGCTTGAGATGAAGGGCCCAGTTCAGCGGTGCTTGAGATGGAGAGCCCAGTTCAGCGGTACTTGAGTTGGAGGGCCCAGTTCAGCGGTGCCTGAGACGGCGGTGCCCAGTTCAGCGGTGCTTGAGATGAAGGGCCCAGTTCAGCGGTGCTTGAGACGGCGGTGCCTGGTTCAGCGGTGCTTGATTTGGAGAGCCCGGGTCAGCAGTGCTTGAGATGGAAGTGGGCAGGTCAGCGGCCCCGGTCATGGCGGGGTGCTCATTTCCCACCTGACTTGTGGCTGGCGGTGCCCTCCTGGGCAGCTGGGCCGGGCCTGTTGGTGTGGTCCTGCCCACATGGGATGGGGCTGGTGCGCCACTCCTGGCCAGCTGGGCTGATAGCGGTGGTGTCGGCCGTGCTGCCCTTCCCAGCCTTCCCAGTTCGCCTGTGGCCCTTCCCCACCTTGCCCGGTGTGGCAGCTGTCTCCACACTCCCTGGCGGAGGCCTGGTCGGGGTTTTGGTGCCTGATGTCATCTGCCTCTCCCGCCGGCCACTGCCTATCTTCGGGTGTTTCCTCAGGGGTGGGCTGGCCATGCCTTGGCTCCGGACCAAACTGGCTGCCCTGGTGGGTGGGGCACTCCACTGTCCCTGGCAGACCTTGATGGCAGGGCCCGGTTTTGTGGGGGCTGAGGTGCTCAATCGAGTCATATGACATGGACGGGGTGGGGGAGTTGGTGGGAAGAGGTTGAGTTTCGACAGGAAGAACTTTTTGGGAGCAGTGGGATGGGTAGGTGTAGTGGTTATGGGAGTGGAGGAAGAGGTAGTGGTTGTAGGAGGTGTAAGTTTTGTGGTTTTGGGTGCTGGTGCTTGGGCTGGAGGCTGTCGTGAGGTGGATGGATGTTGGGTGGGTGGCTGCCTGCGTTTGTGTATGTTGGGAGGGGGCGTCACAGACACACTGGGAGAGGACACAGGGGACGTGTAAATGGCAGTGGGGGTGGTGACTGCACGTGTGCGGGGTGTTCTGGTGTCTGTGCTGCTGAGGGACGTAGTGGCTGAAGATGGTGTGCATGCAGCTGTGAATGTAGAGGTGACAGGGAGGGAGGAGGGAGACGTGGAGGAGGGGGACACAGTGGAGGCAGTGGCTGTTGCTATGTCTGCATGGGTATGATGCTTGTGTGACTGCCTGTGGGATGTATGGTGCTTATGTCTTGCTGAGCCCCCCTTGGGTGTTGAGGTGTGTGCAGGCTGGTCCGATGGTGTCCCTGGGATAGGCAGAGGTACAGGTGATAGGGAATGGGTGGAGGAAGTTGGAGGGGGGAGGCTAGACACAGGGACAATGGCTGCCATCAGTGCTGAGGCCAGAGTCTGGAACGATCGCTGAAGGGCCGCCTGACCAGAATGAATGCCCTCCAGGTATGCATTGCTCTGGTGCACTTCCCTTTCTACACCCTGGATGGCATTCAAAATGGTAGACTGCCCAACAGTGAGCGTCCTCAGGAGGTCAATGACCTCCTCACTGAGGGCAGCAGGGGTGACTGGGGCAGGGCCTGAGGTGCCAGGGGCGAAGGAGATGCCCACCTTCCTGGGAGTGCGGGTACGGAACAAACGCTGAGGGGCTGCTGGGAGGGCGGTGCTAGTGCGGGGGGTGGCGGCTGTACCTGTAGTTGGGGTGGCCACAGATGTTGCCGCCACCACAAGGGAGCTCCCTTCAGAGGACGAGTCAGTGTCACTGTTGTCGGCCCGAGTCCCCGCTGTGGAGCTCCCCTCGCCCTCCGTCCCACTGGTGAACTCAGACTCCGTGGTGTGGCCCTCCATGGCCATGTGGGATGCAGCTCCCTCGTGCTCCGGTGCCACTTCTCCTCCGCCTGATGATGCTAATGCACACATGAACAGGAAGACCACAAAATAAAATAAAGACATGTTGAGTGCATGCATTGGCGACACCGTTGGCGGACAGGACAGACACAGAAGCCCCCTGCACTACGCCGCGCACTTGGGGTCGACTACTCAATCCCTGGGACATGGCCCACAAGCCTATGGATGACATCCGCACACATAGATGACACAGGGCCATGATCTCCTGTACTTGGCACCCTACAGAGGTGGGGGGTGGGGGCACAGGGCCATGCCTTACGGAGGGGCCTAGCCTACAGAACTCGCCCTGGCCTAGGGAGACCCACAGCCCTCCTCCCCCACCCAGACACCTCCACTGCGCACAAAGTCAGCAGAATGAGAGTGTACTCACCCCCTTGTGTCTGCTGTGATGCCCTCACGTGCCCATCCAATTCGGGGTAGGCCACCGCCAGGATCCGGGACATCAGGGGGGTCAAAGTCCGACTGGCACCCCTCCCACGTTGGGAGGCCATCCCCAGCTGAGCCTCCGCCATCTTCCTCTTCCTGCAGCGGATGTCCTCCCATCTCTTCCGGCAGTGGGTGCCCCGTCTGCGGTGGACCCCCAGGGTCCGGACGTCCTTGGCGATGGCACGCCAAATATCTACCTTCTGGTGGGCGCCGACCTATATGAAAAGTACGGAGGGGAAGAGAAGTCATTACCTTCTGCACCATCAATGTGAGTGGCCCCCATCCCTACCCTTGCCATGTGGCACATGCAATCACCGTCGTTTCATGCACACCTCAATCTCCCCCCCCACCCCAACTTTCATACACCCCACTCCACACAGGCATAGCCCATACAGCATGCTCCCAGTGTATTTACCTGTTTGTCTGGAGGACCGTAGAGTTGCGCGTACTGGGGGAGGACCCCATCCACTAGTTTCTCCAATTCCTCAGTGGTGAAGGCGGGGGCCCTTTCCCCAGTCGCTTGAGCCATTGTCTCCTCCAGACCGAGGTCACAGCAGCACTTGCAGTGTAGGTCCTCTCCTGTCGAAGATCAGGTATCGAGTGATTAAGCAGATAGAAAATGGCGGTCACGTCCGCGGCGGTGCGTACCGCGACCGCCGGCGCACATCGTCATTGGCTCCTGGGACCCATAGGTTTCAATGTTAACCAATGCAGCATTGCGCCACGGTCTTCGACCGCCTACCGCCACGGTGTACAACGCCAGTGCAGTTACCTCACATCCCATTGTCACACTTCACAGGTCAGGCAGCCGCCATTTCAGGGGCCCACATGCCCTAATATTTTAACTGCGTCACACATACCTAGGCCTTGCCTCAACACTCATACAAGCCAATCTATGGATTAAGATTCTTGTTCTGTGCAAGCTGTGGTTACGTACCTCTGGGATGTTTGACTCTGTGCTCGCTGTTGTCCTTCATAGGCCCCGTCCGCTGGGACATGTGAGGAGATGGCGGCATCCTCCGATGTACCGACCTCTGGTGGACCTGTCGACAATGGAAGAGAGACATGTCATACTGACCTACAGGCTTGACCGTGCCACAATCCAGGAACTGTGTGCCCAGCTGGAGCCAGACCTGATGTCACCTATCCGCCAACCCACAGGAATCCCCCCTCAAGTGCAGGTGCTGTCAGTGCTCCATTTCCTAGCAAGTGGGACCTTTCAAACAACAGTGGCCATATCATCAGGGATGTCCCAGGCTATGTTTTCCAAGGTGTTGTCCAGAGTGTCGTCTGCCCTGCTGAAACACATGCGGAGCTACATCGTTTTCCCTGAGGTGGGGGATTTGCCTACAGTGAAGGGTGATTTCTATGCCCTTGGACATATCCCCAACATCATAGGTGCCATTGATGGGACCCATGTGGCTTTGGTCCCCCCTCACAGGAGTGAACAGGTGTATAGAAACCGGAGGAGTTATCATTCGATGAATGTCCAGATGGTGTGTTTGGCAGACCAGTACATCTCCCATGTTAATGCCAAGTTCCCTGGCTCAGTGCATGACGCGTACATCATGCGGAATAGCAGCATCCCCTACGTGATGGAGCAACTCCAGAGGCACCGTGTGTGGCTAATTGGTGACTCTGGATACCCGAACCTGTCCTGGCTACTGACCCCAGTGAGGAATCCCAGGACAAGGGCAGAGGAACGGTACAATGAGGCCTGTGGGCGAACTAGGAGGGTGATCGAGCGGACCTTCGGCCTCCTGAAGGCCAGGTTCCGCTGCCTCCATATGAAAGGTGGATCCCTATTCTACTCACCAAAGAAGGTGTGCCAGATCATCGTGGCCTGCTGCATGCTTCACAACCTGGCTTTTTGTCGCCATGTGCCTTTTCTGCAGGAGGATGGTCCAGATGGTGGTGTTGTAGCAGCTGTGGAGCCTGTGGAGAGTGAAGAGGAGGAAGCAGAAGAGGACGACATAGACAACAGGAACACAGTTATACAGCAGTATTTCCAATGACAGACAGGTAAGAATACATAGCTGCCTACTACATGTACTTAACCACTACTACCTCTCTCCTGTCTGTCGTTTTCACCCAGTGTATGGTAACTGACTTGTCACTTTCCTTTGCGATTTCAGAAATGTGGCTCCCAGTGTGTGACATCTGCTTTGTTTACCCATGGACTACAGCTGTGTGACATTGGTATGTTGGCCTCACAATGTAAATAAGCATTTTGGCACGGTAATGTATGATACATTTGTTCAAAATCACAGCCAGACTCCTGAGTTTTTTGTGCAATAACTGTGTTTATTTGAGTGCTCTATATTGTGGGGTGGTTGCAAATTGGTGAGGGGGGATGGTGGAGGAATGTCCATGGCAGAGTCCAGACTATTGGGATCACAGGTGCATTGTCCTTGTGCATGTGGGCTCTAGTAAGCTTCTCTTGACCCGTATGCCGCTTTCCGCCGTCCTGTAAGTGTTTTTTGTATATTTTCAGCGCCTTGCCTCCTTGCGCTTCTGCCCCCGTCGTGCCCCTTCTGATTGTGCCGCTTTCCGCCGTCCTGTAAGTGTTTTTTGTATATTTTCAGCGCCTTGCCTCCTTGCGCTTCTGCCCCTGTTGTGCCCCTCTGACTGCTGTACCCCGATTGTATTTTGTGCCATTAGTGTATTTTTGTGACAGTTTTTCAAATTGTGCCCGACTTTTTTGTGCCTTGTTTTTCTTGTTTTCGCCCCTTGGGCGCTCCCCCTTGCCGATCTCACCTTGCCGCTGCCTCCCTGCGGCCCGCCCCCCTTGTGACCCCATTCGGCGCTCCCTCCCGCCTCCCAGCTGCTCCTCCCTCCCTTCTTAATGGCTGGCGCTGCGCGTCCGCGCCAGAGGCAAGCCCGTCTGCGCCCGTCCGCGCCTGGACCGCGCCCAGCGCCACCCCCCCTGGTCCTCACGCCCCCGCACCCCCTGCCTCCGATACTCGGCCAGCGAACTCCTCGCCCTCAACCCTGGCCCCTCCACAGAGTGCTTCCAGGCCACCCCGAAGCACACCAAAGGACCTTTTTCCTGCCGCACCTGCAACTTCTCCTGCAACAGAACAACGAAGCCAGCAACAACCAACACAAACCACCTACACTGCATCCTCCTCAACACACGCTCCGCACGAAAACACGCCATCGAGCTCTGGGACCTGCTCGACACCACCGCCCCAGACGTGGCCTTCCTGACCGAAACCTGGTGGAACGACTCCTCGGCCCCTGACATCGCCATCGCCATCCCTGACGGATACAAGATCACCAGAAGAGATCGCACCAACGGAATCGGCGGAGGAATAGCCATCGCCCACAAATCTACCCTCAAGATCCACACCCACACGGACGACACCCTCAAGACAGCCGAACACCTCCACTTCCAGATTCACACAGACCCCAACACTACCCTCAGAGGAACCCTCATATACCGCCCTCCAGGACCAAGAGCCCCCTTCAGCGACACCGTCTCCGACCTCGCAAGCACCCACGCCCTCGCCTCTCCAGACTTCATCCTCCTGGGAGATCTAAACTTCCACCTGGAGAACAACAATGACGCCAACTCCGCATCACTGACCACCAACCTCTCCAACCTCGGACTCCGTCAACTGGTCAACACTCCCACCCACATCGCCGGACACACCCTTGACCCACTCTTCACTTCAAGCAACCACATCTCATTCAGCCACACCTTCGAACTCCACTGGACCGACCATCACTGCGTACATTTCACCTTCAAGAAAAACAACGAACACCACCGCACCCCTCTAACTCCTCACCGCCGCTGGGGAAAAGTCACCGAAGATCAACTAGCCAGCACCCTCGCCAAAAACCCACCACCCGACCCCACCGACCCGGACTCCGCCGCCATCAACCTCCATCAATGGATCCTCAACTGCACCAACATCCTAGCTCCGCTCAAGAGACCCACCGCCAACCAAGAAAAGAAAAAACCAGCCTGGTTCACAGACGAACTGACCACCTCCAAACGCACCTGCCAGAAACTCAAGAAAAAATTGATCCTCGAGTGCACACCCGACAACCTTGCTACCCTCAAGGAAGCCAACCGCGAACACCATCAACTGATCCGACTCGCCAAGCGATCCCACTTCACAGAACGCCTCAACAACAACGCTCACGACTGCAAATAACTCTTCTGCATAGTGAAGGAACTTTCCAACCCCAACGCCAACGTCAACGACGTCCCTCCTTCCCAGGAACTCTGCGACGATCTCTCCACCTTCTTCTACCAGAAAATCGCAGCCATCCACGACAGCTTCAACACCTCACCTCCACCAGACCCCTCCCCCAACAACTCCTCCCACGCCTACCGCATCACCTCCTGGACTCAAGTAGACGACGCCGAAACCCGAAAGACCATGAACTCCATTCACTCAGGATCTCCCGCTGACCCCTGCCCACATCACGTATTCAACAAAGCCGACGCCACCATCACCCCCAAACTCCACAAGATCATCAACCTCTCCTTCAACACCGCCACCTTCCCGGACAGCTGGAAGCACGCAGAAATCCAACCCCTCCTCAAGAAACCTAAGGCTGACCTCAACGATCTCAAAAACTTCCGACCGATCTCTCTCCTCCCTTTCCCAGCGAAAGTCATCGAGAAGATCGTCAACGCACAGCTCGCCCACTTCCTAGAAGACAACTCCATCCTAGACCCCTCTCAAACTGGTTTCAGACGAAACCACAGCACTGAGACCGCACTCCTCGCCGCCACAGATGACATCAGACAACAAATGGACAACGGCGAAACCTCAGCCCTGATCCTCTTAGACCTATCAGCCGCTTTCGATACAGTCTGCCACCGCACCCTACTAACCCGTCTCCACGAAGCCGGCATCCAAGACAAAGCCCTCAACTGGATCTCATCCTTTCTCTCCGGCAGAACCCAGAGAGTCCGACTCTCACCCTTCCGCTCCGAAGCCACCAACCTCATCTGCGGCGCCCCCCAAGGCTCCTCACTTAGCCCAACGTTGTTCAACGTCTACATGGCCCCCCTCGCACAACTGGCCCGCCAACACAACCTCAGCATCATCTCCTATGCCGACGACACCCAGCTCGTCCTCTCCCTGACCAAAGATCCTCTCACCGCCAAAACCAACCTCCACGAGGGACTGAAATCCATCGCCGAGTGGATGAGCAACAGCCGCCTGAAACTTAACTCCGACAAGACGGAAGTCCTCATACTCGGGCGCACCCCCTCGGCCTGGAACGACTCTTGGTGGCCCACCACCCTCGGCCCCCCACCCACCCCAGCCAGCCACGCACGAAACCTCGGCTTCATCCTCGACTCCGCTCTCACCATGTCCAAACAGGTCAACGCTGTCTCCTCTTCCTGTTTTAACACCCTCCGCATGCTCCGCAGGATCTTCAAGTGGATTCCAACAGGAACCAGAAAGACAGTGACCCAAGCCCTCGTCAGTAGCAGACTCGACTACGGCAACGCACTCTACACAGGAATCCCAACAAAAGACATCAAACGACTCCAACGCATCCAGAACGCATCCACCCACCTGATCCTCGACATACCCCGCCGGTGTCACATCTCCCCCCACCTGAAGGACCTCCACTGGCTCCCCGTGGACAAGAGGATCACCTTTAAACTCCTCACCCACGCACACAAGGCACTACACAACACCGGACCCACCTACCTGAACTCCAGACTCAACTTCTACGTTCCCTCACGCCAACTACGCTCTGCCAACCTTGCCCTCGCCACCGTCCCCCGAATCCAGCGCAAGACCTCTGGCAGCAGATCCTTCTCCTACCTCGCCGCCAAGACCTGGAACTCTCTCCCCACCTCACTACGCCAGACCCAGCACCTCCTCACCTTCAGGAGACTCCTCAAGACATGGCTCTTCAAACGATAGCAGCAGCACCCCCCCTCCCCCCCAGCGCCTCGAAACCCTAACGGGTACATAGCGCGCTTTATAAATCTATTGATTGATTGATTGATTGATTGTCCAGATGCCTGTGGAAAGTGGAGCTGGGGCAGTTTAAGGATGGACAGGGTGACAATGTGGGACAGTGGGATGACAATCAGGGTGGTATCCTTTGCTGGCGGGGGTCTTGGCATCTTACTCTGTCTTCTTCCTAGATCTCAGGGACCGCTTGCGGGGTGGTTCTCCTTCTGCAGGGGGTGGGGTGCTGGTGGCCTGTTGGTCCTGTGGCGGGGCCTCCTGTCCACTAGCGCCGGCGGAGGTGGTAGGCAGTTCTTGGTCCATGCTAGTGTCAGGGGCCCTTTGTGGTGCCACGGTGGGCAGCAATGAGGTGGCTATCACATTCAGCACCCCTACGATGGTGCCCAGGGCGGAACTGATGGTTCTTAGTTCCTCCCTGAACCCCAAATACTGTTCCTCCTGCATGCACTGGGTCTCCTGACACCTGGCCAGTACCGTCGCCATCGTCTCCCGGGAGCGGTAGTATGCTCCCATGATGGTGGTGAGGGCCTCGTGGAGAGTGGGTTCCCTGGGCCTGTCCCCCCCCTGTCGCACAGCAGCCCTCCCAGTTGCCCTGTTTCCCTGGGCCTCTGTCCCCTGGACCGCGTGCCCACTGCCACTGCCCCCAGGTCCCTGTTGTTGTTGGGGTGGTGGGTTCACCTGGGTGCCCTGTAGTGGTGGACACACCGCTGCTTGACGTGTCCTGGAGACAGAGGTATGGGCCGCTAGGTGGGTGCTGTGCTGGTGTTCCCAGAGGGGGGAAGGTCTGCTGTGGCCTGTGGCTGTCTGAGGGGAACCGACTGTCCCGAGGTCCCCGATGGGCCGGGCTGGTCATCTTGATCCAGGTCGACAGAGCTGCTGTCATCGCTGTGGGCCTCTTCTGGGGGTGGGGTGGACATTTGTGGACCCTCCTGCCCGGTGACGTTGCGTTGGGGTCCTGCAGGGGTATAAAGGCATGATTATTGCATCTGTGTGTGCCATGGTGTGCAATGGGTGGCTGCCCGTGTCCCCCAGTGCTTGCATTCCTGTGTGGGGGCTTTTGTGACGGGGCTTTGGGGGGGGGGGATGGGTATGTGCAGTGGGCATGCTTTGGTGATGGGTGTCCATGCTTTGTGGTCGCATGCAGGGCTTGGTGTTGGGATGGGTGGGTTGTGATGGTGAGACATTTGCAAGGAGTAGGAGTGATGGGGGTGTGGGTGAGGGTGGGGGTATGTATTGGCATACAGGTGGGGTGGGGGGGATGAAGTAGTGAAGATGTGACTTACCAGAGTCCATTCCTCCAGATACTCCGCCGAGGCCCTCAGGATGCAGGATCGCCAAGACCTGCTCCTCCCATGTTGTAAATTCTGGGGGAGGAGGTGGGGGTCCGCCGCCAGTCCTCTGCACTGCAATGCGGTGTCTGGATACCACGGAACGCACCTTCCCCCGTAGGTCGTTCCACCTCTTCCTGATGTCATCCCGATTTCTTGGGTGCTGTCCCACAGCGTTGACCCTGTCGACTATTCTGCTCCATAGCTCTATCTTCCTGGCAATGGATGTCTGCTGGACCTGTGATCCGAATAACTGTGGCTCTACCCGGATCATTTCCTCCACCATGACCCTGAGTTCCTCCTCCGAAAACCTGGGGTGTCTTTGCGGAGCCATGGGGTGGTGTGGGTGATGTGTGGGGTGGTGTGTGTTGTGATGTGTGGGGTGATATTTAGTGGTGTGTTGTGTGCGGTGCGTGGAAGTAATGTGGGTGATGGTAATGTGTGCCTGTGGTTGCTAGTTTGAAGATGGTGGTGTCTCTCTCTGTGCCTCGTTCCTAATTTTTGGTTGTAGGGGTTTGTGTGTGATGTGGGTGTGTGTTTTATATTTAATTGGGTGTGTGGGAGTGGTGTGGGTATGTGTATCAGGTGTGTGTATTTCGATTTGTCCAATGTGGCTGTGTTTTGTAGGTTTGTGTGTATTATGAGCGCGGCGGTGTGTACCGCCAATGGAATACCGCGTTTGAAAGACCGCCATGTGGATTCGTGGGTTGTGATAGTGTGGGCGTATTTCTGTTGGCGTGACGGTGTCGGTTTTGTTTTCGCCAGTTTATCGCTGACCTTTGGTGTGGCGGACTTCTGTGGGTGTTGGTATTTTGGCGGTTTCCGTGTTGTGGGTCAGAATGACCGTGGCGGTTTACCGCGGCGGTATGGTGGCGGTCTTCTGACAGCGGTAAGAGGCTTTTACTGCCGATGTTGGAATGACCCCCATAGTCTGGGCTGACATATTTTCATCATGCTGGTTCATACCAGTTATCTCTTGAACTAAATAGAAAGCCTCCCAATGTATGGCAACAGTCAGTAGTCAATCCTATAAAAACCCAAGAAGTGACCCCCAAGGGAGAGAGGTATTTGCTCCAGGCTATTCCAAGAGGTCCTGCCAGACTGCTGTACTGCTGCAGCAACCATTCTTATGCTGAGCGCTAATACAGAGAGGAAAGGGGAGGAACTGAGCGAGGGAACACACTTCCTCCCGGTCAAGGTCTGACGATCACAGCTCCTCCACGATGAACAAGTATGCAATGCGCTGAATCCCAAGAAATTCTAGCTACTCCATGTTATCATAGTGTAGCACATAGAAACAGTCTTTGTGTTAGGCTGCCAAGACCATTCCAACTTTGTTAGTAATGTTCACATTATTCTTGCTGTTAGTGAAAAGCATTAATGCTGTTCTACTTATGTTCTGTGTGTTTTTTTCTCATGTACTAGCAACAAAATAAGAGTATGGAAATAAACCCTTAAAAAAATATAGGGGGTCATTACGACGCTGGTGGACGGCCGTATTTTGTGGAAAGGTACTGCCAACAGGCTGGCGGTACCATTCCCCAAAATATGACATTGGCGGTTTGGCTCAAGCCAAGCTGCCAATGTACCACTCCGTCCACCAGGGCGGTAACAGCCGCCGGGCTGGAGACTTCGGTCTCCAGCCAGGCAGCTGTCACAATCCCACCCTCGGGATCATTACGCCGCCTACCACCATGGTTTTCGTGGCAATCTTACCGCCACGAAAACCATGGCAGTAGGCACTATCAGTGCCAGGGAATTCCATCCCTTACACTGATAGGGGTCTCCCTCTTCACCCTCCCCCTCACCAGAGTACTCCCCTACCCTCCCCCTCCTGACCCCTCTTCACACACCTACATGTGCAAACATACACACACATACACACACGTATAGCCACATACACCCACGCATGCATACATACATACACACACACACCGCAACACACACTAACTTACATTATAGCACACATGCATCCGCAACATACAACATACACGTACACTCACACCCATTAATTCACACACGCATTCCACAAGACTCACACCCGCATGCACACATACAAAAACAGACACCCACACACCCACAACACCCCCCACCCCATCCCCTGTTAGAGACCAGACTTACCTGCTTGCAGGGGGTCCTTCGGCAGGAGACGGGACGTGGCGCTGCTGCCAGCAGCAGCGTCCGCCAGCAGAACACCAACAGGCCGTATCATGGGTCATGATACGGTCTGCGGCGTTCTCCTGGCGTGGCACTGCTGCTGGCAGCAGCGCCACCTTACCGCCGTCTTCCGCCATGACCGTAGCCGGAATTCCGCCAGCCGACTACGGTCATATTATGGTGGATGGTAGGTAGCCATGGCGACGGTCTTTTGGAGGCCGTCGCTGTGGCGGTAGGCAGAATTTTCTGCCAATGTTAAAATGAGGGCCATAGTGTCTTTTCTTAGTGCAGTGCTTTTATGTGCTATTCTAAAGAACAGTACTGAGTTTGAATTACCACTTGTCCCTGACCCCTTTAAGGCAATGTATGCAACCCAGAAAGCATAGACACCAACTCGACAAGTATGTTAAGTGGGGTTGTGTGGGGCTATAACAACATGGACTTTCATACTCACATATAGGTGCCTGATTTAAGTTCAGACACCTATGAATGGGAAAGCCAAACCTTGTAGAACAAGGCCAGAGCCCTAGTTTAAGCAATAGGCCAAGCAAAACTCTGAAACAATCTGATTAACTTGCTTGGCTCATATTAACCACAGCACAAGAGGAGACAAGTTAAGATATCATACTGGTTAATAGTAAGTCAAGTTGAATGCCCAATGTGAGGCTAGCTTCCTTCCAAAGGTACTGCGATGCCAAACTAACTACACTAAGGGCCTGATTGCAACTTTGGAGGAGGTGTTAATCCGTCCCAAAAGTGACGGTAAAGTGACGGATTTACCACCAGCCGTATTACGAGTCCATTATATCCTATGGAACTCGTAATACGGCTGGTGGTATATCCGTCACATTTGGGACGGATTAACACCTCCTCCATAGTTGTAATCTGGCCCTAAGTGTGCAATATTGAGGCGGCTAAACAAAGCAATATAAACTGTAAAAGAGGAGGGCTTGGCTAGTTGAATTTCATGTACTGCTGATCCTATTCCCTTCTTATCCTGAAGGTGCCTTGCTCGGCAGTGCCATGCTGTTTTGAAGGTCTACAGCCCAGAAGTTGATCCCATTGGGAAAAAACCTTTTAATACAACCTTTTTGTTTTAGGGACTACTCCTTTGGTTATCGAAACCTTCTCTGGCAGTCAAACTAATCCGAATATACACTGGGAGTTTAGGTTCAATGTATCTTCTTGAAACCACTGGCAGTTATCTCTGGTGAATTTCTGTTTGATGCATCAACTTCAGTGATAGACTACATTTGGAAACGTTTGTATTTATTTTGCACCATGTACTTATATGTGATCTGAACCCGAAATCCACTGGATGAATACATTCAGCTAGCACATCTATTCTAATCGAATAAAAAAATGGGTTGTGTAATCTGGCTCTGGTTTAAATATTGATACAATAGTAAGTCATGCCAAATGGTATAATTATGTACGTTGGTATTTTATGTATTGAAAAAATGCATACATGTAAAAAAGATACAAAATGCGTTTCTTCACAGCCTTATATTTGAGAGGGTGAGACCCACCTTTGAGAAAACAAGGGCGGGGGGTGAAGAGTGGCTCCTTTTCTATTCATAAGTGTAAATTTGTAAAACTCCAAGTTATTAATTTTGGTTGTAGTTGAGACTGTTAGAGTGTAGGCTTTCACAGGTTCCAGGACTTTTGGATGCGGCAGCCAACAGGCTTTTAACCCCTTGGTGGCTGTTTGCGTGGAGCTTTTGAAGGCTTCGAAGTTAACCTTAGGTACAGTTGCATGGCTGAGGTCAGTCATAAAAGTTCTCTGTTCTTTAGAGTATATGTATACAGCTGCAGACTGTGGCGGATACACATCATTGTTGCCTAAGAGTCTGTAAAGATCTGATTTTCAAATGCCCAATGTCTCCTGCCAGCTATTCCAATGATTTCAACGAACTGTCTCACGAGCATGCGCTGGAATGGATGCTAATGGATGCTAATGTATTATTGAAATCTTAATGGAAGGAAACATATGAGTTGGTACTTCGAAGAAAGCTCAGTGTGTGAGATTCTCTCCGATTACATCATTCAAGTTGGGGAAGATGTGATAGAAAGCACCTAACATTGACTAATCGGTGTCAAACGTTTGCCTCACAGAGAGCCAGCTGATGGCCCATAGTCACCTGGATACTGTTGCCAAGTCCTGGCGATATGGATCTTCTTGGTGCTCTCTTTATGCTCTCAAAGAACTGTAATATATGTAGGAGGCCTTTTATCTGTACAAATGTTGCAACAGAAGTTGTCCAGTCTTCGGCTTTTATCAGCCTTTATCAAACTTCAGATTCATAGAATCCCAACACAGGCATGTTTAAATAATTGGACAGTAGATTAGTGTGTGAAAGAATATGGTGGCAGTGCAAGAAAATGAACCCACTTAGGATATTCATCACTGAGACTGGTACAGCCAAATGCCCCACATCATGTTAAATGCTAACTTCGCACAGGGATTTTGACTACAACTTTTGCACAATGAATAATCAAAGTCCCCTGAGACCTACCCAGGGCTGTGAGGTGAGGTCAGAAATGCCCCCAAGGGTTGTTCAGTGTTTCTGCTGAAGGAGCTTCTATTGAGGGTAGCCAGTCACAAGCATCAGATGCTCACACGGTTTAGTGCTCCATTGGTTAGAGAGTGAATGCCAAAGTGGATGTGGGGCCAGCTCATGCTTGTGCTGACCCTAGTGGAACAGATGAAAGAGATTCTTTGCTTTCCTACTGATGTGGGGAGACAGAAGTGGGCAGGTATTTTAGACTTGATTTGGGATTTTGCAAGACAAGTGAACGACTTACCCTCCAACTCCAGAAGCGAGGGCAGTCTGTGTACATGGGCTGCACCCCACTGAAGTCAGATGTTGATTTTTAGAGAGCAGATACTAGAGTCTATACCCCATTAATTGTAGCTCAGAAAAGATATACCCCATAGAGTGCTTGTGACAAGCCCACAAAGCCGCTGAGTGGAGTGTTTCATGGACATGATATCTTATGCTGAGGAAAGGAAAGCTCTTTAAATTACTCTAAAGAGAGTATTACCTTTGCTAGACTTTTGCCTGGAGAGCTTAGCAGGAATGTGATATTTTGAAAGCACTAGTTCATCTTCTTATCTTCTTCTAGAGCCAGGTACTGGAATTGGCTCTCTTGAAGACAAATACAGTACTCTTGTGATAGCTCTGTAACTTACATGACAGTGACACTGCCATGGCTCTCATCCTTCTCAAACCTCTACTGGAAGGGACACATGAGAACATTACACATCCATGTGTCTCCTTCCTCATTGTGTATACCCTCTTCTACTTGCCTCCTCACCACAGGACTTTAAGAATGTCCTACTAATGTTTTACATATTATGGCTTACGTAAACAGACATATATGCAGAATAAACTCAGTAGGAAAGATATTCTTGTGTTGGGCACTTATGTGGTTGAAGGGAACTGCACAATATTGAATGTGTATAGTGAAAGTGAAAGGGTCTATTTGTATTTAAAATGAGGGTTGTGGGATGGATGAATCAAACAAAAGTGGTATGGGCGACCAGCGATACCATTATCTTTTCATGTGCAGTTAGAGCCTACTCAGAGTTTGTCTGGTTATTCCGTTGTAAATACGAGTGGCATTTACCTCACCCGGTACATACCAGGTGCAATGAAGTCTGCACAACCTATATTTCCACCCCCTGCATGAACACAGCATCTCAAGCACGAGACAAAAATAAACTGATTGGGGATAATGTGTTACAGTATTTTAACCCTCTCCTACGTGTTACACAGTCATTATTCACCCTCTGCCGCGTCTATTGTCTTCAGTAGAGCGTCCAACTTTCAAACGTACAGTAAAAGTGTACTAACAACAAGGATTTAAAGTACACAAATAATAATAAAAAAACAATATTGGCAGAGGACATCATTAGTACTCCAGGCAATTATTCACATGTAGCTTTACATCTTGGTAAATGAACACGGACCTAGTGTAGTGAGCAGGTATATTGTTGTTGCACCAACTCTGTGGAACACTGAACTTGCACCTCAGTGATGCATTATTATTTCAGAAACCTTTCACTTTGTATTAAACAATAAATGTATCATGAAATCAATATTGATGTGAACATGAAAGGAATATCTGACTCCAAAGGGCGTACAACAATCATTGAAAAGTAGGAAACGTTATAGGATTGTGGTGACATACACTAAGAGATGGAACATAATACATGAAATGTAGTATATGCTATCAAGGCATCTCAAATAGGTTTGTACTGGAAGGCTATTCAACACCATTATTAACAATATGTATGTGTACAGGTGGGAGTAAGAATGTTATTGGGTCCCAGACTTTCGTGTTAGAGTTTCCCTCTGGCTGATTCCACACCACGAGTTTTTCCTAGGCTTGCTAATGCACTTTGAAATGAGGACATATTTAGGCCACTGACACATGAACATTTAACACAAACAATTCATAGGTATGGCATTGAAGATATGTATATTTTTCTGGGATAACTGTCAACCAAAACTGCAAAAAGAGGCTCCCTTTGAGGATCGTAAAGACAGAATTTTTTAAAGTAATTAAAAATTGGCACAGTTTCTGGCTAGGCATTTTTTCACTTGAAAATGTATTTTTCGGGGAAGAAATTAATATTTAATGGTCTGGAAAGGAGGCTCATTAATGGCAAGTTACATGATCTACGGAACACAATTTGCTGACTGCGCACACTTCAAACTTTCTTAACTATGTGTCCCAGTGAGCCCAAAAGGCACAAAAACAAACATTATGCTTAAATTGATCGCAATTCCCAAAAATCTCGATGTTGCCTGCGGCTTTGATGACAGTGGGTAGAATGGTTGAGTAGATGGATTGATAACCAAGGCACAATATCTGTTATGTTAAACAGGATGCACATTTACAGCATTCTGCTGCCACCTGACTTCAGAAGATGTTTCGTTCCTCGAGCACATTAGTGCTCAAGACCTTGAGTAGGCACTGACCAGACTGCATATATTGTGACACCTATAGCAAATGCACTGCCATTCCTGCTGTCGTCAAATCGTTTTGCAGTTGGTGTATTTCAGGGTCATCCATAGCAAAGATAGTAAGTGATTCAGGCGACACCATCATCATCTTGCTTAGTCCTAGAAAATAACTAGGGGTACTCTGGGCTGTGATAATTGTGCCGCATGCTGAACTCACCAGGCAGCGGCGGGAGCACTGGGAAAGTGCCAAATTCTATTATGTAAGATTATGCGATAATCCTATTTACATAACTGTCTGCATGACTCACTTTCATAGTATATCCCAGCTCAAGAGATGAGACCTGCTGTCTATAAATAGCAGGCGGCTACCTGAATATAAACCCTCAGCAAAGGATGAGAAATCTTACACAGTGGCGATCAGGCTATTTTTGTAGGTGTCCAATAGCTAATTGCCTCACTTTACTAGTGCATTTTTAAACAGTTTTATTTAATTAGTTATCTTTTTACTTGGCTCAAGGCATGGAGTGTTTGTAGGCTGTTGTGTCTTTCGTTTTTTTAGGTACTTTTACGGGTTGGCCAGTTTTCTACGACCACAACAAATACTATTAAGCAGTTTGTGGTGTTTGGTGATGCTGGGGTTTCCAGCTTCTACCAATGACTCAGAGCGGTTCCTTGGATTTCAATAAGGGTTCAGTGGGGGTCCCTGAGTTCCAGTAATGATTAGGTGGGGTCCACAGAAGTCCAAAAGTTAGGAGCCACTGCTATAATTGATGGACTAACAATGTAGTGATTTTAGTGATTTAATACAGGCATATGGGGAATCAGCATCAACATGATTTTCAATAGGTGGTACTGTTCTGTTGATTTGTCCGTGATCGCCCATATAAACAACTTCAGTAGGCCAGAGAAGTCATTGTAGTACCCAGCATGGCTGGAATTCTGTGCGGTACAAGTCATAAAAACAACCATTTGCTAATCCCTCCCACTGTCTCATTTGCATGCACCTGGCCTACTAGCTTCTAGTAAAACATTATGTTCAATATTTTCAAATTGTGTAATTTTCCTGCTCAATAGAACTCTAATCAAGACGCTCTTTCCTGCCAAGTGTTTATGATCAATTGTATTTTTATTTCCATTTGCTTTGTTCCGTTGTCCAAATTTTGCCCGCTCTTAACTATTCTCTGTTGTTTCTATTGCTGTTCTTATATGTAAAAATCATTCTGTCTCTAAGGGTTCCCAAATATGTTTTGGGTAAATCTGCAATGTATAAACTTTTCACTGAAATGTAAATAAATACTTTTCTGCAGTTTGCCCATATATGTGGATATTGAGGTGATCATCTCAGACTGGGATTCTGTGAGCCTAGAGTAGGCGTGGCTCATATTGCTTTATTTCTTTAATATTACCACTGGCGGTCACATTTACCACGCTGCTCTTGAGGCTAAAAGATAAACAGGAATGTGATAACAGTCTCGAGTTGTTTACTTTGTTGACAGACCTGAGTAAGGTGTTTGCATTTTGTTCTTTTGAACATCAGCTTTTGATGGCTTGAATGCCTGAAATGACTCCTGACTTCACTGACACTTAATGACTGAGACGAGAGTCATTAGCATATATTTGTTAATTAGAGTATGATTTAGAGTTTGGTGAATCACGTGATTCATCACAAACGTGATGGACTACCCTGTCCACCCAACCCTCAGTCTCCTACTCTGTTCTAAGTAAGGAGGACTGCCATTTTTTTGTTTTTTAATGCGTGTAGTTAGATGGATGTATAAAAGATGGCAGGACTGAAATGACCCCTTTTAATGGAATTTAAAGCCGTAGTCTCTGGTCAATAACATACTTAGGGGGTCATTCTGACCCTGGCGGTCCAAGACAGCCAGGGCCACAAATGACGGAAGCACCGCCAACAGGCTGGCAGTGCTTCCAAGCCCATTCTGACCGCGGCGGTAAAGCCGCGGTCAGAAAACCGGGGCCGGCGGTTTCCCGCCGTTTTTGCCCCGGCTGGATGCTGCCCTGGGGATTCTGACCCCTTTACCGCCAGCCTGTTTCTGGCGGTTTTCACCGCCTGGAAGAGGCTGGCGGTAAGGGGGTGTCCTGGGATCCCTGGGGGCCCCTGCACTGCCCATGCCCCTAACAGGGCCCCATGAAGCTTTTCACTGTCTGCCTAGCAGACAGTGAAAAGCGCGACGGGTGCAACTGCACCCGTCGCACCGCCGCAACACCGCCGGCTCCATTCGGAGCCGGCTCCTGTATTGCGGCCCCCATTTCCGCTGGGCCGGCCGGCGCTAACTTGGTTAGCGCCCTCCGGCCCAGCGGGAATGTCGGAATGCCGGCAGTGGTCTTTTGGCCGCATGGCGGCCGATTGGCGGTTCCCACCAGGGCGGGCGGCTACCGCCACCCGCCAGAGTCGGAATGAGGGCCTTAGTTTCGTGATATTGCCCATTAAGTGGTGAATAGCATCAATGTTTTAGTTTAGACAGTAGATAAGATTTTACTTCAAGTTCAGCACATGAAATCATTACAGAACTAGAAATAATTACTTTACAGCACAATTCAATAATAAAATGGGGCACATGTAAGACAATGTTTCAAAAAGGTATGCGGTCATAGCAAATATCAAAGGTAGTTAGCCATAAACAATTAATCTCAGTTAAAAGCCTGATTTTTTTTAAACATTTTGTCAACATAGGCTATAAAACCTTTGCGACATCAACCAATATTAAAGGCCATTAGCACAAATTGGCAAAGGTTAAAAAGTCCTTTCAAATTAATACGCCAAGCAGCAAAAATAAACTGAATCACCACAAAAGTGACAGACAGTAGTCAGTTTCACATAACAAATGCGCACATACTTTCTCATCTACATGCTGTGCCCCAAGCTCAATGGGAGGAATTGGCTTGTGTTTTCAGCTCTAAAGTTAATAGTATCTACGCTCAACTGGAAAATGATCGTGTGAGCGCATTGCATACGCTCAATTCAGGAGCAGTTGTTGCTGATTCTACTTTACCCTACGGGGTCATCAATCATGCTTCCTCTGACTTTACTCCAAAGTATTCTATTGATGCTTGGGTTCCTTTAGATATGGACACCTTTATGCCCATTTTATACTCCATTAAATCAGAATCCCCTGAAGATCCCTTGCCCCCAGGCAAGCTGAAATTACTTAAGCCCAGCTCATTAAATATCATTTTAGATAGAGTGGAAACAAGCTATGACGATGAAAACCCACACTGATCTTTCTACCTGTCAAACTATTTTCCTATTTCTTTGTTATCTTCCTTCTCCAAAATCCTGGAAAAGCATGTTAATACACAATTTACTGCTTTCATAAAAGCTCATATTGTGCTGCATCTCTCACAGTCAGGACGGATTGAAGCATGGAGTCCACCCTGTTAGGGTTAACAGAAGATCTGAGGCAACGCTTGGATGTCGGAGTGTCAGCCTTGCTGGTGTTGCTTGATTTGAGTGTGGCCTTTGACACCCTTTCTCCTGCTATTCTGTTGCACAGATTAGAGTCTCTAGGGCTAAAAGGCACGACTCTAGCATGGTTTAGTCATTCCAGGTTTTTTTACAGATGCCAAATCTAGCCCAAATACTCTAATATCTGGTGTCCTGCAAGGTTCAATCCTCAGCCCACTTTTCTTCAATCTATAGGTCTGCCCTCTAGCAGAAGAAGTGAAGAGTTGCAGCTTGACACTGTTCAGCTACGCCAACAACACTCAGATCATTTTTTAACTGTCTCCACTTCAATTATAGGCCTCCTCTGATCTTTTACTGGGTCTGACCTGCATTGCTCACTGGATGAACATGAATATGCTTCAACTTAATAGAGATAAGGCAGAGGTTGTGATCCTAGGTAAACACCATTCGCTAGGGGTCCCCCAACATTGGTGGCCCTCTCTTGGGCCTCTTCCTATTCCTTCCTCGCAATTTGAAAATCTAGGTTTCTTATTGGATGACACATTATCTATGCGGCCCAAAGTAATCAAAGTCACCTCCACTTGCTTTTTGGTGCTCAAATGGCTTAGGAAAATAAGCTGGATGCTGTCTTTCCCCGCTTTAAGAACAGTGATCTCGGCATTGGTACTGTCCCGCTTAGACTATGGTAATGTTTCGTACTTGGGTTTGGGCAAGGCATCCATGCGCTGTCTGCAGTTGGTACAGAACATGGCCGCAAGGTTACTTTTCTGACTGACGAAGTTTGCTTCTGTTTCTCATCTACTTCATGAGCTACATTGGCTTCCAATTCCTAAACATATTACGTTAAACACATTACCTCCGTCCCTCCCTCGCCTTCCTTTAAACCAATGAGGCTTCCGGCCTCCCACTAGACCCTCCCTTCCCCTTTTCAAACCCCCCCCAACCCTACCCCCTCCTGTTCTTTTTGTCTAGCCCACGCTAGACTTTCCTTTTCACTTACCTCCACGGCAGGGCTTGGGGGACATCGTTGGGTGCACTCCTCGGGACGCGGAGCTCCGCGAGGTGTGCTTCGGCCGGGCGCGTCTTTTCTGAGCAGGCGGGGCTGCTCGTAAGACGTGTCCTGGGAGGCGGCTGACGGGGTCAGCCGGCTCTCTGTGGCTGGGGCATTACGTTCCGGTTTTCTACGCTGCGGAGAGATGCCGAAGAGCGTTTTTTGGTGTTCTGTAAGGGTAGGACGGGCCTTCTGCCCGCATTTTGACTGCAATTCTTGTTTTGACCTTTGTGTGGATTGGTTGATGGGGTGTTGTGGGAGGTCCTGGGCCCTGTCTATTTGGGGGTGTTTTAGGATTGGTGGCAGTTTGTTTTTTGGATGATATCATGCCTAAAGCTCCAGCTAAAAGACGGAGGATTGTTTCTTCTTCCTCCTCAGAGGAGGAAGGTGCTGATGGCGTTTCCACCCCTGGGGGCCCCCAGATTCAGGGTGGGGGTGCTGCGCCCCTCATGTCCAGGGAGGAGGTACAGGAGATAATTGAGGTGGCTGTTTCCAGAGCTCTTCAAGCAGGGATGGCCAGGCCTAGTCGGTCTAAGGCTACCCATACACCTGCATCTGCAGGGAAGTCCTCCTCAGAGAGTGAGGAAGAGGATGCTCCATCTACGTCCTCTGGGGGTAAATATGTCTCCAGGGAGGAGATGTGGGATGTGATGGCACATGTACGGGACAATTTGGGGTTTCCTGTGTTTCAACCTACAAACTCTGACTCTCACTTATTTCCGCAATATCAGATGCCTTCTAAATTTGCCATGCCTTTTCAGGGGCCTGTGAAGGATATGGTGCTTCGAGAATGGAAGGATGTGGATAAGGCTCAGGTTCCACGATTCCAGCAGAAACTTTATTTACTTGAGGGTGAGGAGGTATTGCCTCCCTCGGTCCGCCTGGATTCAATTTTGGCTACCCTGATTGGCATAACAGCAGTCAATCCGGAGGATTGTGTGCCTACTGATGCCATGGACCGTAAGGTGGATTCAGGGCTTAAGAGGGCTTTTGCGGCTGAGAATCTGGCTCTAAGGGCAGGTATATATTCTGCTTATGTGGCCCAGTTGTTGGTGCAGGACTTTGATAAACTGGCGGTGGCTGTTCAGGAAGGGTCGGAGTGTTCAGAGCTCCTGGCTGGTATGGAGCAGCAGGCCAGGTTATTGGCAGATGTGTCTTCAGATGTGGTCCGTACTTTGGCTCTGGCGTCTGGTGCTTTGATTGGGGCCCGTAGGTCCCTCTGGTTGCGATCCTGGAAGGCCGACCCGGGGGATAAGTCTGCCCTGCTGAGACTGCCTTTTGAGGGTCGTAGCTTGTTTGGGGATCAGTTGCCTTCCATACTTTCCAAGGCGTTTAAGGAACGGAAGCATGCCTTGCCTTATAAAGGGGGATCTGCTTCAGGAAAAGGGTGGAAGAAACATTCCCGTTCTTCTCCTAAGATGGATGCCAAATCTTTTTCTTTTAGGAAACGTCGTTTTCAGCCGTGTTTTTCCCCTAAGAAGTCTGCGCCTTCGAACCGGGGTGGGTTCAAGAAGGGATCCTGACAATCACTGTGGGCCTGGCATAGGGCTGGTTGGGGGAAGGCTGAGACACTTTCTTTCAACTTGGAAGGAGAGTGTCAGCGATCATTGGGTGCTGGACATTGTGGCCAATGGTTACGTCATCGATTTTGTTGTGGTGCCTCCATATTCGGGGGTACGACCCACTCCTCTGCCTACGGGAGGGTCGCGGAGAAAGGCATTGTTGGACGGAGTCCGGGACTTGCTGGTCAAAGGGGCCATTTCCCGCATCCCGCTGGAAGAAAGGGGTCAGGGCACTTATTCGGTCTTATTTCTAGTTCAGAAAGTATCAGGGGGGTTTCGGCCTGTGCTCAATCTGAAGGAAGTGAATGCTTGGATCAGGACGGTGCATTTCCGCATGCTGGCTATTCAGACTATCTTTCCATTGGTCAGTCAAGGGGACTTTCTGGTGTCACTGGATCTGCAGGATGCTTACCTGCACGTGCCTGTGGCAAGGTCTTCGCAGAGGTTCCTGAGGTTTGCTGTGGATCAGGAGCACTATCAGTTTTGCGTACTGCCTTTTGGCCTCAAGTCCTCTCCTCGGATTTTTACGAAGGTGCTGGCCCCCCTGGTGGCTTTGCTACATTCAGAAGGGGTGTTTATTCATCCATATCTGGACGACATCTTGATCCATGCGCCCTCGCTGGCCCTGTTGCAGAGGCAGGTGGCCCAAGTTCTGGTGGTCCTGCAAAACCACGGGTTTTTAATCAACTGGGGAAAATCAGATTTAGTCCCATCCCAGGATCTGGTTTTTCTAGGGGCTCGGTTTCGGACTCTTCTTGGCTTGGTGACAGTGTCAGAAAAGAGGTTAGGTGTGCTCCAGTCCATGGTGAGGAAGGTTGTGTTACAGACTGCCCCCGTGCTCTTCAATGGTTGCGTCTGCAAGGTCATTTGGCGTCTGTGATATTTCTGGTCCCTTGGGCGCGTTTCCATCTGCTGTGCTTGATGACTTGGTTCTTGAGAAGGTGGGCGCCAGGGTCCGGTTCTCTGATGACCAGGGTTCCGGAGTCCGGATTGATTCACAGGGAGTTGAGATGGTGGTTGGATGCAGATCATCTTCGGGTAGGGGTATCTTTGTCTCCTCTGAGCCCGGTGGTGGTGACTACGGATGCCAGCCTCTCCGGATGGGGTGCTTGGATGGGGTTGGCACAGATTCAGGGGTTCTGGTCCCCGCTAGAGGCCAATCGGTCGTCGAATTGGCGCGAGTTGAGGGCTGTATTGTTGGCGCTGATCCATTTTCAGGTGTCCCTGAAGGGAGCTGTGGTTCTTGTTCAGACGGACAACTTAGTGGCCAAGGCTTATGTCAACCGACGGGGCGGACCAGGTCAAGGGCTTTGTTCGGTCTGGCCAGGAAGATTTTTCCTGGGCTCAGGAGTGGGTTCCTTCTCTCAGGGCTACGTACATTCGGGGGGTGGTCAATGTTCGGGCGGATCTGCTGAGCAGGGTGATTCCTTCCTCTCAACTTTTCTCCCTCCGGAAGTCACTGTTTCTTCATCTGGTTCGGCTCTGGGGTCTTCCAGTGCTGGATGTGTTTGTGTCCGCGGAAACCCGAAGCTCGGTCACTTCTGCTCCCGGTTTCGGTGTCCCCGAACCTGGGATGTGGACGGGATGTCGTGTCCTTGTCTGAGGGGCCTTTTGTATGTGTTCCCGCCGTTTCAGCTACTCAGGTCTTTTCTGTTGAGGGTGCGGCTTCTGGGGGCCAGGGTTATCCTGATTGCACCCCATTGGCCGAGGGCGAATTGGTTCCCATTGCTGCGGCTGATGGCATCCGGGCGGATGTGGCCTCTTCCTCTTTGTCCGTCACCCCTAGAGTTTCCCTGCCTCTCGATGGGGTCATTGAGGAGGTTGCACTTGACGGCCTGGAAGTTGAACACCAAGGTTTGACAGGTCTGGGGGTACCAGTGGCTTTGAGTTCTACTTTACTGGCTTCCAGGCGGCGTTCCACTTTGCTTTCATATGGTAGGCAGTGGAAGGTTTTTTCTTCTTGGTGCTTAAGGCATGAATTGGATCCTACCTGCGCGTCTATCTTTGATGTGATGCAGTTTTTGCAGGAAGGTGCACAGTTGGGGTTGTCAGTGGCGTCTCTGCGGGTACAGTGGGCGGCTATTCAGGCCTTTAGAGGTCCGTGGCATAATCTTTCGGATGAGGGTCGTTCGATGCCTAGATTTTTTCAGGGGCTTCTTAATTTGTTTCCTCGCCCTGTACGTTCTTTTCCTTCATCGGATCTTTCTTTGGTTTTGGATGTTTTAACGGATGCACCTTTTGAACCTCTGGGGGACTGTGATTTACACCATCTTTCCTTGAAGAGGTTCTTTTTGGTGGCCATTACTTCGGCTCGCTGTTTAGGGGAATTGGGGACCTTGGCCTGTTCTTTTCCTTTTTGTAAAGTTTTTCAGGATCGGGTGGTTCTGGTTCTGGTACCTTCTTTTATCCCGAAAGTCAATTCTTCTTTCCATGCTCGCCAGGAGGTCATCCTTCCTTCCTTTTGTCCGAATCCCTCCTCGGTGGACGAGG
The DNA here is from genome assembly GCF_031143425.1 of Pleurodeles waltl. Taxonomy (NCBI): domain Eukaryota; kingdom Metazoa; phylum Chordata; class Amphibia; order Caudata; family Salamandridae; genus Pleurodeles; species Pleurodeles waltl. The sequence goes on along the minus strand of NC_090442.1, from coordinate 784,735,039 downwards.
TTCGTTTGCATTCGAAGGATGTACGCAGGGCTTTGTTGGAGTACCTGCGTGTGGTGGCTCCTTTCCGTAAGGGTGATTCGCTTTTTGTAAATTTCGGTCCGGCCCGTAAAGAGGAGACGCCTTCCACGGCTTCCTTGAGTCGGTAGGTGAGATCATTGATTCTGTTGGCTTATTCCTTGAAAGGGGTGGTTCCTCCTCAAGAGATTCAGGGTCGTTCTACAAGGGGTATGGCGGCTACGGTGGCAGAGCTTCAGGGGACTTCAGTGGTGGAAATTTGCAGGGCCGCCGCTTGTGCCTCTCCTTCGACGTTTGTTCGGCATTATAGGCTGTCGGACTTGGGTAGTTTGGAGTCGGTATTAGGTCACCGAGTCTTATCCTCTATGAGGTAATAGGGGTGGGGTTTTGGTGGCCTTTGTGCATGATAATAAACTTTTCGCAACTCAGTGTCCGTCTCCTGTGTGTTTCTTGCTATGTCTCATTGGTTTAAAGGAAGGCGAGGGAGGGACGGGAGGTAATGCGTCCATTTTCTTGCGATAATGGCATTACTCCTAGTCCTACTCCCTCGCCTTCCTTTCCGTTCCCTCCCGCCCTCCCGGTACGGACTGTCTGAGTTGCTACTTGGGCTTGGTGTTTGTACAGAAGGGGTTAGGGGTGGGGGAGGGTTTGAAAAGGGGAAGGGAGGGTCTAGTGGGAGGCAGGAAGCCTCATTGGTTTAAAGGAAGGCGAGGGAGTAGGACTAGGAGTAATGCCATTATCGCAAGAAAATGGACGCATGATGCTACATGTTTAAAGCTCAAATGGATCTGGTCCCTTCTATATTCAACAACTGGTGACTGTTTACCATCCCTCACGACCTATGAGTACTTCTATTAGATCCCTCTTCATGGTACCTTGCTTTCTTCGCTCGCGCATGAAAGGCCGTTCTTTCTTATGCTTGGGCACGTAACTGTGGAACTCTCTCCCTGAGCACCTCAGAGCTTGCTCATGTCTGCTGGATTTTTGTAAAGGCCGGAAGACGTGGCTATTCAAGCTGTAAGCTTTCTTTACTCCTGTTATGCCGCTTGCCCCGGGAAACTTTTTGAGGTAGCTGCGTGAAAAATAACTTTCAATAATAATGTTAATAATAATCATGCTTGCAGATCTTAGATGATCTAAAGTCGTTGGCAGCCATTGTTAGATAAGCTACTATAGACATAGGAGAAAGAAGAAAACTCTCCTAATTTCCCTAAACATTCAAATACCAGTAAGCTAGTAAAGGGTGAATAGTGCGATATTGCTTTGGTTGTGGTATTCTGATTAGATTTTATTTTCATCACAGAGATTCCATAGAGGGTATCAGTATCAGGAATGGGATTGGTCTTAAGGTCTTTTAATTTAGGAGACATATAACTAGAAAAGGCTGATGGCCAGGATCTTTTGTGTTGAATACAGTATTAACATAGACCTAATCATGTAGGAAAGGACCATGCACTATGTTTGGATAGGGTATAGATAAGAAGTAATAAAAAACACACAGTAAAAAAAAGCCTCCAAACAAGGCCTTACCCACTCGAAGTGAAGGAGAGACCTTTATTATGAACAAAAAGGAACCAAAGGATACACCCTCCCCGAGAATGGCTTGGCATCTTCCACACAAAAATAAGCAGGGTGTGGCATGCGTTTTTGTTGTAAATGAGGATGGCCATCAACGCCTAAGGTGTATGGTCCAGAGTGTTCTGGATGTGGTGATTAGTGCTGCACAGGGTGTACAATAATACACATGGAGTGAGTGGTAGTTTTATCATGTGTGTGCTTCTCAATTACAGGAGCAGTCGTCTACATCTTGGTGAGTAAATATACTCCATTTGCATGCAAAATAGTGGTGCATGCCAACACACAAAGCAATTCCAATATACCTCATCGGTGCACTGAATGTTGAGAACGTCCTGATTAAAGCCCTAGACCAAAGAAGCCTGGGCTGAAACATGTTGACAATCAACATAGGGTCATGGGACTATTGTATTCTAAAACCCCTGGGAGATACGTTTTTAGCTATATCCCCCAGACCATTAATAAAGGGATACCTAGGTCTGGTGGAGATATTTTTAGCTTTCTGGATTCCACAGTCACATAATATATCCAAAGCGCTCCCGGAATACCGTTGAGGCCATACTGGTTTTTAGGGGCCAGGATGAGTCCTGATGACAAAGCATGTTGCTACTAGATTGGGTGAAGGTCTTAATAAAAAGAAAATTATTTCTTTATCTTTTTTTTCCTTGGAGTGTGACAGGGCATCTGTGGTGTGGGATAAGTACAATGTTCAGGCTAGGGACACACCATATGTTTTCTTATAGATCAGGGGTGCCAATGCTTTTGACAAGAGGCACCAGTTTACAGCATGGATGAGATGAACAAGATTGAAAAACTCTACGTGAAAGTGTCCTCCACTCCAGCAATCCTACACCTCAGGCGTTGCCTGTACATCATCCAGACCTGGATGTCCAGCACTTACCTATAACTCAACCCGACCAAGACTGAATTTCTATCATTTTACAAGACCAATAGGCAACATCTAGTCTAGGCATGGCTGACTGACATGGACCTGGATGGATTTAAACCCAAACTTCCACCTAAAAGCCAGTCCCTTTAATTCACTTTGGACATCCTCTTCATCCTCCATATTGCCATGGAAAAAAGCAGCCTTGTACCAGCTCTCTCTTTTTAAAAAATGTGAAAACACGTAACTAGTCTGACCACTGTGTCAACATGGAATACTAGTTTGTCATAAGGACAGCAAGAAATGTTAAGATTCAGATAAGAGTGAGGGTTGGGATAGAAAGAGTAAAGCTCTTGAGTGGACGATTGAAGTGGTTGAGGCACTTTTAAGATTAAACTTTATGTTAGCTACTACATTGCTGTCTAAGGTTTCATGCCTTTTCACTCCCTCCAGCCCTAAGAGCAACTTCAGAACTGCTCTTTGAACCACCATACTGTCGCATATGAGTGGTACAAGCACCTGCCCCATAACCTCCCAGACTCCACACTGGCCCTCTTATCCTTGTTATTAATGTTTTTGTTAACATTTTCTTGATAGAAACTATCTTTATGGCCCGGCTGTATACAGATCATTAAACACATACACTGTAATCATTTCACTATCAGGATACAAACAAATCGTGAGATAATCTGTGAGACTCTGGACGTTTTAGTAAGAAAAAGTTATCTTTTATCGAAAAATTCACTTTTCTTATTTATTAAGCACGATATACATGCTAATCACATCGTGGATCACTATAATGAGCTTTCTCAAATTGATTCATATTTCTAAACCAAGGAGGTTAGAGTGTATACCTCATTATTTGGTGTCTACTGTACAATGCATTTCATAATAGTTTCATGAGTTGACTTTACTAGTTAACCCGAGGCAATGAGTGGGCGTGGTGACCCACCAATATGCTTTCCTGTGACTTTCTATATATTCCATGAATATTATTTTTTCAAAGAGGTGTATCAATAGTGTTCGCTGTTGATTTCAGGAGTATTGCATCCCAGAAAGTTATTTGGCTTATCCCCCACCCTCACCTTTCGTTGCACTGTCAGTGCAAAGTTCTCTGCCTCTGCCCGTTTAAGTAGTCCCCCCTTCGAATGTGAAATATGTAACTTGGGGTGTGATCTTATATTTCTACATATTGGCCATTTGTCGTTTAGTCACAAGTAAACGTTAAACCCATGGATCAATACTTTTTTGTTATTTTTAATTGGCGGCATTCAGCCAAGTAGACATACTTTGGGGAACTATTAATATGGTGCCCTGCCACCCAATAAGGGCATTCTACACTCCACAGCACATCTCACCCAGGGCCTACAAAATTTCACATCACATCACCCTCATACTGTTAGCTGTTATTGGCTTGTTTTTGCCGGCTTGCAATATTTTAAAAAACAGCTTCATCATATACGAAATATGAAGACCAGCACCGATGATAAATACCTGTCTGAGAATCTCACCGTCCCCTTTGGCTTGCAGCACAGTTGCAGCAGGACACCCTCAATGTAGAGACAATGAAGATCAAAAAATACACCATGCCTCCTTCATCTGTGCACCCATGCTCTGGCGCAATATCTCTGTGTCCATCAGGAGCACCCTATTTTTTTGCAATTTATGAAAGAACTGAAGACACACCTCTTTAAACAATGCTATATCACCCTTATAGTAACAGTCAATTTGCACTACCAAAACCCAGCTACCTTTACAAATACTGGTTGACTCCATCAGTGACATTGACAACTGTAAATTGCTGAGTGACCATTTGGTTAGATTCACACATACAAATACACAAGCATACATGAATAAGTGCAATGGAATTTAGTGTGTATTTAGTGTAGGTATTGGAATTGATACGACCTATAAGACTAAGTAAGGTTTACTGTTAATTGGACTGTGTCTTAGATTGATAGCGCTTGCCTGCATCAATGAGATGGATTTTTTGTATAGTGAAAATTTATTTATATATGCATTCTAGTTAACGTATGTGTAGTTTGGAATTTCATGTCATTTATGAGCAGTAGTGCATGCACGTCTACATAATTATAATGCCCACTATTTCTGTGCTCACACAGTACTCAAAAATCACATATATCCTTTCATAAATAGACTGTGCTTCTGCACAGTGATGTCCTCCAAAGTGGGGTCAAGCTAGATTGTCTCACAGTTCTGGACTGTGTTGCAGTGCACCAGTGTCCAGTGTTCATAGATATAAATGCTGTACATCAACAGTTGTAGAAGGAGAGGGTGCTGTGGAGGAACCATGGGATGCTGCTGTCTGGAGCATTACCGTCAATGTGTTTAAGTAGAGAAGGGCTGGCGCTAAAACTTCCGACCTTTCTATAAGACTCAAGCTTAACAGATGCCAATATATGCTGTAATGAGGTGGGTGGCTACAAGTGTGTCATCTTAAGGGACACATAGACCACCCACACCACTTATCTGACTAGAACATCTTCTACGAACGCTCACCAGATCCCAAACCATTACTTGTCTATTTCTAGCCTTCCCGGTATTCTGCAGATGTGGTATAAAGCCAATATCCAAACTACACAAGCATCATTCCGAGAAATCAAGGCACTCTGCTGCAAGGTCCTTGCATGCTTCATGCAAAGCAACGTCTCAGTCCAAACTGTCTGCAAAGTTATTGGTTTAGGGAAACTTTAAAGACCTGGGATTAAAGCTTTTTTGAAGCACAAGGGAGAGGATGAACTCTGCATAGGAATAATACTGCTTGAAATTTCTTGGCACCACAGACGAAGTTAGTAGAACCTGCATATAAATAAAGTCCTTTCCATTTTGGTGCACATAGTGCTTTTGTGGAAAGTTGGAGGAAATGAGTTGAAAACCGATAACGTTGTGCCCACTGAGAGGAAATCAATCAAGAGGCAAACCTCTTGTAGAAGCAGACCTCTGCAGCAGTCATGATGGATACTTTCCTTGTCATGCCTGGTCCTCTTAAACACACTTTTAGATGCGTGCCTGGATGAAAGTGAAGCCGGAAGGAGCCTTGTAGAGCTGTTGAGTAGGTTTATGTGCATTCAACAACTACTAATAACATATGTAGAAGGGTGATGGTGTGCATGCTGTGTGAGAGAAAGCTTTAAAGGGATGCATTGGTGAATATCAGGAGACAGTTTGTGCAGTGGAATATCAGCTTAGCCCTAGTCTGACAAGGATGAAATTGTCCAAACTGCACATTAAGAACCACTGCCATCACTTCACCAGGATCACATAGTGGCAGAATCATAGGGCAGGGAATCACGGGGTAGCAGAAGTGACACCACATTTCCTTGGACAATCCGATGTAACCCTGAGAAGTGACCCTGAGAAGCTACATCAGTCAAACCTTGACCCTGATTACATCATAAGGAATGAAGCTACACAGCTTTTGACCAAGACGAATTTACTGGAAGAAGGTAAACACAATAATTAACTTCAGGATCTCAGAGAAACAGATTCAAAACAGGTAAAAGAGTCCCAAAGGGATCACACGATCTGCATCTCCTAGTCAGATTTAAATGATACTCTTGACATTTGAATTGTGCCACCACACAGCAAGTGGCCTCTTTACAATCTGTATTTATGTCCTTGGCTTAGGCTTAAGATAGACTTGATCAGTCCCTTTGACTAGTGTGGGTCTGAGGTCGTGGATGGGTTGCCATGCTCTTGCATTTGCGGTTTGGTGTTTGGGCATGGAAATGGTTCGATAGGCAATGAACAGCGACTTTGGCCCTGTGCACTGCTGTAGCAAGGCCCTTTGGATTTGGATTTCTGAGTTAAGTTCCAGTTACAATGAACGAGTCCAACTTTACGTGTGGTATCGGGCTAGTGCTAGTTGTAGAATGGATTAGATCCCTGTATGTTTCTACTAGATTGTATTGGTTTAATCGGATAATAGAGATAATACTTCCACTGACTTGCATTAGGGAGCATTCTGGATGGAAATAGCTCTAGAATGGAATTCACTTTCTTTTTAGGAATATTACGAGTTTTATGATGAGCCTAACCTGTCAATTTGTATGGCAATGACGTGATGAGAGGTCCACATGGAATTCTTAAACATGTGCCTACAAGTTCATGTTTGGTGAAATGGACAATTAATTTGTATTATGTTAGCTTGGAGCAGGAGTGGTCTGGGAGAGCTAGATCCAGACCATATTCTCGTGATAAATGTTGACTGTAAATTTGAATGAAACATTGTATTTTGAGGATATCCTGAAACTCAGGTATGGATTCATGACTTATGGATGTAAATTGGACAACAATGGATTAAAGTATCTATGAAAGTTGCCAGCATTCAACAGCTGTGGTATCAGGTCATGTTCTTTTTGAAAAGGAATGAAGTGAGTCCTGCATACTTGCTATATTAGGGTGGTATAAGATATGACCATCCCATGGACAGTACCCTTGATTGGTGGTGATGCATCACAGTGCTCATGGGATGGTCACCTATCTTTGAGTTGCACATATCTTTCAAGTTAAGATGTTTGAATGACAGAATGAGTGCTAGTAGGCTCGCGCATTAGTATGCCCATCCTACACCAAGGTCAGGACTCTACTCATGCGGCTGTCCACGTGCTGGACCAAATTTACAGCTTTGACAAGAACATTATTAGTTGTCTTTATGTCTCCCTTGGACTGACCGTTCAGCAATTGGTGTTTTCTATCAACATACAGGACCCCCTCCAACATCTGTAGTTTGCAGGCCTTTCATATTAGACCCCGGTATCAGAACTTTTGAATGATTCTGTCTTAGAAACTTTCTCACTGACACCGACAAGTTATTTATCTCTCCGATTTCAAACGTCTTTCTGACCACTTGATTGCAGTGTCCCCCAATGATCCTTCCTGAGCCTTAAATTAATTAATGTTCATGTTATTTCCACAACTGCTCCTATCATATACTTTGTTGTTTCTTTTTATCACCTGTGCGGACTACACTCAGCTACTTCTTTATACAAATGGAGAGTCATAGTTGAGATTTCTTTTCTGTTTTTCAGTGGCATCTTCTTCAATTACTACAAATCTTTAAAAACTTAACTTATTTTAGGGAAGCAACTCTCCACGTGGTGATCTGCAGGGGTGCCCTTTACCTTGGGACACACTACTGTCCATTTAAGACAGTGATAAATCACAGGGATACCGTAGACCAGTCTCTCTCCTTTACTCCACATGTACACAAATTTACTGCGACCTGCTTTGATCACCTTAAATATTGTAAGAAAATGTGACCTTTACTTGTAGCAGAGGCAAACATCTTGTGTTCCAGATTGCTGTCTCATCCTATTTGACTATGGCAACACCATTTTGTTGGGCTAAGAAAATATTTTGTTGCTCGGCTGGAGACTTTTCAGAACGCTGCTATGCATATTTTACCTAATTTTCCAAAAATACCTTTTTGTCCAAGAAAATATTGTTCACAAGACGGTAGCTGGAATTGGTCCTAACTATGTTTGTTTTTGCTTTATGTTGTATATCGTCTCTGATGCACTTCCCAGGCCTGGTTGGAAGTCCCCAAATATCACACTTCTACAGCAGAATGCAGATTGTTTTTCTGCCTTGGTGCCACTCTCTGGAACCGCCTTGCATTGTCTATCAAAGTCAGCTAGCCTTTTGAAGAAAAAACTGAAAACCTTTCTTTTTGCTTAATGTCTTTGAAGAAATCTCCCCCGAGCTCTGACCTGTTTTCAGCACCAGAATGCCTTCAGTAGTTGTGTGCTTTATATTTACTCATTCATTTACTGGGCTGGATTTATTGGACTGAATTGTTGGTTTCAGATGGACTGACTGTGTGATCAACAAGCAACTCAGACCTGTGTTGTTGGGTAGGTTATTGGTAGGTCTGAGCGAAATTTCAATGACACTGGAGTAATTGGAGTAATTTCAGTAATGTTGCGTTACTCTTTGATGCAGAATTACGTATAACAACACGATTACGTCAGCTTGCGTAATGAAGACTAATTTAGGGGAAAAAAAATCTTACCACAAGAGCACATTTACCGAGCAGCTGCTTGCGCTGCTGTCTATGTTTTGTTCCATTTATTCTATTTTGTTAGCATAAAGCACATCCTTGTGTCCATTTTGGATATGAGTCAATTTGGGCTAAGAAACTAATGCTAAATTCCAGGAGTCAGTTGGAGAAAAATTCTACCCCAAGTGCACATTCATTGAGTCCGAGCAGCTGCTCACATTCATGTTCCGCTGCATTTAGCACAATTTCTTAGTGCAAAATTAATCTTTGTGTAATTTTGACGCAACAGGGCATTTTTACGCAAAAAAACTCAGCTAAATGCAAAATTACTCTTCTAGCATAAATAGGCAACTTTCATGGAATTTTTGCGTAATTCCACAGTAATTGACACTACATGGAATACAAGAGTTACACCCGCCCCTGGATGTTTTGATGGTGAGATGTTGTCTGAGATGGATTTGAAGATTTACACTATTTCTGCTGCTGTGTGGAAGTGTTAGTGAGATGGAATTCTGCAATGCATTTGTGGCCTTGTTCAAGGTCACTTTGGGACACTTGAAACTTGTTGTCGCCCATTACCTTAATGATATTGAGCAGCTCGTGTCGGTCAATACAGCCATTTCCATCAACATCGTAAAGCTTGAAATACCATCGCAGCTTCTGTTCAATCTTCCCACGCAGAACGAGGCTGAGGGCTGCCACATACTCCATAAAATCGATGTAGCCATCCTACAATACAAGCCCAACATAAACACTGAGTTATTCCAACAAAGAATACTGAAACAGTGCTATACCCTAAGCATAAAAAACATGACACAATTAAAATGACCGAGAACAGGCTTGGGCATCTGCCCCTTGAATTTCCTGAATAGATCTAGGGCAGTTGGCACATGGAACACCCTTAGAGGCACTAGATCTGTTGGTACATGACATCCTAGGTGTTACTGGCGTAACCTGCGCATGGCATGCTTTATGGAAGTTACAACAGTTGGTACCTATCACTCTGTATGCAATATGAAGTGAGTTCTGACAGACAACATGAACTTATTAAGACTGGGGCAGTTGCACAAGCCATGCCACGTGTCTTTCGATACATGTCATGAGTTTAAGCTGCCTGGAGCAAATGTCTCAAGAACTGTGGTGAGTGGATTTAGGGAATTTCCACAAGGCCTGTCCTGAGAGGGATTATATCAACTGACAAATTATAACTCTTCAGTTGGTTTAGACATTTGACAGACAAGTGTTTTGTGCAGTATCATTGTAGTTGGCACACGATAATCCTGTGTAGAGTTACAGCAGTTAGCACATGAGACGCACGGGCCTTTGGCACATGATATCTTGAGTGAGCCTAAAACACCTTGCTTGGCATGTGGTAATCATGATCCTGTAGCCTCTATATAACAAGATCCGAAAGACTGATGGTGCAAGCCATCACCTGAGGGTGGTGCTGTGCATGCTGGGAGCAGTTAGAGCACTGTGAGGTCTGCAGTACTGTGGAAGTGGTAATCCACCGCTGTCAGCAATCAACACCTTTCAAGGCGCAACTAGTGCCTGAAGGCTCATGAGTCTGTGCTTCTCTTGTCGCCAGGCCCTGTAGCTAGTTTGATGACACCAGTGCCACAAGAATACTTTTGTTTTCAAATAGATTCCTATTTTGCTCGAAATGTGACCTAAGCTACTTCTTGAACCCGAATGATCTTGTTTTCTAACCTTTAGCCAGGATCAGACTTAAGTGAGCAGTGCAACCTGGCCTTCATCACAGTTGAGGGACTGCTGCTGACACACAAGAAGGCTAACTTCTGTGCCCCATTGGCACTAGCACATATCCCAAACAGTAAGTAACTCATCATGTCCGCTTAAACTACACTTGGGGTACTCTATTCCTTATACTACACGATTCCTTGTAATGAATATATATATATAACAATGGAGGAATATCCAAAAATTAAAGTGGCTAATATTTAATGTGCACACTTATAGTATGTTGTATGAAAAACGACTAATACATTTATTGAGGGTTGCTTCCTTGGGTCTAAAGACTGATAAAAAAAAGTATTGTGGAAAGGTTGATTTGTTTTTCAGCACAGTGACCTGATGTGCTTACAACAAAATGCTAATTAAAAACTGCATTGACCGAAGTTTGTAGACTCAGTAGGACTGTGATAGAGGTGAAAAGAAAAAGCCTGTGTTGCTGTTGAAGTGTAGCCGTTGATATTCCATACTTACACACAGGGGACAGCGCTTAATTTGAGCCTGTGATTGCAGGTGGGGCCCACCGGCACTCATTTTTGAGAACCAATACTTTTTTTTTTCCCTCATCACACTTTGAATCATGCAAGAGAGAGAACAACACAAATGTAGGAAGGGAGCAGAAAGACGGAAAAAATGGCCAAAGGGAAAAGCAGGGATGAAAAAGACACGCAAGAGCGAGATAAAAATGCAGGGAGTGCCTGGTAGTAGATTAACAAGATATTAGGTGGAATGAAGAAGATGATGCAGCCATAATATTCCGCAGCCCGGAGTGGAAATTTGGACCCCGGCAGAAAGTGCATTGGCGAAGAGTGTATTGCCATGGAGTGCAGTGATGTTAAGTGTAGCTTTGCAGAGTGGCATAGAGTACAGAGGTGCAGAGTAGACTGGCGTGGGTTAGACTGGAATGCTGTAGAGTGCAGTGGTGTAGAGTAGATTGGTGTGAAGAGTGCATTGGCACAGTGTAGAGTGATATAAAGTAGAGTAGAGAAGTGTAGCGTGATGTGGTGTAGAATGCAGTGGTTGAGAGTGGAGTGGTCAAAATGATGTGGTGTGAAGTGGTGTATTGAGGACTGATGCAGAATGGAGTACAGTGGTGTGGAGTATCGCAGAGTAGAGTGGAGTGGCATACAGTGGAGTATTCATGGTATAGTAGCACATTGCTATTACAGACAACATATTTTCAATTGAAATGAATATTACATTTGCACAGACATACAGGGGGTCATTACAACCCTGGCGGACGGTGTTAAAGCTGCGGTAATACCGCAAACAGGCCGGCGGACAAAAAAAGGGAATTATGACCGTGGCGGAAACCAGCAACATAGACAGCCACTTTAACACTCCTACTGCCACGGCGGTACAGACAAGCAGCACGGCGGTCACCGCCAACAGACAGGCGGAAGACAATGTACCGCCCACAGTATCACAACCCGGCAATCCGCCACCTTTTCCGGGGCGGATTCACCGTGGATAAAAACACGGCGGAAACAGCTTTTGCAATGGGAAAACACTCACCTTAACACACGCCACGAGGAAGGAGGCCACCATGGAGCCCGAACTACAAATACTCCCTGCGCTTGTCTTCCTGCTCCTCTACGAACACCAGCAACGTAGGCGCCAAAGACAACGGTGAGTACTGCACCTACGACATAGGGGAGGGGGGAGGCAAAAGTCAGGGGGACACACACGCAACACCCCCAACCCGACCCTCACCCACTACAACACACACACCAATGCATTTCCAAACAGCACAGTAACAACCCACAACCCCCCAGGAAGAATGCAAAAACAAAAGGAAATCAGTTCAAACATTGTAATGTATCAAATAACAGTAACCAAATATATACAGATATATATAAACAGTCGAAAATCATACATCACGATTAGTACTGCAGGTATGCACAATTCAATGTCCGTGGACCACTGGGCCCAAAATGCATGGGCGAGGCCCACACTAGATACCTTTCCACTAACGGAGAGAACACTGCAGGGGCATCAGATAGAAATACAACGGGCACCTCAGGCGGAAGGGAAGGGGGGGCACCTCAGCCGGATTACAGCACCACGCCAGATCCACAACGGTGCTCCATGCCCATTGATGTATCCTGGGGAGTGCAAAGCCACAGTCTCTCAAGTCTCTACAGTGGGTGGGTTGGCCACTGTACCATCCTGGGGATTACAAAGCCACAGTCTCTCAAGTCTCTACAGTGGGTGGGTTGCCCACTGTACCATCCTGGGGAGTGCAAAGCCACAATCTCTCAAGTCTCTCCAGTGGGTGGGTTGCCCACTGCTTTATCCTGGGGAGTGCAAAGCCACAGTCTCTCAAGTCTCTACAGTGGGTGGGTTGCCCACTGCTTTATCCTGGGGAGTGCAAAGCCACAGTCTCTCAAGTCTCTACAGTGGGTAGATTGCCCCCTGTACCATCCTGGGGAGTGCAAAGCCACAGTCTCTCAAGCCTCTACAGTGGGTGGGTTGCCCACTGTACCATCCTGGGGAGTGCAAAGCCACAATCTCTCAAGTCTCTCCAGTGGGTGGGTTGCCCACTGCTTTATCCTGGGGAGTGCAAAGCCACAGTCTCTCAAGTCTCTACAGTGGGTGGGTTGCCCACTGCTTTATCCTGGGGAGTGCAAAGCCACAGTCTCTCAAGTATCTACAGTGGGTGGGTTGCCCACTGCTTTATCCTGGGGAGTGCAAAGCCACAGTCGCTCAAGTCTCTCCAGTGGGTGGGTAGCCCACTGCTTTATCCTGGGGAGTGCAAAGCCACAGTCTCTCAAGTCTCTACAGTGGGTGGGTTGCCCACTGTACCATCCTGGGGAGTGCAAAGCCACAATCTCTCAAGTCTCTCCAGTGGGTGGGTTGCCCACTGCTTTATCCTGGAGAGTGCAAAGCCACAGTCTCTCAAGTCTCTCCAGTGGGTGGGTTGCCCACTGCTTTATCCTGGGGAGTGCAAAGCCACAGTCTCTCAAGTCTCTTCAGTGGGTGGGTGGCCCACTGCTTTATCCTGGGGAGTGCAAAGCCACAGTCTCTCAAGTCTCTCCAGTGGGTGGGTTGCCCACTGCTTTATCCTGGGGAGTGCAAAGCCACAGTCTCTCAAGTCTCTCCAGTGGATGATTTGCCCACTGTACCATCCTGGGGAGTGCAAAGCCACAGTCTCTCAAGTGGATAACAGTCTCCATTGGTTTCTGGAGGGGGACTGGTGCCCAGAGTGCTTTATCCTGTGAAGGACAGACAGAGTGGATGCAGGTCTCCACTGGTTCTGGAGGGGGACTGGTGCCCAGAGTGCTTCATCCTGTGAAGGACAGACAGAGTGGATGCAGGTCTCCACTGGTTCTGGAGGGGGAATGGTGCCCAGAGTGCATCACGCTCCCCGTGACGGTCCCAGTTCCGTCACTGTCCCAGCTGCACATGGGCTAACGATGCTTGATTTGGCGGTCTTTGCCCTGTTCAGTGGTCTTCACCATGGCGGTCTTTGCCCTGTTCAGCGGTGCTTGCCTTTGCTGTCTCTGACCTGTTCAGCGGTGCTTTGCCCTGTTCAGCGGCTCACCATGGCGGTCTTTGCCCTGTTCAGCGGTGCTTGCCTTTGCTGTCACTGACCTGTTCAGCTGTGCTTTGCCCTGTTCAGCGGTCTTCACCATGGCGGTCTTTGCCCTGTTCAGCGGTGCTTGCCTTTGCTGTCACTGACCTGTGCAGCGGTGTGTGGCATGACGGTCCCTCAGTGCCCAGCGGGGCTGTGGCTGCCGGGGCCCTCCAGGTCACTGACGCTGGCGGTGGTCTCCGGACCAGTGACGATACTGGTGCCCTCCAGGGCACTGACTCTGGCGGTGGTCTCCGGACCAGTGACGATACTGGTGCCCTCCAGGGCACTGACTCTGGCGGTGATCTCCGGACCAGTGACGATACTTGGGCCCTCCAGGGCACTGACTCTGGCGGTGGTCTCCGGACCAGTGACGACAGTGCTGGTGGTGGTGTCCCGGCCGGCGGGGAGGATGGCGGCCTTCTCCACTGTGCTGCTCTTACCAGACTTTGGAGACTTCTTCTGCCCCTTCACCACCTTGGGAGGAGTCACAGCTGACTCGGCACTCCCCCCGGGACCCTTGTGAGCTGTTTTGCTGGCAGGAGTCTTCACCCTCTCCCGTCGGCCACTTTCCAACTTAAGGTGCTTTACAGGGGGTGGACTGGCGGTGCTTTGGCTCCGTGTCACACTGGCTGCCCTGGTGGCCGGTGCACTCCACACACCTTTAACACGCACCACTGGTACCAGACTTTTTTTGGCTGAGGTGCTACTACGGGACCTATGAATTGGAGGGGTGGAGGTGGTGGGAAAGAGATCAACGTTGCTGAGGAAGAGTTTCTGACGAACACTGGGATGGGTAGCTGGTGGGGGTCTGGGAGTGGAGGAAGAGGAGGTGGTTGTAGGAGGTGTAACTTTAGATGATTTGGGTGCAGGTGCAGGTACTGGAGGCTGTCGTGAGGTGGATGGATGTTGGGTGTGTGGGTGCCCGCGTTTGTGTACTTTGGGAGGGGGCGTCACAGACACACTGGGAGTGGACACAGGGGACGTGTAAATGGTAGTGGGGGTGGTTAGTGCAGGTGAGCGGGGTGTGGTGCTGGGTGTTCTGGTGCGAGTCCTAGTGCCTGTAGATGTAGTGCATGCAGGTGAGAGTGTAGACGACACTGGGAGGGAGGAGGGAGACGACGAGGAGGGGGACACAGTGGAGGCAGTGGATGTTGCTGTGTCTGTATGTGGGTGATGCTTGTGTGAGTGCCTGTGGGATGTGTGGTGCTTATGTTTGCCTGAGCTACTTTTGTGTGTTGAGGTGTGTGCATGCTTGTCTGATGGTGTGCTTGGGATAGGATGGGGTACAGGGGATTGGGTCTAGGTGGAGGAAGTTGGAGGGGGGAGGCTAGACAAAGGGACAATGGCTGCCATCAGTGCTGAGGCCAGAGATTGCAGGGTTCGATGATGGGCAGCCTGACCAGAATGAATGCCCTCCAGGAATGCATTAGTGTGTTGCAACTCCCTTTCTACACCCTGGATGGCATTCACAATGGTAGACTGCCCAACAGTAAGTGACCTGAGGAGGTCAATGGCCTCCTCACTGAGGGCAGCAGGGGTGACAGGGGCTGAGGTGCCTGGGGCGAAGGTGATGCCCACCCTCCTGGGTGAGCGGGCACGGAGTGAAGGCTAAGGGGCTGCTGGGAGGGCGGTGCTGGTAGGGGGGGTGGCGGCTGTACCAGTAGAAGTGGGGGGCACAGATGGTGCCGCCACCACAAGGGAGCTCCCATCGGCGGACGAGTCCATGTCGCTGTTTGCTGATCCGGTGACCGACGTGAAGCTCCCCTCGCCCTCCGTCCCACTGGTGTATTCAGAGTCTGTGGTGTGGCCCTCCATGGCCATGTGGGATGAAGCTCCCTCGTGCTCCAGTGCCACTGTACCTCCGTCTGATGATGCTGATGCACAAAAGAACAGGGAGAGCACAAAAAGGGGGGGGGGGGATGACAGAAGAAAGACAGGTTGAGTGCATGGCTTACCGCTACCGTTGGCGGACAATACAGACACAGCTGCCCCCTGCACTACGCCGTGCTCTTGGCCTCTACAGAAGCAATTCCTGGGATATGGCCTACATGGCTATGAGTGTCATCTGTCCACATAGATGACACAGGGGCATGTATACCTGTACTTGGCACTCTACAGAGGTGGGGTGGAGGGGCACAGGGCCATGCCTTACGAAGGGGCCTAGCCTACGTAACTGGCCCTGGCCTAGGGAAACCCAAAGCCCGCCTCCCCCACCCAGAACCCTCCACTGCGCGCAAAGTCCGCAGAATGAGAGTGTACTCACCCCCTTGTGTCTGCTGTGATGCCCTCAAGCGCCCATCCAACTCTGGGTAGGCCACCGCCAGGATCCGGAACATCAGGGGGGTCATGGTGCGACGGGCACCCCTCCCACGTTGGGAGGCCATCCCCAGCTGAGCCTCCGCCGTCTTCTTGCTCCAGTGGCGAATGTCCTGTGACCGTGCCACAATCCAGGAACTGTGTACCGAGTTGGAGCCAGACCTGATCTCACCAATCCGCCATCCCACAGGAATACCCCCTGAAGTGCAGGTGCTATCAGTGCTCCATTTCCTTGCAAGTGGGTCATTTCAGACAACAGTGGCCATGGCATCAGGGATGTCCCAGCTTATGTTTTCCAACGTGTTGTCCAGAGTGTTGTCTGCCATGCTGAAACACATAAGGAGCTACATCGTTTTCCCTCAGGTGGAGGATTTGGCTACAGTTAAAGGTGACTTCTATGCCCTGGGACATATCCCCAACATCATAGGTGCTATTGATGGCACCCATGTAGCTCTGTTCACCCCACGCAGGAGTGAACAGGTGTACAGGAACCGGAAGAGTTATCATTCGATGAATGTACAGATGGTATGTTTGGCAGACCAGTACATCTCCCAGGTAAATGCTATGTTCCCTGGCTCTGTGCATGATGCCTACATCCTGCGGAATAGCAGCATCCTGTATGTGATGGGTCAACTCCATTAGGGGACTCTGCTTACCCCAACCTGTCCTGGCTATTGACCCCAGTGAGGAATCCCAGGACCAGGGCAGAGGAACGCTACAATGAGGCCCATGGGCGGACTAGGAGAGTGATCGAACGCACCTTCGGCCTCCTGAAGGCCCGGTTCAGGTGCCTCCATATGACAGGTGGTTCCCTATTCTACTCACCAAGGAAGGTGTGCCAGATCATCATCGCCTGCTCGATGCTTCACAATCTTGCTTTGCGACGGCAGGTGCCTTTTCTGCAGGAGGATGGTCCAGATGACAGTGTTGTGGCAGCTGTGGAGCCTGTGGACAGTGATGAGGAGGAAGCTGAGGAAGAAGACATAGACAACAGGGAGTCAGTCATACAGCAATATTTCCAGTGACACACAGGTGAGAACAACTTTTTTACTATTACATTCACTTTCACACTTCTACCTCTATCCTGTCTGTCAATTAGAAGCAGTATTTGGTAACTGAGTTGTACATTTCCAATACGGTTTCACAGGTGTGGTTACCAACGTGTGTCATCTGCTTGCATCCTTCATGGACTTGTGATGTGTGACATAGGTATGTTGGCATTACAATTGAAAACGCATTTTGTCACTGTCATTGCTAATACACATTTTCAAAATCACAGACTGACTCCAGATTGTTTTGTGGTTCAAGGGTGTTTATTGAAGTGCTAATTATTGGAGGGGATGGCACAATGGTGATGGGTGATGGTGGAGGAATGTCCATGGCAGAGTCCAGTCTATTAGTCTCACAGGTGCACTGCCCATATGGGCATAGGAAGTGGAGCTGGGGAATTTCCAATCTGGACAGGGTAACAAAGTGAGACAGTGGGAGGACAATCAGGGTGGTCTCATTTCCTGGCGGGGGTCTTGCCATCTTCCTCTGTCCTGTTCCTGGATCTCAGGGACCACTTGCGGGGTGGTTCTCCGTCTGCAGGGGGTTGGGTGCTGGTGTGGTGGTCCTGTGGCGGGGCGTCCTGTCCACTAGCGCCGGCGGAGGTGGTGGGCAGTTCATCATCCATGCTAGTGTCAGGGGCCCCTTGGAGTGCCACAGTGTCCCTCATGGTCTTTTGTATGTCCTTCAGCACCCCTACGATGGTGCCCAGGGCGGAACTGATGGTTCTGAGCTCCTCCCTGAACGCCAAATACTGTTCATCCTGCAGGCGCTGGGTCTCCTGAAACTTCACCAGGACCGTAGCCATCGTCTCCTGGGAGTGGTGGTATGATCCCATGATGGAGGAGAGGGCCTCGTGGAGAGTGGGTTCCCTTGGCCTGTCCGCCCCCTGTCGCACAGCAGCCCTCCCAGTTCCCCTGTGTTCCTGTGCCTCCATCCCCTGGACCGTGTGCCCACTACCACTGCCCCCAGGTCCCTGTTGTTGTTGGGGTGGTGGGTTATCCTGGGTTCCCCGTAGTGGTGGACACACAGCTGATTGACGTGTCCTGGGTTCGGAGGTATGGGCCCGCTGGGTGGGTGCTGTGCTGGTGTTACCAGAGGGTGGAAGGTCAGTGTTGGGCTGTGCCTGTGCAAGGGGAACCGACTGTCCCGAGGCCCACGATGGTCCGGGCTGGTCATCTGGATCCAGTTGGCCAGAGCTGCTGTCATCACTGTGGGCCTCTTCTGTGGGTGGAGTGGAGATGTCTGGACCCTCCTGTGTGGTGACGTTACGTAGTGGTCCTGCAGGGGTATAAGAGCATGATTATTGCATCTGTGTGTGTCATGGTGTGCAATGGGTGGGTGTGCGTGTACCCCAGTGCAAGCATTCCTGTGTGGGGGCTTGTGTGATGATGGTTGGGGGGTTGTTATGGGTATGTGCAGTGAGCATGCTTTAGTGATGGGTGTCCATGCTTAGTTGTGTCATGCAGGGCTTGGTGTTGGGATGTGTGGCTTGTGTTATTAGTACATTAGTGAGGAGTTGGAGTAATAGGGGAGGGTGTGAGGGTGGGGGTGTGTGATAGCATGCAGGTAGGGTGGGGGATATGATAGTTAAGATTTGACTTACCAGTGTCCATTCCTCCACCGACTCCTCCGAGGCCCTCTGGATGCATGATGGTCAAGACCTGCTCCTCCCATGTTGTTAGTTGTGGGGGAGGAGGTGGGGGTCCGCCGCCAGTCCGCTGAATCGCGATGTTGTGCCTGGAGACCACTGAACGCACCTTCCCCCGTAGGTCGTTCCACCTCTTCCTGATGTCCTCCTGATTTCTTGGATGCTGTCCCACAGCGTTGACCCTGTCGACAATTCTTCGCCATAGCTCCATCTTCCTGGCTATGGAGGTGTGCTACACCTGTGCTCCAAATAGCTGTGCCTCTACCCGTAAGATTTCCTCCACCATGACCCTGAGCTCCTCCTCGGAAAACCTGGGGTGTCTTTGGCGTGACATGGGGTGGTGTAGGTGATGTGTGGGGTGGTGTATGTGTTGATGAGTGTGGTGATGTGTGGTGGTGTGGGGTGTTTTGAGTGTGGATGTTGTATGGGTGATGGTGTTGTGTGCCTCTGTGTGGTGGGGTTGTCTATTGCTGTAGTCTCTGTCTGTCGCCTTCGTCTTCAGTTTTTGGTCATAGGGGTTTGTGGGTGATTTGGGTGTGTGTTTTATATTGTGTTGGGTGTGTGGGAGTGTTGTTTGTATGTTTATCAGGTGTGTGTATTTTGAATTGTCCAATGTGGCGGTGTTTTGTATATGTGTGTGTATTCTGAGCGCGGCGGTGTGTACCGCCAATGGAATACCGCAGTTGAAAGACCGCCGCATGGATTCGTGGGTCGTGATAGCATGGGCGTGTTTCTGTTGGCGTGACGATGGGGTTTTGTTTTCGCCAGTTTATCACTGGCCTTTGTTGTGGCGGACTTGTGTGGATGTCTGAATTTCGGCAATTTTTGCCTTTTGCGACTCGCAAATGCTTTCCTACATCTGGCCCCTTTTTCATTACTGCTTTCACCCTTTGCCACTGGTTTCAGATCTTTCGCTACTTCTTTGTACCATTTCTGCCTCTGTCTGTCACCCCAAAAACGAGTCCTGGTTGCCATGGAACTCGACTGGCTCCCCTATCTGACCTGCATTATCTTCAAAACCCGTTGCATCATTTACAAAGCCTTCATGACCAACACACTCACCTGTCTGGCTGACAAGCTCACCACCCGTACTGGCTCTTTGCACACTTGCAGCTAGGACACTAATAGATTGGAGGCAAAGACATGTCAAAAAGGCAACAGGCTTTCTCCATCTTTGTACCTAGGATCTGGAACAACATCTCTGTATACATAAGGACCACTCCATCGGTTTCTAATTTAGGAAAGAGTTGAAGATGCATCTCTTTTAAGAACTTTACATCAAGATGCAGCAATAGTTCACTTTTACTACCCGGACCCAGCTACCTCTTCAATCATTTGTTAACTGTTTCATTCTCTTTAACTCTGTACTGTGCTGCACTGCCTTTTGGCTAAGTTTGGGCTATACAAATACCACATACATCCATACATACATCCACATGTTCTCTGCTCTGGTTGTAATAATGGGAGCTGTGAAGTCTGGTTCCTGTGGTCCCAGTCCTACCAGGTGTTACTGGCCTTCAACTGTAAAAGAGATATCTCTCTCCTTCTCAGTTAGAAATGTGACCATATTTTATCAAAGAGTTTATGCACTTACATGTTATGATTACAGTTTGTCGGGGCAAGCAACAGATTGCTGTTCAACTGGGTGAAATTTACTAACATGCTCATAGCTTTGCGATCTTCAGAGGCAGGTTTGAAAAAGTAACTCAAGTCCCACTCTCATAAAATATGCACTTCAAAGCACCAGGGTTTCTTTCATACCTGACAGTACATCTTTCCAATAAATGTGCTCGTTTCAGATATTCAGATGCACACTAACTTGTCATCACCATAACAGAGGATTCCTATGAATGACTGATTTAGTATTGGAGTAATCATCTCTTCATAAGGACTCCCAATCTCAGTCAGGGATGTTCTTACCTAACATTGTTTCCCACTATTTCATAAAGACCCATCTTCGTTGATTCACTGGAATTGTAAGGACCTTATACAGTTTGGAAATTGTTCCTGACATGTTTTCTAGTAATGGTATTATTTGTTCAAATGTGTGAGCTACCTGTTCGCTGCTGCTGCAATCACAGGATCTGACACCGAGTGCCCCAGTTGATGATCACTAAACTGTTCTCGTTCAGTAATACCAAGTTCCGCCTTACCATTCTCAGAAGACCTTAGTTACCAGGTGAAGCTGGGGACTGGATATCTTCTGCAGTCTCCATCTTGCCACTTGTTATAATTCACCCCTCTCTTGCATGCTTTTAGTTTCAGATGCTTCATCCCAGCATTATATGTTCATGTTATTGGATTTTGATGCACCAGCCACAAAGTCCTCAAGGCCACTGTAAATGTGCCCCTGGCCAAAGAACGAATGCCAACCTGGTCCTGGCAAATACAAGCAAATGTTTCAAGAGCACAAGGAAGGGTTTCCATTGTCCACATGACGAGCCATCGTCCACTGTAGTCTTACTAGAAACAAGCCTAGTCCATTAAGGTTGCCGACACGCCTGATCCTTATTAAGTAAACTTACAAGGGGACGAGTATTGGCCGATGAACCTTTTGGATCGCATGGAGTATCCTAGCCATGTGGTGACCAATCTCATCAATAATTAATATAACCAATCAATAACTACTCAGAGAATCATTAGTTATTAGACAAAATAACAAACAATTCATGAATAACCACGACTCAATATAGCTTTTAACCATTTTTATTTCCCTATTAATTACACTTCTAGTGCATACTGTTAACCCACACTTTATTCAATCAGCTCAGAATTAGTTTATTAGCGATCACCAATAACACAATCTAATCATAACTTGAGAAGACATGTGCTCCAAAGCTTCTACATAAGCCAAAAAAAGATGAATATATCGACATTAATAGCAGAGTTCAGCAATCAGTTCGTCAATCATTTGTCACTGTCAACGTCATCCAAAGGAACCCTACCTAACTCAGATTAGCATCAGCATGTGGGACTTCATTTTAGAAAACATGAATTTGGAAAACATCTAGTTAGAAGAAAAACCATAAAACAGCGCAATTGGTACCTAGAAGAAAAGGCACATAGTTGGTCAGTTACATTGTCATAGCTACCTATCCACAGAACGGATCAGCAACAAAGTCAGTCTTCATCTTCAGGTCATCAATCGATCAGCAACGCATTAGGCTCCCAAGAGTATGAGCCGAATGACAGAATCTCGAACCTCGTCTCCTGACGTCATCAGCATTTACCCCTTGCATCTCCCTCATTTCTGAAGTTTTAGCCCCTTGTCATGAATTTTTATTAGAGTTTTTCAGTTCATCCCCTTAATTTCTAATTGGTCAATTAGTCTTCCATATGTGACATTACCCAATACATTTTACTCCACATATCTATGAGTTCTGGTATTTTGTCTTTCTCAGTTCATGGATTGGTTCACTGTACAATGTCTTCATCATACGGCTCATCAGGTATCGAAAATGTTGCATCTTCCTCTTCAGTTAGTGTCTCTATTGTTTGAGTCCTGGGAAAGTACATCTCATCTACTCTACACATAATTTTAGCAATTTGCTTCCATCATCTCCTGTCCATCGGTATATTGCAGAAAAGTATAGCTAAGCAACTTTAACAATTAGTAGTTCTGGGACAGTTCATTGCACCAGGTTCTCTACAGTGCGCTAGAAATTCAGCTTCTGCGTGAGGCCTGGCAAAACTAGGCCACAACTTCGCCTAAGTTAGCTTCTACGATATAATGAAAAACAGATTATATATCTCATTATGGCACATTACTACATTATTATTACACATTTCCATTATTTCACGCATTTTTAATCATTTAAGTATAAATTTGTATAAGTGGCTATCACTCCCCGTGGGCACATTTTCAAACGTGCACATTATTTTCTCTACAATTAATTTCTCTATGGACTTTTTGTTAATCAAAACACATAATCATTCATTAATAATTTCTAATTAGCATATCTGCTTCAACAAGGTTAATAGTTTGTTTAGAAGGTAGTACACCACATTCCAATTTCAGAGAGCGCAAATGATAAAAGGCCTCTATCTTCTTATGAACCACCAGTTGCAGTCATCATATTGTGGTGGAACAGGTACATTCAGGTACAGGGCACTAGCAACCACTAAACCACAAGAAGAAAGCTGGAGACACTATACTAGCTGCATAGGACTGTACCTGCTTATTTAAACACTGGCTTAATTAATACCGAGCACAGGCCACCCCCAAGCTCTCACAAGTGTTTCTTTATGACTGCTGTGTACTTAAGGTGAGTAATAGACGGTGCTTTCAAATGTCTGAGAGTCAGCACCCTGTGTGTATGACAGCCGTCCACTACAGAAAGCTTACATGTCACTGCTGTGCACAAATTATATACACAGCCTGCACATATCTGTTAGATGTCTGTGTGTTGTGTTCCTAACACAGGTTATAGCAGAGGCATTGATGGTCTGTGAGTCTGTCTGCTTCGTAACTGGCACACCTTATAAAAGGAGCTCTTGCACGTTTGTCAACTGTGTACTCAACACATTATACAAAAGATCTCTGTGCATCTGAACCACAGCTTAAAAAGGTTTCCTGATTTAGGAAATTCCAGGTTATGCCTGGAA
Source organism: Pleurodeles waltl (assembly GCF_031143425.1). Classification (NCBI taxonomy): domain Eukaryota; kingdom Metazoa; phylum Chordata; class Amphibia; order Caudata; family Salamandridae; genus Pleurodeles; species Pleurodeles waltl. The sequence goes on along the minus strand of NC_090442.1, from coordinate 784,711,593 downwards.
ACCTTCCCAGTCACGGGTTCCAAGCTGCACTCCAGGAAACCTTTTGTGAATTCTAATTTTGCAAATGCAAATATACACACTTACAGTTTCACCTGTAAAAAACACAGAGGAATTGCATATACACTTGTTAACTTTTTTTTACTCCACAAGGAAAATGTTTCCCATTATCAAAGAGCCATTTCCATAAGTCCCCACCAATTGTTTAGGTGTTCCTTGCGAATCCCACTCTGTAAAAGAATATACTGCTTCCATTGACAGGAGTAAATCAACCTTTACAGGTCAGGAAGGGCCTCAAACAGGAGTCTGTGAACATAGTCAAACACGTAAGTTTGTTAGTGTTTAAAAAGCATATATTATAAGTGCCTTATAACACACTCCTGTTCTTCCACACACGTGGTCGCAGATTTACTAAAACAAACATGTTTAAGTAAACCATGCAGCTGTGCAAAACTAACTGCTCTGATTTTAAAAGTTGTTTGGCACTCAAAAACCAGAGTATTTCAGTGTGTAGCCTTGCTTACATGTACCTTGCGAAGGGAGAAATGTGGGGCTGCCACTAGCTCTGATGTGGCAGGCTGCAAGACCATCTTCTCCCCACGTCATGTAAAAATCATGTGGCAAAAACTGCTGCACGATTTTTAACAATAGGGTGTTAGAAATCAAGTTTCTGGTTGGCAGGGAGTATGCAGTCCATCCAAGCAGCAACCACAATCCTAGTCAGAGTAAGTCAGATACACACCCTAAATTAACCTCTGCTCACCCCCTAGTAGCTTGACACACAGAGCAGTCAGGCCTAACTTTAGAGGCAATGTGTTAAGAATTTACAATGAAAACATCACACAAAAAGATATCACACCTGGTTAGAAAAATAGAGCTTAATGTAACGAACAAAAAAGACCAAAGTGACATAAATCCAATAAGTAGAACTTGATTTATGAATTTTTTAAAGTTTAAAATGCAATATAGTGCTTAAAAGCTTAAAGAGCCAACAGGCGATATCTGGTCGCGCTAGACTCGGTTAAATTCAAAAGTACAAGCCCACAGCAATGGAGCGCAGGCTGGATACAGTCCCACATACGTCGAGATGAAGAATTGGGCCAAGAGTCTTGTTCACGAGGAAGAAATTCAAAGGAAGCAAGGAAGGCGTTGCAGACAGTGGTCCGCGGGTGCGAAGAGTCAGCTGAGCATCGGTAATTGGCAGGCTGGACCCACGCAATGAAAAGAGATGAACTTGTAGTGGCTCATGCTGATTCTTTGGGCGAGCAGTGAGGTTCCGGAGCTAATGGGCCTGTTCGCCATCACAAAGGACCCAAAAGCTTGCTTTAAGGAGCAGAAAAAACACTTCCAAGGGCCTAGGACCTGAGATATGCCTCTTCGGGGTCAGGAGCTTGTTGAGGACAGGTCCAGGAGTTGCAAGGAGCATGTTATGTCCGTGAGGCACAGATCAGGAGGCCAACGGACTAGCCCTTGGAGTTATGGGTTCAAGAGGAAGTGCAGGTTCAGTTCTCCTTCCCCTAGTAAGAGGGCAGCAGTCAGCAGATCTGTGAAGAGCAGTAGACCAGCAGAGTAGCAGTCCTTGTAGCAGCACAGCAGAACATCTTCCTGGCAGATTATCCACAGGTCCAGAAGTGTACTGAATTGGTGGTGTCAGAGGTCCACTACTTATACCCAGTTGTGCCTTTGAAGTGGGGGATACTTCAAAGAAAGGTCTTTGAAAGGCACAGAGGTCCTCACTTCCTCCCCTGGCTCCAGACGTACTCCAGTGTAGTATGCAGCTCTTTGTGTGTAGATAGGACACTGCCTATTCAGATGTAAGTGTCAGCCCCTCCCTCCCATCCTGCCCAGGATGGCCCATCAGGATATGGTTGGCCCATCAATCACACCTAAGCTCCATTTGTGTGTGGCTTGTATAGAGGGAATGTACCAACCCAGATTTCGCCCCCACCAGACATGTATTGGATACAGGCAGTAGGCACCAAATGAGTAAAGTAAGAAAATGACAACTGGCAAGTGGCATTTTCACAATGCAATTTAAAATCCAACTTTATCATCAGTTGTGATTTTAAATTGTAAGTCGAGAAACACCAAACTTGACAAACTTATCTCTTTCAGATTGGGAATTACACTTATAAGATGTAATTGGATGATCCCAATATTATCTTGTGGGAGAGATAGGGCTTGCTGTAGTGAAAAACGACTTTGGGAGTTTCTCACTACCATGACATGTCCTGCCTTTTAAATACTTTGCAACCTGCCTTCTGGTTTGTCCAAGGTCTACCTTAAGGGTAACTCATATGAATAACAAGCATTTACAATGCAACGGCTCTCGCATTTGGTCAAGTTAGAGCTATTAGTGTTGTAAACTCCTAACCAGACTTTTCTTGCCACACAAATGAAAAGAAAAAAATGACCGCGATCGCGCTATGTAAAACACAGTGCTATCGCGCTGAAATTGAAAACAAAAAAAACGAGCGCAATCGCGCTATGTAAAACACAGTGCAATAGCACTGCGTGGAAAAAAGAAAAAAAAAAGTAGTCCGGAAAACATGCTGAAAACATGGGGCTTCATATGTTTTCAGCAGTTGGCTGGTGCGCTCGAGGAGAGCTAAACACCAGAAAAGGCATAACGCATGCATGCCTTTCACTAATGAAATCAAGTGGATTTAAAAAGGCAAGCCCACAAACCAATGAAAGTGACAGGCTTGACATGGGCGTGGTTAAAAGCCCAAAGAGGAATTACAACAGGGACGAAGCACTTGTGCGCTCAACCCTAAAAAGGGAAGGTTTGAGCCTGGCAAAAGAGTTATTTAAAAAAGGGTAGAGGGAGTGGTTTTGCTGCTGAATTGAAAGGGGAGATATGGGAGATTTCGGGCACACATCAGCGACACAGTGAGTTTATTTATTCATTATGTTTTTGGGTTGCAAGGTTATTTGCACATAATTTTGTTTGAACAAGGGTCATTTTTCAATTCAGGGAAATAATTTAGTCAGTATTGAGTTTGTTGGTATTAATTTTTGTTTTTTAATGGTGTGCGGAACAGCTGGCGGTGGTTGGGTAAATATCACATGGACAATAAACAGTATTCAGTGTATTGGTTTAAATAATTAGGCCCTCATTACAACATTGGTGGTAAATGCCGCTTGCCGCCGTGCAGAAGACCGCCAACACACCGCCGCGGCTGCAGAATTCAACCACAGCTATTACAACCCACAGCTCGGAATCAGCCAAAATCCACACACCCACACACGTCCGCCACACCAAAGGTCAGTGATAAACTGGCGATAACAAAACCTCCACCGTCACACCAACAGGAATACGCCCACACTATCACGACCCACAAATCCACGCGGCGGTCTTTCAACCACGGTATTCCATTGGCGGTACACACCGCCACGCTAAAAATAAACACACTCTTACAAAACACAACAACATTGGACAATTCCAAATACATACACCTGATACACATACACACACCACTCCCACACATCCAATACAATATAAAACACCCGCCCACATCACCCACAAACCCTTATGACCTAAAATATTGACGAAGGCCACAGAGACAGCACAGCAAAGACAACACCACCATACAGAGGCACACAACACCATCACACATACACATCCACGCACAGAACACCACACACCCCTAAACATCACCCTACACATCACAACACACACCACCTCACACATCACCCACACTACCCCATAGCACCGCAAAGACACCCCAGGTTTTCTGAGGAGGAGCTCAGGGTCATGGTGGAGGAAATCATGTGGGTAGAGCCACAGCTATTCGGATCACAGGTGCAGCACACCACCATAGCTAGGAAGATGGAGCTATGGCGCAGAAACGTGGACAGGGTCAACGCAGTGGGACAACACCCAAGAACACGGGATGACATCAGGAAGAGGTGGAACGACCTACGGGGGAAGGTGCGTTCTGTGGTCTCAAGACACCACATCGCGGTTCAGAGGACTGGCGGCGGACCCCCGCCTCCTCCCCCACAACTAACAACATGGGAGGAGTAGGTCTTGGCTAAACTGCATCCTGAGGGCCTCGCAGGAGTAGCTGAAGGAATGGACTCTGGTAAGTCAATTCTTAAATACCATATCCCCCACCCTACCTACATGCTATCACATACCCCCACCCTCACCCTCACCCCCATCACTCCTACTCCTCACACATGTCCCACTATCACAAACCACACATCCTAACACCAGGCCCTGCATGCAACAACAAAGCATGGACACCCATCACCAATGCATGTCCAGTGCACATACCCACACAGACCCCTCAATTATTAGCACACAAGGTCCTACACAGGAATGCAAGCACTGGGGTACAGGGTCACCCACCCATTGCACACTATGGCACACACAGATACTAAAACTATGGGGGTTATTACAACTTTGGAGGAGGTGTTAATCCATCCCAAAAGTGACAGTAAAGTGACGGATATGCCACCAGCCGTATTACAAGTCCATTATATCCTATGGAACTCATAATACGTCTGGTGGTATATCTGGTGGTATATCCGTCACATTTAGGACGGATTAACACCTCCTCCAAAGTTGTAATATCACCCTATGGGGGTCATTCTGACCCTGGCGGCCGGTGACCGCCAGGGTCACCGACCACGGGAGCACCGCCAACAGGCTGGCGGTGCTCCCGAGGGCATTCTGACGTGGCGGGTCAGCCGCGGCCAGTAAGGGTAAACCGGCGGTCTCCCGCCGGTTTACCACTGCCCTTGTGAATCCTCCATGGCTGCGGAGCGCGCTCCGCAGCCATGGGGATTCGGACACCCCCTACCGCCATCCTGTTCCTGGCGGGTCTCCCGCCAGGAACAGGATGGCGGTAGGGGGTGCCGTGGGGCCCCTGGGGGCCCCTGCAGTGCCCATGCCCATGGCATGGGCACTGCAGGGGCCCCCGTAAGAGGGCCCCGCAAAGTATTTCAGTGTCTGCTAAGCAGACACTGAAATACGCGACGGGTGCAACTGCACCCGTCGCACCCCTGCAACTACGCCGGCTCAATTCTGAGCCGGCATCCTCGTTGCAGGGGCATTTCCTCTGGGCCGGCGGGCGCTCTTTTGGAGAGCGCCCGCCGGCCCAGAGGAAATGTCTGAATGGCCGCCGCGGTCTTTTGACCGCGGTGCGGTCATTCAGCGGCGGTACCTTGGCGGACGGCCTCCGCCGTCCGCCAAGGTCAAAATTACCCCCTATGTCTTTACACCCCTGCAGGACCACTACCCAACGTCACCGGACAGGAGGTTCCAGACATGTCCACTCCACCCACAGAAGAGGCCTACAGTGATGACAGCAGCTCTGTCCAACTGGATCTAGATGACCAGCCTGGCCCATCTGGGACCTCGGGACAGTCGGTTCCCCTCACACTGGCACAAGCCACAACAGAGCCTCCCCCCTCTGGAAACACCAGCACAGCACCCACCCAGCGGGCCCATACCTCTGTCCCCAGGACACGTCAAGCAGCAGTGTGTCCACCACTACAGGGAACCCAGGCTAACCCACCACCCCAAGAACAGCAGGGACCTGGGGGCAGTGGTAGTGGGCACACGGTTCAGGGGACAGAGGCCCAGGAACACAGGGGAACTGGGAGGGTGGCTGTGCAACAGGGGGAGGACAGGAGTAGGGAACCCACTCTTCACGAGGCCCTCTCCAACATCATGGGAGCCTACCACCATTCCCAGGAGACAATGGCAACGGTACTGGCCTAGTTTCAGGAGACCCAGCGGCTGCAGGAGGAACAGTATTTGGGGTTCAGGGAGGAACTCAGATCCATCAATACCACCCTGGGCACCATTGTAGGGGTGCTGAAGGAACTCGTGAACACCAGGAGGGACACTGTGGCACAACAAGGGGCCCCTGACACTAGCCTGGACGATGAACTGCCCACTACCTCCGCCGGCGCTAGTGGACAGGAGGCACCACCACAGGACCTCGACACAAGCACCCCGCCCCCTGAAGATGGGGAACCACCCCGCAAGCGGTCCCTGAGATCCAGGACTAAGACAGAGAACAATGCCAAGACCCCCGCCAAGAAATGAGACCACCCTGATTGTCTTCCTTCTGTCCCACTTTGTTACCCTGTCCATCCTTCAGCTGCCATTGCTCCACTTGCTATGCCCCTATGGACACTGCACCTGTGAAACAAATAGACTGGACTCTGCCATGGACATTCCTCCACCATCACCCCTGACCATTTTACAACCCCCTCCACTATTTTGCACTTAAATAAACACCCTTGAATCACAAAACTATCTGGCAGTCAGTCTGCGTTTTCATAAAAGTGTATTTGCAATAACTGATGAAAAATGCACTATCCATTGTATTGTCAACATACCTATGTCACACAGCTCTAGTCCATGAGGAAACATAGCAGAGGTCACACAGTGGGACCCACATCTGTGAAATCGAAAGAGAAAGTGACAAATCAGGGTCCATACACTGGGTGTAAGTGACAGACAGATGAGAGGTAGAACAAGTGTATCAGATGTAGCAGGCAGTGATGAATTCTTACCTGTGTCTCACTGGAAGTATTGCTGGATACCGGTGTTTCTGTTGTCGATGTTCTCTTCTTCTGCTTCCTCTTCGTCACTGTCCACAGGCTCCACAGCTGCCACAAGACCTCCTTCAGGACCATCCTCCTACAGAAAAGGCACCTGTCGTCGCAAAGCCAAGTTGTGCAGCATAGAGCAGGCCACGAAGATCTGGCACACCTTCTTTGGTGAGTAGAATAGGGAACCACCCATCATATGTAGGCACCTGAACCTGGCCTTCAGGAGTCCGAAGGTCCTCTCTATAACCCTCCTAGTTCACCCATGTGCCTCATTGTGGCGTTCCTCTGCCCTTGTCCTGGGATTTCTCACTGGGGTCAGTAGCCATGACAGGTTAGGGTAACCAGAGTCACCTGAAAATATCGAGGGACAACTGTTAGACACACACTAACCCTTAGAGACAACCCCAGACCCAGACAACTAGTCACACTGTATAGGGTCCATGTCCTCACCTAATAGCCACACACGTTGCCTCTGGAGTTGCCCCATCACATAAGGGATGCTGCTATTCCTCAGAATGTAAGCGCCATGCACTGAGCCAGGAAACTTGGCATTCACATGGGAGATGTACTGGTCGGCCAAACACACCATCTGCACATTCATTGAATGGTAACTCTTCCGGTTTCTGTATACATGTTCACTCCTGCGGGGGGAACCAAGGCCACATGTGTCCCATCAATGGCACCGATGATGTTGGGGATATGTCCCAAAGCATAGAAGTCACCTTTCACTGTGGGCAAATCCTCCACCTGAGGGAACACGATGTAGCTGCGCATGTGTTTCAGCAGGGCAGACAACACTCTGGACAACACGTTAGAGAATATATGCTGAGACATCCCTGATGCTATGGCCACTGTCCTCTGAAAAGACCCACTTGCAAGGAAATGGAGTACTGACAGCACCTGCGCTAGAGGGGAGATACCTGTTGGATGGCGGATAGCTGACAACAGGTCGAAACCAACTGGGCACACAGTTCACGGATTGTGGCACGGTCCAGTCTGTAGGTCACAATTACATGTCGCTCTTCCATTGTCGACAGGTCCACCAGCGGTCTGTACACCGGAGGATGCTGCCATCTCCTCACCTGCCCCAGCGGACGTGCTCTATGGAGGAGAACAGCGGGCAGAGGGTCAGCCAACACTGAGGTACGAAAACACAACTTTATTGCACATATTTTTCAATCCGCAATGTGCCTATCTTAATGTGTATGCAAGGCCTTGATACGTGTGACACATTTAAATTTAATGCCATGTGGCCCCCTGAAATGGCGGCTGCCTGACCTGTAAGGTGGGACAAGGGGATATGAGGTAACTGCGCTGGCATTATACACCGTCGCGGTAGGCGGTCGAAGACCGCGGCGCAATCCTGCATTGGTTAACATTGGGCCCTATGGGTCCCAGAAGCCAATGACAATGTACGCCGGCAGTGACGGTACGCACTGCCGCGGACGTGACCGCCATTTTCTATCTGTTCACTAACTTGATACCTGATCTTCGACAGGAGAGGACCAACACTGCAAGTGCTACTGTGACCTCAGTCTGGAAGCGACAATGGCTCAAGTGTCTGGGGAAAGGGCCCTTGCCTTCACCACGGAGGAGTTGGAGAAACTTGTGGATGGGGTCCTCCCCCAGTACACGCTACTCTACGGTCCTCCAGACAAATAGGTAAGTACACTGTGAGCATACTGTATGGGCAATGCCTGTGTCGAGTGGTGTGGATGGAAGTTACGAGGGGGGGAGAATGAGGCGTGCATGAAACGACGGTGAGTGTATGTGCGTCATGGCAAGGGTAGGAACGCGGGCCAATGACTGTGACGGTCCGGACAGTTATATCTTCTCCTTGTCCTCTGTACTAGTCCTCTAGGTCAGCGCCCACCAGAAGAAGGACATTTGGCGTGCCATCGCCAAGGAAGTTCGGACCCTGGGGGTCCACCACAGACGGAGCACCCACTGCCGGAAAAGATGGGAGGACATTCGCCGCTGGAGCAAGAAGATGGCGGAGGCCCAGCTGGGGATAGCCTCCCAACGTGGGAGGGGTGCCCGTCGCACCATGACCCTCCTGATGTTCCGGATCCTGGCGGTGGCGTACCCGGATTTGGATGGGCGCTTGAGGTCATCACAGCAGCCACAAGGGGGTGAGTACACTCTCATTCAGCTGAATCTGCGCGAATTGGAGGTGTCAGGGTTGGGGAGGTGGGCTGTGGGTACCCCTAGGCCAGGGCGAGTTTTGTAGGCAAGGTTCCTTCGTAAGGCAGGCCATGTGTCACCCCGCCCCACCAGTGTTAAGAGTCAACTACACCTAGTCAGGCTCCTGTGACTTCCATGTGTGCAGCAATCGGGCATAGGCCTTGTACCCCATGGCCCTGTGATTAATGAGGGACCTCTAAGTGCATGGCGTAGTGCAGAGGGCTGCTGTGTCTGTAGTGTCCGCCAACGGTAGCGGTATTGCATGCACTGAACATGTCTTCCCAGGACACCGCCGCCACCAGCACCACTGCCAAGGACACCGCCGCCACCAACACTGCTGCCAAGGACACCGCCGCCACCAGCACCGCTTCCCAGGACACCGCCCCCACCAGCACCGCTGCCAAGGACACCACCAGCACCGCTGCCAAGGACACCGCCACCACCAGTACTCTAACTGAGCCACCCACGAGTACAGCAGGCCAATGAGTGCCACAAGCACCGCCGCTACTGAGGCCGCCACAAGCACCGCCAGCGGCCACGCCACATCCAGTGGCACCACCGCAGACATGGCTGCCATCCTCAGTGGTCAGTCGTACGAAGCTGGTCATCATTTCCAGGGGCCTGGACAGCTTCCATGTAGGCCCACCGTGAGTGGAGATTCCCATCCAGTACCTCAGTCCTTGGCAGGATGAAGCACTCTGGGCACAAAGCCCCCTCCAGAACCAGTGGAGAAAGGCATTCACTACCTCTGTCCTTGGCAGGATGAAGCACTCTGGGCACAAAGCCCTTCCAGAACCAGTGGAGATTCACATTCACTACCTCAGTCCTTGGCAGGATGAAGCACTCTGGGCACAAAGCCCCCTCCAGAACCAGTGGAGAAAGGCATCCACTACCTCTGTCCTTGGCAGGATGAAGCACTCTGGGCACAAAGCCCCCTCCAGAACCAGTGGAGACTGTTATTCACTTGTGAGACTGTGGCTTTACACTCCCCAGGATGCAGCAGTGGGCAACCCACCCACTGTAAAGACTTGTGAGACTGTGGCTTTACACTCCCCAGGATGCAGCAGTGGGCAACCCACCCACTGAAAAGACTTGTGAGACTGTGGCTTTGCACTCCCCCGGATACAATGGGCATGGAGCCCCCTCGTGGATTTGGCGTTGTGCACTCGTCCGGCTGAGGTGCCCCTACTTCCCTTCCCCCTGAGGTGCCTGTTTTATTTCTATCTGATGCCCCTGCAGTGTTCTCTCCGTTTTGATCGCGCATCATGTGTGGGCCTCGCCCTGCATTTTGGGCCCAGTGGTCCACGGACCATGTATGTGCAGTACATGGACTTGAATTCTTGGTGTATATATTTGTTAATAGTGTATATATATTTTTGAGTACTGGATTTTTCATGATTACAACCGTTACAATCATTTCCTTTTGTCCTTGCATTCTTCCAGGGGGAGTTGGGGGGATGTAAATGTAATGTATCAACATGTATTTGTGTGTGTGTTGTAGTGGGTGATGGTGGGGGTGTTGGGTGTTGCGTGTGTGTGTCACTCTCTTTTCCCTCCCCCCTCCCCTGTGTCGTAGGTGCAGTACTCACCGTGGTCTTCGCCACCGGCGTTCGTGCTCATGGTAGAGGAGCAGGAAGACAATGGCTGGTAGAATATGGAGTTCGGGCTCCATGGCGTCCTGGTTCCTCGTGGGTTGTGTAGAGGTGAGCGTTTCCCCTTCCAAGTCCTGTTTCCGCCGTGTTTTTGTTTGCGGTGAATCCGCCCCAGAAAAGGTGGCGGATTGGCCTCTCATGATACAGTGGGCGGTACAATGTCTTTCGCTTGTCTGTTGGCGGTGACCGCCATGCTGTTTGTACCGCCGTGGCGATGGGAGTGTTAAAGTGGCTGTCTATGTTGGCGGTTTCTGCCACGGTCGTGATTCCATTTTGTTTACCCCCGGCCTGTTGGCGGTTTTACCGCCGCTTTAACACTGACCACCACGGTTGTAATGAGGGCCTTAGATTTTTATATGAAATAAATTATGGTTTATGATGGGTTTCTTTTTAATACCATTGCTATCCCTGATGAAGGGCTGTCAGCCCGAAATGCATTGGATGGATATGTGTGTGATTGGCCAAGATGAAATGTGATTTCTGATGTACTGCAGAATAAAGCCTGAATGGGCGTGTCTTCAGCTTTGAAAATGTGGAATCACATTGCCTCTGGTATTTTTTGAACAATGGAAGAAGATTGGAATAGAAATTGGGATTAAACTTTACATTACATTGGAAGCATGGTTATAGAGCGCTTATGACTGAATGCCAAGATGGCAGTGCAGCTCGAATCTGGACGGCACACCAGCCAGTTTCAAAAGGGTTATTTTGCCAGGTCATCATGGGAGTGTAAAACTGCACACAGGATCTGCAATGGAAGACCTGAGACATGGTTAGAGGGCTACTTAAGTGGGTGGCATAATCAGTGCTGCAAGTCCACAATTAGAATTTAACTTACCACATATTGTGCACTTTACTAGGGGCTTATAAGTAAATTAAATATGCCAATTGGGTGTTAGCCAATGTGCCATGATTTAGGGGAGAGAGAACAAGCACTTTAGCATGGGTTAGCAGCGGTAAAGTGCACAGAATTCTGAAGCCAATAAAAACGAATTCAACAAAAAGTGGAGAGAAAGGGCAAAACGTTTGGGGATGATCCTGCAGAAAGGATCAGGTCCACTATGACCCCACTCCAGCCCAATGCCATGGTAGACTAATCAATACCTTGATGGACTTCCCTGCTTAGGCGATAGAACGTGGACAATGGCCTTCAACTGCAGGGGCACTTGCCAGTTCTATGCCTCTCTAAACTCTGTTGGATCCCTTTGTCTATAGTCTCCTGAGCCACTGAACTGACCCTTGAAAAACCCTTCTCCTTATCTGTGGAGCCCACCTGTGCAGCACCTAACATTAACTTGTTGACAGATGCATCCCAGTAGGCAAACAGAACCACCATGGCCAACAAAGTCATGTGGCCCACTCCACCCCTTGGGTAAGGCTTCTGACACCAACCTAGAGAGAGCTTTGTCCACGAGGATAACAACCAACAGAGGCCACTGACAGCTGTCAGCATCAAGAGTCAGGCTTCAGGCCATCCAGGGCTCTTTGACCTCTGAAGTTTTTCAGAGTAGGGGACAATACCCCCAGGTGAATTGCACCCTTTTTGCACCCTACCTCTAACCAGTTCAGGGGTGGGATCCTGAAACTGGTACTTCAGCATAGGGTCTGTACCCTTAGACTGAACATGTGCCCGGCAAGCTAGGACTTCAAGGGAAGTATCCCTACCCCCCTTCAAGGGGGACACACTGTGTGTGTCATGCAAGAGTCTGCCTGGTGCAGGTCCCCAGCCCTCTGTCCTTGTGAGAGTGCATGGGGCCCCCTGACCAGAAGTGGCCTTACCAGTGTCAATCTTCATGTGTTCTGTTCTCAGAGCTGGCAAATCGTGACCCACTGGTCCTTCCATAGTGGACTGTTTCCACCTACTGATCCTCCATCTGGGCCCCTGTACCCTCCAATGTTGGGTGCTACCCTCAGAAAACAGAACAGCTAGTGTGCTTGTGGCAGCCACCTACCCATCTTTCCAGACATTGTGGAGCTTCCACCAGTGGATGGTCTCTCGATACAGACCAGGTCCCCCTGCTTGTGCCCCTCTTGGAACAATCTAAGCTCTGGGGCTGGAAATAGGGCACTGTGGGCCTAATCCCACCCCCACCTCTCCTCCTACTTTCAGAAAGGACATGGGACCCTTTTCCTCCCCTGCCATACTGGGACCTATCTTGGTCACTGCATACCTCCCTTTTTACTCTGTTGAAGGGAACCTGAACCACCCTCCTTTGAATCACTCACCAATGCATTCCCAGACACTTTGGTACTCACCCAGAGTTCTGCCTCCTTTGCAGCTCCCGGGGGGTGAACTTACAATCAACCAGGTGTTGGCATAGCTCTTGAAATCAGTGACTGAAAATGTGCTCCTTAGCAATCAAACTGAACAGCCCCTCATAGCTGTTTACTTCAGTACCCTTCTCTCAACCATCCAGTGCCTTGCAGAAGTACCCCACAAAATCTCTTCAGGACTGGTGAGACAGTTTCTGACTGCCCCTGAATCACAACCTTCACTCTTCTAGGGGTAAGCCATATCTCTTGACAAGGGTCTCCTTCATGGTGGGATACCTCACCCTGTCTCCCTTCTCTAGGGACAGTAGGTCTTCCCTATCATCACTAGGCATGTGTCTCCATATGTCAGCTCTCCAATACTCTACAGGGATCCTGTGCACATCTAGAGTACCCCCATATGCCTCAAACCATGTCTATGTTATCCTCCTCCTTGAAGTCAGGTACCAAGACACAGTGGTGTAACAGAAGCTTGCAAAGCCACCATTGTGTGTGGGGCTCCAGAGCTTCAGGGGCCCCCTCAGCAAAAGTGGTAGCTGGTTGGCCAGGGAGAGGGGACCCTCCATGTACTTTTGCAGCAGGTCCCATCAAACTTCGTTAGGCCACTGCCGTATCCATGGGTGCGTGCATCCTTCCGTCAGCACTGGACACTGTAGTTTCGCTGCCACCATTCTTGTTAGACTCTTCCAGCTGTTTGACTTTCAGGTCCAGCTCCCTCAGACTCAGTTGATGAGCTAGCAAGATGTTTTTCTCTTCTAAGGCTGTTTCAGCCTCGGCATCCTCCATTGCAAGTGTTTCCCTGGCTAAGGCCCTCTCAGCCTCAACCCTCCTCTCCCCCCCTCCCCCCCCCAGGGCTTTGTCAGCCTCAGCTCTTCTCTCCTCTGCAGCCAGTCGGGCCAGCTGCATCCTCAGGTCCCTCTCAGCCTGTCTGTCCTTTAACTCCTCGGGAGACAGGGTTTAGGAGGAGACACTGCTTCCAGTATTAGATACAGCAGGAACTCCCTCCTTGTGGGCTCCCCTCTGGAGCCTCTGCTAAGTCATTTTTCTTCTCCTCTTCCTCCTTCTCAGGGCTCTGCCCTCTTGGGCATCTGGTTTGGTATCCTCCAGGTAGTACTCTGCATTCTCTAGTCCTAGAGTTGCAAAGGGGTCCTCCTCCTCCTCAGACTCCTCCCCAGAGTCATCAACCTCGCTGTCCTCTTTTAAAGCCTTTCCCCAGTGTGCCTTCTCAAAAGCATACAAAGCTTCCTGAAGGTCATGCTTTGTGGATCTTCTGTTTGCAGCCAGTCCCCTCTACTTGCAAAAACCCTTCAGCTACTTCATATTGTGGAATGATAGGCAGTTGAGGTCCAGGATTAATTCCATTCTGTCAAGTTATCACTGGGGCCAAAACAAGAGTCTCGGGTGTATGAAGATGATGCAGGAGTTACATTTAGAAAAATGACCAATTGAGAGAAAAAAGAGAAAACAATTGAAATTCTGTGAGGAATAGTTGTGTAAGCCACATTACTGTAAGGCAATGCACAAACACAAGTCCTATCCTCACCACTGATCACCAGTGTAAGAAATTGGGCTTTTGGTTTTCAGAGGTATGCACCCTGTCCAAGCAGGAACAACAATCCTAGTCAGGGTAAATCAGATAGACACCCTAAATTAACCTGTGCTCTCCCCACCACCAGCGATGCTCTCTTGCTTCCAGCAAACTTCTTCCCCGTGAATATGACTCTTGGCCCAATTCTTCAGAAGGTAAAACATTAGCAGGACTTATCTGTGACTGTATCCGTCCTGCACTTCATCACGGTCAGCCTTAGCTTTTGGATAACCCCGTTTAGCGTGACCAGATGTCCCCGGTTGGTGCTTTATACTTTAAAGTACTATATTGCATATTAATCTTTAAAAAATGAATAACTTAAGATCTACTACTTGGATTTTTGTTGTTTTGGTCTTATGTTGTTCATTAAATAAGTTTTATTTCCCTAATCAGGTGTGATATCCTTTTGTGTGTTCACTGTTTTACTGTTTGAAGTGTTGCAGCAACATTTAACACATTGCCTCTTGAGTGAAACCTGACTGCTTTGTGCCAAGCTACTAGGGTGAGCACCATGCACCTATGTCTTGGTGTAGGTGACTGAAGCCAGACACAGTGCAAGAGAGACAGTGCAGCACCACCTGGCAGCCAGCATCCCACACCACACCATGTGGCTGGGGACCAGCAATGCTCTCTCTGCAGTGCTGTAGTTGATAGGATAGGAAGAATAGAGCCAGCAGAGCTTAGACAACCAGTGAGAGATTACTGACTGAAACTCTGGTGAAGTGAGAGGAACCTGCCCATTAAAAAAAAAGTTATGCCACGTAATGTGAAAACAAATTAATTATATTATAAACAAAGCAGTATGGGGGGCTGCTAAGGATAATTCTAAAAGGAATAATAAACAGAGAAGTACAACAAAATAAAGTGTGACCGTGACAGTACCACGTCGTTGGCTGAGTCCGGAAGTGGTGAGGGCTAAGGATGCATCCATACGCCAAAAGCACCTGTCATGATGACGGATCAACAACCATCCCCGGCACTACACACTTTAGCCCCAAATTCACACGCCTCTGTCCAGCTCTGCCACCTTTTAGCGAACATAAGCGATGATATTGTAATCTTTCCCAAGAGCCTTGAAGATCACCACATCTTGCTGAGAGCCATGTTGCAGAGGCTGGCAGAGTGCAGACTGACACCGCACCAGAAGAAAAGCTCATTCTACCAAACCTCTATTGAGTTATTTGATTACATCTTTTCAAGGAACGGCCTGAGGGTGGACCTGAGGAAGGTTGAGGACATTCAGAAAGCAACCATTCTGCAGAATACAACAGACGTTAGAAGTTTTCTAGGCATGGCAACGTACTGCATCAGGTTCATCCCGAATTTGACCACCCTGTCTGAGCCACTGAGGGCCCTCACAAAAGCGGCCCCCCAATGGAAATGGAGGCTGCAAGACGACAAGGCTTTAGGCACGAGAAGGAGGCTCTCCTCAATGCCACAATGGCATACTTTGATCCCCGTAAACTGAGCTTGTGGTCCACGTGAGCCCGGTAGAACTGGGTGCAGACCCCTGCAAGAGGAAACAGAAGGCCCATTGGTCTCCATCACCTACATGAGCAGGGTGCTCTCTGACACCAAGACACGCTAGGCTGAAATCGAGCGGAAAGCACTAGCCATCTGGTGGGCGTGCCGCCACTTCCACCTGTACTTGTGTGGGCGGTGTTTTAGAGTAATCACTGACCACAAACCAAAGGTCCCTCTTTTTGAAGGATCTGCCCAGCTAACGCCCCAGAGGATTGAGCAATGGGCCGTACAGCTGCAACCCTACTCCTTTGAAGTGATCTACAGCACGGGGACGAACAACCCTGCAGACTACTTGTCCAGGCACCCATCAGTGTCAAAAGGCCAGGAGCAAGTGAACTATAATGAAGGGGCTGAGGACTTTGTGAGGATGATAGTCCGCTAAGCATGCCCTACAGCTCTATTGATACCAGAGATACAGGAAGCGACGTTGGCTGATGAGAGCCTCGGAAAAGCAAAAGAGGTGCTTTCCAGGAAACACTGGAAACACTTCCCTGATGGAGCCAAGGTGCTGATGTGTACAGAGCAAGAAACGAGGAACCAGCTATGGCAAGTATGAAACAAACTGAGCACCAGCGAAGAGGGCCTGCTTCTCAGAGCCCGGCAGATTGTGGTGCAACAAAGCCTGTGGACCAGAGCAGTTGACCTGGCACACCAAGGACACCAGCGTGTAGTTAAAACAAAGGCCAGGCTGAAGGACAAAGTGTGGTTCCCTGAGATGGACTGCCTGGAGGAAAAGGTGTGCAACTGTCACTTCTGTGCAATCACCAGTTGGGACTCATTCCTGACCCCGCAATTACAGAAGAACAGAGTCTGAAGCCATGGTCAAAGGTGAGCATGGACTGCTAATTGACTCACACTCAAAGTTCCCAATGGTGGAAGGGGTGCAATGAAGGTCAACCCTGGTTTGGAGAAGGCGTTTGTACTGGTCTGCCTGTCAGATGAGAAGAAGACAGACAATGCCCCCCCTAATTTCAGGGGCAGGAATTCCAAGAGTATGTCATCTCTCTGGTGATCTGACACAGCAAAGTGACACTGCAGTGGCCCCAAGCAAACAGGGATGTTGAATAGTTCATGCAGACTTTGAACGGGGCCCTCAGAATAGGGGTCAAGCAAGGGGTAGATGGAGAATGCTGCCTTTTTCGATTTCGACGGGCCTACAGGCATACCCTGCATAGTACTACCAGCTGTGCACCAAAAGATCTCCTGTTCAGAAGATCATTGAGAGAAGTTATCCTGACTGGCCCTTAATGGCAGCCAGCTGTCCTGAACGTCCAAGCTATGCAAGAGTAGAGAAGAGCCACAAACACTCGAATGAGTCTGGCCAGAGGTCCTGTTGCCCCGTGTCTCCAAGTGGTTGATCATGTTATCATGAAGGACTGTCACCCAGGATGGAAGTTCCAGACCCCATTTGCGGACGAGACCTGGCAAGTGACAAAGATTTGCGGGACTATGGTCACCGTCCACAGAGGACACCGCACCGCTGTTAGAAACTTATCATGGTTCAAACAAGTGAGCAAGTCTATCAGCACAGTCCGATGGAGAAGCTGTAGAAAGTAAAGTTGCCATCTGGGAGAGATCGTACATGCACAGTCCACCATGGCAGGGTGCGCCAGTGAAACCCCAAGGCACCAACGCCTCTCCTTGTGGCCAGAGTTTGTCATTGTCATCGGCGGAAACACAAGCTTCCGTCCCGACCAGAGCAGACACGTATTTATCCCAGTTCCAACCAGCAGTAGTGACGGAAGGGCCAGAAGTCAGAGGTATGATCTTCGTCCCAACCCGGCACCCAGTCAGCAACTGAGAGACTATGCCTGTCCGGTAAGGCTAGCCGGGTAGCATAGACCATATCAGTAAAAGTTGGAAGGGATGTAGAGTGCAACCTGGTCTCCACTATAGATTGTTTCCCCGTACACCATGAAGGGCCAGGCTCAGCCCCGCAGGTATAAATAAATGGGCTAGTGGTAGCTCGTGGCCACTGCTGAAATGGCAGTGAGTGTGTGTCTGCTATCGATAAGTACCTGCGCCATAGGCCTAGCATCATGTTCACCAGGCCACGAACAGGACAGCCTCTGGTAATAGAAAGAGCTCCCAGGTAACTGGTGTTACACGGACTCTCTGCTATCTATCTGACATAAAATTTTCAATGAGCCTTCATTGGGTGACTCGACTTAGTACCGAAAGCAATTTACATATTAACCTTCTAGTGTCTGTGAGTCTGCCCGCTGTGTGCTGGTGAAGGACAGACACAGTGTCAGCATTCCCATGTGTCTAGACAGAGAACTCTCATATTAGGGTGACCAGGCGTCCCAGTTTTTCACTAGCTGTCCCGGCAGTTTTCGGAAAATGTACCTCCTATCCCAGTTTTTAGAGAGGGTCGACTGAAAAGACTCAAATGTTTCGTTGTTAGACATGAGGTTCCTGGTTGGCTAGGGTAGGCACCACAGCCAGGCAGGGACCACCACTCTAGTTAGGGCGAGGGAGTTACACACCCAAGATAACCCCTGCTAAGACCAAAAACAACAGGTATCAGTAATACCCTGCAACACAAGCAGTTGTCAGAACATCACACAGGTTACTAGTACTGTGCGAAAGCAAGCAGTGGTCAGGTACACACATAGGTTACTAGTATTCTGCAACATAAGCAGTAGTCAGGTCATCATTATTACCAAAAATGCATGTCATAATAAGCACACCCTTCCCCTGCATAGGAGTCAGACCCTGAAAGTATGTACGTCACTCCAATATGGCAAGTACAACATGTAACAGAAGTCAGGTAATAATAAAGAAATGCAGCATAACAAGGAGGAAAGAAGTACAATGGTGAGATACAGTTTCTGCAAGGATCACCAAGAACACCTACTACTCGAATGCTGCAGCGTGTCTGCGCTGCTTTCAGGGGGTATACGGTAAATGGATAGCCACCACAAAGTACAGAGCCTCCTGCGCTCTTTCTACCCGAGGGGTGGCAAACGACAACACACCCTGTCCAGTACGGGAGCTCCTGTGCTCCTATTGTGACCAATGCAGTGCTTTCAAAAAAGGGAGGTGACCTCACTGCTCTCACGGGGCCACGTAGGGCATGTGACCCTCAGCAGAACGGGCCTCTGTTGAGGCTTCCCCCAATCCTGTGAGGGATATAATGAGAACCACGCCCGGCTCCCATGTCCATCCCATGGGCCTTCGCTGGCCAGAGGGGAATGCAAACGCAGTTCTCCTGGTGCCTGGGGGCAGGGGCGTTGGGGAAGAAGGAAGAAAGCTAGTTCCTTCTCTGTATGTGGGGAGACCTCTCCGATCTCCTCAAGTGCATTGCTCCACAAGGGGCAGCCTGCAAATTCTTGGCACGGCTGCCACCTGATCCTAGCAGCTCCTTGGGAGGCTGCCCCCTCCATTGGCGTCATGGTTGCCTCCCAAGGCAGCATGGCAGCTCCCCCTTCTTGGGCGACGAGCTCAGAGTGCGGCTCGGGCTGCGGTGATGATTCCACATAGGAAGGAGGGCCCGTCTGTGCCCTGGGTGCACTATCAAGAGCGTGCTTGCCCACGCGATGTACATGGATCCTCGGGACCTCTTCGACATGGGGGTGGGGGAGGCATACACAGGGTGACACGGGACTTCCTCACACCCAAACTGGCAAGGATTACAGTAAAAGTGATCCTCGTGCGCTGTAAAGAAAGAGAATGGAGCGCTCTTCATGCTCCGTAATGAACCAGAATGGAGCACTCCTTACACTCCCAGTGCCAACAGGAACTAAGCGTTCTTCACGTGCTGACTGTAGGAAATGGGGGAAAAGGGGAGGGGCACACTACCCAGCCCCCTGGAGAACAGCTGGGGCACAGTGCGTGAAACAGCAGCAGGCCAGCTCATTAGGGTCCCGGCAGTCAAGTAGCAGTTGGTGATCTAGCAGGTCACCGGTCAGCCCATCAGCTGGTCATTCCTAATGGCGGTTCCTTTTAGCAGCATAACAGGTTCCTCTGGCATGTCTAGGCAGTGTCCATCAGTGTCTCAACTGAGAAAGAGTTAGGGAACAGGCTGGCAGCATGGCAAAAAGCAGAAAAGCAATCCAGATGACTCCTTTGTGCCACCAGTAGATACCAGGCAGCAGGGCAACAAAAGAAGAGCAGTCCAGATGAGTCTTTTGTGCAGTCCAATGTCCCTCTGGCAGAGGTTCGGTCCCAGTTTCAAAAGTTGTAGGAAAATGGCTCCCCACTTTTTGCCTGATATTGATGCTGACTTGACTAAGAAGTGTGCTAGGACCCTGCTAACCAGGCCCCAGCACCAGTGTTCTTTCACTAAAAATGTACCATTGTTTCCACAGTTGACACACCTCTGGCACCCAGATAAGTTCCTTGTAAAAGGTACCAGTGGTACCAAGAGCCCTGAGACCAGGGAAGGTCCCTAAGGGCTGCAGCATGTGTTGTGCCACCC
This sequence comes from Pleurodeles waltl, assembly GCF_031143425.1. Lineage (NCBI taxonomy): Eukaryota > Metazoa > Chordata > Amphibia > Caudata > Salamandridae > Pleurodeles > Pleurodeles waltl. The sequence continues at coordinate 784,691,378 of NC_090442.1, read as the reverse complement.
CAAGGGACCCCTCCCCTAACACATGCACACTGCCAGTGCAGATTGTATGTGTGGGTGAGGGGAAAAAGGCAAAGTCGACATGGCATCCCCCTCAGGGTGCCTTGCTCACAACCCACTACCTGTGGCATAGGTAGGTCACCCCTCTAGCAGGCCTTACAGCCCTAAGGCAGGGTGCATTATACCACAGGTGAGGGCATAGCTGCATGAGCAATATGCCCCTACAGTGTCTAAGTCCATTCTTAGACATTGTAAGTGCAGGGTAGCCATATTAAGTATATGGTCTGGGAGTTTGCCAAAACGAACTCCACAGTTCCATAATGGCTACACTGAATATTGGGAAGTTTGATATCAAACTTCTCAGAATAATAAACCCACACTAATGCCAGTGCTGGATTTATTACAAAATGCACACCCGAGGGCATCTTAGAGATGCCCCCTGTATTTTACCCAATCCTTCAGTGCAGGACTGACTGGTCTGTGCCAGCCTGCCACTGAGACGAGTTTCTGACCCCAGGGGGTGAGAGCCTTTGTGCTCTCTGAGGCCAGAAACAAAGCCTGCATTGGGTGGAGGTGCTTCAACCTTCCCCCTGTAGGAACTGTAACACCTAGCAGTGAGCCTCAAAGGCTCAGGCTTCGTGTTACAATGCCCCAGGGCACTCCAGCTAGTGGAGATGCCCGCCCCCAGACACAGCCCCCACTTTTGGCGGCAAGTCCGGAGGAGATAATGAGAAAAACAAGGAGGAGTCACCCTCCAGCCAGGACAGCCCCTAAGGAGTCCTGAACAGAGGTGACCCCTGCCTTAGGAAATCCTCCATCTTGTTTTGGAGGATTCCCCCTAATAGGATTAGGGATGTGCAGCCCGCCCCACAGGGAGGAGGCACAAAAAGGGTGTAGTCACCCTGAAGGACAGTAGCCATTGGCTACTGCCCCCCAGACCTAAACACACCCCTAAATTGAGTATTTAGGGGCAACCCTGAACCCAGGAAATCAGATTTCTACACCTGAAGAAAGAAGGACTGCAGACCTGAAAGCCCCGCAGAGACGACGGAGACAACAACTGACTTGGCCCCAGCCCTACCGGCCTGTCTGCAGACTCAAAGAACCTGCACAGCGACGCATCCAACGGGACCCGCAACCTCTGAGGAGTCAGAAGACTGACCTGCACCTAAAGGACCAAGAACCTCCTGAGGACAGCGGCTCTGTCCAGAAACAACAGCAAAGAAAGCAACTTTAAAGAGACTCCAACTTCCCGCCAGAAGCGTGTGTCTTCACACTGTGCACCCGACGCCCCCGGCTTGAGTTCAGGACAACCAAAACCACAGAGAGAATTCCCAGGTGACTCCAACGACGTGGACACCCTGAGTTGACCTTCCTGCACCCCCCCAGCGACGTCTGAAGAGAGGATCTAGAAGCACCCCCTGACCGCGACTACCTGGTAACAAAGGAACCCAAATCTGGACCAAGTACTGCACCTGCAGTCCCCAGGACCGGGAGGAACCACCTACCAGTGCAGGAGTGACCAGCAGGCGGCCCTCATCCAAGCCCAGTCAGTGGCTGGTCCAGGAAACCCCTCTTTGCCTGTCTGCATGGCCAGAGAGACATCCGAGCCCCTCCATTGTTTTCAACGACAAACCTGACACCTACTTTGCACACTGCACCCGGCTGCCTCTGTGCCGCTGAGGGTGTATTTTGTGTGCCTGTGTGTGTCCCCCCTAGTGCTCTACAAAAACCCCCTGGTCTGCTCCCTGAGGATTCAGGTACTTACCTGCTAGTAGATTGGAACCGGAGCACACCTGTTCTCCATGGGCGCCTATGTTGTTTGGGCCCTCCTTTGACCTCTGCACCTGACGGGCCCTGTTTTGCTGGTGCTGAGGGTTTGGGGTTGCCTTGAACCCCCAACTGTGGGCTGCCTATGCCCAGGAGACTGAACTTGTAAGTGCTTTATTTACCTGAGAAACTAACTAATACTTACCTCCCCCAGGAACTGTTGATTTTTGCTCTGTGTCCACTTTTAAAATAGCTTATTGCCATTTTAACCAAAACTGTGTGTACTACTGTTTCAAATCAATGTTCTATACTTACCTGTGTGAAGTACCTTACAATTTATGTACTTACCTAAATTCTGAATCTTGTGGTTCTAAAATAAATTAAGAAAGAATATTTTTCTGTATAAAAAATCTATTGGCCTGGAGTTAGGTCTCTGAGTGTGTGTTCCCATTTATTGCCTGTGTGTGTACAACAAATGCTTAACACTACCCTCTGATAAGCCTACTGCTTGACCACACTACCACAAAATAGTGCATTAGTATGATCTAGTTTTGCCACCATCAATCTCTAAGGGGAACCCTTGGACTCTGTGCACACTATCTCTCACTTTGAGATAGTATATACAGAGTCAACTTCCTACAAAAGTGCTCTGTCCATCAGGAACAAGAGTCCTGTACTTATACTCAAAAATGCCTTTGTTCAGGGGTTAACTTCAAAGCAGTCCTTTCGAGTCAAGCACAACACCCTTTCAACCCAGCCCTGTCTCTAAACATCAGTAGGGGGTAGTCAGTCCATTATGTGAGGGCAGGACACAGCCTATTAACATGTAAGGTGTGAATGACCCTACTTCTCCCCAGCCCAGGAAGACTATCAGTATGCAGATGCCTTTGCTGTCACACCCAGCCCCTCCTGTGTGATGACTGTCTGGAAAGTATGCACCAAGTGGCTGACACTCTACCCCAGACGTTGATTGGAGTCAGGCTGCAAAAGCACCAGAGTTATAAGCACAGAGAAATTCCCACTTGCTAAAAAAGTGGCATCTCTACAATGGTAATAAAGAAACCACCTTCACTGGTAAGCAGCATTTCTCACTACCATTCCAACCATACCAGACATGCCTAAGCCAACCCTCATAGATCAGGAAATATCACTTAGCTATATGAAAGGGCATTCCCAGTGCACTCGTATGAGGCAGGCAGCACTAACAGCAGTGAGAAACCAAATAGGCTGTTTGTCACTACTAGGACAGGCCACACAACAGCCGCATATCCTACCTCTTACCCACACAGCATCCTGCCCATAGGGCTAGCTAGGGCCTACCTTAGGGCTGACCTATATGTAGTAACAGAAGAGTTCCAGGCCTGGCGATTAAATTTAGATTCAAGGTCCCTGTGGCAGTAAAATGCTCTTGCAGGCCCTGCAGTGGCAGGCCTGAGACAGGTTTGCAAGGATACTTCTGAGTGGCACAAAATGCGATGCAGTCCTACTAGGAGCATTTAATTTATAGGCCCTGGGTATAAGGAATACCACTGCACAAGAGAATTACAGGCAAATTAAATAAATCAATCAGGTGTAAACCAATTATATCAAATTTAGAGAGGGCACATGCACTTTATCACTGATCAGCAGTGATAAAGTGCCGAGCGTTACAGAGCCAACAAAAAAAGAGTCAGAAAAATAGGAGTAAGGGCCAGGTCCAACATGCGTTTTGTATATTTTCCAAAGCAGGGATATTTATCAGGTCTTATAAGAAAGCAATTTAATTAATAGGCATGATACTGGCTTTAAAAATTGCATTTTATTTATTTTTAGTGCCTCCTCTGTAATCCTGTGCTGGTCAGCGCCACCATTCTATGCACTCTGTTGATGTAAAATTGTAGCCCTTCTATTTTTGTACAATGTCTGTGTGTTTGGTTTTAAAAATCTGGTCACCCTATCTCACGTATGTGGGCCTGGGTATGGCACGCCCCTTCACCCGAGACCTGGAAGGTCCAGAAATCTGCCAGTTGTGCATTATAACCCCCATGAACATATCCTGCTCGCTGCTGCGTGTCTAGCACTGATCGTACACGTGTTGTTTCTTAAGCCTGCCTCCTCACTGTTCCTTTAGCAAACACCTCAAGACAGTGAGTTCAGGACAGAGTGCCAGATTACCAGCTCGACCCGTTAATCCCACAAGCCTAATTGGAAGGACGCTGTTTCTCTCTGTTCCTTCCCTTTTCTTTTTAAAGCACTGTCTGCCATACACTTAATCCGGCGCAGCAGGACGCGGTACACGCGGAGCACATCACCGGCAACAATGAACAAAGTCGCGACATTGGAGAGTGAAGGGCGCCCTACAGCCCTAACGGGGCAGGGCGTGGCCCACCCTCCAGGGCCCACAGTCAGCCTAAGGCATAAACTAATTACAGGAGTCCAGGGCCCCGCGCATCTTTATGCAGGGGCGTCCCATCGTTTTGCATTACACCACCAGTACAGTCCGGGGAACTCTTTCGGCAACCTGGGAATGGCTGCCGAGTCAAGGAGGCGGATCCCTACAGACACAGTGACAGAGAGACTGAAATACGAGGAAGTATCGGATGCCCTCTAAAGACGTAGTTTGCTTCTGCTTCCGCCGTCCAACTTCGCCAGTGTTCGAGATAAACGCTTCTATTCGCTCAAAAACGATTACTTTAAAACATTTTTTTTGCATAACGGTGTCTAACCCAAACCACCCCTAGAGTGGGCGAGGAACACACAACATTCAGACAGTGAAGTGGGGCTAAAGCTCCGTGACATGTAGAGCAAGGGCGTAACTGTGCCCTGTCTGCTGCCACCATCGAACAACACTACACTAACCATTCTGGGACTTGCTACTTTCCCCATTCTAAGCAAGGGCCTATATATCCCTACATGGTGAGCACTGTTGGCACAAATTCACATTCATGACATGAGGGGAAGAGCACAGGTGGGTTTTCCAAAATGCATCAAGCCTTACCTTGTTCATGTCAAAGGTCCGGAACATCTGTTCTATGTAGCTGTTGGCTTCTCCACTGAGCCCCCGGAGCCCAAAAAATTGCTTGAATTCATGGAGGGTCAGCTGCCCCGAGGGACACTCTGTCATGAATTTCTTGTACCAATGGTGGATCTCCACCGCCTGCAGGTCGTCCACCGTGGAGCTGCTGGTGCTTCCCATGGTGCCGGTGATTGCCCAGGAGCTGTCCAAAAGGTCCACGTCCTCTGGCAGTCACCTCCCTGATACCTGCCTCCCAACTTTCCAAACCAGCATAAAAGCCACAGGAGCCTTTAAGCAACGGAGAAAAGTTCCCAGGAGCCACCCAGCGGCTAATCTGTTCAGATGCTGATCAGAGGGGATTAAGGTGGTATAAACCTTGAGCAGAGGACAGAGGTGAAGGTTAATCTGTGGGAGCTGCTACTCCAGTATCTGAACGCAGGGAGGAGGGTTCCAACGCATACTGTCAACAACACATTCCCCACACAAGGACACACTTCCAGGGGATGCACTGCATGAGCTTTTCTTTCCAGGATTTCTAGTACTGTGAATAGCCAGGAATGCAGAAGAAAGGTTTCCACTCACCCAGCTTCATATTAGGGAGCTGAGTTTGTTTGACATTTAGGGTGGTTCAATTCTAAACAAGGAGTCTTGCAGCCCAACATCTGGAATGATCATTCATGCACCTTAACCAACGCTATTCCTTTCCCAGGAGATGGACCATCTAATTTAGGTGCATAAAGCTCTTTCCAAATAAAAGTACCCCTAATTTGAGATACAAAGAACCCATTCCGAAAGATTGAATCAACTAACCATTGTTAATGGCATATATAATACGAAATGTATCCCATATGTGCTATAACAAGAATCTGGTCATTGAAGAATTATTCTCTAATTGAGGCTAATAAAGGCTCTTTCTCGAGAGATAGTTCTTCTAACCTGCATAAATAAACTTCCTATCCCGAAAGACTGATATCTTAACTGTGGTTGTACAATTACTTTCCTAAGAGAATGATCACTGGCCTTTGGCAGAGTGTCAATCTTCTAGAATATAAACTAACTTCACTCAAATCTAGACATTCTTCCTAGGGAGACACATCGAACTCTCAGATGATTTTAGCTACTAATAATTAGTGTCAGGCTATGTAGGAAAGTAATGTAAACCAATGTTTCTATTTTGTAAACTTTCTTTAGATTCTTTATTGCCTCACTGAGTGTCACATTTGCTTTTATATTGCTGCATGCATTCTCTGTTAAAACAATACTCTGGTCAGGTGTCTTCTGTGATATCTTACCCAGGGAAAGTATGAGGGTAACTCATTCCAATGGAAAGTATGAGGGTAACTCATTCCAAGACCCTCTCTTGTAGGGCTGATTTGCTATATCATCAGTCCATTCTCAGATAAAGCATTGAGAAGGATTCATGAAACACCTGTTCATTTTCACAGCTCCCAACATTTCAGCTCGGGTATTTGCGATTTGCCAGAAAAATGTATCAACAATGGCCGATAAAAGAGCTGTATGGGAGCAAAATGTTTCTTGTGCATGGGCTCCCAGCCAGTTACAGTGTAAAAAGATGCATAATCAGAGACACTACCAAGTGCCAGCAAGGCGCATTTACCTAAACCTTCTAGGAGTAGTCTTTAGCAGGTGGTGTCATGTGACAAGTTATATGAGAACATTTCCCCTGCAGATCTACTTAGAGATTGGGGAGTGAAATAAGGCAAACCTGGCACCTGCTGTGTTCTGCATGACTTTCCCCAGCGCTTGTCCAGCCTTCGACTAATTTCAGTCTAACACGAAGTCCCCAAATCTATTACAAGACCATATTTTAGCATGTTCTGTGGATGCATCTGAGTTTTCTCACCCCACCTCATAAAGGGACTTTAGGTAGTATGGAAAAGAACACTGAACCATGTGTGCATGTCACCAGGGGGACCTGCCACAGACACCTTAGTGGTCATTTCCACTAAGGGCTCATTTACTATTTTGACTCTGACGACTGGCAAATGAGTGGTGGGTGGCTGCAGTAAAAAAAAATACTTTAAAAAAAAGTAAAAGAAAAGTTACTCAGTACTCGCTCCATCCCTCTTCTTCTCCTCCTCACGTCACATTCAGGGCCCCAGCTAACTCACTTAACCAATCCTGGCGCTGTTTCCATGCTGTTAACTAGCATGGGAGAAGTGCAAGGATTGGAAGGAGCAGCCTCTCTCGGCGCTCCGAGGACACTGGAGCCCTATGCTTTCTCTCCACTCAGCTGTCCTTACACACCTGGGTTTAGATGTTAAAAGTGCAGATGTTAGGCTGGCCATCGCAAGACGGCCAGCCAAAGTGACATGTGCACTTTTAAATTAGTTCACAGGCAACCCACCACTGCTGCCACTCAGCAGGCCCCTCCTTGCCTGGCAGTCGGTTCAGGACGAGTTGACGAAAAATAAAATGTTTTTTGTTTCTGGGGCATTTCCAGGGGCATTTTAGCAGAGCGACGCTCCGCTGCTCTAATGGAGGAGCCGCCCCTAGACACAGCACTCACCCTACACATACAGGCACACAGCTCACCCTGCACTCAAACAAGCACACCACTCATCCTTCACTCACACAGGCACATCACTCCCCCTGCACTCATCGAAGCGCAGCACTCACCCTGCACTCAAACAAACACAACACTCACCCTGCACTCATACATAATGAAAACAGAAAGACGTAAAGCACATACAACACAACAGCACAAATGTGAAATCATTGAGTCCAGTTGAAAACCTTTACAGAAACACTGTTTCTGGAGACCAGAACTTTTGCAAACTTAAACATTTTCAGAATGTTAACATTGCCACTGAGAAATTTCACCTAACTATAGAATTAACTTTATCCTTTTTTGTTTTCAGTGAATTGCTAAGGCTTTTGAATAATATATATACATATATATATATACATATATATATTTTTTAAATACATAGACAGTAACTACCCCAACAATGTTTTCACTGAGAATGTTCAGCTTCTTAGTTTTTGTAACTCACATATACAGAAATATTCCTAACATAGTTTGCATAGTCTTTGCATGTATCCTTAGATAAACATCAAATTCACATTTCAATAAGACACTGATTGCTTTTTCATATGCTGTTAAGGATGTGTTTTCACTATGTATATCTATATCTAAGGTGTGTTTGCTCTTGTGGAAGGCTCGCAAAATTGCAGAGGTATGCATTTTGTTCTAATCTGTTGTACAGAGTTCTTTATCATCTGGTCAGTTATTAATAAATGCTAATCTTTAATAATAAAGTCAGTACAGTATGTATAATGTATTAATTATTTGGATTACAAATTCACGTCTCTCGCAAGGCGATCGTAGAAGTCAAACACACAGTCCCCTGGGTGGACCACGAGGGGGGGCTGTACTTCCTGTTTGGCTCTTGTGATTTGCTTGCAAGATCATACATTTGGAATTAAGTTCATAACACTTTATTTTTGCAGTTCAGAAGAAATTAAGACATGAGAAGTGTTGTTTGAAGTAGAAAATCATTTGATGTATTGTTGCATATGAGATAATAAGAAAGTTCTTTATTTTTTACGATCTCGCAGGCCTCTCGTAAGACACCCGGGAAAGGAAAGACAACCCAAGGAAGGACTGTTATTGATTCATATGGTTGTCTTTATTTAGCAAAGAAAAATTTCTTCCTTCCTGAATCATTTGCCTATTGGGTTTTTCTGTGATTATCCTTTTTGGTTACCTCTCTGACTTTGCTGATTTCCTGTGATTAGAATGTCATCATCTGATTTAGATGAGAACCTTACTCCTGTTCCTGCTGTCATCCACCTCAGCAAGTCCATGGTCTGACAATTTTGTCACTTGAGGCCTTGTATATCATTTGTAAGATATGCAAAAAAAAGAGTTCAGTGGGGGTAGCTGGAACAAGTAGTATTGCATGAGTACCACTGGGATGTGGTGACATTTGAGAGCTAGGCACCTTGAATGCCTTGCTTGGGCTGAGTTAGCTTGTGCTGTAGAGCTTGAAAACTCATCAGGGGCGTCCACATCTTTTGAATCTGGTGGCGGTGTCCCTGCCTGGGTACTCACCGCTCAACCTGATTACCCTACATATTTGATCAAAGGCCTTTTTTGCTGCTTATGTAAGGAGATAATTGTTTTCTTCTGAGACAAGCAGAAGTGCATGTGACAGGTGTGTCCATTATTATAAATGCCCATCTTTCTGTCAACATTCACAAAGGAGAATGGGTCCTTTGGGGGCTCACTCATATTTGCTAATGGGTTGCCACTACATGTTTCTAGCATGTAAAGTATTAATGTTTTGTGACCAGATTTCAGTTTCACAATTAATACCAGGGGTGTGGAATTTAATAAAATATTTACTTGTCCGTGGGACAGATTGCTTCTTAACTCTACTTGTCCTGTACTGTAATCTACTTGTCCCTTTGGTGCCATGTACTGCGACAAATTATGGCAGCCATCTCATTATGTAAGAGCTCCGATGATAGCCTCTCTGATTATGCCAGGGCTACTACTATAGTAGGGCCTAAATACTTCCAGTTTCAATCCCTACTATAGCAATATCCTTATTTTGCGACCTTTCACAGATCTACATACTGGGTCTGGAGGAAGAAGTAAGCAATAGTTCCAGGGCTGGAAGGCCTGCAAACCTACTAACGTGCATGATTAAGGATTTTCAGCAGCTCTTCTCTAATCTTTTCCCATACCTACAAAGGTTGGAAATTTACTCCTGACAAGGTCAGAAGTAGAAGTTCTTCCAGGGTTGGAAAAAAGTGGCTGGAGGGAATGTGAACTTGTAACGCCCAATAGATTTTCACATGAGCAAATCTACACACGCATATTTGCTTGTGCTAAAATACTGTTCACTAATATTTCCTGTTCTATTTCTGTAAGTTCTTGTGAATTCACGAAAGCCCCTTATTCAAAGATATAAACCATGGGTGAACCTTTGTGACTTTCATTAAGAATTGGGTCCCTAATTAGGTCTGTCATTAACCAAAACATTTTGGGCCTCATTACAACCCTGGCGGCCGCCGACCTGTAGGGTTAAAGTGGCGCTCATACCGCCAACAGGCTGGCGGTACCAATCGCCATATTATGACTGCGGCGGTAGCGCCGCGGTCACACCGCCGGGACCAGCAGTTTACTGCCATGGATGTCCCAGTGGTCAGAATCCGCTAGGGCAGCGCTGCCCTTGGAATTTTGACTCCCCTCACCACCAGCCTTTCCATGGCGGTAGATACCGCCATGGAAAGGCTGGCAGTAAGGGGAGTCGTGGGGCCCCTGGGGGCCCCTGCACTGCCCATTCACTTGGCATGGGCAGTGCAGGGGCCCCTAGACACAGCCCCGTCGCGATTTTTACTGTCTGCCTGGCAGACAGTGAAAAGTGCGATGGGTGCTGCTGCACCCACCGCACCACCACATTGCCACTGGCTCCACTAGGAGCCGGCTGCAATGTTACAGCCGACATCCCCGCTGGGCCGGCGGGCGGAAACTCTGTCCAAATGCATGGCGCATGTGTGGCCGACTGGCGGTTCAGCGTTGGCGGTTGGCCTCATCCAAACGCCAAGGTTGAAATGAGGGCCTTTGTTTTTATTAGACTTCTATTTCTCTCTCTATCTGTTGGTTGGTTTTACTGTGAGTGACTGCATTCTTCTCTTCCACAAGGAGCATATTGGCACAGAAAGTAGTTTTGTTCAGTGCCAGGAACTACTATCGCAATCAGTGGCGTAATGAAACTAGAGGGGGTCCCCCTGCAAAGAATGTGGTGGGGGGCCCCCCTCCAGACTCACTCAGGGCAGGTGCTGTGCTAAGGGGGCTCCCTGCACCGGAGGGGCTGTGGGGCCTTTGTTACGCCATATGCTTTTTGAGATAACATTTTTTTTTTTGCTTTTTGCCAGTGTTCGTTATAGTGGTGAGGGATTGGCAGCTCCCACAACAATAAACGGTTACAAAAGCCATGTCAAAACAAGCCACTCATTGATGAAACCAAAAGACTCACAACAAATGTCGGATTGGTTGGCTTTGCCAGTGGTTGTTTATTTTCATGCTTCCCATAATCTTGTTGAAAGTGGTTACACTGATTTTACATTAGTAATATTTTTTGGGAAATACTAGCAGGCATCAATACATTTTACTAAATGACGCTTCAAAGAAATAGCACCTAAAATTTCATAGTAGCGAAATGTTTTTCCTGATTATTTTATTTTGAAAGCAAAGAACCATCACTCTTGCTTACAAGCTTCTGCAAACATTTGCATCTACTCAGAGGCCATTCTTGGGGCATTCTACTTAACCTCATATTGTTAAACCTTTCAAACAAGTGTGTCCACTTTTTTTTTTACTGGAACTACATTCAATAGTGCAGTGTGACCCTAAAACTTTTATTTACAGCACTCACCCTAATAGTGAAGACTTTTTTATTAATGAACCATAAATATAAGTTCAAACAGCATTTACATATGAACACACATATTACCTCAACTGCAGACAGTTTCCTTCTCTTTAAACGGGTAGCCAAAGGGTTTGTGCTGCAGGGGGTTGGGCCTATTTGTCCCAAGGACAAAATAAACATGAAAACCTGTTGCCCTTGACCCAAACAATATGTCCAGGCGTCGAGCTATAGGAATTCCACATCCCTGTATACATATATTCTGATTTGGTATGTGAAAGGACTGTCCTAAACGTACCCCTTCCAAAGACCGAATTAATTGTTCACAAACCCAAATTACAATTTGGTAATGTGTAACAGAATAACAATTTAGGTTTCACATATGACAAAAAGCTTTTTTTGTGGTTGCAAACAGCCTGATTCTGCAGATCAAACCTTTTGCGATAGCAAAAACGCTTCATATATCTTGCCCCTAGAAGCCAAAGGTTCTATCTCTTCTAAGCAAACATTCCTAAAGGCTCTAACAGCTAATCCATTATGCTCGGAGTGTAAAGGTTGCCAAACCCATCAGAAAGTCATTGCTCAAGAAATTTAGAACATTTACCAGTTCTATGGGAACTACAGAGAAACCTTTCACCCCACAACACTAATCAAATGATCTCCAGTGCAGAGAGTATGACCGTAATACCCTCTGGATCACTGAAATGGGGGGATTGCATACAACAGGCCCTGAGACCATTTGAAAGACATTGCATCCAATCTTCATGCTTCCTGGCAAGACATAATCGTGCAGAAGTAAGGCAGAAGGGTATTTTTCCTTAAGGCAGACTGGCCTATTCTCTGTGATCGAAACCTCTCTTGCAACCACTAGAATACTCTCTGAGTCAAATATAGAGAAGTCTTTGGGGAAAAGCCCTGTTCAAGTGATCTGCATCCCAGTTGTCCTTTCCTGGAAGATACACTGGTCTTAATTGACAGCTGATTGCACTCTGTTCATGTACAAGTCTCCTGTGCCAACATAATCAGTGTCTGTACTCGACAACCTCCCTGACGGTTTAAGTAGCTCATAACCACCCTCTTGTCAGTCCTGATTTGAATGTGTAAGTTCCTGCTGTGTAGAGCCAAAGAAATCAAAGACAGTTGGACTGGTTTAGGCTCTCTCCAAATATAAGAATTCTCTGCCTCCTGCGCTGAACATCTGCCCTGGAAGAGCAATCTCCCAGTGTGGCACCCCACTCCAGCCTGCTGGCATCTGTTGTCACTATTTTCACTGGAGGAGTTTGCAAAAGAAACATCCTAGCAAGGCTTTCTTCCATTAACCACAAGCACAGAATGTCCTGAATCTGAATCTGAGACTCTAGCAGTGTAAAATCTGCAATCTGACCTGTCAAAATAAACCTTTTTGACAGGTCATAAACTTCCTTTTAAATAGTCATAAGTCACCCCTATAGCACATAAGGCAAGTTGCATAGTATTTAAAAGTGGGTAGAAGATTTAAAGCACAAGGTTATTCGAATAAGGTAATCAAGAGGGCACAGTTTCTAGCTAAACATTTGGTAAGGACTGACACCTTGAAAACCAAGGATCATGGTAATGCTGAATCACACTGTAATAAGGTTCGTTTTACAACAGACTATAATGATGCCTCTCTGATCTTAAGAACATTTATGATGAAACACTGGAATATATTGTTGCAAGATGAATCATTGAAAGATGTAGTATCAGAAAGAATACTCACATCGTACCGGAAGGGTAGGACTCTAAAGAATACCTTGAGTCCCAGTTTTACTTCTACTTTCTAAAAGGATACCTGGTTATCTTCCCGGAGTATAGGTTTTTTCAAATGTGGTGGTTGTGGTGTATGTCGTTGGGCATGCCATAAGATCAAGGAATTTACTACTGGTAGGAGAACTTTTACAATTAATTCGACTATTGATTGTAATACCACACATGTTGTATACATTATACGTTGTAAATGTTCTCGAATATATGTGGGGAGTACCATACGCCCACTTAAGGCTAGAATTGGGGAACATGTCAGAGTGCTTAAAAACTATGATGTAAGATATCCAATTGTAGCACATATTGTAACTTGTGATGCACAATCAGTTCACAAAAGTTTTGAATTTTTTGGAATTTAACATATACCTAGAAATCCGAGGGGAGGTAGTAGGGAATTATCTTTACGCAAAAAAGAGGCACTATGGATCATGAGACTGAGGGCTGTGGAATCAGGTCTCAACTCTGACAGGGAATTGGAATTCTTCTTGGGAGATTGAAAAATGTACAAATTGTATTTTGATGTATGATATTTATTTTAGACTCTGTTAATATGTTTTAGTCCTTATTTTCAGCGATGTTCACTTGGATGACTTAGAAATGTTTTGAACCACTGGAGCTATCAACTAAAATTCTCAAACACTAAGGGGGTTATTCTAACTTTGGAGGAGTGTTAATCCGTCCCAAAAGTGACGGTAAAGTGACGGATATACCACCAGCCGTATTACGAGTTCCATAGGATATAATGGACTCGTAAAACGGCTGGTGGTAAATCCGTCACTTTTCCGTCACTTTTGGGACGGATTAACACCTCCTCCAAAGTTAGAATAACCCCCTAAGTATTTAACTACAACATGTTTGCGACATTTTATTTGGGGTATTTGTTTCAAATTTGTCAATGGTGATGTTTGCGTACTGAGATGTTGGACGTGCGACATATAGAATATTTTGAAGCAATTTTAGATGTTGTCGTTCTAAGTTTGGTGACAACTACAGAATAGGTTGATACTTCTTTCTTTTCCTTTCATGGCCATATAATTAGTTTGATATAGTGGATTGTAATTATCTTTGTGGTACATTATCTAAAGTGGATGTGTAGTTGTTTAACGATGGGCATTGGTGGTGGTCATTTGGACATAAATATATTTTTTTGGGGCGATTTTTGAACATCTATTTCTTTGGAGTGCTAATGTCTACCAGGAGTTTACTTTATTTGTGAACACCATATTGTAATGAGACAGATTTATTTTAATATTGTGGGTCGTTTTCAGACGTTATCCATGATCTCCAAAGGTAATAAATTTCGTGTTTTACCTTGTTGGAGTTTGGACGTTAGTCCTTTTTTAGTGTTGACGGCACTAGGATTTTTTGATATGGTGTTTGTCCCACAGTTTACAAAGAAATTTGTCCTTTGTTTATGATTTTGGACGGCAGTCCTTTTTCTGTGTTGTTGGCAATAACGGCCTTTTATTTGACTTCCGGGTTAATAGAACGCGAGGAGCGTACTCGCATCGTCGGCGTCTGAATAGAGGGAGGCGTTTTCTTTCAATACGAGGGTGAGTGTCTGAGGCTATACGCTGTATACAGCAGTTTTCTTGGATTTACTTTAGATCAAGACTTGTTTTAGTAAATTTTGGGTGAATAAGGGATTTGCATTACACAATATTTGTCTTTTCGTTTTGAATTGTAGTTCGTGGACATAAAACGGGTTACGAATTTCGATGGGATGCATAGTTGGCCTTTTGGATCACTGAATATGAGGTATTTGGAAGGTTATTTGTTTTTTATTTTTCGAACAGTGATATGGTGTAATGTTGATTGGTTGTACATTTTGCATATTGGCTAAGTAATTCAGTTATCTTTACTTTTAATTTTGTGATTTCCTTTGACAGCTGGACCTTGGTACTCTTGATTATTTTGGGATAGCAACGTTAAATATATGGATAAGTGCTCGTTGTTGTATGAAGGTACTGTTATAAGTTATTAGTATCTAAATGGAGTCAGTATGACTAAATTCACTGGTTTGGGGTGATTTTATGTCTGTGGGCGATATCATATTCGTTGGTCACTATTCTTTACTTTCCACCACCTTTTTGGATATTTTGCTTAAGTGGCATATTTTTGTGGGATACAATTAGGGGTACTCTTTCCTTTTTTTTTGTTTTTTGTTTTTTGTTTTGATTGGAGTCTAAATTTGGGTCCGAAACATGCGGTATCTCTTTCCTCTCACCACCCTTTTTTCGGGTGTTTTTGAAAAATTTGGGTTTTAAATTTGGGATTTTTGTTGCACAGTACTCAAGTGTGATGTTTGAGCATTTTGGTTCTTAACTCTAATAATTTGTTTACAATTTTTAGCCCGGAAGAAGTCGTTTGGGATGAGACAATTTCCCATGACGAAACACGTGTTGGCTTGTTTGTTCCATGGATGAAGCATTAAGATATTGGATGACTTGATTCAATATAAGATTTGTTTGGACCGGACATTAAGGAACTGTATTCAATTGTTCCTGGACTGTTTTTTCCACAATATTACTCATTGGAGTCAGTACTTATCTGGATTTGTGATTTTATTACTATTGTGGGGTGCCTCATTTTGATTTATACAGGTTGTTGGGTTTATGTTTAAACCCATGAGGGATGGGTGTTTTCCCTTGTGAGGATGCCTCGTAGTTTAATGAATTTTGGCTGATGTGTATCCAGAGAGCCATTTTTCCCTCATTGTACACCCTATTAGTTGGATTAGTATTTAAAAGTTGGACATGTTGAAATGTATAACATTTCCTTACAGTGACTAGCACGCAAAAGCTATTTTTCACTGTGGCAGATCTGACTGTATCTTAAGAAATGGGACTAACTAGAGAAATAATTAGGCAAATATTTCTAATAATTATTTAAAATGTAATTCATTGCTGAAGTTGGATTTTAATACATATTAAGGAAAAGTAACTGTTAGAAAGTTACCTTTTCCCTGCTTGAAGTTCAAGGAGGCTAATTTAGAGTTGTTCTCCAACTTCTCCCAGCTGGTTATTAGCATCTGAATACATGCGAATGAGGTGTGCCATTCCACCCTGGAGCTACACAGTGTGATTGCCAGGTTGGCCAGAATGGGGAGGACTCCTTTGAGTTAGCAGAATCGTAGGGGCTATGAACATCTTTTTTTGACATTAGAGTGGCAAATCATGCTGGAGTGGCAAATCCTGCTTGACCGATCTGCTAGGTTTACATATAACACTTGGGGCTCTTTTCAAAGGATGAAAACAGGATGCAAAGACAATTTTTGAGTCTCTACTCTCTGGTTGCAGGAAAACCCTTGTCTCTCTGTGTTTATTGTGGGTACATTGGCTGTCCCTCACTGGCTTTTAGTGTTAGATGTGGGAGGACACCAGGATTACCATATAGTACACTCCCCACACACGCCCAGCCTTCATATCCCAAGTTTAGAGTAGCCAAAGATTTTTGCCATCGTGAAAATGCCCTGGGAAATCTTACTTCATTGTTTAGGGCATGCTTAGGAGTCATCCCCATCTAATAGCTCATCAAAGGCATAAATGTTGCATATCTAGGCACCCACTTCAAAACACTTCCTGTGCCTGTGGAAGATCAGAAGAGGATTGGACCTCCTGCCTGTGACTAGATGAGAAGCACTGACGGACTTGTCCTGTTCCCTCTTGTACCCAGGACAAAGAAGAGGACTCCAAGGGACATAAGGCTGACCGCCATTTCAAGCTTTTGGTGCAACAAGCTGCAAGATGCCATTTCTTGGGTGTTAACCAGTGGCTTCTGGACCTGCACTGGACCCTGCTGTTGGCCTCTGCTTGAAACCCTGTGTGCCTATCCTGAGGTCCTGGTAGGCTTTTGAAGTGTACTGTGGTGAATTGGACTTAAAGACTAAGGGCCTGATTTAGATCTTGATGGGAGTTCTGTCGTCCCACCATGGTGGCGGTGTCAAGTACCATATCAAGCTGACAGAATTCCGACTGCCATATTTAGATGTATGGCTGCTTTACCGCTGTCCGCATCGACAGAGTGTATTCATAGCGTACGCAGTTTCATGCTGCCAACACAGCAGATTTCTATGCTGGCTAACAGTACTCCATCTCCAGGATAGCAGGATTGGCCGAGCATATTTAAATTTCCCTATTGTGCTGCCTTTGTTTTTGCGGTGGCTCCCTGACAGCAGAGATCTGTTGCGGAACTTGCTCAACATTGCACCATGTCTGTGGCTAATGGAGGGATGCTAGCAGTACACACCTGATGTCTATTATCTAAATGGGGACACCTGAATACCACACTATATATTAGACTCAAGTTCAGGCCATGATCCTTCATTCTACTGCACAACATCGTTTTGCTGCTGAACTAGCCACACACAGAAGTCAGGTTATTTTATTTTTTTGTCTCTCTGTTAAGTTTTCAGGTGTTTATTTTTTTCCTTAACTTATGAGTCCTTCATTACATTACATTTTTTGTTACTCATAATGGCAGGGAGAAGAAATCCCCATTTTACAGAGGGAGAACTATCAGTCATGGTCAATGAAATCATTAGAGTAGAGCCACAATTGTTTGGGGCTCAAGTACAAAATACCACCAGATGTAAGAAAAGGGAACTGTGGTCCAGAATAGTTGACAGAGTGAATGCTGTAGCAAACAATCTAGAATTAGGAAGAGGTAGAATGACCTGCGGGGGAGAGTGCATCTATTATACCATGAAGGTATGGTGCTTTTAAGTCTTTTTTCACCTTTTAACATATTTCACATATGTCATAATTTAGTAAATGTTTGTATTTCTTCACTGCATATATATTTACTAGGAATGTTGAGCTTACAATTTTCCAAGTGTTGGCAATGTCAAATTGAAAGGTCTACAAATACCATGATTCCTTGTTTTTGTATCTGGAAAATATGTTTTCAATGTGATTATGCTCTTTCTCTCTTCTTTTTTAAATATGAACATATGTCAAAATGTTAGGCATTTCTCAAACCCCATTTTATGCAGTGAATACAAATTTGATTATTTTATCAAGTTTTGTATGTTCTCACTTTCTTGTCATTTTATTGAAGTGATGTTTTGGGTTGTATGTGTTGTATATTTTAGGCACACTTCATAAGTAATATTTTTCTTTTCACGGCATCTCTTCACATGCTTTTTTTGGAAATTGGTATGTGTGTAACATATGTTATTTGGGTAATTAACAAAAGGGCACTGAAAGGTCTAATCATTCAATTACTTATGTTTTTTTAAATTAGGTTGTCTCATTTGTAGCTCAAAACACATTTGATGTATAATACAGACTTATACAATTTGTTTTCTTGTCATTCATATTTGGTCCTACTCCCAGAGTATGTGGAGAACCCTCTACCACTGAGGATAAATCCACTCCAGACCAGGATCAAGCCTTCAGTGAGTACTCTACTCCTGCAAGTCTGAATGATGAGGAGCTGGCTGAGCCATCTGGTCTGTCTGGGCAGACAGCCCTAGTGAGTTAAGCTCGACCCACACCTACACCTCTTACCCCAACCGTTCCAACACCTCAGCCAATGGATACCTCCTCTTCCTGTGTCCAAAGGAACATCACTCCAGTCTTGTGTACTCCAGTCTTGGCTGCTGTTGAGCTAACACCACCACCACCTCTAGTTCAGCCATGACCCATTGGGGTGGGGCACACTGGCGCAAGGGCACAAGGTAGTGGCCATAGGATTCGTGAGACGGAATCTGTGGGCTAGCAAAGTGAGGCAAGGGGTTCACTGTCACCCAGGGCACCATTGACCAAGTCTTGGGAGCTATCAATCAGTCCCAAAACACAATGGGCCAGGTCCTGACAGAATTCCAGAAAGCGAAGCAGTTGCAGAGGGAGCACAATGTAGAAATGCAGAATATTAGCGCTAATTTGAGCTCCCTGACTGGGGTGCTGTTTGACAATTACCACCATATGTGCAGGGCCTTCCCAGCAACAGTTACCCCTTTCTATGGCCATACAATATCTAGGCCCACTACACCTGTCTCAGCCACAGAATGGGAGGCCCTGCCACAAGAGGAAACACCTGCAACCACCTCAGGCCCTGCAACTGTGGATGCCCCCATACAGGGTAGTGGTTGTATAGTTCCTTGGGAGGGGGGGAATCTGCGGGCCAGCAAAGTGAGACACTTGGTTCACTTTCACCTAGGCCACCATTGACCAAGTCTTGGGAGCTATCAATCAGTCCCAAGAAATGATGGGCCAGGTCCTGACAGAGTTCCAGGTCGTGAAGCAGTTGCAGAGGGAGCACAGTGTAGAAATGCAGAATATTAACTCTAACATGAGCTCCCTGACTGGGGTGCTGTTTGACATTTTCCACCATATGTGTAGAACATTCCCAGACACTTCTGCCCCTTTCTGGCCCCACTCTACACCTGCCTCAGTCATAGAAAGAGAGGCCCTGCCACAAGAAGAAACACCTGCAACCACCTCAGAACCTGCAACTGTGGATGGAGGAGGGGACATTCATCCGGACCACCAGGAGAGGAGGGCAAGACCTACACCACCAGCAAGAGATGCATAACCTAATTTCCTCCAGTGTGTGAATACCTTTCACTCTGTGGACTATTCGCTGGACAAATTTACCTTTTTGATGCTAGTGGTATTTTATACATTTGAGTTCAAACAATTTTGCATCTACAATATTAGTTTCATTCTCCACGATTGACTGTTTTCTTTCGCTTTTTCCTTGGTTTCTTGGTTTACATCCTGTTTTAGTTTATCTGTGTTTGTAAAATAAATTCCAATAACACAACATCAAAGACTGTTGTATTTCTTGTTGTATTTACTTTTTGTTTTTAATTTCTTCTTTCCATCAATATTTTAAAAATGCAAATGATCCAAAAATATTTTGGCCGAAAAAGTTACATTTCCCAAAAAAATTAAAATATAACAAACACAACAAATCTTAATGTATGAATTTCACACTTATGTAATAAAGAATAATTTGTCAGTTCTTTTACAAAAATACAACCCATGCATAACCCAAATAGTTTGTACCATCTTTATTTTTACTGTTCTAGACCTTGACACCATGGAGGAACAGGATATAATCCTACAAATTAGAAACAATAAGCAAACTATTATTGATGCATGTCAGCTGGAGCCAGACACCGTGTTTCACAATAATAATCCCACATCTGGTACACCAATTGTCAAAATCTTGGCAGTACTACATTTTGTGGTCACAGGATCATTCCAGTACACTGTGGCAGGATCTGGTGGCATGTCACAAGCAACTTAAAGTGGTGTGCTACAAAAAGTTACTTCTACAATGATGAGACACATCAACAGCTTTATACACTTAACCCAAAATGAGGATTTTACAAATGTGAAGGGAGGTAAGTATGCTAAGGGTTGGTCGACTTACACATGTGGTTAGAGTAAGTTAAGAAGCAAGTATTGCTTTGGTGACAACATTCAGCAGGAAACAAGTCCAATGCAATCTCCAAAACTTCTATTCATTCACTGTGCAAATTGTCTTTGTACAACCCATGTATATCAAAAGTGTGTTTGTCTTTCACAGGATCAACCCATTTTTCCTTAGTACTTTGTAACAGCAGTATATAACTGCAAATGTCACAACTTTGAAATGTCCAAATGAAGATAACATGGTGAATGATACTAAAACAGAATGACAAGAAAAAAATAATGATTTTCCATGACAAAACAGACACATTACAAAAGGTAAATTATGAGGTCACATTTACTTAGAACAATCAAAGTTAAACAATGAAAATGAACACTGTAGTCAATGTGTCAAAACTTTGAACAACAAACAGCTTTGCCCTGAAATTTTCCGAACTACACATTCTTAAAAATTTCCATTACAGACTGATATGCTCATTATATCACAAGTTGTTTGTACATTGAAAGTAACATTATTTAAAGATATAATTACACTCATCTGAAGAAGTGGTCAATGACATCTTGGCGTCAGTTTCTTCTTCTTCACCACTGTCACCTTCACTGGGCATTTCAGCATCTTCACCTGGTGGCTCATCATGCTCTCCATCCTCTGCAATATGCGGAATATTCTGTTGCAGGACTATGTTGTACAACATGCAGCAGGCCATGATCATTTTGCACACCTTATCAGGGAGTAGAGGAGAGCTCCACCAGTCTATTCCAGACAGTAAAATCTGGCCCTTAAGAGACCTAAAGCTGGCTCCACTGGTCTCCGTGTCCTTCCATGGGCCTCACAGAAGTGGACTTCCTCTGGTGTGGTCGATTCCTCAGCGGTGCTAAGAACCATGGTCGGTTAGGATAAGCCGAGTCTCCTATATGACAGAAAAAACATATTGAGCTAATATAGCTAATCCCATTGTAGAATACCAAACTATAAATTAACCAAATAATTATAATGGCAGATTGTACTTACCAACAAGCAGGCCCTCCCAGGTGCAAGTTGTGACATTTGCAGGGTTATGCTGCTGTTCCGTAGTACAAAGGAATAATGTGTTGATCTTGGGAAACAGGCACACATGTTTGAGATGTACAAATCTGGTAGGCAGACAACTTGCACATTGAATGGAAGTTCTTCCAATTGCAGTAGACCTGTTCTCTATTGTGTTATGGCACTTAGGCAATATGTGTACCATCAATTGCTCCAACCACATGTGGTAGGTCACCCAAAGCATAACAATCTCCCTTCACATTGTCAAAATCCTCATTTCCTGGAAACTGGATGAAGCTGCCTATGTTGCCCAGCAGCAACATGAAGGGGGTATATTATATTTTGAGCTCTTATTCTGAAGTAGACCTACTTCAAAGGAGAAATTGGATATAAGAAGGGCACCCAAAACCACAGACTTTAGAAACACTTCTGGAAACAAGAGGAACATCTGCCTGGAGAAGAGCTGAAGAGCTGAGGAAGAAGAGCTGCCCTGTCTGTGACTGTGCTTTGTGGAGCTATCCTGCAGTTGCTGCTTCTGCCAGGGTAAGAGGGCAAAGACTGGACTTTGTGTGCCTTCCATCTTGAGAAGAAATCTCCAAGGGCTTGATTTAGAGCTTGCCTCCTGTTGTTTGAAGTCTCAGGGACAGCAAAGACTTCTCTCTGCCGGCACCTGGAGTCTCTGGAGAGACTCCTACTCTGCCCTGTGATGCCCATCCAGTTCCTGGGACCCTGAAAGGAGAAGCTGGCAGCCTAAGAGGAAGAAATCCACGCACAGAGCGCCGTGCGGGTAAAAGATTGACGTGATTTCGATCTGCGGCTGAAGAAACAATATGCCGCCGGCTCTGCAGCTGAGAATCGACGCTCGCCGGAAACACGGCAGAAGAATCAATGCACGAAGCTGGAGAAACGACACGCAGCATCGCTGACGGAGGCAGGGAGATCGCGACTCGTGCTGTGTAGTTTTCGGATCATCGGGCGGCTGGATTTCTGACGCGAACCATTGTTATGCGTGCAAAAACAACGCAAGGCCTGCCTGGACCCGTGTGCCGACTGAATTGACACATCGCTCTCCTGCAGAGAGAAGAACCAATGCATGCAGACTCGACAGAAGGGAGAAACGATGCAAGGTCTCGCTTGTGAGTGATATCAACGCATCGCAAGCCCTTTTTGACGCACACCCGCCCATGCGGGGTTATTTTTGAAGCGCACCAGGTACATTTTCACGCTAGCAGCGCTAGCGTGTGTTTAAAACTACTTAAAGACTCTTTTTGATTTTTGATTGTTAACTTGACTTGTGTATTGTGGTTTTTGTTGTTTTGGTCTTGTTTTGGTTAGATAAATATTTCCTATTTTTCTAAACCTGTGTTGTGTCATTTTGTAGTGTTTTTATTAGGTTACTGTGTGTTTTGGTACAAATACTTTACAGCTAGCACTCTGAAGTTAAGCCTACTGCTCTGCCAAGCTACCAAGGGGGTAAGCAGGGGTTAGCTGAGGGTGATTCTCTTTTACCCTGACTAGAGTGAGGGTCCTTGCTTGAACAGGGGGTAACCTGACTGTCAACCAAAGACCCCATTTCTAACATTGGTGATCAGTGGTTGGGATTTGGACTTGTATTTGTACTTGACATACAGTGATTAAGTGTACACTACTATTTTGAGTGCAGGCCACTACGTGACCACATACTACTTGTTTGGTGATCTTTTGATTTTTTCGCTTTGGGACTGTTTTTGTTCTACTTCCATTTTTTTGTCACTGATTCCTTGATTGACTTTCTTTGGAACTTCCTTTGGGAACTTGTTTTTCTGCCTTTGGAACTTTGCACTTGTTTTTGAATCTTCATCATGTCCCAAGCTGGAGATGCATCAGTTGGAGCTGACTTTGACCATGAGAAATTGAAGAGTTATACCAAGGCTCAGTTGAAGCAGTTCTGTAAAAGTTTGACTGTCCCTTTAAGAGCTCATCCAGGAAGGAGGAGCTGCAAAAGGCGCTGAGGGCTTGGGTGACAGCCAAGAGCACCGAAGGGCACAAAGAGGATGAGGGAGATGAGGAGAAGGAGGAAGAGAGTTCCGTACACAATGGTATTGGGGGTGGGCCTGTTATGTCCAGGGAGAAGGTCTCCAGGGCAGGTAGCAATGTCTCATCTAAGGGTCTGACACCTGAGGAGTTACAGGACAGACAGGCAGAAAGGGAGTACCAATTGGAGCAGAGAAGGCTAGCCCTTGAGTAGAGGAAGATAGCGATGGCTCCGAGCTTAGCTTGAGAGAGATGGATCATAGAAGCCAGTCCAGTAGAGATGGTGGCAGCAACCCTACAGTGCAGCCTGAGAGGAGGGTGCACATTCCTAAAGACCTTGTGAAAGATTACAAGAGGGAGGATGACATATACTTGTAGTTCAAGGGGTATGAGTCTCCTCTCCACGTGAATCTGGTCCCTGAAGCTCATTGTGTTACGACTCGGTCGTCCCATTTCCAGGGGGCGCTGTAAGGGGACTGTCAGAAGCCTGGGAATCACCTTGAACACCTATCTAGAGTCCCTTGTTGACTCCTGTTTGTTTCTCTTTTCTCCATGGTACACTTGTGTAGGACTACATTTGCTTCTTGGGACTGCAAATCCCATAATGCACAGCTTGGTAGTCAGGAAAACCCGGATTCTGTTTCCCATTGTTTTCAATGGGAGAAGTCCAGTTGCTCCTTTTCACTGGATCCTCTCCTCCAGGACTTGCAAGTGTCCGAAACCACACACACCTGAAACCTCTCCTGTGCAGCCCAGCTTGGAACTGCTTCTAAGCAGCCATTTCCTCAAGCTCCCCGTCGTGCATCGGACTTCGATTCCTTTGTGTTACAGACCCTTTGTCGGATGGTGTTCCAGTTTTGTTCCTGTTCCTGTTCTGTTCCAGCTTGATCCTGTTTCCTGTTTCTCTGCCCTGCTCCTGATTGTTCCAGCCAGAGTCTGCTCCCTACTTCTTAGCCTTGTACCTGTTTGTTTCTTCCAAAGCCTGCTCCCTGTTTCTCTGCCCTGCTCCTGCCTTGTTTCAGCCTGAACCTTCTCTCTGTTTCCCAGTCCTGTTTACTGCTCATTTCCTACTCCCTGTATTCCAGTCCTGTCCTTGCCTGTTCCAGGCAGAGCCTGTTCTCAGTTTCCCAGTCCTGTCTCTGTCTGTCCCAGACAGAAGTTTGCGCCCTGTTTTCAAGTCCTAGACCCGCCTTTGCTTCAGCCTGAGCCTGTTCCTAGTTCTTGCCTCTGCCTCTTTGTTTGTTCCCTTCTGTTTCTGTTTCTTCTTGGTTCTTTGTGTCTGGTAAGTGTTCTATCAGTCTTCACCAGTGTATACGTGTCCTCCTGTGTACTGGGGTTGGCTCCTGGTTTCCAGGAGGCAATTCCAGCCCCCATCCTTGTCCAGTGTTATACGTTGTATTTCGTGCCTAACAGTGACAGTGTGCTATTGCTGTTTTCTCAGGAATCGCCACTGTGTTTCCAGCTGGACCCACAAGAGCGTGTCCTGTGTATGTAAGTACTATCCTTGTTTGTGCTCTAGGGTCCAGAGACAGAATCACTTCTGCTGCCTTCTTTCTATGGGGCTGGCAGGGTGACTATCTGTAAGAGCAAACTGCACAGAGGCATTGAGATTCCCTGTCACTGTGGGAGGTTCTGCGCCTTACTCTGTGTACAACCCCAGCGTGTTTGTCCACTGGTAATCCGTTTCCTGTTTGTTCACACAAGGGTTGCTCTGCTTTTACTTTCCTGTTTCCTGTGCCTATCCATAGCTGTCCTTTCCGTGTATGCCTTTAGCTGCTCCTCTGCCCCAGTGTACTACCGCTTTAGGATATTCGGTGACCTCAAGGGGTGTCTCAACCAAAGTCCTGATCAGCCCCGCCCGAAACCGTGACACATTGGGGGGTAGGTCTGTGGAAGCACTTTGAGGTAGAGGGGAGGGATACACTGACAGTCTTAGGGTATGCTCAGAGTCTCACCTACTCTAGCATGAAGGATGCCTTGCTTACAAGTAATGGTCTTACCCCTGAGCAGTACAAGGATAGGTTTAGGTCCTACAAGAAAAAGGAATCCCAAACATTGTTGGAATGTGTTGATTCTTATTGCAGGTCACTGGATGGTTGGGTGAAGGGCAGTAAGGTAACTACGTATGAGGGGCTTTACAATCTGATTGCTTGGGAGCACTTGTACAGTTTATGTTTTCCAGAGCTACGCCAGCACCTGATTGACAGCAAGCTGTCTGACCCCAGGAAGCCTGAGCAGGAAGCAGAAGTCCAGAAGAGGTATGGGGGAGGCCACACCAAGGGTTGGCAGGGTCCCTCTCAGAAGAGAGGGGGGTAAGGGTAAACAGGGGGAGTTCTCTAAAGGACCCCAAACTGAATTCCCAGGGTGAGGATTCCCAACCCCCCGGTAAAATGGAGCCATGGTTCTCCAAAGGGAAGCCAGTGGCAGGTGGTCCCCCACGTAAGTGCTATGCATGTGACCAGGTGGATCATGTGAGGGGGGACCCCAAATGCCCCAAATGTACACCGGCACCCACTGGTGCGCCGTCCCAGGGTTTGGACAGTGTAGCGCTTGGGGAGGAGTTGGTTTCAGGTGGGTGGGAACCAGCTGAGATGACCCTTGTCTCACTAGGGGACAGTGAGATGCCCATAGAACCCTAGTGCCTGAAAACACTAAGAAGTACAGGCAATGGGTGACCATTAACGGACAGAGGGTGGAAGCTCTGAGAGACACAGGAGCCAGAGTGACTACAGTGAGGAGTCAGCTGGTGTCTGAAGAGTAAATAGATCCCCGGGTACTTCAACAAGTAGTTGCAGTGGACAACTCAGAGCGCCTGTGCAGAGTGGCACAGATTCCCTTTGGATGGGGGGGGGTCTTGGGTTCCTTGAAGGTAGCTGTGAGTCCAACCATGCCTGTTGATTGTTTGCTAGGCAATGACCTGGAGGATTCCCCTTGGAAGGAGGTGGAACACAGGTCTCACTTGGAGATGTTGGGTCTGCCTGAGTGGGTATGTGCATCCACCCGGTCAATGGTAGCCCGTCAGGGTAATCAAGAGCCCCTGGAGCCTGAAACAGTGGCCCAGGGGACCGCCAAGAAGAGGAAGGGCAGGGTGCCGGGGAAACTGGCCCCAGAAGTTCATACGGGCCGGGAGGAGGCAGAGCCTGAGGGTGACGCCCCAGAGCCTACAGGGAAACAGGTGGCTGAACTGGGGGAGGTCCCTGAGCTGACACAGTAGCAGCAGGAAGGGGGGGCCACCAGGGAAGCACTCTGTACAGCACAGAAGACATGCCCTACTTTGGAGGGTTTGCGGCAGCAGGCTGCAGACCAAGCGGCTGGCAAGGAGCCAGGATCACACCTGATCTATTGGGAGGATGACCTCCTGTATATTGAACCTAAGGTGCCTGAGCCTGGGTCAGCCCATGTGCTGGTGGTACCCCAGTGCTTCAGGGCCTTCCTACTGGGGTTGGCTCATGATGTGCCTTTAGCTGGACATTTGGGGAAGGACAAGACCTTTGATAGGCTTCTCACCCACTTTTACTGGCCCCTAATGCGCAGGCACTCAGATGCGCATTGCAGGTCTTGTCAGGCAAGTGGCAAGAGTGGGAGGAAATGTAAGGCTACCCTTCAGCCTTTGCCTGTTGTCAGTATTCCCTTTGAGAGGGTAGGCATTGACATTGTGGGGCCTCTGGATCCCAAGACAGCCATGGGCAACAGGTTTATCCTTGTCTTGGTGGACCATGCCACCCGGTACCCAGAAGCCATTCCTTTGAGATCAATCACTTCCCCTGTGGTGGGTCGATAGGGGTACCAACTTCAGATCCACGTATGTGAAGTCTCTGTGGAAGGAGTGTAGGGTAACCTACAAGTTCACCACCCCTTATCACCCCCAAAGTAACGGTCTGGTTGAGAGATTCAACCGCACCTTGAAAGGCATGATCATGGGCCTGTCAGAGCCCTTGAGGCGGAAGTGGGACATCCTCTTGCCATGCCTTCTGATCGCCTACAAGGAGCTGCCTCAAAAGAGACTTGAGTTTAGTCCCTTTGAGCTGATTTATGGCCACCCTGTGAGGGGACCTTTTAGTCTGGTTAAGGAAGCTTTGGAGAAAGCTCCTAGTGAACCCCCACAGGATGTATTCAGTTACATGCTGGCTTGAAGAAACCAGACTGCCCGCTTCAGGAGTATTGCTCAGGAGAACCTGGAAGCAAGCCAGGAGAACATGAAACGCTGGTTTGAGTAGAATGCCACTCTGGTCGAGTTTCAACCTGGACAAAAAGTGTGGGTAATGGCACCAGTGGAGCCTAGGGCGCTCCAAGATAAGTGGACTGGGCCATTTGAGGAGGTGAAGCGCAAGAGTGAAGTACCTACCTGGTGGACTTGCGGTCTCTAAGGAACCCTTTAAGAGTCCTGCATGTCAACCGCCTCAAGCCACACTTTGAGCGGACTGAGATATCAATGCTCCTTGCAACAGATGATGGGGTAGAGGAGGAGAGTGAGCCTCTTCCTGACCTCCTGTCTGCAGGAGAAAAAGATGGGTCAGTGGAGGGAGTGATTCTCTCCCCCTCCCTGACTGAGGAGCAGCAAGGTGACTGTTGCCAGGTGTTGGGACAGTTTTCCTCACTGTTTTCCCTGATCCCAGGAGTCACACACTTGTGCACACATGATGTAGACACTGGGGACAGTACACCTATTAAACAGAAGGTTTACAGGGTGACTGACAGGGTCAGGGCATGCATTAAGGATGAGGTATCCAAAATGCTTACCCTAGGGGTTATTGAGCCCTGCAGCAGTCCTTGGGCCAGCCCAGTGGTATTGGTCCCAAAGGCTGCTGCACCTGGTGCCACTCCAGAACTCAGGTTCTGTGTGGACTACCAGGGACTCAATGCTGTCAGCAAGACTGATGCACACCCCATTCCCTGAGCTGATGAACTCATTGACCGGTTGGGAGCTGCCAAGTACCTCAGTACATTTGATTTAACATCTGGGTACTGGCAGATTGCCTTAACTGAGGGGGCCAAGGAGAGGTCAGCATTCTCTACACCAGATGGACACTTTCAATTTAAGGTGATGCCATTTGGGATGAAGAATGCCCCTGTCACCTTTCACAGGTTGGTCAACCAGATGTTGGCTGGGCTGGATGAGTTCAGTGCTGCCTACCTGGATGACATTGCTGTGTTTAGTTCCGCATGGGAGGAACACCTGCAACACCCCCGGAGAGTGTTAGAGGCCCTGCAGAAGGCATGCTTCACTACTAAGGCCAGCAAGTACCAAATAGGGAAGAGTTCTGTGGTGTACTAAGGATACCAGGTGGGGAGTGGCCAGGTGGCACCCCTACAGCCTAAGATTGACACTATTCTGGTTTGGGACCCTCCCAAGACCCAGACTGAAGTGAGAGCCTTTTTAGGTCTCACAGGATATTATAGGAGGTTTGTTAAGGGCTATGGTACCATTGTCACCCCCTTAACTGAGTTGACTTCTAAGAAGCAACCCAGGAAAGTGATCTGGACAGAGGCTTGCCAGAACGCTTTTGATGCCCTGAAGGCTGCCATGTGCAGAGCACCTGTGCTGAAGGCACCTGACTACTCCAAGGAGTTTGTTGTGCAAACAGACGCCTCAGATCATGGTATTGGAGCAGTACTCTCACAGCTTAATGAAGAGGGCCTAGATCAACCCGTAGGCTTCATTAGCAGGAGGTTACTACCCAGGGAACATAGGTAGAGTGCCATAGATCATGAAGCGTTTGCTGTGGTCTGGGCACTGAAGAAGCTAAGACCCTACTTGTTTGGGACTCACTTCCGAGTTCAGACCGACCACAGGCCTCTCAGATGGTTAATGCAGATGAGGGGTGAGAATCCAAAACTGTTGAGGTGGTCCATTTCCCTACAGGGGATGGACTTTACAGTGGAACACCGTCCTGGTACAGAGCACGCCAATGCTGATAGTCTATCCAGGTTCTTCCCCCTTAGTGATGAAAACTCCCATGAGGTTGGGTAGTTGCTCCCCACTTTCAGCGGAGGGGGCACATGTTAGACTTTTCATCCTTGGCGTGGTCTCCCCCCTAACTTTTTGCCTCTGTTCCCCAGGTTGTTGATGTGTGCTGGACTCTAATTTTGCTGTTTTTGTTACTCTGGGCACTTTACCACTGCTCACCAGTGCTAAAGTGTAAATGCTCCTTTTCAAAATGTGGATGTAATTGGTTTAGCCATGATTGGCATATATGGTTTACTAGTAAGTCCCTAGAAAAGTGCACTAGAGGTGCCAGTGCCTGTAAATCAAATGCTACTAGTGGGCCTGCAGCACTGGTTGTGCCACTCACATGAATAGCTCTGTAATCATGTCTCAGACCTGCCACTGCAGTGTCTGTGTGTGCAGTTTTAACTGTAAATTCAACTTGGCAAGTGTACCCACTTGCCAAGCCTAAACCTTCCCTTTTCTTACATGTCAGACATCCCTAAGGTAGGCCCTAAGTAGCCCCAAGGGCAGGGTGCAGTGTATGGTTAAGGTAGGACATCGTCGACCGCCAGGGCTAAAATGACGGGGGCACCGCCAACAGGCTGGCGGTGCCCCGCAGGGCATTCTGACCGCGGCGGTTCGGCCGCGGTCAGAAGTGGAAAACCGGCGGTCTCCCGCCGGTTTTCCGCTGCCCTTCTGAATCCTCCATGGGATTCAGACACCCCATACCGCCATCCTGTTCCTGGCGGTTCGCCCGCCAGGAACAGGATGGCGGAATGGGGTGTCGTGGGGCCCCTGCAGTGCCCATGCCTATGGCCCCGTAAGAGGGCCCCACAATGAATTTCACTGTCTGCATTGCACTGCACTGCACCCGTCGCACCTTCCCACTCCGCCGGCTCCATTCGGAGCCGGCGTCCTCGTGGGAAGGTTGTTTTACACTGGGCTGGCGGGCGGCCTTTTGGCGGTCGCCCGCCAGCCCAGTGTAAAACCCAGAATACCTGCAGCGGTCTAATGACTGCGGTGCGGTATTCTGGAGGGGGGAACTCTGGCGGGCGGCCTCCGCCGCCCGCCAGGGTGAGAATCACCCCCATAGTAATGTGTTTTATATGTCCTGACAGTGAAATATTGCTAAATACGTTTTTCACTGTTGCAAGGCCTGTCCCTCTCATAGGTTAACCTGGGGGCTACCTTTAAATCTGATTAAAGTGTAGATTCCCTTTGGGAGCGGATGGACATGTGGAGTTTAGGGTCTCTGAGCTCAGAATTTAAAAATACATCTTTTAGTAAAGTTAATTTTAAGATTGTGTGTTTGAAAATGCCACTTTTAGAAAGTGAGCATTTTCTTGCTTATACCATTTCTGTGACTCTGCCTGTTTGTGGATTCCCTGTCTGGGTCAGTTTGACAGTTGGGCTGGTTGCACCTCACACTAGACAGTGACACAATGGGAGCTGGGGTGTAGCCTGCATATCCTGATGAGCCATCAGTGCTAGGAGGGAGGGGAAGAGTGGTCACTCACACCTGAAAGGGCTGTGCCTGCCCTCACACAATGCAGTCTCCAACCCCCTTGTGAGTGTCTGGGGCCTGGCCTGGGCAAGGCAGGATTTCACATTCAAGAGAGACTTTGCTTTGAAGTAGACCTACTTCAAAGGAGAAATTGTGTATAAGAAGGGCACCCAAAACCACAGACTTTAGAAACACTTCTGGAAACAAGAGGCAGCTCTGCCTGGAGAAGAGCTGGACAGCTGAGGAAGAAGAGCTGCCCCGCCTGTGACTGTGCTTTGTGTAGCTATCCTGCAGTTGCTGCTCCTTTCAGAGGAAGAGGGCAAAGACTGGACTCTGTGTGCCTTCCATCCTAAGAAGAAATCTCCAACGGCCTGATTTAGAGCTTTCCTCCTGTTGTTTGAAGTCTCAGGGACAGCAAAGACTTCTCTCTGCCAGCACCTGGAGTCTCTAGAGAGACTCGTACTCTGCCCTGTGGTGCCTATCCAGTTCCTGGGACCCTGAAATGAGAAGCTAGCAGCCTAGGAAGAAATCCACGCATAGAGCGCTGTGCGGGGAAAAGATCGACGAGACTCCGATCTGAGGCTGAAGAAACGATGCGCCGCTGGCTCTGCAGCTGAGAATCAACGCTCGCCAGAAACGCGACCGAAGAATCGACGCATGGAGCAGGAGAAACAACACACAGCATCGCTGACGGAGGCTTGGAGATCGCATCCTGTGCTGCGTGGTTTTCTGATCATCGTGCGGCTGGATTTCTGACGAGAACCATCGTTGTGGGTTGAAGAACAACACAAGGCCTGCCTGGACCCGCGTGCGGACCGAATCAACGCATCGTTCTTCTGTGGAGAGAAGAGCTGACGCTCGCCGATTTGACAGATGGGGGAAATGACGCAAGGTCTCGCTCGTGAGTAATATCGATGCATCGCAAGCCCTTTTTGACACACACCCGCCCGTGCAGGGTTATTTTTGAGGCGCACCAGGTACATTTTCACGTTAGCAGTGCTAGCGTGTGTTTAAAACTACTTAAAGGCTCTTTTTTATTTTTAATTGTTAACTTGACTTGTGTATTGTGGATTTTTGTCATTTTGGTCTTGTTTTGGTTAGATAAATATTTCCTATTTTTCTAAACCTGTGTTGTGTCATTTTCTAGTGTTTTCATTAAGTTACTGTGTGTGTTTTGGTACAAATACTTTACACCTAGCACTCTGACGTTAAGCCTACTGCTCTGCCAAGCTACCAAGGGGGTAAGCAGGGGTTAGCTGAGGGTGATTCTCTTTTACCCTGACTAAAGTGAGGGTCCTTGCTTGAACAGGGCGTAACCTGACTGTCAACCAAAGACCCCATTTCTAACAGTAAAGTATACGTACGTTTAAAAGCCTTGAAGCAGGTGAAACATTCAATTCAGGAAATGTTTTGTTAAATAACCTCTTGATCATTTTTCTTTGCAGAGATACAATAAAACTGTTATATGTGTCTTTTCAGCATCTTCAAGAGCAGGCGAAGGAGACATTGGCCACAAAGGTAGGGAAGCAGCTGGCGACTGTGTGTTGGGTGCAGAAACATCAGACACTGATGGACCCAGTGGCATGGAGGGTGAGGAGACTGGCACGGAGGCCACCAGCTCAACATCTTCATTGGAAGGCTCCACAAGTGACCAGTCCCTATTGGTGGTGCACCCTACAGGTCCTGTTTCATCTACATCCTTGTCCGCCACCCAGATTCCCATCCCCCGCCCTCTTGTTCCCCCCCCCAAAGTTGGCCAAACCTGCACCCTAAAGGACTGGAGTCTCTTTTGCCACAGGCACCTCCCCCAGCCCCTGTCCCCCCAGTTGCGCTCAGTGAAGAAGCTATTGACCTCTTACGCAACATCTCTGTAAGCCAGACAGCGATTGTGAATGGCATCAAGGGGATTAGTTGCCAAATGCAAGAAATGGTTGCATTCCTGGATGCCATTCATAGTTCAGTGTCCGGCATGCAGAGATTGCTTGCAGAGATAGTCTTTGCACTGACCAGAGCCCCCCAACCAGCACAACCTTGTGCCCCTACTCGGGTCCCTTCCTCATCCCAAATACCAACTCCCACCACAATCCCAAGCACACTCACTTCATTGCACGCATCTACTCACACAGACACAAGCAGCACACCCACACAAAAACACAAAGAAACACCAACATGCACCTATCCAACATACACACACTACTGGCACTACACCCACGGGCACCACACCTGCATGCACCACTACCACACAACTACAAAACCCACCACCACAGACACAAGCACCACCACCATAACCACTTCCACACAAACAACCACCAGCACACCCACAAACACTACAACCGCAACATTCACCTCAACAGCACCCTCATCCAAACACAGTCACACACATGGACACCTGCATGAAACACCCAGCAAACATACATGCTTACAGTCACCCAAAACCAAAACACCTACAAAACCACACACATCCAAATATACACCAGGCACACATGCATCACATACAGACATATGCCCCACAACCACTCCACCCACCTCAATAGCACACTCATCCAGACACACAGAGAGAAAACAACACCCACAACAACACCCACCACACGCAAATGCACACACTCACCTGAACACCACACACCTTCAAAGAAACACACACCCAAACACCACATACACCAGACCAACATGCACCTGCAAAACAAACAGACACACACACTCCAGCTCGTTCTACGTACCAAACCCAATCTTCTCCCACCCTTTCTACCCCTTCTTCTCCAACCGAGATCACCTCTTACCTGTCCCTTACCCCTGTTAAACCTAAACCCAACCCTCTGAAGAGGCATCCTTGAGGTGCCTGCTAAGTGCCCACTAGATGCCCTTCCTGAGGAGGTTGGCCCTTAGCAGTGTGATTAGGATGCAAATTCGGGCCCATGAAGGCTTTATTGACTGCTATGCATCATTTGCTTTGTAAATACTTTTTTTGCCATTTAATAACAAATTGACAGATGTTATCTCATTAAAAAAATTAATTATTTTTCTTTTCACACAGTTTGTCCTGATATTAATTATTCTTTACAAGTCGTTTATTAGTCACATTGTTAATTATGAAAATGTGATTAACCTAAGCGTACTTTCAAATATGAAAGTGATTAACCAGCAGTATTTTTAACAACACATTTGCACAGTGCATACATTAGTGTTAAACATTTATAATGGTAATTGCTGTGCAAACATTAATCATGATAATGGACATTTACACCCAAAGTAAACATGTTTACACTTTTAAAATGTTTAATACAGGTGTGTTTATTTTCAGATGATACAGATGAAACAAATATGCGTTACAAATTTACATATTTTATAGGAAAAAATATAATGATATACATGTACTAGACAAGGGTAAATGTGACATCAGTATATATATGAGATGTTTTAAGTTTAAAAGTAACATTGATATTGAATTTATTGCAAAACAACATTTTGTCTTTTCTAGTGCAATTTCAAAATGTAATTTAATTTATATTGTTCCAATAATGTGTAATGCATATGTATCTGTTTTGATAGTTAAGGGAAAATGATTAAACACAACTGAATGGGCACATTTTGACTTTGGGATCAATGTGACTTTTTTGCAGGTTTCCATTGACCTAAAGGCAGCTTGGACCAAATTTGAAAATGTAAAACAAATACGTGTGTATTTCTTTAAATTTCGTACACTACCACATTCTACACATATGCATTGCACATTATTATACTATTGCAATGAAGTATGAATTCAAAATGCAGAGTCTAGAGCTAATGTGGACAGATAACTTTTTATGGTAACAGGCAAAAAGAGACACATACCCTTGTAGTGTGGTTAGTTTTACATATTCATTGCGCTTTAGCTTCAGGCTTTAGGCCTTTGTGCATTTTGCCCTGAATATATTTTATTCATTTGCTAATAGCTTAGAGCCTCTGTGCACTTTGCTCTACATGCTTTTTATTAGGCTTCGTACTGTTATTTTTCAAATAGCCAGTTCTACGGTGTTGTTTTTTATTCATATCACACTGTTTTGCCTACTTCAGCACTGGAGTTCTCCATAACATATTTACTCTGTGCTTCAGTCAAGGATACAGTCTGGTACATTGCCGATAGACGTGGTAAGAGTTTAGACTCGGCATTCCTGTGTAGGGACATTTTGTGATCACGCTGACATGTTAGTTATAAAATCACTTCCTTGTCCCAGTACACGCAAGAGGGAGATTCCGACCAGGGAACCACAACTTGACGCTGACTGCCTCGTTGCAGATGCTGAACCAAGATCACAGGTCTTTGCTCAGGTATGAGGGCTGATATCCCCATAGTGATTCTAATAGGCAAGCTAGAAGCTTAACATGCTGTGCTCTAGATAGAACAAGCAGAGGGAGAGTAGAAACTGTTTGACAATATGATAGCTTTGTTTTTATGTTTTACTCTCCTGGTACCTATCACAATCCTACTGTGTTGTATCGTTCTGGTTATTGCGGCTCACGCCTTAATATCTAAAATACAGTCGTTTTATTAAAACATTATATAAAACTTATACTGTCTTTGTCATTTGTATATGAGATCATATTGGAAATAAGAGAGTTGGTTTGGACTTGAGTAACCACGACTTCCCTGAGAAGTTCCAAAGATGTCATGCGCTCGGCTGCCAAATCATTCCTTCCACATGGGAGAAATGAGGCACTGCTAGTTAGCCGGAGCAAAAAACGGATTTAGGGTGACAGAGTTCTTTACACGTGGGTCAGACTCAGTCCCCCACACCGTTATCGATCCTGCTACCTAGAAATCCAGTAGTCTCATTTAGAATAATGAGAGCCCACGCGACATGGCGCCGCCAACGTTTGGTCTGGCTCTAATGATTAGGTCCGACTGACTCTCTTGGTCTCATATATATTTTGACTCCTCGGTTCCGTATACGGAGACGTCCGTGGGGCAGAGGGTTTCCGCCGCCACGGCATAGGTGCTTCCTATTGCTTAGTGGTCGGTTGCTCAAGCTTGAACTTTGAAAGGAATAAAACCCCGATATTGGTGTGCCTTCTCTGACCTGTAGCTGTTTTTTATAAAATGGCGAATCCTAATGTAGTGAACATAGCAATTAATATGCGACATCCGCTCACGGGACATCTATTGACACATGGACTGACAGTCCAGGGGGGTCCGGTCACTTTTGTGGTGGACGCCCATGCAGCCTATAGAACGGAACTTTTTTATTCTTGGGTCGCTTTTCCAGCAGTGGATGGGGGAACAAATACTTTTCACGAATACACAGTTGCGAATGCCCCTGGACAATACAGGGCTTACACTTATTTAGAAATACCTCTATCCTATCAAGAACACCATAATTGGCTTGATGGCGCCCTCCCACACACAATAGCACAAGTAAGGTTAGGTCCACTGAGTAATGATGGTCCTACCTGGCCTTTATTGGCTACATATACACCACATCCTGCGGTTGCTCAATTGGCAGTGGTTGAAGTTCGTCGTTTATATACAGAATTAACGGCTACATATAGACGATTAGTTCAGTTTGTGATGCAGACATTAAATACGAATGCAGCGCGTGCTGCTCCAGCGCACCCACAGGCGGTGGTTCCGGGTCTTAATCCGGCCACTGTACACTCAGTTATGGGTAAAGTACCGGCTAAACGAGAGGAGACTCAGTTTTGGCTGGCGCAAAAAATTAATACGCTGGAAGCAGTATTTCCCCATACGGGACCTCAGGATAAACATAGAATTTTGACCATGTGTTTGCCGTACGGGATGGTTCCTCCGGTGGACCTTTGTAATACCTGGGGCACGGTGTTTGCCGCGCTCTACACTACGGCACATGGTACACCGACATTAGCTAATTTACCGGACGTACTTAAACAGATTCAGGATGAATATGGGGCTGCCCCTGCCTTGGATTTGGGCATGCAGTTGCTGGGCAATTTTGCCACAGTTTCTTCTATTATTTTGAGTAATCTCAAAGGAGAGGCGGTAGCACTAGCAGTGCGTATGCGTCTTCGGGATGTTCCGCTGCCTCAACAGGAACAGGAGCTTCCGAGAATAATAGCGGAAACATATTCTAGTATTGGTCGTGATAGCCTAGGGGCTAGACCACAAAAACCCCAGTTACAGGGTAAAAATAATAAAGATAATGCTAAACAGCAACAACCTGAGGGTTCGAAAAAGCGCTGGGAAAAGAAACAGCAAACACCTAAGAAGGATGATGGGCAGTCTCCGCAACCGGAGACCCCACAGAATAAGTATAATCTCAGGAATAGGGATACTTTGAAGACGCCTGATAGATATCAATATACTGATACACGCCAATCTCGTTCCTTTCAGGACTCCTCGGAAAAGAGAAGTGAGAGAGGTGGGCGGTCAGAGCGGAGGACGGAGTACGTGAAACCGAGACAGGATTCACAACGCTCAGCTGAGGTTTCGATTAAACAAGAAGAGAAACCGCTGCAACAGAAACAGCAATTCAAAAAGAAGAAAGTGGCAGCTGTCTCAGTTAGACATGCCACTCAAGAAGAGAGTTCTCTTGA
The DNA here is from genome assembly GCF_031143425.1 of Pleurodeles waltl. NCBI lineage: Eukaryota > Metazoa > Chordata > Amphibia > Caudata > Salamandridae > Pleurodeles > Pleurodeles waltl. Next base: position 784,654,035 of record NC_090442.1, on the reverse strand, counting down.
CGAACAAGACATTGGCGTTAGCACTGTTAGACAGCGCGGCAGAGGTCACAATAGTTCGCCGGAGTCTTCTAGAGCATCTGGAGGTGAAAGCAACTGATGACTTCATACAAGTCGAAACGGCGGATATGCGAGTCTCTGATCCTGATAGAGTATATGAAGTAACTCTACGATTGGAAGGGGACATTGACCGTGTTATAAACGCCATTTTTTGGGACCATGTGGTAAAATCATATGATGTTCTGTTGGCCGAACAAGATTGGCCACCTGACTTTGTTCGCGACTGTCCAGTTGGGGAGGAGGTTATTACACCTTCCTTCTCACCACTTGTTCCACGAGAACTCGCGGAGTCCTATAGTAAATCATGGGCTCTAGCACAGGCTCCCGCCTTGTATAGAAATAACGTGGGGTGGGACAGACAATCACCTTATCAAGTAATTCCGATAAAGGGCGAACCTCAGCCACAACCGCAATATCCTATCAAATTTGAAGCTAGGGCATCGGTTAGGAAAATTCTTACACAATTGGAGTATCAGGGTGTAATTGAGTCCTGTGTCTCGCCGATGAATAATCCCTTGTTTCCGGTTGCTAAACCGGACCATTCATATGGGATAGTGGTGGATTACCGACATTTGAATAGTCATACACGCACATATGCAATACAGAATTCACATAGCGCAGCGCTTATGAATAATATAGTGCGTAAAAAATACAAAACAACATTAGATATCTCGAATGGATTTTTCTGCCAGAATATAGCGCCCGAGAGTCGGGACTATACCTGTTTCAGTGCGTTTGGCTCTCAGAAATTTTTTTGTCGTTTGCCTCAGGAGTATAAGAATAGCCCAGGACTGTTTTCAGCTCGTGTAACTGAAATGCTGCATGAGCTCGACCCTGAAGCATTATCATATGTAGATGACATATATCTGACAGATGATGAGATTCTGCAACATCTAAGGCGTGTATCGCGCATTGTTGTGGGGTTTGCTGATATTGGCTATAAGTTTAATTTTAAGAAATCAAAGATTGCCTTCCTCAGCGTCATTTTCCTGGGATATGAGATGTCGAGTGAGGGCAAGAGCTTAGCGCCACATTTTTTGGAGAAATGTGCTTTATTGCAGCCTCCTAATACGGTTCGGAAGCTCCAGTCATTGTTGGGGTTTCTGAATTTTGGCAGAACTTACATTCCTGATTATGCAACGCATATAAAACCCTTATACGAGTTGATTCGCCCGAATTTTTCGAGTAAACTTTGGACGATTGAACATACACACATACTGCGAGAATTGCAGAGTGATCTCTTAGCAGTTAAACACTTACACACTCGGGACAATAAGACACATTTAGTGATCAGGGTAATACCTGGGGCTGTTGGGTTTACTTATGTCACCTTTAATGAAGGGGAGACTGTCCCGATTGCATACAAATCTCACTTGTATTCAGCTGCAGAGCAACGTTTTGCACAAACTGAGAAGATTCTCACTGCAGTACAGATGGCTGTTATTAAAGAAAGACCACTGGCCCAGGGTCAACGCATAGTTGTCGTTTCCCCGGTTCCGGCCTTAGAGGCTGTTACAAAAGCGAGTGTTCCTAATTCGAAAGCTTTACACCCGCGATGGATACAATGGGCTACGTCTTTGACAGCCACTGATGTAGATTATGTATTTGACCCTAAACTGCAGACTCAAGAATTTCTTCAATACGAAATAGAATACCCTGTTCCTGCTGGTACATTGCCTATTGACCAATATGAAGTGGTCATGTATACAGATGGCTCTGCGCAACCAGCGGTTGGGACTAAACAACAGTATTCTGCTGCATGTGCGGTGGTGAGCGGCACTATGGAGGGGGAAGTGTTCTGCCCCCGACATACTTATACTAAAACCTTGGGAGATTGCACGGCACAGCTGGCTGAGCTCAAAGCTCTATTGTTAGCATTGGAGCACGCGGATCCGGCACTTTTAACTTTGCTGGTCTGTGACTCCTACTACTGTGTGCAGTCTTTCAACAAATATTTACACTATTGGAAGATGAATGGGTTCAGAGATTCTAAAGGCAACACCATTAAGCATAAAATGTTGTGGAGTAAGGTTGCGGATCTAAAGGAAACGCTTCCTAATGTCCATGTTGTGCATACACTTGGACACCAGCGCGTTGGAATACACGTTGCTGGGAATACTTTGGCTGATGAAGCCGCGAAATCGGCAGTGGCTGTCGCCACTGTGGCCGCAGTGACTCGTTCGAGTTCAAAACCAGACACAGAAATATCGGCTGCCATAAAAGCTACTGCTGATGGCACTCCCTTTCCTAAAGGATTTCCTTCAAAATATAGTTACTGCTTGAATGGTGCACTAAATGCTACTGTTACAATTCCAGGCATTGGTGTACGTGAAATTCCCAATAAAATTGAGAGACCTCGATTGATTTCTGCAGCACATGAGGGGGTGGCTTCTGCACATGCTGGGGTGGCTGCCACAATTTCACTTTTACAGGCCCATTACTGGTGGCCTGGTCTCTATAAAGAGACGAAGCAGTATGTCCTTTGTTGTAACATTTGTCAACAAATTAAGGCATTGTCGGCTAGACGCCCGCAGCAGACGCCCCTTCTGATTTCAAACAAACCATTACAGTGTGTGTACTTGGATCATTGTGGTCCGCTGACGCCAGATAGTGCATACAAGTATATATTGGTTGCTGTAGATTCGTGCTCCAGATTTGTATGGGTATGGCCACAACGCTCGGCTGACGCTCGCACTGTTATTAAAGATTTGCGCATCTTTGTCGATATATTTGCAGTTGCGGCTTTTCATTCGGACCAGGGCCCTGCTTTTGCCTCTAAGGCATTCAGGGACACCATGGCTTCGTTGGGGGTCCAACTCCAATTCTCGTCTCCATTTCATCCCGAGGGAAATTCTGTCGTGGAGCGTTTAAATCGTGATTTAAAGCAGTCCTTAACGGCCAGAGTTATAGGTACGGGTCGTGGTTGGCTAGCCCACCTATATGGAGTACAGAGAGCACTTAATAACTTGCCTAGAAGGTCACTGGGGGGTCGTACTTCATATGAGTGCCTGTTTGGAACACAAATGTATGTTCCTGATCTAGATGGTCCTGGTGTGGAGGCGGCAGATACGCCCTTTGACATAAATGATCGTGTCACTGTTTTGCAGGATTTACAACAATTCCATGAAGATAACTCTTCTGCTAATGCTGCCTCCTCAGGAATTAAGGATGAGCCAGTAACACCTACTGGTTGGATACCCAGGATTGGGGATCTGGTGCGTGAAAAGGTCGCAGTTAAAAAAGAATTTGGTCCTTCTTATCGAGAACCTGTCCCTGTGTTGGGGGTAAGCGGCTCAAGAACTGTGATTTTACCACCGCTGCGAGGGGCCAAAGGAAATCGCTTTGTTTCCATTGATAATGTCAAGTTACAACATGTGGCCGATTCTGCACAGCAGACCAAGAGGGACACCCAGTAGTTCCGGAATCCCTCTCACTACTGGGGACGAGGTCCCGCTGCAGGTGATTATCACCGACACTGTTTCCTCTCCGAGCTTGGGGAGGGTGGATGATGATCTTGCGATTGTTCCACCGACGGCGATTAATATGGAATCTTGTGATCAAATTGCTGTACGTTCTACTGACGTTTCTGAACATGTGGTTTATAGCGTGCCACGGCGAGAGCCTCCGTCTGCTTCTTCGTTCACAGTTGCACCTTTTGCTAGAACTACTTCTGGCTGCTTCAACGATGCTGATAATGATGGGTCTGGCTCCTCGTCTTCAATGTCTTCTGTCCACGGTCCACGACGGCTGCTGGGATGGCTTAAACGAACATATTTTGTTTTTCCTTGGAACTATTTTTGGCTGTTTTTGGCCGTGATGACTATTTTATTATGGTTGGGATTTGTCGTTACTTTTTTTCTGATAATACATGGTCATTTTCTTCCTGATCGATCTGACATTGAGCACGTGGAGACTGTGTTGAAACCACATTTTTCGTCTCATATGGTTCGAAGAGACTTGTCCACAGTGAACATTTCTGCTATACCAGTTCCGGATGGAATTGTGTGGGATAAAGTAATGTTTGAAATATATGGTCCCACTGAATTGATTCAAATACCGTATGTCCTCAAATTATCAATGAGTGATATTGTTATACCTGGCATTGGTTCTGATGATTGGGATGTGAAGACAGTAGATTCTATGCTAACGGATTTGCAATATTATACTGTCTATGACGATGAAGATGCTTACCAGTTTAGAGATAATCATGGTGACATGTTTTGTTACAACTATTATGGCCACCACTTTATTCATAAAGCTAGTAGCCCTAAGTCCATGTTTAGTTATGTGCAATGGGAACATTGCTCGACTCCTCCACAAGGGAGTTCAAAAACGTATTATGACAAATTTGCATATTTTACTGGGCATGATCAGCGTAATGCTAGGTCCTACTATTTTAAAGTTACACCGTATTCTAATAAGCAAATGTTATTGACCGATAATAAATTACTGTATTCTAATTTGTTTGTATCTAAACTGTCGGTCGAAGGATATGAATACTGGTTGAAAACTGTTGACTTGAAAAGTGTTTGGGGTACGAAAAATTGGCAAATGCCAGGCAGGGACACGTTATTTAGAGCATGTATTATCCCTGTGCAGATGATTTTCCTCAATGACACAGTACAACAGACAAGCTGTTTGGGCTTAGCGACGATTAAGGAGTTAACTTTGCCTAGTATACCTGTCCCTTCTAAATTAAAAAATTGGCAGCACTATGTGAATGCTACTTTCAGTGACTTTACACATTGGGTCCAGAATGGTACACTTAACACTTCATCGTTACATCCAGGCGGGTGGTTATTATGGCCTGTAGACACTAATATGTGTCATCAACGTTTTGTCACCTCTTCAGGGGGGTTCAGGACTAGTAGGGCAGACCCTCGTTACGTTTCACCAGAACATGCTGATATTATAACTACATACAGTGTGGGGAAGCTTTGTCAGCAATGGTTGAAGTCCTCCACGCTGGATGCAGTTAAGTCACATCTCATGTAACTGTCTAATAATACTGATTTACAAGATGTTTTGTCAGGTCCCAGAGTACCACGGAAGAAAAGGTTCTTATACAAGGTTTATAATGAGATTTGGAAGCTTTCACAACAAGAGGCTGCAGCCCGGTTGAGGCAGATTGATCAAGAAAATCTGATGCAGACTTTGTCTGTTGTTGATAATGGCATGCATACCCTTTCTGAACGTGTTTACACGATTGACAGCATTGTGTCCTCTGCTATTGACATTATTAAATCGGACATGTCTTCTTTATATCATGGGCAGAGTCAGACGCGATCCATCATGCAGCTGGGTTGGACTCTTCAGACCTTGAAGGCGGGTCGCGTTCCATGGCAGCACGTTCGTGCCAGGGAGATCTTTATCTCTTTTAATTTGACTCGTCAACAACAACTGATGGCTAAAAAGGAAGTTATGTTAAATATTGAAAAATTAGAGAAACTGCCTTTCACTGTAGCTGAGATTCCGTCAGCTGAATGGTTGATCCATGGGGTTATTAATTTGCCTATCTCTACTTTGCAATTTACTTCGTGTTTGAAGCATATTCCGGTGGGTAGATATGAACTATTGGGAGACAGTTACATACATGAGGTGTGGGACCTTCCCTTTCAGTACAGATGTGTTAATGGTTTGAAGGAGGTTTTTCTTAGCGGCAGCGAATGCGAAGCTTCTGTCAGCCATTCAATGGTTTGTAAACAGCTGTCCTTGCACGGGGCGTGTAATGCTTCGATTGCTAACTTAGCTTGTTATCTGAAGGGAGTTCCAGTCCCGGTTATTAAGAACACTTTCCAGGTGCTTTCTAACGGCAGTTACATTGTTCTTAACAGCGAACGCTGCTGTGGCATGCGTGCCGGAATAGTTTACATCGTCGTTGTCAACAAGGCCGTTACGTGCTGCGGGAATGTGTTGTTTCCCCCCACTCAAATTAGGGAGGTAGCGGACATCTGGCCTCATATTGCTACTTCCAAGGTTGATTTCGACAAGTTGAGTCGGCTAAAAGCTTTATTGTTTCAAAAGCATGTGGCCCTTACATCTGCTAGCGAGACCTACGCACTTCAGGTGGCAAGGTCATCGGCGGAGATACAGTCCCTTTTGAATACTAACTTTCCGACTCACTTCGGTGAACTTGTGGGACGTATATTTAATGCATCCAGCACTGCTGGTATTGCACATTTTTTCAAAGTCGTTGGTGTTGGTTTTGCTAATACCTTCTCTTCCATATTCGGTTTGATACCCTCGGCTATACATTCTATTTTCGGAAGCATTTTTGGGGGTTTCCCGATTACTTTGGCTTTATTGGCTGGAGTCTTGCTGTTATTGCTATTTTTTCGCAATGGCTGTCCCGTCACGACGAGGTCCTGTACTGCTGCTCCCATCAGCGCAGCTGTGTCGTGAACGCATGATGCAGCATTTTGGAGCAACACTCCTGGGACATTTGGAGTGCGACTGGTCTCTGTCATTCAGACCGGTTTTGGATTGTGTGCAACCTGTGTTTCGGTGCCTTTGGTGCTCGTTTGAACATGCACTGGCTCTCTGTCTCTCATTGCAGCGCCCTCCAATGGTCGATACTGATCTGTTGATGTTCCCGATTAGGGCTCATTCCCAGACTTGTGCACTACGGATGCGCTTGCTTCGTGAGGCAGTTTATGAGATTCCCTTCCTGGAGGAAGATGGTAGTGTCTCTTTCATAGGCCCTGCACGGGGTGCCGCCCTGAATGGTTTTGGGGCTTTGGATCACACCTGCTCCATGGTACTTTGTGGCGTGGATCTTCCGATATTGACATATATCGAAGTGGAGGAACTCCTACGTTCTATTGCTTCTGTCTGATGATTGGATTTTTACAAAATTGACACTATATTGAATTTGGTTATGCTCACATGTTACCTAAATTTATGACTTTGTTGTCTTCTCACCTTGTCGAAATACTTGTTTTAGATATTGTTTATATTTAGGGCATCCTTTTATGTTATTGGAACCACTTGCTACCGACAAGGGGAGGGTGTAGTGTGGTTAGTTTTACGTATTCATTGCGCTTTAGCTTCAGGCTTTAGGCCTTTGTGCATTTTGCCCTGAATATATTTTATTCATTTGCTAATAGCTTAGAGCCTCTGTGCACTTTGCTCTACATGCTTTTTATTAGGCTTCGTACTGTTATTTTTCAAATAGCCAGTTCTACAGTGTTGTTTTTTATTCATATCACACTGTTTTGCCTACTTCAGCACTGGAGTTCTCCATAACATATTTACTCTGTGCTTCAGTCAAGGATACAGTCTGGTACATTGCCGATAGACGTGGTAAGAGTTTAGACTCGGCATTCCTGTGTAGGGACATTTTGTGATCACGCTGACATGTTAGTTATAAAATCACTTCCTTGTCCCAGTACACGCAAGAGGGAGATTCCGACCAGGGTACCACAACTTGACGCTGACTGCCTCGTTGCAGATGCTGAACCAAGATCACAGGTCTTTGCTCAGGTATGAGGGCTGATATCCCCATAGTGATTCTAATAGGCAAGCTAGAAGCTTAACATGCTGTGCTCTAGATAGAACAAGCAGAGGGAGAGTAGAAACTGTTTGACAATATGATAGCTTTGTTTTTATGTTTTACTCTCCTGGTAACTATCACAATCCTACTGTGTTGTATCGTTCTGGTTATTGCGGCTCACGCCTTAATATCTAAAATACAGTTGTTTTATTAAAACATTATATAAAACTTATACTGTCTTTGTCATTTGTATATGAGATCATATTGGAAATAAGAGAGTTGGTTTGGACCTGAGTAACCACGACTTCCCTGAGAAGTTCCAAAGATGTCATGCGCTCGGCTGCCAAATCATTCCTTCCACATGGGAGAAATGAGGCACTGCTAGTTAGCTGGAGCAAAAACCGGATTTAGGGTGACAGAGTTCTTTACACGTGGGTCAGACTCTGTCCCCCACACCGTTATCGATCCTGCTACCTAGAAATCCAGTAGTCTCATTTAGAATAATGAGAGCCCACGCGACACCCTTGTTTCTAGCAACAACGGGGTCGATTTGCGCCATGGTTAAGCAGCAGCAGCAAAGGAAGCACTCGTATGATCGAGTTCATGGCAGCAACGGAAGTGAAAAGAAGAAAAAAGGTACGTTTTGGGCGTATATACCTGGCAATCAGCCAACTCAGGTGTGGAGGTTTTCTCAACACAGGTACGTCAGTGGGAAGGTACATTGTGATTGGCCCAGCCGTAAAACTGCTACTTTTGCCTATGGTGCCTTTGATGCGGGAGAACAATTCTGGCGGTGACTGCGGGTCCACAGCAAACTTTTTCCTAGTTGGAGGTCGGCTTTTACAATGGAAGATCAACAGCGGGACCAATTCGGCCAAGATCTAAATGAGGCCCTAAGTCGGAATGTAAAATCTTTTACCAGGAGGAACCTAGTTGGTGTATCTGACCCACACTCCATTGCTGCCAGCCTCGAATTGCCCCTGTGTCCTAGTCTACCATGACCATTGACTATCATATGCACTTTGTGCTTTGTTGTTATACAAACTTCAAAAATTCACATTTCCAGTTCCCCTTATTGGATTTTTATCAATTTAAAGTTGTTTTGTTTATTACATTTTGCTCTATTTTTCTAAATCAGTTTGTAATTTTCATTGCTTTGCATTTTGACTTTATTGCTGTTTTGGTACTGCTTTGATGCTTTAAACATTCCCTAAATTAAGCCTGTCTACTTTGTGCCATAGCTACCAGGAGGTTGAACTCAACGTTTAATTAATTAATTAATCAATCACATCAACTGTATTTAGCATAATTTATAAAATAATACATACAGAAACCTTTCATTATTAACATAAGCACACTCTCACGAATGTTAATCACCCAAGTACTCATTAACAGCAAATCTCCTACAAATCTTAAAAACATTCAAAGCAGTGCAAATAGATAAAATACATAAAACTTAAAAACAGAAAAAGTGAGCAAACATCAATGAATTAAGCTCCTACTTTTCATACAATAAGTTAAAAATTCAACAAGGTAAAGACATACATATACCAACCAAAGTTAATTGTTGTAAGCAAGTGTATGCCATTTTATAGGACCTTTAGTTATGTTGCCATGAAACTGGAGCCAAAAAATGCCTTTTGGGTTCAAGTGGCAGAAAGAGTAAAATGAATGGGTGATGGGACAGAACGATTATAACATGGACAGAAAGGCAACTTAGACCACTAAAACTTTTAGAAAAAAAGAATAAGACAAATGAACTAGATTAAACCTATACCACGTTCAAAAAAATCTGTGATACAAATTAGGGTTGAACGAAAGATGTGGTTCAGTACTGTTGACAGATAAAATAAGCATATGAAATGCAACAGTTGATTTAAAAGATTCTGCCAAAAATCTAATCTCCAAACATTTATCCAAAATAAATTGTTTCAATTGGACTCAGAAGTTGTAAATATCAGGAGTGGGGGAAAAGAAGATCCAAGGTTTGTCTATCCAATAAAACCCTTCGTTTACATACTTTATCTTTTGGGTACGATGATCATTCACTAAGGAAAGACAATGTAAGATGATGGTGCAATGATTTATCAGGTTTTCCCCGCATTGAAAGGCAAAGGATTTAGTTTAATAAAATGCGTAACATGCCTGGTTCACAACTCGGAGTGGCAGGCCACTCCAGAGCTACTAGAAAGCGTTCTCTAACCTTTGGATCATCCTATGGTCAGTATATGCCCAAAGTATTGTCCCACATGTCGCAACAAAGGCTCACTTACTATTATAAATAATAAGGATTTATTTCAGTGGTTTCAAACCCAATTTAGTTTTGAATCTAAAAATAGCTCCTAGGCACCTCTCAAACTGTTGCGTTCGTACGACGATAAGGTGTTCCCAACTGTGACACCTGACTCAATGGGGCGCCCATGTATTGGAAAGTTTTAACCTTATCAATTGGCACTGAGTCAATAAAAAAGGACTTATGGCTTGATTTAGATATTGGCGAACACTTTACTCTATCACAATGGTGACGGATATCCCGTCTGCTGAAATCTAAATCCTATAGGACATATCGGGATTTAGATTTCATCAGACAGGATTTCCATCTCCATTTTGAGGAGTAAGTTGTCTGTCAAGATCTAATTCAGGCCCTTTGTCTTTGTTAATCTGGGACCACACACCATCACATGTTTTAGCTAATTTAGTTTCAAAATCCAAGCCCTTCATTTATCTCACAAATAAATCCCGTATTTCTTAAGCCCATTTACAGAACAAAAAGAAAATGAAGCAGACTCCTCTGCCCTATGGTGAAAAGGTACTGGAATTTTCACCTTTTTCAGAAATGTTGTTTTATTCCTTCTTGTAAAGTCTCTCCATGATCTTCCATGCCCAGTGTCGGGGACCTCCCACCTTTTTCTGCAGTGGGCACTGTGCAGGCTGTGGACCCACAGGGTCCGCACCTTCTTAGCAATGGTTCTCCATATTCCCTTCTTTTGATGGGCGTTGACCTACATGGATGCAAAAGACAAATCAAGAGATTGTGTTCACAAGTCTCATCACCAATGGTTGAGTCACATACTTGTCAGTAACCTCAAGCTAGAACTTTCCTATTTGTTGGTACTCCCCAACTGTGACACATACAAGCCACTAAATATAGGGACATGACTACAGACATAAATTTCTCAATCTGCAGACCAACCAACCACTCTGCTCAGGCCCTATAATTACTAAGCAAGCTTACTGGCATCAGGTAGTCCATGCTCTAGCAACCTGACTGAGATCCTATCCACTATGAAACACATCACACCTATGTAGCTTCTGAAGGGTAAACTCCTTGGGCAAGAATGGACCAACAAATTCACACTATGTGAGAATGACTCCCTGCATACAGTCCCCACAGGCAACTGCCAGAGTACGAGTTCAAACATTACACATGGGTAACAATGAAGTGCCTGGCATGGTGGGCACAGAAAGTGTCTACCCTGTCCATGTGTGGACATATGGCCTAACAAATGCAGACTCATGCCACTTCAGGTGGTGGGGTTCTGTGTTATGTACATGTACCACAGAAAACTATTTTGGACATATGTGTCCATCCTACAGAGATGGCATCCAACAAAAAAAGGCATATGTTGTTCAGTTACTGCTATGTGACCAAGCTACTGAGTCACATATCATGGCCTTCCAGGAATCAACACACTGTCTGCACTATGGGACTGTCATTTATGCAATAAGCCTGCACAGGACAAATATGATCTGTGAGAAGGTGGCAACAGGACTGTGGGAGTAAGGGACCTGTAGTGAGTCAAAGACACACATTGACAATGATGCTAAGTGCACATGCGGACTAGATTGGTAATTAACCTCTGGACCCATTCATAATCTAATCAAAGGAATGAGGCATTCTGGGCAAGTTTTTACACTACAGCCTCATATTGCCCTCTTGACAGGATCTGCTTGGGTACAGGGAGTGGCCACAGTGCCACAGTTGTATAGCCACAGGGACTCCATGGCAGCCTAGACTAGGACTCATAGTAGGAGATACATGTGACAGGCCCTAGTCTCTGCAGGCTGAGCAGACAGAACCTACATGACACCACATTCCCATCACTTCCATGCATGACAGCGCACCATGTAGCCAACAGCTAATTGGCCTGTGGTGTATGTGGCAACCTGAAGGGCAGAGAGAGATATGCCTTCCAAACAACACTTTAGCAAGGGCAGATGTGTGAAGAAATCTCTGTGGCACCATACACATTACTCATAACTCACTCATATAACATGCATACTCAGCTCATGCAGTCATGCACATACATGTTGTCTGACATATACTACAATCATGAGGAAATAGATGGCAGTGGATGGCAGTAATGTCTCCTCACCTAGTTATGTACACCCAACACAAGGAGAACCTAGGAACCCAAAAAACATATACAACACAATGTGGATGAACTCAACATACGGCACTGGCCACCAACCCTGCACATTGACCCTCCCATTGATGCCACACAAACTGCAACAACAGGCACATGAGTAGTCAACCTGGCACACATGGCCACATTCTAGCCTGTGAGGAGAGAAAGGATGGTGAAGTACAGAGAAAACTGTGCACATGATGGACTTACCTCCTACTCTGGTGCACCATAGAGCTGTCCATACAGGAGTAGGACATCATCCACTAGCCTCTCCAGCTCCTCTGGAAAGAAGGCAGGGGCCCTATCACCAGCGGGACTTTGCATGATTGCTCCCAGAGGCAGTACACACCAGCTCATGGCGTGGAGGTCTTGCTGGCTGCAGTGGCAGGAGTCAAGTGAGTGATTCTGCAGAACATGGCAGTCACGTCCGCCATGTACGTCATCATCATCACTGGCGCACACAGCCATTGGCCCGCGACCATCACTGGCAACAATGTTCGCCTATGGCTGTTTCCGCTGCAGTCTACGCCACGGCAACTTCTACCAGCGGTTGCTGGCGTTTCCTAATGTCCAGTGGAGTAGGTCAGACAGCTGCCACTTTAGGGGTCTGAAATGCGGTATTGGGCTTTAAAAACTGTGTCACACCTTCAAAAATGTTGTTTGTAGCTCACAAACATGCTTATCCTGTCTTGTCACGTAGGTCCTGCTACTCAAATACTATTGTGGTATGTTGCAGGGCACAGATATCCAGTCACATTTCTGAGGGGCAATTGTGATGCACATATTTGAGTGTGATCCAGATACATGTTGGGGACACGTGTTGTCCTTGTGTTATTAGCAGCTGTGATGTGTACTGGTTGCCATGTCTATCCCTTCTAAAATGCCTTGCCACATGTTTTCATTGGCATGCATCATGCATGCAGTTAGGGACACAGCGACTAATGTTAGAACTCATTTCTTGCCATACATAGGTACCCAAGGAGAGGGAGGATGCGTCAACCACCTGTCTGCCGCCCACTGCAAGACCTTCAGCCCATGGAAGAATGACAAATCATTCTCCTGTATCATCTGAATAGGCAATCAATAGTGGACTTATATCGTCAGTTGGAGCCAGATATGATGCCAGCTATTAGTTATGCAACCAGCATACCATTGTACAAGTCATGTTAGTATTGCATTTTCTAGCCACAGGGTCCTTCCAACATACAGTTGCCCTGTCAACTGGCATGTCCCAACCTATGTTCAGTCTGGGTTTGAAGGATGACCTCTCAGCAATGTTGAAACACCTGGACAGCTATATCCAGTTTCCCCAACGTGAGGATTTAGCCCATGTGAAGGCTGACTTTTATGGTTTTGCATGTCTCCCACATGTGGTGGGGTCCATTGATGGCACACATGTTGGCTTGGTGCCACCACATTCCAATGGACAAGTATACCGCATCAGAAAGAACTTCCATTCCATTCCATGTGCAAGTTGTATGTTTGGCGGATCTATACATTTCACAGGTCTGTGCACATTATCTGGTTTCAGCCCATGATTCCTTCATAATGCGGAACAGCACTATCCCGCAGCTGGTGTCACAACTGTACCCAGAGAGATCCTGGCTGGTTGGTAACACACATCTGTCCTGTTTGCATGTTTGCAATTTCTAGTGCTTTTGATAAGATGGACTCATTGTTGCCCATTTGTCCCATTCCTTAACAGGAGACTCTGCATACCCAAACAGTCCTTGGTTGTTGATGCCAATAAAGGATCCAACTATGCCAGGGGAAGTCCGCTTCAATGAGGCCCATGAAAGAACATTGCAGGAAGTGGAGCGGGCCTTTGGGTTCCTGAAGGCCAGATTTAGGTGTCTGGACTGGACAGGTGGAGCCCTCCTCCACTCATCCGGAAAAGTGTCTCTGATCACTGTAGCATGCTGCATGCTCCACAACATTGTCTTGCTGTTTTACTTTGCTTTTGACTGAGCCAAAATATACACACTGAAAGGAGTCGAAAAGATTCTCTGGAATGCACTTCTTAATCTGAAGAAGACATTTATTATAACTTTTCACAAGGCTTGTGAAGGAATGCCTGAGTAGCGAAAAGTGTACTTTTAAAATGTGCAACAATGAAGTAAGACCATGTACAAAGAATCTTCAATCTATAAACAGCAAATATATACATGCAAGGATACAAACACTTATATTGTTATATGTATATATATTCATACACAATGCAAAGCAAATAATTAATAAAAATGCATCACTGTAGGGCCTGTCTGGTGCTTCATCTTTCTCCTGCCAGCAAGCCGATGACCCGTTCGACTGAGATGGGAAGGAGAGAACTCGACACTCACGGGAAATATATATCAGGCATTCAACGTCTAAAATCCTGATTGAGGTCTCTGAATCCCCCACTGTCGATCTGGGTCTCTTATATATTTTAAACAAATGAGGAAGGAGCTTTCTGGAAAAACCACTGCGCAAGAAGTATTGAAAAATGCTGGCTATTTTAGGTCAGTTTTGAAAGAAACACTTTGGGACTTGGCCAAAATCCCCAGGTGTCTTTCCCAAAACCAAACCGTTCTCTGCTGTACCATAATCATTCTAGTACATGCTTATCGTGCTGACTGACTGACTCCTCCATGTTATGTCCTAGCTCTTCGTTGAGAGATGAGAAAAGAACACGCAAAATAAAGTACAGGTTGCATAACATGTTTTGTACGGAAAACTACTCGTACCTTTAACGTGGCAGTGAAGCTAAGGCTAAGCTGAATACAAAATGGAGTCTGTAACTGGTGATCACTAATGTGAGGGTGGACAGCTAAGCCAAGTGCAAAGTGGTGCGACATGAAGTCAGTGGTTAAAATATAGATATCACTACACCTGCGGAGGAATACTCCTTACATCCCAGAGGAGGGGCAGCCTGCAGTGCCAGCGGGTGAGACTCATGAAATGCCAAGTGAGGATGACAGTGCTGAAGAGGAAGGAACAGACATGAGGGAAGATCTCATCAAAGCTACTTTTCTTGAGTGTACATATGTCATGTGACATAACTGTGACTGTAGGAAGTACTGTTGTTGTTAGAATGTATGGACTTGAGTGTTTTGGCCACAACTGGGGAGATAATACTTCACAATATTCAGCCAAAGGGCACTTTAAGGGTTAGTCTTTGACATATCCGCACCTTGATGTAGCTACATTGTTTGTGTCACTATCATTGCAATGTAATTTCCTTTCCAGATGCTTGCCATATAAATTGTGTAATAAGACTTTTTTCAGGCCTACACTCCTTGTTTTGTCTTTGTACATGTACCTTCACCTTGACATCCTCATATGGGCATTTCAGAGTTGTAACATTGGCCGGTATCTGATGCTGTTCCAGAACAGGAAATATACATGGATTCTTCCAGGTAATGTAGGTCACAGATTTGGGGAGTATGAGACCCGTCTCAAGACAGCTTGAAGAGAGTTTGGGTGGAAGGTCAGAGGTGTGTGTTGATGTGGCCATGAACTATGTTGTCCGTATGTAAGGCATTCACCCTTCACATAGGCTAAACACTCTTCTTGTATGACCTGTATGTAGCTGTAGATGTGTTTCATCGTTGCAGGTCACAGTGCCTGTGCCAAACACTGACACATGTTTGTGTCATGCAAACAGATGCAAGTTCATTGGTTTATGATGGACCTGTGATCACTGATTGCTGTACTGCCCTATGTCTGTACCTTGGTTTATTTGATGTTGGATTACTTTGGTTTGGTATGTGATACGGCTCCAGCTGGAGACACCATTCACTTTTCTGTTAGCCTATTCTACAGGACAATGTCTGACCAGGCCCTTCCTTCCGTGGTCTGGGGGGCTGTACCTTGGTATGTGTACCTTGACACAATATCAGTCAGCCATTCTTGGCTATGGCAGTCCCGACATATGGACAGCCAATGTGCTGTATGGTGAAATAAAATGTTTGGTGTGACCAGACACTTGTAGCAATGTGTTTGTGTATGCTGGTAGTGATCCTTAGCAGGACGACACTGTTACTACAACATATCCCTCCTTGCATTAGTATCTTGTGTCTTCCTCATTTGCTTCACATGGTGTTACATCACTACATAGCAAAATGTGGAACAGAAGCAAGCAGACAATAACTTTGTGATAGGGGGAGTTCTTGAAACTTTGGGGGTCATTACAACATTGGCGGTAAAAGCCGCTTACCGCCGTGCAGAAGACCGCCAATACACCGCCGCGCCAGCGGAATTCCACCACAGCTATTATGTAATTCAGACACCCCCACAAGTCCGCCACAACAAAGGTCAGTGATAAACTGGCGAAAACAATTCCTCCACCGTCACGCCAACAGAAACATGCCCATGCTATCACAACACACGAATCCACGCGGTGGTCTTTCAACCGCGCTATTCCATTGGCGGTACACACCGCCGCGCTCAAAATACACACACATCTCCAAAACACCGCCACATTGGACAATTCAAAATACACACACCTGATACACATACAAACACCACTCCCACACACCCAACACAGTATAAAACACACACCCACATCACCCACAAACCCCTATGACCCAAAATCAGAGACAAAGGCAACAGACAGAGACCACAGCAATAGACAACCCACCACACAGAGGCACACAACACCATCACCCATACAACATCCATGCTCAAAACACCCCACACCACCACACATCACCACACTCATCAACACATACATCACCCCACACATCACCTACACCACCCCATGTCATGCCAAAGACACCCCAGGTTTTCCGAGAAGGAGCTCAGGGTCATGGTGGAGGAAATCGTACGGGTAGAGCCACAGCTATTTGGATCACAGGTGCAGCACACCTCCATAGCCAGGAAGATGGAGCTATGGCGAAGAATCGTCGACAGGGTCAACGCTGTGGGACAGCATCCAAGAAATCGGGACGACATCAGGAAAAGGTGGAACGACCTACAGGGAAAGGTGCGTTCAGTGGTCTCCAGGCACAACATCGCGATTCAGCGGACCCCCACCTCATCCCCCACAACTAACAACATGGGAGGAGCAGGTCTTGACCATCATGCATCCAGAGGGCCTTGGGGGAGTCGGTGGAGGAATGGACACTGGTAAGTCAAATCTTAACTATCATATCCCCCACCCTACCTGCATGCTATCACACACCCCCACCCTCAGCCCCTCCCCTATCACTCCAACTCCTCACTAATGTACTAATAACACAAACCACACATCCCAACACCAAGCCCTGCATGACACAACTAAGCATGGACACCCATCACTAAAGCATGGTCACTGCACATACCCATAACACCCCCCCAACCATCATCACACAAGCCCCCACACAGGAATGCTTGCACTGGGGTACACGCACCCTCACCCATTGCACACCATGACACACACACATGCAATAATCATGCTCTTATACACCTGCAGGACCACTACGTAACGTCACCACACAGGAGGGTCCAGACATCTCCACTCCACCCACAGAAGAGGCCCACAGTGACGACAGCAGCTCTGGCCAACTGGATCCAGATGACCAGCCCGGACCATCGTGGGCCTCGGGACAGTCGGTTCCCCTTGCACAGGCACAGCCCAACACTGACCTTCCACCCTCTGGTAACACCAGCACAGCACCCACCCAGCGGGCCCATACCTCCGTACCCAGGACACGTCAATCAGCTGTGTGTCCACCACTACAGGGAACCCAGGATAACCCACCACCCCAACAACAACAGGGACCTGGGGGCAGTGGTAGTGGGCACACGGTCCAGGGGACGGAGGCACAGGAACACAGGGGAACTGGGAGGGCTGCTGTGCGACAGGGGGTGGACAGGCCAAGGGAACCCACTCTCCACAAGGCCCTCTCCTCCATCATGGGAGCATACCATTCTCCCAGGAGACTATGGCTACGGTCCTGGCCAAGTTTCAGGAGACCCAGCGCATGCAGGCAGAACAGTATTTGGGGTTCAGGGAGGAGCTCAGAACCATCAGCTCCGCCCTGGGCACCATCGTAGGGGTGCTGAAGGACATACAAAAGACCATGAGGGACACCGTGGCACTCCAAGGGACCTCTGACACTAGCCTGGACGCTGAACTGCCCACCACCTCAGCCGGCGCTAGTGGACAGGACGCCCCGCCACAGGACCACCACACAAGCACCCCACCCCCTGCAGACGGAGAACCACCCCGCAAGCGGTCCCTGAGATCCAGGAACAGGACAGAGCAAGATGGCAAGACCCCCGCCAGGAAATGAGACCACCCTGATTGTCATCCCACTGTCCCACTTTGTTACCCTGTCCAGATTGGAACTGCCCCAGCTCCACTTCCTATGCCCATATGGTCAGTGCACTTGTGAGACTAATAGACTGGACTCTGCCATGGACATTCCTCCACCATCACCCATCACCATTTTACCACCCCCTCCAATAATTAGCACTTCAATAAACACCCTTGAACCAAAAAACAATCTGGAGTCAGTATGTGATTTTTAAATTGTGTATTAGCAATGACAGTGACAAAATCCATTTTCAAATGTAATGCCAACATACCTATGTCACACATCACAAGTTCATGAAGGATGCAAGCAGATGACACACGTTGGTAACCACACCTGTGAAACCATAACGGAAATGTGCAACTCAGTTACCAAGTACTGCTTCTAATTGACAGACAGGATAGAGGTAGAAGTGTGAAAGTGAATGTAATAGTAAAAAAAAGTGTTCTCACCTGTGTGTCACTGGAAATATTGCTGTATGACTGACTCCCTGTTGTCTATGTCTTCTTCCTCAGCTTCCTCCTCATCACTGTCCACAGGCTCCACAGCTGCCACAACACCGTCATCTGGACCATCCTCCTGCAGAAAAGGCACCTGGCGTCGCAAAGCAAGATTGTGAAGCATAGAGCAGGCGATGATGATCTGGCACACCTTCCTTGGTGAGTAGAATAGGGAACCACCTGTCATATGGAGGCACCTGAACCTGGCCTTCAGGAGGCCGAAGGTGCGTTCGATCACCCTCCTAGTCCGCCCATGGGCCTCATTGTAGCGTTCCTCTGCCCTGGTCCTGGGATTCCTCACTGGGGTCAGTAGCCATGACAGGTTGGGGTAACCAGAGTCCCCTAATAGCCACACACGGTGCCTCTGGAGTTGACCCATCACATACGGGATGCTGCTATTCCGCAGGATGTAGGCGTCATGCACAGAGCCAGGGAACATAGCATTTACCTGGGAGATGTAATGGTCTGCCAAACATACCATCTGTACATTCATCGAATGATAACTCTTCCGGTTCCTGTACACCTGTTCACTCCTGCGGGGGGGACCAGAGCTACATGGGTGCTATCAATAGCACCTATGATGTTGGGGATATGTCCCAGGGCATAGAAGTCACCTTTTACTGTAGCCAAATCCTCCACCTGAGGGAAAACGATGTAGCTCCTCACGTGTTTCAGCAGGGCAGACAACACTCTGGACAACACGTTGGAAAACATAGGCTGGGACATCCCTGATGCTATGGCCACTGTTGTTTGAAATGACCCACTTGCAATGAAATGGAGCACTGATAGCACCTGCACTTCAGGGGGGATTCCTGTGGGATGGCGGATTGGTGAGATCAGGTCTGGCTCCAACTGGGTACACAGTTCCTGGATTGTGGCACGGTCAAACCTGTAGGTGATGATCAAATGTCGCTCCTCCATTGTCAACAGGTCCACCAGCAGTCGGTACACCGGAGGATTCTGCCATCTCCTCAAATGTCCCAGCTGACGGTTCCTAAGAAGGACAACAGCGACCACAGAGTCAACAAATTCTCAGGTATGTACCCACAGCTACACTGAACACGACACCAAATACAAAACTCTTCCTGTATGTGTGTTGAGTGTAGGCCTAGGTATGTGTGACGCAGTAGTAAATGAAGCCATGTGGGCCCCTGAAATGGCGGCTGCCTGACCTCTAAACTGGGACAATGGGATGTGAGGTAACTGCGCTGGCGTTGTACACCGTCGCGGTAGGCGGTGGTAGACCGCGGCGCAATGCTGCATTGGTCAACATTGGACCCTATGGGTCCCAGGAGCCAATGATGAAGTGCGCCGGCAGTGATGATACGCACCGCGCGGCCGTCATCGCAGCGGACGTGACTGCCATTTTCTATCTGTTCAATCACTCGATACCTGATCTTCGACAGGAGAGGACCTACACTGCAAGTGCTGCTGTGACCTCGGTCTGGAACAAACAATGGCTGCTGCGTCTGGGGAAAGGGCCCCTACCTTCACTGCTCAGGAGTTGGAGAATCTCGTGGACGGGGTCCTCCCCCAGTACACGCTACTCTACGGTCCTCCAGACCAACAGGTAAGTACACAGGGAGCACGTTGTATGGGCTATGCTGGGTGGAGAGGACTGGATGTCAGTAGGAAGGGGGCACAGGTCTGCCACCATGAAGGAGTGTGAATGCATGTGCCACATGGCAAGGGTAGGGATGGGGGCCACTCACTTCGACTGTGCAGTTGGTAATGACTTCTCTTCTTCCCCTGTACATGTCATGTAGGTCAGCGCCCACCAGAAGAAGGACATTTGGCGTGCCATCGCCAAGGACGTCCGGACCCTGGGGGTCCACCAGAGACGGGCACCCACTGCCGGAATAGATGGGAGGACATTCACCGCTGGAGCAAGAAGACGGCGGAGGCTCAGCTGGGGATGGCCTCCCAACGTGGGAGGGGTGCCCGTCGCCCCATGACCCCCCTGATGTTCCGGATCCTGGCGGTGGCCTACCCTGAGTTGGATGGGCACTTGTGGGCATCACAGCAGACACAAGGGGGTGAGTACACTCTCATTCTGCGGACTTTGCGCGCAGAGGAGGTGTATGGGTGGGGGAGGAGGGCTGTGGGTTTCCCTAGGCCAGGGCGAGTTACGCAGGCTAGGCCCCTTCGTAAGGCATGGCCCTGTGTCCCCCCACCCCACCTCTGTAGAGTGCCAAGTACAGGCATACATGCCCCTGTGTCATCTATGTGGACAGCTGACACTCATAGCCATGTAGGCCATATCCCAGGAATTGCATCTGTAGAGGCCAAGAGCACGGCGTAGTGCAGGGGGCTGCTGTGTCTGTATTGCCCGCCAACGGTAGCGGTAAGCCATGCACTCAACCTGTCTTTCTTCTGTCGTCCCCCACCCTTTTTGTGCTCTCCCTGTTCTGTTGTGCATCAGCATCATCAGGCGGAGGTACAGTGGCACCGGAGCACGAGGGAGCTGCATCCCACATGGCCATGGAGGGCCACACCACAGACTCTGAATACACCAGTGGGACGGAGGGCGAGGGGAGCTTCACGTCGGTCACCGGATCAGCAAACAGCGACACAGACTCGTCCGCCGATGGGAGCTCCCTTGTGGTGGCGGCACCATCTGTGCCCCCCACTTCTACAGGTACAGCCGCCACATCCCCTACCAGCACCGCCCTCCCAGCAGCCCCTAAGCGTTCGCCCCGTGCCCGCTCACCCAGGAGGGTGGCCATCACCTTCGCCCCAGGCACCTCAGCCCCTGCCCCTGTCACCCCTGCTGCCCTCAGTGAGGAGGCCACTGACCTCCTCAGGTCACTCACTGTTGGGCAGTCTACCATTGTGAATGCCATCCAGGGTGTAGAAAGGGAGTTGCAACACACTAATTCATTCCTGGAGGGCATTCATTCTGGTCAGGCTGCCCATCATCGAACCCTGCAATCTCTGGCCTCAGCACTGATGGCAGCCATTGTCCCTGTGTCTAGCCTCCCCCTCCAACTTCCTCCACCCAGACCCAGACCCAATCCCCTGTACCCCAGTCTATCCCAACCACACCATCAGACAAGCATGCACACACCTCAACACACAAAAGTAGCTCAGGCAAACATAGGCACCACACATCCCACAGGCACTCACACAAGCATCACCCACATACAGACACAGCAACATCCACTGCCTCCACTGTGTCCCCCTCCTCGTCGTCTCCCTCCACCCTCCCAGTCTCGTCTACACTCTCACCTGCATGCACTACATCTACAGGCACTAGGACTCGCACCAGAACACCCAGCACCACACCCCGCTCACCTGCACTCACCACCACCACTACCATTTACACCTCCCCTGTGTCCACTCCCAGTGTGTCTGTGACGCTCCCTCCCAAAGTACACAAACGCGGGCACCCACACACCCAACATCCCTCCACCTCACGACAGCCTCCAGTACCTGCACCTGCACCCAAATCACCTAAAGTTACACCTCCTACAACCACCTCCTCTTCCTCCACTCCCAGACTCCCTCCAGCTACCCATCCCAGTGTTCGTCAGAAACTCTTCCTCAGCAACGTTGACCTCTTTCCCACCACCCACACCCCTCCAATTCATAGGTCCCGTAGTAGCACCTCAGCCAAAAAAAGTCTGGTACCAGTGGTGCGTGTTAAAGGTCCGTGGAGTGCACCGGCCACCAGGGCAGCCAGTGTGACACGGAGCCAAAGCACTGCCAGTCCACCCCCTGTAAAGCACCTTAAGTTGGAAAGTGCCCGACGGGAGAGGGTGAAGACTCCTGCCGGCAAAACAGCTCACAAGGGTCCCGGGGGGAGTGCCGAGTCAGCTGTGACTCCTCCGAAGGTGGTGAAGGGGCAGAAGAAGTCTCCAAAGTCTGGTAAGAGCAGCACGGCGGAGAAGGGCGCCATCCTCCCTGCCGGCACGCCACCACCAGCAGTATCGTCACTGGTCCGGAGACCACCGCCAGAGTCAGTGCCCTGGAGGGCAGCAGTGTCGTCACTGGACCGGAGACCACCGGCAGAGTCAGTGCCCTGGAGGTCAGAAGTATTGTCACTGGTCCGGAGACCACCGCCAGCGTCAGTGCCCTGGAGGGCCCAGGCAGCCACAGCCCCGCTGGGCACTGAGAGACCGTCATGCCACACACCGCTGCATAGGTCAGAGACAGTAAAGGCAAGCACCGCTGAACAGGGCAAGGACCGCCATGGTGAAGACCGCTGAACAGGGCAAAGCACCGCTGAACAGGGCAAAGACCGCCATGGCAAAGCACCGCTGCACAGGTGAGAGACAGCAAAGGCAAGCACCGCTGAACAGGGCAAAGACCGCCATGGTGAAGACCGCTGAACAGGGCAAAGCACCGCTGAACAGGGCAAAGACCGCCATGGCAAAGCACCGCTGCATAGGTGAGAGACAGCAAAGGCAAGCACCGCTGAACAGGGCAAGGACCGCCATGGTGAAGACCGCTGAACAGGGCAAAGACCGCCATGGCAAAGCACCGCTGCACTGGTCAGAGACAGCAAAGGCAAGCACCGCTGAACAGGGCAAGGACTGCCATGGCAAAGCACCGCTGCACAGGTCAGAGACAGCAAAGGCAAGCACTGCTGAACAGGGCAAAGACCGCCATGGTGAAGACCGCTGAACAGGGCAAAGACTGCCAAATCAAGCATCGTTAGCCCATGTGCAGCTGGGACAGTGACGGAACTGGGACCGTCACGGGGAGCGTGATGCACTCTGGGCACCATTCCCCCTCCAGAACCAGTGGAGACTGTTATTCACTTGAGAGACTGTCGCTTTGCACTCCCCAGGATGGTACAGTGGGCAACCCACCCACTGTAGAGACTTGAGAGACTGTGGCTTTTCACTCCCCAGGATGGTACAGTGGGCAACCCACCCACTGTGGAGACTTGAGAGACTGTGGCTTTGCACTCCCCAGGATTAAGCAGTGGGCAACCCACCCACTGTAGAGACTTGAGAGACTGTGGCTTTGCACTCCCCAGGATGGTACAGTGGGCAAACCACCCACTGGAGTTACTTGAGAGACTGTGGCTTTGCACTCCCCAGGATACATCAATGGGCATGGAGCCCTGTCGTGGATCTGGCGTGGTGCTGTAATCCGTCTGAGGTGCCCCCCCCATCCCTTCCCCCTGAGGTGCTTGTTGTATTTCTATCTGATGCCCCTGCAGTGTTCTCTCCGTTTGTGGACAGGTATCTAGTGTGGGCCTCGACCATGCATTGTTGGCCCAGTGGTCCACGGACATTGATATGTGCATACCTGCAGTACTAATCGTGATGTATGATTTTTCGATTGTGTATATATATATATGTATATATTTGGTTACTGTATTTTGATACATTACAATGGTTGCACTCATTTCCTTTTGTCTTTGCATTCTTCCGGGGGGTTTGGGGGTTGTTACTGTGCTGTTTGGAAATGCATTGGTGTGTGTGTTGTAGTGGGTGAGGGTCGGGTTGGGGGTGGGGGTGTTGCGTGTGTGTCCCCTTGACTTTTGCCTCCCCCCTCCCCTATGTTGTAGGTGCAGTACTCACCGTTGTCTTCGGCGCCTACTTTGCTGGTGTTCGTAGAGGAGCAGGAAGACAAGCGCAGGGAGTATTTGTAGTTTCGGCTCCATGGTGGCCTCCTTCCTCGTGGAGTGTGTTGAGGTGAGCGTTTTCCCATTGTAAGAGCTGTTTCCGCCGTGTTTTTATCCACGGTGAATCCGCCCCGGTAAAGGTGGCGGATTGGCGGGTTGTGATATTGTGGGTGGTACATTGTCTTCCGCCTGTCTGTTGGCGGTGACCGCCGCGCTGCTTGCCTGTACCGCCGTGGCGGTCAGAGTGTTAAAGTGGCTGTCTTTGTTGGCGGTTTCCGCCATGGTCATAATTCCCTTTTTTTGACCGCCGGCCTGTTTGCGGTATTACCGCAGCTTTAACACCGTACGCCAGGGTTGTAATGACCCCCTTTGTGTTTTAAAATTATATTAGGACATGGTTGGAAGTCCAAAGTCCAGTGTACTCTTTCTATAGGAAATGGAAGGTGGTTGAAGAACAGTCAACAGAGTGAATATGTGGCACTCCTTTAGGGAGAGGTCACTTGCTGACAGTGGTGGGTGTCTTGCCATCTGTACCTCCTGGAGTCTTTGCTTAGTGTCCCTGCTTCTGTGGTTGAGGGGGAGGATCTGCTGCTACAGAGGCAGGGGTGTCTGGGGCAGGTTCTTCCTCTGACAGGGCCTCCCTTCCAGTGTCTGGAACCGATGAAGGGTCTGGTGTTGCTGCGCCAAAGGAAGGGGTAGATTGTTGTTGACAATCCCTGATCAGGGTGCGGTTAATGTCCCTCAACACCTGTGTTAGGAAGGCCATGTTGGTACTGTGGGCCTCCCACTGTTCATGCCTATCCCTATGGATGTCCCCCTGCAGCTGCTTGATCTCCTGGATTTCTGCGAGTACTAGGCCCAGCAAGCCTTGGGGCTCCTGATAGACGCCGAAGACGTGCAGACAGACCCAGGAGTTAGTTGTATATGAAATTGGAGTCATCATGTGGTCAGTGCTTTGTGTATGTGTTTGCTGCCAATACCATTCCGGTGATGCATCGTGAGGCCTTTGGGATCATTGTTTTGCACACAGGGTAAGGTGCCCTTCCAGTCTTCAATATTTTCATCTTCAGCATGTCAACATGGAGCTAGGTAGCAAGACACATTTCTGAGTTTAGGATGATCTGTATCTTGGTCCCTCCCAGGTGAGTAAACCTCAATTGAGAATGATCAGGCATGGGTTTTTGGACAAGTGACTGCTATTCTGCTGTTTGGAGTCCTTGAATAGTGCTTCCTGGAAGTTTCAGTCCAGTCACTCTCACTACTTCCCAACACTTGACAATAGATATACTCCCAGGTGAGTAAAGTTAATTTGAGAGTTCACTAACAGATGCATTGTAGACACTAGGCTGGTGATTTGAATTAGCGAAACAGGGCCCACTGGGCTTTCTAGCATGTCACTCTCTCTCTGCTTACCAACACTTGACAATTGGTAACCTCCCATGTGAGTAAGCTTCATATGGGTGATCACTAACAAATGCATTGGGGCAAGTTCACACTGAGCTGGTGATTGGTGTTCAAGGAACAGGCTTTCCTGTGAGTTGCAGTCATGTTACTCCCTGTACTACACACAGTATACAAATGTTATCCTTCCAGGTGAGTACACTTCCATTCCACAAGTGAGGTACCATTTGTATCAGGAGACATGGGGGAATGCTGGATAGGAGGACATTTGTGGCTTTTTCTCAGATTCCAGAACTTTCTGTCACCGAAATGTGAGGCAACAGTGTTTTTTTTGCCACATTTTGAGATTTGCAAAGGATTCTGGGTAACAGAACCTGGTGAGAGCCCTCACGTCACCCCATCTTGGATTCCCCTAGGTGTCTAGTTTTAAAAAATGCACAGGTTTGGTAGGTTTCCCTAGGTGCCGGCTAAGCTAGAGGCCAAAATCTACAACTAGGCACTTTGCAAAAAACAGGTCAGATTTGTTTGGGAAAATGTGATGTGTCCATGTTGTGTTTTGGGGGCATTTCCTGTCGCAGGCAGTCGGCCTACCCACACAAGTGAGGTACCATTTTTATCGGGAGACTTGGGGGAACGTTGCGTAGTAGGAAATTTTATGCCTCCTCTCAGATTCCAGAACTTTCTGCCACCGAAATGTGAGGAAAAAGTGTTTTTTTTGGCAAATGTTGAGGTTTGCACAGGGTTCTGGGTAACAGAACTTCGTGAGAGTCCCACAAGTCACCCCATCTTGGATTCCCCTAGGTGTCTAGTTTTAAAAAATGCACAGGTTTGGTAGGTTTCCCTAGGTACTGGCCGAGCTAGAGGCCAAAATCCACAGCTAGGCACTTTGCAAAAAACAGGTCAGTTTTCTTTCGAAAAATGTGATGTGTCCACGTTGTGTTTGGGGGCATTTCCTGTTGCGGGCCCTAGGCCTACCCACACAAGTGAGGTACCATTTTTATTGGGAGACTTGGGGAACGCTGGGTAGGAGGACATTTGTGGATCCTCTCAGATTCCAGAACTTTCTGTCACCGAAATGCGATGAAAAAGTGTTTTTTTTGTCTAATTTTGAGATTTGCAAAGGATTCTGGGTAACAGAACTTGGTGAGAGACCCACAAGTCACCCAATCTTGGATTCCCCTAGGTGTCTAATTTTTAAAAATGCACAGGTTTGGTAGGTTTCCCTAGGTGCCGGCCGAGCTAGAGTCCAAAATTCACAGATAGGCACTTTGCAAAAAACAGGTCTGTTTTTTTCGGAAAATGTGATATGTCCACGTTTGTTTTGGGGCATTTCCGGTCGCGGGAACTAGGCCTACCCACAAAAGTGGGGTACCATTTTTATCAAGAGACTTGGGGAAACGCTGGGTAGAAAGAAATTTGTGGCTCCTCTCAGAATTTATAACTTT
Organism: Pleurodeles waltl; assembly: GCF_031143425.1. Taxonomy (NCBI): domain Eukaryota; kingdom Metazoa; phylum Chordata; class Amphibia; order Caudata; family Salamandridae; genus Pleurodeles; species Pleurodeles waltl. Next base: position 784,626,878 of record NC_090442.1, on the reverse strand, counting down.
CTGTCACCTAAATGTGAGGAAAAAGTTTTTTTTTTTGCCACATTTTGAGGTATGCAAATGATTCTGGGTAACAGAACCTGGTGAGAGCCCCACAACTCACCCCATCTTGGATTCCCCTAGGTGTCTAGTTTTAAAAAATGCACAGGTTTGGTAGGTTTCCATAGGTGCCGGCCGAGTTAGAGGACAAAATCCACAGCTCGGCACTTTGCAAAAAACACGTCAGTTTTCTTTGGGAAAATGTGATGTGTCCACGTTGTGTTTTTGGGCATTTCCTGTCGCGGGCACTCGGCCTACCCACACAAGTGAGGTACATTTTTATCGGGAGACTTAGGGTATGCTGGGTAGGAGGAAATCTATGGCTCCTCTCAGATTCCAGAACTTTCTGTCACCGAAATGTGAGGAAAAAGTGTTTTTTTTGCCAAATTGTGAGGTTTGCAAAGGATTCTGGGTAACAGCCCCACATGTGACCCCATCTTGGATTCTCCTAGGTGTCTTGTTTTCAGAAATGCACAGGCTTGGTAGATTTCCCTAGGTGCTGGCTGAGCTAGAGGCCAAAATCCACAGCTAGGCACTTTGCAAAAAACACATCAGATTTCAATGTAAAAATGTGATGTGTCCATGTTGCTTTCTGGGGCGTTTCCTGTCACGAACATTAGGCCTACCCACGCAAGTGAGGTACCTTTTGTATCGGGAGACTTGGGGGAACACAGAATAGCAAAACAAGTGTTATTGGTCCTTGTCTTTCTCTACATTGTTTCCTTCCAAATGTAAAACAGTGTGTAAAAAAAGACGTCTATTTGAGAAATGCCCTGTAATTCACATGCTAGTATGGGCACCCCGGAATTCAGAGATGTGCAAATAACCACTGCTTCTCAACACCTTATCTTGTGCCCATTTTGGAAATACAAAGATTTTCTTCATACCTATTTTTCACTCTTTATATTTCAGCAAATGAATTGCTGCATACCCGGTTTAGAATGAAAACCCATTGCAAGGTGCAGCTCCTTTATTGGCTCTGGTTACCTAGGGTTCTTGATGAACCTACAAGCCCTATATATCCCTGCAACCAGAAGAGTCCAGCAGATGTAACTGTATATTGCTTTCAAAAATCTGACATAGAAGGAAAAAGTTACAGAGTAAAATGTGGAGAAAAATGGCTCTTTTTTCACCTCAATGTCAATATTTTTTCATTTCAGCTGTTATTTTCTGTAGGAAAACCTTGTAGGATCTACACAAATGACCCCTTGCTGAATTCAGAATTTTGTTTATTTCTCAAAAATATCTAGCTTTCCGGGATTCAGCTTTGGTTTCACACCCATTTCTGTCACTAACTGGAAGGAGGCTGAAAGCACAAAAAATAGTAAAAATGGGGTATGTCCCAGTAAAATGCCACAATTGTGTTGCAAAATCTGGTTTTCTGATTCAAGTCTGCCTGTTCCTGGGAAGCTGGTGCTTTTAGGACTGCAAACCCTTTGCTGATGTCAAAGAAAAAAACAAGCCTTCTTCGGCAGTCCTTTTTTCCCATTTTTTTTTTAAAGAAACTAAATTTTCACTTTATTTTGGCTAATTTCTTGGTCTCCCTCAGGGGAACCCACAAACTCTGGGTACCCTTAGAATCCCTAGGATGTTGGAAAAAAGGACGCAAATTTGGCGTGGATAGCTTATGTGGACAAAAAGTTATGAAGGCCTAAGTGCAAACTACCCAAAATAGCCAAAAAAGGGCTCAGCAAGGGGGGGAGGGGGGAGGCCCAGCAGCTAAGAGGTTAAAGTTATTTCCTTGTTTTGGGAAAATTTTATTACTTTGTGTGTTCCTGTGGTAAAATTCAATATTTGTACGTTTTTTTTTACACTTCTGTTTACAGAATTTTGCAAAAAATAAAATAAAATGTGTAATAATTAATTTAAAATGTCTAATTGACAACTTTTTTTGGGAAATAGACATTTCAAAAATTGAATGTAAGGGAATATAGGACCTCATTACGAGTTTGGTAGTCGGACCGACAGACAGCGGCTGCCAAAAGACCACCACATGGAAGTTACACAGGCAGGCCCACTCGCCGAAAGCCAGCCAAAAATCCAACCTCCCTAGAACTCTAGAGGGCGGGAAATAGGCTGGCCGATCACTGGCATTGCCAGCCCATAACTAACCACCATCCGTATTAAAAGTAAAAAATCACCATGGCAGTCCCACCATGGCACCGCGGCGATCACTACAGTAATACACAACATCACATTGGCTGGATTTGAAAACAACGCAGCTGACACACATCCACACACTTGCCATACTTACAAACCACACTATAAAACACACTTCTTCACACATCACAATCCTTTGCATCTACACACCGAACACAAGCCAGAGCACTGCCATATTCCACACCCTAAACTCACACCAACCACACATATTTGCACCTCTACACTCCATTTACTCCCCATCACCGCCTCATTACACAGCACTTAACCAGTAAATCCATTTTTCAAGTTACTTTCCACCATTATGTCACCACAGAAGCATTCCCATTTCACAGATAACAAGTTAAGAGTCATGGTGGATGAAATCATCAGAGAAGAGCCACAACTATTTGGAACCCAAGTCCCGCAAACTACTATCACTAGGAAAATGGAAATGTAACAAAGGGTAGTCAACAGAGTGAACTCTGTAGGCAGCTACCCATGCCTAAGGGACGATTTCAGGAAGAGATAGAACGACCTCAGAAGGAAGGTTTGTACCCTGGTGTCCAGGCACCAGCTTGTGGTCCTGATGACTGGCAGTGGTCCCACACCTCCTCCCTTACAACTGACATCAGGAGAGAAGCAGGTCTTGGTCATCCTGCATCTGGAGGGCTTGACAGGAATACCTGGGGGAATTGAGCAGAGTAAGTAACAACAACAAAAATGGCACCAAAATATATTGGCATGCGTGCTCACTAATCACATCTTGCCTCCTACTATGTCACCCCACTCTACAATCCGGTCTCCACCTGTTCATAGATCCCTGTCTGGCCTCCAACATATCAAGTAGACTCACCTGGGGGAACAACATCTTTGTATAGTGGGTGTAGTACAGGGATTGACAGCACTACAAGTCCCAGCAGGCACTGTTCCACATCACTAAAACCAGAACAGTGTAGCCTAATCAAAATTACCTTGTTTGTCAAATCCCCATTGGAGTACACCCACCTGAGAGGATGACATCAGTATAGTGTGTGTGTAGTACAGGCATTGATAGGACTGCTAAGTCCAGGAGGCACTGGGACTCTCTCTACACTCTGCCACAACTGTGTGATCTGCCACTATGACCATTCTCTATCTATTCACTTGAGAGGATCACAGCTGTATAGTGTGTATGTAGTACAGGCAATGACACGACTGCTAAGACCAGGAGGCACTGGGACTCTCCCTATACTCTGCCACAACTGTGCACTCTGCTACTAAGACCATTCTCCATCTATTCAGCCAAACAATTGTACTCACCTGAGGGGATCACAACTGTATAGTGCATATGTATTACAGGCAATGAGAGGACTGCTAAGGCCAGGAGGCACTGGGACTCTCCCTACACTCTGCCACAACTGTGTGCTCTGCTACTATGCCCATTCTCCATCTATTCAGCCTTACAACTGTACGTACCTGAGGGAATCACAACTGTATTGTGTTTGTGTGTGTAGTACTGGTGATGACAGGACTGCTAAGGCCAGGAGGCACTGGGACTCTCCCTACACTCTGCCACAACCTGTGTGCTCTGCTACGATGACCCTTCTCCATCTATTCAGCCATACAACTGTACTCACCTGACAGGAAAATAACTCTACAGTGTGTGGAATACAGGGTTTGAAATGGTTAGTACTCATAGGAGGATCCCTGACTCATAATCCAAGCAACAGTACACTGTACAACTGTAAACATACCTTTACCTTAAAACACGCTCATAACGTGTACACATCTGGGAGAGTCTAACTGAAAAACTGCATATAGTACAGGGAGTCACATGACTGCTGAGGCCAGGAGCCTCTGATTACCAAATCCAATTACCCAAACCACTATGCATATGGTCAATTCTCCCTGTTGGTATACTTGTTATGTAAGTCCACACACCTCAGAGGACGGACAATGTGAACTGTGAGTTTTATGAAAAGCAATGTCGGGATAAATTCAAGGAGGACCAGGACATGCAACCTCAAACACCAGACCACTGTCCAGATGATGTTGTGCCACAGTCCCTGAACCCACAATGAACGTGATACACCTGAGAGGGACAAGAATACAGGTCATGGGACATTCCGTGATGTGGCAACACACCCAGATCCATCTAGCGCTGACATGCCAAGATGCCAATAGTGTAGGCAAGAGGGCCAGCTCAAATTGTATGCTAGGAACGTCCTCAACAGATAAAGGCCCCAAAATATGTCTGCCATTGGCAGCACTTGCTTCCACAATGCACTGACCACAAGATGACAACTGTCACACATCATCCAAAGTCCTGACAATGCCTGCATGACAAACAAATAGCTTTCAAGATGACTCAAACAGCATCCTGCCCAGCCAATGTCCTGCCTGCACTGCTGGCAACACATGAGTCTATTACCATCCCTCCAACAGCTAAGGATTCCAGACAGTCTGAGGCTAGGTCACTGAACAGGAATTGCTATGTGGCTACAATGTCAGCTCACGACAAATGACAATATGTGTAGATGTCACATGAGGGAAATCAGCAAATACACTGTAAACATGGCCCTTGCCCAATAACACTGTCACCTATTGGGGCAGACGTCACAATACAACCACTAACATAATCTCTCCACATCAACAGATTGTGCTGCCACTGCAACTGGGAATGCTATTACCGACTCCACAGAGAAGACTGCAACTACCCAGATGGATGAAGCCCTCTGTGAAACAAACACTCCTGGACCGCTGGATGTTGAGGACAGTTCTGACCGATCCTGCCAACCTGGGACAGTGACATCAATCAACCTGAGCCTGATCACATTGCCTCCTCCCAGCCCTGTGGCCTCAACATCGCAGGCAGAAAGTAATCCACAGACCTGGGTCCCTACAACAGTCTCCTACATCTTGTGCACCCCAGTCCAGGTTCCTGAGTCTCATCTCGCCAACACTGACAGTGATAGACATGGAACCGGTGGAAGGGGGCAGACTGCATCAAGGGCAAAAGCACATGGGGGCAGGGTGTGTGGGATGGATGTTGTGGCCCAGTGGCAACAGGCTGCTGGTGATTTCCCTATCCAGGATACCATCAGCCAGGTCTTGGCTGCCTACCAAATTTCCCAAGGTGTGATGGGACAGTCACTAAACGAACTCAGGGAAATCAAGGAGCTAAGGATGGATTTCCATTGTGAGATGCGGGAACAGTGGGTGTTGAGGGACATTAACAGTACCATGAGCAGGGATAGGCAACAATATCACACCCCTTCCTTTGGCGCATCCACACCAGGCACTTCATCGATGCCAGCCACTGGAAGGGAGGCAATGCCAGGGGAAGCCTCAGACACCCCTGCCTCTGTAATTACTTAGTCCCTTAGCAGCAAGCAGTGATATCCAGTCAAGCATCCAGGAGTTGCTAGTGGCAAGACACCAACCACTGCCAGCAACTGACCACTTCCTGATATCACTCTTTTGTGTGCCACAGACTCACTCTGTTGACTGTTCCTTAACCACTTTCCATATTCCATGCTAGTAGGACACTCACCTCTGGACCCCAAATGTTGTGGCCTCTACTCTATTAATTACATTCACCACGACTGATTCCTTCACCTGAAGTATAGCTTTTTATCAAGTATCACTATTCATTTTTGTTCGAATTTAAAACACACCCATCACTAAAAAACTGACTCTCTTTGTTATCTGTAATGTTGAATGCTAATCACATGTAATGGACATGCTTTAGACATTAGGAGACAATGAATGAATGGAGATGTCTCAGGTAGTGTCATTCTGCGGAAGACTAACAATGTCACAGGTGTCTGGTCACATCAAACGTTTTATTGTACTGTATTGCACATAAGCTGTGAAGAATGTCTGTACAGTCATAGCCAAGAACGTCCCAGCCATTTGGAGTCAGGCCAGATATCCAATTACCTAAGTGTACCAGACCACACCAGAAAGGGCCTGTAGGACCGTGTCCCATAGATTAGGCAAAGAGAGTTTGGGATTTTCTCTCCAGTTTGACCGTTATCACATACCAAACCCAGGCCTGCCAACTTAACATGCGTTATGGCATAGACAGAGGGCACAACAGAGCGTAAGCCAGGGCCCTTCCCATAACAATGAGCAAGCACCTGGTGGAATGTCCCAAACCTGTTTCAGAGTTGTGGAACGGGCACACTGACCTGCAATTAGGAAGCACATTGACAGCCACTAACAGATCATACAGGATCAATATCATTACATTGTGAAGGCAGAAGGAATGGATTGCACAGGATGACATGGTACACGGCCACATGATCACACACAAGACCATTGGACCAACATACCACAGCAAACAGGTCTATTGTGTAGCTCAGATTCCTGCCCTCTCACTGTCCAGGCAGCCTGGCAATAGGACTCATACACCCCACATTTGCGACCAACAGTACCTGGATTAATCCATAGCCACTTCACATGTCAGATCAGCAACAGCCATCTGCCAATTGCACAGCTCTGAAATGCCCACATGAGAATGGCATAGTGAAGACACCTGAAAGGAATAAGTGATATACAGGGAGTTTAGGCAGGTAAAGGCAAACATAAGACACAGACCTCATTTCAAACTTCACTTGTTTTACTGATAGTGCAATGTGACTGCCCCAAACAAAGGAGATCATCAAGAGAGGCACATCTTCAAGTCGGATATATCCAGCAAACCAGGGCTGTATGATGCATAGCATGAGATGTCCTGTCTCATGGTGACAGAGATACTCTTCTCAACATATAGTGAATCCTGCAGTACCCCATGCAGTCACACTAATCACAGAACATCACATACTTACACTCAAGTGAAGTACTGATTGATGAGATCTGCCCACATGTTTCCACCTTCATCTTTATCACTGTCATCCTCACTTGGCAGTTCAGGAGGCTCACCCGGTGGCACTGCTAGCGCACCCTCATCAAGGACATATGGGATGTTTCTCCTCAGGGCAAGGTTGTAGAGCATGCAGCAGGCCACAATGATCTTACACAATTTTGCAGGTGAGTAGAGAGGGGCTCACCCAGTCTTGTCAATGGCCCGGAAGTTTGCCTTCAGGAGCCCAGAAGCCCGACACGCCATGTTCTTCCATGTGCCTTGTTGAGGTGGGCTTCCCCTAGCGTAGTTCGGTTCCTCTCCAGTGTCAACAACCATGGACGATTTGGGTATGCAGAGTCCCCTGTAAGAGAATGCGACGTGTGCTACCATGAGCCCAAAGCTTCATCTTACTAGCAGCAGACAGCATGCAAACACAAATGACATGTTACTTACCAACCAGCCAGGCCCTCTCTGGGTACAGTTGTGTCATCAGCTGTGGAATTGCGCTGTTCCGCATGATGAAGGCATCATGGACTGAACCCGGGTATCGGGCACAGACTTGGGAAATGTAGAGATCCGCCAGACAAACTACTTGGACATTGATGAATGGTAGTTTTTCCTGTTACAACAGACCTGTTCATTGCCATGCGGTGGAACCAAGGCTACATGGCTACCATTAATGGCTCCCACAACATGTGGGAGGGGTGCCAAACCATAGAACTCACATGGGCAAAATCCTCACGTTAAGGAAAGCGGATGTAGCTGACCAGGTGCTTTCGACATTGCTGAGAGAACATCCTTCAAGACCAGACTGAACATAGGATGGGAAATCCCAGCAGTTAGGGCCACTGTATTTTGAAAGGACCCTGTGGCCAGTAAGTGCAACATTGACATGACTTATGCAATGGGTGGTATGCTATTTGGATGACGGATAGCTGGCATCAGATCTGGGTCCAACTGATGACAATGATCCACAATTGTTTGCCTGTGCAGGTGGTAAATCTGGATGACGTGTCTGTCCTCCATGGCCTGCAAGTCTGCTAGTGGATGGTACACAGGAGGTTGTCTGATCCTTCTCCTTCCAGGGTAACTATGTGGAAAAAAGGAAGTTGTGGGCATATTTGATTGTGTGCCTTGCATATTACATAATACATGTCATATATGAACTGTGACATGTCATGTGAGTCATTAAAAAAATTAGACACAGCAATCATGAAGACTAACATTGTTTAATTTTTGTAACACATTCCCCCCTTGCTTTCAAACATATGTGTACACATCCTCTATCTGGACAGCAACAATGTGTGCATCTAACTTGCAATTCTGACTTTGAGTCAATGCCCAAAATCCTGAAATGGCCGTGGGGGAGATGGTGGTGGCTCTTTCCCCATTTATGTTGTCATATGAGCTGGACCCCATACCAATATGTACACTGAAACGATTGACCTACAAGACAGGACAAGGCCAGCACTCAAGGATTGCCAGGACAACACTTTTCAAACCAGTGATTCATCTAAAATTGCGTTACATTACATTGAATGCCTCTAAAATGGCGGCTGCCTGACCTACTCCACTGGACATTAGGAACCACCCGCGACTGCCGGTGGAAGTCGTCATGGCGATAGGCAGATGCTACAATGACGGACCTTGCCATTGGATAACATTGCTGCCTGTGGCGGTCTTGGACCAATGGCAGTGTGACGGTTGCATACGTGGCAGATGTGACCGCCATCTTCTGCTGAATCCCTCACTTGACGCCTGACACTGCTGCCAGCAAGACCTCCACTGCCTGAGCTGCTGTGTACTGCCTCTGGGAGCAATCATGCCTCGTCCAAAAGGTGATAGAGCCCCTGCCTTCTCACCAGAAGAACTTGAGAAGCTGGTAGGTGAGGTCCTACCCCTGTATACAGCTCTATGGTGCACCAGAGGAACAGGTAAGTGCCCCATGTGCACAATTTTCTCTGTACCTCTACTTATCTTAGCTTTAGTCAGACTAGGCTTAGGCCCAGTTTGTCAGATTGTGTTCTCTAAGCCCTGTAAGGGCTGACAGTGTGCAATAATTGTTGAGTCCATGGGCATGTACCTATGTCAAGTGATAGGTGTGGAGTCCTGAGACAATGTGGTGAGTGTGTATTGGATGTTCCCTGACCCATATTGTGTTGATACACATGACTAGGTGAGGTGTCATAACAGCCATCCCCAGGCAACTCTTGCCATAAAATGTGTATAATGTGTGGTCACATGTGATTGCATGACAGAAGGAGGTGTGGATGTATGTTCTATGTGTGAGTGGATGACTATTTGAGCTCTTTCTGTGTTTGCACAATTATCTCTGGTCACATCTGGCCTTGTTGTACTGTTCTTCTGCAACCAGGTAATGACTTACAATGGCCCTCAGGCTCAGCTCTGCACATAGGCAACCAATGGCAATTGGCTGTAGGCTACAAAATGTACTGTGATGCACGTGATTTGTCAGATATGGTGTTTTGTGTAGGTCTGTCTGCTCAGCCTGCAAAGGCCTGGGCCTGTCTATTATTACTCACAGCAAAATTCAAAATCTAGTCTGGTATCGATTCCCTTTTGCAATGCAAATGTGACATGTGCCCACACCCAGGGGTGCATAGTATGTGATGTTGCTAAATCGTGCCTCACTGCCAATATGAAGCTTACTGAGCCTCTGTCCACTGATTAATATGGGAATTGCATTGGAGGCAGGCTGGTGATCTATAAATGGTGTGCCCTTTTCAACTCTGGCCCATCCTTGTCACATAGCCTTGACAGGTCCCTTGATCCCACAACCCTGTTGTCTCTTTCATCCATCCATCTCTGATGTGTCCTGTATATGGTCCTTGCACTTTGGACATTGCACTTCTGCAAACAGTGTCTTGTTAACTGAATTGATGTAGCTTCTCATTGTATACCAATTCAGTGCCCTTTAGTTAGTGGTTGCAAGGTTTCTGTCCCTTCTTCCTGTATGGTCCAGTTGTCTACTACAAACACATGCAGAAGTAAACATGGAAATGGATGTGAGACCTTGGTGGGGGCTATCCTAGGCCTTACAGGATTATTCTTGTATGTATTCAGGAGACATCTCTCCATGATGGTTAGGACCTGACTTCATTGTTGTTCCTTGCAATACCACATGTGGGTATGTCTGAGTGGCCTTGCTACTACCTCCTGGACTCATGTTGGGCAGGTGTCACTCATAGGACTGTACATTGTTGGGGTGTGTCCATAGTGACATGGATGTTTCCATGTCTCCTAATCCAGGCATGGCATGTTTGTACCAGTGTTGTCTGCATTTCCTTAGCAACACCTGTTACTGTTGATACATTACATCAGTGTAGGTTGGTTGTGTGCATAGGCTTGTGTCTGTGTAATTGGTAGAGTGCCTTACAAAACGATCCAGTTGTTGGCTACTGGTTCACTGGGGTGTGCTGTATGTGGCACAGGTTTGGGGTGTAGTTGTCACCTAGTTGTGTTATGGTTAGTGTAGTAGCTAGACTTCATCGATGCTATTGTAGTTGTCTGAGATCACATTTTTCTCATGTGTTACCTTTGTAATTCAAGATGGCATGCATGGTTTGGTATTGGCACATGATGGTGCCACTTCGCTCATGCGAGGGACAGTTGACATGATGGTATGTTGTGTCTCTCAGAGTTGTGATTGAAGTGTTTTCATGTCCATGTCATGACCCTACACTTTCTTTTGGCAGCATCTGCACCGACAGGCGAAGGAGACAGGGCTATGTCAAGTGGGGAAGCATCTGGCCATGGGACCTCCTGTCATGACACCAACACAGAGGGACCCAGAGGGCTGGAGGGCGAGGAGAGTGCCACGAGGAAAACCGAACATTCTTCACCATCATCTGATTCCTCCTCCTGTGCCACTCCCCATGGTGGTGTACCCATCGGGGACCACCCCAGTACCATCTTTGTCCGCCATCCCTGTTCTATCACCACCCTCCCTGTTGCTCCCCACCCAGGTGGCTGTGCCCGCACACCCTAGAGGGTGGGCCTCTCCTTTGCTGCAGGCACCTCTGCCCCAGCCTATGTTACCCCTGCTGCCCTAAATAAGGAGCTATTGACACACTGAGGTTGATCTCTGTGGGTCAGTCCACACTCATGAATGTCATCCAGGGACTGGCAACCCAAATCCAACAGAGCAATGAATTCCTGGAGAGCATTCACAGTGCAATGGCTGGCCTACAGAGATATTTTCAGGCTCTGGTCTCCACACTGATGGCACCCTGTCATCTCTTGTCTTCCATCCCCTCTACCTTCCTTTTCCCAGTACAAATTCCCCCCCTTCTTCAACCAAGCCAAAGCACACAGACAGACTTGTATGCATCCACCTCAACAGACAAGGGTATCGCACACAAACACAAGCACCACAATACACATTGGCACAAACATAGACAATATCCACCCGCGGACATAGCAACAGGTATGACTCGCCCTGACACCATCCCACCCACAGCATCACCACAACAGTCACTGATACAGCCACCTCACCCATCCTACCTGCAGACACCACTTCAGCAGACCCTCAGAAATCCACCCAGCAACTACACCCACAGACACCACAACCATAGGCACACCTGCATGCAGCATCTCCACCATACCTGCAGCCACCACCCCACTAGACATTGGCTCCTTCTGCACAACTACTCCCCTCAGCCCAAAATACATAAATGCCCTCACTCACCCACTCAACAGACACCCACCACACACAAGCACACCTCTCACAAACTCACACCCAAGACATCCACACCTACATGTCAGACAACCACTCCCTCAACCTCCAAAAACCAACCCCCTTCTGATGACCATCCCGTGTGTCTAAAAAAGTTTTCCTTTGTGAGCTTGACCTTACCCCTGTCCCCCCCGTAACACACCCAAACGGATAGTGTCCCTCCCAAAGTACCTTCCTTCCACCTTCAAGGCCTCCCCTGACCGCTGGCAAGCACCATGTCCCTCCCCCACCAAGAAGAAGCGCACCCCTCCCTAGAAGGATCCCCTCCAAGCCCAAACCCAAACCCCCCTGCACCGCACCCCCCCAGATCATCCGAGGTACCTGCCTGCCCCCTTGATGGCCCTACCTGTGGAAGTTACATGGCAGTCAGGAGTTAAGTAGGGGCCCAAAAATGTGCCTTTTGGCCCAATACCGTGTTTTGGACTGGCCTATGGCCTTGGACTTTGGTTGACAGACCTTATTTATTAATAAAGTCGACCTGTTGTTGGGGTGTTGGACATACCTTTGTACTGCATTTCCTTGCCTAGCTTTCTGTTGTTCCTGAGTGACATTGGTTGTGTGCCTGTAGTTTTGTGTGTTTGTACTGCTTGCTGCTCCATGTGGTCTTTTTTGCAGTACGTGTGTTTGTATGCAGTGTTGTTATCCCCCAAGGGAACGGTGTGTGTTGGGTGATGGGTATGTGTGTGTGTGTAGCTGCAATGTTGGTGTCATGGCATTGTGTTGTGTTTGTTGTGGTATGTGTTTCTTTTTGTGTTGTGCTATGTGGGTATGTATGGTGTAGGACTTGTCCCCCTGATATAGATATTGTCTAGATGTGGTGTGTGTGTTCTTGAGTTTTGTCAGTGCAGACATGGGTGGTCATTCTAAGCCTGGCGGTAAACACCGCCAGGGCGAATGACCGCGGTAGCACCGCCAACAGGCTGGTGGTGCACCGCTGGGCATTCTGACCGCGGCGGTTCAGCCGCGGCCAGAAACGGAAAGTCGGCGGTGTACCGCCGACTTCCCGCTGCCCTTGAGAATCCTCCATGGCGGCGGAACGCGCTCCGCCGCCATGGGGATTCTGACACCCCCTACCACCATCCTGTTCCTGGCGGGTCTCCCGCCAGGAACAGGATGGCGGTAGGGGGTGCCGCGGGGCCCCTGGGGGCCCCTGCAGTGCCCATGCCAATGGCATGGGCACTGCAGGGGCCCCCGTAAGAGGGCCCCAAAAAGAATTTCAGTGTCTGCCTAGCAGACACTGAAATTTGCGACGGGTGCTACTGCACCCGTCGCACTCCAGCAACTCCGCCGGCTCCATTCGGAGCCGGCTTCATCGTTGCTGGGTCTTTCCCGCTGTGCTGGCGGGCGGTCGCCCGCCAGCACAGCGGGAAAGCCAGAATGGCCGCCGCAGTCTTGTGACCGCGGTGCGGTCATTTGGCGGTAACCGCATGGCGGGCGGCGACTGCCGCCCGCCGCGGTTAGAATCACCGCCATGGTGTGTTGAGTTGTGCTATTTTGCTTTGCATTTGGTGTGCATGTGTCCAGTTAGGTGTGTGTCCCTATCAGCTGGTTGGTGTAGGGGTATGTCCCATGGAATGTGTGCTTTGTTGTCTTGCCCTTCCCCATTGTGTAACTGTGCATTGCAACTGTCTTTGTATTGCTTGTCCCCGAGATCCAATTGATGCCAATTCCTGTGTGCAGGTTGTCTGTGGCCCTGTTCAACGTGATATGTGTCCCAGTGCAGCCTCCTTCCATGTATGGTCCTGATGCTCCTATCCCAGTTTTATAGGTATTGTTGTGGTGGTGTGCTTTATGCCTTTTGTCTATTTGTCTCTGTGTGTATTATGCTTGGCATTGCACTTCCATTGTGCTGTCTGTGATGTATGTGTTGATAGCAGGTTTGTTTGATGGTGGTGTTGTGTGTGTGCGATGGCACATATATGTATATGTGTGTTGTGTGTGTGGCCAGTCCCTGGCAAGTGTTGGGTGTGAGAATGTGGAATGTATTTGTATATGTGCAGTAGTTGTGTTGTTGCTGTGTGTGTGAATTTTGTGTGGCCTTCTGTGTCCCTGAGCCTGTGCTGTGTAGCCATGCATACATGTGTAGTGTTGTCATGCAGTGTGTGTGTGCTGGCTGAAGTGTGTGTGTTGTGATTGTGGCAGTCATTATGAACCTGTCGGAAAAAACCACCGACCGCTGTATCGGCGGTGAACAGAATCCCGCTGTTGGCGGTGAATGGAAATCCACCATATAATGAACGAAAAACCCAACCCCGCCAAAAATTCCCAGACCACCACTCCCCGCCATGACTCTGTTGGCGGGAATCCCGGACCACCCCACCCCGCCACCGCCAAGAACACCCACATCCCACCCTCCAAATAATGATGCACAAATCACCTCGGCGGACAGTGGAGGCCGGACGACCATTGGCGGCTGCGACCGCCACGGGCGGCAAGTGGACTCAAAAGCAAGAAGTGCACACATTGGACAGGCGTATCACCCACACCTGACACACATCCAGAACCCCATAAAACACCCCCAGACACACCACACAATCCCTTGCAACGAAACCAGGAAAAGAAGACCAGAATACAGGAGACACACATCGACCCACAGAAGAGCACCCTTACCTCGTCCCCAGTCCCGACGCCATCCACCACACTCACCATGTCCCCCCACAAAAATCCAAGCTTCACCGAAAGGTAGTTAAGGACCATGGTGGACAATATCCTGAAGGTGGAGCCACAAATATTCAGGGCTGAGGTACAGCACACACCCATTGCCCGGAAATTGGAGCTGTGGCAGACCATTGTGAACAGGGTGAATGCAGATGGAACGACCTGCAGGGGAAGGTCAGGGCCATGGCATCTAGGCACCACATCGCAGTGCAGAAGACTGGGGGAGGACCGCCATCAACACCACCCGACTACACCGACTGGGAGGAAAAGGTACTCACCATCCTGCAGCCAGAGGGACTCACTGTACTCACTGGAGGAATGGACTTGGGTAAGTCATCTACAATTACCCCATATACACCACAACTGCAATGCATGCACCACCCCACCGCACCCACACCCACCTGGACCTACACCCCACCCAGCCATTACCCACCACATCCACCCCCCTGCATGACCTACAACCCACTAACAAGCCCACTTCATTCCCGCTGTGTACAGCCACCCACCCCTGCACGTACCCACAATGGAACAATACCCCCCAACCCAATGCAACCCCACCACTGGCGCTAAATGCAATGTCAACATCACAAAGGCACCCTGGAAGGCCACTGAAAGTAACACCAGCACAAAATAGCCCAGTCCTGTACACCTCAAACCTACATGCATATGTAACAGACATGTCCATGTCCCCCAACAGGCACCACCACCCATGCAACACTTAACGGACGGGACAAGGAATGCCACTGCCCTCCAGGGAGACAGAGGCACTTCACAAGACCTTGACGAAGGATCCCTGTACATAGATGAGCAGGCAGGCCCCTCACACAGTCCTAGATTCTCACGATGCAGCAGCCCCACCCAGGAAACCACTGTCACCCCTAACACCCAGTCAAGATGAGCAGGCCAGGGCAGGCGTACCCACACCAGTGTACCCAGGGCACAGACTGGTGGAACACAGCTACAGAGGCCACAGTCTCCCACTCCCAACATGCTGGAACGCGAGGGTCCCAGTACAAGTGGCACGTCCAGACCTGTGCAGGGGACACGGCACAGGGGGCTAGGGCATGTTCAAGGGTCTCAGTGGGCCAGGGGGTAGGCCACAGGATGGATCCAGCAGCCCAGGACGTTATTTCAGAGGTATTGGGGGCCTACCAACATACCCAAGACAGGTTGGCACAGATTGTGTCCACCCTGGAGCAAAGTCAGGGGATGCAGCAGGAACAACACCAACAGGCCATGGAGCAGTGGAAAGAGCACAATGCCACAATGGCCGCCATAGCTAGAGCACTGCTGCAGTTGGTCAAAAAACAGTCTGACACCCACACCGGACAAGAGGCCCCCACAACAGCCCTGGACAACCAGCATCAGATGAAACATCCCAGGAAATACCCTCCCAGGAATCCCAAGGGCCAACCATGCCAACCCAAGGAGCTCCACAGCAGGCGCCCAAACGTACTCTTAGGCCAAGGTATGGCACTGGAAACCCAGCTAGAACAAGGCCCCCTCCAACAATGGACTCTTCTACTAATGCAAATCAACCATCCCACCCATTCACCAACAACACTTAGCTGAGGGCAATTTGAAGTACTGTTCAACAAAATGGACCCATCAATACCATCCAACAAGGCTGCCACCAAGTTGGTTTTGAGGACCCCCAACCCTTACGACTCCCATCACTGTATATAGCACAATTCACTCACTTCTACCAATAAAACACATTTCACACCTGTAACACTGTCCCCTGTCTTAAATTGTGAACATAGTAGAGTATGGATGCAACTGGCAGAGAACAACTTTATTGTCAATTTGTGCATGATTGTAGTCCTGTGTGCCCAAATGGTGGCAAGGAGGGAATGTATATATTTTCAGTCAGTGCCATGCAGAAATGGTCCATGTATCGCCTATATGACAGAGCACACTGACAGTATTAGTCACTAACCCCAATGACAGGCTTAAGTCCCACACAGTTATTGGAAGTAGAGTTGTATCAGTTGGTTCCTGGAATGGACATCTTCCCCTTCCTCATCCTCACCATCCCTCTCCTCACCCTCACCATCCCTCTCCTCACCTCTCTGAGGTAGCTGATCAGGACCTATAGCACCCTCCACCTCCAAGAGGGGGATAGAATGTCTCACTGCCACGTTGTGCAGCATGCAGCAGGTCACCACTATTCTACACACCTTATCAGGCCCATAGGCCAGGGAACCCCCAGAGATATGTAGACACCGGAATCTAGCCTTCAGGAGACCTATAGTTCGCTCTATTACCCTCCTAGTACATCCATGGGCCTCATTGTAATTCCTCTCTGCATCCGTCCTGGGATTCCTCACTGGTGTCAGGAGCCAACGCAAGTTTGGATAGCCAGAATCACCTACAAAATGGTGCAATACAGACTCGTCATGGTTATGTCCCTTAGTCAGACCGGCTGGTTTTCTGCATGTATCAGTTAGTGACAGGCAAACTTACCTATGATCCACCCTCTGTCCTCGTGTAGTTGTTCCATCTTCTGTGGCACACTACTGTTCCTCAACACAAAGGAATCATGAACTGAACCTGGAAACATGGCATTCACAAGGGAAATGTACTGGTCTGCAGTACATACCAATTGGATGTTCATGGAGTGAAAGTTCTTCCTGTTTCTGTACACCTGTTCACTCACTTTTGGGGGGATGATAGCTATATGGGTGCAATCGATGGCACCTATGACATGGGGAATGTTGCCAAAGGCATAGAAGTCAGACTTGATGGCAGGGAGCTCAGTACTTTGGGGAAACCGCACATAGGATTGCAGATGTTATACAAATGCATTCAGAAATCTTGTCAGTACCTGGCTGAACATTGGCTGTGAGAAACCAGCACCCATGGCCACTGTCACTTGAAATGAGCCTGTGGCCAGGAAATGGAGTGTGGAGAGCACCTGCACCTCAGTTGGAATGGCATGCTGATTACGATTTCCCGGAGTTAATGCAGGATCCAGTAATACACAAAGGTCCTGAATAGTTGCACGTGTGAGTCTGTAAGTGATTATGATCTGACGCTGCACCATAGTCCACATATCCACAAGTGGTCTGTACACCGATGGTGCCCTTCCTCACCACAAGGGTCAGTACCTACGAGGGGTTACAAAAAGGAGTAATGAAGACACATACATAGGCACACTTCTCATCATTTCTGCACTGCATTGTTCATTGTAGTGTCTCAACAATAACTGCTACCCGACAGATATACATGTACATCACAAGGAGGGAACAGAGTAATTCATGTGTGCTACTATACGGAATGGACAGAGGCCTAGGTGCTTCATGTGGCTAGTAGGGCCTGCATTGTGAGTAGTAGGAAATTCTAGATGCGTAGGTGATGGCAAAATGTCTGCCCACTGTAGATCTGCCCCTTCATTGTGGAAGCAACCTCATACCGCTAGCGGTTGACGTCACAGCGTAAGGCGGTGTTGACCGCTGTTCACACCCTCATTGGCTAATATGGATGCCAATGGGGAATCCTGGTGTATCATGATCGCCGCCGGCGGTGACGGTGCATACTGCCATGGAACGTACGCATGTTCATCATTGTTTGATAACTTGACTCCTTGATCTCGTGCGGACAGGTACTCCACTCTGTGTACTGCTGTGGCCTGCCTCTGGCTATTTGATGTGCCATGTGGTGCAGGGGAAAGGGCCCCAGCCTTCACCCAGGAAGAACGGGAGAAGCTAGTGGACGGGGTCCTGCCCCTGTATGCGAAACTGTACGGACGGCCAGAGGTACAGGTGAGCTGGGCTTGGAGTGCACTGTGTGTGTAATGGATGGTGTTGATTGGACATATGTGTACACCTCTGAGCCTGCATGGGCAATGGTGCATGGCATGCTGCGTTCAACTGTCCAGTATGTCTGAGAGTACTGTCCGTCCCATAGTGGACGATTAGTCAGCTGTTCCTATTGTGCAAGTGCCTGACCTCTGTGTTCCATTTCTGTGTCGCCGTTCTAGGTCAGCGCCCACCAGAAGAGGGCACATTGGCATGCCATAGCCAAGGAGGTGGGGACACTGGGGGTCTACAACCGGCAGAACACCCACTGTCGAAAGAGGTGGGAGGACCTGCGACGCTGGGCGCAAAAGATCAGTGAAGACCAGCTGGGGAAGTCCTCCCAACGTGGATGGGGTGCCCGCCGGGAACTGACCCCCCTCATGCAACGGACTCAGACCTGGATGGGCGCTTGAAGGCCGCACTGCAGTCACAAGGGGGTGAGTACTCATTGACCATACTTCAGTCTGGAAGGATGTCTTGGTGTGCAATAGGGCTCATGCTGCTTAGAGGCAGGGAATTTGACTGGTGTCCATCTACTGTGTGTTCCCCAAAGGGTGTAGGGGTGTCCCTGTCAGGTTTCACCTTCTTCTGCTCCTAAAGTATTGCAGGGGATGGGGGTAGAGCAGTATTCTGGTCAGTAGTCAGGGGCATGGCCATGGGCATAGTGTACGGTGCTGCCTGTTGGGTGTGTTTGCTGGGTGGGTGTATGGCCATTCTGTACCTGCATTCAGCTATTTACAAGTGTCTCTCCTGTTTTGCCTCCCCATCCCTGTTCTCTTGTGTTGGTTTGGTACAGCATCAACATCAGGTGAGGGAGCTAAGGCACCGGGACGTGGGGTCGCAGCAGCCCACGGATCCTCCGAGGCAGAGACAAAGGACTCCCAGGGGACCAGTGGGTGGGAGTGTGAGGGGACTTCCACGGGGAGGCTCATACCACAGGAGGTAGTGACTCTGAGACCTCCTCCGATGGGGGTCCCCCGGCGGTGGCGGACCCTAGTGCACACACCACTACCGTGAGATCTTCTGCCACCCCCATACCATCACCGCCCTCCCTTCTGCTCCCCACCAAGTTGCCCGTGCCCGCCCACCCAGAAAGGTGGGCGTCTCCTTTGCCCCAGGCACCTCCTCCCCTGCCCAAGTCAGCCCTGCTGCCCTCACAGAGGAGGCTATTGACCTCCTGAGAACCATCTCTGTAGGGCAGACACCCATCGTCAATGTCATCCAGGGGCTAGCATCAGAGGTGTAGCAGCCAAATGTCTCTCTGGATGGCATTCACAGTGCAGTGTCTGCCCTACAGAGATCTTTTCAGGCTCTGGCCTCCTCTCGGATGGCAGGCAGTTTCCCTGGCCATTCTGTCCCCCCTCCAACCTCCTCTACCCCTTCCAGCACTCCACTCCTTTCACCCGTCCAAAGTACACATTCAGACAAGCTGACAGGCACATCAACACAGAAGAAGCACACTTCAAAACACAAGCACCACACCTCCCACCACAAGCATTCACACAGCCAACAGACACCTGCACACACAACAACGTCTACTTCCTCCAATGTGCCCACCTCTTCCGCCTCCCTGTCTGTCCCCTCTACATCCACTCCCTCATGCACTGCACCTTCACTCACTGTTACTGCTCCTCTTCCTGCACTCACCACAATAGCAGACAGCCATACACGCACCCCATACACCACACCTGCACTCACCACCTCTACTGTAGTTGACACATGCAGCACACTCACCAGACTTGCAGACACCCACACAACATACATCCACACTAGCTGTCTGTCTTCTCCCACTGTGTCCACCCCCACCTCCCAAGACACACAAATGCACCAAGACACCCACCCATCAGACATCCACCACACGACAGCATACTGAGCAGTCACCTGAACCCACTACACGCACCCCTGCACCCCATACATCCACTTCCTCTGCCTCCACTCCCACGCCCTCATCCACGGCCACCCCAATTGGTCCCCAAAAACTTTTCCTCTCCGTGCTGACCTCTTCCAACCCACTGGCCCACCCTGTCTTGTTCCCAAACGTGCCTACCTCCTTGCACTTTCCGCTCCTTCCACATCACAGCCCACCCCGGTCCGCCCTTCACATTCCCGTGCCCCTTCCCCAGAGAAGAAGAAGGCTCAGACATAGCCTAGGCCATCCAGCTCCACCCGAGCCAAACAGCCCCCACCCCGTTCAAAGGAGAAGCCCCCCCTCCACCCTCCACAAGAAAGTCAAAGGCCCACCCCTGTCACAAATCCCCACCACCCTCTGCTCCTCTTCCGTGAGGTGCCTGGATCCCCATATGGTGCCCCGTTATGTGGAGTGCCCAGCATTTGTGGGAGTCAGGGGGGGCCCGTTGTGGCCCATGACAATTGGGATATTACGGACTGGCCATTGGCCCTGTTTGCACTGATTGGCTCAGTGAGCTTCTTATTAAAGTTTCTGTGTGGCCTGTGTTTGGGCTGCACGCCGTTACACCCTGATGATTTGTTTAACTTTTTTATGTGTGTTTGGGCTTTTGTATATCTTATGGTCAGTTGCATTAGCCTTGTTTCGGGTAAGTACCTCTTGATGTGGGGTGTATGACTTGTGCTGCTGGGAAGGGTTGGGGGGCGTTGCCGGATGGATGGAGTGGGTGGGTATGTAACTGTGCCCTTTCCTCCCTTGTGTCGTAGGTTGCGGTACTTACCGTCGTCGTCTTCATCGGTGGTCTTGGTCGTGTAGGTATACGGCAAGGAGCAGGGCTGGCATGATCTGCAGTTCTCTATCCATGGCTGCCGCAGCACGTTCTGTGGGACTCCGTGTCAGGATACTTCAATTCGATTTCCTCAGAAGCAGAAGATAACTCCTCAGTCCCGACCCGAGCTACTCACAACGAATATTAATCCTTCATGCTGAGTACCCCGGAGGGTGAAAGGGGAATGGGATGGTAGAGAGACTGCCACAGAGATGATGAACGCCAGTACTCAGTCTGCCTCTTCACATCTAAGATTGGATACAGCACCTGCAAGAGTCACAGTCGCAATTACTAGGGACATACAACATCAGTTTTTCACTTTATACTCTCAACACTTAATTCTCTTTAATTCTATTATTTCTTCACTCACCCTGAGTTCTCTGTAGCCTTGCTTCTCTCTATAAATGATAGCTCTTCTTAAAAAAATGCTTATTACTGATTCTGGAAGAACTTCTCAACCTTTGTTAGAGATTGGTTTTATGATGCTATATATATATATAAAGTTGGTGATAATGCGTTCTTCAAATCAGCTGATGTTATTTCATTTCTCCTGTCTTATTGTGACTTCTGTCAATACTTGTATTTGTAAATGCTTGTTTATTAAAGTTCGTTTCTCCTTTCTTACTTCGACATTTGTTGATAACTTGTATTTGTAAATGCTTGTTTATTACAGTTAGTTTCTCCTTCCTTACTTCGACATCTGTCGATAACTTGTAGTTGTAAATGCTTGTTTATTTAAGTTAGTTTCTCTTTTAAACTCTATTTTGGTTTATTACCATTGAATTTGTAAATGCTTATTTGTTAACAGTTCGTTTCTCCTTTAAACTTGGCCTTTGTTTATAACCTTGACATTTGTTGATGCTTGCTCATTTAAAGTTAGTTTTTTCTTTGACTTTAATATCTTAAACAAGAACCTTGTAATCATAAGGTTAATTCATACATTAACTCTGTAGCCTTGCCGACTTCCACGGGAACGGTCTACTATCAAACTCTTCGAATAAACCTTGACAATATTTATCCGTTTTCTGTAATATAATCTTCAAATGTAATTTTACCTCACAGGAGTTTCTGTTCTGAAGCTCGCTCTCTCTCCACACAGCTGATTCCTGTCAGACCTCAGTTGAAGTGCAAGGCTTCCAGCTGGAGAGCTCGTAACCTAGCAACCAACCGATTGCAAGACTAGAACTGTAACTAACCTTCAGGACTCACAGCGACCATCTTGGATCTTCTCTTCTTGATTCTTCCTTTGAAATAAGCGCAAGATTACTCTGCAAACCTTCTTCCAGTTTGGGCTTTGCTGTCTCCACTGAGGATATCTCTTTGCTTTTCTCATGCACTTCTTTGATTTGACTTGGCAAGTTTGTGTGGTCATGACAGTACTCCCCCTCAAGGAACAGTTCTCCAATTTAGGTTTGCTTGGGTAGGTTCTATGAAAGTTTCTCACTAATCTTGAAGCATGTACATACTCGTGCGGCTCCCAGGACCGTTCCTCTGGACCATAACCTTTCCAATCAATTAGATAATAAAGCTGGCCATTAAGGATTTTGGAATCTAAGATTTGATTGACCTCATACTCTTCTGCAGAGCTAATCTGGATAGGAATTGGAGGGGAGTTTTGACGTAAATTTGGAGGGCTGTTCTTTAACAAGGAGACATGGAAAACAGGATGTATCTTTAGATGAGCTGGCAGCTGCAATTTAACTGCCACTGGATTGATCATCTTGTCAACTTTTAATGGGCCTATAAATCGTGGCTGAAATTTGCGATTTCCTTTGAGACGTAAATGACGAGTGGATAACCAAACTTTGTCTCCTTTCGAATAAATGGGTCACTCTCTTCTTTTTCTATCAGCCTGAGTCTTATATGAGTCTTTTGCTTGAATTATGTTTTTTCTAGCCCTAACTAACGTGGTCTGCAAATCCCTCACCATCTCTTCTACTGCAGACACTGAATCATCTTCTTTACCCAACATTAAATTAGGATGTCTACCATGGTTCAGATAAAAGGGGGGGAACCCAGTGGTGGAATGAACAGCATTATTGTAAGCAAATTCAGCTGCCCACATCAACTCGGGCCATTCCTTCTCTTTATCGAATAAATTGAGTCTTAAATATTGTTCTAACTCTTGATTCACTCTCTCTGTTTGCCCATCGGTTTCAGGATGGTAACTGGTAGAGTAACGAGAATCAATTCCTAATCTTTTACTAAAGGCCTTCCAAAAGCGAGAAACAAATTGGGACCCCCTGTCTGAAACTAGAATTTTTGGGATACCATGGGCGCGTACTATGTGTTGTGTAAACAACTGTGCAACCTGTGGGGCTCGAGGGATTTCTTTCAAAGGAATGAAATGCGCCATTTTAGTGAAAGTGTCTACAAAAACTAGGATAGTGTTAAAACCTTGGCTACTAGGGAGGTCCACTATAAGATCCATGGTAACAGCATGCCAGGCATGGGGTGCAGTGGGCAAAGGTCTTAACAGACCTTGTGAAGCTGTTCTATTTGATTTCCCTCTTTGACATTTGTCACAAATTGACACATATTGTCTTATCTGAGTTTTCATTTTTGGCCACCAAAATTCTCGTTGTATTAGATTTTGAGTCTTTTGAATTCCTTTGTGTCCAGCCAATTGATCGTCATGATAAGCCTGAAGTATTTTTTCTTGCAGCTCCACAGTTGGAACATACAGTGCACCTTTAAAGTATGGCAAACCTTTTTTGATTTCTCTTCCTTGGCCTTCTTTGGACCACTTCAGCATTCATTCGAATGTTAAGTTTTCTTGAATTTCTTTGGTTGAATTTTCATACAATATGGCAGATATGAACTTCTCTTGTGGAATAATCAATTCTTTTTCTGGAGGCTCTTTAACTGCACCGGTATCAATTCGAGATAGAGCATCTGCCTTCCCATTTACTTTTCCTGGTCTAAGTGATAACAAAATCAAAGTCTGCAAAATATAGGGACCAACGCAGTTGTCTAGCTGTTAGAGTTCGGGCTGATTTTAAAAACTGTAAATTTCGGTGGTCCGTGTAAACGGTCACTTTATGCTTAGCTCCCAAAATGTAATGCCTCCACTCACGAAAATTTTCTTTGACTGCCAATAGCTCCTTATCCGCAATTGAATAATTTATCTCTGGTGGTGTTAATTTTCGAGAGAAATAGGCCACTGGATGTAATTGACCTGTATCTTTATGACGCTGGGAAAGGATACCTCCTATGGCAACATCTGAAGCATCTGCCTCCACATAATATGGCTCATCTGGATTGGGGTGGAGCAAGATTGGAGCTGAGACGAAGGAATTCTTCAAAAAATTAAAAGCATTTTCAGCTTCTTTTGTCCACTCAAACTTCACTCCTTTCTTCAACAATCGAGTAATGGGTGTAACTGATTGAGAAAAATTGGATATGAATCTTCGATAAAAATTAGCGAACCCCAAGAAACTCTGGATCTCTTTGACATTGCAAGGAGAAGGCCAATGTTGCACTGTCTTTATCTTGGCAGGATCCATACTAACTCCTTCTGGTGACAAAATGAATCCTAAGAACTCAACTCGTTCCACATGAAATGCACACTTCTCCAATTTTACATAGAGATGGTTTTCTTGCAACCTTGTGAGGATGGATCGAACATGGGAAATGTGCTCCTGTAGATTGTCGGAAAAGATTAAAATGTCATTCATATAAACCACGGCAATCCGGTCGAGGAATTCTCGTAATATATCATTAACGAAATGCTGGAAGGCAGCGGGAGCATTGCATAACCCATAAGGCATCACTTGATATTCAAATAATCCGTATCGAGTCCGAAAAGCGGTTTTCCATTCATTCCCTTAAGCCACTCGAATCAAATGATATGCTCCTCGCAGGTCCAATTTGGTGTAGATTCTAGCATTATTTACTTGATCTAATAAAACTGACACTAAAGACAGTGGGTATCGATTCTTGATGGTAACCTGATTGAGGGCTCGATAATCAATGCAAGTTCGAAGACTCCCATCCTTCTTTGGTATGAAAAATAGTGGGGATGACACTGGAGATTCAGAAGGACGAATAAATCCATTAGCAAGATATTGATCCAAATACTCCTTTAAATGTTGATTCTCTGCTTCGGTCAATGCGTATATTCTGCTACATGGCAATATCGCACCTGGCTCCAGTTCAATTTTGCAGTCGTAGGGTCGATGTGGTGGCAATTTCTCAGCCTCCTTTTCATCAAAAACGGCGACTAAATCCTCATATTCTTTTGGGATTTCTGCTGTCTTTAGTGCACAGATCATTGAAGAGTGTGATGATAAACAGGCCGCTTGGGACTTGGTGGACACTTCCACTCCATCATGAAAGCAATTCTCTTTGCAGTAAGAGGAATTCATCTTGATCGTTCTTTTGCTCCAATCAATTTGTGGATTATGTTATGTAAGCCAGGGTAGACCCAAAATGAGTTGAAATTGTGGAGCATCTATCAAATTAAAGATTATCTGCTCCTGATGTCCACCAAAACCTTGCATCTGAATTGGTTCGGTCTCATGGGAAATGGGTCCTGAAGAAAGATTGGTTCCATCCACAGCTCTTACTACTTCCAAAGTAGATTTCTTGATAAATCGAATACCCATTTTACGAGCGTATTTGATATCACAGAAGTTGCCCGTAGCTCCAGAGTCTATCATAACTGAGATCCCTTGAATTTCCTTCTCAAGGGACTTAACTGATACTGTTTGTACCAAATGTGGCGCTGCGGTTTGTAAGGTATTCGCCACTCGTTGATCTAAAGGAGTTGTCTTGGGTTCTGCTTTCATCAGGGCAACTCCCTCTACTGATGAAGCTGGCCTTGTCCCGACTGAAGAGCTTTGGGTTTCTTGGGACAGTTTTTAACAAAATGCCCAGATGCACCGCAATATAAACATAGTTGATTCACTCTTCTTTTCTCTTTTTCTTCCTTAGATAAAGGACCTCGGATGGAACCAATTTGCATTGGTTCTTCTATCCTTATCCCTTCTCCTGCTCTCGTATGATCATTTCTTACACGATCAATTCTCAGGGGAAATGGTTGATACTCTCTTCTCTTTTCTGCTCTTTGTTCAGTTAACCGGTGGTCAATCTGTAACACAAGATCAATTAACTCCGAAATTTCGGTGGGTCTATTTGGAACTTGTGCTAAGGCATCTTTCAATTCATCTCTCAGTCCACAATAAAATATGGCGGCTCTTTTTGACTCCGGCCAGGCAGTCTCTACAATGAGTTTATTGAAATGAGCCAGATAGGCTACTAGATCTTTATTACCTTGCCTGATTTCCAGTAGTTCATTGTCAGGGGCTTGAGCTGCAGTTCGCCGATCAAATATTCTTAAGAACTCTTCCTTGAAATTTTGGAAATTATATAAAACAGGATCATTTCTGGAAATTATTGGCATGGACCATGCGGCCGCATCTCCTGTCAGATAAGACAATATAAATGCCACTTTGGACTGGTCTTCGGAAAAAATGACTGGTTTACATAAAAAATGCAATGAGCATTGGGTCAGAAAAATCTGCACCTTATTTGGATCCCCACCGAAGCGCTCGGGTTGAGCCAAAGGAATAATAGGGGAAACCGCATGAATTACTTGAGTGGATATATCTGCGGACTGTGAAGGGCTAGGGATTTGTGAAAACACAGATTCATTTGATTTAGCGGTGTTCCCTAACTCATTTATTCGCTGTTTTATTTGGACTGTTTCTTCTATGGTGTTATTTAATTGTTTCTGTAACCCTTCCAAAACGGTGGCTAATGCTTTTATATCAATTCCTTCTGCCATTCTGCTCAGGAGGAAATCTGTTTTTTCCCTAAAATTAGGGTGATGGCACTTCAATCTGTCAGGATACTTCAATTCGATTTCCTCAGAAGCAGAAGATAACTCCTCAGTCCCGACCCGAGCTACTCACAACGAATATTAATCCTTCGTGCTGAGTACCCCAGAGGGGGAAAGGGGAATGGGATGGTAGAGAGACTGCCACAGAGATGATGAACGCCAGTACTCAGTCTGCCTCTTCACATCTAAGATTGGATACAGCACCTGCAAGAGTCACAGTCGCAATTACTAGGGACATACAACATCAGTTTTTCACTTTATACTCTCAACACTTAATTCTCTTTAATTCTATTATTTCTTCACTCACCCTGAGTTCTCTGTAGCCTTGCTTCTCTCTATAAATGATAGCTCTTCTTAAAAAATGCTTATTACTGATTCTGGAAGAACTTCTCAACCTTTGTTAGAGATTGGTTTTATGATGCTATATATATATATATAGTTGGTGATAATGCGTTCTTCAAATCAGCTGATGTTATTTAATTTCTCCTGTCTTATTATGACTTATGTCAATACCTGTATTTGTAAATGCTTGTTTATTAAAGTTTGTTTCTCCTTTCTTACTTCGACATTTGTTGATAACTTGTATTTGTAAATGCTTGTTTATTACAGTTAGTTTCTCCTTCCTTACTTCGACATCTGACGATAACTTGTAGTTGTAAATGCTTGTTTATTTAAGTTAGTTTCTCTTTTAAACTCTATTTTGGTTTATTACCATTGAATTTGTAAATACTTATTTGTTAACAGTTCGTTTCTCCTTTAAACTTGGCCTTTGTTTATAACCTTGACATTTGTAGATGCTTGCTCTTTTAAAGTTCGTTTTTTCTTTGACTTTAATATCTTAAACAAGAACCTTGTAAACATAAGGTTAATTCATACATTAACTCTGTAGCCTTGCCGACTTCCACGGGAACGGTCTACTATCAAACTCTTCGAATAAACCTTGACAATATTTATCCGTTTTCTGTAATATAATCTTCAAATGTAATTTTACCTCACAGGAGTTTCTGTTCTGAAGCGCGCTCTCTCTCCACACAGCTGATTCCTGTCAGACCTCAGTTGAAGTGCAAGGCTTCCAGCTGGAGAGTTCGTAACCTAGCAACCAACTGATTGCAAGACTAGAACTGTAACTAACCTTCAGGACTCACAGCGACCATCTTGGATCTTCTCTTCTTGATTCTTCCTTTGAAATAAGCGCAAGATTACTCTGCAAACCTTCTTCCAGTTTGGGCTTTGCTGTCTCCACTGAGGATATCTCTTTGCTTTTCTCATGCACTTCTTTGATTTGACTTGGCAAGTTTGTGTGGTCATGACACTCCGGTGCGTGGTTCCTTATATTTGGTTCATTTCCGCCTGGCTTTGTGTGGCGGTGGTTCCCGCCCCGGAACTGGTGGCGGAATGGTGGTTCATTATTTGATGGGCAGGGTGGGCCTTTCCGACGGCCTGTGGCCGGACTCTGCCGTCTTCGGCGGGACTCCTCTCCTGGCAGTGGGTGGTTCGCAGGATGCGTGTGTTTCATTTGGATCATTATTTGGTGGTCCGGACTGCTCCTCTGTTGGCGGTTTCTACCGCCACCGCCGGCGGTGCGGAACAAACTGCCATGTTCGTAATGAGGGCCTGTGTGGGTGTCCGTATTGCAGTATGTGAGTGTGTGTGTGTTGAATATTAGATGTAGCTGCTGCCTGTGGCGCCCCGCCCCCCCCATGATGTGTTTGCTAGCAGTTCTATTTTTTTGTGATATCAATGATACAGGTAGGTGTTTGTACTTACGGTTGCTGTTGTACACGTCAGCATTGAATCCATTGTCTTTTGGTAAGCAGGAGCAGCGGCACCACATTTTGGAAAGGCTCCATGGGAGCTCCCGACATGTATGGCTCTCTGCAGGTGAGTGTCTCCCTTTATACTGTCCATTTCCATCTTCTGCTATGTGGTGGTTGGACCGACGCGGTCACATTGGTGGTGTGCAACCTCCTAATAGGTCTGGGGGAAACATGGTTTCCACCGGCCTGTTTATTTTTCCAGGGGACCGCGGAGGTCTGTGATGCCTGGCGGTGGCGGCGGACCGCTGGCGGTCTTTTATTTGCTTGAACACCAAACTCATAACACAGCGGTCCACTTTGCAGCCAGTTGGCGCTAACAAATAAATGTTATGTAAAATTATGTTCTTAAAAACACTCTTTAGAACTTGAATTAATGTGTTTCGTTAAAAAAAAGTTTTTTCTCAAATTTTTTTTTTTTTAACCTTTTAAATGCAGACATATGAACCCAGGGAGAGTGAGAAGACGACAGCTTCAAGTTATGAGACCATTTCCAGATCTTGCTACCATGTAAGAACGGGATATAATCAAAAAATTCAGATTAAATAGGTAAACTATTATTGATTTATACCATCAGCTGGAGCTAGATCTTCAGCCTTACAATAGGAATACCACATTGTAGGAAAGTACCATCTTGCTTTGCATGTTACCCCCATTTTTACTGTATGTATGTTTGTTTTTGCCTGTGTCACTGGGATCTTGCTAACCAGGACCCAAGTGCTCATAAAGTATGCCTTGTATGTGTTCCCTGTGTGGTGCCTAACTGTATCACTGAGGCTCTGCTAACCAGAACCTCAGTGTTTATGCTCTCCCTGCTTTTAAAATTGTCACTGCAGGCTAGTGACTAATTTTACCAATTCTGATTGGCACACTGGAACACCCTTATATTTCCCTAGTATATGGTACCTAGGTACCTAGGTACCCAGGGTATTGGGGTTCCAGGAGATCCCTATGGGCTGCAGCATTTCTTTTGCCCCCCCCCGTGGAGCTCAGACAATTCTTACACAGGACTGCCACTGCAGCCTGAGTGAAATAACGTCCACGTTATTTCACAGCCATTTTACACAGCACTTATGTAACTTATTAGTCACCTATATGTCTAACCCTCACTTAGTGAAGGTTAGGTGCCAAGTTACTTAGTGTGTGGGCACCCTGGCACTAGAAGCCAAGGTACCCCCACATTGTTCACAGCAAAACACCATTACACGCGTGCACTACATATAGGTCAATACCTATATGTAGCGTCACAATGGTAACTCCGAACATTACCATGTAACATGTCTAGGATCATGGAATCAATTCCATGCATCCCTGGGTCTCCAGCATAGAGCCCAGGTACGGCCAAACTAACTTTCTGGGGTCTCCTCTGCAGCTACCGCTGCTGCCAACACCTCAGACAGGTTTCTGCCCCCCCTGGGGCCTGGGAAGCCCAGTCCCAGGAAGGCAGAACAAAGGATTTCCTCTGAGAGAGGGTGTTACACCCTCTCCCTTTGGAAATAGGTGTGAAGGGCATGGGAGGAGTAGCCTCTCCTGGCCTCTGGAAATGCTTTGAAGGGCACAGATGGTGCCCTCCTTGCATAAGCCAGTCTACACCTGTTCAGGGATCCCCCCAGCCCTGCTCTGGCGCGAAACTGGACAAAGGAAAGGGGAGTGACCACTCCCCTGACCAGCACCTCCTAGGGGAGGTGCCCAGAGCTCCTCCAGTGGGTCCCAGACCGCTGCCATCTTGGATGCGGAGGTGTGAGGGTACAATGGACAGCTCTGAGTGGCCAGTGCCAGCAGGTGACGTCAGAGACCCCTCCTGATAGGTGCTTACCTTTCTCTGTAGCCAATCCTCCTCTGTGGGTTATTTAGGGTCTCTCCTGTGGGTATCTCACCAGATAACGAATGCAAGAGCTCACCAGAGTTCCTCTGCACTTCCCTCTTCGACTTCTGCCAAGGATCGACCGCTGACTGTTCCAGGACGCCTGTATAACTGCAACAAAGTAGCAAGAAAACTTCCAGCAACATTGTAGCACCTCATCCTGCCGGCTTTCTCGACTGTTTCATGGTGGTGCATGCTCTGAGGGCTGTCTGCCTTCACCCTGCACTGGAAGACAAGAACAAATCTCCTTTGGGTTGATGGAATCTTTATAAGATTTGTATATTACTTACCTCCTAAGTGAGGGTATTCTCTGAGATACTTTTGGCATATTGTCACTAAAATAAAGTACCTTTATTTTTAGTAACTCTGAGTATTGTGTTTTCTTATGATATAGTGCTAAGTGATATAAGTGGTATAGTCGGAACTTTGCATGTCTCCTACTTCAGCCTAAGCTGCTCTGCTATAGCTACCTCTATCAGCCTAACCTGCTAGAACACCTGTAATCTACTAATAAGGGATAACTGGACCTGGCACAAGGTGTAAGTACCACAAGGTACCCTCTCTAATCCAGACCAGCCTCCTAAACACATCAATAACACTGATAGTGAAAATAATGGCAGTACTTAATTTTGTGACCACAGGATCATTCCAATACACTGTTGCAGTATCTGGTGGAATGTCACCACCAACTTTCAGTGGTGTGCTACGAGAAGTACTTTCTTCAGTGATGAGACACATCAACAGCTTCATACACTTACCTACAAATGAGGATTTTGCCAATGTGAAGTGAGATTGTTATGCATTGGGTTGCCTCCCAGATGGGATTGGAGCAATTAATAACACATATTACTTTGGTGCGACCACAAAACAGAGAACAAGTCTACAGCAATTAAAAAAAACTTCCATTCAATCAATGTGCAGGTTGTGTGCTTATCAGATTTGTACATCACTAGCGTGTGTGCACGTTTCTCAGGATCAACACACGATTCCTTTGAACTATGGAACAGCTGCATACCCCTGCAAATTTCACAACCTGGACCTGAGGGGGTCCTGGCTTGTTGGTAAGTCTAATCTGTCAATATTTTTTTTTCTTAGTTGCAAGTTTAACAATCAAAATTAGTATTTACTTTTTTACCTCATATGTCATTTTCTTCAAAAATGATACTCAAGTTATCCTAACCATCCATAGTTGTTAGCACTGCTGAGGAATCCAACAATGCCAAGGAAAGTCTGCTTCAGTGAGGCCCATGGAAGAACACAAAGGCCAGTGGAGCAGACTTTTGAGCTTCTAATTGCCAGATTTAGATGCATGGATAACACTGGTAGTGGCCTCCTCTACTTACCTGATAAGGTGTGCAAAATTACCATGGCATGCTGCATGTTACATAACATGGACCTGCAACAAAGTATTCCGTACCTGCAGATTAAGAAAACCATGATGAGCCACCAGGTGAGGATTTTGAAATGCCAATTGAAGATGATAGTGGCGAGGGGGAAGGAATAGACTTACATCAAGATCTAACTCACAACGTCTTCACATGAGTCTAAGTATATAGTAACATAATACTACTTTAATATTTAAAGCAACTTTTTATATAATGAGTCTAAAAGTCTGTGCTAGACATTTTGTTGAAAGGGCAAGTTAAGGCAAATCCAGGGTAAAGATGTTTGTTGATGTGAGTTTTGACACATTGACCACTGTGTTTATTTACATTTTTTATCTTTGATTGTGTTTAGAAAATGTTTCCTCAACATTTGTAATTTACAATGTGTCTATTTTGTAATTTAATTAATATGAAAATATTATTCATTAATCTTTTTAGGTTCCTTCACCATGTCATCTTAATTTGGACATTTCAGAGTTGTGACATTTGCCGTTATATGCTGCTTTTGAGAAGTACTAAGGGAACATGGTTTGATCCTGAGAAAGACACACACACACTTTGGCTGTACAGATCTTGTATGAAGAGAACTTGCTCAGTAACTAAATTGAAGTTTTTAAGATTGCATTAGACTTGTTTTCTGTTGACTGTTGCCACCAAGGCAAATTGTGCTGCTTAAATGCATTAGTGATGTTCATTTCTGGCAAGCACACAACTTGCACATTGATTGAATGGAGGTTTTTTCAATGGTGGTAGAATTGTTCTCTGTTGTGTGGTGGGACCAAAGCAATATGTGTGCCATTAATTGCTACAGTCACGTGTTAGGTGAGCAAATGCATACAAATCTCCCTTCACATTGGCTATATTTTTATTTGGTGGAATCTGTATGAAGCTGCTGATGTGCTGCATAATTGAAGAAAGTACTTCTTGTAGCATACCATTGAATGTTGGTTGTGACATTCCACCAGATACTGCAATAGTGTATTGAAATGATCGTGGGGCCACAACATTGAGTACTGCCAATATGTTCACTATTGATGTTCTTGATGTGGGATTCCTATTGTGAGGCAGACGATCGGGCTCCAGCTGATGACATAACTAAATAATAGTTTGCCTATTTAGTATCTTTTTTGGTGCCAAGTGATGGAATTGTGTATGATAATATAGCCTGAAGTACTGGGATCATGCATTAGTATAAATGTATTAGAAAAATATGAAAAAACAGTTCTTTATTACAATTTAGTAAAATAATTCATTTTGATTTGTAATTTTTGTATTTTTTTAATGCATTAACAAAAAGTAAAGCATTACCTACATGTAATTTATTGATGCATAAACAATCTTTTTATTAGTAACTGTTTTTGCTGAAACATTCATATGGTACAAATTGAGAAACAAAATACAATACAAGTCTTTGAATGTGTAATGTTTTGTTTTCATTCAATAAAACAAAATGGAAAAAAGAAAACCTTGGCAAAAAAACAAAGCAAACTCATTTTAAAAAACAATCAAGGTGGATGAAACTATTATTTAAGAGCCAAAATTGTTTCAAATCCAATGTACAAATATAACTTGCATCAAAGTAGTAAATGTGTCCAGAAAATAGTCCACAGAGTGCATGGTAGTCACACAATGGAGGGAATTAGATTCTGCGTCTCTTACTGGTAGAGGTCTTGCCATCTCCTCCTGCTGGTCCAGATAAACGTACCTGTAGAAAAGTACCCTCTTTTTGTCATGGTTACCCCCACTTTTTGCCTGCTTTCAGTGTGTTTTGACTGTGTTCACTGGGATCCTGCCAACCAGGACCCCAGTGACTGTGCTCCCTCTGGCTAGATTTGATTGCTTAGGTCTTAGCACACCCCACAATTGTCATACTGGTGCCCCATATAAGTCCCTAGTTTCTTGTACTTAGGTACCTAGGGCATTGGGGCACCATGGGAGCCCATGCAAAATGTGTCTGCAGGCTTGCCATTGCAGCCTGAGTGAAAAAGTGCATGCACTCTTTCACTACAGGACACTGCACCAGGTCACTGTAAGTCACCCCTGTGGTATGCCCTCCTAGCCCAGAGGGCAGCATGCAGGGCACTATGTGTGAGGGCATGCCTCCATGAGCTGAGGTGCCCCATGAACTCCATCTCCATTACATTGGACTTTGTAAGTGCAGGGAAGCCATTTTATCCGTGTGCTGGACATAGGTCACTACCTATGTCCAGCTACATAATGGTAACTCCGAACCTGGGCATGTTTAGTATAAAACATGTCAGAATCATACCCAAATACTGCTGCATTGGTTGTATGATTCAAGTCACTCTGGCGGCTCCTTAGAGGACCCCAAGCATTGCTCCTACCAGTCTTCTGGGGTTTTTTGGGCAGCCTGCGCTGCTGCCACCCCTCAGACAGCTTTCTGCCCTCCTGCTGCTTGACCAGCTCAGGCAGAGGAAGGCAGAACAAAGGATTTCCTGTGGGAGAGTGAGGTAACACCCTCTCCCTTGGAAATAAGTCTTACATGACTTGGGAGGGGTAGCCTCCCCAAGCCACCGGTATGCTTTGAAGGGCACATTTGGTGCCCTCCTTGCATAAACCAGTTTGCACCAGTCCAGGGACCACTGGGTCCTGCTTAGGTGTGAAACTGCACAATGGAAAGGGGAGTGACCACTCTCCTGTCCATCATCACCAGAGGGTTGGTGCCCAGAGCTCCTCCAGGTGGCCACTTGATTCTTCCACCTTGAATCCTAGGTGGGCAGAGGTCCCTGGGAGCATCTGAGTGGCCAAGTCAGGCAGGTGATGTCACAGCCCCCTCCTGATAGTTGGTCACCCTGCTAAGTGGCCACTCCCCCTTCCTGGGCCATTTAGGATCTCCCTCTTGGGTGAGTCCTCAGATTCGACGTGCAAGATTCCAGCAGGACTTCTCTGCATGTTTTAGTTCATCTTCTGGCAACTGGGACTGCAACTGGACCCTCCAGGAACCGACACTCTGCAACTCCAGCGACGACTCCGCTTTGCAACGCTGTTTCTCTTGATCCCTTCAACAACTGCAACATTTCTCAGGCTGTGCATCCTCTGAAGGCGAGGAGACTAAGAAGGAATCTCCCTTGGAGTGAAGGAGTCACTTGCTGGTTGAGGTCTTGCCATCCTCTCCTCCTAGTCGATCCACAGTTGTAGGGACTGAGGTGAGTGCTGGTGTTTCCTCTTGTGGCAGGGCCTCTCTGTCTGTGCCTGAGGCAGGTGTAGTTAGCCCAGTTGTTGTTGGACTACATACATGGGAAAGATAGTATTGGAAAAGCCATGCTTTAAAACAATCCTGCAGCACCCTAGTCAGGGTGCCCAAATTTGAGTTTATGTTTTCCATCTCAAAATTATGCTCCCACTGCAACTGCTTCATCTCCTGGGGCTCTGTGAGGACCTGGCCCTTCATGTATTGGGACTGATTGATAGCTGCCAAGAATTGGTTGATGGTGGTCTGGTGACAGTAACGTCAGTGGCCTCACGTTCCTGGCCCACAGATTCCCTCCCACAGACCCCACCCCCAATACTCTATGCCCTTGACCCAGTGTACCCTATCCCACTGTGTCCTACTGAACTGGAGGTGGTGGTGGTGGTGTTTGATCAACAACAGCCAGGACTGGGAGGCTCAAGCCTGGTGTGATGTTCCTTTGGACACCGGAAGTGGAGATATCCAGGGATTGAGGTGTTGTAACAGCTGGGGTGGGAGGTGTAGGCGTGGGCCGAATGAGACTCACTGCAGCTGTCTGCCCAGGCAGACTAGATGGACCTGGCTGCTCCTTATCATCTGGACTTGCAGGAGTGCAATCCTCACTGAAGGCTTGCTCCTGTTCTGAAGTGGAGGTATCCTCAGGTGTTGTGGCAGATGGTGGTCCATGCACTCTTGGGGCCATATGTACGAACACTTTTTCCCATAGACACAGAATGGGTCAAAACCTTTGCTACATCTGGCCCTAGGTGCTGGATCTATGATTAATTTAACAATGCATTTTTTTAGGAGTATGGATTGTACATCTAATGGGTTTGAGGGAAAAAATGAAGCCACCTAAAAAGTAAAAGTCCATTAATATCATTATTTTACCTTCCAGTGGTTGGTTAACAAGTTACATAGCAGTTTAAATTACACACAAAACTACTTCAAAACAGCATGTAAAATGACATTCTAAAATGTAAAAACATTTATAAAGTAGACATTAAATATTCCAAACTTTCAACACAACACAATAGAGAGGGTAAATGTGAGAAAAAAACATTCAAAGACCTCGCAGGGTACGGATCTGAGAATTAAACATCTTTCTAAGATATACAGCATTAGTCGTCATATGAACATTGCAAAGTACATTTTTTAAATCTTATATTCGGCATACAAAATAACATACATTAAATATTCAAAGATTACAAACTTTGGTTAGTGACACAGATACCATCAAATCAATGAAATATCATGATAATGAGAATATATCAAATTAAACAATATCACATTTCACATCATAGCATAAAAGAGAGATTGATAAATATATTACAATTTAACATATGTGAAAATATGTAAGGTAAGAGAGATTGATCAAAATAGCGTTGCAAAAGTATTTGAAATAAACAAAAATGAGGCATCATGGTAGTTGTAGTCATTTCAATTAAACACTTGCAAAATGATAAGTGAAACATACCTAGTAGAAATGTGCACTAGAAATGAACTGACATTTCTAATAAGGGGCATATATAGGAAATAAATTATTAGGTGAAGAAGCACTTGCACCATAACAAATTTAAAACTTTGATGGAGATTGAAACCTGTAATTTTAACTTGAACAGAATACATTCATACACACAAACAAACAAGCGAAAAAGAAATGTGAAATATGGAGAAAAATCACATATTGACAAAACATTTTATATATAAGTTAAACAAGAGAAACAACCAGAATTCTACAGATGTCCACTATAAAGTAAATGGAAAATATGTATAGCTTTATGTGTATGAAAAAAGTGGAAAACACATTATCAACAGCTAAATTAAAAGCAAAAACAACATTTAGGTTTAGTGACACTTTCAAAAGTATAACTTACCAGTCTCCAGTCCACAAGGGATTCTTGTCAAGGCTTTAGGATGTAGGATCTGCGAGAGCTTCTCACCAAAGATATATAGTTGTAAGGGGGTGGGCCTGGGAGAACAACGACAAGTCCTCTGGGCCTCCAGGTGATGCTTAGACACCAGGGAATGCACTCTCCCTTGCAGGTCATTCCACCTCTTCCTAATTTCCTCTTGTTTGCTTAGGTTGTTTGTTATAGCATTCATTCTGTCAACTATTCTGAACCACATTTGTCTTTTCTATGTTATGTTGTATTTTGTACTTGGGCTCCAAACTATTGTGTCTCTACTCTAATAATTTCATCCACCATAACTGACAATTCCCCCTCTGTGAAACGGGGATTTGTTGTCCCTGCCATTATCATGTAACTAAATTAAATGATTTTGTGAACCCACAAGTTATGCAAAAAAATAAGACCAAAGAACAAGAAACAGAGTGAGCAGAAAAAAACGTAATCCTGTGACAAAAATTCAGCAGGAAATTGTTGTGCTGTGGTGGAATGGCAAAGGATCATAGTCTGAAATTTAGAATGTTTTATAGTGAAAACAATTAGCCAAACCACATTAGGTGTGGAAAGTTAGCACCCATCCAAAAGCCACAAGCATAGTACAATGTTGAACGCGTCCGAGACGGAATCCCGCTGTCAGGA
Source organism: Pleurodeles waltl (assembly GCF_031143425.1). Classification (NCBI taxonomy): domain Eukaryota; kingdom Metazoa; phylum Chordata; class Amphibia; order Caudata; family Salamandridae; genus Pleurodeles; species Pleurodeles waltl. The sequence continues at coordinate 784,589,282 of NC_090442.1, read as the reverse complement.
ATCCGCTGTTAGGACAACGCCAGCACAACTGTGAAATCTAAGTGTGCCTGGTGCAATCCTGCCACCCTGATGGCGATGGAGTAATGTTAGCCAGGAGAGGAGTCCACTGCATTGTTGGCGGTGCGCCGCTTACACAATGTAAAACACTCAGGCCCTCATTATGACCCTGGCAGTCGGCGGTATTATGGTGGAAAGTACTGCCAACAGGCTGGCTGTACTTTCCACCATATTATGACATTGGCGGTTCGGCTGAAGCCAAACCGCCAATGTACCACACCGACTGCCACGGCAGTAATAGCCGCCGGGCTGGAGATATTAATCTCCACCCCGGCGGCCGTCACTGTACCGCCCGCGGGATTATGACCCCGCCTACCAGCATGGTTTTCGTGGCTCCCTTACCGCCACGAAAACCATGGCGTAGGCACTATCAGTGACAGGGAATCCCTTCCCTGTCACTGATAGAGGTCCTCCCCACTCCCACACCCTCCCCAGAGTCCCCCTCTTCCTCTCCAAACCCCCCTAACATTAATGCTCCCCTTCAACATTCACGCACACGCATACACACACCCATTCCCACATTCATCCACGCATGCATACATCCATTCACACACACATCTGCACACACTTTCATACATACACGCAGACACGCATTCACAGAACACAACATACATGCACTCACACCTCCATATATGCACACACATTCAACACGCAACACACACCCGCATACATGCACACACACCCCCACACACACACATAACATCCCCCTACCCCCAACCCCCTCCCCTGTCAGAGCACCCACTTACCTGTGTTTAGGGGGTCCTCCGGCAGGAGATGGGACAGGGCGCTGCTGCGGCAGAAGGCAGTTTTTACCACCAATGACATAATGAGGGCCTCAGTCAAGGCAGACGGAGTATCAGCCAGCAGACATCAAAATATGCGGGCAGGAATATGTCAGCTTGGTAAGCCCTGCACGGAGGGACGATGCGAGTCACACCAAGATCTAAATAAGGCCGATAGTGTCTCTAAAATGTTGGGGTACTTCTTTTTGTTGCAACCCATAAATTAATCTGCATCCATAACCTCCTTGATTTCCCATCACCCATTAGCACAGGAAGTGACATCACTGATTCACCCATCATCCATTTGCACAGGAAGTGGCATCATTGAATTTCTCATCATACATCTACATATGAAGTGACCTTACTGGTTTTCCCACCAAAACTGTCTGTAAAAGAAAAGAAGCACAGCAAAAGGACTTCAATTCCCATCACCAAAGGAAAAAATATCATAGTACCCTGAAGTCCTCCCCTCTATCAGGACCTACTTAATGAATGGCAGAAGCAACATGACCAGCAGATGGGGGCAGCAGGCATGCTGCTGGCGCACCAAAGGCAAGCCTGTCTGCACCCATCTGCACCTGGACCAGTCCCAGCACTAGGAACTCTGGTCTGATCACCACCCACTGATAATCCACAGCACTCCTTAGGTCGCTAGACCACGGATGCCATTCCCCCAACTGCTGCTATTCCACATATCATACCACAGTCGGAGCTTTTACCTACACCCACTGCCAATTCTCCAACAGCCACACACCCAGATCCCCCACGCAAATACTAACAATGCCCTCATTCCCACTTCCAACACAACCGGTACACAAGCACCAAGAACGCCTTCATCCCCATCCTACACCACATGCCACAGCAAACCTGCATATCAACACCCACATGCGCACATGCTTCTCAAAACACGATCCCTCAGCAAACACTGAAACAAAATGCATGATTTGCAGCTTAAAGTGCAGGTGTTCAATGAATGGGGTGGGGATCTCTGTGCATGCATTTGATGGTTTTCTTTTAGATGATAGCGAGTCCTCCTCTTGGCTTGTGAAGGTAGTGATGTTGATGCCTACTGGGACTGCTGCATGTAGCAATGCCCTCAACATCCTCTTTATCAGAGAGGCTGACTCAACCCCTGATTGACTCCCAACATTAACCCAGTAATCCCATCGGGGAACAAGATCGCTCAACGGGGCTGCCATCACAAGCTAGGAGGAGGACTCACTATCATCTATAAGAAATCCATCAAATGCAAAACATCCACAGAGACCACCACCCCGTTCATAAAACACCTGCACTTCAAGCTGCCAATCTCAGAAAACTTCACCCTGAATGGATCCCTCACCTACCGACCACCAGGACCATGAGACACCTTTACCAACCTTGTCACCAACTTCGGTATTGCTCACCACTGACTCCAGAGCCTACATTCTCCTTGTTAACCTCAACCTTCACTTGGAAGACCAAAATGACCCTTGCTCAACAGCACTCCTCGAAAACCTGAGCAACATTCGACTCACCCAGCTCATCCCTGAACCACCACACACACTGCTGGACACACACTGGACCCCATTTTCACCACAAGTGACAGCATCAAATACAACTCCACCACACCACTCATATGGAGCGTTCACTCTATCATCCACTTTCAAATCAACATACCTTGAGTCAACACCCATACCAGGTTCAGCATTCAAAGCTGCAGCCAAGGCCAAATCACAGGACAAGACTGGCTCAGCGCCCTCAGCACGGACTAACCTAGCCCCACAGACAACCTCAACAAGAATATTAACAACTACAGCAAATGGATCAAGAACTGAACGGACTCCCTCGCACACATCAAACCTAACATGCATAATAGATCACAGAAGCAGGCCAGCTGGTACACAGGACACCTCTGAGACACCAAACAACACTGTAAACAGCTAGAAAGGAAATGGAGAACCAGCACACAACATCACCAACAGAACTACCTACAAGGCTGCACTCGGATGTTGTCATCAGCAAATAAAAGACACCAGGAAAAAAGCACTAGAGGACTGCATCAAAGGAAGCTCCAACAGCTGCAAGGAGATCTTCTTGATGATTAGGGATTTCACCTTGCCCTCAGCCACTGTCACCAACATCGCTGCCTCCCAGCAATTCTGCGACAATATCCAACTTCTTCCACAGCAAAATTGCAAACATCTACAGCAACTTCGCACACCAACCTAACCCCAGAGAACTTGTTGCTAACCTACCCACTACCAACCAAGATGGCACAGGAATGAATGGACAATCCTCACCAGAAACAACACAGTGGCAATCATGTGGACCATGCACTCAGGGGCCCCAACGGACCCATGCTCTCACCAAACTTACAACCTAGCAGCATCACCAATCAGAAACTCCCTGACCCACATCATCAAAACCTCCATTTCGGCTGCTACTTTCCCAGATTAATGGAAAGTTGCAGAAATCGACATCCTCCTCACGAAGCCCACAGCTAACCCAAATCAACTGAGCAACTTCCGACCCAGCTCCCTTAGCCGGCCAAACTGATTGAGAAGGCCATCAGCTAGCAACTGATAACCAACCTCATACTTTAACATCTTCTATACAACATTCAATCAGGATTCAGAAAAAAGCACAGCACCGCAACATTTGAGTTACCCTGGACCGAGGAGAAACAGTGGGATCATGCTGCTCAACCTCTCTGTGTCCTTCAACATTGTCTCCCATAACACCGTCATCAGAAGACTCAATGATATTGGCATACAAGGATCCGTTCTCAAATAGATCTGTTCCTTCCTCATAGAAGGAACCCAAAGGGTCAGGCTGCACTCTCCACATCAGAGACCAAGAAATTGATATGCAGAGTCTCACGGGAATCGTCCTTCAGCCCCACCCTTTTCAGCATATACACAAAACGGCATACCAACATCATCTGATCACAAGACATCAGTGTCATCTCCTACACCGTTGACACTCCCTGAAGGACAAAACAACCACCGCCAGACCTAACTTCACCAACTCCAGTACCATGGTAGCAGACTGGATGTGAACCAACTGACTGCAGCTCAAATCTAACAAGATGGAAGTACTGGTCTTCGACAACAAGACCTCCCAATGGGACTCCACCTGGTAGCCATCGGAGCTAGGGCCAACACCCACACCCACAGATTATGCATGAAATCTAGGGATCATCCTAGGAGTGCGCATCTTCTGCTTCCATATCCTATGCATACTGTGAAAAATCAGCAAATGGTTGCCTCAGAATACCAGATGAAATGTCACACAAGGATTCATTATCAGCAGGCTGGGCTACGGCAACACTCTCTATGCCGGAATCTCCAAATAAATTCTACACAAACTCCAGACCATCCAGAACACCTCTGTAAGGCTCATACTCGACCTCTTACACCACACCCACTTCACACGCCTACCCATTCACACGTGAAGCCAATTCAAACTTCTCACACACACACAAAGCCCTACACAACACAGGATCAGAAAACCTGAACAGACGCATACACATTCACCAACCCACCAGACACCTACGCTTTGCCCCACTCTCAGTCACACATATTCCCCTCATCCACAACAGCAAACCTGGAGGTCACTTATTCTCCTATATTGGACCGGTAGGAAACTGGAGTTCTTTGCTAATTTCCTCCAGTTTTTGCCCCCTTTAGAACTATTAGATGCTGGTTTTCGACCCTGACAGTGCACTGAGGCCTGCTAATCAGACCTCAGTGCCTTAAAACAGAGTATGTCTGATTGCTTTACAATTGGCACAAGACTTTAGCACCCTTCTAAGTCCCTACTAAATGGTACCCCTGATACCCAGGGCATGGGTACTACTGGGAGTCCCTAAGGCCTGCAGCATATCTTATGCCACCGTAAGGGACCCTCACACAAACTGCACACAGCCTGCCATTTCAGACTGCATGTCAGGGTGCAACCCTGAGTGACAACACAACTTGGCACACTCATTGTGTGTGCCATCCCAAAGTCACTGCATGTATTATATGTAAGTCACCCCTACAGCATGCCTTAAGAGCCTAAAAGGCAGGGTGTATTATAATACATGTGAAGGCATGTCTACATGAGCAAATATGCCCCTGTGATGTCTAGTTCTATTGCTAGATATTGAAAGTGAACATGGAGCCCATCTTATGGTATGTACTGGGCACTAGTCACTATGAGTTACCTGGCTAAATAATGGCGACTTCATTGAAACCTATGGTATTTGGTATCAAACACCTAGTTTTAATAAATCAATACTGATGCCTGTATTGGATTTGTTATGACATGCACCCAGAGGGCACCTTAATGGTGCCCCCGAAACCTACTATTCCTCTAGTGTATTGGCTGACTGGTATTGACCAGCCTGCCACCATAGACAAGTATCTCACCCCCTGGAGGTGAGATCCTCCACTCTCAGAGGTCAGGAACAATACCTGCTCTGGCAGGAGGTGTTATCACGTATGCCAGCAGGATGGCTAGCAAATCTGCATACAGAAGCCTATGACCTCAATGTCCCGGCCACCTTTGATATTCGACCCCAGCTTCCCCCGTACCTAGGAGAGGCAACCCCATGCCCTGAGGCCTTTTTAGCACCATGACAGGTGGGAAATTAGCTAGTCAGGAGTTGTGTCACACTTACAGACTGGGCATACCCCTAAGGTAGGCAGCCTGAAGTGAACACAAAAAGGAGAACTCCACCATTTTGTGTGTGGTGGAATTAGGAAAATTGGGACAGGGTGATGCCCACTACCCACAGGAAGTGGTTTTCTAGGGGGTGTAGTGACCCCTAGGGTAAGTAGCCAATTGGCTACTACCCTTCACTCCCTTAACGCCCTTAAATTCAGTATTTACGTGGCCCCCTGACATCAAGAAAACAGATCAAATCAAGATTCGACTACTGGAAACCGAGGAAGAAAAAAGAAGAACCGAAGAGAGCGAGAACTGAAGTCCTGCACCAAAGATTGCCACAAAACCCTGCCAGGCTGCTTGCACTTCGACAATCGGTGGGAGTGACTTCGCAAACAGCTGGACACCCTCCCTAACACCGTTGGAGGACTGCCCAGCACCTCAAAAACTAGGAAAGATCTCCCTTGGAGTAGAGAAGCTATTCCCCTGCATCTGCAGGCACCTAAAGCAGCTGTCCGGTTCACTCTGTTGCTGACTATCAGGTCCACTAAGAGAAAAACCTGCCAGGAAGAGGTCACCAAGGCTCTAGGAGGTCAGCCCATCTCCCCAGCGAGTTTCGAGATGCTGACCTCTCCAGGAACCCCACAGCACCAATACCCTGGGTACAGGAGCAGTTGCAACAGTCAAGGCTTGTTGTGTCCAGTCTGGGTACCAACACCAAGGAAAACTGACCACCCACGTCAATGGACTTCAAGGACAGTGATGCCCACATCAAGAGTGGCCCAGATTTCCTGTTTGCCCCTCTTCTGCTGAACTGAGACCCAGAGTGAGTCTCTGACCGCCACGTCCTGACGCCTGAAAGTATCACTGTAGCTGAGCCCGCCCATCCCAAGTTAAAGGGAGGTGGCTATGCCAACTGAGTCCTGAGACCCTCAGGGGCTGAGCCCACCTTTGGGTTTGGCCAGACTAATCCCACATTTGCCACCTGCAACCCCTGTCTGCAGGAACAAAGAACCATGAGGCAAAGCACCACTGCACATAAGCCCACAGCCCGTATTCGAGTTGACCTATGGTGTCCTTGCATGCCCAAGACCCTCGAAACCTGAGCCCAACTTTGGGTTCAACTGTACTAACGACCCCAAACCCGCCCTTTCCCCCTGCATTCACACTTGCAGCCTCTTTTCAACAGGACTGTTTCTCATTTACTTTACAGGGTACCCGATACCGAAAAGCACCTCTGCACCCGGACGCCCCAGAGTCGATCAAGGTGACCTGTTGATGCTGCCTTAGACCTTGCCCCATTCTTACCTTAAGTCCAGAACAGTCCTATAAGTTGTTGCCAAGTGGCTGAATGCACCATATGTTTTCCCCCCCAAAGGATAACATTGCTGCTTTAAAGATACACTAAATGCATTTTTTAAGTCTTGAAAAATCACTATCTTGAAAAGCACTTAGCCAATTACAATGCTCTTGTCTTCTAAATGAATATAAAAGACTATGGGCCTGATTCTGACCCTGGCGGTCTATGACCGCCAGGGTGGAGTCCGGGGGTAGCACCGCCAACAGGCTGGCGGTGCTACATGGGCAATTCTGACGGCGGCGGTACAGCCGCGGTCAGATACGGGAAACCGGCGGTGTACCGCCAGTTTCCCGCTGCCCAAGGGAATCCTCCATGGCGGCGCTGCAAGAAGCACCGCCATGGGGATTCCGACCCCCTTACCGCCAGCCTGGTTCTGGCGGTTTTGACCGCCAGAACCTGGCTGGCGGTAACGGGTGTCGTGGGGCCCCCTAACAGGGCCCCACCAAGATTTTCAGTGTCTGCCACGCAGGCACTGAAAATCACGACGGGTGCAACTGCACCCGTCGCACCCCTTCCACTCCGCCGGCTCCATTCGGAGCCGGCATCCTCATGGAAGGGTGTTTCCCGCTGGGCGGGCGGGCGGCCTTCTGGCGGTCGCCCGCCCGCCCAGCGGGAAACTCAGAATACCCGCGGCGGTCTTTTGACCGCGCAGCGGTATTCTGGAGGTTCCAGCCAGGCCGGCGGCTTCCGCCGCCGGACGGGGTCAGAATGACCCCCTATGTTATTTATACAAATTGGTGTTGTATTTCTTTATTGAGTGTGTGTTTCGCTTACTGGCTTTGTGTGTGCAATAAATCATCTGATAAGCCTAACTTCACGCTCACACTACCACAAAAGAGAGCTTTTGGGATTATTATAGTAACCCTTATAAACCAATAAGGGTCACCATGAACTATCTGCATAGTGTCCCCTTACATTGGTGCACTACATAGATAGCCACCTTCCCACACCACCCAAGACATGGAATGGCATTCCTCAACACATCAGACCTTCCTCCTCACTTTTTGAGCTCTGCAAGAAGCTGAAGACCTGGGTTCTCATATAAGCACATTGGAACCACAAACCTACGTGCCTGCCGAAGTGCCTGGATACCCTCTTGTGTGATTAGCGTGCTATACAATAACATAACAACTCTTTCTGCTCCTGATCTTCCACCACAAGTGGCTCTCTCTAGAGATTTTTTGAGAAGAGGGATTATCTTTTGCCTTAAAGGCTACAGTGACCGGCAACTGAATTATATCTTGAATGGTAGACATCAAAGGGATCTCAGGGGCTGGAGTGGCCTCAGGATTTTTCTCCACATTGTGAGACTTTTGGGAACTATTTTTGGGCTGATTCTCCATGGTGCCAGACATACAAGCAAACCCTATATGAGTCTTTGCTGTTCTCAACCAAGTGAAAAATGGAAAGTTCCTACTTCTTATAGTTGCTAGGCAACTGGCTGTGACATTGCATTCAAACCATACCTAGCATCTTTAAAAGAGGGAAATGCCTGTTGTTGAAAATGACCATCTTTTGCATGGTGCCACCCCAGATTTTTACCTTGACTGTTTCTAATGGATTTAGTACACTGTGCATTTTACCCCTGCCAATCAGTAGTAAAGTGCTTGTGCCCACCCTCACAACATGATGAAATTGGCATACCCCTTGAGGCATATTTTACTTACCTATCAGTGTCGTGAGGACCCTTTTGGTAGCCGGGTTGAGTCCCCTTATCTTAGCTGAGTTTCATGCTTTGTGCCTTTTACATTCATATATGTTTTTATTCATGATTTATCAAGGCTGCTTTTAGCACTTGTTTTTATATATCTTATCAGTTGCTTCTTCCAGGAAGGCATGGTTCAGGCTGCACATTGTTATCAGCCGTTGAATGACATGTAATCTGTACCTTTGTCCAAGGCTACTATGCACAGTACATGATATGTTAACTTGTATTGCCAGCCCAGGAGCCAGTTTTTATCTTCAAGTCACAGCATTACATCAGATCTGTTCTCCGAATAATGCATGGGCCATTATATAAACAACACATAGGCCCTAGGAGGGTAGGGGCATTCCGGTCATGACCATCCTGGGACACGTACCACTTGGCAGACAGCTTTTCTGATCCTGGCACTGACTTCTCAGCTTCCTGAGGAGAAAGCCAGCCAGACAACAGGCAGACCCCTGCTATTATATTCAGGTATGGGACTCAGGCTAACCTCTTAGGTCGGCCAGGCAGTGGGTTACAATCTGTATGCTCTCAGGTTTAGACATGGGGTTTTGGTAGGAATCTCTAGCCTCTCTAGAAACACCCAAATGGGGGGGGGGGGGTTGTTCATCTCCTTCACTTTGGTTGTAATGTTGGTTACTGTGCTCTGTTTCATCTGCACATGCTTTTTACACTGGAATATGACTTCTTCAATAAACTCATTGAAATCTAGTTCGCATTTTGTGTCTTGCCTTGGCATGTGTGAGTAACCGAGTGAAAGGGGTATGATCTGTTTCTACAGTTTCCCTAAAGAGTCAGAGTGTCAGGTTGCCACAAATCACCTTTCACCCCAACAGGTTTTGAGGTTTGGGTGAGGCACTGCAAGTTAGCCAGGAGTTAGGCCATCAGCTACCTAGTGATGTGGGTTATACTCAGTCTCCCGCGTTTGTTGGTGCTGCCGTCCTAGACACGCAGTCTTATTACCAAAAGAGGAATTGTATACAATCAGTCCCTTTTATATGGTACAAAAGTGTACCCAGGGCCTGTAAGTTACATCTCTTAAGTAGTCTGCAGCACCCATTGTGCCATCCACTACAGAGTCTGTGTAAACATGACTGCATGCCTGTCACCTGTAGCCTGGCTATGGAGGCTTAAACTGCAAATTCAGCCTGACAATATAACCCTTTTAACAGACTCAAACCATCCTTTTAAATAGTTATAAGTTTCCCCTACATAGGCCTTTCTGCCCTTAGGGCAAGATGCACGGTATTTGAAAGTATGACATTTAAAAGTTAAATCCCACACATGTCATAACAGGGAAAAGCCCTAAAAGCTATTTTACCATTAGCAAGGCTTGGTGTTCCATAGGAAAACATTGGTAATTATGCTGACTTTGGTTTTAAAGCAGCTAGAAATATAGTTCAAAGGCTCTTTTCAATAGTTATTTCAAATTCCTTTTAATGGCAAAATCGAATTTGTAATAACTATTTATAAAAAGACACTTTTGGAAAGTCGCCATTTCCCTGCTCACAGTCTCTGAAGGCCTCTTTGCAATTGTTCTCCCAATTCTTCCTGCCAGTAAGTAGCATTTGAATAGGTGTGAATTGGTGTAAAATGCCTCCCAGTAGCAAGCAACAGGCTGACCTGAATAGCAGAGATGATGCCTACAAGTCTGAATGAATATGCCGAGTGGGGCTGAGAGTATCACTTTTGACATTAAAGTATCAAATCATGCTTGAAGCTCATATCCTGTTTCACAGGTCTGCTGTTGGTTTTATATGACACTTGGGGGGCATTTAAAAGATGCCTTCCCATCACAGGCAATTGTTAGCTTACGAATGGGCAGGACCCTTCTTTTGTCCTGCACTGCACTCTTGTGTTGCCCTCTACCTTCCACCCTATGAGTATCTAAGTGCACACCCCTCCCCCCGAGGTCCTTTGGGACTTTAGAAGTGTATTCCTGTGGTGAATTTGCACTTAAAGTACTAAAATCAGAAAGTAAAATCTTTAACCAGGGTGAATCTGGTTAGCAGATCTAACCTGCACTCTATCGCGGTCAGCATCAAATATGCCTCTAAGTACTACGTTACTGTAACCATTGACTGTCATTAGCACTTATTGCTTCACAGCGCTAATACAACTTAAAAGTTTAATAATTCCTATTTATTTTTGTCCTTACTGGATTTTTGTCATTTTAGTGTCATTGTTTTCATTACATTTTTCTCTACTTTTCTTATTCATTTTGGGATCTTTATTGTTTTGCATTTCAAATGTATTACTATTTTAATACTACATACATACTTTACACATTGCCTCTAAGTGAAGTCTATCTGCTCTCTGCCATAGCTATCAGGGGGATAAGCGCAGATTTATTTAGTGACTTTAGTGGTTCACCCTGACATGGACTGTGATTATTACGGGAAACAGCCTTTACCACGCAGCCGGAACCATGCAGTGCCTTTCCAATGTGGGCAATACAATGAACGCGTCATTACCACATGTTCCTTTATCACGCAAGTCGTTACATCGACTTGCTTTAGGGAACGCGTTGTTGGACTGGTGTTGGATTTTAAGTCCAAAACCTTCCCTACTGTTGCACAGACTGGAGACGGAATAGTAAATTTTACCATACCAAAGTCCAGCGCTTCCCTAAGGCAAGTCGTTGTAATGACTTGCATGGTAAAGGAACATGTGGTAACAACATGTTGATTGTATTGCATTATGAGGTTTTAGAACCGAGAGCTCAGGGAGGGGAAGGTACAGCTGAAGGTTGTTGAAGAAGTGGCAGAGAAGCCACAGCTGTGAAGGAACCCTCCTGTTGTATTTCATGTATCTAATAAATCAATTTGGTAGTTGCCTCCTGCTGTCCTGCTTCTTTGTGTGCCTAGTAACTTTATCACATTTTAATGTGATACTAATGATGAGAGGGAAAGAAGACAACAGGAGGATCCGTGTATGCCAGCTGTTGGCACCGGGGACGTGTGCATGTGTGCAAACGCAAACAAAGTTTGGCGGTCATGTATGGATTGGTTTTGCTATTCCCAGTGGCCATTTTGGAACAGCGCAACCTCAAATTTGGCATCCTTTTTAATTTGGACTGTTTTTCTCCATACCAGCGGCTATTTTAAAAATGTTACATACACTCATCCATCCTTAATACTATTGTAAGACATTATGAGCTCCTGCTATAAAAACTATGGTGGCCATTTTTGATTGGGTAATCTTTTGTAGCCTTTGTGGCAAAGCAGCATTGTTGTGCTGAGTTCATCCAACACTTACTAGTGTAGAAGTATATACCACGGTTACTTCCAGAGACAACAGTGACTACTTTATTTTATTTTCCTGTTCCTAGACAATGGTGACTACATTTTCTTTGTAAGTTTGTTTCTTTGTACAATATCAAGCAAAGATCCACCACCAGCTTTCTAACCATCTTGCTGGGGATCACCTATCGACTGGGCGTCATGGGAAGGAGTGTTTCTGGCATATGTGGATGTTCTGGAAGATGACACATGTGAACTGGAAAGGAAATGTTCATTACTTAAACACTATCTTGGTGATTTTGGCTTAAATGAATTCAAGAATCTACTGTGTCTCGACAGCCAGTGATATTTATGTTTATCGGTAAGCCACTAAACAAATGAATATATGTTATGGACAGAAAACCAGTATAGTAATAGAGATGTACAAATTTTACTCAAGAAAACAAGAAGATAGTGAATCTATTGAAGAGTATGTGTCTGCAATGACAGCTTTAGCATCCACATGTGTCTTTGAACACATAAATAATTAGTGGGTATAGTGTGACCAGATCTTAATGAAACCAATAGTAAAATAAATACAAGAAAGTTTATGGGTTAGTGCAGATATGTGATTTAGTGCAGTAATAGAAATAGAAATAGATAAAGGGGGTAGAGCACTCTGAGAGATTTACAGAAGAAATAAGAAGTGATCTCAAACCTCAGGTAAATATGGTTAATGAGAAGTATAAAGATGAAAATTTGAGAGAAATAATAGTGTATCAGAAGGGGGAAGGAAAAATAGTTATTTAGAATGTTGCAGGTGTGGACGTTGGACACATTTGGGCAATTCTAGAAATTGTCCTGCCCTTGATAAAAAATTAATCGAAATGTAAAAAAGGGGCATTTCAGCATTTAAGTGTACTAATCACAAAAAAAGTTAAGTTACTAATTGATGATGATAATAACAAATCTATCAGAATTTTAAAATGATCCCAATGTAATTTTGAGTGTTGATGATGACCAAACGAACTACAAAAATAGAAGTTTTCCGTCATGCACAGTTAGTATTGATGGAAACTCTATTGTTTATGTTGATTCTTGGGTGCAGTACACTATTATAAGTAAAGGTGTCATAAGGAAGATTTGGGGTGACAAAATATTACAATCTCCAGATGTGTCACCTGGAGGTTATACTGGGTGCAAGATAAATTTAGCAGGTTATTGTTGGGCTGATTCGGAGTTCTCTGGCAGACCTATGCGAGGCAAAGTCTATGTAGCAGAGCATGGGCAGTCACTGGTGGGGTGGCCACCCCAGGAAGAGATGGGAATCAATTTGGATCCTAGAGCTAATCCTCCTGTCTAGCAAGTTAATTCCACATGAACTGATTTAACCATTATAAATAATGACAATGTTTACCCCACTAGGTTTGTAGGAGAATTGAAACATACTTTCAGTGCAGTGTTTAGTAACAACCTTGGTGACTGTGAGGAATTCAAACATCACATCATCCTGAAGGATAATGCTGTCTCAGTTAAGCATTGTGTAGGGAATGTTCCACTTTTGTATAGGGGGGAGCTCAAGGAATTATTATATGATTTATGAAAGGAGAAAATATTAGAACCAACAGTTGTCATATCCGTTAAAATGTCATGCAGTTTGAGATTATGTATTGATCTTTGCAGTTTAAATGAAGAGATTTGGGTGGGCTCTCATCTGTTACCCAACCTAGATGAGATGGTGTCTACATTAGCTGGTTCATCAATACTTTCAACTCTAGATTACATTATTGCATACCATCAAGTTGTGTTGTATGATCGCTCCAAATATCTTATGACATTTGTTACTCAAGAGGGCATGTTTTGTTATTGCAGGGTGCTTTTTGACTTTTGCAGTGCAGCTTTGGTCTTTCAAAGATTAATGAAGGAAACATTAGGAAGTATTTCCGAAGCAACTGCATCCCAATATTACATATTAGCCTTTGGGAAGGATGTGTTAAACCGCCATCATAGTAATCTAAAGAAGGTTTTGCAAGTTGTTCAAGAGAAAGGTTTAATGCTCAAACAATCTAAATGCAAATTTCATGAGCAGGTCTTGTGAGCAAAAAGTTGAAAATTTGGGGCATACTATTTCAAACATAGGTATAAGTCCTAAAAATGCCATGTTTCATTCACAATGAAATCTCCTAAACCTACATCTAAAGAACAATGCGTAGTTTTTTTAGGATTAACTGAGGTGCATTCCAGATTCATAAAAAAAAGATGCAACTAAAGTAGAGACCTTGAGGTCAATTCTTAAGGCAAATGCACAATTTGTTTAGGAAGTCTTGCAAGATGACGCTTTTGAACTTTTGAAGAAAGAAATTATCAATGTTCCGTATCTGAAACCATTTGAAGTTAGGAAATAGTGTATGTGGATGTGGAATGTTAGCAATTGAGGTTTGAGAAGGGTGCTAATGGAACATGATGGGAACATAGAATGGATTGTACCTTACGGGTCCAGAACATTGAGAGATTAAGAGAGATATTGAAAAATAACTTGTAACGTGCATGGAGGGCTAAACATAGCAGAATGTTTCTGTAGGAAACTAAGGGGGTCATTACAACCCTGGCGGACGGTGTTAAAGCGGCGGCAAAACCGCAAACAGGCCGGCGGTAAAAAAAAGGGAATTATGACCGTGGCGGAAACCGCCAACAAAGACAGCCACTTTAACACTCCGACCGCCACAGCGGTACAGACAAACAGCGCGGCGGTCACCGCCAACAGACAGGCGGAAGACAAAGTACCGCCCACAGTATTACAACAGGCCAATCCGCCACCTTTTCCGGGGCGGATTCACTGTGGATAAAAACACGGCGGAAACAGCCATTCCAATGTGAAAACGGTCACCTGAATAAACTCCACGAGGAAGGAGGGCACCATGAGCCGGAACTCCAAATACTCCTTGCGATTGTGTTCCTGCTCCTCTACGAACATCAGCAACGGCGGCGCCGAAGACAACGGTGAGTACTGCACCTACGACATAGGGGAGGAGGGAGGCAGAAGTCATGGACACACACACGCAACACCCCCAACCCCACCCTCACCCACTACAACACACACACCAATGCATTTCAAAACATCACAGTAACAACCCCCAACTCCCCCGGAAGAATGCAAAGACAAAAAGAAATGAGTAGAACCATTGTAATGTAGCACAATACAGTAAGCCAATATATACAGAAATATATACAAATGCCAAAAATAAACATCACGATCAGTAGTGCAGGTATGCACCATCCAATGTCCGTGGACCACTGAGCCCAAAATGCATGGGCGAGGCCCACACGTGATACCTGTCCTGAAACGGAGAGAACACTGCAGGGGCATCAGATAGAAATACAACAGGCACCTCAGGGGGAAGGAAGGGGGGCACCTCAGCCGGATGACAGCACCACGCCAGATCCACGACGGGGCTCCATGCCCATTGATGTATCCTGGGGAGTGCAAAGCCACAGTCTCTCAAGTTTCTACAGTGGGAGGGTTGCCCACTGTACCATCCTGGGGAGTGCAAAGCCACAGTCTCTCAAGTCTTTGCAGTGGGTGGTTTGCCCACTGTACCATCCTGGGGAGTGCAAAGCCACAGTCTCACAAGTCTCTACAGTGGGTGGTTTGCCCACTGTACCATCCTGGGGAGTGCAAAGCCACAGCCTCACAAGTCTTTTCAGTGGGTGGTTTGCCCACTGTACCATCCTGGGGAGTGCAAAGCCACAGTCTCACAAGTCTTTTCAGTGGGTGGTTTGCCCACTTTACCATCCTGGGGAGTGCAAAGCCACAGTCTCACAAGTCTTTTCAGTGGGTGGTTTGCCCACTGTACCATCCTGGGGAGTGCAAAGCCACAGTCTCACAAGTCTCTACAGTGGGTGGTTTGCCCACTGTACCATCCTGGGGAGTGCAAAGCCACAGTCTCTCAAGTCTCTACAGTGGGTGGTTTGCCCACTGGACCATCCTGGGGAGTGCAAAGCCACAGTCTCACAAGTCTCTACAGTGGGTGGTTTGCCCACTGGACCATCCTGGGGAGTGCAAAGCCACAGTCTCACAAGTCTCTACAGTGGGTGGTTTGCCCACTGTACCATCCTGGGGAGTGCAAAGCCACAGTCTCTCAAGTGGATAACAGTCTCCACTGGTTCTGGAGGGGGACTGGTGCCCAGAGGGCTTCATCCTGTGAAGGACAGACGGAGTGAATGCATGTCTCCACTGGTTCTGGAGGGGGACTGGTGCCCAGAGTGCTCCATCCTGTTAAGGACTGAGGTAGTGGATGCCTTTCTCCACTGGTTCTGGAGGGGGATAGGTGCCCAGAGTGCATTACTCTCCCCGTGACAGTCCCAGTTCCGTCACTGCCCCTGCCGCACATGGGCTAGGGATGCCTGAGTTGGTGGTGCTTGCCCTGTTCAGCGGTGCTTGACCTGTTCAACGGTGCTTGCCCTGTTCAGCGGTGCTTGACCTGTTCAGCAGTGCTTGCCCTGTTCAACGGTGCTTGCCATGGCAGTCTTTGCCCTGTTCAGCGGTGCGTGACCTGTTCAGTGGTGCTTGCCATGGCGGTCTTTGCCCAGTTCAGCGGTGCTTGCCCTGTTCAGCGGTGCTTGCCATGGCGGTCTTTGCCCTGTTCAGCGGTGCTTGACCTGTTCAGCGGTGCTTGACCTGTTCAGCGCTGCTTGCCATGGCGGCCTTTTCCCTGTTCAGCGGTGCTTGACCTGTTCAGCGGTGCTTGCCATGGCGGTCTTTGCCCAGTTCATCGGTGCTTGCCCTGTTCAGTGGTGCTTGACTTTGCTGTCTCTGACCTGTGCAGCAGTGTGTGCCATGGCGTTCCCTCATTGCCCAGCGGGGCTGTGGCTGCCGGGGCCCTCCTGGGCACTGACTCTGGCGGTGGTCTCCTGACCAGTGACGATTGTGCTGCCCTCCTGGGCACTGACTCTGGCGGTGGTCTCCTGACCAGTGACGATTGTGCTGCCCTCCTGGGCACTGACTCCGGCGGTGGTCTCCTGACCAGTGACGATGGGGCTGGCGGTTGCGTCCTGGGCAGCGGGGATGATGGCGGCCTTCTCCGCCGTGCTGCTCTTCCCACACTTTGGCGCTTTCTTCTGCCCTTCCCCACCTTGGGAGGAGTCACAGCTGACTCGACACTCCCCCCGGGACCCTTGTGAGCGGCTTTGCTGGCAGGAGTCCTCACCCTCTCCCGTCGGGCACTGTCCAACTTCTGGTGCTTCACAGGGGGGGACTGGCTGTGCTTTGGCTCCGTGTCCCACAGGCTGCCCTGGTGCCCTGTGCACTCCACATACCTCTAACAGGCACCACTGGTACCGGACTTTTTTTGGCTGAGGTGCTACTACGGGACCTATGAATTGGAGGGGGGGGGTGGTGGGAAAGAGGTCAACGTTGCTCAGGAAAAGTTTCTGACGAACACTGGGACGGGTAGCTGGAGGGGGTCTGGGAGTGGAGCAGGAGGAGGTGGTTGTAGGAGGTGTAACTTTAGGTGATTTGGGTGCAGGTGCTGGAGGCTTTCGTGAGGTGGATGCATGTTGGGTGTGTGTGTGGCTGCGTTTGTGTACTTTGCGAGGGGGCATCACAGACACACTTGGAGAAGACAGAGGGGATGTGTAAATGGTAGTGGGGGTGGTGAGTGCAGGTGAGCGGGGTGTGGTGGTGGGTGTTCTGGTGCGAGTCCTAGTGGCTGTGGTGGTAGTGCATGCAGGTGAGAGTGTAGACGAGACTGGGAGGGAGGAGGTAGACGACGAGGAGGGGGACACAGTGGAGGCAGTGGATGTTGCTGTGTCTGTACGTGGGTGATGCTTGTGTGAGTGCCTGTGGGATATGTGGTGCCTATGTTTGCCTGAGCTGCCCTTGTGTGTTGAGGTGTGTGCAGGCTGGTCTGATGGTGTGCTTGGGATAGGTTGAGGTACAGGGGATTGGGTCTGGGTGGAGGAAGTTGGAGGGGGGGAGGCTAGACACAGGGACAATGGCTGCCATCAGTGCTGAGGCCAGAGATTGCAGGGTTCGATGATGGGCAGCCTGACCAGAATGAATGCACTCCAGGAATGCATTAGTGTGTTGCAACTCCCTCTCTACACCCTGGATGGCATTCACAATGGTAGACTGCCCAACAGTGAGTGACCTAAGGAGGTCAATGGCCTCCTCACTGAGGGCAGCAGGGGTGACTGGGGCAGGGGCTGAGGTGCCTGGGGTGAAGGTGATGCCCACCCTCCTGGGTGATCGGGCACGGGGCGAAGGCTGAGGGGCTGCTGGGAGGGCGGTGCTGGTAGGGGGGGTGGCGGCTGTACCTGTTGAAGTGGGGGGCACAGATGGTGCCACAAGCGAGCTCCCATCAGAGGACGAGTCCGTGTCGCTGTTTGCTGATGCGGTCACCGCCGTGAAGCTCCCCTCGCCCTCCGTCCCACTGGTGTACTCAGAGCCCGTGGTGTGGCCCTCCATGGCCATGTGGGATGCAGCCCCCTCGTGCTCCGGTGCCACTGTACCTCCGCCTGATGATGCTGATGCACAAAAGAACAGGTAGACCACAAAAAGGGGGTGGGAAACAGAAGAAAGACAGGTTGAGTGCATGGCTTACCGCTACCGTTGGCGGACAATACAGACACAGCAGCCCCCTGCACTACGCCGCTCTCTTGGCCTCTACAGATGCAGTTCCTGGGATATGGCCTACATGGCTATGGTGGACATCTGCACACATAGATGACACAGGGGCATGTATACCTGTACTTGGCACTCTACAGAGGTGGGGTGGAGTGCCACATGGCCTGCATTACGGAGGGGCCTAGCCTACGGAACTCGCTCTGGCCTAGGGAAACCCACAGCCCTCCTCCCCCACCCAGGCCCCTCCACTGCACGCAAAGTCATCAGAATGAGAGTGTACTCACCCCCTTGTGTCTGCTGTGATGCCCTCATGCGCCCATCCAACTCAGGGTAGGCCACCGCTAGGATCCGGAACATCAGGGGGGTCATGGTGCGACGGGCACCCCTCCCACATTGGGAGGCCATCCCCAGCTGAGTCTCCGCCATCTTCTTGCTCCAGCGGCGAATGTCCTCCCATCTTTTAGGGGAGTAAGTGCTCCGTCTCTGATGGACCCAGGGTCCGGACGTCCTTGGCGATGGCACGCCAAACGTCCTTCTTCTGGTGGGCGCTGACCTACTTGACATGTACAGGGTAAGAAGAGAAGTCATTACCAACTGCACCGTCGAAGTGAGTGGCCCACATCCCTGCCCTTGCCATGTGGCACATGCATTCACACTCATTCATGGTCGCAGAACTCTGCCCCCTTCCTTCTTACATCCAGCCCTCTCCACCCAGGCATAGCCCATACAACTTGCACCCTATGTACTCACCTGTTGGTCTGGAGGACTGTAGAGTAGCGTGTACTGGGGGAGGACCCCATCCACGAGCTTCTCCAACTCCTGTGCAGTGAAGGCAGGGGCCCTTTCCCCAGACGCACGTGCCATTGTCTCTTCCAGACCGAGGTCACAGCAGCACTTGCAGTGTAGGTCCTCTCCTGTCGGAGATCAGGTATCGAGTGATTGCACAGATAGAAAATAGCGGTGACGTCCGCGGCGGTGACGTCCGCGGCGGTGCGTATCATCAGTATGCAGCATTGCACCGCGGTCTCCGACCGCCTACCGCGACGGTGTAAAACGCCAGCACAGTTACCTCACATCCCATTGTCCCAGTTTAGAGGTCAGGCAGCCGCCATTTCAGGGGCCCACATGGCTTCATTTTCAACTGCGTCACACATACCGAGGCCTAGACTCAACACACATACTTCCAACTTTTTGGAATTTGTTTCGTGTTCTGGGTTGCTGTGGGTACATACCTCTGAATTGCTTGACTCTATGGTCGCTTTTGTCCTTCCTAGGCACCGTCCGCTGGGACGTGTGAGGAGATGGCGGAATCCTCCGGTGTACCGACCGCTGGTGGACCTGTTGACAATGGAGGAGCGACATTTAATCATCACCTACAGGTTTGACCGTGCCACAATCCAGGAACTGCGTACCCAGTTGGAGCCAGACCTGATGTCACCAATCCGCCATCCCACAGGAATCCCCCCTCAAGTGCAGGTGCTATCAGTGCTCCATTTCCTGGCAAGTGGGTCATTTCAAACAACAGTGGCGATGGCATCAGGGATGTCCCAGCCTATGTTTTCCAACGTGTTGTCCAGAGTGTTGTCTGCCCTGCTGAAACACATGAGGAGCTACATCGTTTTCCCTCAGGTGGAGGATTTGGCTACAGTTAAAGGTGACTTCTATGCCCTGGGACATATCCCTAACATCATAGGTGCCATTGATGGGACCCATGTAGCTCTGGTCCCCCCCCACAGGAGTGAACAGGTGTACAGGAACTGGAAGAGTTATCATTCAATGAATGTACAGATGGTATGTTTGGCAGACCAGCATATCTCGCAGGTAAATGCTATGTTCCCTGGCCCTGTGCATGACGCCTACATCCTGCGGAATAGCAGCATCCCTTATGTGATGGGTCAACTCCAGAGGCACCGTGTGTGGCTATTAGGGGACTCTGGTTACCCCAACCTGTCATGGCTACTGACCCCAGTGAGGAATCCCAGGACCAGGGCAGAGGAACGCTACAATGAGGCCCATGGGCGGACTAGGAGGGTGATCGAACGCATCTTCGGCCTCCTGAAGGCCAGGTTCAGGTGCCTCCATATGACAGGTGGTTCCCTATTCTACTCACCAAGGAAGGTGTGCCAGATCATCATCGCCTGCTCTATGCTTCACAATCTTGCTTTGCGACGCCAGGTGCCTTTTCTGTAGGAGGATGGTCCAGATGACGGTGTTGTGGCAGCTGTGGAGCCTGTGGACAGTGATGAGGAGGAAGCAGAGGAAGAAGACATTGACAACAGGGACTCAGTCATACAGCAATATTTTCAGTGACACACAGGTGAGAACACTTTCTTTACTACTACTTTTACTTTCACACTTCTACCTCTATCCTGTCTGTCAATTTCAACCAGTATTTGGTAACTGAGTTGTACATTTCCATTACGGTTTCACAGGTGTGGTTAACAACGTGTGTCATCTGCTTGCATCCTTCATGGACTTGTGATGTGTGACACAGGTATGTTGACATTACTATTGTAAACAGAATTTGTCATTGTTATAGCTAATACACCTAACACAGAGTGACTCCAGATTGTTTTGTGGTTCAAGGGTGTTTATTGAAGTGCTAAATATGGGAGGGAATGGTAAAATGGTGAGGGGTGATGGTGGGGGAATGTCCATGGCAGAGTCCAGTCTATTAGTCTCACAGGTGCACTGCCCATATGGGCATAGGAAGTGGAGGTGGGACAGTTCCAATCTGGACAGGGTTACAAAGTGGGACAGTGGGATGACAATCAGGGTGGTCTCATTTCTTGGCGGGGTCTTGCCATCGTGCTCTGTCCTGTTCCTGGATCTCAGGGACTGCTTGCGGGGTGGTTCTCCATCTGCATGGGGTGGGGTGCTGGTGTGGTGGTCCTGTGGCGGGGTCCTGTCCACTAGCGCCGGTGGAGGTGGTGGGCAGTTCATCGTCCAGGCTAGTGTCAGGGGCCCCTTGGAGTGCCACGGTGTCCCTTATGGTGTTCTGTATGTCCTTCAGCACCCCTACGATGGTGCCCAGGGCGGAGCTGATGGTTCTGAGTTCCTCCCTGAAGCCCAAATACTGTTCCTCCTGCAGGCGCTGGGTCTCCTGAAACTTGGCCAGGACCGTAGCCATCGTCTCCTGGAAGTGGTGGTATGCTCCCATGATGGAGGAGAGGGCCTCGTGGAGAGTGGGTTCGCTTGGCCTGTCCGCCCCCTGTCGCACAGCAGCCCTCCCAGTTCCCCTGTGTTCCTGTGCC
Organism: Pleurodeles waltl; assembly: GCF_031143425.1. Classification (NCBI taxonomy): domain Eukaryota; kingdom Metazoa; phylum Chordata; class Amphibia; order Caudata; family Salamandridae; genus Pleurodeles; species Pleurodeles waltl. The sequence goes on along the minus strand of NC_090442.1, from coordinate 784,567,643 downwards.
TCCGTCCCCTGAACAGTGTGCCCACTACCACTGCCCCCAGGTCCCTGTTGTTGTTGGGGTGGTGGGTTAACCTGGGTTCCCTGTAGTGGTGGACACACAGCTGATTGACGTGTCCTGGGTACGGATGTATGGGCCAGCTGGGTGGGTGCTGTACTGGTGTTTCCAGAGGTTGGAAGGTCAGTGTTGGGCTGTGCCTGTGCGAGGGGAACCGACTGTCCCGAGGCCCACGATGGTCCGGGCTGGTCATCTGGATCCAGTTGGCCAGAGCTGCTGTCATCACTGTGGGCCTCTTCTGTGGGTGGGGTGGAGATGTCTGGACCCTCCTGTCTAGTGACGTTAGATAGTGTTCCTGCAGGGGTATAAAAGCATGATTATTGCATCTGTGTGTGTAATGGTGTACAATGGGTGGGTGAGCGTGTACCCCAGTGCTAGCATTCCTGTGTGGGGGCTTGTGTGATGATGGTTAGGGGTTGTTATGGGTATGTGCAGTGGGCATGCTTTAGTGATGGGTGTCCATGCTTTGTTGTGTCATGCAGGGCTTGGTGTTGGGATGGGTGGTTTGTGTTAGTACATTAGTGAGGAGTTGGAGTGATAGGGGATGGGGCGAGGGTGGGGGGGTGTGATAGCATGCAGGTAGGGTGGGGGATATGGTAGTTAAGATTTGACTTACCAGTGTCCATTCCTCCACCGACTCCTCCGAGGTCCTCAGGATGCATGATGGTCAAGACTTGCTCCTCCCATGTTGTTAGTTGTGGGGGAGGAGGTGGGGGTCCGCCGCCAGTCCGCTGAACCGCAATGTTATGCCTGGAGACCACGGAATGCATCTTCCCCCGTAGGTCGTTCCACCTCTTCCTGATGTCCTCCCGATTTCTTGGGTGCTGTCCCACTGCGTTGACCCTGTCGACTATTCTTCGACATAGCTCCATCTTCCTAGCTATGGAGGTGTGTTGCACCTGTAATCCAAATAGCTGTGGCTCCAACCGTACGATTTCCTCCACCATGACCCTGAGCTCCTCCTCCGAGAACCTGGGGTGTCTTTGGCGTGCCATTGGGTGGTGTAGGTGATGTGTGGGGTGGTGTATGTGGTGATGAGTGTGGTGATGTGTAGTGGTGTGTGGTGTTTTGTGCGTGGATGTTGTGTGGGTGATGGTGTTGTGTGCCTCTGTTTGGTGGGGTTGTCTATTGCTGTGCTCGCTCTCTCTGGCCTTCGTCAAAGTTTTTTGGTCGTAGGGGTTTGTGTGTGATGTGGGTGTGTGTTTTATATTGTAATGGGTGTGTGGGAGTGGTGTTTGTACGTGTATCAGGTGTGTGTATTTGGAATTGACCAATGTGGCAGTGTTTTGGAGATGTGTGTGTATTTTGAGCGCGGCGGTGTGTACCGCCAATGGAATACCGTGGTTGAAAGACCGCCGCCTGGATTCGTGGGTCGTAATAGCATGGGCGTGTTTCTGTTGGCGTGACGGTGGAGGATTTGTTTTCGCCAGTTTATCACTGACCTTTGGTGTGGCGGACTTGTGTGGGTGTCTGTATTTCGGCGTATTCCGAGATGTGGGTCATATTAGCTGTGGTGGAATTCCACGGCCGCGGCGGTATGTTGGCGGTCTTCTGCACGGCAGTAATCGGCTTTTACCGCCAATGTTGTAATGACCCCCTAAATTTGTAGTAAGAAGGGACCACAAATCATTGATCAACATGTTATCACCAGGAGGCAGTAAATATATGACTGCAACATTAGCAAGACTTACTTTGTTATTTGGAAATTGCAAAACTGTATGTATGTAACTGCTGATTCCACTAATTGCGATTACCATGGATTTGCATTTGTAATTAGGAAATTGCTCATTTCCTAATAGGAATTTGCAAAAAAGGTAAAGTTACATTTTTGATGGAGAATGATGATCTCAGACCAGGAAGCTTACAAATATAGGGTGTGGCCACTATCCAGAAGGTTAGGAAGGTCCTGGAAGTAAGGAGTGCTCCTGCATCACTACTGACAGTTTTCACTTTTTAAAAAAATTATTTATTTATTTGTTTGCACGATTATTTATAATTATTACAAATTAAAAACTTCAATTTCTGTTAAAGACCCCTATGAATAAAAAGCAATACCAACTTAATAAAACAACATCATTTCTTTTCAAGTTTGAAAGCTAATATTGCAAGGGTGAAGTCATAGCTTAATAGGTACTCATTACAAGAGTTCTGGCTGCGCCCTGACTCCCTTGATAGTTACCGGGATGACAGCGGTGCTGTCGCCGCTTTCATGAACTTTGCAAAGTGGCTGCCACTTGCGATGATTCCCCCTCAGGCAAGTTTCTAAAGCTCCTTGACAGGTCTGGAAATTAAGGCTACGCCAGATCGGCTTAAGCCAAAACTTTCTTAAAGGAATCAATTCCTTGCAAATTCACAAAACGTGGGTCAGAGGCTCTTCACTCTTGGCACAGAGGCATCAGCGATTGTCCACTTCCTCTGCATTCCTCTGCCTGCGCTACTAGTCCTTCAAGCGGACTAGGCCAAAGCGCCAGCCCATAGGTTGCCGTTTTATCCTTGGGTTGATGAGAGAGACAGGTAGAATGGCCGAGACCCTGGATCGTACAGCAACGCGGCCAGTCTGCCAGAGCCCAGTTTTTTCACTGCAAGCACGTTTTGCTCTGCTGAGATTTGCCTTCCTTGTTTCATCAATATTTTGGAGCTCACTAGTGCTGGTAATCCACTGCGCTGCCCGCCGAACTCATCCCGCTGGAAGACAGCCAGTGCAGTCATGACCCCGCCTGCCCTATTATGCGTTCACCGCCGGCCCTGTGGTGAACAGGGCCTTTACATTGACGCCGGCTCATAATGGACAGCACCGGTCGCGCATTCATGACGGGGCTGTGCATGGGGGCCCCTGCACTGCCAAGTGAATGGGCAGTGCAGGGGCCCCCAGGGGGCCTTGGAGTCACCCATTCCACCAGCCTTTCCCTGGCAGTCTACACCGCTATGAAAAGGCTGGCAGAAGGGGACCCTTCCCAGTGCCACCCTGGAGGATTACAAACGCCGAGATCGCCAGGCTGCTGGCTGGCACGAGCCTGGCAGTAGCAGCGTTTAGACCGTGGGGGCTACGCCATGATCATAATATGGTGGGTGGACCGCCACGACCGTGGCGGTCCGCCCGCAACCGTGAGTCTGGCGGTCTCAGGACTGCCAGACTAATAATGAGGGCCTACATGTGCCTGTAGGTCCTCCAGAGCCTGCATACGAAACTTATGCCATCATGTTTCCAACTTGTTTATTAGTTTCCAAATGAAGCTTTTAAAGGTACCCTCCGTCGCATGTTTGGCTTTAAAGCTGTAGGCCAAAAATATAGCTTTCAACAACCACTGTTGCGACTTGAGACCGAACTCTAACTGGGTTTGAGCATGAGAGGTGTACTTTGATAGTCTGAAGACTCTTCGATAGCATGATAACTGTGCTCTGTCTAACTAGTTGGCCAATTTGTTTCTAAAAGTCAGAGTCCATAGGTCATTGTGGGGAGGAACCTGTATTCTATTACTCTCAAGAATGAAGGTAGGTCCGGTGTGCTAATTGATTTCCTTACTTTACAGAAGGCCCCTTGTAAGGAGTTGGCAGTCCCTTGTTGAGCAGTGATGTGAGCTGCCGGGCGGCCCCTGTGGTTCAGCCAAACTCCCAAATATTTGTAGGAGATCACCACCTCAATGGCCTTTCCCTCGATGAACCGTGCCCCCTTTTTATCAGTTTAGGTGAAATTATCATCACCTTTGTTTTAGTGATGTTCACTGTCAGACGCTTAGCCATGCAGGAGGCTGCCAGTTCTGTAAATAGACTCTCGAGGCCAATCCGAGTCTTGTCAAGCAGAACTGTATTGTCCGCGCACAACAGTGATTGAATTTCAAGACCAGCCAATTTAGGAGAAAATATTCTCCTATATTCCCGGTGGTCTGGGAGGTCTGCCAATTATAGGTTGAATAGGAGTGGTGCCAGTATTCAGCCTTGCTTCAGGCCTCTGTATATCTTGATTTTTTGTTGTTGTGGTCTAGCTGGTGTTCACCCTTACCTTCACCCAGGTGTCTGTGTAGAGGGTAATAATTGCTTTTAGCAGGTTGTGTGGGATACCTCAATTGCTGAGTTTTGCACAGAGTTTTCTCCAACATACGCTATTAAATGTGGTCTGAAAGTCAATGAACCCTGCATAAAGAGCCCTTCCGTTGACTGACATTGCATCTTAGATCAAATGAACAGCACTGATTAAGTTTTCTTCTCTGTGGCAACCCTTTTGAAATCCTATTTGGGATGGAGGTATTAACTTCCTTGCTTCTGCCCAGGCCAGCAGTCTCGGTTCAGTATATTGGCATAGCACTTCCCTTCTACATCTAATAGTGTGATCAATCGGTAGTTGGCAGGGCATGCCCTGGAGCCTTTTTTGTGGATTCAGACCAGGAACCAGGAATGCCCCCCTCCCCCATGTTTCTGGAATGCTACATCCAAGCCAATACTCCTGGAATAGCACGGGGCCATCACTGTGCCCCATTGGGTAAGGGCCCACCTATGTACCGCAGCTGGAATGCGTCTTGCGCCCGGCGGACCTCCTTCCCGCAGAGATTTAATGCTGAGCGCTAATTGGGATCATGTAATCTCACAGGGCGTATGTCCGGGGTCTTTGCGATCTGGTTTCGGTTGCTTCTTAGTGCCCATCCGATGGCTTTTAGGTGGCACGGGCAAAATATTGGGCACTGCTGGCTCCGCATAGAGGAGTTTTGTGTGTGTCTCCCATTCATTTCATGCAATGTTGTTATCGGTCTCCTGTTGCACCTGTTTAAAGCACTTATTGACCCATAACCAGAATTTTCTCTGGTCCTTTGATTTTATCACCTCATATGCATATTTCTTGGCTTCCTCTTCCCTCCTTTGGATATAGAGGGCTGCCCTTATATCACTTCATTCTTGGATAAAAACATGTCCGAAGAATTTGGGAACAAGGACTCAGGGAGCAGAAAGAGGAAGAGGAAGGTGAAATTCTCAGAGAAGGAGCTGGAGCTCCTGACAGAAGAATTTTTGTCCCACATGGGTCAACTGTTTGGGGAGGCCTCCTTCACAGTAGCAGAGAGCAAAAAAAACTGGATCTGGACCTGTATCCTGTAGAAGGTGAACTTCCTAGGACTCACCCAGAGGACCATCACAGAGATAGAGATATGCAGATGGTGGTATGACCTGAGGTCCCACACAAAGGAGACGTCGGCAAGCAGGATGGTCGAGGGACGTGGAACAGGTAGTGAACCCTCAAAATATCCCCCTCCCACTCGCATGGAGACACTCATCGAGGGGACCCTGGAACAAGAGAGTGTGGCGGGAGTGTCTGACATTGATACCTCCAATACTGTAGCACCAGCCAGGGTAAGTAATCTTCCCTTTACTTACCTACCATAACAAATTGGTAGCAAATCCATATATTATACATCACAGCAGGAATAACTCAATTGAGATGCTTGCCCCACCCTGGCAATGCAACATGGGAGGTGTAGTACACATCAGTTGCCTGTTGTACTGTGTGCTGATGACTGCACCAAACATATCTGTACAACATAAACATGTCTCAAACACATGAATCACAATTACAACAATATTGTGGACAAATATTAACCATTTATTTAACTAACTAAATACATGCATTTCCACAGATCATAGTTTGTATGTGTCAGAGCTGACACTCATGGGGAAATTGAGTACACAACATCACCATCCACTCAGCCATCACCCCACCTCCAACTGCCAGGAGAGCAACCATCTCACTACTACCAGAGTTTGTGGACAGTGATGAGAGACAATCGCAGGGCAGGGATGCCATAACATTGAAGGGCAGGATACATAGTCAGCACAGAGGCCAAACATCTATAGTCAGTATTGATAATGTGTCAGATGATATGTCGGAGAGGTCTTCTGTGTTTGGTGGCTTAGGGAGGTCCATCATCTTCACATAGTACCTACAAACAAAACAAATAAGGACTGTGAATAGGCATTTGCAACAAATGTCTAGGTTGATGCAGCAATTGGAAAATGGCAGGAACAGTGGCTAGCTGCAGTGGAGAAGGAGCACTGTATGCAGGCTAGTGACTAATTTTACCAATTCTCATTGGCACACTGGAACACCCTTATAATTCCCTTGTATATGGTACCTAGGTACCCAGGGTATTGGGGTTCCAGGAGATCCCTATGGGCTGAAGCATTTCTTTTGCCACCCATAGGGAGCTCAGACAATTCTTACACAGGACTGCCACTGCAGCCTGAGTGAAATAACGTCCACGTTATTTCACAGCCATTTTACACTGCACATAAGTAACTTATAAGTCGCCTATATGTCTAACTCTCACTTGGTGAAGGTTAGGTGCAAAGTTACTTAGTGTGTGGGCACCCTGGCACTAGAAGCCAAGGTGCCCCCACATTGTTCAGGGCAAATTCCCCAGACTTTGTGAGTGCAGGGACACCATTACACGTGTGCACTACATATAGGTCAATACCTATATGTAGCGTCACAATGGTAACTCCGAACATTGCCATGTAACATGTCTAGGATCATGGAATTGTCCCCCCAATACCATTCTGGTATTGGGGAGACAATTCCATGCATGCCCGGGTCTCTAGCACAGAACCTGGGTACTGCCAAACTTGCTTTCCGGGATCTCCACTGCAGCTACTGCTGCTGCCAACCCCTCAGACAGGTTTCTGCCCCCCTGGGGCCTGGGCAGTCTGGTCCCAGGAAGGCAGAACAAAGAATTTCCTCTGAGAGAGGGTGTTACACCCTCTCCCTTTGGAAATAGGTGTGAAGGGCTGGGGAGGAGGAGCCTCCCCCAGCCTCGGGAAATGCTTTGATGGGCACAGATGGTGCCCTCTCTGCATAAGCCAGTCTACACCGGTTCAGGGATCCCCCAGCCCTGCTCTGGCGCGAAACTGGACAAAGGAAAGGGGAGTGACCACTCCCCTGACCAGCACCTCCCAGGGGAGGTGCCCAGAGCTCCTCCAGTGTGTCCCAGACCTCTGCCATCTTGGATGCAGAGGTGTGAGGGCACAATGGACAGCTCTGAGTGGCCAGCAGGTGATGTCAGAGACCCCTTCTGATAGGTGCTCACCTTTCTCAGTAGCCAATCCTCCTCCGTGGGCTATTTAGGGTCTCTCCTCTGGGCTATTCCTTAGATAACGAATGCAAGAGCTCACCAGAGTTCCTCTGCACTTCCCTCTTCAACTTCTGCCAAGGATCGACCGCTGACTGCTCCAGGACACCTGCAAAACCGCAACAAAGTAGCAAGACGACTACCAGCAACATTGTAGCGCCTCATCCTGCCGGCTTTCTCAACTGTTTTCTGGTGGTGCATGTTCTGAGGGCTGTCTGCCTTCACCCTGCACTGGAAGCCAAGAAGAAATCTCCCGTGGGTCGACGGAATCTTCCCCCTGCTAACGCAGGCACCAAACTTCTGCATCACCGGTCCTCTGGGTCCCCTCTCATCCTGACGAGCGTGGCCCCTGGAACACAGGAGCTGGGTCCAGGTGTCTCCCACAGTCCAGTGGCCCTTCTATCCAAATTTGGTGGAGGTAAGTCCTTGCCTCCCCACGCCAGACAGTAACCCTGTGTACTGCGTGAACTGCAGTTGCTCGGGCTTCTGTGCACTTTTCCAAGACTTCCTTTGTGCACAGCCTAGCCCAGGTCCCCAGCACTCCGTCCTGCATTGCCCAACTCGCTGAGTTGGACTCTGACGTCGTGGGACCCTCCTTTGTGGTTCTGAGTTGACCGCTGTCCTCAGATCTTCTAATTGCCTGTTCTGGTACTTCTGTGGGTGCTGCCTGCTTCTGCAGGGGCTCTCTGAGTTGCTGAGTGCCCCCTCTGTCTCCTCCTCCAAGGGGCGACCTCCTGGTCCTTCCTGGGCCCCAGCAGCACCCAAAATCCTCAACCGTGACTCTTGCAGCTAGCAAGGCTTGTTTGTGGTCTTTCTGCGTGGAAACAACTCTGCATCCTCCAGCACGCCGTGGGACATCTTGTGACCAAAGGAGAAGTTCCTGGCACCTTCCGTTGTTGCAGAATCTTTGGCTTCTTCCACCCTGAGGCAGCCCTTTTGCACCTTCATCCGGGGTTTAGTGGGCTCCTGTCCCCCCAGACACTTGCGTGACTCTTGGACTTGGTCCCCTTTCTTTACACATCCTCAGTTCCAGGAATCCGTCTTCAGTGTTTTGGTGGCAGTTGTTGTTCTTGCAGAATCCCCTATCTCGACTATACTGTCTTTCTGTGTTAGTAGGGTAACTTTACTCCTACTTTTCAGGGTCTTGGGGTTGGGTATTTTGGACACCCGTAGTGTTTTCTAACAGTCCCAGCGACCCTCTACAACCTACACTAGGCCTGGGATCCATTCGTGGTTCGCATTCCACTTTTGGGGTATATGGTTTGCGTTGCCCCTAGGCCTATTTCTACCTATTGCACTCTATTGTGATTCTACATTGTTTGCACTACTTTTCTAACTGTTACTTACCTGTTTTTGGTTTGTGTACGTATAATTTGTGTATATTACTTACCTCTGAGATACTTTTGGCATATTGTCACTAAAATAAAGTACTTTTATTTTTAGTAACTCTGAGTATTGTGTTTTCTTGTGATATAGTGCTATATGATATCACTGGTATAGTAGGAGCTTTGCATGTCTCCTAGTTCAGCTTAAGCTGCTCTGCTATAGCTACCTCTATCAGCCTAAGCTGCTAGAACACCTCTATTCTACTAATAAGGGATAACTGGAACTGGCACAAGGTGTAAGTACCACAAGGTACCCACTATAAGCCAGGCCAGACTCCTACACGCAAAGAGGCCAAATACTCACTCCTCTACGCGGCTAAGCTGTATATACAGCACAAAGGCAAATTACATTTTTTCTCAGATCCAAAGCTGGCTGCAAAGTTTGCCAAAAGTATCCTCAGAAAGGTGGCCCTGGCTTGCTCCCCGGCAGATGGCGAGGACAGGAAACACTTAAGTGACAATGACTAAGGGCGGTCCCGCATGGGGGGTGGCCTGATTGGTCGGCTCTCCTTGGCCTTTGTGGGCCTGTAAGCGAACTGCACCTTGGTGATGACTGATACATTACGTTTTTAACTACTTGGCAACTCCTGCCCACCTACCCATATTGAGTGGGAAGTTTGACGGCCATGAGAGCGCCCCGATGGATGAGTCCAAAGCATACAGTTGTGGTTTTGAGATGGGTTCTATTTGTGTGTGGGGGAGGGAGCGGTGGTTGGGCCCAATTTGGGGTCCTGAGTGGGTGGGGGTATTGGGAGTCACTTGGATTGCTGTTCCTGTTCTGATTCCTTTCCCCTATTCCTACCCTTTCCTGCAGCTGATTCCCTTCAAGTGTGGGGGGGGGAGGGTGGAGCGATTGTGTAGGATAATGAGATGGCTTCTAACAATGCAACTCCTGTGAGATGCCTAACATGGAATGTTCGGGGGTTGAATGATAGGCGTAAGATGAGACTGCTGTCAGCTTATATGCAGAGCCACGCAATAGATGTCTGCACGCTTCAGGAAACTCACCTGACTGAGGCTACGAGGTCTAGGGTGCAGGCTGGCTGGATTGGTGAGAGTCACGTGGCGGTGTATTCGAGCTACGCCAGAGGGGTGGCCATTCTGCTTCGAAAAGGTTTGCAGTGGCGTACCGAAAAAGCACTTACGAACCCGCAGGGTCGATATGTTATACTTCAGGGCACATTACAGGATAGGCCGTTTCATCTGGTATCGGTTTATGGTCCCAATGTTGATGATCCAGAGTTCTTCGGGGAGGTGTGGCGACTGATCAACTCCTTCGGCTCCGGGATCCTGTTATGGCTTGGAGATTTTAATGTTGTGCTGGACTTTGAGCTAGATAGAGAGAGCCGGGCTCTGCCGCATGTGGCGGCCGTGAAGGACCTGTCCCTTGTTATGGATGAGGGTGCCTTGGTGGATCTATAGAGGGTGAACATGGTGTGGACAGGGAAGCTACTGGCCTAAACACCATGTATAATAGCTGGTCCCATATTGACCAGTGGCTCGGTACGAGAGACGTAGAACTTTGGACGGAGTCTATCGAACTCATGCCACACACTTTGTCAGACCATTCTCCGGTTATACTGGAATTGCAGATCGCTGGGGGCCCTCGCAGTGGATTTTCGTGGAGGCTACCCCATGGCACGTTAAGAGATCAGGCCTTTAGGGAGGAGGTTCGTACCGCTATCGTGGAATATTTCACGGTCAATAAGGGGTCGGTGTCTTCGGCAGGCACTCTGTGGGAGGCATTCAAGGTAATCATTTGCGGGATTTGCCTCACCAAGCATCATGGTGTGTTGAGAGCGCTTCGACGCAAATTAGCGGTTTTAGAGGCCCAGTTGGCTGATCTGGAGAAACAAATTTGTGTGGAGGGATCCAGCGCCCTCCTGACTGACCTCAGAGAGAAGTTGTCGCAATATGAGGAGGCGGCAACCCGCGAGGTTTGCTTTCTGGGAAAAGAAGCTAAGGCAAGGAGATACGGTGAGGGCGAGTGGGCGGGTAAAATGCTGGCTGCAGTGCTTCGTCAGCAGTGGGCAGGGAATTATATTGTTGAGTAGGTGGATGCAGCTGGAATACGCCATACTGGCACGGAAGGGGTCAGGCGGGTATTGTCTGATTTTTACTCTGATTTGTATGCCGAGCAGTTGGTAACACATGATGCAGCTTATGCTGAATATTTTGAGGACATTAGTCTGTTCTGGCTTGAGAACTCACACAGGCAATATTTAGATGCTTCCTTTTTGGTCAAAGATGTTATTCAGGCTATTCGAAGTTCGCCGAGTGATAAGGCCCCGGGGTTGGACAGCCTGCTGTCGGCTTTCTATAAGGAATACGCAGATCTATAAGCCCGGCATTTGCTAGAGGTTCATGCGGATGCGCTTAAGGGCTGTATTCTCCCGCCCTCGTTGCGTGAGGCCCTCATTGTGACCAACTTGAAACCAAGGAAGAATCCGTGTATCTGCAACTCCTATAAGCCATTATTGTTAATCAATATAGATAATAAGATCCTGGTGAAACTCATCGTGTCCAGGCTGCAGCCTCTGCTCCCTTCTTTGGGACTGCTGGATCAGGCAGGATTTGTGTCAGGCAGCTCGACCTTCTATAACCTCTACCCTTTTTTTGCGGTGTCCTGTATGGTAGAGCCCGATGAGCGCGCAGCAGCAGTGTTCTTGGACGCCTCTAAGGCGTTTGACTTCCTTGCATGGTCTTATATGTTCGGACTGCTGACTACAGTGAGGCTCAGTCCTAGGTTCATTAAATTGGTACGCTTGTTGAATTCGGCTCCAATAGCCAGATTGTGAATTAATGGAATGGTCTTGGAACCCTTTCTGATAGCTAGGGGTACTCGACAAGGGTGTCTTCTTTCGCCGCTGCTATTTGTGGTGGCGATGGAGCCGCTGGCGGCACGCTTGCGGCAACACCATAATCACAGGAGCCTGTCGATCAGACAGCGCCCAATACTGGTTTCTATGCATGCAGATGAGGTTGCGTTATATGTTCGTGTCCCGCAGTTGAACTTTGATACGTTGATAGACGTGATAGTCTGGTTTGGCCGGATTTCTGGGATTACGATTAACTGGTCGAAGTCGGTGGTGTTCCCTCTGTTGGCTGCAACTGTGCGATGCCGCTCGAGATACCCCCTTTGTTGGGCTGATGGACCGGTGTGTTATTTGGGCATATGGCTTAGTAGGGAGACAGATGAGCTGTGGTCGGCCAATTATGATAAGGCCACTACGTGGCTGGAAGATAAGGTGGCGGTCTTGGGCGCCCTGCCGCTTTCGCTGACAGGTCGCATAGCCATAGTCAAGATGGTGATTTTGCCTAAATTTCTTTATCTATTCGTTAACATACCTCTCATCCTCACATCTAGCTTCTTGAAAAGACTCAGATCGTTACTCATAGCTCTTGTCTGGGCAGGTAGACAGTCCAGGATCTCATGGGAACAGTTGATGTTCACGTTTGAAATGGGAGGCCCCGGATCTAGAACTTTACTATAATTGCACGCAGGCCCATTTTGCGCATTTCTGGTTTTACCCTATAAATTACTCACCACATCTGGCACCGGAATATGATTCAGTCTGGCCTAGGGGGCTGTCTGGGGTGATTGGGGGACTGCACGGCCTAGGTCAGGGAGGGTTGGTACTGTGGCATGCACAGCGCGGGTTTGGAAGGTGCTCTTGAGGCGGGCAGAGATTGGGGAGCCTTTTGCGCCTTCGATGCCTGTACGGGACATCGTGGTCCTGTGGATATCTGAGGAAGTATCAACAAAGGGAGGGACTGGGAGATTAGTTGGTCCAGTGTACGGTCTCCCAATTAACTGAACATACAAAAAAGGTGTACACTGTTCCAAATGGAAAAATATAATCATCGTACTCATTGTATTAACTGACATAACTCACTATCCAGTTCCAGCCATTCCAAGATGGCCGACGATGTTTTTAGTCCATTGTTTGTTTTGACTACCACCCACGAGGCTATTGGAGTAATGCTCGTTGTAGTCTATTATATCTCTGTTCACAAAGATGGCCGCCGTAATTTTGCTTGAGTCCTTTTTTTATTTCTGAGACCTGTTCCCGGAGTGTAGTCCTTCTACAGTTTTGACCACCCTCTCCCATTTTTGCCGGGAAAACTTCTCTTTAATAGACTCGCGCCGAGTCGGGAAGTTGTCTTTTCGGGAGAGCACGTCAGGGTAGGCTCCCCTGCAGACTGCCGTCATCCACAAAGCAAGTGACCTCGCGTTTGTGTGTTTATCGCTTTTTTCGGTTACTTATTTACTCTGGGGACGTATATTGAGCTCAACTAATGACATCTCTCAAAGTATTAACAGTCTTAGGTCGGGGTAATCCCTTAATATTCTATGGATAACCATGCTTTGCCAGTGTGTTTTTGCCTTTGTAAATCACCACGCAGACTATTTCACTATGCTACAGTACTCACCAAGCCTTTTTAGAAATATTTTCTGTTGTAAAACTGTTTTATTCCTCCCAGTTTTCCTTCAACAAATGTCATAAATGCTAGTGACGAGTCTGTGTATGAATTTCCAAGTGACATGGACTAATAATGTGCTTGATGTTCATAATCAATTTAACCAACCGACCTCTAATAGTGAATGTGACTGTTTTGGCTCTGATTGATTACACTGCATTCATGGTGTCTGCTTTACCACTTTATTAGTAGTGACCGCTTTCGGCATGCTACTTCCCAAGGGGCCCCCCATGTACCAAGGGATGGTAAGCATATTGTCTTATGTTTTTACACAACTGGTTACTACACACTGTTGTGTCACGGGTGTCCTTCCTTATTTTTCCGTGTGTTTTGATCAAAATGATTTCTTTGTATTTTTCTAGGGCGACCATTAGAGGTTTCTGACAATTAGTGAACTTCAATGTAAGTGACTATATGATTTGTTTGACATTTTTGCAAACTTTCGGTAATATAGACAGGAGAAGTCTTATTATGTATTGGTCCTGAAGAAGCGTCATAGGATCTTGTTAGACCACTGTACGCGAAACATGTTGACCTTGTCCTAGGAGCCCGACGATAATCTCCTTAAGCTCCAGCACCATGCAGAAAGTGGTTGAGCATTATTCCTCATTTTACACTTTCCGTCTGTTTTTAATCTTGGTCTTATTCCATTGATTAATTAAATTGACTCGCTCCTATTAAGACTGGGAACCAATTTTAGCTTTCACTCTCCTGCCAGGATTAGCGCCTGACCGCAACACCAGGTCTTGTAGTGTCCGCTACCATGGCTGCTACCTAAAAGATCTTTGGCAAAGAGCCCCCTTACGGGGAGCCCGTCAGACATTGCAGCGCCGGTCTGACGAGGAGCTACCCGATGATGAAGCATGATATCCTCTCGGATGTGTGAGGGCTCTTGCTCCTGAACTTTGATATCTGAGGAAGGACAGTTTTGTGAACGCTTGCGTGACTTCAATATGACTAACTTGGGGTCTTGGTTTCTGGGGGGGGGTTATCTCGGTGGAGGCCGCGCTTGGTGATACGCATGATACAGCGCTATATCATTTATTCTTTCTCAGAATCAAGGCTATTTTGCGAGCGCGGTACCCCTGCTTCCCTCCGATGCCCCCAGTGTGCCCCGCGCTGGAGCTTATGTACAGAGCGCCGTCTCCGCATCGACTCATTACAGGCCTCTATGCCTGCATGCAGACTATTGCAGCCCCTGTTAAGTCTAGGTCCAGAACCCATTGGGAGGTGGACATCAGTGAGGTCCTTTCAGACAAAGTGTGGCGGAACTGCTGTGTGCAAATTCATGAACTTTCCCCCAAATTACGGGGTGCGCTTCATCCACTTGAATTTCTTGCATCGCTTGTACTATACACCGAGTAGACTGAGGAGAATGGGCGTTCGAATGGATGCTAGATGTGAAAGATGCTCGGCTCCTGAGGCAGATTTTCTACACCTGGCATGGAGCTGTGGGATGCTGCAGGCTTACTGGACAGAGGTGCTGAGGACGATAGTAGAGATGATCGGGTGTGTGGTGCTGCGTTCCCCCAAAGTTGGCCTCCTGGGATATGTTAAGGAGGTACCTCCAGATCATAGGAAGCTGGTGGGGCTGCTGTTGCTGCTGGCTAAGCATAGGGTGGCGATGTACTGGGGGAGAAAACAGACACCCTGATACAGAGAATGGTTGAATTATGCTGCGCACTGCCAGGAACAATTAATGGTCTATTGGGAGTTGATGCCTTGAGACATCTGGGCCCCCCTGCAATCATTCCTTGAGGCTAGGATGTAAGGAGGTACAAACCCGTTAATGCATAGCTTTTGTCCATGGAATAGTCAATGCCCCCCTACTGGGAGGGGGAGGAGATACTGCTCCCCTTGTGTGGGGGAGATGTGGCTGCTCCTTAGACCCCCTCCCCCTCTTTTTGCTTAATGGGCATGTCATGTAGACCCTTCTTCATTGCGATAGTGTGCAGTATGGAAAACGTGTTTCAATGATCTGGTAGAACGTCTCCGGTCTGTACAGTAGTGCCCCGCCGGTCAAGTGTAAGAAGGAAACCGGGACTTCAGGATCCTAAAGGTCTTCTCCATGACTGAACGTGTTGTCCTGTGTGCCCTGTTGGACTACCTTTCACTTCTTGTGCTTTGAGTCAGGTATGGTGTGAGTATCCAGTGACGCAAGACATATGCATTGTCACCTTAAGAGCACAAGAAGGGAAACCATTAGGTCACATTATAGTCATTGCGCTAGCCACTGTATTAATTGAGTCTGTGATTCTTTTATCTAGTAGGAAACCATTGTCAAATTCACCCTGTGACAGTCAGTTTTATATGCCGCTGTGGCAGGAGTTGACTGAGTTGTGGGTGATACCCGAAAATCTTGACACATGGTCCGTTATGATACAGGAGGCATCACATACTACCTGTACTTTGAGTGAGTGTGAGTTTTTTTCTAGTCCTTTATATGAATTCATTTTCTAAGGGGCGGACATATGGCAATATGTGTGCCATCAACACAGCCAATGACATTGGGGAACTGTGCTGCCCTGTAGTACATCAATTTGGTTTGTTGCAATAATTGGGGGGTTATGGGAAAAAGCTATATAATGGTCACTTTGCTCACCATGATGTCAAGAAGCCTGTTAAAGAACCTGGAAAAGGTGCTTTGTGACACCCCTTGCCACTGATGTGCCCCCCTGGTAACTGCCAGAAGCTAAGATGTTTAGGCAACACAATACCTGCACATGTGGTGGGATTCCATTGCTTCTGAGTGTTGAGGTCTATAGCTGAGGTTCTAACTCAGCAAGTAAATCAAGAATAAACTGACTAATGAGTCTGTACCGCTCATAAATCCCATTCTCAGTCTATTCAAACAGGGTGACCCTCACTCTTAGAAATTGGATCTTTGGTTGGCAGTCAAGTTACCCCTTGTCCAAGCAAGGACCCTCACTTTAGTCAGGGTAAAGGAGAATCACCCTCAGTTAACCCCCGCTCACCGCCTTGGTAGCTTGACACGAGCAGGCAGGCTTAACTTCAGAAGCAATGTGTAAAGTATTTGTACCAACACACACAGTAATACAGTGAAACACTCCAAAATGGACACCACACCAGTTTAAAAAAAGAGGTAATATTTATCTAAATCAAACAAGACCAAAACGACAAAAATCCAACATACACAAGTTAAAATATGAATTTTCAAAAGAATAAGAGCCTTAATCCTTAGAAAACAGTGAGAATGCTTTTGTTACACAAAGTACCTGGTTGGTGTCAAGAATAAAGAAGCACGGGCGAGCGTGCATCGGAAAAGGCCAGCGATGCATTAATTTCTCACTCGCAAGCGAGACCGTGCATTGCTCTTTCTCTTGTCGGGTCGTTGTGCGTTGTTTCCTTTCTCCCACAAGAGAGCAATGCGTCTATTCCCCGGTGAGCACCTAGGGTCAGGGCAGGCTTTTAATTGATTTTTCACATGCAGCGATGTTGCGTTCGAAATCCGGTCTCACGGTGTCAGGAAACTGTGTTGCGTGGGGCTTGCATCATTATCAGCAGCCGCCAGCGGATGTTGTGTGTCATTTCTCCAGCCGCGATGTGTTGATCTCTCAGCTGCGATGCAGGTGGAGCATCGATTTTAGCCGCGAGGCCGACGGCGCGTCGTTTATCAGCCGCGTTGTGGATGGTGCATCGAACGTTTCCTTGCACTGAGGTCTGTGTGTGGATTTCTGTCCTTTTTCACCAGCTTCACCTTTTCAAGGGCCCAGAGACAAGTTAGGGCACCACTTGGCAGGCCAGGAGTCTCAGAAGAGAACCCAGGTGCTGCGAGAGAGAAGTCTTTGATGGCTCTGAGACTTCAACAACAGAATGCAAGCTCAGTTCAAGCCCTTGGAGATTCTTCACCAGTGGGAAGTCAGCCTTTGTCCTCCTTCAGGCAGAAGCATCTACTGCAGGTCAACCCAGCAAAGCACAGTCACAGGCAAATGGGCAGTACTCCTCCTCCAGCTCATCTACTTGGCAGAGGTTCCTCTTGGTTCCAGAAGTAATCTGATTTTTCAGGGGTTTTGGGTCCAATACTTATACCCCTTTCTGCCTTTGAAGTAGGCCTACTTCAAAGGAAAGTCTCTGTTGTTCACAAGATCCTGCCTTGCCCAGGCCAGGCCCCAGACACACCCCAGGGGGTTGGAGACTGCATTGTGTGAGGGCAGGCATACTCCTTTCAGGTGTGAGTGACCACTCTTCCCTCCCCTCCTAGCACAGATGGCTCATAAGGATATGTAGGCTACACCCCAGCTCCCTTTTTGTCACTGTCTAGAGGAGAGGTGCAAACAGCCCAACTGTCAAACTGACCCAGACAGGGGATCCACAAACAGTCAGAGTCCCAGAATGGTTTAAGCAAGAAAATGCCTACTTTCTAAAAGTGCAATTTTCAAACTAAGAATCTAAAAGCCAACTTCACTAAAAGATGTATCTTTAAATTGTGAGTTCAGAGACCCTAAACCCCATATTTCTATCAGCTCTCAAAGGGAATCTGCACTTTAGTAATATTTAAAGACAGCCCCCATGTTAACCTATGAGAGAGATAGGCCTTGCAACAGTGAAGACTGAATTTAGCATTATTTCACTGTTATGACATGTAACACACATCAGTACATGTCCCACTTTTAACATACACTGCACCCTGCCCATGGTGCTACCTAGGGCCTACCTTAGGGGTGCCTTACATGTATAAAAAGGGAAGGTTTAGGCCTGGCAAGTGGGTACACTTGCAAAGTCGAATTGGCAGTTTAGAACTGCACACAAAGACGCTGCAGTGGCAGGTCTGAGCTATGTTAACAGATCTACTTATGTGGGTGGCATAACCAGTGCTGCAGGCCCACTAGTAGAATTTGATTTACAGGCCCTGGGCACCTCTAGTGCACCTTACTAGGGACTTACGAGTAAATCAAATATGCCAATCATGGATAAGCCAATTACACATACATTTCACATAGGAGCACATGCACTTTAGCACTGGTTAGCAGTGGTAAAGTGCCTAGAGTATCACAAACAGAGTCCAGCACACGTCAACAACCTGGAAAGCAGAGGCAAAAAGTTAGGGGAGACCATGCCAAGGATGCTAAGTCTAACACTCACCCTTAAAATCCTCTCCTGACTGCTCCTCCTACTCTGCCTCCCAGCCAAAATCCTAACCCTTTGCGCCAGAATGTACAAAGCCATCATTGTGAAAGAGCCTAATGCATTTTGAGTGCTTTTTATATTTTACACCTGGCCTGACCTGACCTGAATCAATGGTTATTGCAATTCCTAAATGCTCATTTTGTGACTGGCCACAATTAAAAAATCCATTGTACATGCGGTTAGTGATTCGCAATTTGGAAATCCCCATTTGCGATTTCATATTTTGCAATTTCCGAAATGTGATTTCTACTAAGTAGGAATCACATTTTGCACCACCTTAAATGCCTTTTGTACATTCAGAAATGACATTTTGCATTTCCTATCGGCCCGAAATTGCAATTCGCAATGTTAGGAAATACAAAATGCCTTTGTACATATGGCCCTAAATTACAAGCTTTTCAATGCAAAAAAGGACTGAAAATGTACTGGGAAGCAACAATGTGCATGCTGATTGCATGTCCCGATTACCTGTTGGAGGGAAATCTGAAGATTATCCAAATGAGTGTGAAGTGGCATACACTTTTGCTGATGTCAATGATTTGGAGAATGATTATGCTGGTTTACGTCCAATCTCACAAGAATTATGGCTAAAAGAAACTATGAATGATAAAGTCATGTTAAAAATCCAACAATTCATACTTAAAGTGTGGCCTGTGGAGAAAGATGTGTTGGGAAAGCTTAACATTTTTATAAGTTTTGTGGAAACTACTTGAAGAAAATTATTTGGTACTAAGGGGAGACAAGATCATACCTCATTTTGTTAAGGTCTAAACTGATTCAATGAGCTAATGAAGGACATTTTTGTGTACGAAATACTAGAGTATGTTTGCAAGAAAAATATTGGTGGCCAAGTGTTAGAAATGGAGTCTCTGGTTGGCAGAGGTATACACCCTTGTCCAAGTAGGGACCACAATCCTAGTCAGGGTAAGTCACCACACAAACCAAATTTATCCTGTGCCCACCCTCTGGTAGCTTGGCACTGAGCAGTCAGGCTTCACTTAGAAGGCAATGTGTAAAGTATTTGTGCAATAAATCATACAATAACATAGTGAAAACACCACAAAAGTACACCACACAGGTTTAGAATAATAGATAATATTTATCTGAGTAAAATAAGATCAAAATGACAAAGATCCAATAAGCACCAGTTGAGATATCACTTTTTTTTTTTTTTAAAGAGTCTCAATCCTTAGAAATCTAAAGTTGTTTCTTTTTAACACACAGTACCTGAGATGCATCTGAAATAACGACGCACAGGGACCACAGAGGAGAAGATGTGTGGAAAAATAAGTTTTTGCATCGGATTTTCCAGCGTGGCACAGACGATGCGTTGTTTCTTTCCATGCTGCAAGGGTTTGCGTCGTTTTTCAAGTATGCAGTCTTGGTTCCTCACTGCGATGCAGAGATATTTTGATGCCCAGAAACAATGAGCTGAAAATCCTTGATACGCTGGTAGAAGGAGCAGGCGCTGCGTCGATCCGGTAAGTGATGCGTCAAGTTTTCAGTCGCAAGGCAGGGGCTGTGTCGAATTCTCCATTGAAAAGTCGGTGCTGCATCGTTTTGGTTGGTGGTGCGGCGATTTTCAAGCCACGATGCAGGTTTTGCATTGATTTCCGCAGGCGTTGCATCGATTTTACAATGTTAAAGGATTTCCTGAAGGGGTGAAGTCTTTGTTGGCCCTGAGACTCCAGAAACAGTAGGCAAGCTCAATCCAAGCCCTTGGAGAGCACTTCAGGAGGAAGGCAGAGTCCTTCCAGCAGAGTCAGAGGCCAGCAGGGCAGCAAGCAGGGCAGCATTCCTTCTCAGCAAAACAGTCCAGACCAGTCCTTTGGGCAGCCAGGCAGTTCCTCTGACAGGGTGCAGGTTTATGTCCAGAAGTGTCTAATTTAGTGAGGTCAGAGACCCAGTTTATATACCCAAACATGCCTTTAAAGTGGGGAAACTTCAAAAAGGGATTTTGAAGTGCACAAGTTCCCCTTTCAGCCCAGTCCTGTCTGCCAGCATCCCTGTAGGGGGTAATCAGTCCTTTGGGCGAGGGCAGGACACTGGCCTTTGAAATGTAAGTGTGAACCCCTCCACCCTTCTTGCCCAGGAAGACCCATTCAATATGCAGATAAATGCAGATGTGACTGAGTTTCCTGTGTTTATGGTTGTCTGGGTGGAATGCACAAGGGGAGATGTCAACCAGCATAGACCAGATATGGATTGGAGACAGGCTGTAAGGCACAAATGGCAGTAAGTGCAGAGAAATGCCCACTCTCTAAAAGTGGCATTTCTAAAATAGGAATGTTAAATCCAATTTCACCAGTAAGCATGATTTTCTATTACCATTCTGACAATACTAAACATGACAGGGCCACTCCTTCCATATCAGAATCTACCACTCAAAAGTGTATGAGGGTAGGTCTAATGCTAGTCTATGAGGGGAGCAGGCCTCACAGTAGTGGAAAACGAATGTATGGGTTTTTTCACTACCAGGGCATGTAAAACACATAAGTACATGTCCTGCCTTTTACCTACATAGCACCATGCCCCATGGGTTACCTAGGTCCTACCTTAGGTTTGACGTACATGTAGAGAAAGGGGAGTTTAAGGCTTGGCAAGTAGTTTTAAATGCCATGTTGAAGTGGCACTGAAACTGAACACACAGGCCTTGCAATGGAAGGCCTGAGACATGGCTAAGGGGCTACTTATGTGGGTGGCACAATCAGTGCTGCAGGCCCACTAGTCGCATTTAATTTACAGGCCATGGGCACATGTAGTGCACTTTACTAGGGACTTACAGGTAAATTGAATATGCCATTGGGTAGGAACCAATATTACCACGTTTAGGGGAGAGAGCATATGCACTTTAGCTCTGGACCGGAATGGTAAAGTGTGCAGAGTCCTAAAACCAGCAAAAATAGTGTCCGAAAAATGGAGGGAGGCAGGCAAAATGTTGGGGGATGACCACCCTAAGGCTGATAGGTCTGAGAGAGCGTAGTTTAAATATTACATAATAGACGTGAAATGCTTATACCTAACAATGCTGCATACAAAAACGATCACAAAATATTATTCGCTTGGATGTATTCTTAACGCAATTATAAGTGTGAAGCTGCTATTGTACTCATATACTAATGTCGATTATGAGAAATAATTCCTTGCATTATGATTAATTGAATATGTTAACACCTACGAGGATTATGTTTATTAGAATCCATAAGTCTTAAGTTAGCGTGAGTTGAAAATTTAGTCGTGTAGCTCTCATATTAAAGCATATTTTTCTGTTTCTTCAGTGTGCTGACTCGCAAAAGGCCATGACCCAGCATTTGTTCTTTTCTCCGCTTTATGTAACAATGTTAGTCATATTCCCATCCGCTTGCTAGATGTTTTAGTATAAGTTTATACGTTTTGTAACATTAGTTGAAACATTCAAGGACATTCGACCATGGACAAAGGAACTTTTGACCTGATGAACGTGCCAGAAAAATGAAGTAACCCCAGATGTGCCACCTACGAAGACGTCAATTATGAAGACCAATCAAAGTGTTATAAATTATCATGGAATGACAAATGCATTACTTAATGTATAACTTGATAGGTTGAAGATAGTGTGGTGTAGTGACTATCCAATAGAATTTTGGGGGAATGTATTGTGAAAAAGGTATAAAAACCCATGACACAGGAGACTCGAGGGAAATTAGGTAGGGAATGATATCGATTGCATCCAGAAACTCTGTCACTCTATTTGATGATTTGAGACTTAGACAAAACCATCCTCATCCATAGACTGCCCCATTACACTTTCCCTCCTTATGAGGGAAGTGTCCCCTGTCCTTAGATGAAATAGACTGTCGGCGCTCTAACTGATGTCCTGAGGACGAAGACTGATCCTGTATGCTGACTCATTCCGAGGAGGGTAATTATGACAATTGCTATCGTAATTTGTCTATATGCTTTTCCTTTCTAGGTACCAACTGCTGTATTTTTGGTTAGAGACCCTAGACAGATGTTTTCCAAATTTGTGTTCTAAATTGTTTTGCATGAAGTCCAACATGCTGATGCCAATTAGTGGTTAGATTAGGTATTCACTTTGACTGACGCCAACAGACGTGACTGACATTGTGCTATGTTGAACTAAGGCGTATATAATGTTCTATGCATTCTGATCTGTGTGCCTCATATATCGGTGTCTTATGTTTGTGATCTTTGCGTTGTCAAAATCTTATCACAGTTGCCATATCGCGACTATGCTCTTTGCTTCATGGTTTTGAGATTAATACTCTTGCTATTAGATTGTAATCAATAGGGAATAAAAAGTCACAAAACTCCCATCAAGGTGTGGTTATTCATGACTGAAAGGTCATGGTTGCGCCGGTAGTTTAATCAATGTCTAAAGTAAAGTATATTGTGGTGATATATGTTGATAACATCATTGACATATTGCTTGACAAATTGATCAGTTATCTCGTTCTACGGTGTCTCACCACTGGGTCAAATGATTCATCGGCCTAAAACGAGTCCTAATGTGAATGAATTAACATAGAGGGACGCGTTAACAGGTCTTACACCGAGTATTGATTTAATGTTCTATAGATGGGTAAAAACTTGTGTTTCATGTTCTCATAGTGACAAGTCAGCCTAAGGTATACCCATTAAACTACCTAAAGTGCTATGACAGAAATGTGTTATTGATATCATTGGATCTTTTTCTATAGTTTTTGAACAAGAATGTTGCAGTATTGTAGTTGTTGATTATTTTTCTAAATGACCGAAGGTCAGGATGGTTTGTAAAGTTACTTTTGAGGTTATTGAAGAGTTTTTGGATGAGTGGTTCTGCAGAGGGGGTATTCCAAAGATTATAGTATCAGACAATGGTCCCCAGTCCATTTAGCTGTTCTTTACCAAGTGTGGTGTAAAGCATACAAAATGTTGGTGTTCATCCTGAAGCCAATGGACGAGTCGAAATTTGTAACAGTTAACAATGAGTCCATCCAATTGACAATCAAAGGAGGACTCGATTGGAGAAAAGCCTTGCAAGTCACATTGCCTACCTAAATAACTATGCCCTGTCTCCTGTCATTAGTGTCTCCACTTGAGTTATTAAGAGGTTGCAAAGCTAGTTCTAAGTTGGTACCATGGTGGCTGAAGGATAAGTGCGGAAATGATACAGAGAATGATTACATAAAAAGTAAGAAATCTGTGGAAGAGTACAAGTGGAGAATGGAGAAAGTACTGGGTGAACACAGAGAAGCATTTAGCAAATGTTCAGTATGTGTAGGTGATTGGATTAGGTTGAAACGAGGCGTTGATTCAGGCAAAGGAATGTCGAAATTGTCCGACCCAGTAAGGGTTGTGGAATATTTTTATGATGCGGTGAGAGTTCAGGATGGGACCGTGTGGAATTAGCTGCAGTATCTCTATGTAGTAATTGGCTACAGCAAAAGAGAGTTCTTGACAATGATTTTGACCATGACTCAGGGGCAGATATTAGTAATGTATTCCTGGTCATTCTCAGAAATATGGTTTCTAGGGGAAATATTATTTCAGAGACAGATTTTGATGATGAATCCAATCATACTCTTAGCAATAGTTACCAAGGATTGAGAAGCAACTATCGTTCTTGCTACATACCTTCAAGGTTCAAGTACTATATGATATGACTATGTTTATCTGTTTTACTGGCTGCTATTAAACATTGTTTAGATTGTATAACAATGCGGTGTAAATGTGTTCTATTCTTGTGTTATCTTTGCGGGTTCTGTTATGTTTCTATTATTATCGGCAATGTGTAAATAGTTTATTTATTGTTTTTCTAAAAGAAGGGAAATGGGTGGTGTGTTCAATGCGCGCTCTCTCGGCGTGTCAATATAAGGGTCTAGAACCGAGGGGTCGGTGGAAAGGAACAGCTTACGGTTGATGAGGAGTAGCTGTGAAGGGAAGCTCCTGTAGTATTTCTTGTATCTAATAAAACAATGAAGTTACCTCCTGGGATTCACCTTTTTAGTGCGCCTAGCAACTTTTTTACATCTTAACGTGACACCTACTGGTCGGTGCTATTTTCTCTAAGCCAAGTTATCGCTGCATGGAGCTACAACTCTGTGGGAGCGCTCTGGTTATTTACTATTTATTTTTCTAGTGCTTATTTTTTTTATTTTGTTTTTTGGTTTCCAAGTTTAGTCAGTTGCAAACAAATGGTAAAAGTAAGGCTTGGCTTAGCTTAGTTTACCAGTGTAAACTACCAACAGGACCACAACAAAGCTCTGATTGGCTTCGCGTTAGTCATGTTGCCTCGAACTACTTTCTGGTTGGCTTTACAGGACGCTTCCGGAAACAGATGTCAGCAAAACACTTTGTGCGACTCACTCATTGGTTAATGCGAATAGACGGATTTGTGCTGGAGTTCTGTCATTTCATTGGTCTATGGTCAGTACTGCCATTGTTTGCTGAAGACTGATTGGTTTTCCCAGAAAAGGGGGTGGGCCAGTGTAGGAGCCCGGAAGAGCGCCTAGTTTCCTGTGCTGATGTGGCCGAGAGGCGGGGCTTCTCTCAGTGAAGAGGTGAGAATTTTTCGTCTTAACAGGTGAGGTGCATGACTCGTATTGGAGTTGATATACCACCCGTCGCGCACCAGTACCTGGTGAAAGCTATGCATGATTTGCCTTCACCGTGCTGACTAGGGTCATTCTGAGTTCCCCGTAAAATCCTCTAGCCCCATTAGCCAACCTTCACGATGCACCTTACCGATGTACCACCCGTGCGGGTGTTTGGGGGGTGGTACCCGAGCGGCTCCATGTCACCACTTTCCCATTCCTGAACTTTACATACGATTGCCCTCCTATGTGTGCGCTCATTTAAACTGAAAGACTACAACTCCCATAATGCATTGATCTTTAAAAACTAAGTCGAGGAACGGAAAGACGGTTTCCCTATATCCCTCCCCCAGAAATGATTAACGCTAATCCCCTGTAGTCTTTAGAAGCCCATTTTATGGGACTCCTAGAATACAGTCCTTGAGGCCCCCAGTGTCTAATCCCCGAAACCCATAGCTCTCACGATCTGAACCACATATAACCCGTGCCGTATAACTGTAGAGACCAACTTCTGGGAGTCTTACAAAACCCCAAACTGAGACTTTTTATCCAATCCAAAGACTACAGTACACCTAATACGTATGCAAACTGTCCTTGTTCAAGAAGGGCACCAATTTGTAGGCTAAAATGTGTGCTTTTAACTTTATTTATTTTTTACCTAACATAGCCCAAATAACCAATTGATTTGCTATTACAGCCCCACCTGCCACCGTTTGCTTCACACACTGACAGATAGTGGGCGTGCTTATCACAAAAATGCGCATGTGATTTGATACAACCTTCGGGTCTAAACGAACACTAATAACATTCGCCTATAACGCAGTCAGATTGACATATTCACCAAACATGAGAACATACTTGTGCATACTACTTAAAGTACACCTTCATAAGACAAATCAGACTCCAGTCTGTGATGGCGACCTCCCAATTATTTGTAAAGACACCCCGTTACCGAAGTCGCTGCAGTGTCATACCAGTAGCAGATTTTGCATAACACAACACAACCTCAATCGTTACTGTAGGCAAATATCCATTCTCTTGGTATCTTGTAAAATGTTTACATCTATGCCCACTGAAGTCCACCCTTATTTGCCACAGAACGCATCTTCCCAAGTTTTATAACCTATAATGCACGAAACGAAGTTCTTACACCCACTGATGTCCTTTGGAAACTACGCCTGAGCCAGTAGTAGTTTTTGTCCCGTCAGATGTGCCTGGAACATATTTCCCTCATCCCATAAGCTTACGTCAGTCAGTCAATAGGATAGACGCTATTTTGTTTGCTCCATAATTTTAACAAGTGAAGTCATATCAAAGCAAGCACATAGGATATATAAAGTGGTAGATACACGACCATCTTGTTCTTAGTCTTTTTAGCTTTTTTTCTGTGAAAACGCTTTTTGTTTCTTTGTGACTGGTCATTTGGGAGTGACACCAAGAGACCAGATTTGCTCCCCTCATTGTTGTCTTTGTATTTTCACAACCATGATACACATTTTTGCTTCTTCAGTTTTTCTGGCAGTGTTCAATTTACGTGCTGAAGTGTGGAAATAAAAGGCAAAAATGCTTTGCATGAGCAGCAGAGTAGGAATCAAATGTATTTGAATTCTGTCCTTAGTCACAGTGGGCACATTATTGTCTTTGGGTTTCTTGTTTGATATTTGTCCGACAGTGTCTGGTTTCAGTTCATAGTCACCCAGTCTGTAGTTGGTGGATGTGTTGTGTAGTTTGTGTTTTGAACCTCAGTCAGCTACTCTACAAGTTTAAAGATTTGTGCAACATTTCCATCGTGGTGACTCTTAATGTGTTTACTGAGTTATGTCTTCTAACAGTGTGTCTAGTGGCTTTTTTTTAAATGTATAGGATATTGCTCCTGTTTGTTGTTTCTCTTAGTGTGATTTCAGCAGGTGGTTGCGCTGGGTGTACCATCACCTTGACAGACAGTTCGAGGAAATCAGTGGTCGGTTTGTTTATTTGGTCATACAGTGGAGGACAAGTTATTCTTCTTAACTTGGTCAACACGTGCACACTGAGTAGCAGTGAACTTTAACCAGTTCTGCGTCCAAGGTTTGAGTACTTTCTTTGGGCATGTATTGCTTGCTCACAGAGCTAGAGGTGTAGAGTTCTATTTAGTGTGTCGTGTTCTACATGCTGCTTGTGGAAAGATGATGCGGTCAAAGACTTACCGTTATATTTTCTTGTGAATTACCATCATATGTCTTAGCTTTAAAAATATGTATAATTACTGGGTCCTTTACCAGTAGAAATGACACCTAGACTTTCATTAATAAAATATTAAATTATAAATTCAGTCATAAATAACACACAGTGCAGATATAGAACAAAAATCCATCAATTTCTCAGAAATGGGAGCATCTCAATTAAAAAAATGCACAAATCAGACTTTGCTCAGTTTAATAACACTCAATTAAATTCCACGTCCGAAGGACCCTTAGGTTTCCAAACTGTTCCTATTTTTTTTTCTACACGCCATCCCCTACAACCCGCTTGATGTTAACATGTCCTGAATACACTGACCCACTTTCAGTTTTTTCATTTTCAGCCAATTTGAAGCACTACTATCTTACCAATCATCAAATCCAAGAGAAATCGGGCTCTGTCGGTATTGTTCAATGTCAGTTAGTAACAAATTCAAGATCTCATCATTGTCGTCTTCTCTAATTTCAATCCCTTGTACCATGTTGCATTTAGAAAAGATATCCTCCCAAAATTGACTTATCACTATACAGTCATGCAGAGAGTGGTAGGACCATGTTCTCTCTGTCCCACGTTTGCAGCATCTGTCATCATCAACTTGGATAATTTGGAAGGCCACCAATATAATCATAGAGGCTCATCAGTGTAGATGATTAAATGTAAAATAAACATGCTAACTAAACTGAAACTTTGAGTGCTAATTAAATGGAAAATACGAGTGTAAGGAAATGTGAAGAGATAAGCACAAGCGAAAGAGAAGAAAGAATCGGAGAGCAGCTGCAGTGGTGAATGAAAGGAAATAATGCAACTAGAAGAGAGGGCAAAGGGTGTGGGAATGAAGAAGAAAATAGGAGGAAAAACATGAGGAAAGCAGAGAAAGAAAATATTTTTGCTTTGCTTTTCAATGTTATTTTCAAGGTTTGATTAAGTCAACTGCACAAGCACAACAAGGACAGCAGCAGCACAAGCTTCCTTTATTTGTATAGGGGTTCACGTATGCCAGGTGGCCCGAGCAGACCTGTGAAACATTCTAGACATAATTGAGGGACATGTTTGTTTTGCTTTGCTAACACTTGGGGCTTTCTTGAGGTACTCTGTTGGCAATTTTGGAACTCTGTCAATGAGTAACATTTGTTAGACCTAGATAATTACTTTTTTCACAGAGATTTCTGCGTATCTAGTTGGAAATGTAAATCCATAGATCGATTGTCCACTAAGACTCTGACAAACGCTTTGTTCTTCCTGTGCTTCGTATGACAAATTTAATGGTAAAAGGAAAGCAAGGGGAGTGAAAAGCAGAGATGTAGTCTAGTGGCTATCTGCATCAGGAGATGTGCTTGCATTGTGGTGTCTCCATTTGACCTAACTGCGGTATCCTAGGCAGATATTGTGTTACAAATTGCCTTCCATTATTGATCATGCTTAGCAGTGTTATATTTTATTGTGTATGCAAAATACGAATATTGGTTTAGAGCCAATAATCTTTTAGCTACACAGCAGGTATAAAGATGAAAAAGCATGTTCAAGAATCAATATATGGATGGGGCATGGCTGAGCAGGCACCGGATGAGATGGTCTCATAACCTAGCAGCTCTGATTCCATGCCAATGAATCTGCCTACAACCCATCTGCATGAGAGACATCACCTATGGGAAATAGCCTAGTCACGCTTAGTGAAGTGGCTGAATCTGGTGGTTGATTCCAGTACTTCTGGATGAGTAGGACCTGCTGTTGGTGGAGAGCTGGCTTCCTCAAGGGAGCCTGGAGCTGAATGACTGGTCCAGGCTTGGGCAGGCACTGCCCCCAAATTAGTTGGAATCTGTTCCATCCTGGGTTGAGGGGCGTCAAGTGAACAAAGTCTCCCAGGCAACTATACTGGTTGGTGTCTGATTGGGGCGTGGGACAGAATCCCTGCACAACTCGGCACCTATACTAGGTCAGAGCTGTAGCTAGGGAGAGCTGCAAACTGCAGTAGTAGGCACCTATGCGGAGAACCGAGCCTGGTACTAGCGGAGGTGATTGCAGCACCCTCCCTGTTTGGTAGTGTGATGGGTGGCTTGCACAGTGCCTGTTGAGAGCGAGGCTGATCCTCAGGGGCGGGCAGCTGGATGGGAGGAGAGGTGCAGCTGCTGCTGGTTACTGTTGGGATCAAACCATTTATGGAAGTTTTTAGAGCATGGTGAGATAATTTACTTATGTTGAGAGACTGAGTCCTGCATTTAGACCAACAGACTCGCGCACACAACAAACATTAGAAGCTTACAAGATGAAAGCTCGCACTGTGAGTAAATACCAGAGCCTTCCAATTCACACTTGCAGTAATCTACACACGAAGACTGCATTTAAATGTGCATCACAGGCTGGTAATTCAGCCTCAATCATGGAGCACAGAAAATATTTATCCAAACAAAAATGAAACGACTGGCACCGGGAACTTGTTCATGGGTAGGAGAGACATACGAGGAGCAGTGGTGGACACACGCTCCCTGAGCCTCTTGCATAATGCTCATTAAACAACCACTGGGTTTTAAATTGAGCTAAGCACAATGGGAGGGAGACATGAGCAAAAAGAATGTAAGCTATCTTTGACAGCAGGAAGAGACTAAGAACAACCAAACCTGACCAAACTGAGCCGACAGCCTCACAAAACAATGATGCTTCACTCAGTTTTGAGGATAGTGTTAAATAACTACTCCTGGATATAAAGGGCAATAGACAGTACTATTGATGCTATGCCCATCAGACTGTCTCAGATGAAAGAATGTCTGGGCAGATAATCCACTAAAATGGACTGGCTTACACGTCAGGTTATGAGGATGTGCTGCTCTCCCAAAACTCACTCTTCATATCCTGCACTTCCTCACCCCACCATACACTCCCTCCCTCTTCCAGCGTTGCACTACCTTTCACCACTCTGTTGTACCTTCTCCCACAAGCACTACATCTGTCTAACTGGTTCTTCCTTTTCCCATGCCTGGCACTTCCTCTGCCCACCCAGTACTCCCTCTGCCCATGCTGCATGCTCTCTGCCCACGTTACAAGCACTCTGCTCATTTTGCATTGCTCCTTCACACCCTGCTCTACCTCTTGGATCCTTTACCTTTTCTTCCCATATACAATACCTCTTTTCACCCTGTCCTAGGTTGTCCCACCCCTGCCACACATTCACCTTTCCTACAGATGACACACTCTCGCCACACCCTTGTTACCCTATCTCCTGGCATTCTCTACATGTCTATTTGAAGCATGAGATGCAGTGCCAACAGACATCATTTGATCTCAGTAGACCGGAATGGGTGTAGATCTTGAATTTAGTTCCCTCATACAGGGAGTGCAGAATTATTAGGCAAGTTGTATTTTTGAGGATTAATTTTATTATTGAACAACAACCATGTTCTCAATGAACCCAAAAAACTCATTAATATCAAAGCTGAATATTTTTGGAAGTAGTTTTTAGTTTGTTTTTAGTTTTAGCTATGTTAGGGGGATATCTGTGTGTGCAGGTGACTATTACTGTGCATAATTATTAGGCAACTTAACAAAAAACAAATATATACCCATTTCAATGATTTATTATTACCAGTGAAACCAATATAACATCTCAACATTCACAAATATACATTTCTGGCATACAAAAACAAATCAGTGACCAATATAGCCACCTTTCTTTGCAAGGACACTCAAAAGCCTGCCATCCATGGATTCTGTCAGTGTTTTGATCTGTTCACCATCAACATTGCGTGCAGCAGCAACCACAGCCTCCCAGACACTGTTCAGAGAAGTGTACTGTTTTCCCTCCTTGTTAATCTCACATTTGATGATGGACCACAGGTTCTCAATGGGGTTCAGATCAGGTGAACAAGGAGGCCATGTCATTAGATTTCCTTCTTTTATACCCTTTCTTGCCAGCCACGCTGTGGAGTACTTGGACGCGTGTGATGGAGCATTGTCCTGCATGAAAATCATGTTTTTCTTGAAGGATGCAGACTTCTTCCTGTACCACTGCTTGAAGAAGGTGTCTTCCAGGAACTGGCAGTAGGACTGGGAGTTGAGCTTGACTCCATCCTCAACCCGAAAAGGCTCCACAAGCTCATCTTTGATGATACCAGCCCAAACCAGTACTCCACCTCCACCTTGCTGGCGTCTGAGTCGGACAGGAGCTCTCTGCCCTTTACCAATCCAGCCACGGGCCCATCCATCTGGCCCATCAAGACTCACTCTCATTTCATCAGTCCATAAAACCTTAGAAAAATCAGTCTTGAGATATTTCTTGGCCCAGTCTTGACATTTCAGCTTGTGTGTCTTGTTCAGTGGTGGTCGTCTTTCAGCCTTTCTTACCTTGGCCATGTCTCTGAGTATTGCACACCTTGTGCTTTTGGGCACTCCAGTGATGTTGCAGCTCTGAAATATGGCCAAACTGGTGGCAAGTGGCATCGTGGCAGCTGCACGCTTGACTTTTCTCAGTTCATGGGCAGTTATTTTGCGCCTTGGTTTTTCCACACGCTTCTTGCGACCCTGTTGACTATTTTGAATGAAACGCTTGATTGTTCGATGATCACGCTTCAGAAGCTTTGCAATTTTAAGAGTGCTGCATGCCTCTGCAAGATATCTCACTATTTTTGACTTTTCTGAGCCTGTCAAGTCCTTCTTTTGACCCATTTTGCCAAAGGAAAGGAAGTTGCCTAATAATTATGCACACCTGATATAGGGTGTTGATGTCATTAGACCACACCCCTTCTCATTACAGAGATGCACATCACCTAATATGCTTAATTGGTAGTAGGCTTTCGAGCCTATACAGCTTGGAGTAAGACAACATGCATAAAGAGGATGATGTGGTCAAAATACTCATTTGCCTAATAATTCTGCACTCCCTGTATAGAGGGCCTAACCCATGTATGCCTTCAAATACATGAGAGATTTGAAAATAATTATCTTATGTACAGGGAACCAATGAAGATGGTCAAGGGCCAAGGTGGAAGAGGCATAAGTGAGTTTGACCTAAAACCAATTTGGCAGCTATATTTTGAATCCTCTGCAGCCTTTTAAGTGGAGGCCTAAGAACAGGGATTTACAATAGACAATCTAAGGAAAATAGCCTGAATAACCATTTGATGTGTCGATTTAGGCAGTAGTGGTAGTATTGAAAAAGAATCCCAATTTATTTTTACCCGTATTGTCGGACTTGATGACATGGCCCAGGAGGAAGGCCAAAAATCTGCTGCTGGTGGATTAGGTTCAGTGGAAGGATCTAACCAGAGTATTTCAGTCTTATCTGAGGTAACCTTTAGGGAATTTTCCTTAGGCCAAAAGGTTACTGCTCCCATACATTGTTAAAAGGATTTACAAGTGTTTGGGCCCAACAGATCTATGGCAATGATCAATTGTGTGTTGCCTGCGTTGTTCGTGCAACTGATACCAAAAGATCAGAGCAGTTACACCAGCTGTCTAAAATAGATATTAAAAATATATGACTGAGTGTTCACCCTTAAGGTACACCTTGATTTATAACCCTAAAGTCAAATATAGGGGCAGTTAGACAGCTTATGCTCTTTCTTCCAAATAAGACTGGAACCACTGTACTGCCTTCCAGCCGATCCCAATTGCCTCCATTCTTGTGATCAGAATACCACGTGACACCTTTTCGAATGCAGTGAACAAATCTAACATCATCAGGGCCACTGGAGTCACTCTGTCCGCTGATAGGTGCAAATTGTCCAATACTGCCAATAATGTGACCTCTGTGCTTTGAGTTGACCGATAGCCTGATTGAACTGGATCCAAATTCTAATTTTAGTCTAGAAAGGGGAGAGTATCTGATTTATATATTTTCTCCAACATATATATACTGGATAAGGCAGAAGGGAGATTGACCTAAAATTAGACAGAACCACAGGATCAGCATTTGGCTTTTTAGCAATGGAACTAATAATGATTTTTTCCATTACACTGGACCTCATCCTTTTACAAAGGGTCCACTACAAATCTCTAGCAAAGGAGGCATAAGTACATCCATACCTTACATAAGTACGGCCCTACCTTACTTCCATTGATCTGGATGAAGAAGGTAAAGGAATGAACCTGAAATAATTTACATAACCATTCTAGTGAATAAGGTAAGGCATTAAAATTGTTCCAGCCTTCGTGATCTTGTAGGAATTTTATCTGTCTCCAGTAATGTTATCTCAGTCACTTTACTAATGTCTGAGCCAACACTGAGAGGATTTGGTTCCGCTTGAAGTAATTTTAGGGGTCTGTTCTGTTTTTGCTTCAAACTAAGAGGGAATGAGGCTAAAGAATGCAAGGAATGCAGCACTCTTAGTCTGTGTAATTAATCTATTAAGGCACTTCCCAGGGTTCAAAGAAACGTACACAAAAATATTAACATGAACGCTTAACTTGAATGCAGCAACACACGTGCAGCTACTAAAAAAATCACAGCAGTTGAATAATAATAGAAAAAATGCAATATATCCTCAATGAATATGTATGCAGTGTGTGTGTATGTATATATATATATATATATATATATATATATACATATATATATATATATATACACACAAACAGTAAAACTAAATAGTTAAGAATTAAAAGTGCGTCACCATGGGGATCTATTCCAACATCATCCTTGTCTTTGCCAACGTCAAGCTGTAGAACCTTGGACATCTGAGACAGGAGAAATTCTCCCAAATGGGCTTGTTCTGAGCAATGCGTTCACCCTCAGAAATGAGTTCCTTCTGCCTCAGCGCCAATCTTCTCCACCTTATATACTTTAAACAAACTTAAGAGGAAGGTTCTGGTAACCCCTCCTCCCTTCGAGTAAGTTGTGAAATTCAAGCACTGGCTGTACTGGGTCAGTGTTGAAAAACACGCAAAGGATTGGCCAGATCCCATGGTGTATTTCCAAGACAGAGCCGTACCATTCTCTGCTATAGACATTCTCATCCTTGTACACTCTTATCAGCTTTGCATCCCCCATGTCATGTTCCCTTCCCTGGTGAGAAAAGCCAAAACACGTTAACAAGCTGTGCATGAAAAAATACCTGCGCCACCGATGTGACAGCATTTGAAGCTAGGCTAAGCACAAAATGGAATCAGTGATCAAGATGGAATCAGTGGTTAAATACAGATAGCATTACAGAGTCTTAAATACTCATATACCTGTGTACAATACTTGCAGACTGTTCAATGTTTTTTCTGGAACCAAAGTCAAAATCTGTTGACCAAAACTTGTGTATTATCAATGGACAGAGGCACATTTAGGAGAGGCAAGAGGGTGCACTATTTCAAAGGTCTTTTTAGAGCAGTTTTTCTCAAACTTTATCTTACTTGAGAAATATTCTTATTTTGCAGATTTAATCAGTTTCTTATAATGTATTAGAGCATGTTTAACTCTCACCTAACATGGGTAGAGTAGTCCATATGCCAGATTCTTTCAATATTTTACACACCAAACTAGCTTCTCAGATTTTAGGAGTATGCCATTGAGCTGAGGGGCAGTGTCTTGTAGGTTTAATCTTTTTGGACGGTATCACTGCATCCAATGCTGATTCAGTCCAATAAATGTACTTCGTGTAATCTGTTTGTGTGTTAACCTCAGTTAGCTGGCCTTCGCAATAAGACACATCATTCAGTCATCTGTTTTCAGTTCTTACCACAGCCTTTTTTTGTCTTGCACCTGTTTTTTTCTATAAGAAGGAGTTATATTACTACACTGCAGTTTAAAATTAATCGAGCAGTGGTCAAATCAGGCCAGTGATGTAGTTCCAACTTTGTGTATGACATTAGAAATGTCCCACATAAGAACACCGAAAATATGGGAATGTCGCACACAACCAAACTTGGTAGCTATGCAGAAAGCAGAGCTGTGAATGGTGAAGTATTTGATTATAACTTTTTGATGCTATTTCCACACTTCCTTGACCAATGATCAGTGCCACTGAAATTATAAGTCAGGAAAAGGCCAAATTATGTGGCAGGGTTGATCAAGTTATGCGACATGAAAAGGCAAATTATGCAGCATATTTTATAATGGTATTACTTCATTAGTTCATCGTTTTTAAACTCAGTAACACTGTTTGGGCATTGGTTGCACCTAATTAGTGCCAGTTTAACTCCCGAATATAGCAATAAGAAACAGAAAGTGACCAGTCAAGCTTTGCAGAGGGCCTTCCACAATACGGAAACATGTGTTGCTGTATTCTTACTAACTTTTGAACCGTTTGAAATATAATTTTTTTTTTTCTGTAACCATCTGCAGATAGTGCGGCAGATGATGACTTATGTGGCAAATGCATTTTTATAAGTGTACAGGGGTCCCTTACCCGCAAAATGTAATTTGCACATAGAAATAAAATGAGCTTTATGTATAGTGTCAGAGTTAAAATATCAATGAAGAAATCATGAAAAAGATGAAGGAACGGGGGCATACATGTAAGGGAATAAAGTAATGTTTATGACTTCCAGGATATCAGGCTTTGTTGTTTTCCCCGCCTCTAGCCATTGTCTAGCACTAATTTGATCACTTTCATACTCCCCTCACTTTCCCTTTAGTTGTGCACACTAGTCTTCATTTATTATGTATGTCTGTATCACTATGTGGTTATGCTGCTCGAGACCCAATACTATTGTCTCCGTATCAGTTCTTATCGTGATTTCTAATTTTGTAGTTAAAGTATATGCCTTTCCCAGATGGCGCACGCTCATATAGACACTTCCCTTTGTTATGCATTTTTTATCAGTTTTAATGCAATTTGCAATTAGTCATGCATTTCGCGTGCATGTAATACCTGTATTGCCATTATGATATTCAGTGTTTATGTGGCCCGTAACTATGAACTCTTGAATTTTTATGGTGTTGGATACCTATGTGGCCCGTAACTATGACCTCCTTGTTGTGGCTTTACATGTGCCTCCAAAGATGGCAGATGCCCTCACAGACACAGTATTTCTGTGACGCAGGCGTCTTTAGTTTCATTGCTCCCATGCAGACCTGTATTTAACCTCCTGGTTTGCATACTTCTTTGTCCCAGCTTGATCGGAGACTAGTACTCGCCGACTAGGTTCATTTTGTTTCATTGATGAGTGACGGGAATATAAAGCGTTCTACCTATCGCATCAAGAATTTTCAATTCTATTAAGGACCTGGAGGCTTCGGATTATGCTTTCTCTTTCTTTACTGAGAAAATCACAGCAGCCAATCAAAGTTAAATGTACAAAAAACTACATTACCCAACATTCCCAGTAGTCCATAATATGCCCAATCTCATGCTTAATCTCCATATAAATGTCTCTGCTTCCTTAGTCCTTTCTCTTTCTCTGCAATAACTGAACAAGTTAACTTGCATTCGCAGAACTGGAATCTTCCAACTTCAACGAATTTGAAATCACCAAACTGAACCCTGGTGCGCCTTCCATGTCGCTATCATCCTTTCTGGTATTCATGAGCCTTTGTTATCCAATCCTATAATGAAAAATAAATTGTACTACTAATCTGCTATTGACTATATCAGAAAACATTGGGTGGGTATCATAATATTAAATGCTAATTTATCAAATATGAATTATATCAATAATATATCCTAATTATAAGCAATTTAATAATCATCATCTTCCCAAAAAGGGTGGGATAATCCTCACCTTCGTGTCCTTAATAGAATTGAAAATTCTTGACACAATAGCTAAAAACATTTATATTCTATGGCAGGACCGGAGCCTTCGGATTATGCTAGTTCAAAGTTGATCCACTACAACAGAAGCTACATCAACAATAGGCTTATGATAAAAAACCTGAAATGTAGTATCAGAAGACCAATCTGCTGCTGCCATAATGTCTTCTAAGCAAGAACCATCACCAAGCGACTTAGAAGCCATGGCGCCGCGCACAGAATGTGCCCCAAAAGTGGTAACGTCTATACCAGCCTCTCCCAACAACCATCTGACCCATCTGGCCAAAGTGGCTGACGAAACTGGAGATAAAGGCTTTTGTAATGAGATGAGTACTTGTTCTTGAGCCTCCCTGTGGAATTCCTGAGTGTAGTCCTCATAAGTCTTCAAATATTTTACAACACACAATTTTTGATGATGGGGAAAATTCAGGTAAGAAATACATTTAGTAGCATATTTTGTGCATCTGGAAATAGTGAAGGAGACTCCTGTAGGAGTAAATGCTCTACCTGCTAAGTCCAGTGCTCTACCATCAGATACTCGTCTGCATGATATAAGACACGGTAAAACTGTAAGTTTGGCCAACACCTTTTTGCGAGATAGATCTTCATTACACGGCCAATTCCTCAGAAACCTCAGGACAGTGTCTACATCCCATTACGTTGTATATCTCGGTTGAGGAGGATTAACCATCCTGATGCCCTTCAAGAGTTTACAAACCAGGGGGTGTTCACCTACCGGCTTACCCTCAGTGTATGGGTGTACTGCAGAAATAGCAGATCTAAAATTATTGATGGCTCTATAAGCCAAACCATGAGTTGCCAGATCCTACGGGAAATGGATGATTATGCTAATGTGGGCCTTCACGGGATCAATACTCACTGCACCAACCCATCCATCGTTTCCAAGAAACCTTGTATCTCTTGTGGGTGGAAGGAGCCCAATATTGTGATCAGAAGAACATAGCATCGTTTGAAAAGCTCAGCTTTTGCCCACATCTCCAGGCCATGAGAGACAAGAGTCCCTGCATTATCAGAGGATGAGGAAGTTCCCCCGGATCTAGCAGTAGAGATGGAACGGAAGGGAGGAGGGGCGGGGATGCACATAAGAGAGACATTGCCACTGGAAATAATGACTGAGCCTTCCAAAGAGGGGTCACCAGAACAATCTCTGCCAATTGTCTCTTTACCTGAAAGAGTACTCCCTGAATCATTGAGAATGGGTGGGAACGCATAAATGAGATCCTTGGACCAATCCTGGAGAAAAGCATCTAACCCCAGGGCCAGAGGATCCGGTCTCCAGTTGTAAAATCGTGGAAGGTGAGTGTTGAGTCTTGACACAAACAGATTTATCGAACACCTGCCCCACCTTTTTGTCAGGGAGCAAAAAATAGACTGATGAAGTCTCCAGTCGCTGCCCTCCCTCTGAAAACGAGAGTTTGAATCCGCTACCACATTGGAGCAACCTGGAATGTACTCCGCTATCACCGAAATCTGGTGGCGAAGGCAAAAGTGCCAAAAATCTTTGGCAATATCCGCCAGAACGCAAGATCTGGTACCATCCAGGTGATTTATATACCTCACAGCCGAAATGTTGTCCATCCGTAGTAGAATGCAACAACTTGCCTTGTGAGGAGAGAGGGAGCGAATCGCAAAAGCTCCCGCCAGAAGTTCCGAACAATTGATGTGAAGGGAAAGCTCTTCTGGAGACCAACAGCCTCCCGTCCCCACTGCTCCGCATCGGGCTCCCCAGCCCCACTGACTGGCGTCTGACTCTATTATTATCTCCGGAGGGGATGCAAAAATTGCTTTGCCACTCCAGGCATCAATGTGGTCCAGCCACCACCGAATCTCTGTCTTGACCTCGTCCGTCAAAGAAGTCTGTTCTGAAAATCCTAACTGCATCCGAAGATGCAGGATCTTCAACCGTTGAAGTGCCCGGTTGTGCCTAGGGCATGGAAATATCGTTTGGATAGAGGAGGCCAGTAACCCCCACAAGGCAAGCAAGGGTCCTCAATGATATAATCGGAGAGACAAGGGCTCTCTATAACTCTTTCTTGATCAGAGACCATTTCAAACGGGGTAATCTGAGCTGCGCTTTGATGGAGTCTACCCGAAAACCTAAGAATTCTATGTGTTGCAAAGGAATTGTGATAGGTTTTCTGATAAACTCAGGGAATTCAAACTCCTGAAGAAGTTGAATGGTCCAAGCCATCCTGAAGAAGTTGAATGGTCCAAGCCAGATGCTCTAGCACCAATTCCTTGGTTTGGGACATAATTAGAATGTCATCTAAGTAAATAATGAGGCGCACGCCTTGTCCCAGAAGGAATTGTACTAGCGGTCGCAGTAGTTTGGTGAAGCACCATGGGGCCGAGTACAGACCAAACGGAAGGACTGAAAGCTCAAACTATAGATTTCGCCAGCAAAAGTGGAAGAAGCGAAGATGCGGTGCGAAAATAGGCACTGTTAGGTACGCGTCCTTGAGATCTAACCGGACAAGCCAATCTCCTTCCTGTAAGAGATCTCTTAACAGATGTATGCCCTCCATTTTGAAATGGTGGTATACTATGTAAGAATTGAAAACCTTTAAGTTTAGGACTAGACGGTAACCCCCTCCTTTTTTTTTCTGAACTAAAAAGATCATGCTGACAAAATCTATAGGGTGATGAGTTGTTTGTACTATCGCTTGTTTGCGCAGCAGAGACATGATTTTGTCTTCCATGAAAGAACTTTCTGTTTGGGAAAAAATGTAGAAAAGGGGGAATAGTTTGTTGCCTGGGAGGGGAGTAGAACTCCAGTCTGTACCCCTGAACAGTTTGCAGAACCCAAGAGTCTTGAGAGATTTGTTCCCAAGCCTGTAAAAGCCATCTCAACCACCCCCCGCACAACCTCTGAAAAGGGAATTATTCTCACCTGCTATTGCAATGTCATAGTTAGACTCTTGCTCTAGGCAAGACTGCTGGTTTAAGGATGACAGTACTTATGTTTGTAGGCGACTATGCCGGTCCTACAACAAATCGCAACTGTAATCCCAACCCTCCCGGCTCACAAGCAGCATCTCACCAGAAACCCAAACAGTTTGTGGCAGCCTTTAAGCATGCACTCGAGTGTGACATCTCAGGGAGTGTCGTGGTTAAACGGAGAATACCCCTTTCTCACATTAACAACATGTCTCCATCAAACACAGGCAATGAAGAAGATGCAGTAAAGTTTCAATAGGTTTTATTTATCAAAACTGCATTCTGGGATAAGTTGCATGAGCTGCAATGATTATGATAATGAACAGTGCAAGAAATAGAATAGTAAAGACGAGTCATTAATACAAAGACCCCCACCATCTTGCAATAACATGAAAAGACATGAGTTGTGGCATATGTCCTAATACGTTAAGGTAATTTACCTAATCTCTAACCTAGAAGAGAGCTAGGCTTGTTAGACATAATCTGCCAATGT
Source organism: Pleurodeles waltl (assembly GCF_031143425.1). NCBI lineage: Eukaryota > Metazoa > Chordata > Amphibia > Caudata > Salamandridae > Pleurodeles > Pleurodeles waltl. The sequence continues at coordinate 784,527,551 of NC_090442.1, read as the reverse complement.
CATGTCCGGGAGAAGAGCTCCCAACCCTCGTTACCTTGGAATGAGGTCTCTAGCTCAGACTCCGTAGGGACACGAATACTGGATCAGCGTCAATGCGTCGTGCAGCATCGATAGCAGTCATGGCGTCTGGTCGGAATCCCTCTGACTATCTGTTTAAGTGAGGAATATATCAACAGATCTACTTGGACCCCTGACGTAGGTTTGTTCCCAAACAATAGAAAAAGGCATGCTTGGGACGGTAATTAGTATAAGCAATTCCCTCTAAAGCATGAAGAGGGAAAGTACCTAAAGTGAACACCTACAATTTGTTTCTTTGTCGCTTGATATTGACGCCCTAGAGCGGTTGCACTGATAACGCAAACTAAGACATAGGCCTAACTAAAAATAAGACAGCCATCTTAAAAGATTAAATTAAATAAATGCGCTAAAACAGAGCAAGCTAAGTAGGGTAAAGGTCACTGGGTGACAGGGGCATGAGACTGCAAGCCAAGGGCTAAGTTAACTCCTGTATCCCATTTAAACAAAATTGGATTCGCTACAGCCATGTCGGAGCTGTTGAATCCACCTCTGCCACTACTCCTGTAGGTGCGACCCCTGCGTCTCCTGTTCAGAGAAGGATAGAATCCTAGAGTGGTTTGGTATGAATCCTGACCTCTTTGGGGATAGTTTGCAGAGGCCTGATAGAAACCTCGTCATGGTGCTTGGCCTCGATAGCATCTGGCCCTGTGAAAAAGGCCACCGCTGAACATCTTTTTCTTTGAGGCCTGAGCTTTGTCAAGGGCAGGAAAGGTGGAAACATATTTCCCTAAATCTTTGACGAACGGTTGCCAAACAAAAGACCATTGGCTAGGGAACCAGGCTCCGATGGGGCCATTCCTACCAGTTTGGGATCGATCCTCCTTAGAAAAGATTTGCGGCGTTCCGTGGACCTGGCTCAATTAGCATACTTAAGGAGGCAAATTGCTCTTTGCGCCCATTCCAACACTGCTTCAGGGTCTAGCGGCATGTTGGCCTCCTTCGCTTGAACTGCCAATTCTCAAATTTTTGTTAGTGGACCTGATATGTCTAATAATTCGTCCTGGCAACCTCTCCAGGCTCGATCTAGGCCCTTCTTCAGGTCTTTGTTTGCGCTTCTTAAGGAAGATTGCCATGCTAAGGTCCAATTCTGGGGTATCTGTCACCTTACCTAGGAGAGAAGGACGGGGGCATTCAGAGCGCAGAGTGTTGGGCACGTCCTTGTCAAAACCTTTCCAAATTTACACTTGCACATAGTGTGCCACCTCCATTGAGGGTACCCATTCCGAGGATCTAGGGTGAATAATATTTTCGGGATCGAAAAATAAATTCTTCTGCACAACCGTCTCCTTTGCGGTATAATGGGTCTTGCGATTTCGCTTAGTCGGTTGTGAGGGTTTCTCCAGTGTCCCTTCTGAATCAGAGGATTGGGAAGGAGAGGAATAGGACGCTTGTGTGCGGGTGCCGAAGGGCTAGAAAGTACTTCCTGAGAATCCGAGGAGCCCCCATGCACGTATTCGTGATCTTTTGGGACTGACGTGGCCAGTTGCGCTAAGATTTCCGCTGAGAAAGCATTTCCCATTGGGACTCTATGAGCAAAGCCCATGTCAGAAGGTTGAAAATCTTGCAACCGTGTCTCAGAAGGGGACCTCCCCATCAGTTCTCTTTGGCCAAACCTCATCAGGGGTTTAGTGAAAGGTTTTAAAGCTTTTATTAGAGTCTGGCTAACAGAGTCACAAGGTGACCCAGGGCCTGTACTAGTCTCTCCTCCATTTGGTTCTCATAAGGAATCTCAGAATCATCCTGATAATATACGTCTTCTTCGGCATAGTACGGCATTTTCTTTTACACAAGAGGAGATGGAGGAGTTCAAAGTGGGGGAAACAGCCCTTGCAGGTTAAGTAAGGAGAAACTCCTAATCACTAAAGAGAGCTAAACACTCAACAACGACCCAAATCAGAGTGGAAGGAGCACCTGCACATAAATTTCCCCTAAGGAAAAGCCCTGAAACATTTTTGCGCCCCTCCGGGTGTTCAGGGGATAATTAGCACTGAGCAAATACAATACACTGCACAAGAGATGAAACTCTGAAAGAAACTGACCTCGGAGGTCGTCTAGCACAACTGCAGGTATAGAAACAGAAAGAGGACTAGCCTCTCATTCCAGTGCTCGTCTGGCTTCAACGAGAGGCCAGCCACACACTCTGGAAACACCAGCGTCCCGTGGGATCGCACTGGTATGCTATTAACAAAAGTACACACTTGCAAACGCTGTTTCAGAGCACGTGAGGCGTGTAGAGAGTGATCATTCTGGAGGAACAGAGTCCTTAGCGAAGCGCCGTTCAGACCCCGCTTCCGCTCCACAGTCGAACATGTAAATCAATAAGTGCAATAAAATCACTGCAAATGAGGCATGACATTGAGAAAAATGCTGGGTACTTATCTCTGGCTGCGAGCAGCAAAGAAAGAGGAAGGACTAAGGAGGCAGAGACATTTAGATGGAGAGCAGGCCTGTGATTGGGCACCTTATGGACTACTGGGGATGTTGGGTTATGTAGTTTTTTTGTACATTTAACTTTGATTGGCTGCTGTGATTTTTCCTCAGTAAACAAAGAGAAAGCATAATCCAAGGACCCCGGTCCTGCCATTGAATTTACTCTCCCCTTGCTGTAGTGCTCGGACTTCTCTGGTTTGACCTTCATCAGCAATTTTTTTTTTATTATTTCACCCTCGCAAATTATTTTCCCCGGCTCTAGAACGCTGTCTAGCATTAACAGCAGCAGGGTATATTTTAGAGCACTAGTTTGCATGCTGTACTTATTGATCTCCTTACCATGTCTCTTAGGATAATTTTTTCTCTTTTGGCTATAGGCACATTTTTACAAATCACATGCCACAGGACTTTTCCTTTTAATTGATGTATGTTCCTACTTTGTGGTTAAGATTCTTTGTAAGTGGTCAGTTATTCTTTTGTTTTCAGTGTGGGTCGTTAATCACTTTATGATACCACATCACCCTCACTATCCTTAAGGTTTTGTTTGTGCAGCACGAGTGCTGTTTCACTGTTTGACTAGTTACTTACTGTGACATCACTTTTCCTTGAATTTTTTGGCAACTAAATGTTAACATTTTTTTTATATATAAATAATTTTACCTGTTCTATTTTGTGCCCCCTCTTTTCCTGTTCCTGTCTTCTTCCTTTCAGATAACGTATGGTTAAGGTTGATGTAAACCCAGTTGTTAATCTCTGTCACAATCTCCTGAGTTCTGATGATGATCACATACATTTGGGTATAGGGACCCAAATGTTGTCGACAGTCGTACCTTAACTCATTTCACTACGTGTAATTGGTTCTTTATATGAATATTGGTACTAATTGGATTTGACACAAATCACGGTATTATATTCTCACATGTTCATACCTGAGTCTTACTACTGATTGTTATAATATGCCTTGCTCAATATTTATCAACTACTATGTGTAATTGCAAAATTGTATACATATAAATATTGAACCTGAGGCAAATTACTGTGTTTGCTTTTTACTACATGATATATGCTGGAAGTCTTATACTTTACTTTATTCCCTCACATGTATGCCCCCGTTCCTTCTACTTTTTCATGATTTCTTTATTAATAAATATGTTTTTACTTCAACACTACACTTAGAGCTCATTGTATTTCTATGTGCAAGTTGCAAATTACATTTTACGGATAAGGCACCCCTGTTCCTTATAATATACTTAGACCCTAGGTCCCTTTGTATCCTAGGGTTCCCCTTGTTGTATGACTTCTGTGGTAAATGCAGCACATCTATAAATACACAAATATTGCCATGGCTGGACAATCTCATCATTTCAGTGGCCCTGCCTATAACATGCATTCCTCTGGAATTGTTTTTTTTTTTTCTAGTTAAGGTTGGTAGCTGAGTTTTTCTTGCTGTTTTATAAATGCTCAATACTACTTATTTGCTGTGTACTTCCCCAAACCCAGTGCCTGGCTATGGCCTATCATATTTGAGGTAGGCCAAAGGCAGACATTTTTATTACGCAACCCTATTCTATCACATTTACCGGATATATGATTTTGCATATTTCTTGCAATGTAACTATTTTGGGTTTATGATTTTTCATATCACTTTTTTCTCTTGTGGTAGATTGGTTTGCGTTGACAAAAGCTTGTGGCAGCTGAGCAACTGATGTGTGCTGTGGCTGCAAGACTTTTTCAGCTTGAGCTATTCTACTTTATAGTGCGACCTCTGTATGCCTGTGCTCACTGGGCCTGTAAATGTATGATTGAGCCTTGAGGCTTTATTTAGAGCCTCCAGACCGCCTTCGTCCAGTTGGCAAGCCCTTTTCCTGGCATGCTCCGACTTATTTTCAGGCTTGGTTCTTCAGTCATCTGAACTAAATTATGAGGTGAAAGCTATACCAGGGGTCGGGGTCTCAACTTAGTCCTACCTCGACCAGGCAGGTGTACTGTTGGCACTTAAGGGCCCAGCTTCCTCCTACCTTGCATAGGAAACTCTCTATCAAGCCAGTGGCAAATATAAGTCCCTCTGACCTGATTATGCCTGTCACTTATACCTACCTCGGTGGCACCATCACAGAGTGCTAGTGCAACAGGGGAGTGAAGTACCACACCAATTGTCCACCATGCACGTGAGACCACCGAAGAGACAGATGTGGACAATGAGGCAGAAAACCTGACACCCAGGCCACAGATGGTTGTTTTGTTCAACCTGGCTATGTGTGTCTTACATTTGTGAGTGCTGTAACGGTCACAACGTATCTGCCAAAGTAGTGAGTTGCAATGTGGTCCCGTCTCCGTCTGCGCTCGAGTGCGATGCTACCATCCCCAGGCTGTCGTTGAGGTGGCTCTTGATACTCATCCTCCGAATCTATGTCAGCTAGGGTGAGATGTAGCCCACGTCTGGTTATTGTGTTGTGTAGGATGGCACATGTCTCCACAATCTTGCATGCAGTCTCTGGGGCATACTGGAGTGCACCTCCACATTTGGTCAGGCATCGAAAACGTGACTTTACCGTGCCAAAGGTCCTCTCAGTAACGGTTCTAGTTCTCCGATGTCCAGTGTTGTAGCACCTTTCATTCTGATTGGCAGGTGTTAGATATGGGGTGAGTATCCATGGCCTCAGAGCATATGCACTGTCATCTGTGGAACAAAACAGCAGATATGAGCATGGCTTCACATGGTTATGCAGTGACATGTATTTATGACATCGGTGTGTACTACACAGTACCTAATAAATATTCTTCACCAAACTCCCCACGTTCTAGGTGTTGGGGTATCCCACTGTGCCTGAATATGTAAGCATCATGTGTGCTCCTTTGAAATTTTGCCACTATATCAGTTAGGACATTATGGGCATCACATACCACCTGGATGTTGTGTGAGTGAGTACATTTCCTATTGCGGAACACATATTACAGATTTGCAGGTGGGCAAATGGATATGTGTCCCGACCACACACCCTATGACATGGGGAAAGTTTGCAATTCTGTAGAAGTCCAATTGGTGTTGTGTATTTCCTCCTCATTCCTGGGTAGGTATATGTATCTGGACATGTGTGTGAGTATGGCATCTAAGAACCGTCTAAAAATCGTGACATGGTACTTTGGGACACCCCACCAGCACCTGCAGTCACCCCCTGGTAGCTACCCGAGGCCTAGAGGTGCAGTGAGCGGAGCACTTGCACATATGTGGGGATGGAGCAGCTGCGCAAGGTCTGGCGTTCTAGCTAAGTTTCAGCAGTTCAATAATCTCTAAGACAACTGTGCTGCTCAGTCTGTATTTGTCATATATTTCCTCCTCAGTTTGTTCAAATATGGTCTGCCTGGTTCTGTATATCCTCTCCTGTCTCCGCCTCCTCCTCCTCTGCTGGGCAGCCTGGACTTGCCTCCTCCATGCAATCACGTGGAGTGCAGCAATTTTGAGAAACCCAGATGCCTTCTGGGTCTGCTTTTATACTTTGGTTCTGGCTACCACCTGTTTGGAATCAATGCTAATTTGGGTGTGCAAAACGGGCTTTTTGTGACTATTTGCAATTTGCGACTGCCTTGTACATGCGGTTTGCGACCTTCAAATTGCAATTTCTTAATTGCGAGTCGCAATCACGAGTTGCACATATTTGCAATTCAGTAATTGGTTGCATCACCATTTGGGACTCCGAAATGGCATTGGAATATACCATTTCACTTTTTGCACAGTCACAAATAGCGTTGCGACCAATTTGCGAGTCGCAAAACGTACGTACATGTAGCCCTAAAATTCCCACTCTATAGTTATTAGACAGTAAATCCCTCTTCTTTGGTTTATAGCAGACAGCAAATTCCCTCTCCTAAAGGTTCTTAGATAATGTGTGCTTAAGTTGCATGGCAAGTGTTAAATGCTCCTTCTTTAGATTCGTATGAGTGTATGAAGCCTTCTTCCTATATTTCTTAAGAGCTGATAAAATCCCGTTCTGGTTCTTGGTACATCTCCATCCCCTGAACTATTTGAAGATTGTAAATACCCCCCCATGGTTTGCTGTATGCCCCAAACCCCCTCTGATTGGTTCTAAGTAAAGGACTAATTGGATTCATGTCTTGTTATAAACACTTATTTACTCATTTATTGAGTTGTTCCCTGGATCTGCTAAATGTCAGAAATGATGTCCGTTCTGCTATGGCTACCATAGTTGCTCAAAGTATGCCAGGAAATGCCACTTTTATGCAATGGTCTAATGTGAATTTATTCATTTAAACACACCACTTGTACCCTCACTTTATCCCCCACCTCTCAGCCCACCTCCTAGCTGTCAGTACTTTTGTTGAAGAGTGGGCATCAGTGTTAATGATGACCGCTTTTAGACAAATTATGTTTCTTTATCAAAGACATACGAGTACCAAGAAAAATCTATGAAGTGCTTTAGGGTTCTGCCAGTGTGAGACGTGAGCATGCACTGCGAATGTGTACTTGAGGGCATATTGTCAAGAATAGACCTTTTCAAATGCTTTACCGTAACTATTTGCTTCGAAACTGGAGGCCACAGGCATTGTATGAAAAGAGGGGGTATTTCAGTGCATTGTATGGTGCACAGTGGATTGGGTGTGAGCAGCTCTGTGTCATAGGGTGTGGTTCACTGCTCTGTTGGTGATGTAGTGTACCACAAGCTAGAGTTCACTGACTTACTTTTGTATTACTGCTTTATCTCCTTAGGTGTGCCCATAAAGTTGACGTCTTGTCCTGAATTTTGACCTTTTGTTCTGAATTTTTAGCATGCATTGTCAGCTTGGATAATTTGGAATGCAAGGAATGATCCTGTCCCTAGTCACTGCTTTTAGTCAGTCATTTCTCATCACTTCACGACGCACTCAACTTCTAATCTCTTTCCTTCCTAAAAGTGAAACTAGGTATCTCACCAGAAAATGCTTTGTAACATATTGGGACTCCTGTCTAGCAAACTAGACCCACTCAACAGCTTTAACACAGCATCCTTTTTGTTTGCTACCTCTTTTTGTATCATCCTAAATTCAAGAGCATTCTTGAGGCTCAAATTCTTCCATATTTTACAAGCATACAGTCCATACATGCATTCTTGGCATATATATGCAAATATATATGCTTTACCAAACTCTAACACCTCAGTACAAAAAAAACTGTACTAATCCAAGTCTTCTTTGACCCCAAGATCAGTCTGGACTCCCATTCTGGACCTCATTCTCTGAAGAACATATAGTTAGTATACTCTCAAGGATATTATTTTCCCCCGAACATGGAATAATGTTAGGGTATATTTGTTCGTGTTATTGACTATTGCTATGCCATCACATGTGTAACTAGTGAACCTCATCAAAAGGAGAGGAAAGATTTAGTAGCAGGAGTTCAGCAAATCCATTTGGGTCAGTGTTAGTTTTGATGTTAGTCTGTCTAGCAATGAGGTTGTCTTCACACTATGAAAAGTCACAGGCCTGGAAGGCATAATTTGTCAAGATCTCAGAAACCATTCCAAATTCTAGATAGTTTCATCAAGCCTACCTCAGATAACCCATCCTCATACTCATTGGTATTGTCTGAGAAATGTTGGGAATCACAGCTGGATTTCTGTTCTATGTCTCCTTATCTCGTTTAGGTATGCCATATCTGTGGTTGCCCTTGCCTAGAACGGTGGCAACACTGTATGTTTGTTCCTTTCTCCCTTCTTCTGCAGCATGTCTATCTCTTTTCCTTTGTGCATGCTAACTTTCTTTTCGCTCTCCTGTCCCATCCCTGCTCAGTCTCCTTTCCATTATACCATGTTTGACATCTCTCTTGCATAAGGCCATGCTCTCTCCTTCTAAGAACCCCATTACACTCTGCTGTCTCCCCTCCCTAGAACACATCTACCCTCTGCTGTGTACACACTCTGTCATTCACTTCCGCATGTTGCTTTCCTTTGTGTTTTCTTTGACCTTTGCTTTCGCTTGTTGGGTTGTATGTGTAAACAATCCGTTTGTTACAGTTTACTTACCTCACACCTGAGCTGTAAGCAGGAAGTGGAGTGGCTTTGAGCAGTTTACCTGTTCGGTTATGGAGAGGAGCGACTCTGAACATTCGGTTATGGAGAGAGACCCTTTCCGTTTGGGAAGTGCAGTAAAACAGAGGCCATGAGCAGACCAATTCAGAGATGAAGCTCAGTATTGGACAAACTAAGGCAATATGAGCTGTTTAGTAATAGAGAGTCTTTGCACAGATAAGATGTTCAGCGAGAATAGATTCGTTGTGTATTTCCCTGGTAATGATTTAGTGTCTCTGAATATATTCTGAGTTCTCTGGGCATATTATAAGTTCAATGACAAGATATTTAGAATAGGTTAAGCTCTAGTGCTAGGGTGGCTCTGGATACTCCAAGATTTCTAATATTTTTTCGGCAGTGTCTCTGCGGTAGTGTGCATAGGAGTTTGTCAAAATAATGCCATACCCAAAAGAGAAGAAAGGGAATGAAAGCAAAACAGAAAACAAAATGACTAAATGAAGGTATGAAAGAAATAATACAAGAAACATTTATGAGAAAAAAAGATGAGTGCATAAAACTTGTGAATAAGGGATATTAGAATAGTTCATAAAAAGGCCATTTTGAAACTGTGTTTTTCTAAGGGCTTTTGAACTAGCAAAAATGTTGAAGACAGGTAAATTCCAACAGGCAAAAAGCTTCTGAACTTTAGAGCAGGAAATCTTGGTTGGAAAGTTTAACATGGTGGAACAATGGCATGTTAAGTCATTGTACATCATTGTTTCCATACAATAACTAGTTTCTTCACCAGATTCACTGATTAAGACTGTGCAACTGCTGAGGAGAGCATGGGTATAGGTGAACAAAAGAAATGTTTTCACATTTGCAAGGATGCATCACCGATCCAGCTGCTGAATCGAAGATTGTTGTTAGTGTCGGAAACATAGTTTGAGGAAGACCTGACAGAAGAGATTAGATTTAGATTAGATTTGCCTAAAAAGAAAACGTTGAAAAAAAACAATATTGCCCTAGTGTAGTGCTGAGCTTGAAAGTTCCACGAGGCATTCAAAAGAAAACCAAAGGGGCATATAACTTATGCTAACAGGGTAAAAAGCAAGTGAAGGCCGAAATAAAAAATATAATTGACAGGAAGGAGGAGAGATGTCATTTTGGGGCAAGATGTTTTGATCAGAAAGGGTGAAGCCATTAGCTGTGGGAAGTGTACTGGGAAGTTGTAGATTATGTGGTTTGTTGTGGGTTGGTGTGCTTGGAGGGTTTAATGTCATCAGCTGTTGTTTGATGTAGTGTGTCATCTGGGATGTATGTTTAGGGTTGGGACGATGCTGGCTGTGAGATAATGTCCATGTTTCTTTTCCTACGATATGATGTGGACGGGGTTCAGTGTTTCGGTCTTATTATTATTGAGACGTGCCAGATCCTCTGGAATTGTGATCTGATCATGAGTATAGGAACCTGTCGGGCATAGGATGGGTTGGATAGTAGCTAAAGCAGTAGTTCTTAACATTTTGACTTCTGTGGACCCCCTCTGAATCATTACTGAAATCTGGGCACCCCCTACTGAATCATTACTGGAATCGAGGGACCCCTACCGAGTCAATATTGTTATCTTGGGACTCTGGCCTAAGGGATTTCGATGATTTGAACCTCAAAACAGTAAAGGAAACAAAAAACACATACTCATCAAACAAATACACAAAAATTAAATATTTTATTTGATTCAGAAATAAATATTAATATTTTAACTGGAAGTTTGGCTCTTTTTCAAATTTAATTTGAAACCACCCATCACTACTTTCTGTTTGATGCCGTTGCACTACTCCCATTAATTAATCTGAGGATACCAGCTTAATTTTTAGCCTCTAATTTCACATTTCTTCACATCTACAGAACAAAGGAACTCCTTTATTACTTTTTATTATTCTGTGTGAGTAAGCGTGGCAGATCCCTAGGGGTACCTGGACCACAGGCTAACCACGTGTTTGCATGGAGACAACTTTAAGGACTTTTGTTATTATACCTCTGCAAAGAATGAAATGACACATATAAAGCTCTGTAGGTTATTCTACAAGAGGCATTGTTAAAGCAGAAATTAAAAACTACAAGTGTTCAATTCAGAGCTGTGATGTTATCTTCAGTGAGACCATGTCTGTGCTTGTGACGGTTAAGTCTGCTTTCATCAGCAGTGAGATGATGGTGTGCGCGCGCTTTGCACTAGTCGCCTTGTCTTTATCTATGAGCAGTGAGGCGCTGTCCGTGTTCCTGTTTATAATGTCATTAGTGCCTGTGTTTCTAAATCGGAGATGTGTAGTCATCAGCCGTTAGACATTGATAGTGTTGGCTTTTCGATGTGCTTTCATCATCAGTGAGACGGGGTCGTTGCTTTCTGCTCTAGTTTTACTGTAAGACTCGGACAATATGATTATTAGGTGGCGTCCTCAGTAGTGGGGTGTTGTCAGCGTGTAATGTTCGGACTTGTGACATCATTAGCCGGGGGGCTCGGATGGTGTCTTTATTTCCAGGTCTAGTGTGCTGTCGTCAGCCACAAGGCTATGCATTTGTATGACTTCAAGGTGTGATGTCTTTTAGTGAGACAGTGTTTCTGGCTTTGAAATGTGTGCTTTCACAAGTTAAACAGTTGCATTGCGTCTGGATGTGAGCTTTGCTTTTTCAGTCGTGGGTGTGTGAATGTGTTAAGTGACGTTCATAAAGATTTTGTGTCGGCGAGTCCATCACCGGGTTGTATTGTCTGCTGCTGTGTCCCCACTGTCACCTTTCTGCTCGAGATTCTGTCAGCGCTTCTGGCAGTGGTGTCGTCTCCTCGACGAGATGTGTGTTTTGCCTAGATGTATGGTGTTATGATTAGTAATAGTGGCGGTGTGTACTGCTTTAGCACTCGATGGTATAGGAACTGGGCCGCTGAGTATAGTCTCTGATGTTGCTGAAGCTGTGTTAGGGATTTTGACTGTGAGATTAGACATCAGGAGTGTGATGTGCACGTACGTGTTTGATGTGATTTCTATCGGCAGTGAGTCCGTCTCGGCTCCGAGATGTAGTGATTGTATTTTATTACCTGTATTTGAAGTTTGATGTCGTCAGCAGTGAGAGAGTTAGTGTACTCGTTTAAAGAAATATCTCCGTCACACCCATGTCTGTTTTTTTTTGTTTTAGAGGTGTGGTACCAACATTAAGATTTTGCCTGCATTTGGGTCTGAGATGTAATGTCACTATCAGTGACACGGTGTCCGTGTCTAACTTTTGGGATGTGGCTTGTGATGTTATTGGTAGTGAAACCGTGTTAGTTTCTTACTTGAAGTTTTATAATTTATTTTATATTTTTTCTGTTAGAAGCAGTTTCTCTTATCTCGTTGGCGCAACAGGGAATTGGTGCATGCCCATGGCACGTGCCTGCAGGTTGCTGCACGCCCCATTCTCTGTGAAAGTGTATTGCACATCACTACTCCATCCCTCATAAGACTGTGTAAACTGCTTTATAGAGGAGACAGGTGAGTGAATCTAAGCGCTTTGCTCCTGTACATTGTAGTTTATTCTAGATGTGCATTGAATGCGATGCCTTTATGTTAGAATGAAAAGTCAAATACAGATTACTTTCAGGACACAGTAAAGGCTGTGAACCGTGGCACTATGGTTGACAAGGTGCTGTGTAACTATTGACCTCTTCTCTTAACTTTCCTAATCTTCCTAACTTTTGCACTATTTTATGTCTAACAACATGTCTAAAAATTTAAAGATCTATCTTGTTATTGGCTTATTTAATTTCTTCGTACTCACTGTGTTGTCTTCCTGCTGCAGTCCGTTTTCTGTCCTCATCACTGTGTGAAAATATTTTTTCTCTTCATCTCTAATCTTCTTATGTTCTTATCTATGTTTTATTTGCAACTAATGAAATGGGGACCTAGTCTCCTCTTTTGAACTCCATCTTCTTTGGATATTTAAAGTTCTGCAAGGGACTTGTGTCAGGCCTATCTTTTCGACTGTACTTTTTCTATGTTGTTTAAAGATTCCATCCCTGCCTGTAAGCTTGTGCCAATTACTGGTCCATTTTAGGTTGAGCCTACTAGACAGTTCTTGCATTGTCTGTTGCAAGGCATATTGTGGCTTACCATTAACATAGAGGGGGCTTGGCACCTGCTCTAAGCTTATCATTTGTTGTTTTTCCTCGTCACTCTCATTTGCTTGCTTCTTATTCATATTCCAGCCTATCAATTTTGGGTCTGTCGCTCCTTTCGAGCATTGACTTAAAAACTCCCATTTATTGGCTGGCATCGCTGCTTCCCCTGCTTTCTTTTCAAGCAGTTCTTTTTACTTTTGTGTGAAACACTCCATGAAAGTGCATGCATTTTTGAGCTGTCTTCATGGTGGACTTCTCGTCCCCTGCAGTCCGTCCTTCTCCCTGCCATCCGTCCTTCTTGTGCTCACCAGTGTGCTTCTCCAATTGCTGTGTTAATTTGCCCAGTGTTTCCTTGCTCCTTAACCGTCTTGCCTTGTTGTTTCCTCACCCACCTTCCCCAATGTTGCCTTGTCGCCCCCGAATCTCACCCATGTTATTACCCTTCCCCCGCCCTCCACTATATTACTTTTACATTTCCCCAAAACTCCCTCCTGCTGCTTCCGCTTACCCGCCTGCCCGCCTTAAAACAAACAAACAAACATAAAAATCAGTAACCAAAATTAAAAGAAATGCTTTTGTGTCATTTTTAAGGCATGCACACGTAAGCTGTGTGTGCCTACAAAATGACATGGGTGGGTACAGCGAATATTTTTCTTTTAATACTTTACCCACAGTACATAGCATTGCAGATGCTGTGTAGCATAGTTAAAACAAATATTGCCAAAATATGTAGGTCACAAAGTCAAGACCTATTTGCTTTACCAATATTTTTCTGTTTCCTCTTTGTACAGCTCCACTGCCTTCTGTTTTGTCCTATTATTGTATTGCTATGCTTTTTTTATAGCGCTGATTGGCACGTTTTATTTTTTATTTTTCTTCTTTCGATGTTTCTTTTTCTATGAAAGTGTCTGCTTCTTTCTCTGCTAGTGCTGCATGGATGGTTTCCAAAGCTTTTCAACCCAATTATAAAAAGAAGCAGAGATACTTTTCTTTCCTGGTTTTCGATTCTCCTTCACTTTTTTAAGCTTGCTATGTTGACTTTGTGTTAGTTCTTTACTAAATGTCTTCAGCCTCATATCTTGTTTTCATCAGTGTAGTATTCATAAAATTAGACCTCTCGTTCATTTCTTTACTCTGAAACTGCTGCTTCAGATGTGTACCCCTGTCGCCTTACCTATTACTGTTCTCTGTGTGTTTGTTCTCTCTAAATAAATTACTGTCCTTTGTTCGTGGTGATTCCAAAGTATTTTGTTCAGATGGTATTCCCCATTCAAAACTATTCTCACACCTCTCTGCATCGTATATATCGGCTTCTTTGGCTGCCATATTTCTTCTCTTTAAGTTTCACTTTGTCTGTTGGATTTTTAAAAGCGTTCAATCATTAGTTTGACTTTAAATCAGACTTCTAAGCCATGGTGAAAACCTACAAACATTCACAATGCAAATAGGTTTGAAATTTGTATGGTTTGCCATTAGTTTTTAGCAGGAATATTTGTTTACCTGGGACCGGGCACAGACACAAGCATCTGGAAAGATGGATACTAAAACAAGTTCCTTTCTTTTCGGCACAACCTGTTTTTTCAGATGCCTTTGTCAAAGTTCTCTTCTCAGCGCTGCTGCACTGCTTGCTGACTGATTATATCTAGATAGCCATCTTGGAAAAGTAAAGAAATTATAGTTTTTACATTAAAGTACCACAATAGCGGCCATGCTTATAATCTTGTGGAGCAAGCACTGACAAAAGCATCTGAAAAATGGATACTACAGAAAATAAGCAGCCTTTCTCTCTGTAGCATCTGTTTTCCTGATGGTTTTGTCAATACTCACTTTCAGGTGCTCCCGGGCTGTTCCGACTGTAAAATAGTTCCTTGTTTATTTCAGTGTAGGTTGAAGGGCACACTCAGATAGCCAGTTGAAAAAATCATGCGATTAAATATTCCTGTGCTCTGATGCAGTATATGACTGACATGCCTCATATTAATAGCTGAAGGTTCCAGACCAAAAAAAAACAGTGACTGAAGGAAGCTGACCCAAGACCTCTTCAAGTTTATGTAGAATGGAGTATGTGTGCAATGATTATTTTAAGCCCTATACAATTCAAACTTAAACAAGCTTTCTTATCTCCCAAACAGTCATATTTGGATCATCGCATTAGTGGTTTTGGTACCGCCTCCCATTCTCTTCAATCTTGTCTCTGCTGCCCTAAATATTTCATGCTTATCTTTTTGTGTCATGCTTTTAAAGACATATGCAATGATTTAAGTAATTCTTTGCCAATAAAATAAAAAAGATTTGTTGTCTGGATGGACACACAGCCCTCTTCTCATAATATGTTACTTTGTCCAGTAACAAACCATCCTGTTCAATCTTAATATTATCTCAGTTGAAAAAAGTATATCTGCTGAATAAACTTAAACTAGTAGCTTCTTGAGGGACCCTGCCCAGCAGTCCTCTTTGCTTGTTCTTCTGTTCTGCCTCCTGATCTATCTTTCCATTAGTGAATCTCATGTGTCTGGCGTTTTGAAAGAAGGTTTGGGTAAAAAGAAATCAGCCTTTTAACTTGTTGTTCAAATTATTGCACTGGTGACCTATCACCAACCTCACCATAGGAGCTAAACTAGTTAAAATGGCCAGTTGTTTATATCTTTAATACTTCCTTAGCTTGTAGCAAATAATGCATCTCGTTCCAGGATTTAGATCACTGCATGGGACCGAGACTGCCTTGCTAGAATTCTAGGACAGAATACTCCATACTCTTATTGAGGGGTCAGTCACCTTGCTTGTGCTATTGGAACGTAAAGTGGTGTTTCATACTTTTAACCATTGTAACCTAGTGGATCAGTGGTTCACTTCTCATTGTGCACCAGACCTGAATTCTGGAGTACACTCCAGATTGTCTTCAGTTGAATAGCTCGAGAATGGAGATTATCATCCTCTGCCTCAAAGGCAGATCCTCAATAGCGCCCATTTCACCACATAAACTTTCAGTCTGAAACAGCATCCTATATATAAAGTAAAAAACAAAGGTTTTCTTTTTCATACTTCAGTAAGTTCAGTGATTAAAGATTAAAACCTATCCGCCTTCAGCTGTCTGAAATAAATTGATTCTTAGTGGTTAGAGTAGCAGAAATCTCCAACCAGGACAACTGTTAAGTCCTCTATTCTGGCATTTGTAAGTTCTCAATATGATGTGTCAAAGAGCGCAAAATGTGGGGTCTCGGAAATTTTGTAAACGTAACCAGAAATAGGATACCTATAGCGCACTGCATTAGCTGCTGGTGCTGGACCGCAATCCATTTAAGTTCCATTGTTGTGCCCGAAAGACACTTAATCTGATGAACCTGAATTATCCTCGTTTCTACACTCATACTTAACACGCTGCAGTCTAGGCAGCAGGAACAGAGCCTTGTTGCCTGATATCAAATACCATCTTAGTTCTCGTGAAGGACCCTACTTTTCAATGCAGGTCTTTAAACTCTTGAACATGTTTTCAGTAGATATCAGGGCCTTCCTCACACTGATGTTCAAGAATAAGATGAAAACCTGTCTTTTGGGCTACATAAATATCAAGGCCAGTGCTATGAGACCCAGCTTGGTATTGTGTGCAAACTAATCGCTGTCAATTAGTCTTTGATTTTGTCTTTAGTGAGTTTGGGTCCGGGATTGGTCCTCAATTTTTCCAGTATTCAAGCCATTTAAGGTGAAACGTATGGCACCCCTGCCTTGCAGACTTAGCTTTTCTGTCTCATGTTAGGATTGCCTCCTGTAGCAGCAGTGGTTCAATGCAAGCTGGTCTCACCTCTTCTTGGGTAGACTATTTACTTCAGATTCCTGCAAATGGGTTTCCAGAGCTGCTTCTGAGTTTCTGTTGTTGATAAAAAGTGTTGTGTTGCTTCTTCTTGTTGATTCATCAACAAAGAGACACATTGCTTGCTGTAAGACAATGCAGATGTCCAAGTCATTCTGAAAGAGAACAACACAATTACTGCAAGAGCCATAGTTCAATAGAGGTTAAAATTTATTAGCTGATTTATCAGAAGACTCGCCGTAAGCTGCTGTTCCTCTGGCGCTGTCCCAGTCTTCTCCCAGTCTTCCCTAAGAGTAGATTGAGAACTGAGGAAGACCTGGCACTCTCTTGCTAGGCACACACTTGCATGGTCTGTAGTTCCTATTGCTGCCTCCCTTGGTCTCATTAAAGCCTCCATTCCAGATTGTTCATCCTGAATGGAATATTTACTTCATGCAGTCCAGGAATTATTTTCGCACACAAAGCACCATGGTATGTAGAGAGGTTTTGTATTAGGCTAATGCTTATATCTGGGAGCAGGAAACCTCAGGGACAGCTTGATTCTAGGCAATATGGAAAGAGGGGACTTCCACTTGAAGGTGTATTTTGAGCAGCCATTAAGCAGTTCTTTCTCCACAGGGCCACGGATACACTGGCACAGTGCATACTACACTTTTTATTTCCAATGTCTCTGTTCTCTCTCACTTCTCTCCTGCCTCAACTATCCTGCTTTTTTGCCCTTTCACTCACTCCTCTTATTCCAGTGGTGTACCATAGACCCACGCAGCCCCCGCAGTGCGGAGGTGTGGGCACTCTCCAGGGGCCCCCTAGGTACAGTACCCTGGCCTGTGAGCTCCTGATAGAGTCCAGAGGGAGGCCCTTTCCTGCATCTTGCTAGAGGCTCCCTCAAGTTTTGTTTGTTACTGTCTTCTTTCGTTTCCTGCTTCTCTCCTTTCTCTTGTCTATTAAGACATGTGCCTCTTCTTTCCTACTTCTCCCTTCTTCTGCTTCTCCATTTTCTCCCTCTGTTCTCTAGCATCTCTCCATTCATTCTTCTGTCTATTCTCTCTCTCTAGTCTCCTGTTGATTCTCTATTTATTCTCCTGTCTTTCTGCTGTCTCCTCCTGTGTTTCTCTTCTCTTATTCTCTTTCATCATTCACTATCAGTGGTCTGAAAGCAGTCACGCATTCTAGGCCAGAGCTACTGAATTGTAGGCCCATAATGATTATTGTCAAATCAAAAAGTGACCTCAGCTTTACTTTGAGGATCTACCATAACTAAAGTAAATATGAATAAATCATGGATTTGAGGAGGAGGGTGGTATTGTTTTGCACTGGCTCTGCTTCTTCGTAACAGTCATTGCTTACTGTGTCTTCTCTGGCGATAAATGCTCTGTTCTGTGATCTACACTCTTAAAACAGTAGCCTACTGTGTTGTGACACCTATTACATAGTGATTAATTTGATTTCCCTTGCATGGTGTCTGCTTAGTGATCTCAAGTGAATACATGGTGAATGCGTTGTCATGACACAACCTTTAAACTGTGTTTGCTCTGTGACATAATATTCATGACATATTGTCTCTCATGGGCCACATTATCTGTTGAATGCTTCATAATTGCCGAATTAGACACCCTAGCCTCATCATACTGCAGATGATGGTCATATGCATTACTTTCTTGCTGTAGAGATGCTGAGTCGTCTTTCAGGACTAGCGAATACAGTCCTCCACGAACTCTCAGGGGATGGCGATGATGGGGACCCGGAGGCTTCAGCCGCTGTAAGTCCTATGATGTCCTCATTGCGGAGTGCAGGGTGCATAACAGAGGGTCTGAATGTACTGCTGGGGCACTTAATGTAGCTGGGATGTTGGAATGAGCCACAGGCGTAGACTTGGGATGCCATGCATTGATTGGTTTGGCAATAGTGAGTATGTGGGTCAGTGCTGAACCGGTACAATTGCATATATTTGTGGAGCACCAAAACTACAAGACGGAGTTAGCAAAAGTTTTTAAGGAAGCTTTTTGACAATTATTTTCTTGAAATACAGGTTGTGGGGTAGATAAAGTACAGTACTGATTTTGGTAATGGACAACTAATAAGTCAGTTCTGAACTACAAGGGTACACTGGGGGAGTCTTCAGAGTTGGGTCTTATGGGCTGATTTCTGAGCATAAAGCTTCCCAAGACTCTACTAACTTCTGCTCTCTCTCTTTCAGGGGCATGATTCCGGGCCAGGTCAAGGAGTCATGGAGGATGCTCCAGAGGATGTGCTTGAGCGCCTGGCTCAGACAGAGCAGTTGGTGGTTCACTTGAAGACTTTAATACGGGACAAGGATTCCCAGCTACAGCAGAAAGATGTAAAACTGAAGGTATGTTGGCTTTACCTGTAAAAAGAAAGTATACCATGCACCCTTGCACTGCAAGTTTAGATTTGTATTTGCATAGTTTTTAATTCATAGGGAGTATTTCCAGTTTTGGTACAGTTGCTTGGGTGTGGTGTCTGCATCTGTTTTTTGGAACATCAGCTTCTTGCATGATGCATGTAGGACTCTGAGACAGAACCTGTGAATGTGCATTCAGATGAAGAGTATTCTCTGGATTTGCATATGGAGTATGAGAGATGTGTGTGGAGGTGAGAGTAGCTATTGTGGTACAATAGGCATTTTGTGTAGAGTTCACACTGCCAAGAAGCATGTTTAATGTGCTGATGGTCAGTGTTTACATTGATGACCTATATCTTTGTTATGTTGTGTTTATTCTGTAGTATTGGAAGCTAAAAACATAGTAGTCCTATTTGATGTCAGCCCCTTGTTTACGTCATCAAACAAGACTTCTAGTAATGAATTCTTGATTTTTTTCTTGAATGGCGGAAGGTGGAAGGAGTAATCTCCCTTGTCCTGCCAAAGCCTGACAATTCAAAAGCCTTGTTTTGAGATTAGTCCTTTAATGCATTTGTGAAAGTCTGGAAACAGCTGCAACATGCCTCTTCTTCATCTGAAGGCTAAGTACTACATGTATAGACTATGGTTTCCACTCTTGTAACTAGTTAACTTAATATGGATGCAGCTCACATTTCCCTCAGTCTATAACCACCAATGGGATACTCAGTCAATGGCAATTCTAATACAGTTGCAAACTATGAGAAAGAAATGTGATGAGGTAGGACTCCCTGATGTGACGTAGGCACCCATGCTGTGGTAATAAAGTGGCCTTCTGTGAGGTGTAGGTAGTTCTACCTGGAATATTTTCTTCCTGGAGCAATCCTGCTGATTTGTAGGGTTGGTTAGAAAATAGCTCTTATAGTCTCAGGCTCATGCATGGTTTTCTACAGAAAAAAAGATGATACTCTGAACTCATTCATCTTTCACTAACTGTACCCAATTCATCTTTCATTAAAATAATGATCCCAGACTTCTAAACTTACTTACCGTGTTCTTTTGCATTCTGTGTTTCCGACACTCCAGAATCTTACACAGATTACAGTTCTGAATATTTGGGGGTCTAGGTGCATGTCAGAAAAGTTGTTAACTCTCAGTTTCCACCGGAATGTATCCTACTTTGCTCATGTTTTTTACTTTGTCCTTATCAAAGATGGACGACCACTTCACCAGGCCAGTAAATGCCCAAAGTATATTTTACTGCATTTCTGGATTAAATGTCCACCATAGAACTGAAATTGGGCCAGTTTTAGGAGAGCTTCAAGACTAACACAGTTTGTCTTACAGGTGCTGAGTGAGTCTTTCGCTTAGAGAAAACAGGAGCATTTGTTACCGAGGGCCATTTTTACTTTGTGCTTCCGGTCATAATTCTTTACAGAATACTTAATTTATTCCCTAAATATATGCACTTTAAAAGACTGGCTACACAGAAAAACTCCCTCTCTCTAACTGGGAAATATTGACCAAAGTTAAGGTAGCCAAATCTGGTTATGACTTCTCCTTTATATACACAAACTCACACTGATAAATACTGTAAGCTGAATGCTGCTCCCTGGTTAGGAGAGATTTTTTCACCTGCTCAGCTATCACTTTCTGATCTTTCTGCCACTAAGGGTGCATTTTCTTGATGCTTTTTGAGCATTAGTGTTCAAAGCTAAAGTCACACTGTCCATTTGCAACCAAATCATGACCTTCCTAACTTTTGTCTCTCAGTACCACAGTTTTAATACAGAAAGGCATATGCGGCTTAATTTTGACTCAGGTTCTTTAAAACTACTATTAACTTCCTCCTCCTAGGCTTGAGAATTTGGCATTGTGTATACTAGGTTATGCCATTAATTTACTTATCATGATTGAATGCAAGTGACTCTTTTTAAATGAATCAAATAAGTACAAGACACACTTGTTAGCTAGAAGTTGATCATTTAAACCATCATAAGTAACAGACGGTTATGCAAACTTATCACAAGCCTTGATGTACATCTTGAAAGAGGAATATTGTGGCAGACACTACAGCAGAGATTGATGGTCAAAACCCTTGTCACAAATCAGCATTTGAAAATTGCACTGCAAGTGGTTTGTATGCTGAACTTCATTTTGCCACGAGATTGATCAGTCATATCGCCCGTTGAATTCACAGAAGGTTGTAAACCTGTTTGCCTAATGAATATTAATTAGGCCGAAGGGATTCTGCTAACCCAAGTAAATGCATATCAATGCAGGGTTGGAGACATTTGAAGGACTGCAGTCCTTGATTCCGCTAATTGTTTAAGACATATGTTTTTTTTTTCTTCTTTTATTGTCACTTTGAATGAATATGAAAAAACACAACAGGAGGGAACCCCTGCCGTGCTTAGTCTATCTCTTCATACCAGCCCAAAGGGATCACCCTAAAGTATTAAAAGGACTCACCCACTGGAATTCCAGTGCCATGCCACATCATAGAGTCCTCAACTACAATAGGTCTGGACAGCTCAACCTTGGAAGCCTTTGGGTATTGGGAGGGATCCTATATTTAAAATTGTCTAAGGTGTCCATGGGTTAATTTTAAATTCAAAGGGCACCCTGAGGGAGTTAAGACAGGTGCAGTTGGACTAAGGAAATTAGTATCCTCTGTATCCCTGGGTCGGCATGTTTCACCCATCACACTGATTCCTCACTGGGCTATTTGGCCTTCATCAGGACCTCACATACCACTGCATCAAGATGTGGGAGAAGGAGGAACCAAATAGGTTCCTGGCTGGGAAGAGACCTTTGAACGTTTGACTAGAGGGTCTCACCTGCCTCCTTACTCTCATGGAGCTCTAAATAGGACTCTACCAAAGAAATGCAAACATAGAGACCACATGAGTCACTCTGTGTGGCATGTATGAGTATGGCAGATGGAAGCTTCACAACCGAATGCACACAAACAAGATACTAACGAGATCCTTGTGACGTACTGATGAAAGCCAACTAGCTCAGTGAGGCATTGGTGTGATTACTAAACATGTTGACCCATGGATACAGAATACACTAATTTTCTTTCTGCTTCCCCACCTGTTCTTTTTAACTCTGTCAGCATACCATTTGAAAATGAAATTAACACTCAGGATATCTTAGACTATTAAACTTTTTTTACATCAAGGATCCCACCCAATAACCAAAGAGCTCCTTTGGCTACCAAGAGTGAGCCCATTCAGATAAATTGGGTATCTGGACAGGGACTCTAATGTTTGATTAAGAATCACACCTAGAATCCCAGTGGGTGAGAGCCCTTTTAATACCATAGAGTGATCTCCTTGGGTTAGTATGGAGAGGTAGGCTAAGCACAGTAGCGGTTCCTTCCTGTTGTTTTTGAATGGTTAGATATTTGGGAAGGTGAGCGAACCCTGTATCACTTCTCACTCCCTCCTTCTTCGGAATATAGCACTTGGAATAAATGACGGTGGGAGAGCTTGCAGTGTCTGCTTCAACCATGGTCATCCGACGCAGTTCGCAAAGGAGAAGCTGTTCCAAGGGTCAGCTTGCCCTTTGCAAATCAGTTACCCCCACAACTATAGAGTTGGTAGCTGATCATTGGATTGTGATTAAAGTTGTGGTCACAAACCACTGATACATAGCATTTCAAATCAGAAATATGAGGTGAAGCACCCATCCCCTTTTAGTTTGTAACTGAGAGCCTTTGTAGCTGCAAAATACTTTTGTACATCGGTCCCAGATTTCTTACATAGTAACAGATGGAGAACTGTTGAAGGAGATAGTTGCCAAAATATGCGCACAACAAAGTTACCATGAAACATTGAGGATCCAAATCCCAGAATCCCGCTAGCAATGTCTATGCTGATGAAGTTCAGGTCTCTTATTGGCAGATCCCTCACACAGTGATCCAGTACAAAACTACTGATCGTGCAGGACGAATGCTGGCTAATTTCCTGCAAAAGTCACACAGTTGTATTTTAAACAGTTTTTTTAAGGGTAATTGTGCAGGTTTTCCTACACATATGGGATTGACCTCTTCTCATACAGTTAATTGTATTAGAAGAGCTCGTCCCTACATGAGTTAGAATTTTATCAGTTTTATAAAGCCTGGATGTATCCAAGCTGTTCTTGAGTAGCTGTTCATATTTAAGTTCATTAACTGATATGATAACTAGTAGGTTAGACCATTGGGGTCTTTGTGCTTGTCAAAATCAGTGCTGAAGTGGATAAACACCTAAAATTGATAATTAACGCTCTGGAAAGTGTGAGAATGATGATAGACATTCCTTCATAGTATGCAGATTTATCTAATCCAGAATACAAAAAATTAAACTCAAGTGGATGTATCCCATTTTCCAAGGTAATCAAAATAGGCTGAATGTGTTGGCAACGGAGATAAATGCCAACTCCAATGGACTGAGGTACATTGGCTCAAGATTCTTAGGAAGGAAATGGAAAGAATATTGTTAAAATGAAAATAGTAAGGTATTGGAAGGCATATTAATAATTTTCACAATTCATCAGAGCACAGCCCAATGGAGTACCTTTGTCAATAATAATATAAATGTAAAGAAGTGGGTTTTAGTGCTACGGACAGAGTTCAGTTAATGTTTTCTTAGGCAAACAGTACTGGAATCTTGATTGAGACGAGTCCTAGTGCCACTGCATAAGAAAGGTTTAGGCCCTAGCCCACAAACTATACGTTGATTGCCTTGCTTGATTACTGCAACAAGCTCTTTTGTGAAAACATCCTACTACCTCTACAAGCCTGGCCTGATGAAAACAAGGTTATAACCCCAATAAAGCGAAATGGACAGAGGTTTATTATTAGGCCTAAGTTTTGGAAAACATACATTTATGCAGGAGACAAACAATTGGCTGTGTTGCTTACTAGTTAGCCTGTAAGGATGATAAAAGATAATAAAATAAATTAATTCTGGGTCTGAGCATGAGCTTGCAATTATAATGTTGACTGAGAATAGTTTAAGGTAGGGGTTTGTAATGGTACCCCTGTTTATCTCGCCATTTTGTGCTCAGGTATCCCCTGAAGTGTTTTGCCTGGGCTAAGTAGCTATGATTGTCAACTATTAATGTGCATGGATAACCTAGGCTACTGGGTCCAATTCCATCTAGGATGCAGAGGAGTCTTGTTACAGTCCAATATTGTGAACAGAATTTCTTAGTATTAATGTAAACAAAAATAATGGTAATCTGAAGAGTGGTTCTGATAGAGTTCAAAGGACAGCTTGTGCCCTTTAGGTGGGGACCAGGCTAACACTTTTTTTCTGGTAAGTACAAGCAATAAATTAGTAAGCCTATTAAGAATAAAAAATCCTGTGCATCTTACTCTATGGTTTGGGCTGTTTGGCAAATGATTGATATGGGCGAATACAATGTAGCAGAAGGTTTGCTATGAAGAAAGTGTCTATCTGCCCTTTGCAGGATATCTCTGGAAGCATTGAATTTAGAACTGGAACTCGAGGGGTCCTGGAAAATGCGTTAGCTGGTTGTATACGTGCTGGCTCGCACTGAGCCTGACCCACCCTGATACAGCTGCAGGAGTAGCTTATAAAAAGATGGATGGAGTCCATAATGAAATATGCACTAGAACAATTTTCCCTACTATCCGACTACCATTCATCTAGCACCCCCACATTTTGGTCAACAAAAAACTAACATCTCTTTAAGTAAGCATTTGCGACTGTCAACTCATATATTTACTCATGAGTTGTTTCATTGAGCAAGAATACAAAATTTGAGGACCCTGTGTCAAACAGTCACCAAGTTTAGATGTCAAAATTATATGGCCGTTCCAATTGCCCCAAGAGTATGTTTTCTGTTAAATTAACACTGATGTGTTAACTTTAAAGATAATATTGGGACAATGGCAAAATTATCCAGAGAAGATAACTTGTTTATATCTCCTGTTTATTTCTCCATAGTGATGCATTAGATTTAAAACATGTTGTTTTGTTGTGACCAGCATTAAAAGATAATTGTGTAAGGTATTGCCTAAAACGTTTGTATTAGCTAAATTTAGATCTGCCTAGAAAGTGCTGAAAATGTTGTATCCTCTGCAAAGTTTTAATAATTTATGATTTATAATTAAAAATATATATATTTTAGGTGTTTAATGTAATTAATTCCAGAGTATTAATTGAAAGTCTTGATAGTTTTCTTTGAAAGTTTTATCAAAACCTATAACTAGCTAAGTTTAGGCTTGAAGTTGAAATGCCAAGGCAGGGCCCCTAAAAATCCGCAGGGAAAGTCTGCATAAGATAAATGAATTTGATTTCTTGTTGAATCTACTATAACCAAAAGGTCTTGTTCTCAAAATGCACCAGACATTGCAACTTGGGGTGCACGTACAATTTGGCCCGCAGCTAGTGGAAATGGTTCATAACCAAATGCATGCTGTCTCTTACTCTCAGATTGTAGATAAGTATGGCTTCTTTGATTTGTAAAGCATAGAGTCGTTTTTGTTAGTTTGACGTGCACACGTATGCTGTATATATAAATGGACTTATTTTTATTTGCTGTACCATCAATTGGATGACTGAATTCCTGTGCTATGTGCATACACAGTAGGTAATAGTGCAGGCCATCCTTTAGTAAAAGTTACATTGCTTTACAACAGGTTTAAGTGGCAAATCAAAAATAACACATGGCTAATTGATTTTCCAGTTGTCCACTGTGTTTACTGGTTACAACATCGTACCCAGGGGAAGAAGTCATTGTTGGCATCACCTTTTTATGACTTTATTGGGGAGAAACAGATGTGGAGAGAGACTGTGAACTAAGACCAGCTAAGGACTGATCTGATAAATTGTGCTTAATAATTCCTTATTTAACATTGTATATTGGTTATGTCTGGTAAACCAGGTGCCAATTAGCGGAGCAGGCTTGCAGAGTGCCCTTTAACCAGAAAGGGGAGAGAAAAGGACAGATTTTTCAAGCAGTGACTTCAGTTCCTTTCATATATTAAACAATGTTGAGATAATGGTTTTTTTCAAGATTTTCCACTTTTGCAAAAAGGGAGAAAGTGCATGTCTTCCGTAAAAAAGGTACCCTTATGTTTCTGAAACAGATTCAGTTCTTCTTAAAGTGAGCTTTACTTATTTTCTGATAAATGTGTCCTTTCTTTTCTCTGAGCTGAGGATGTTATACTGATATAAGGCACAGCACTGCAACATGCATTTTGCACTGGGATGGGGCGTTGGGTGCCATGATGAATATGAGAACCCTTAATTGAGTGTGATAATACCTCAGAGTAATTGCAAGACATTTATAACTCATATTGTTGACTCTTATTCCACAGGAAGAGCGTGATCTGGCAGATGTGAAACTGGCAAAACTGAAGCTACAGGCCAAGGCAAAGGTGGCATCACTGAACAAGCAGATTGAAGATCTGAAGAAATCTTCACCAGTGCCTCTTGCGGTTGAAAGCTCAAAACACACAATACCTGTGTCTGCCGCGGAATCCCAAGAGGTAGAAGTGAACGGGACTCATTTCATAATGACATTACGTTTTTCAAAGCCCTACGACTGAGAAACCACTTGCTCAAAACAAATGTTCCTTTTAAATAATTTCACTGAGTTAGGATATCTCTAGCATGTGATGATATGAAAAGCCCCTCCATAAAAACCACAGGGATTCTGGAATGATTTGCTAAAAATCCAGTCCATACAGGCTACGCACATTCTTCTAAATATGCCCTGGTGTGGTGTGGCTTTAAAATTATTAGGGACATAAAGCTACCCTT
Source organism: Pleurodeles waltl (assembly GCF_031143425.1). NCBI lineage: Eukaryota > Metazoa > Chordata > Amphibia > Caudata > Salamandridae > Pleurodeles > Pleurodeles waltl. The sequence continues at coordinate 784,500,943 of NC_090442.1, read as the reverse complement.
GCATTGGACAGTGAGTTGAAAAGAAAGTGATTAATTCTGACACAGGGTATCAGTTTTAATTTTTACTCTAAGAAAATGATAATATGTTATGACCAATGAACAGTGCCTATACTTAACATAGCTAGATGAAATAAATGCTTTAGCAAGGCAAGCAGTTTGTGATGATCACTGTTTTTATCCAGGATAGTGATACTGTAAATCAAAAATCAGTCCTGTAGGTCAGGTGTTAGAATGCTAGAAATTCCTTAATAAGTGGTGAAATGCCAAAAACCTTTCTATAGATGCTGCTTTTGTTATCTGTTTGCAGGTCACATGGTGTACATATGTTTGGGTCATTATTGGACTTTCATTAATTCTAACTGGTCTGTACATTTCTTAGTTGAGTTTGCAATGTTGCACTTCCTGCCTGGTTCACGCTTTATCTTTTAGGCTACAAGCAACTTTGAAGATGGCTGACAGATTTGATCTTGCTTGGTAGCAAGCACTGTTTCATCTTTTGTGACTTGTTGACTTCACTGGTGACTTCTCATGCTATGTAGCATTGGGGGGAAAAAAGGTACTGTGATACTGCCGCTACTGGCGGCCTCATTATTCCCTAAGTGTGTGCAGACAAGTAAGTGAGGGAAAATCTTTCTGTAGATGCTACTTTAGTACTTATTTGCAGGGGCACAATGAAAGTATCTGCCTATGCCTAAACCAGATATTAATGCCATCCTGGGGTCTCCCCCAGCAGATCAATGATAAGATACTCGTTGTTATGGGAAGAACTCCCTTTTGTCCCTAAGGAGACTGAAGAGTGTTGCAGGGAAGATGGTTGCAGGTGGCTTTACCTCTTGAAATAGTTTATTATTTTCACCAAACATTTTTATCACGTTTGCAAATACGGCAAGAGCAATTCAAAATATACAATTTAACGTCCACTGCATGTTCAAATGTGGTGTTTTTTTAAGGATTAACCCTGGGAGCAAGGTATAATTTTTAATTAACCCTTCCTTCATCTATTGCAACAGGGTTAATTTAGCCATGCTTATAGTGATCCTTGCATTTGCCTGGGTGATAACTGGAGTTCATATTCTTGAGTCATGTGAACTTTCTTGCTTTCTTTCAGGGCTCATTTATGAATTAATTTAATGAGCGCAAAGTACTTTTTCATAGTACAGAGCCTTCAGGCTGAAAACGACAGCTGCATGCCCCTCCTAAAAAAGTGAAAAAAAAAAAAAAAGTTATAGACTACGAGGGATTTGGGGAGCAACGGAGGAGCTGGTGACGGGTTCAGAGAGAGAGTTAATGGAAGTGGGGAAGGGAGCAACTGTGGCGCATGAGGCTTGAGGGAAGGCTAAAACAAATTATAGAGAGGGGTAGGGAAAGTAACAGAAGTTATTGGGGGGAGAATGAGGGAGCTGCTTGAAGCACTGGGGAGTATTTTTCTTTTTTTTAGGGAAGCAGCACACAAAGAGAGAGCAAGAAAACATGGAATGCTGAAAGAAAAAGGAAAAAGTAGTTACCTAAATATCAGTTGTATAAGAATACAAGTAAAAACAATAGTTATATGGGCATGCTGCATGGGATGGATAAACACAAGAAGAGGAAGACATGTTGTCACATAAGAAGCAAGCAAATTATTGTGATTATAAAGCCAACCAATGGTAATCAATGAGTAGACTCTAATTACCTTTTATAGAATGGGCCACAAGAGCCTTTCAGGTACAGACAGTTAAAAGCTGCTGTCTGATGAGTCGCAATCCCTGAAAGAGGGACTTTGTAGAGCCTGTCAATTTTACACTGGGCAAGAAGTTCAGCTGCAGTACTGTTTAAAGTTAACTTGCCATAAAAATATTCTGGAGAATAGTTAGCTGCTGTTTCACCATGTTAAGAATGTTTATCCCTGTTGTTGTAATGCTATTTTATTGTGTGTTCAGGGATAATGTCCTTGAAGATTTTGAGCTCATCAGCCAAATTCCTTTATGCACTGGATTGCTGTGAATTGAGAAGAGACCCCCTTCCCCCCTCAGTGTAGCAGTAAGTATGTGCATAGGATGTGTGGCTGTAGATACATATGCTTTGCATACTCCTGCCACCTAGTGTTGGACTCTGACATTTGCAAGTTTTTTTCCTTCAAAAAAGTCTCAAGGGGTCACAAGATGTCATGAATCCTCCTGTTGGTGTACTTTGAACAAAGACACTGGCTCCATGTTAGATAGTGTTTTTTTTTACAGCCATCTGATTCCAACCTTTAATGAGTGGGCTCTATCCTCGTGTTCTGAATACGTTCTGTCGGCCTGTTCTCTTTCTTATTGATCCAGTTCCATTGGATTTGAGTAAGCTTCTTTCCGTTCGTCTCCCTGATGCTTGAAGCACCGATGACCATTGTCGAGCCCCTGGCATCGAGGGTCTTGTGCCATTCGAGGGCCGAGTGCTATTTCTAGTCTTCCATTGCCAGAGAATGCTGCGTAATTGCTGGAACCCTTTCACAATTTTCCTTGATGCAATTCAAAATGCCTGTGGACAGGCCACAACAAAGTGTGTACTTTGTGTCTGTTCCCAGACCACAATGACTACTCCTGTGTGTTGTGGTTGCCTTCAGATCTAAGAAGACACTCTTGTGCTGAAGGTTGCTGCGCTGGGCACCCCGAGGATGTAGCAGCAGACCTCCACCAATACTCCTGATATCTTTGGGGAAGAGGATCCCCATGGCACCGAAGAACATAAAGAGGCCAGCCCATTGGGTCTCATGGCTGCACAAATGGAACCCAATTCAGAGATAGTGTCATCCAGGGACTCTGACCACGAGGAAGTGGAGGATGTTGTGCTGACACCAAAGACTAGCGGCCCATGCATCAAAATCACTCCTCAGGTCATGAGTATACCACCGGCCGCTGACGTGCACATCCCTGATCAAGGAGTCCCAGAAGAAAGCCCAGTTCAAGGTTGAGAACTGCTCCTGAAGAAGTCTGTGTCGAACCCTGAGATGGACGAAAGATAAGGTCCTCTGCTGTCTTCGGGCCAGCAGCTGCAAAAGCTTTGGAACTGAGTAAGTCTCCACCCAAGGCAGAGCATGAAGCATAATTGCTCACACCCGAAGCAAGCACCAAAGGCTCCATCTGCACCCGAGCACAAGACTCCATCGATACTAAAATCAAAACCGACTAGCAGGCCTTTTTTGAACTCTTGTAGCCGATGATGTTGACGCACTGATCTGTCAACAAGAATTCAGTGCCAGACAGAAGCGCCTGTTCAATGCGCAAGATCTCAGCGTCGACATCTTGTTTGTGGAGATGCTCTTTAAGTTAGAGCGCACTGCACAATTTTTCCCTATTTTGAAGGGCATGATAAAATCTGCTCCAGGTCATTTTTACGGAGCGGGATAGTGACCCTAAGGGTTGAAAAGAAAAAAAAAAAACTCCCCTAGTGAGCTCGTATCCATCAGGAGCTAGGTTCCTCCTTATTCTTTGGTGGTCCACACTGCCTGCAAGCGTACCTCTGCCCAAGCCACCAGTGACCCATTTCCTCCAGACAAGGAGAGCAAAAATATTCGCACTGCAGGCAAAATGGTAGCAGTTGGAGTAGCAACCCATTAGTGAATAGCCAGTTCTGTTGTACTCCTCTCATGATACGATAGGAAGGACACGCAAGAACTCCTTAAACATCTCCTGGTGGAGTACAGAAAATAAAGGGAGGAGAAAGAATTTGAGGGCAAACTCATCTCTACAGCCAGCATTCTCTGTCCATAGAGCCAGCATTCTCTTTCCATTAGTTGCTGCAGACAAAGCCTATCAGGGCATTAATTCTAATATTATTCAGATGCCAGTCCAGGCTTTTATCGCCAGGTTCAAGCCCAAACTTGAGCAACATTGTAACCTCCCATTCGACATGGAGTAACTTTTCAGGACCTCTGGTTGATGAGATTCTGGATTTTTTTTTTTTTTTAAATCAGACACAGCAAAGTCAATGGAGTCTCTCGAAACCACTATTTACAGGGGCTTCTTTTGTAAACAGCAGCCCAGGGGAGGAGCCTGAACAACTGCACCTTTACCAGAGTCAGCAGCAGTTTCTTTACCAGCAAGTTAGGAGGCAGATACAATAGATACTCTCGGCAAAGAACACCTCATCCTCCTTCAGGAAGAAGCGCACATCCTCCTTTAAAAGAACACCGTAGAGAGAGCCTTATCTCAAAAAAGGACCGCTCTCACAGACCCATCCTTGACCTGTGGCCTCGCAACAGCTACAACATGACAATCTGCAGGATGCCGTAACCTTCCTTCATAAGCACAATTACCTGACAGTTCTCAATCTCAAGGACACTTATTTCCACATACCCATTCATCCTGCTTAGCAGCTTTATCTTCGCCTTGTGGTAAGTGGGCAACTCTACCAATTCAAAGTACTTTCTTTTGGGGCTACTACGGCTCAGAGAGTGTTTACAAAGTGCCTAGTGGCGGTGGCTGCGCATTTTCCGAAGGGACGCCATACATGACTTTCTGTACCTTGATGATTGGCTGATTAAAAGTAGCAGCTGACTGCAATGGCTAGCTCACCTACAAAATGGTGTTCCTGTGCCACAGACTAGGGTTTACCATAAACGCCACTAAGTCCCACCTACAGTCTCTGCAGATCTAAACCTTCCTAGGTTCCACGTTGGACACAGTCTCAGGGAAAGCTTATCCTGACAAGCAGAGAATATTGGCCTTTCAGCAGCTGTTAAATCTTTTCCAGCCCAATCATTAGCTAACAGTAAGAACAGTAGTGCGCTTTGCTAGGGATGATGGCCTCCAGTTTCTCCATTGTTTCCCACACAAGGCTTCATATGCGCCCCCTGCAAGAGCGTCTCACAGTTCTCTGGTCCCAGGTGAAGGGTCAGTGGGAAGATCTAGTGTTGGCTCACTTCTCCCTGCAGTGTTGGAATAGCAACAACTTGTTGCAGGGCAGGTCCTTTGCAAACCTGTACCACAAGTGCCCCTTACAAAAGACTCCTCTCTGACAGGGTGGAGTTCCCATCTTGACATTACTGTGCAGGGAATGTGGCCATCTTGGCAACATGGTCACCATATAAACTACCTGAAGCTGCTAGCCATTCAGTTATCTCTAAAATGCTTCCTGCAAGACAAATGGGGCAAAGTAGTCCTCATAAAGGCTGGCCACATGACTGTCAAGTACTTCCTGTAGAAACAGGGTTGCACACATTACATTCTTCTGTCTTCTCAGTTAACACAGAGAATTTGGCATTGGCCACTCACCTCAAAACAAAACATCTTCTAGGTGTGGTGAACACCTTTGCATAGCATTTGTAGATCGCATTGACAAGTCCACAAATGGAAAATCCACCTGCAAGTCATACACAGATACCTACAATGTTGGAGCGTCTCATAGATAGACCTGTTTACCACCAAAGAAAACTCACATTTCAAAACTGTCTCTCCAGGTACCCATTATCACAGTCCATAAGCAATATATTATGGATGAATTAGTCCAGGATGTTTGCCTATGCCTTTGCATCTTTACTACTGCTTCCCTACATGGTAAGGAAATTGAGGAAAACATCACTGGCAATTACTCTGGTAGCTCTCACTCTCCTGGCCATCTCCATCACCCCTACCGAGTGGCTATTCTCACAAAGGCAAGGGTAAGTCGGGCATCCAGATCCCGGTCAGCTCAACCTAGCGATTTGACAATGTATGGGTATTTTAAAGTAAGCCCGATGGCCCATAACACAGGTCTGTTATGCTGCAAATGGAAAATGTTCGTTCACTACTATATTTCCAAGAATCTAGACCATTTAAAGCCTAGTGTACAGGACATTATTGGTTACCTCTGGCATTTCCAAGAAGCATGTTTTGCCAAATCCTCCATTCACTTGCACACAGCTGCAGTCAGAGCCTACATGTAAAATAGGGAACATCCCTCCGTCTATAGAAATCTGGGTATTAAGGCCTTCATGCTGGGTCTGAAGAGGGTTTTACCCACTAGAGTGACTGTGGCTCCTGTGTGAATCTCACTGTAGTCCTCACCAATCTCATGGCACCACCCTTTGAACCTCTGCAATCATTCCCCCTTAAGGTCTTTTCCTGAAGGAGGCCTTACTGATAACCATTACCTTTCTCAGATACATTAGTGAAATGCAACCATTCACTACAGAAGAGTCGTTCTTAAAAATCCACAAGGACAGAGTTAATCTTAGACCCAGTTCTAAGTTCTTTTATACGGTGGTGCCACTCTTACGATACTCTTACTTTTACTCTGACGATAGAGCTCCCGGTTTTCTTCAGTCAACTGGACTCGGTCGCGAAGAGACCATTGCACAGATTAGTTGGCAAAAGAGCCCTTATGTATTATGTTTACAGGACCAAGCCTTTGTGTAAATCTGATCAGCTCTTTGTTGGCTCTCAAAAGTCTCACAACCAAGTAAGCTGACAGAGTTGCGGTGATCAGCTGCTAAGATCACAGAGGAGGCAGGTAGTGTAGCGGCCCTGATGCTGCAATCTGAGTCCCGCCATAGCCATACTGCAGCAGCGCTGAACTGTAGGCATTTGAACAGGCCAGTGAATCGCGCTGCTGGTGAGGCTCGGCTGCGCACTGTCCACGAAGGTCGGATTGAGACCTGGGCCGCGTGTGTTGAGGAAATTTCCTGACTGTGCTAGAAGCCCCACGTCCCCGTGTAAGCAGATGTGGAGCTCTAATTTGAGTGAGAGTTGTGCGGCGGCACCCACTGGTCGGTGTGGCACTCATTTGCTCCCACCTCAGGGCAGACTGGAACAGTGTCTCTCCCTGCCGAAAATCTGGGGGACAAAACGTGTGAATCACCGGGTCCATCGCACGCTGCACCTACAGTTGTATCCTACACCACATTGGACATGTAGCCCCGCCTCCCTGAACCTACACACTGTTAGACACACTTCTGCTGCCTTCATAGCTCGGACCCATGGAGCAACACAACACAACCTGACGAGGAGAATCTGTTGTGGAGCAGGTACCATGTTTCGGAGCTCAAGGCTGGGTGGGAAAGCAGCTGTGAGACTTCTGCTGAGCGACTAGGGGTGGTCTAGCTCATGCAGGGATGCTGTACTGCACAGTAACCCTGAGGCAGTGACTTGATTGCCTTGGCTACCTTGATTGCTTTGACTGCTGTCACCATATAAGCAGCGCTTTCTCGACGACCTGACTTCTATTTATAACCTCCTAAAACTTGTTGGTATGACATGTACACAGCTGTGGTCACACTACCTGGAGGTGAACCTGTTCCAGATAACCTGACATGCCTTCTGGTGCAGCACCTTTGGTGGCCATTGTGGACTAGGAACTCGTGCAGTGCTGTGTGGCATCCTTGTAGAGATGGCGTGTGTCTGAACAGGCCTCAAACAATCATAAAAATGTTACCAGGCCTGCAGGTCAAGTAACTTGAATAATCTACTCGACCTATCTGTAATGAACTTGACCCATAATCGGGTCTCAAATTGTGTGATCCTAGGCAAATAGTTTACAGAGTCATCTTTTTCTTAATTCTCACATATGATTGCACCTTCAAATATGTGAGCTCAGCATTTCTGCAGTACAAAAATACCTCTTTTGTTTGATTAAGTAGACTAAAGTCTGCTCCATGTATCACAAGAATCTAGCCCATATATAGGGGACACATGACCCATGACTTGCTTTTAGTTTACTAATAGCATTGCCATCAGGGCAGGAGTGTTTCTCCGTTTATGTTTAAACACTCACTTTTAATAAATATATCACTAAACCAAGATGTAGTAGCATACTGTAATCTAGACACAGTAAATTTCAAAGAAATGTCCCAAATCCTCTCCACTAACTTGCAGCTTTACTGATAAAACAGTATAGGGTATTAATAATCTGTGGAAATTGAGTTTCAGAAAACACATCCTTTGCACATCAACATGTAAAGTGTTCTGAATTGTTTTCATCCTATAAAAATATTTTTTTAATCACACAAGTACAAAAATGGGCTTTCACAACCATTGAAATAGATTTTGAAATGTTTGCACAGTTGACTTAGTCATTTAAACGTTGTGTGTTAGGAAAAACCTGACACCCTATTGCCTTTTATTTCACACCCTAAACAGCAGGGCAAACAGTTCGCCTTACAAAATCCTAGAACTCTGCATTCAGAAGGAAAATTAATTTTAAGACAAACTGACTTTTGACCTCTGCCTGTGAACACAGAACAAATGTGACATACAAGAACAGGTTTTAAAGGTGTATTTTATTGCTCCTCCACTTTCTGACAGAACAACACAACCACTCTTTGTCAACTCATCAGAAGAGGCGAATAAGTCCTAGTAAAAATAGCTCAACCTGATAAAAAAATGACTTGCCATTGCGAGTGGCCTAGTAGATTTTTTTTAGCCCTGCTGATCTTAGTCACTATCTGACCACTTGAAGGCACTTCTACTAGGACTACTTGTGCTGTGGTGTGCTTAATAATTGTAGCCACCAACAAGCAGGTCCTGGTGAAGAGGACTGAACACTCCTCTTCTCAACCAATACAAACCTGTCACAACCAACATGGGTCGACTGCGTTCGACACACACATGGGATCAGACTGAAAGACCTGTTTCATTGAAAGGCAAACTGGATGCTGTATTGGTGGCAATTGAACGCTCCAGATCCTTACTGAAAGCGAAAACTGACACATTTGCGACAGATCTTACCGTGGTACGCGCAGACCACCGGAAACTCACAGACAAAGTGCCAACAACTGAGCTAACCGTTGAGATATGACCTCCAAAAGTCCACAGCATGGAGTCGTCTCTGCGGTCCCTGTCAGAGCAGGTGCCAATGCTGGAGAAGCGCGTTGAAAACACTGAGGGGAGATCCCACAGAAATAATATTTGAGTGTTGGGTCTTCCCGAGGGTGCCAAAGGTCAGACGCAATGAAATATGTAGCGAACTGGCTGAGAGAACTCCTCCCCCGGCAGCTTTTAGCTTTATCACAATTCCTGTCAGTCGAGAGAGCACACAGAGTTTCAACATGTAGACCCCCGCCTGGCTCAGACTCCTGCTCCATGGTAATCTGTTCTGCACTACTGCGATAGAGACTCAGTATTGAGAGAAACACCGTTACTAACTCAAGTGAAGGTAGACAACGCTCAAATCATGTTTTTCCCAGATTACACAATCGCGGTACAAAAACAACAAGGCTCCTTCCTTGCTGTGAAGTGCTGGCTAAGGGAATTAGAATTGCATTACTCCCTTCTTTTTCCAGCAAGATTGCGCATTGTTGTTAAAGGCACTACGCACTTCTTAAATACCCTGGAAGATGCACGGAACTGTCTGGAGACGTCTGGTGTCTGAACTGCCGAATCGCAACATAACACAGACGGGAGCGGACCCCTGACCTCGGGCAGGCAATGACAATGACATGGGGCCAAGCAGAAAACCAGGTGGTTCTCACAAGCAGCCCCTGACCTGGAACAAATAATTGCATAGTGCTGTCGAGTGGTAGAAGAAGCTGCTGCCCTTACTGATACTATGCACAGTCCCAGCCCAGAAGCTGAAGAATCTCAATCATCAGATTTAGCCAGCTCTATTGCCACCTGGCCCTCTAGACAGTACTCTTTCCCCCCCACTGGAGGTCACCCCACAAACAGAGGATACTGTTAGCTGATTGTCCTCTGTCTGTGACTCCCCGTCAACACGCTTCACCCCAAGATACAATGCAACGTAATTCAACCCAGTTAAGTCTGTTCCCCATTGCGGCTGACATGCACACACAAAACAAACATGCTGGTACCACCTGATGACTGAACCCAAGTATCACCGTCTGTGACACCAGCAGGCAATTTTTAGCCATGCCAGATACATGACTCTGCAACGGATGAGCAGACATTTATATTTCTTCATTGTAGGAGAGGCCTCCCCTGCAAGATGAGGCAGTCTTGATCTAGCGACCTATCTAGCCACCTTCACCCTTGTCCCCCACTGACACTGCCCTAAATCCTGGTTTGGGTGGTCACTTGTTCTTGTGTACTGCCCTTATTGTATTTGCTATGTTATGTTAACAGTTGCTTATGTTGATAATTGTTTTATAATCCGTATGTTGTTCCTTTGGAGGCGACCTGGAGAGAATCCCACTTATGCTGAATACACATCTGTCAGAACTGATGACACGCTCATGGGGAGGCAAGTAGTCAGTCCCTGGCTCAGTGATGACATAACCCATGAGCCACACTAAAATACTGACTTGGAATGTGCGTGGCATTCACACCCCCGCTTGGCGCTATGCTATTTACCCTTATCTCTGGTGTCAAGTAGCACACATTGCCTTATTGCAAGAATCCCACCTGACGCTATTAGAAGCTAACAAACTTAAGCGATGCTGGCATGGTCAAGTATACTCTACTAACTATTCTTCCTATGCCTGAGGGGCCTGATATAGATCCCTCTTGGGGTCCTGTTTGTGAAGAAAGAGAAGGTGTCGACCTTGAGGGACGTTATGTATTCATCAAAGGGCAATTAGACGATGGGCACCTATTAACTGGTAGCATATACGCCCCTAACACCGAGCAAGCCCCCTTCCTGCACAAAATATCCAAGGTCCTGTCCTGCTGGAGTAGGATCTCTTGGCACTGGGAGGCAACTTTAATAACGTACAGGACTCAACTGGAATCTAATAGATGTTTCACGGTCCTGTAACACCTCCACCGGGGTCTATTCTTTCTACTCAGCCCCACACGGACTTCATGTACGCATTGATAGGCTGACTTGCACTGTGGATCTTGCCCCAAACATAACATATACCGATTATCTAGGACGCAGCCATTCTGATCATAACCCTCAGTACTTGCTACTAGACTGGGATGCAAGTTCCAACCCCAGTTCCTACATGGCAGCTACAGTCTTCGGCACTCGAAGATCCTGCATTTCGTGAGTCAGTCAGTTGGATGATTGGTGACTATTTTGACCTCAACATCGGCTCAGCTGACACTTGTCCCATGGATTGGGATGTCTTCAAGGCAACCCTTCGCGGACTTTGTTTGGAATTAACTTGGAACACACGCTGACAGCTAGACAGAGTGGTGTCTAGAGTAGAACACCAACTACTACACCTTGAAACAGCAGTGTCACAAGACCAGCGAAACCAGCCGATACTCACTAAGGCTTAGAAAGACCACTCTGTACTAGTAGAGAGGTTACGCTGTCTGAATTACGCTGCTCACTCCGCCAGGACACATGCCACAACAGACAGAGGTGGCACCCTCCTTGTCTGGCTGATAAAACAAGATCAGTCCCAACGCCCCATAGAGTCATTTTACTCATAGAATGGCCCACTTCTTTACACGCTATGCAAAATACTTAATGAACTACATTTCCAATATACCACATTACATCAGTCTGTTGTGACATCTTCTCTTGATGACATTGACTCCTTCCTTCCCACAATAGCCCTCCCCTGATAATGCTGTAACAAAGGCTAAACCTAAATGAACCCATCACCTTGGCTGAGATTCAGGGTACCATCAGAGCCCTTGCTACAGGAAAAGCCCCTGGCCCAGACAGGTTACCAGCAGAATTTTATAAGGCATTTGTAGACCAACTTGCACCTGATATACATGCCAGTACGAAAAGGCTTTAGCCACTGCATGCATTCCCGACACGTTTGGTGACTTATTCCTCATATCATTATCTAAACCACATAAAGACCGGACTCAACTACACTCATATAGATTATTGGGGCTGTTAAACTCGGACTATAAAATACTAGTCAAAATTGAAGCAGATCACTTGGCACCCCTTGTCCCTGCCCTGGTGCATGCAGGCCAAACCAGCTTTGTACCAGCCCGCACTACATCGCTCAATCTACAGCTTTATTTTGCAGACCAAAACAGCTTTGTACCAGCCCGCACTACATCGCTCAATCTACATCTTTTTTTTTTTTTCATTCTAAAATATGCATTGCCCCACTGGCCCAAGGCAGGCTATATAGTACTCAACCTCAAAAAAGCATTTGAAATTTTAGAATGGCCTTTTCTCCTCCAAACATTGTCGCGATTCGGGCTCGCATCTCGATTTACACAAAAAGGTGCACCTACTGTATAACTCGCCAGCAGATAGAGTTAAACCGGACCAATTTGTGTCCACCCCAATAAAATAGAAAGGGGCACACAGCAGGGCTACCTCTTGTCGTCTCGCCTCTTTGCACTAGCCATGGAGCCCCTGGCTGTTGTTTTGCTTGTGAAGGGCTGTGGCTGGGTTATACTAGTGGCGGATGGGACATGTGATATCTGTCTTTGCTGACGATCTCCTCATTTACTTGTGGATTTTTCTCACTTCCAATCACTATCTGGGCTTTGTATCAGTTGTTCTAAGTTGTGCATTTTTCCATTCACACCATACATGCCCAACCCTAGCCCACCACCCACTGCTCCCTCTTAGACTTGGCAACCCAATATTTTCAAATAGCTAGGCATCCAGATTTATAATTCGGACTCGGACATATTAGACAGGAACCTAATACGTGTCAAAACAATCCTCAAATCCCATTTCTGGTTTCTGGAAGACACTTCTTCTGTTAGTGGCGGATCGTGTGGCACTCCTAAACATGGTCACCGTATCCCGACTACTTTACATTTTTGTCAGTCTTCCACTGTGTGTTCCTTCCTCTTTTTTCCATTCCCTGGAACACACCATGTGAGAATTTGTTTGGAACAAATCCAGGTGCAGAGTAGCACTTGCTGAACTATATAGATCTATACAGACCAGGGCGGTTTGGTGCTCCCTAATTTTGAACAGTACTATTTGACAGCCCAATTGCTGTGGGTCTCGTGGTGGCTGGCCTCTTGCCACCCGGCTCATACAGCGACGATGTCTCCACCCTGGACTGTCTTGGAACTTCTCTTTTTATTTCACCCCTGTGCCAGAAATTCCGTGCCCCAACCTCAGTGTCTACGCATGGCCTACCGCTGCTTCAGTTTAAATGTATTCATCTCTAAGGTGCTGATTTTTGCACCCCGGTCATCGCTTTTTTGGGGATGCTACCAGGCCCCCATACCACCACAATAGCAGAATTTCTACTGTAGTACGCCACCGGGATCCATACACTGGGTGACCTCTATGAAAATAAAAACATACTACCATATGAAAAATTAACGGAAGGCTGGGATACCTCCAGGTGGATTCCTCCTTTATTGCTCACTCATTGGGGCAGTCATGGGCAGATTTGACCCAGGAACCACCCACACACCTCACCCTATAATACTGATGTCTTTGGTAATGGCAGGCACTTGGTGCGCTGACTGGCAGACTTGTTACATCACCACACTTCTTCACCACTTACTACACTCTGTGACCGTTGAGAAGCTGACCGAGGTGCACCATACACAGACAAGGAATGGTCCAATGTGCTAGGAAGTCCAATACGGATATCGCGCAGTACCAGGTTCCGCCTAATCCAATACTATATTACCCAAAGGGCCTACCTCACGACCGCTAAAATTAACAGATATTTCAACTGTGCAGATGCAGAATCTCCACAATGTCATCTTCTACTCGCAGACTTAATACACATGTTATGTGCATGCTCACACTTACACTGTGTTGCATTGTCTGGAACATTGTGTGTGCCGTACCATTCCACTCACCTGGGAGGCATGCGTACTGGGACTCTTTTGCATGGACAAGAAGTGCAGAGCCACAGCCCGATATCTGGGTCGTGTCTTAGCTAAAAGATTCATCCCTCGTAAATGGCACTCACCTGATCTACCACACTATACTGCATGTCTAGAATCAATGATGGTTTGGGCACAGGCAGAAAGTGTTGCCCTTCACCGGGAGGACACACTTGGCCTCCTTAAATGCCCAACAGCTTCTAATTGAGATACAATACTAGCTGACTTATACACATTTATACCTGATACGCCCACAGCTGTTGACGAGCTGACATCGGGAAATGTGATGGCCGATCCAGGATCACTAGCCACATTCATGCTCCCTGCTGCAGTACACACACACTGCAATAACATCCCCCCCCCCCAGGCCCTGCGCCACGCCCCAGCCAATTATTAGAAACTCTATTGGTGACTTAGATGTTGTCACTGTTGTAGTGCAGTTATGCAGATGGTTTTGTTGAAGGGCATAACTGCTGTTTTTTGTTTTGCATACTGTAGGAAAGTGCCCTTGTTGGCATGGCTACCACCCCACACACACATTTTGCCTGATATTGATGCCAACTTTGATTGAGAGTGTGCTGGGACCCTGCTAACCAGGCCTCAGCACCAGTGTTCTTTCCCAAAATCTGTACCTTTGTTTACACAATTGGCACACCCCTGGCACCCAGATAAGTCCCTGTAAAAGGTACCCATGGAACAAGGGCCCTGTGGCCAGGGAAGGTCTCCAAGGGCTGCAGCATATATTATGTCACCCTAGAAGACCCCTCACCAAGCACATACACACTGCCTTTGCAGCTTGTGTGTGCTGGTGAGGAGAAAACAGCAAAGTCGACATGGCACCCCTCTCCGGGTGCCATGCCCACAAACTATTGCCTGTGGCATTGATAAGTCACCCCTCTAGCAGGCCTAACAGCCCTAAGGCAGGGTGCACTATACTTCAGGTGAGGGCATAGCTGCATGAGCAATATGCCCCTACAGTGTCTAAGTCCATTCTTAGACATTGTAAGTGCAGTATAGCCATATTGAGTACATGGTCTGGGAGTTTGTCATTACAAACTCCACAGATTCATAATGGCTTCACTGATTTTTGGTATCAAACTTCTCAGCACAATAAACCCACACTGATGCCAGTGTTGGATTTATTGAACAATACACCCAGAGGCATCTTGGCGATGTCCCCTGTATTTTACCCAATCCTTTAGTTCATTACTGATTGGTCTTTGCCAGCCTGCTTTTAGGAGGCGAATTGCTGGCCACATGGGGTGAGAGCCGTTGTACTCTTGGTGGGCTGAAACAAAGCCTGCACTAGTTGGAGGTACTTCACACCTCCCCTTACAGGAACTGTAACACATGGCTGTGAGCCTCAAAGGCTCAGGTCTCTTGTTACCGTGGCCCAGGGCACCCCAGCTAGTAGAGTTGCTCACCCTCTGGACAAAGCCCCACTTTTGACGGCAAGTAATATAAGGGAAAGCAGGAAGGAGTGACTCTTCGCTCCCCCTACCCCACCACCAGCTAGGACAACCCGTGAGGTGCCCAGAGATGAGGTGTCCTTCTCCTAGCAGAATCATCCATCCTAATTTGGAGGAGAGGGACCAATAGGGTTAGGTGTGTGTCCCCCTCCCCAAAGGCAGTGGACACAAGAAGGGTGTAGCCACCCTCTGGGTCAGTAGCCATTGGGTACTGCCCTCTGACTCCTGTACGCCCCTAAATCCAGGATTTAAGGGCTCCCCTGAACCCAAGTCATCAGATTCCTGGCGACCTCACAAGAAGAAAGAAGGAGTGCTAAGCTGAAGCCCCAAAAGAGAAGACGAAAACTGATTTTGCCCCAGCCCTACCAGCCTATCACTTGCTTCAAAGAACCTGAAAAATAAAGCAACGCATCTTGTGGGTCCAGCGACCTCTGCCAAGCTTCCAGACGACTGCCTGCATTACAGAGGGCCAAGAATGCCTGTGGACAGCGGCCCTGTCCAAGAAGAAACTACATCTAAGGACTTCAGAACCTCCCCGGATCTGCGAGTCCTGACCACTCTGCACCGACTCCCACAGCCCGTGCCCAGGTTTCCCAATAGGCTAGAGAGGATCCCCAGGCGATTCCAAGTAAGTGCCCACCCTGGGCTGACCTCTCCTCACGGCAACACTTGCAGTGTGAATTCAGAGGACCCCCGACCGCGAAAGCTGCAGACGAAGATATCCAATGCCAAAAAGTACACTTCACCTGCAGCCCTCAGGCCTTGGAGTACCCGACGTCCGGTGCAGCAAAGTTCAACAGGCGGCCCTCCAACTTGTCCAGCCTGTGGTTTTCCAGAACTGACCCCCAGAACTAAGTCTACAGCATCTTAAGTGATCCCCGGGGTCCCCTCATAGGAAAGCAATGGGAGCCCGATGCTCTGTTTGCACCGTGCACCCGGCCGCCCCTGCGCCGCGGAGGGTGTGAGTTTGGTGTCTACTTGGGGCCCCCGATGCTCCTTTAAACCCCCCAGATCTGCCCTCCTAAGAAACGGGTACTTACCTGCCAGCAGATCTGAAACCAAGTGCACCAGTCTCCATAGGAGCCCATGTTAAACTTGCTTCATCTTTGATCTCTGCACCTGGCCGGCCCCGTTTTGCTGGTGGTGGGTGTTTTTGGGGTCAACTTGAACCACAACCAGTGGACTGCCTACCCCCCAGAGACTGGAACTGTAAGAGTTGTACTTACCTGCAAAACATACTAACCCCCACCCCCTGAAAATTGCACTGTCTACTTTTAAATCAGATTATTGCCATTTATTCAAAAACTGTACAAATTACCAATTCCAATCAAAGTGGTATTTATACATATGTGAAATATTTATTTATGCACTTATCTGCAACTTGAATCTTGTGCTTCTAGAAATAAATTGACAAAAGATATTTTTCCTATATAAAAAACTATTGGTTTGGAGTTAAGTCATTGAGTGTGTGCTTCTTCTATTGTCTGTGTGTTTACAACAAACGCTTTGCACTACCCTCTGATAAGCCTAACTGCTCGACCACACTACCAACAAAAGAGAGCATTACTATTGTCTACTTTGGCCTCTCTTAGGCCTCTGGGCAACCCCTGGACTCTGTGCGCACTATATCTCATTTTGATATAGTATATACAGGGCCAGCTTCCTAGACATACTTACTCTACAATTGCCTTCCTAACACTTCTGAGCATCTACAACAGCAATTCGAACACTGTTTATGATTCTCTATGACATGAGACACCATAATAAATTGACTGTACTTCGGATAAGCTACCTAAAATGCATATTGCATGTGTACATTGCAAATTATACAGTGTGTACATTACCTTGTTACTGGAATGTGAGCAGTGTAATGCAATGTCATATTTTTTTTTGTGTTGTCATTCTTAATTCAAAACCAACGATAGATTACACAGATCCGTCCAATGAGACAAGGTACATAACTCTGTGGATTCCAGTATTACATTACAGGAGATGCCAAACATACAGGGAAGAGGAGATATTCTGACATACGTCAATAACCAAGAGGGCCAAACAAAATTTGGTACATATCTGAAGCTCCATGCAGCAACTGGAATAGGTGGTCTGATCACAGTATAGAACATTACCCGTGTCCCAACCCATACCCAAGCAGTAGTTGGTGTGAGAGATCTGGGAGTCCGGGCATAGCGCCGTCAATTGTCCCTCCCCCAAGCCTCCCAAAACTCCATTATCCGTTGTCTGGGTTGCATGTTGAGAATGAGGAATGGGGGGGGGGTGATCACCTGTGGGTGACTATTTAAGGAAAAGGGGGCAATACTACAGGTCAGCGGGGTGTAAGACATGAGGTGGTAGTGGAAAGAAAGGGCCAGGACGGTAGAGAGGGGTAAGTGATGTACGAACCGAAGGAGAGGGAAGGAAGGGAATGTAGGGGGAGGGGTTGAGGAAAAGGGAGAGTTGGCGGAGTGCACACAATGTAGCTGGGGGAGAGGAAGTGTTGCAGGTGAGCAATAGAGGGGATCAGGACGCAGGGCAGCTGGAATGAGTCCATGGGGAGAGGAAGGTATGGCCTGAGCAAGGGATAGGGGCTGCATCTGCCACATCATGCGCCATGGGTAATTAACAGAGGGTAACACGGGGCTCAGTGGTGATAAGGGAGAGTGGGGAAGAAAGAAAGAAGGAGAGGGAGCAAAAAAAATAGGGGGGGTTCCGAAATACGAAACATGGAGGTAGCAAGAAGTAATGATACACCTCCAGGTCTCCAGGTACGTGTGATCAGTAGGGAAAAGAGAGAGGAATACAGCAGTGGGGTAGTAGTGAGAGTGAGAGTGAAAGTGGAGGTGGAAGTGACTGAGGGGGGAGAACAGAGAGGAATGGGGGGGGGAGAGGTGAGGTCAAGGGGGGGATGTTCAAAAGAGATAAAGTGGATATAGTGGGAATAGAGGCGGCAGAAGGGGTGGAGGGAGAAAAGGAAGAAGAGGGAAAATCTACCCTTAGGAAAATGGAGTCAAGTCCAGGCGTAGATGTGTGCCTATGCGCAACTAAAGCTGAGCGGTAGGGGCGGGTGGTGCGCGCTGGTATGTGGCTTCCAAACAAGGGGTTCACCGCAGTGTACCTTGGTGCAGGACACCGGCGGGGAGAACTTAGACCTCCGGTGCTGAGAGGAAGGGGGCCCACGTCTGGAGGAACACATTCACCTTATCCTAGAGGCTGTATATGAGCTGTTCGTGGGAGGCAGCCTGGTACATTGCAGTGATCCATTCTCCATGGGAGGGGGCAGTTGCAGTGTCATATTTTGATGAAAAATACAATAAAACAGATTCAAACAAGAAAGGTAGATAGACAAAAGTATACAAACCTGCTGACATAAAGCAAACGGAATCCTGCCTGTTCTGTCCAGGGTACGCTCCACTCATAAGAAAGGAGTGAAAGCGATTTCCCTAGTTATTGGTCACCTAGCCAATATTTGTAAGGCAGCACCTTGGCCAATGCCATGCACTTTTTACCAAGTGTTACTGTGTAGACATCTTAGCCCGAAAACAGGCCATGGTGGGCCAAGTGGTGTACCTTGTTGGAGATATCTACATCATTCACACAATATCCACTGCTTCTGGAAGGCACTGCTTTTTAGTGCAACCCTTTGTTATTATATCGTAGTCAAGTGACAACTACTGTTTCTTGTTGGAATTTGAGCCCAGTGGTGTATTTGGTGCCATTTGCCTAGTTACAGAATAACCAGTAGGCTGAGAGACATAGGTACTTCTCTGAGAAAACGGGTGGGGTGGATTTTAGAGGTGGAGTAGGCAATAGTGGTACTGCAACCTTTGGGAATTGTGTCTGTAGTGGAACATTAAGTGTGTGTGTGTACACACATACAGTGTGGCTCAAATGATTATTGAGGTGTGTTTGTGGCAAACCAGGTTCCTCAGGTACTGTACATTGGTCTGAGATGGTATGGCCATTTGGCAGTATGTCGGTCTGTGATGGTGTGACCGTTTGTATTGCAAGCTGAACATGTCTGCAGAGGTGCCTGAGCTTTGCTTGGACCAGAGATGGTCCTAGCCTTTCTGAAAGAAATGTGTAGCCTTTTTAGTGTGTTTAAGGAACCATACAGCTGCAGCTGTGAGGAATGTGCATGACATTTTAGGGATCTCAAAGAAATATGTGCTGTATAAGAGTTTTTAAGGAGTCTGTCATTTTCTGTACCTTGCTGCTTGTACTTAGACCTGCAGCTGACCATTCCAAATCAGAATGAAATGTTTTGAGGCTGTTACTGTGGACCTCTTAACTGGAATTCATTGGCTTTCCAAACTGATTCTTATGGGTGGCGAACAACAAATCTCTCTAGGTTAAGAAATAAAAGAGAAGACAGTATTCACCTGTCCAGTGGGGTCGGAGTAGGGGGATTATCAAGAGTCCTAAAGATAGTCCAGAAATGAATGTAGTGTACAGGAAGACATAATTCCTTAAGAAATTCTGATGGGCCTGGTTAACATAAGTGTCATTGGAAGAGAACAAGCTCTACTCCTTAAAGTCCTTGACTGCAAGAGTAAAGCCCCAAACTGTTCCTGAACAAATGTTGTTCTGCTTTTCCTGGGTTAGGTATATCACTTCACATTGTGTTCGAACTAGGCCTAGAGGTAGGCACTGTTAAAGCCCAAGACTTCAGCAGCTGCACTTGATTCAGCACCATAAATTATATACAAGGGCGTCCTGGAGTTTTTTAACAGTTGTTCCTGGTTTCGCCGAAATCAACTATTCACTGCCCAAACTGACAGATAGTTCTTTTTTAACAAAGAAAAAAAGGTTCAGCACTGACCTACTACAGCATGATTATCACAGTCTGTGAATTATTTTGACACAGATGGTTTTAAGAATGTGATCAAGTTTACAGTACTCTGACAAGCTGTCAGTTTCAGCCGTCATGATGTTCTCTCATCATGGCCTGCTTCAGGATTCTGCATACAGTCTGGGGTTAGATTAGGAATAGATACTTTCTTTCAACTACTTTCATGAGTTTTATTTTTTCTGTTTTTTGTAGCCTGCTCATCATAAAGTGGTCTAGATTCACTTACTGAAGGGATCCTCTGTTGAACTAGAAGCGATACAAGAGCCTGAGGGGTTCACTCCATCAGTATGGGTTGTCCTTCAGAATCTAACTAAACTGATTGGGAAAGCCATATCCAAGAACTCCTATGTAGTTTGGAATGCTGTCAAGAAGGAGGCTGTATATGGTAATGCACAAACGCATATGTGGTAGACATTTTGGATGGAGATATATTTATGAAGTTGGTGTTTGGTGGTGGTGGTGTTTGCACATGTAAGGGTTGTGTGCAGTTCTTTTTTCTGTGTGCAGTGAACATTGACAGTGATGTGGGTGGTGGTATATGGAATCATGGTTATGTGGCGGTAACACAAATATCTGAGATCAACGGGTGGATATGCATGTTTGTTTATAAAACAATGTTCTTTTTCATATTTTTTATTGTTTCATTTACAGCTCAGCAATGGCCAGAATGTTGGTGAGGTGCAGGGATTGGATCTGGATGCAATGAGGCTCCGCCTTTTGGAGCAGGATAAAACAGTGCAAACTCTGCAGGAGACAATCCACGACTTACAAGAGCAGCTAAAGTCAGCCAGAGACTTGGAGAACAAGCAGGCAGAGCAGGTACAGTTGACAAATCATCAGAATGGAATGGTAGCAGGCCACATCTGCCTGTGTTTGTGTTAGTGCGTGTTAGGGTATGTGGTGAAATAAAGGACTTATAATTGTACTCCAGTTCATTTGCTGTTTTCGTCTGTCTGTTGGTGCATTCAGCTGTCCTGATCTCAAGGGTGGTGTTCTGTGACACTGAATGGGTACCGCTTTCTCACATTGCTGCCTAACCTTAATTTTGTGCTAGTGTGGAACTGATTTTAAATTTCCTTGCTGTTTGCTTCTAGCTGCTCTCCATGCAAGAGGTGATTAGTTTGAAGGACGTTCGTCTCCAAGAACTTGTGCAGCACCATGGTGATGAACTCAGAGAGCTCACAACTCAGTCAGAAACACGTCTGCAGGAGCTTTTGCAGCAGCATGAGGAAACACTCAAACAGCTAGCAGAGCGCTCCGATGCAGGAGCTGACATACAGCAGGTAAAGCTTAGTGTGCAGGTATACAACAGTGATTTTGGCCGTGTTAATGATACAAAATCAATAAGCTCCTGGATTTTTTAGGTTATGTGCCCGGACAGTTGCCCAGTGATATGTCCTGGATGATTCACCAGGTAGGGTGTGGGAAGCCCATCTTTGAATTTCTTGGGTGGACCTTGTGCCATTACCTCTTTTGGGGTGGGATCCCATTATTATCCAAGATTCATAGTAATGTTTGCCCAGACATTCCCTCCAGTTTCATTATGATCCTACACCTTGGAGAGAGTATTATGTTAAGGTCCCCCTTGAGCATGGAGTACGCTTGGATATCATAAGGAGAATCATTGTGCGTGGACACTCTGAAGCATGGGTTGTGTGCTAAGATGCCTTAGGATAGAACCTTTGTCATGGTACACTGTGCTGGGGAGGTTTTGACAAGGAGTTATGCAGAGTCTCCCCTACGTGTTTTGAGAGAATCTAACCTGTACTAGGTCTTCCGTTATAACCAATATGTATCCACCAGACTCTGAGGACATTGCAGCGGAAGCATGAAGAGCAGGAAGAGGCACTGCTGGGACGGACACGGGTGGTCGAAATGCTTCAGCAGGAGTTACAGAATGCAGATCAACAAAAGCAGGTGCTTTCTCGTGTGTTTGTGCCAGATCTCTCACTTTCCTTCTCAGCCCATTGAACTACCTTTGTGTTTCCTTAACACCCTTCTGATTTCTCAGCTTTGTCCTCCTTTTTGCATTCCAAGTTCTCCACCTCTTCATCCTAGATATATTTGTAATTCTGGGGGCAATCATTATGTTGTGTGAGTTCTTGATTAGATATTATGCGTGAGACACTGGAGACAGTACTGTGTGATGCCATATATACTGGTGTAATTAATGCTGGAGAATGGTCTAGATGTTGTGTGGTGCCTTGTCTTTTTAAGTAGTGAAACTGCTGATTATATTTTGAGTAAACCCTAATTTATTTATGTAGTGTGGGTCTTAAGTGTGTGTTTTTGCCTTTCCATGTTTTGTTCTTTATCTAGCTAGAGATTACATTTTGTTGTCTGAATTTCTTTGTCATGATATTTTATGTGTAAACAGGGCCGGACTGAGAAACCAACACAGTCCTGTCAATTTTGTCAGACCAGCCTCCGCACAGAGGCTGGAAAAGAGAGTGAGTGGATTTTGCTGGCTTGCTGCTTTTGATATGGGGGGCTGGTATTGCAGCAGTGTTGCAAAACCGCCCCCACTCTTCCAGCCTCCTGGGGTAATTCCTGATGCATGGTCCGGCCCTGTGTGTGAAATAGGAGAATACACCTTGTCATGTGTGGTTCCTTATCCAGTAAGAGTTAAGAGAGGAGTGAATGAGAATAACCTTGGCAACAGTGACTATGTGCTGTCCGGTGTGGTCTGTTTTTTAACTGGTGTGTGTATAAAACTGCAGTCAATGCATTATGTTACTGTGTGTGATCCCCGTGGGAGGGAGCTCAAGAATATACCTTGCGTGTTTCCTTGCCAATATAGTTTATACATAAGCAGAACCAGTCCCTGTTCTGTGCATCCTTTGTCTAGATGGTGTTTGTTTACAAATTCAAAATATCTTGCTCTGTATTGTCCCTGTTGCAAATGATGCAGTCCTGATCGTTTTTTATGTAGATCCTTTGTGGTTATTTGTCAAGGCAAGATACTTTGCATAAAACTGGAGAGTGCACTGGCTATGAGTGATATCATTTTAATCATTTTAAATCAAGTTGAGGCTGTGTTATGTCCCTTGTGATCCTTTGTGAAATTTGATGTAATGACCACCTGTATATATTTCTAGCACCTGAGTGACAAGGAAGCTTAACTTGTTTTAGAATTCTGGATCCTTGTTTAGATAAGTAGGCATAAAGCAGATGGTGAGTATTGTGCTTCTTGAAGTCATTGGTGTGCTTGGAGTGTTGGGAGAGAGAGGTCTCAAGGAGAATCTTGTACTTCCAGTGTAGGGATGATTTGTCGGGAAGTATTCTCTCTGTGATGCTAGTGTTGCAGATAGCTTTGATGAGGTTCATACGCTTGCATGTAATAAGAGTTTAAACCTGGTTGCCAGATTTTCATTTGTTACACAGTTATTTGTTTCAAGGTGATTTGGGTTACTTTGTCTCCTCTTTATTCACACATTTGTAATCGGGAGCCATTTTATCTCCAGTAAGCCAATGGATAGTACGTTTAAGTAGTTGAGCTTTGCACGAGTGGGCTAGACTTATGAGGGAGGTTCAGTAGGAAAGGCTGACTACTTCCTATTAGATTGGTGTAATAGTTGCCTGAATTTATGCTGCTGTTGGTGTGTAATAATTTTTTGCGTTTATTGTTATTCGTAAGACACTGGCCTTTCCGGCTGTTGTATTTTATTGTTAATTAATTGTAATGAGCAAATGCATGGGGGCCCAGCTGCTTGGCGGAGTAAAAAATAAGACCTGCTGGTGCTTAGATTAATTTGGCGTGGTACTGTTCCGAAATGTCTTCTGCAGGTGATTGAAAGTAATCAGGACTAGTCCTTTATTTGGAGATGGTTATATTTGCCAAATTGATCAAAATTCATGACTTGAAATATGTCTGTGCAGAATTTCTGCAATACAAGTCTGCTAGTATCACCATAGCAATTTATTTCTACTTTCTTATATGTCACCATAGAAATGAATGTCGATATTGAACAGTGCTAATGAGGGAGTATTTGCTAATGCTTGGTTGTTCCAGGACTAATAGCAGGCATTTGCTCAGTTTAAGTTGTAGCATGTTCTTTGGCAGTTGGGGAGGGGTTTTATTACACTAAGGGCTTAAGTAATTTGATGGCCATATGCAAAGTGTTGGCAACTACAGACAATCTCTAAGCTTGGAGAACTTGATTGCTGTTGTTGATAACTTACAGTAGTTTGTCTCCAGTATCAATTAGGTATGCCTCTGAGTCTTTCGCACGGCAGAAGCCAACTGCCAATTGTCAAGCAGATAGTTCTAGAAGTGAGTGAAGTTTCTGAATGCTTGTGTTTTGAACACTCTAGAGGTCATTTTGATATGCTCCAATTGCTGGCTGTAAGAAATGTTTCCTGTAGATGCGTGATCCACAATGATTTTAGTTCATTTGGTGTATGCATGTCTTGAATGGCTTGTACTTCAAATTTGTTATGATGGATTCTAGTTCTTGGAATCATTCCTTTACTAGATTTTATGGCCATTTAGTGGCTGGGCAGGATGTGATGATCAGATTTATATCACTAGATGCTATATTATGGAATCTAAATGTGGTGCTGTGAACTGCAGGCATTGTTTCTTGGTGTGATATGTAGATGTCATCTTAGCTTGCTTGTTTGAATGTGTGGTTCTGTCTGGTTTTGACTGAGGGTTCTATCCCATTGTATTTTTTTAAACATATTTTTATTGGCTTTATCAATGAGGAAGTACAGTACAGCACAGTGAATATTCATGCATAAACATCATTTTGATCTACATTCTGGTATATTTGTGCCTTGATAATCACAGAGATCATAGAGGTTTAGATCCTGTAACTTATCGGAACATTGTACAATACATTTGTCTTATGGCTTAGTACTTCTCGTATGCTAGAATTTAAAGGCAGCCAATATGAATCTAACTGCACTACAAACTAAAAACATAACAAACCAAGCTATGGTCTTTCCTAGGGGTCCTCCATCCTCCTCATCATGTGTTTTTGGTTTAATCACATTCAGTTAGCATGATCTATGCATCACCTATCTTCTCTCACGTAATGTGGAGGGGGCCCTCATAAGATGGGAGGTCGTGGCTGCCCTTTACATGTGGTATCTCCTTTGTTCTAGAATTCCCCAATAAAATCCCATAGTCATAAGTGCGTCTCCCTGCAGCCTGTAAGTCACAATTGTTAATGCAGTTCAAGTAGTTCCCTCAGGTTCCTGTGTGTTGTGCGATTCTGTACTCTTATCCGCTCCAGAGTCTGTGTGTTGGTGTTCCCAGGCATCTAATATGTCAGACCAGAGCCCTGCTAGTGGCTGCCTCCGTATCCCCTTCTTGGCATCTCTAAGCAGTGCTCTTTCCTCCGGCCTAGCCCATAAGGTCACCTCTCGTATCCAGCCTGGCACTGTAGGACCCAGCCTTGATGTCCATTGTTTTGCTGTACAAAGTTTGCCGATGACCATGGCGAACTGTGTATAGTACTGCCTGGTATAGCCACTTTACCAGATGTCTGGCCCCCTAGTGTTAATAGACTTTGTAGTACTAGGTGTGTTTCCGGCTCTTGGTCATTGCCCGGCCACAAACTCTCGAAGGTACGTACCAGGGCTTGGTCAGTTAGGAATTGGCCCGGGGGCAGCTTATACAGTTCCTGTCAGGTCTACTAAAGGTATGAGTGTGCCGCTAAAAGCACTTCCTCACCATGAGTCCCACCTCCGTCCATGATGTGAGTTGCTTATTTGTGGAAATGGGCAGTGGGTACCAGTGCGAAAGTCCCACCAGAGGCAGCTCACCTCCGCCAGCACCACATAGCCTCCTCTAACAATTTCCTTGGTTGGGGGCGGGGGGTTACCTACCGTTTTGTTAAGCAATTTTGCCAGTAGTGGCCACTGGCTATTCATCCCCTCTGGGTGTCCCAGCTCTTCCAGCTTACTGCCCTCCAGCCACTGTGTGACCTATTGCAGCTGTGCCACCACATTGTATAGCTCAAAGTCTGGTGCTCCCATCCCCCAACTTCACCTAGGAGTTGCAAAGAACCTCCAGGGAGACTCTGTTTCGACTGCCATCCAATATTAAATCTCACAGTATTGAGTCTAGTTGTTTAAACCATGAAGACGATATTTTAACTGCCAAATTTTCCAAAATAGTACAGTAGCCTTGGCAGCATTATCATTTTAGACTAGGAGATTCTCTCCATTATCGGCAGTTTCAGGGACCTCCAAAAGGTTACACATGTTCAGAGCGACCTAAGGGCGGCACCTAATTGAGCCTCCTGTAGGTCTGCCAGGGAATGGAAAATCCTAATGCCCAAATATTTCCAAGAGTTCGGGGCCCAGACTAGGTCCTGTGGGATAATACATGGTTGTTGTATGTCCGCTATATTAAAAGAAATAGGTATTGTTTTGGTCTTATTTACATGCAGACTAGAATAGACCGCAAAGTCCTTTAATAATAACAGCCCGCTCGTCACCCCTCGAGGCCATTACCTAAGGTAAAGGAACAAGTCATCCGCATGCAGGAATATGATATGTACTTTACCATCCAGTGTGATCCCCTGCTCCGCTCCTGGCTGTTGAAACACAGCCGCACGTGGCTCAATAGCCAGTGCTAACAGGAGAGGTGACAGGGGGCACCCCTGCCGGGTGCCCCTGTGGATGTCACATTGGGCAGAGAAAGTAGTACCTGTCCACACCCTGGCTGTGGGAGATGTATACAGGAGCTTGATCCACCTCACCCAGCCCTATTTGCGAATAAGAAGTCCCAATGTAGAGAGTCAAATGCTTTTTCAAGATTGACAGACAATAGTATCTCATTTGGGTGGAGGTAAATATCTGGGTGGTACATAATATGGCATAGTCTGTGTAAATTCAGGGAGGTATTTCTCATTAGGATAAACCCATTCTGATCTGGGTGTATTAACGTGTGCATGTGCGGTGCCAATCTCATGGCCAGTACTTTCCTCAGTATTATGAAGTCTATCTTTAGAATGGAGAGAGGGCGGAACACTGAGGCTGGGCCCTGGGATCTGTTGACTTGGGGTGCGGTATCACCAGAGCATCCCTGAGGGTTTCCTCCCATTGTACTTGTATTTGCAGAGAAGAAGGTTATCATGATGTTGGACGAACTGGCAAGTGTGTTGTTTTCGTTGTGTTGTGGGTAAAGACTACATGATTTTGTCTGTGTAAGAATATTTTCGCATGATTGTCTCTGTTACCTTTTTAGAGAATGAGTGTGTTGACTTCGAAGATTGCCGGTTCACATTTTAGCCAGTTTCACTGAACTTTTGTGAAGTACTTTTTTTTTTTTAATAATGTTTCTGCTTTGTTTGTTTTCTTTCCTGCTTGGACTATTGAAGAGAGGCTACTAATGTGGTTAGTTTTTAGGAGACATTTCTCGGCTTTTTTGTCTAGCTTGAATTAAGTCTCTTGATTTGCGTAGTGAGGTTACATTTTCAAGTCTCCTGGGCTCAAAGTAAGACTGTGCTGCACAACAAATGGATTTGTAGGTCTCTTTGAGTAAGTTTATTGTTACGCAAAGCTAATAACAAACCTTGTCCATGTGGAGCCCTGTTTAGATATTTTTAAAGCAAGAGACCACACCCTCTTCTACTTGGTTCATCATCTCGATGTGCATGGAATTAGAAATCCTGTGTTGTCCCATGTCATTCGTTGTGTAAAAATTGTGTTTAAAGCTCCCCCCTCTTATTTTCTCTTTAGATACGCCATGTGACACTTTTTTCATTGTGATCTTGCAGATCCTGTCACAGCAGTTCAGAGCAATGGAAGCTGAACTAACTTCATTGAAGTCTGAGTTGGACTCTGAGAAGCAGGCTTCCAAAGCCACAGCTGAAAGGATGGAGGTGGAAGAGGCAGCCAAAGAAACTGTTATCAGTTCCCTGCAGGGCGAGCTACAAAGTCTCTCCCTTGAATTACAGCAAATGAAGGGAGCCCAAGCTGAGCAGGACTTACTCGGGAGCTCCAAAGATGAAGAACACAGAAAGGAAGTGCAGAATTTGACTGAGGCCCTGGAACAAGCAAGGCAACATTGCATTAAGCTAGAATTAAAGAGCAGCTCCACCGATAAAAAACATGAGGAGGAGGTGCACAGTCTAATGGAGGCACTGGAGCAGTCAAGAAGATCCCATGAGGAACTGCAATTACGTGGGGACCCTACAGAGGAGGCACACACAAGTGAGATGCTGAGCATTATGAATACCCTGGAGAAGACAAAAAAAGACTTTGAGGAGCTGGAATTACTTGGGAGATCCAAGGATGAAATGCACAGGGTCGAATTGCAAAGACTGATGGATGACCTCGAGCATGCAAGGAGATCCCATACTGAGCTAGAGTTTGACAAGAATAGATGGGAAGAGACAGCAACACAGAAAATGACAGAATTATCAGAGCAATCTGAAATTGCTAATTTTGAGACATCGAATGGGAGTAGTATGAAAGTGGAGCACCAGGAGGGGAGGGAGGAAGGAGATACCATGATCAACCACCTTCTCTCCAGAAGGGAGGAGCTGCGTGCAGCCTGTGATGCTCTGGAGGCTCGAAAAGAGGAACTTGTACAGGAAGTAGACAGGCAGACTGTGCAATGTGATGACCTCAAACAGAAGATCAATAATATGCAAGGTACTGTTATATCCATCTACCTCTCTTAGCTCAAGCTGTTATCTGTTGGCTAGTACAAATCCAAGGGGTAGAATTGGAGTTCATTCTTATCTGTGAGATCAGTGCTGTTGCCATCATGTGGGCTGCCACCTAGGCCGGAGTGAGCAAGGAACAAGAGAAACAATCGATTTAATTGTTAGAAAATTCACCCTTTGGCCATTAGTAACTCTGCTGTTCCTTGCCAAGCTTTTAGTGACAATATTTCCATAGTCTTCTTTGAATTTTGTTTTTAAAACATTAAGGAAGATGTGTTCCTAGTGATCGATTTTGCCCCATCTATAACCTCTCATTCTGGCCTTTTATCCACCCAGATACTAGAATGCCTCTCAAACAAGTGTTTTAGGGCCTGATTTGGAGTTTGGCTGCCAGATTACTGTGTCACAAACGTGACCTGCGTCCTTTGTGTAGTTCTGTTTCATCAGGCTAGTTCAGTCAAAGTGTGATAGTACACCATCTAGGCATGTGATTGTGTCCGATCAAAATATGTGTATTAGGTCAATTATGAAAATAACTATTTAGTGGGGTGTAAAGGCACATATTTTACTTGGTCAAATGAAAAAGTTTTAGTTCACAGACAAGTGCAAATTGGTCATTAGAGGGTTAGCATGTGCCAGGTTCCTGATCACTAGCTGTCTTCTCATGTGAGGTCACTTGAGATTTTATGTTACAGTATATGAAACAGGAAGGATAGACTATAGTACCATTATTCAGCAGATGATGGGTAGTTTAGAATGCCTGAACCAGGGAAAGGGTGACTTAATATGTGAGCATATATGCTGGCTCTCCGGTTCAACTTTTGAGAAATGAGGGTTGTTTAAACACATCCTTGCTATTTAAAAGAAGACTGCAGACTACTCCAAGAGCTTTTTGTCCTTGTGTTTATTGTGCTAAATGCTGACAAGTTGGACCTCAGGATCTTAGCTATGGCACACAAGTTTACAACCGTGGGGATGACCTCTAGGGTATGGTATGGAGTGAAGTTACTTCCATTAATCTTGTAGTCTTGGAGGCTGAGTGGCTATTCTGGTGAGAGATTTGAGTATGTACAATTTTGATAGGGGCCATCAGCAGTGTGGTCATCTCAGTGCTCTACATTTGGTGGCTTACAAATCCCATCACTTATAAATAAAAGGATATGTGCTAGGCAGACTGAATAGTGCAAGTTTAATCCAAACAGGGTGTTGAGAGTTAAGGTCTTGTGAGGGAATTGTGGAGCATTGTGGCCTGGGTGTATAATTTATATCAGCTGTATCCCGAAAGGGTATTCTTAAAGGGTTCCCTCTCTACAGTTAATTCTGGATGGAACGTTTTGTGACAGTTTGATAATTATGGTAATTTGAGCCATCCAGGATATTTGCAGGAGTTGGAAGGGAGCAAAGCTCATGTTTGAAGTCTTTGTACAAGGACTGGGATGTATGGAGGTAATTTCAGCTGGATGATTATTTTGGGTGCCCGATCGATAGTTATAGAGAAATATGGTCATGGAGGAGCTCTGTTTCTGCACTAGGATTATCTGATAGAGACTTATAGCTGCAGATTCCTTACCATAGAATATTCCTCAGCCATCAGACTGGATCCAGAAGTTTTTTGAGAAGATCCCCTGCGTGCCAGTAGATGGCGTTAATCAGCTTCGCGTTACCCTCCAGCCCAGCGCTTTGACGTCAGTTCTTTACTTTTTGCACCAGATAGCACTGAACCCCAGTCGTTTTTGACAGTTTTTGTCTCAGCATTTTGTCAAACCCTTTTTCTATAGATTTTCTCTTAGTACAATAGGATGTACCGAAAGAAACATGCTGGTTTCAGACCACAGGGTTTGTCTGTGGTGCTTGGCGAGGGACCATGAGTCCAAGACCTGCAAGGACTGCTGCACCTTGCATCAGAAGGTGCTGAAGGAGCATTCTCTCAAGCTCCTCACTTCCGCTCAAGATCCTGGTCACACAGAAGGTTCTGGGACCATTCACAGAGCTGCACCCAGCATCATCATCTCTGTGAGGTCTCTGTGCTTCCCTGACTTTCCCAGAGCCGTAGCGACCCCCTGCCAAGCTAACAGAATATTATGAGGCCATGCACCTCATATTTGGGTCACCTGGCCCCTCTGAAGCACCTTCGGGCTCGAGAAGGGTCCCCACCACATCCTTGCTGGTGGATTCGGTGTTGGATTTATAGTGGAGCCACCTGCGAAACCGAGACCTTTCTCTCCTCTGGCTCCAGTGCTGACACCCTTAACACAGTCACGGAAGGGGGTTCTAACTGCATACATGCCCTCCCAGCCACCAGGGCCAACAGGCTTCCCAGCCTTTTCATGTTAGATGAAGCGGGGTCCAATAGATCGCATGGGAGAGGTAGCCAAAGGTTAAGCCAGCCCACCACCCCCATGGCAGCTGCAGCCTCCAAACCCCTTTAGTCTATCCTCTGACCAGCACCTTTGTGTCCCTCGACCCATGCCACTCATATATGACTAGCTAACGCATTACCACCTCTCCTTGCTCCATTTGGAAGTAGTGACTTTTGGCAGAGGGAGCCATTGAGCGGGTGCTGGCATCAGAAATAGGTCTTGGTTGCAATTCCCTCTACCTTCCCGTGCTCAAAAAGGGCAGGGGACTTAGTCCTATCCTAGACCTGTGCCTTCTGAATCTCGTTCTGAAAAAGGAGACATTCAAAATGCACACACTTGCCAAAGTTCTGTCAGCCTTGCACTCCAGAAGCTGGATGGAAGTGTTGAACTTGCAGGACGCATATTTCCACATCCCGGTCGTGCCTGCCCTCAGATGTTACCTGCGGTTCATGGTGGGCAAAGACCATTTTCAGTTTGTTATGCTCCGGTTTGGCCTTGCCAGTGCCCCTCTGGATGTTCACCAAGGTCATAGCAGTGGTTGCAGCTCATCTGCGAAGGTCAGGGGTTCCAGTCCTCCCCTACCTGGATGATTGGCTGTTGAAGGCAAGCTTGCCACAGGCAGTCATTTCCCTCCTCCAGACTACGGCGAACCTCCTGCACTCGTGGGGACGCACTATCAACATGCCCAAGTAAAAAATGATTCCCTCTCATATGCTGCCACTTATCGGAGCTGTACTGCACACAGTGTAGTTTCAAGCCTACCCTCCCGAGTGTGGAGTCCAGGATATTCAGGCTATGATGCCAATGTTCCAGCCTCCATCCTTGATTTCAATGAGAAAGAACCTGAGGTTGTTGGGCCTCATGGCCTCTGCATCCTGCTTGCAACATATGCCTGTGGCATATGCAGGCTCAGTAGTGGGATCTGAAGTCCCAGTGGGCACAGTATCAGGGGAATCTTTCCAACATTGTCCAGATCTCGGAGGATCTGCAGTGGTGGTTGACAAGCCACGATGGGGTCAGTGGCAGACCCCTCTCCCTTCCCCAACCAGATTTACCGTTGTAACAGAGGTGTCACTTCTGGCATTTGGAAACCATCTGGGAGATGTCCTTCAGTGGGGTCTGGGCTTCGCATTAACCAGTTGGAAGTTTAGGTGATCCACTTGGCGTGGAAAGCCTTTCTTCCTTCGATCAGGGGAAGGCTGGTGCAGGTGTTCACGGACAACACCACTACCATGTGGTACTTCAACAAACAGGGCAGGGTGGGGACGTGGACCCTTTGTCAAGGGGCTATGCGTCTCTGGATATGGCTAGAGCGCTAGGGCGTTTCCCTGGTGGTTCATCTCTAGGTGAGGTCTCTGAATGCTAGGACAGAGAAACTCAGCTGACGAGGCGGATCACAAATGGTGTTTCCATCCAGAGGTGGTGCGAGGTCTGTTCCAAGAGTGTGGACAGCCTTAGTTAGATCTGTTCACCACTGCTGAAACCACACAATGTCTGCAATTCTGTGCCCTGGAGATTCCAAGGTGACTATCCCTAGGAGACACGTTTTGGATGGAGCTCTGACCTCCTGTACCCATTTTTGCCAATACCACTCCTGCACTGAGTTTTTAATAAGATAAAAAAATTACCGGGCCCAAGTTTTTCTTGTGGATCGGGAGTGGGTACGGAGACGCTGGTACCCCAAGCTGTTAAGCATGAGCATTGGTCCACCAATCAGGCTGCCTCTTCAAGAGGCTCTTCTGTTACAACAACAGAGGAGGGATCTGCCCCCGAACCAGCACACCCTTCATCTTCATGTGTGGAGGTTGAGCAGTGACAGTTGACAGCATCCGACCCGCCTCCTGAAAATCTGTGATGTTTAATCTGGAAGCCAGGTGTCCCTCCACCAAGTTGGTTTATGCCTACGACTGTGATAGATTTGTGGCATAGTATGCATCTAGGAACATCAATCCTCTCTCTGCACCCCTTTTACAGGTTCTTCTCTTTGTTCTATCCTTAGCCCAACAGGGCTCTGGTCTGGGCACAGTTCAAGGATATTTATTTGCTATTTCAGCATTTTTGAAGTTACCAGTGGCTAGGTTCCTTAAAGGTTTGAATCATATGCTTCCTCCCAGGTCATTCATAATGCCCCAGTAGGACTTAACCTTGTTCTGACTTTTTTAATGTGTGCACCCTTTGAGCCCCTCCACAATTGTCCTCATCAGTTGTTGGCTATCAAGACAGACTGCTGTTCTAGTGGCCATTACATCGGGCAGGAGAGTAAGCGAATTGCTGGCACTCTTGACACACCCTTCCTACACCTTCTTCAATCTGGACAAGCTGGTACTCTAGATACGTACCTCCTTCCTTCCGAATGTTGTGACTGCTTCCTATGTAGGCCAGAAAACCCCCCTGCCTACCTTCTTTCCCCTGCTTCACCCTTCCAAAGAGATGGAGAGACTTCACCGCCTAGACCCATAGAGAGGGTTGTCATTCTACCTTGATTGCACAAAAGAGTTCCTGGTGGATGATCAACTCTTTGTGCAGTACATAGGAGCCCAGAAAGGGAAGGCTGTCACCATCACAAAATGGATAGTACTCTGCATCAAGATTTGCTATGGACTGGCCAAGAAGAAACTCCCTGAGGGCTTGAGAGCTCATTCCACGAGAGCCAAGGCTAAAACCATTGCATTAGCCTGTCGAGTAGATGTCATGGACATCTGTGAGGAAGCAACGTGGGCTTTTCTGCACACATTGAATAAGCACTACTACTTGGACAGTCAGGACCTTAGTGAGGGGCACTTTGCCCGTTTGGTCTGGCAGGCCTTTTTGGTTTATATCGGCTTTGCTAACCCACCTCTGGGGAGGCATTGCTTTGGTATCTATTCTAAGAAAAGGAATCTGCAGCTAAAAGTATTTATCAGGTGAACAAGTTACTTATCTTTGGTAGCGCCTTATGTGGTACAGACTTTATCTAGTAATAGATTCCTTACAGGCCCTCCAATCCTCTACGCTCTGCGAGCTGATTACAGTGTGAGGGTCACCCTTCTAAGAACCTTATATTTCAACACCAGTTGTCAGTCTTCATCATGAATCCACGTTCCTGGCGTGGAAAGATGCCCGGGTGTTATCTATATAGTTTCCGTGCATGTCATTTCCGACATGGATGATGCAGACGCAGAGCTGAACGACGCCACCTACCTGTGCAGGGATACTCTCTAACTCTTAGGGATCCAGGCTGATGCTTAGAGACTATTTTAGGGTAAGAGATCAGCGGCTAGATAGTCTCTACCAGATAAGGCGTTACCAAAGGTAAGTTACTTGTTTGTTATTTAAAGAGTGCCATGAGCAATTATAATATGTGGGATTTGGGGCCAGATGTACCAAACAGTTTTGCCCATTCTGTTTCTATGGGAAAATGTGTTTGTACATATGGCCCTTGGTGTGGGGTTTGTCTGCATACTTCTGTCATGCAAGGCCGATTACTGTATCTTCCTTTTCTTGTTCCAGAGACACTGTCTTCATCGTACAGCAATATAGAGGTGCCTTCCCTACCTGTGATGACTACTGAACATACAATAAAGGTAACTGTAAGACAGGAATGAGATATTTCAGAGGTTTTTTTAGTGGATGTACAAGGATTCCTGTGCTGTACTTCTGTAATACGTAATATCATTCTGGGTATATTTTATCTGAATCAAGTAAGACTTTATGTTGCTAAATTATCCCTTTCAGACAAAGCACAATCTTTTGAGGTGTTTTCTAGGCATCTCTAACTTGCAAGACATTCTGCCCTGCTGGTGCTAGATGTTTGAATTGTGTTATTGTGATTACAGAATGTCTGTTATTCTTCACCCTCGCACAAGAGTTAGAGAGGGAGCTCTCAGTCATTTTTAGATATGTCTCTGTTGCCTCTGGTATAATAACCATAAATAATTGTCTCATGTTTCTGACAAGTGTTTTAGTCCAGAACCTAAAGGACTAAGGCCAAAAGTCTGACCTGGGCTTTTTGTTGTCAATATCAAATAATACATACTTGCAATTCATCAAATAAATGTGTTTCTTCTGAACGTGATAGCAAGTCTTTGGGTGAGACTGAGACCTACTTCTATCACTGCTCTTACTGTGGAAAGGTGCACCACACTGAGCATATGCTATATCTGAGTAGTCTTCTAGGCATTTTTGGGCATGACTCAGAAAAGTTGCAAATTTACTTCCATAGGGTTATTCTTATGGAGTATATATTCAAAATTTGAGTTTGCAAAAATATACTCCAGCAAAACATTTGCATAAAGTAACCATGCAGAAATGTGCATTTCTGATGGATGCTCCTAACTGTAGATTTTTCAACCTTATCTGCCAGGCTGGTTCCAGAAGTTTTTTCAGCATAGCCCGGGTCGCCGATAGGTGGGAGTGTGCAGCTCCACGTTGACCTTGTTCTGTTCCGGAAGTGAAGTTCAGAGCCTTGTGTAAGTGCCATCCAAATGCACAGATATCAGCTCCTTTCTTTCCACACCAAGATACAATGATCCAAAGCTCGTCTCTAACTTTTCGGTGCAAGATTATTTTCCATTGTGGAAGGTAAAATGTCTCCTTTTAAAACTGCAGGGTTTAAACTTTGTAGGGACTGTCGTTCTGACTGATCCTCACAATGTGTGTCTCTGGTATTTGGGCTCAGGTCAGAACTCCAAGCTGTGCAAGGAGTGTGTCCTTATGCATCCAAAAGTGATCTGTGATTGTGAAGCCAAACTGTATGTTGCCATACACCCCAGGAAGTCACATAAGCCCTTCTCCCACTCAGAGTCTGGATCATGAGCTTGTTCCTACTCTTGGGGCACTCCTGCGACAGGTCTTTGTCGAGGTTAAAATTTTGGGGTAAGTGGAGGTTCAAGGCATGGGAAAATCACCCGGTTGATTCTAGAGTTGTAGAACCGAAAAGAATGGAGATTGGATCGCGATCGATAACAATGCCAAAAGAAGGCAGGTGTAGACCGAGAATCGAGCAGCTCGATGGTGTTAAACAAGAGCACAAAAGCACATGTCCGAACCCGATGGTGGAAGAGAGGAATCTAATCATGAAGTCGATGACCATGCCCATTACCTGCACAAGGAGGAGTCACAGTACCTTGTGACTTGAAAAACTTTCTTTGAAGAAAAAAAACTTGCACCTATCCAAGCCCAGCACTAGATGGCAGGATTATACACAGCACTACATGCCACAAACAGATGCTTAACATCTAATTTCTTTCAAAATGAAGCATAAACAGGCTCAGTTTTGCCCCTCTGCTTCTGAGGCCCTCAAGGGCCCCTTCAGTCCCACTCCAAGTCTCCTGCAGAAGAGCTGATTCCACCGTTCAATTTGAATTTCTGGGGCCGTCGGCAATGTCGCAGTAGATTAAGGAATTTCATGGAAGCTATGTTCCAAATCTTTGACATCTTGCTGGCTCCCCCACAGACCCATTCTCTGTGCAGTCTGTTCTTTCTGAACCAGTTTCGGGTTCAGCTCTAATTTTAGATCCAACTCCACATCCAGCCCCATGATTCATGCTGGTACCTGCCATGCCGACTTCCGCCTGGGTGCTGCAGGTGCCGGAGGATATCACTGATCCTATTGTCCTCTTGGACTTTGAATTGCATTCATCTCGTCCTCAATAGAGTTCACATCCTGGAACAGTTCTGACACGCCTGCTCCCAGTTTTTTCATATTCTGGCAAAACAGCACGTTTACCTAGAAGCCACCTTCCAGCGCTAGGGGACATTTTTAATTTAGACTTTGACCAAAGTCAACTAGCTTTTGTTTACATTGGAGAGTATGGGAATTAATTCCCCACAATATGATGATGACATCTTCTATTTGTAATAACAAAAAGCCAGTGTATTGGACACTTTCTCATGACATGAGGCTTGGTCCACACATCCCCGCCCTCTTACCCCCCCACCCAGCCCGTCAATGGAAGAAACAACCTCATTTCCTACTAATCACACATGCAGCTGAAGTCCTGGACTTACAGGTCTCATCAGTTGGGATGAAAAATAATGTCCTCTCTGAAGATTTGCAGCTTGAACTGACCTTATCTGAGCCCTTGATGCCTCTGCATTAACCTGTTGGAATTGCAAGCCATTAGCTTGGCGTTGAACGCCTTCCTTTTGCCCATCACAAGGAGGCTAGTTCAGGTCCTCACAGACAGCACCACTGCCATGCGGAGTGCTCTTCGTCAATGCCAAGAAAATGCACTGTCAGCATTTTTGCACATTGGAGTTCCCAAGAAGGTTCTCTCTCTCAGACATGCATTGACCCCAGAGTGGAGTACAGGACTCCTGTAGATCGTCCTGCTGCTATCACTGCTGCCTGAGTTCTGAAGAAGATAAGTAACAACTGGGCCAAGGCGTGTAATTCCTGGAACATCTTGACATGAACATCTGTCCTCTGGTTGGGCTGCTGGATTTAGAGGATCTTCTGTTGCAGCAACAGGGCAGGATATTGCACCCGGGCCTACGCAGTCTACACCTTCATGTGTGGAGATTTAGTGGTGGCAGTTGATTGCATTTGATCGCCCACCCAAAGTCGTGGCTATCATCCTTGAGACCAGGTGTCCTTTTTTTGTTTTGTTTTTTTAAACAGACATTGTATTTTTAGGCACTGCAAGCACAGCCTCAGGGGCTCAGAAGCACTGTACTAAGGTAATATCTTTACACATTGTCCAATTGAGTCTGTTGATGCATTAGTGACTTTCATTTATGAAATAGTAGTAAGGTGTGTCCTGTGCAGCCCCTAAGCCCATCCCTTTTGCTCTCCGCCTACTCCGATCCCATCCCCATTGGTTCAGTACTTGTCCTATGTCAGAGTCGTCCCTCTCCATGGATTGTGGTCAGTGCTAGCATATCACTCCTTGCCTTTACTCCAGTGGTAATGGAGGGCAATTATGTCTGTTTGCTGTTTGATGCATCAGCTTGTTCTGGTAAGCCAGGTGGGATGTGTATGTCTGAGTTTTTTAGGCAATCCACTAAATGTTACCATGATCGTGCTCTGTCTGGTGTACCACAGCCCAGTTGCGTCTCTCTAAGTAGTATTACTTCCTCTTATCCCACCCATATGATCAGTTCTTCCCTCAATTTGGACAGTCTAGAGCCTCTAGTGGTCTTCCAGTTCATCGTAATCTCCCTTTTTACAATAATCAAGGCTAAGTCAATAAATCGGGTAGTCGTTTTGTGTTTTGTGGGTCTCTGGAAGCCCCCCAGAAGACTGGCAGGAGGAGTATGTAGGATTGACCTCAGTGTGACTTAGTTGATACTATGCACCACTCCCGTCTTATAATCAGTTAATAGTTGCCACGTCCATACCATGTGAAGCATCTCTGCTCCATGTTTCCCACAGCGCGGGCAGGTCGCCTCATTTGCCCCAAAGAGGTGGATAATCCTACTGGGGGTTTAGATAGGCCATGTGGAGGAAGGAAAAGCCGATCAGTTTAAATCTAGCATTGCGGACACTGTCTATGTGTTTGCAAGGATTTTGGTCCAATCCACATCTGGGATTGGATGTGTAAGGCCTCTTTCCCATGTTTCACACAGTGCTAGTAAGTGCATGGTACTGTCATGTCACAGTGCTTGGTAGAGGCAGGTTACCGCTTTGAAACAGCTCAATATAATTCATAAAGTTGGCATCCCTGAAAGTAGATCCACTGGGCAAACCACTGAAGCTGTGCCATCAAGGAGTAAGCCTCCATGCTTGGTGCCACCAGTCCCCGACCTGCATTTGGGCACTGCAGCTTTGATAGTGCTGCCCTCCGCCTTCCCTTTTGCCATATGAGCCCAATCAGTAGGGAATCTAATTCCTTAACAGTCTACCGCAGTATAATGAGGGGCAGTGTGGAGAAGAACAACAACAGTCTAGGGAGTACTACCATTTTTGCGATTGCAGTTTTGTCCACTAATGATGATGGGATGGTCTTCCAAAATTCTATAATGGACCGGAAACATCTGACTGCCGCCCCAGTGTTGCCCTCCAGTCGGTCAAAAGGGTCATGGTATATCCGGACCCCCAGATATTTGAGGCATGTTCCTTCCTAAATAAGACCCCGCAGGTCACAGGGCTGGGGAGGTGTTGTGCTGAGCGGGAAGAGGTTGGATTTTTGTCAGTTAATGCGCAGGACGGATGCTCTCCCAAAACGTTCTAGTAAATCTATTGCTCTAGGTAGTTCGTCATCCATGTCCCGCAAAAACAAGAGCACAACTTCTGTATAGAGGGCAGAACGGTGCTGTAAGCGCTGAACATCCTGTCTCCGGTGTACTGTGCCTGAGCGCGCGCTGCTGGCCAATGGCTCAGCTGCAATGGCAAATAATAGTTGGGAAAGTAGACAACCTTGCCTTGTTCCCCATCTCACTGCTTACGCCTCTGCGATGTTCCTCACAATCCAAACCCAGGCCATAGGGATTGAGTACAGGAGTTTCACCATTACTTTGAATAGGAAGTCCTGCTATCTATTGCTACTATGGCCATTTTATGTTTGTCCATTAGTTCCGCGTCCAGTATCACAAGGAGCCTTCAAATATTATGTGCTGTATTGGGCCCTGGGCTGAATCCGGCCTGATCATGTCGAAGTGCGGGCATCAGAAGGAAGAGCCAGGTTGCTAATATTCTGCCTAAGATCTTGTAGTCTGTTGAGCATTGACAATGGGCAGTATGCCCGCACTTCTTGGGGTGGGCGACCCGGTTTCAGTAGTAGGATCACTAATCCTTCACTAGTGGTAGTAGGCAGGTGTCCTGATTCCCAAGTGCTTGCATAAAGGTC
Organism: Pleurodeles waltl; assembly: GCF_031143425.1. Taxonomy (NCBI): domain Eukaryota; kingdom Metazoa; phylum Chordata; class Amphibia; order Caudata; family Salamandridae; genus Pleurodeles; species Pleurodeles waltl. Next base: position 784,461,254 of record NC_090442.1, on the reverse strand, counting down.
TACCAGTTTAGGTGCTAGTCTCTGGTATGCCGTGTAGGACTCAACTGGAAAGCCATCTGTCCCATGGTGTCTTAACCCGGACCAGTGCCTTAATCTCAGCTCTCACCTCTTGGATTGTGATGTCTCCACCTGGAGCCTCCTCTTCTTCCCGTGTGATTTTGCGGAGCGCTACTTGGTCCAGGAATTTGCTAATTAGTTGGGGGTGGTAGGTCAGGTGGAGGAGTGTATAGTGTTGTGTAGTATTCCTCAAACCTAATATTTATGGCTCCCTGTGTGTAGAGGCATTCGCCCAGTTCTGAGTCTACCTCAAGGATGAAAGAGCCCCTGGAAGAGGGACTCATCAGTAGGGTCCCCGACGTATAGTGCTCTGCATTAGTGCGGATCATGTATTGACAGTGGTTGAAGCAGCAAAGTTTCTCCTGGTATACTACAACCTGTTCTCTTGCATCTAATAGTTGTTGTGCCAGTTCTTGGATCCCTGGCCCTGCGATCTCTAGTTCCCTTAGGGCTTTCTTGTGAGTGTTAGTGTCCCTAAATATAGTGCACCGCACTTCTACTGTTTCTGCTCTGCAGCACCCTCTGATAACTGCCTTGAAGGCGTCCTGTTCAACTAAGAGAGAAGTTGCTGTGGCTGTGTTGTCTAAGAAATAGGTTTGTATGGCTTCTCCAATGGTGCTCAATAAGACCGGGTCTTCCAGTATCTCTATGCGGAGGTGCCAGTCGAGAGTACGAGGGCCTTACCGAAGCCAATGCAGGGATAGTAATTCTGGGTTGTCGTTGGATACTGTTGATCATAAGTAGTCTGTGTTTCGAGTTGCTCTATGTACTCCGGGAAAGCGCAAGAAGGTGTCTAGGTGCATGTGTAAATCGTGCATTACTGAGTAGAACAAGTAATCTCTGTCGTCGGGATGTGTGCATTGCCATGTGTCTGTCAGTCCCCATATTCGCTGCCAGTTAGTGAATATGCTGGCAATTTGTTGGACAGGGGAATCCAGCAGTGGTGGGTAGGACCTGTCTCTTATTGGATCCTCTACTCCGTTATAGTCGCACCCCACTAGAATACTGTGAGTCATGTAAGGTGCTAGGATTCTGGACATTGCAGCCAGAAACCCTTCCTGGTCTGTATTGGGCATCCCCACTATAGTCAAGTCTGTCAGCTAGTTGTCCAGACACCACCATGTATCTCCCTTCAGGGGTCTGTGATTGCACACGTTTTTTGGAAGGGAACTCAGGGCTGGATCCACACCAATACCTCGCTTGCAAAGGTCAAGTAGGAGATGGCATATACCAGTCCTCGCCATCTCTTGTGCAGCGTCTCCCTTTCTGTTGCAGTTAGGTGAGTTTCCTGCAATATAGCAATGTACTCCTCTCCTCTTTGGATGTGTTTGTATCTTGTACCATTTAGCCATATTATTGAGTCCCTCACATTCCAGCTGAGAAATGTATAAGTTAAGTGGGGTCTTCATGTCTGTGTGTTATAAGAATGTATGTAGCTCAGGGGCAGAGGGCCTGATTCTGCATTGTGGTTATGTGTTGACGGGAGACTCAGTTTTTGGGCACTTTGGCGGACGGGGCCAAAGGCATTCATAACCCTTGAAAACCGGAGTCTAACTTCCCAACTCCTCAACCCTGGGGCAAGAAGAAGCAGACTCCCAATCCAAACCTGAAAGTCATTTAACACTCGTGCAGTTGTCATCCACACAACTTCAATGAGGGGAGGTGGAATAAGGGTTCTCCACGACCATTCTGTGTTCCAGCGTTGTCTGTGAGCAGGATGGTGCCATCCTCATCTTCTCGTTCAGCCTTCTCTTGGCCGATTTCCATTTTGGCCTGGGGTTGGCAGCCACAGGGCAACCATCCCTCCCTGGGGAGTCCGTCGACCCAGCTCCAGACCACAGCTGGTGTGGTGAAGAACTGCACTTCATCTGACCCATAGCCTGGTAGGCATAGCATAGTTTGTATCTAGGGTTCTAAGTCAATTCTTTTCCTCAATGAAGAAGGCCCTCATTTTTGGACCTCCCTGGTAAAGTCTGGGAAAATCATCACCCTCTGATTGTCCACCAGGATGTCTCCCTTGATTCTTGCCTGGGCCCCTTGCCTAAATGCGGTGCTCAAGTTCAAGGGCGTAACTTCATCCTGGATCCATTTCTCCAGGAAGTTGACCATGTCCCTAGAGGTGCCCACTATTTTCTCTGGAAGGCTGTTGATCCGAATGTTGTTCCGGCTTGCCCTATTTTTGAAGCCTTCAGCTCTTTTTTCCAATGTCTTGACTCTTTATTCAACAAGCGACATACTGTCACTCACCGATGCCAGATCAGGGGTGATGGTGTTGAGCGTCCATTCCGTAGTCATGACTCTTTCCGCCAGCCTTTTGTGATCGTCTCTTAAGAGTCCTATATCTGCAGCCACAGTGTCTATTTTTAGTTAGAGTGCCTTGCAGGAGTCCGTGATGGCCTGCAGTACTGTGTCCAGGGTTGCAACCTTTCTCCACTCGGAGTGAGCTAGTGCTCGCAAGGTAAGGGTCTACAGTGGTAGTGGCTGGCCTTTGGGAGGAGACAGTCAGCTATGTCCCGTATTTTTGAGTATTTGCCCATATTGCTCTGGGCAGGGGGCTGCTGAGGTACTGCTGAGGGGGTCAGTCAGCTGCAGGCTAAGAATTAGGTGTTTAGGTAGGCAGTCTTGTTAAGGCTGCAATGGCATAATGGACTGCTCAGTCCATAGGCATCCCAACGTTTGTGTGTTTGCACAAAGTGGAGAAGGTTTGGCTGTCCGTGCCTCTCATTGTGATGTGCTGTGCAATGAAGGGGGCAGCACAGGGAATCTCCAGCGGTATCACCTGAACATCTGCGCTGGTCTTTGTAACGTCCAGAAAGAAAGAGAAGGGGCGTCCCCCCTCATTCCGTTAATCAAATTTCAGCGGTGTGTTCAAGACCTGGTAGCAACTGAGGATGCCCCTCATTCCCTCTAGTGCAGTTATGTGCTTATGCTACCCCCACTCGACTCCACAGGCTGTCCACAGCTCTCTCAAGTGGTCCTGCTGCTCCACGTAAGTCATAGCCCCCAGGTGGGCTCCAGGCAGCTGGGCTGTTATGGCTCGCTCAGGTGCTCAGGTTCTCAGCTCTCCAACGGTGGGGGCAGGCTTCCACAGTTCTTCCCCCTCACAGCACTGGTTGAGTGCTCCTCACTGCCCCCTACCGGCAGTGTTTCACCCTGAGTGGGCCCATCTTTGTGTGAGATGATGTGCAGTGCCGGGCCCAGCAGTCAAGTCTGTGTCACCCCTTCACCCTACACCCCGTCATCCCCCCCCGCCGCAAGGGTCTCCAAGTGCCTCGTCCAGGGCGGCCTGGCTTAGCATCAGTCCTCCCTCTCACCTCCATCGCAGTAGTCCATACAGCAGTCCATGCTAGTATCTCGATGACTACTACGGCCTACTCCCTCAGGCCACGGTCTTCTCCTGCAGGATCTCTGTTAAGGGCCACCTCCCCACGGCCAGCCCAGTCACCCACGCCGGCTCTTGAGATCAACTGTGTTGCAGTGTTGGCACGCTCTTGCGTGCATTGGGGCCTACCAGCCCTGTTCTTCTAGTGGCAGCGTGCCATCCTGTTGTCCTGCTGCACCCGCCGCACCGCGATCTTGGAAAACTGCTAGGCGGCCGGTCGCTGATTACTGTGTTTGCCCATCTGAGTGTTGTTTTTAGTACTTGGTGCCAAGTCGCCTGATTGTTGTTGGCTTGGTTAGTCTAGGAAGCTGGCCAAGTTGGGTTTTTTCATTAGAGATGCCCCTGAATGGAAGAGTTTGGCTGGGAGCGCCGCAAATCCTGTCCTACTTAGTCAGTGCAGAGCCACGTCCCCCGACTAGGCGTCCTTTGACAAAGTCTCTGTACACTGGGACAAGTTTATGGCTGATAATGGCACCCATTATACAGAGCTTTTGCAAGCCAAACTGTAGGATGTGGTATTCTTAGTTTTGTTTTTTGCCCAGCAATAACTTGCTGTGGGCAGTGTTAAAGGTTATCTGTCTGTCCTTTTGTCCTTTTTGTGTTTATTGGACCAGCAATCCTTGTTCAGATCCTTGTTGTGATTGTATTTCTTAAAGACTTACTTCATATGTGTCCTCTTAAACCCATCTGATGCCTCAGTGGGTTCTTAATTTGGTTTTCGTATGTGCACCCTTTTTGAACCGATGCACTACTGCCCTCTGCATCTGACTCTGAAGATGGTCTTTATCATTGCAGAAAATGTCAGCTCATTGCATAAGTGAGCTTCAGGCTCTTTCAGTCCAGCTCTTATAGGACTACCTGGTGCTGAGTACTAGACTGGCCTTTCTATTAAATGTATTGACTCAATTTCATGTTAGGCAAACCATCTTACCTCCATCATTCTTTGATCCAGCTTTCCCTTCAGAAGAGGAGGAGAAAATATACCTATCTTCTGAACCCCAAAAAGAGCACTGAGGTTTTACATCAGTTACACCAAAGACCATTAGGTAGACTATCAGCTTTTTGTCCAGTTGTATAGTCATCTGTATTAATATTTGCTGTGCACTAGCCATAAAGCAGCCTCCACACTGTCTAGGAGCCCATTCTGTCAGAGCCAAAGCTTCTACCACTGTGTTGGCATGTCCAGTGCCTGCCCTGGATTCTTTTTATTTTCAGGCAGCAATGTGGGCAACAGTGCACACATTAACGCATGCTTCATACAGGTCCGACTGTCACTTCCTGGGACAAAACAAGGTGCACATTGAGCCGCACGCAGGGTCTATCATGAAAAGTGCTCTGGATCCAATCGGTCGCCTGAGGATATTGTAAAGGTAAGGAATCTGCAGTTAGAGTATTCACTAGGAAGAGTGTTACTGAAGGTAAGTAGCTTGTTCTTTAGCATTGCACTTTTTTTTCCAATGCAATAATATGTTTGTAAGCATGTGTGGCTGTAGATACATATGCTCTTATGCTCTGCATAGTCCTGTCATCTAGTTTTGGGCTCTGACTTTTGCAACCTGCTTTTCTTTGAAGAAGTCACAAGGTTTAGTGCCTCCTCCTTTAGTTGCCAATGTGCATTGGCAATGGCGCTATTGTTTATTCTGCCATTAGTTTCGGAAACGTACTGATTAGTCTCCGTGTTTGGCACCTAACAGCGCTTTCCTTCGGGCCCAATCAATCATTCAACTTGGGTAAGAGAGCAAGAAACTCAATGCGATGGATCTTCTATTCTGTTTTCATCTCTACACGGCATCCACAGAAGACTGATTCCCTTTTGACGCCTCTTCGCAAAGGCCTAGGGCCAGCACCCGCGCCATGCATCTAGAACGTTGTCGATGAGAATGTGGGTATAGTGATGGAAAAGCTGCCCTTCCATTACTGCCCCCAGTGCCACTCGGAATTCTCGTGGTCCAACCACCATCAGGTCTGCAACCTCTCCTTCTTCTCATGAGGATGCCATATGTGACACTTCCCTCAACTTCTGGTTGAAGACTTTTTGGTACCGATGTGAGCAGAAGTGGGCCCATCAGAGGAGGCAAAGGCAAGAGTCCCAAAACAACAACAACATCTTTGGGGGCGTTGAACCGGATGTAGAAGCCGGTCACTCTGAGGCGCAGCCTATCCAGCCAAGCTCGGTGGGGAGTTCTTCCTTCAAGTCCTTTGGAGAATTGCAGCAAGATCCTGGTGCCTCTCAACCACAGAAGAATACTTCGCCCTCAAGTATGGTCAGCACTGATATGCAACCCATGCTGGCGCAGCATTCACAGGCATAGAAACCGCTCCGAGGGGGTCAGGCATCAAACCCAATGCCAAAATAGCAACTAGCTGGGCCCCACCTCCTTCAGGCTATGGTCAGCTAGACCAAAGCCATCACAGCCAACAGTGCACAGATATTGTACAAGCTTAACATCTCTTCAAAGTGGGCAGGGCCCTTGATAGCAACAATAAGGTCCACATTGGCGGTGAAGCCAGCCTTGGCATCAAAGACTCATGCAGCTCCGAGAGTGCATTTGGCACCAAAAACATAGTTGATGGCCAGCTCAGAGGATTCAGAGCAAACCATATTCCAAAGGCTGCAGGAGAAACTGGGTGGTTGCCAAAAGCGACTATTTATACACCTGCAGATGGGCAAGATCTCAACTAAGCTTCCACCGAAGCCACTGCTTCCCAAAGAAGAGGAAATTGACGTTTGAGGAACAGATTGCATTAGAGCCTCCTCCACTTATCCAAGCATGTGACATAAGGACAATGGCAGCAGGCCCTTCTCCGCTCAGCTTCCTCCTTCTCTTCCACTTCCTTGTCTACCACCACACCTCATCCCTCTTCCCCTGCTCCTCATCTTTTTCCCTGCACCTCAGTCCTTTCCCCCTCTGTATTCATCACAGGGGTCACCACACTAGTCTTACGGGGAGAACAGCCATCTTCACCTTGCAGACCGCTATGAAACAGCTTATAACCCGGAACCAAGGGATGATTGGTAAGACGACTACTGTGTTGATCCCCTGGGCATACAGATTTGGATCTGTACCCAGCCAGTCCCTCTCCCCCTGATAACAATACAGCATACCATCAAGTGTTTGAGGCCATCCACGTATCACAGAGGAGATATGCATGTAGTTGAGGAAGACAGCGACTTCCTAATAGCAACACTGTCAAAGATCCAACACACATTATAGTTCCTCCCTGTGCTAAATCGTATGCTGAAGCCCACCTCTAACACATGTAAAGAGCCAGTGAGGGGAAGATGGTCACACCCAATGACCCACCCTACATACGTGGCCACACGCACCCTTACTCGTTGATAGTCATGTGTTGTGTAAACACACAAATGTCCAGGCGACAGGAGATGCTTCCCTCCAGATAAGGAGAGTAGTAAGAAGTTGGATGCAGCAGGCAGGAGAGTAGCTGTGCAGGCACCCACACCCTGGAGTATTTCCAACTTGGTTGGCCTACTCTCACGATATCCAGCCAGCAGACGCCCAGCCAATGGGCGCCCACATGGGTCAGAAGGGTCCTGCAACAAGGGGCAATCGCCGGCCAACCCAACATAACAACAAAGTTCCAATTTCTGAAAGATGGAGGAGCTGCCATCTACTCCTTCATCCCATCGGTCACTGGTTGTCCTGTCCCCCTGACACCTCTGGTGATAATCAGAGTCAAGAAGCAACCACCATCTCTGACTCCCAGCGAGATTCCTGGCTCTCAGCTGGATGAGCTGTTCTCCGTGCGATCACCGGCATGGCCTACTCCTGCCAAACCAGGGTGCCGACTTTCCAGCAGGTAGTGCTTCTTTTTCAGCCAGATCATTAACTGGCAGTCAAAACAGTAATGCACCTCCTGAGGATGGGCTCCGGCCGTAGTTCCATATGCCAGACTACAATTTTATTCTCTTCAGCAGTGCCTATCATCGCAATGGTCAGGGAAGATTTGGGGGTCATAATGACCCCGGCGGTCGGCGTTAGTGTGGCAGTAGTACTGCCAACAGGCTGCCATGGTGGTAGCAGCCGCCGGGCTGGAGATAACCATCTCTAGCTCAGAGGCCGCCATTGTGCTGCCGGCGGGATTATGACCCTGCCTACCGCCAAGGTTTTCGTGGTGTTGGTAACACCACGAAAACCATGGCAGTAGGGCCTATCAGTGACAGGGAATTCTTTCCCTGTCACTGATAGGAGGCCACCACTCCCCCACCTCTCCAGACACCTCCCCGACCCTCCCCTACATCCACGTCCCCCAATCACACACACACAAACACACTCACACTCTTATTCACACATACATACATGCATGCATTCTTCCATTCACACACACATCCATACACACTACAAAACATGCACGCAGACACGCATTCCTATTTCCATACATTCACGCACTCACACTCATACATTCACGCACTCATTCAACACAAAACACACACCCGCATTCATGTACACACTCACACATACATGCACACACCCCCGCCCTCCCCCCACACACACACAACCCCCCCCCTCCCCTATCGGAGACCCGACTTATTTGGATCCAGGGGGTCTTCCGGCAGGAGACGGGCGCAGTGCTGCTGCCGTCAGCAGTACACCCCCAGGCCATATTATTTGTCATAATATGGCTGGCGGCGGTCTACTGGTGTGGCGCTGCTGGCGGTAGCAGCGACACCTTACCGCCATCCGCCAGTATGGCCACAGCCGGATTTCCACTCTTCTTGTGGCGGAAATCCGGCTGTTGTCATATTATGGCGGACAGATGGTAGCCGCGGAGACGGTCTTTTGGCGGCCGTCACCGCTGTGGTAGGCGTTTTTTACCGCCGATGTTGTAATGAGGGCCTTAGTGTTGCTACTGGCCAGCACCAATAGCTCTCTGCAGTGGTGTAACAGCAATAATCTGTTGCAGAGCTGGCACTTCACGGACCCCACTCCGCACGTGATCATCACCATGGACTCTTCACTCTCATGGTGACGAGCGTACCTTCACAAGTTAACTGTTCAGGGTATGTGGTTACCTCAACAAGTGGGTCTCCACATCCTTAGCTTCTGGCCACCCAGCTGGCTCTCAAAGCCTTCCTACAGAACATTCAGCACAAAAAAGTCCCTGTAAAGACAACATGACCCCTTGGTGGTACCTGTAGAAGCTGAGCAGCAACCTCTCCCTGCAGTTGTCAGCAGTTGCGCAGATCATTTGGCATTGGGTGGTTCACCATTGGATACACATTCTGGTGGTGTACATTTTGGTAGTAGACAATGATTTCGCAGACCTCCTCATCGGGATGCAGCAGCAAGTCCACGAGTCAGAACTCTACTTGTAAGTAGAACCATGAAGGGGCCACGGGATTAACCTCTTTGTCCCCACACAAAAAGCAAAATGCCAAAGCTTCACTTTCAGGTTTTCTCTTCTGGAGTCTGTGGGCAATGCTCTGTGGAAGAACTGGTCAAGGATCTTTGCCTTTTCTTTTCCGCCTCTCGCACTCCTTCCGTACACGGTCAGGAAGCTTCGGCAAACCTGCCTTACCCTCAACCCTGACTCTTGACCCTCCTCAAGATGTTTGTTGTTGTGCACCAGAAGGTCCAAAATAGGTCAGATATTCTTATACAGAACCAAGGCAGAATCTGAGACCCCTAGCAGCAGAGCCTAGTGATTTGGTTCCAGAGGTCCTAGAGTTTGGTTATCTCAACTTTCCCTCAAAAATGCATGACCATTCTCAAGGATGTGCGCAGGCCCACTCCTGCTGTTATGCTACTAAGTGGAATCTTTTTGTCTGTTCCTGCATCCCTAAGCACTAGGACCCTCTCAAACTTTCAGTGACAGATATTGGGGGTCATTCTGACCTTGGCGGTAAAAGGGCCATACCGCCGGTCAGAACTCTGCCATACTACCGCCGCAGCCACGGTAAACCACCACGGTCATTCTGACCACCAACTGTGAATCCGCCAAAAACCCGACATCCAAGGAAGGCCGCCACATCAGCGGGCCGCGGAAAACTGGAGATGACCAAACCTCCACCGCCACGCCAACACAAACACGCCCATGCCATTCTGACCCACCAATCCACGCGGCGGTCTTTCAACCGCGGTATTCCATTGGCGGTACACACCGCTGCGCTCAAAATACACACACAGCTCCAAAACACTGCCACATTGGGCAATGTGAAATACACACACCTGACACACATACCAACAACACTCCCACACATCCATACAACTATAAAACACACACCCACATCACCCACAAACCCCTACGACCGAAGATCAGAGACAAAGGAGAGAGAGACACATCACAGAATAGAGAGCTACATCACACAGAAGCACACTACACCATCACACACACCACAGAAGCACAAAGCACCACACACCAACACACTCATCACCATATATACCACCCCACACCTCATCCACACCACCCCATGGCACCCCAAAGGCACCCACGCTTTTCGGACCAAGAACTGCAGGTCATGGTGGAGGAAATCATAAGAGTTGAACCGCAGCTCTTCGGCTCACAGGTGCAGCACACCACCATAGCCAGGAAGGCGGAGCTATGGCAGCGGATCGTGGACAGGGTCAACGCGGTGGGACAGCATCCCAGAAATAGAGACGACTTCCACAAACGCTGGAACGACTTAAGGGGAAAGGTGCGCTCGATGGTCTTGCGACACAACATCGCAGTGCAGAAGACTGGCGGGGGACCCCCACCCACTCCTCCCGAATTCACAGCATGGGAGCAAGAGGTACTAAACATCCTGCATCCTGATGGCCTCGCTGGAGTACACGGAGGAATGGACTCTGGTAAGTACAATCTCAACTACTTCCCCCCCCCAGCATGCTAACCCCCACCACCACCCTCACCCCCAACCCCCAACACACATCCTCCCTGAGAATGTCTCTCCAGCACAACCCACCCAACACCAACCCCTGCATGCCCCCACAAACTATGGACACCCATCACCCAAGCATGACCACTGCACATACCCCCCCCCCAACACCCCCACAACACCTCCCCCAAGGGAATGGCAGCACTGGGGGACAAGGGCACCAATCAATGGCACGCAATAGCACACACAGAAACAATAACCATACTCTCTTACCCCATGCAGGACCCGAACGCCAACACACCGGCCAGGAGGGTCCAGAAATGTCCATCCCCCCCCCCCCCAGAAGAGGCACCCAGCGATGACAGCAGCTCTGTCGACCTGGAACCTGACGACCAGCCCGGACCATCGGGGACCTCTGGACAGTGGGTTCCCCACACACAGGCCACAGCAGACCCAACCCCCTCTGGGAACAACAGCACAGCTCCCACCCAGCGGGCCCATGCCTCTGTCTCTAGGACAGGTCAATCAGCGGTGTGTCTGCCACTACAGGGCACCCAGGCTAACCCACCACCCCAACAACAACAGGGACCTGGGGGCAGTGGTAGTGGGCACACCGTCCAGGGGACAGAGGCCCAGGGAAACAGGGCAACTCGTAGGGCTGCTGTGCGACGGGGGGAGGAGAGGCCCAGGGAACCCACTCTCCAAGAGGCCCTCACCACCATCATGGCAGCCTACCACCACTCCCAAGAGACGATGGCGACGGTACTGGCCAGGTTCCAGGAGATCCAGGCACAGCAGGAGGAACGCTACCTGGGGTTCACCAATCAACTCACAAACATCTCTACCGCTATGGGGAGCATAGTCCAGGCCCTCAACCGTATAGAAGACACGTTGCTGGACCGTGTGGCACCACACAGGGCCCCTGTCCCTAGCCAGGAACAGCCTACCACCTCCGCCGGCGCTAGTGGACAGGAGGCCCCACCACAACGACAGGCCACCAGAACCCCACCTCCTGCTGAAGAACCACCACCCCGCAAGAGGAGCCTGAGATCAAAGAAATCGACAGAGTAGGATGTCAAGACCCCCGCCAGCATGAGACCCCCCCTGAAGTCATCCCACTGTCCCACATTGCCACCCTGTCCAACCTTGAACTGCCCCTGCTCCATCCTTCCACAGGCATATGGACAATGCACCTGTGAGACTGAGAACTGGACTCTGCCATGGCCATTACTCCACCCCCACCCATCACCGTGTTTATATCATGTAACATTATCTAGCACAAAAAATAAATCACTCAATGCACTTAAATCAAACATGAGTCAGGCTGTATTATTTACAAATGTAGAACACATTACCGATCAATTATGTTCTGTTAACTTTGTGCTGAACACATACCAAGATCAATAAGCATTAGTCCATGGGCTAACCAAGCAGTAGTCACGGAGTGGGTCATACAGCACTGAAAAGGGAAGGGAAAATCAAACATCAGTTTCAAAGAACTGGGGGGTCATAGACAAAGCTGAGAAGCAGGAGGCTTGCAGGAAAAGTAAAATGGCGTGCTTGATTCTTACCTGTGTGCTACTGAAAATACTGTTGGATAACTCTGTCCCTGTTGTCTGTGTCGTCCTCTGAGTCTTCCTCCTCTTCACTCTCCGCAGGCTCCACAGCTGCTTCAATACCACCATCTGGACCATCCTCCTGCAGGAAAGGCACCTGACGTCGCAATGCCAGATTGTGAAGCATACAGCAGGCCACGATGATCTGGCACACCTTCTTTGGTGAGTACATCAGGGATCCCCCTGTCATATGCAGACACCTAAACCTGGCCTTCAGAACCCCAAAGGTCCATTCTATGATCCTCCTAGTTCGCCCATGGGCCTCATTGTACCGTTCCTCAGCCCTGGTCCGGGGATTCCTCACTGGGGTCAATAGCCAAGGCAGGTTGGGGTAACCAGAGTCACCAATTAGCCACACACGTTGTCTCTGTAGCTGTTCCATCACATAAGGGATGCTGCTATTACGCATCACATAGGTGTCATGCACTGAACCAGGGAACATTGCATTCACATGGGAGATGTACTGGTCAGCCAAACAGACCACATGGACGTTCATAGAATGGTAACTCTTCCTGTTTCTGTACACCTGCTCATCGTCTTTTGGGGGGACTAAGGCTACATGGGTCCCATCAATGGCACCAATTATGTTGGGAATATGTCCAAGGGCATAAAAATCACCCTTCACAGTGGGCAAATCAACCTCCTCTGGGAATATGATGTATCTCCGCATGTGTTTCGTCAGGGCAGACAACACTCTAGACAAAACCTTAGAAAACATTGGCTGAGACATTCCAGATGACATGGCCACTGTTGTCTGGAATGAGCCACTTGCAAGAAAATGGAGGACTGACAGCACCTGCACCAGAGGGGGAATTCCTGTGGGTTGGCGGATGGGGGACATCAGGGCTGGCTCCAGCTGGGCAATCAGTTCATGGATAGTGGCACGGTCAAGTCGGTATCGTAGTATGATGTGGCATTCTTCCATTGTCGACAGGTCCACCAGCGGTCGGTACACGCGAGGATTCATCCTTCTCCTCGCAAATCCCAGCGGACGGTGCCTAGGAAGGACAACATGGAGCACAGAGTCAAGATCATCACTGGTACGTTCACCACTGCTTGCATGGCACACGGTTATCTAGGTATTGAAAGGCGTGTATGTGTGGCAATGCCAGGCCTAGGCCTGTGTGTCGCAGTAGAGATTATGCCATGTGGGCCCTTGAAATGGCGGCTGCCTGACCTGTGAAGTGGGACAATGGGATGTGAGGTCACTGCGCTGGCGGGGCACACCGTGGCGGTAGGCGGTCGAAGACCGCTATACGGAGCCGCATTGGACAACATTGAAGCCTATGGGTTTCAGGAGCCAATGACGATGTGCGCCGGCGGTCGCGGTACGCACCGCCGCGGGCGTGACCGCCATTTCCTATCTGCTTAATCACTCGAGACCTGATCATCCACAGGAGAGGACCTTTACTGCAAGTGCTGCTGTGAACTCGGTCTGGAAGTGACAATGGCTGCTGCGACTGGGGAAAGGGCCCCTGCCTTCACGTCTGAAAGTTGGAGAAGCTCGTGGATGGGGTCGTCCCCCAGTATGCGTTACTCTACGGTCCTCCAGACCAACAGGTGAGTACACCGGGTGCACATGGAATGGGCGATGCCTGTGTGGAGTGGGGTGGATGTAAGTTGGTGGGGTGGGGGGCGAATGAGGAGTGCAACGCACGACAGATGAGAGCATGTGCAATATTGCAAGGTTGGGGAGGGGGGGCCAATCACATCTAACATGCAGTAAGTTGATGAATGTTTCCTTCCCACCCTGTACATGTCACATAGGTCAGCGCCCATCAGAAAGTCGAGATTTGGCGTGCCATCGCCAAGGAAGTCCGGGCCCTGGGGGTCCACGTCAGACGGGGCACCCACTGCCGCAAGAGGTGGGAGGACATCCGCCGCGGAACCAGGAAGACCGCCGAGTCACTGCTGGGGATGGCCTCCCAACCTAGGAGGGGTGCCAGTCGTACCCTGACCCCCCCTGATGTCCCGGATCCTGGCGGTGGCCTACCCTGATTTGGATGGGCGCTTGAGAGCATCACAGCAGACACAAGGGGGTGAGTATCAGCACATTCAGCTATCTTTCTGCGCAGTGGAGGCATCTGGGTGGGGAGGAGGGTTGGGGGTGACATTAGGCCAGGGCGCTTTCTGTAGTGTAGTCCTCTCCCTTAGGCATGGCCCTGTGCTCCCGGCCCCCACCTCCGTAGGGTGACAAGTCCAGCTATTGATGGTCCAGCCTCACACATGTGCGCGTTAGTCGTCTCCTGACCTGTTGTCCGAGTCAGAAGTACTGAGTAGTGTGCCCCGAATGCGCGGCTTAGTGCATGCGGCTCCTGTGTCTGTCCTCTCCGCCAACGGTGTTGACATTGCATGCACTCAACCAGGTCTTCTCTTTCTCCCCCCACCCTTCTTCTTCATCTTCTTGTCCATGTGTGCATTAGCATCATCAGGCGGAGGAGATTTGGCATTGGAGCACGAGGGAGCTGCAAGCCACAAGGCCCCGGTGGGCACAGGAACAGACACTGAGGGCCCAAGTGAGCCGGAGGGCGAGGGGAGCACCACGACGGGGACCGCTGGTGAGAGCAGTGACAGCGACACGTCCTCGGATTGGAGCTCCCTAGCGGTGGCGGCGACATCCGGGCCCCCCGCCTCTACAGGTACAGCTGCCACCCAGCGCACCAGCCCCGCCCTCCCAGCAGCCCCTCAGCCTACGCTCCGTGCCCGGTCGTCCAGGAAGGCGGGCGTCTCCTTCGCCCCAGGCACCTCAGCCCCTGCCCCTGTTACCCCTGCTGCCCTCAGTGAGGAGGTCATTGATCTCCTCAGGACACTCATTGTTGGGCAGACTACCCTTTTGAATGCCATCCAGGGGGTAGAAAGGGAGGTGCATCGGAGCAATGCCTACCTGGAGGGCATTCATTCGGGTCAGGCTGCCCATCAACGATCGTTCAATGCTCTGGCCTCAGCACTGACGGCAGCCATTGTCCCTGTTTCCAGCCTCCCTCTTCTGACTGCCTCCACCCTTTCTCTGTCTCCTGTCCCTCAGCCTATCCCATCCACACCATCAGACCAGCCTGCACACACCTCAACACCCAAGGGCAGCTCTTCCAGACACAAGCACCACAGATCCCACAAACACTCACCCAAGCAACACACAGATGCAGACATCCCAACAGTCACTACCACCCCTGTGTCCCCCTCCTCCTCGTCTCCCTCCTCCCTCCCTGTGACGTCTCCACTCACACCTGCATGCACACCAACATCAGCCAGTGCTTCCATCACCACCACACCCTCCTGTACAGTCCGCACGCGTGCAGTCACCACCCCCACTGCCATTTACACGTCCCCTGTGTCCTCTCCCAGTGTCTCTGTCACCACCCCTTCCAAGACACACAAACGCAGGCAGACACCCACCCAACAGACATCCACCTCACAACAGCCTACAGCACCTGCACCTTCACCCAATGACAGCACACCTGACTCTCCTACAACCACATCCTCTTCCTCAACTTCCATCTCCACTTCTCCTACCTTTTACCTTGGCCCTAAAAAACTTTTCCTGGCTAATCTTGAGCTCTTCCCCTCCGATGACCTACCCCCTCCATCTGCAAAGAGTCCCAAGAGCACCACAGCCACCACCAGCCCAACTTCGGGTGTCACTGTTGTGCATGAGTTCTGGAGCCCACCCTTTGCCAGCAGTGACACCTCCATCAGCAGCAAGGACACATCCAGCCCCCCCCCCCCCCGGCAAGAGGACCAGGAAACACAAGGGCCGCCGTGCGAAGACTGACACGGCTGCCCCCAAGGAGCAGAGTTCGCCCACTTCACCAGCCACAACGTCTAGGGGAGGCAAGGGCCCGAGAGCCCCATCTAAGGAGCGTAAGGGCAGCAGGGCGGAGACGTCAGCCAGCAGGAGCGCGGAGCAGGTGGGCCCCACATGCCACATCCCAGCTGTAAAGGAGGACACCAAAGGGCCCAGGACTCCGTCACCGAAGGGCCCAGGAACATCACGGCCGGAGGGCGTCTGAGCACGGAGGCCAGGTCTGGCTCCCTTGAACCTACTGGATGTGCACCGCTGAACAGGGCCCCGCCGTGAAGATAGGTACCGCTGAACAGGGCCCGCCGTGCAGAAGAGCACCGCTGAACAGGGCCCGCCGTGCAGAAGAGCACCGCTGATCCGGGCCCTGCCGTGAAGATAGGCACCGCTGAACAGGGCCCCGCCGTGAAGATAGGCACCGCTGAACAGGGCCCCACCGTGAAGATAGGCACCGCTGAACAGGGCCCCGCCGTGAAGATAGGTACCGCTGAACAGGGCCCGCCGTGCAGAAGAGCACCGCTGAACAGGGCCCGCCGTGCAGAAGAGCACCGCTGAACAGGGCCCCGCCGTGCAGAAGAGCACCGCTGAACAGGGCCCCGCCGTGAAGATAGGCACCGCTGAACAGGGCCCCGCCGTGAAGATAGGCACCGCTGAACAGGGCCCCGCCGTGAAGATAGGCACCGCTGAACAGGGCCCCGCCGTGAAGATAGGCACCGCTGAACAGGGCCCCGCCGTGAAGATAGGCACCGCTGAACAGGGCCCCGCCGTGAAGATAGGTACCGCTGAACAGGGCCCGCCGTGCAGAAGAGCACCGCTGAACAGGGCCCGCCGTGCAGAAGAGCACCGCTGAACAGGGCCCCGCCGTGAAGATAGGCACCGCTGAACAGGGCCCGCCGTGCAGAAGAGCACCGCTGAACAGGGCCCCGCCGTGAAGATAGGCACCGCTGAACAGGGCCCGCCGTGCAGAAGAGCACCGCTGAACAGGGCCCGCCGTGCAGAAGAGCACCGCTGAACAGGGCCCCGCCGTGAAGATAGGCACCGCTGAACAGGGCCCGCCGTGCAGAAGAGCACCGCTGAACAGGGCCCTGCCGTGAAGATAGGCACCGTTGAACAGGGCCCGCCGTCTCAAGCACCGCTCCGCTGGGCCCCTTCATCTCAAGCACCGCTCCGCTGGGCCCCTTCATCTCAAGCACCGCTCCGCTGGGCCCCGCCGTCTCAAGCACCGCTCCGCTGGGCCCCGCCGTCTCAAGCACCGCTCCGCTGGGCCCCGCCGTCTCAAGCACCGCTCCGCTGGGCCCCGCCGTCTCAAGCACCGCTCCGCTGGGCCCCTTCATCTCAAGCACCGCTCCGCTGGGCCCCTTCATCTCAAGCACCGCTCCGCTGGGCCCCTTCATCTCAAGCACCGCTCCGCTGGGCCCCTTCATCTCAAGCACCGCTCCGCTGGGCCCTGCCGTCTCAAGCACCGCTCCGCTGGGCCCTGCCGTCTCAAGCACCGCTCCGCTGGGCCCTTCATCTCAAGCACCGCTCCGCTGGGCCCCTTCATCTCAAGCACCGCTCCTCTGGGCCCCTTCATCTCAAGCACCGCTCCTCTGGGCCCCTTCATCTCAAGCACCGCTCCGCTGGGCCCCGCCGTCTCAAGCACCGCTCCGCTGGGCCCCGCCGTCTCAAGCACTGTCTATGGTTCACTGTGCCCACCATGCCTCCTCCTTGACCAGTGGAGACTGTTGTCCACTTGAGAGACTGTGGCTTTGCACTCCCCAGGATGGCACAGTGGGCAACCCACCCACTGTAGAAACTTGAGAGACTGTGGCTTTGCACTCCCCAGGATGGAACAGTGGGCAAGCCACCCAGTGTAGAGACTTGAGAGACTGTGGCTTTGCACTCCCCAGGATGGCAGAGTGGGCAACCCACCCACTGTAGAGACTTGAGAGACTGTGGCTTTGCACTCCCCAGGATGGCACAGTGGGCAACCCACCCACTGTAGAGACTTGAGAGACTGTGGCTTTGCACTCCCCAGGATGGCACAGTGGCCCCTTCGTGGATCTTGCGTCGTGGACTCATGTGGCTGTGGTGCCCCCCCCTTCCCTTCCCCCTGAGGTGCCTGTAGTATTTTCATCAGATGCCCCTGCAGTGTTCTCTCCAAAAGACTCAGGTCTCCTGTGTGGGCTTTGCCCTTGTGTCGCTACACTGTAGCCCACGGACTGTTCCATTTGACTTTGATGTAGCGGACTAATTGCCTCGGTTCTCCATGGCAGTGTGTATAGTATTATTTTGTTAGGGATATTTTGCATAGTTGCCGATACATCTCAGAGTCTATTTTTTATATAAAAATTTGGTTCACAATTTAATTATGTATTTGCATTTTTCCGGGGGGTTTGGGTGGTGTCACTGTGCATTGTTGCTCAGCATTGGTGTGTACATAGTTTGGGGGGGGGGGTCGCATATGTGTGTGCCCGTAAGCTTTCCTCCTCCCCCCTCCCGTGTGTCGTAGGTGCAGTACTCACCGTTGTCGTCTGCGCCGGAGTTCGTACTCGTGGTAGATGAGCAGGTAGACGAGTGCAGGTAGGATGTTTAATTCGGGTTCCATGCTGTCCTCCGTACTCGTGGAGTGTGTTTTGGTGCGCGTTTTCCCATCCGTAGTCTGTTTCCGCCGTGTTTTTATCGGCGGGGCTCCCGCCCCGGAAAAGGTGGCGGATTGGTGAGTTGTGATAGTGTGGGCGGTACATTGTCTGCCGCCTGCCTGTTGGCGGTGACCGCCGCGCTGTTTGTCTGTACCGCGGTGGCGGTCGGAGTGTTAATGTGGCGGGCTGTGTTGGCGGTTGCCGCCAGGGTCAGAATTCCATTTTTTGGACCGCCGGCCTGTTGGCGGGTTGGCCGCCGCTTTATCACCGACCGCCAGGGTTAGAATCACCCCCATTATCTGTTACCTTCTTCACTTGTAGAAGTCATGCTGAGACTACACTTTCATACACCTTTCCCTAGCTGCTTCTGCAGCTTACATGCATAACAGGAATCTGTCTCATTCTTCATGATCCCTGTCATCAAGCTTTTCATGAAGGACTCAAATGTGTCATGTGGCAGCATTCTAAGAGAAGCACGTAAACCTACAACCAGACTGTTACGCTGCAAAATTGAAACGTTTTGAAGGCTACTGTCAACCTAAAATAATTGACCCACTCAAAGCTTTGGTTCAAGACATTGTTATTTGCTACATTTGTAGAACGTAAACTTTCTACATTTGTAGAACGCAAACTTACCATATGCGTCTATTTAGCTATAAGTTCTTATCTCCAAAATAGACGACGCATCTCTTTATTCAGAATTCAAGTTATTCAGGCTTTCATGGAAGGTCTCAAAATAGTCATTCTACCAAGGGTACCGCTAGCACTTTTGAGCCAATGCATGCATGCCCTTTTCATGGAAAGTGGCTTTCTTGATAGCTGCCACTTCCCTAAGACATGGAAGTGAACTCCAGGCTCTACCTTTAGAAGAACCATTCTTCCAAATACACATGGATGGAGTAGTTCTTTGAACAAACCCTAAATTCCTTCCAAAAGTTGTTTCACATTTCCTTATAAACCAATCAGTTGAATTACCAGTTTTCTTTCTGCAATCATACTCAGTTGCAGAAAGAGCTCTTCACACACTAGATGTTAAAAGGGCTCTAATGTATTATATTGATAGAACCAAAGATTTTAGGAAATCTAAACAGCTTTTTGTTGCTTTTTCAGTACTTCATAAAGGCAACCCAATATTAAAAAATGGTACAGCTAGATGGATAATCCAAACGTATTCAAACTTGCTATGCTAAAGCCAAACGGCAGTTACCGGTTACCCCCAGAGCACACTTCACTAGAATGGAAGCCTCTATGGGTTTTCTAGGTAACATCCCCATAGCAGATATATGTAAAGCTGCTACTCGGTCTATACATTTACTAAACACTACTGTGTAGATGTATTACCACACCAGCAAGCTAATGTTGGCCAGGCTGTGCTTAGAACATTTTTTCAGTTAACTCCAGCAGGCTAGCCACAGATTATATGGAGGGACAGCTTTACAATCTATGCAAAGCATTTGTATCTACAGCCACACATACTATTGAATGGAAAATGTTACTTATCCAGTAGACATCTGTTCATGGCATGTAGTGGTGTAGATTCACATGCCCCCTCCCCCCCCCCAATGCCTGTAGCCGTTGCAGTTACTTTTACATATAAATATTGTACATATGTAAATACATTGCATGGCCGTCTCTTTTTCTTTACTCTTTATTCACTCCTTTCCTCGCCTGCCTGTAGGAAAACAGTCTAACAAAGGGCTTCTTGCCCATGCGCAGTATCCCCGAGAGGAGGAGCCACTCAATCCTGTGATTCGAATATTCTTAGAACAAAAACAACTTATAACACTCCGGACCCAACACTAGATAGCCGACTTACTCAAAGCATGTGAATCTACAGCACTACATGGCACAAACAGATGTCTACTGGGTAAGTAACATTTTCTCTCTGTGACCTCCCCAAGTTGGACTTTCGAACTTGTTACAATGTGAGATGTGCATTGTGTAATATACATTGCATCACTGGAGGATTAAAGTGCATTCTTCTGTGGTAGTGTAGATCTTTACTCAAACTCCACTAGTATTTAAGTTCAAATTCCTGTGGAGTTCCCCCTTTAAGAAGTTGTTCTCTCTCATGTCTAGCCTAACCAGTTCTTTTTCTTGAACCTTGTAAAACTGCTTGAGCTCATAGATGCTTTTCACACTGTTGACCCATCCCACGTCCTTCAGATAACATATAATCAACAAACCTTATGATATTAACTTTTTGGTTATGTCTCCTAAGAGACCGAAATATAGTTTCTATGTCATTTTGAGGATACTTGGGTTTTATTTGGATAATATCAATAAGACAAGAATTTGGCTTGTACAAACACCACTGGAGCTGCCAGGTTTCAATTTAAGACCCAGCATGCCATACAGACATCCTTCTACGTCACAGCTTTTCTTATTAGTTGTTAAGAATTGTCAGTCTACCACCTCCTATCCTAAGGCCAAGCACATTCCTGTTGTGGAACCCCCCCACCCCCCTCCCCAAAAAAAGTAATCTCCTGGGACCAAACTCGGGCCATTTTCACCTTGGCTGCGCAGTCATAAGCTGCTCATAGAACTTTCTTTGCCCTCCTAAATTCTCACTTTGGTCTACTATGCTTCTGCTTACCATTCATATGAACATAGTCAAAGATCAGTCCAGAGAAGTAATTCCTGCCAGGATGTGCACTAAATCTAATCTAGACTATTGTTCTGTTTAGAATCTCCAGTATCCTCCAGGAAGCATGCAGCACAGAGTTATTGATGAAATAACTACAGACACTAATGATCTATGTAATTGCTATCTAATATCAAGCACTCCTCATTAGTTTAGTTCACTTATTTAGGCTTTCTAATGTGGCTAAGTTGTGACCTTGAAACCTGAAAACCTGGTAATTAATACCAAAGATTGGGTTTCTCAGCAAATCAAATCATCTCCCTGTGCCACATATTTCAAAAACATGTAATGTATGTATGTATGTGAAACCTCATTGTACAGAGTGTGGTCTGTAACTGCTCCCATTTGCATCCAGGAGTCATGGTACGTACACTACTGCAGAGGGACAATGTGCACATACACCTGTTTTTGTGACACTACTGAGACACTGTGGTAATATGGAAGGGGCCGCAGATGCCTCTGCTCCCACGCTGTGTTATGGGGAAGGGATCAGAGGTAAGGAGCCTGTCAGGAGGCATACTGATAATTTACTGCACCCTTCCTTAGATCATGGTTATCCTTTTGAAGTAAAAGCAGGTACTACAAACTCAAAGTGGCTGCTTCATGCAGCCACGCTGTCTTTCACTAATGCGCTTCCCCCAGGGCAACATTGAGTTTGCTTGCATCCTGGGGACAGCGCATTACCAATAATAAGCCGCATTGTCCTTGTTTATGCCCGGCACACCCAATTGAATGTGCAGCAACAGTATGTCCTCTTTGTAATATGGCTGCGCAGGGCTGTCATTCAGACTTAAACTAACACAAACTCACACACATACAAACATTCTCCCCCACACCCGTGCACATCCTTCTGTATATGAAAATAAGAAGGGAAAAATTAACAATAATAATGTACAAGTCTATACTATGCACCTGTACCTCTCTGAACCACAGCAAAGCGCGTTGTATATTGCACAAACTACTGAACATTGTAAACTGTTACCTTGCTGATGAAGTGGCTTAAGTGCCACATGTTATTTATTAAATTGTCAACAGTGACATCTGGATTCTCAATTAAAGTTTTAGACCACCAGGTTGGAACTCTAATTTATTGCCTGATTTAGTCATTAGTTAAGGTATTGTAATTTATTATGGTCCTTTAGTGTAAATTGCTTATAGCCCCCCCCCCCCAAACCACACACCCCACAGAAATGTTGGTGTTTGTTGCAGTGTTTCACTTTCAAATTCTACCATCTTTGATGCAATGTTTACTGTTATTTTAACAGAACTTCAGAAACAAAATTGTTGCAGAATGTCACGATGTACAATCTGAAGAAGTGTGTGACATTGTACTGACCAAGACTGACGAACTGAGAAGCAGAGAACTCTCCATCCTAATGATGGACATGAACGATGCTCAAGAAGAGGTGTCAAGGCTTAAGACTGAGCTTCCAAAGATTGCAGAAAATGTATCTATGGCAGATACACCTGATATTCAGGTATTAGAAGGAGAATCTCTGGCAGAAAAAGAGATTGGGCAGGCCTCATACATGCAAACTGAGGAAAGCATAACCTCCGTGGTACACATGGAGGCACTAGGGCATGTTTCACACCAGGAAGTACAAACCAGCAGAAGTGTGCAGCATCTAGACTCCATTATGTACACTTCATGTGAATCTGGTGAAAGCCTGGAGATCGTTCCTGAAACGATAGCCATGGAGCAATCCTTCTCTAAATCACTGGTCCAAGATCTGCAAAAACTGCAGTTAGAAATATTACATCTCCAAAAAGCAGAAGATGCTTACAAGAGAGAACTTGAAGAAAGAGATGCAAAAATTTATCAATTAAACCAGTTGGTTATTGAAAACAAGGAAAAAACTGAGCGGAAGGATATTATGGTCCATGTTGGAATGGACCTGGAAGAAGACGCATCTTCAAAATTAGTGGGGCTTAGAGAGCAGCTCCAACGCCTTGAGTGGAACCTAGCAGATGCTGAAAAGGAAAGACTTTCAGACTATGAAAGCAGCACAATGCAGCACAGTCTATTAGGTGAGCAGATAAATAGCCTGGGAAATGAATCAAAGTCCAAAGACATGAAAATTGAAGCTCTGCAGAAGCTCCTTGACCAGGTTCAACTTCAGTTGTGTGATCAAATTGCCCTAGTAAAGGAGCTGACAAGTCAGCTGCAAGCCAAGGAGGAAGAGGTAACCATTTGTCAGGAACATTTAAAAGAACGCCTGAACACACTTGAAGAGCTTTCTCTACAACTCTCATTGAAAGATGTAAAATTAGCAGAGTCTGAACAACTTCTTTTACAAAATGCCAGGGACATTGACAGTCTCCGGGAAGCTTTGTCAGAGAAAGAGCAGCAGGCAGTGGAGATCAGCTGCAGCATGTCTGAGAAAATGGTCATGCTAAATGAAGAAAAGTTTTCTCTCATGAACGATCTGAAGGCACTTAAGAAACAATTTGAATCACTGGATAGCAGAGAGGAGGCAACACATGAGCTAGTCAAGAAAGAAGATGAGTCAGGAGGCCTGTCTCACAAATCAAGTGAGTATTTTGAACTAGAGAAAGCTGTAGCCATTCTTCAAAAAGAGAAAGAGGAAAGAGAATGTCAGTTAGCATGCCTTAATCACGAAAATATGCAGCTCCAAAAACAGCGCGATGAGCTCCAACTCCAGCTACAAGCCACACACACCAACTGGCTGCAAGAAAAGGGAAGGTTGGAGATGGAGGCTCTGAAAGGTCAAGTGAAATCTTTAGAGGAAAAAGATCCTCAGCAGCAGACCTTCAGGATGCAGTCTTTGGAAAAGGAAGTAGAAGAGTTACAGGTTCAACTGCAGACTAATAAGAATGAGCTTCTTCCTGAAACTGAAATGAAGGACAGGCTTTTAAGTGAACGAGAGGGGCTCCAGGCTCAACTGGCAACTGTGCAAAATGATCAGTTTCTACAACAAAGTGAAATTGAAAAAATATTGCAAAGAGAAAGGGAAGAGTTCAGATTTCAGATGGAAGACCTGACAAACAAAAATCTCCAACAAAAAGAGCAGTTAGCCTCACTACAGGTTGAGAATAGAGATCTTCTGACACAACTAGAAACATTGAGAAATGAACAGATTGTACACCAAGGTGAAGATTTTGAAAAGCAGCCAGAACAGAAGCTACAGCATCAGTTTGAAACCTTCAGAGATGATCACCTTCAACAGAGTGTTAACATGGATGGAATGCTAGAAGAGAATCAAAAGCTATTAAATCAGTTGAACACTCTCCAAGATAAGTATATTGTGGAAGGAGATGAGATGAAGGAACATCTTAAAAAGAAGAATGAGGAGTTTAGTGTTCAATTGCAAGTCCTTAAAAATGACAGTCTTCAGCAAAACAGAATTCTGGACAGTCTACGGCAAGAGAATGCAGAGCTAGTGTGTCAGTTGGAAAAGCTGAGCAAAGAAAATCTCCAGAAGGATGAAGTGATTGTGGTGGGGGATATGAAGGACAAAGCATTGCATCACCTGGAAACCACTGAGAATGAACATGCTAAATTATTAAAGGTGAAAGATGACTTAAATGTTCATTTGGAAGAGCAGAAGAAAGATAATGAACGCATGAAAAGAAAGCTCCAGGCAGCTCTCATTAACCGCAAGGAGTTAATGAGGAAGATAGACAGTTTAGAAAATGAGATCGTGCTTCTGGGTGGACAAGCTAGAAAAGACAATTTAATAAATGCCAGCACTGGAGAAGCAGACGATATTTGTAAACTGAATGTAGAGGACCAAGAACTGTCGGAAGGTCAAAGTATGGGTGGCGTTCTGAAACAGCAACTCTCTGAAAAAGAGTTAGAGCTACAAAATATTAAGACAGACTTAGCAGACAGAGTGGCAAATGAAGAGAAGCTTCAGGCTTTAATTGAAAAAGTGACTCTAGACCTTCAGGACAAGATTCGCATTATTGAGATTTTGAAAGTAGAAATGCTGGAAAATCAATCTGTTAATCAGAAAATGATCGGGGTCCCAGCACATCCTTTCACCTCTGATGCTGCTGCTGTTACTGATCACACTAACATTAGCATAGCATCTGATTCCACTCAAGAACTTCCAGTGTTGCTCCTGGAAGGTAAAATCTCAAGTTTGGAACAAGAAAAGGAGCAACTGCAGAAGAAAGTTCAAGAGACTCTGGCCTCCCGCAAAGACACAATAAAAAAAGCCCAAGAGAAAGATCGCCACCATAGAGAGCAGCTGAAACAACAGAAGGAAGAATATAACGTACTGCAGGAAAGGTTTGATGAGCAGAACCAGCAAAATGTAACAATCCATGAGCAACTCCAAGAGCTGAAAAAGGAGGTAGAAGAGTACAGAAGGAAGCAGTCACAGGAGAACACAGTAGCGGTCTTACCAGTGTCATGTGAGCAGAGTGTACCAGCCCAAATAAACCTTCAAGACTCACTCTGGGGACAGGAATGGGTGGAATTCACTAGTTCAGAAGTGGAAGATACTCTTAAACGGACAGATGTTTTTCAAGATGAAGGCTTGTCAGTGGATCAGTATAAGTTACAGATTGAGGAGCTGAAGGCGCAAAAAGCAGAACTTGAGACACAGATGGATTGTATGGAAAATGAGCTTTCACAGAATACAAAAGAGATCCAACTGTTTCAAGATCAAATAGTACAGCTAATGTCAGATTTAGAGTCCTCAAAGCTTTCCTATAACGAAGCCTTGAACACAGTTACGTGCTTGAAATTAGAATTGGAAAAGAGTCAAGCAGAGATGATTAAGTTTGAGGAGCTGAAAAATTTGCAACCGCAAATTGAGAAAATTGAAAGTCTTCTGAGACTCCGAAATGAAGAGAAAGAGCTCCTTAACCAGCAGCTCAGAGAAAAAAGTGATGATCATCTAAGTTTGCAGAACACAGTACAAGAAAAAGAAGACTTGATCAAAGCTTTACAGGCACAAATGGAGAAGGAGACCAAGGACCATGAGGAGAAAAGCAAAAGGTTTCAGACAGAAGTTCTTGAAGTCCAACAGAAACAGGAAGAGGAGGCGGAAGAGAATAAATCCAAACAGCAGATACATAGAAAACTGCAGGCTGCACTTATTTCGAGAAAAGAGGCTCTGAAGGAAAGCAAGTCACTGAAAGAGAAGCTGGCCAGTGCCACAAACACCATTAGTGATCTCACCAATAAACTGACTGTCATGGGGAACGATATTACTAATTTGATCTCAGAGAAAGGAAATCTCTTACAGGAATCAGCTAAATTTCAGGAAGAAAGGGACAAACTAATTACTCAAGTTGATCAAGCTCTCCGGGAAAATCAAAACCTTGCTTCCTCCTGCGAAAGTCTAAAGCTTGCTTTAGAGGGGATCACTCAAGAAAAAGAGAGCCTGGAAAAAGAAATGGTTGTACTCCGGACTTCTCTGATTGCAGAGAATTCCAGTTGGCAGGAGAAACACAGGGAATTACAGAAAGAGTATGAAACACTCTTACAGTCATATGAAAATGTCAGTAACGAGACTGAAAGAATACAACGAGTTCTGGAAACTGTTCGGCAGGAAAAGCAAGAGCTGTTTAGTAGAATGAAATCTACAGAGATCCAGAAAAAGGAAGTGGATAAGCAGCTGGAGGAAGCAGAACGTGAAATGGAGAGTATGAAGGAGAAGATGAGAAAGTTTGCAAAATCAAAGCAACAGAAAATCCTAGAGCTAGAGGAGGAAAATGAGAAGCTCCGTACTGAGCTTCTTCCATCTCATAGTAAAAAGGAGTTTTATGATGCATCTGTTGGAGAGAATGGAGATCTAAAGGAAGAGCTGGGACGATTACAGTCAGAAAGGGAGGTTCTTGCAAGTCAGCTCAAAGCAGCAAATGCCGAAAATGTTTCTCTGGCTAAGGAAATTAATTATTTAAGAGTTAAACTACAGTCTGAGGAAACTGGGATAAAAGAAGTGCCAGAGGCAGGAGATAGCGTGCAAGATGTGAGTGTCCAAACAGATACCGCTGTTCCCATAACACTAGTATCTCAGGAACCAATTGAAGAGAGAGTAAATAGAGAAAGCTGCTCAGAGTCTTCTCTGACATTCCTTGCCCAAGAGCAACTGAAGCATGAGGAAGGCAGCTCAAATGATGAAATTAACACCTACATTCAGCAGGTCTCCCAGCTCCAATGCCAAGTCTCAGACCTAGAAAAAATTAAAAATACCTTAGAAGAAGAGCTATCACTAGTGAAAGCGGACTTTGAATTACTGACCAGAGAAACAAATGGCTTAAAGAGTCAGGTAGCAGCCAAGAGCAATGAAGTGAATGTTCTTCATGAAACAATTTCTGAGCTAGAAGTAAAGAACAGGGAAACAAGGGAGGAACTTGACAAGATTACGAAGCTGAAGGATACGCTTGAAGCAGAGAAAGATGATTTGGAGGAGCGGCTAATGAATCAATTAGCAGAATTGAATGGAAGTATTGGTAATTACCAACAAGATGCAACAGATTTCCAGTCCAAAAGTGACAGCTTAGAGTTAAAACTCCATGGCTTCCAAGTTAGAATAAGTGAATTGGAAGAAGAAAAGCGTCAATTGGAACGGGAGAAAAGGGAAGTAGAGTCACAAATGCAGAATGAATTTGTTGAGAAACTGAAAGCTGTTCAGACTGGTGAAAGGGGACGAAAGACTCATGCAAAAGAGCTACAGGAGCTCCTCAGGGAAAAGCAGCTTGAGGTGAAACACCTCCAGAAGGATTGTATCCGATATCAAGAGAAGATTTCTAGTTTAGAGAGAACTGTGAAAGCCTTTGAATTTGTGCAAAGCGAGTCATTAAAGGAGCAGGCTGCAGCCAAAGAGAGGTTAGCAAAAGTGATGGAAGAGTGCAAAAAAGCTAAGACTGAGCTGACTTCCTTTAAGATCCTTTTGGACGATACCCAGAGCGAGACGGCAAGAGTGTTAGCTGAGAGCCTGAAATTGAAGGAAGATCTGCAAGCATCAAAAGACACTGCTACACTTGAATTGAAGAAAAAGGATGAAGAGCTTGAATGGCGAATAGAACAAGAAAGAGACAAATTTACAAAAGAGACCAAGAACATGCAAGAGAAACTGGATGCACTCCAACGAGAGAAGAATCACATGGAAGTGACCCTGCTGGATCTTCAGAAATCCTTGGACAAGAAGACTCAGGACTCAAAGGAACTCCAAAGTTGTCTTAATGAAAATCTTGCAAAGCTAGCAGCCTTCACCAGGAGCATGTCCTCACTCCAAGATGATAGAGATCGTGTTATTGATGAATCCAAGAAATGGGAGAAGAAGATTACCAGTGCCATCCAGAAGAAAGAGGAGGAGATCCAGGTCAAGGATAAGGCCTGCCAGGTGCTGAAAGATCAGGTGAAGCAGATGTCCATTCTTGTGGAGGAGCTGCAGATTAAAGTGTCCAGGTAAACCATAATTTGCAAAGTAGAGCTGTGTGCAGTTAACTTCGGCTTATCTCCTAACAGATCCCAAATACAGTATTGTCTTCACTCAGGAGAAAATGGCATTGTTCATTGATGTTTCTATTGTTTTCACTCTTTTAGGTTGCTAGGGACATTATCTGCAAAATGAATTGTACACTGGTACATAGATAACTTATTTATGCATATTTTTAGGGAATTCATTCTGAAGCCTTCAGTAGGGGCAAAGGACTACCATGTCCATTTTGCCTTGTAGGAGTGATATAAATAGATTTTTGCAGTTTTGATTTTATCTTATAATAATGACTGCCAAATCTCTGTCAGGCTTTGGGTAGCATATGTATTAAATACTATTGAGATGTTATATAAAGATTTTAAGTAACATTGCATTGTTTTCGGCCATTCTTTTTTACGTGGTTATGCTTTTTAAGGACTGACTGTATGGTTACATGACCATTGTGTTGTCCTCTAGGAGCTGCTCTGAGCATTGCAGTCAACTTACTTTAACGTTTGCGGCATGAAAACTTGCCATTACTTTTACCAAATATTTTTGCTCATATTTCAGCCTGTGGCCTTTCTAGGACAGTTGGACCTCCTCCAAAATGCTCTTTCTATCTAAATCATCTCTGGGTCCCTGCTCTAGGTTAGTGGTAACCCCAAAATAATAACCCCTCCTACTATTCAGTGTCTATTAAGCTTTCTCTTGGCCAGAACTTTTGTTTTACAGCTCGGAGAAGTTTTGTTTTAAAGGTCTTGTTTATAATAGCATTGCAGTCAGACTGCTAACCCTAAAAACACCCTTTAGGGGTGTTATGCCATTAATTGTGTTTGACCAATGACTTTGTGTTTCACCACTGCACATATTAGTTGCTCAATGTTCATCGGTAGCACATTACAGTATTCAGTTTAGCTGCCTATTGGCTTTAACGTGGCATTAGACATTACATTTGAGACATTGCAGATGAGCTGTGTTTTTCCACATGATAGACCAAGCTGTGTTTAACCTGATAAGAGAGCGTATATTTTGTGTTTACCTCTCTATCCAGCCTGGAACGAGCGAAGTTTGGAGACTTGGCCACTCTCCAAACTCTTGTTCGGTTCCCCACTGAGCCAGCATGTTTTGACTGAGGGGCCTATTATCAGGCTTTTTAACTGTGTTCCTGGGCAGCAGCAAGGGGGTAATTTTCCATGACTTCAGTCAGGAGCGTACGTCTGCTGCCTGACCTCCCGTTTGGGTGGAAAATCTCTTTCTCACAGTTGAACAGGAGTCATCAAATTGCAGACATAAGAAAGATGAAGCGGAGTGATAGGCCCTACGGTGATGACATTTTGACTTTTATTCTTTGCTTTAAAGTTATGCTATAATATAATCACATGTATTTGCTGTGTACATTGCAATTGAGAAGTACTTTGATATATTTCGCTTTCATTGCTGCGACTACTTTTGAACGTGTGCTTCCAACCTACTATTCTCGTCTCTCAGGAACCTAGTGGTGAAGTAATAATAATAAATGTCTTCTTTAAACTAAGAAGTGCATTGCAGAGAAGTTTTGTCAGCTCGGTCATAAGATAAGGAAAGCAAAACAAGCGGCTAAGAATATGGTTATGCTGCATTACTTTTTTCATGTGGTTATGCCCTCTAGGGCTAGCAATATGGTTACATGACCATGTTTCTTCCAAATTATGTTTTTTGTTATTACAGTCTAATGCCAAAAGTTTATGTCTGATAAAGGTTTATGTGATAATTGTGTATGTTTTAATAATCTCTTCTTATTACAGTTATGACCATAATTCAGGCCAATGTAACATCCTTATTACACTATGTCTGTTTCAACACTGTTTATATGTTTATATGTTTGGGTGACCCTTCTAGTTTATTTCTCCTCTGTGGCTGTCTTGTGTCTTTTTGGGGGGAATTTTGTTAGCCATCCAGCAACTCTGGCGGTGGGGTGGTGAAAGTGGTATTCTATTGGAATTAGCATGGCAGATTTAATTTGGGATGCTTAATGGCAACTTTTTAATTTTTTTTGCTGCAAATAGATGAAGAAGGTAGATAGAAGTGCTTTAGTTATATGCATGGCCACTGGAATTATTTGGCAGAAAAAACGAAATTATGAGGCAGGGTTGACATTTATGTGGCAAGAAAAGTCCAGTTATGAATTTACAATGCTAAAAGCTCTAACTCAAGCAAATGCCAGACCTATTACATTGCAAATGCTTGTTTTCCTGGCATACTCTCATGCTGCATTATCGTTGGTCCCTAGTTCCTGCCTCTACTGGGCGCACGCTTGCATTTGGATATTATTATAGATGATTTATGCAAACATTGTCGACTTGTAACAGTCTTTCAGAGCAAACTGCAGAATTTCAGAGCCGATAGAAAAAAATGAAGAGGATGTATGCCATTGTATGTTTACCCATGAGCTCATTCGAAAAATGTTGGAAGGCAGGAAATGAGATAATGCTTTGGCAGCTAAGGCCAGGAATACTTAAGCTGCTGCAATGCCCAAAGAGAATGATTCAACAGACAAAGGCTCTTTAAGCCTTAGACAGTATAATTTGTCCTCCTTTGTACTCCCTTGAAACTGAGGATCATTGGGGTTTTGTGTCTTTTTTGTGTGTCTTCTGAGATTGCAGATCTTTTTTTATATTGGTTTTTGTAACTTCTAAGCATATGTCTCTGTGATTCTTGATTTCGTAGCACTCTGCTTTCTTTGGGAGTTCCTGATCATCCACAGTATGTCTGGAACCACGTAAAACCTCTCTAAGCATTCTGAAACACTTTGTTACGTATGGCTCTCATGGAGAGCCTCTGTCGTTGTTTTCAGTTTCAGGGTCTCCTAACCCAGTGCTTTGAAGTAGCAACACTTCATAAAAAAACTGGTTACTCACTGTTGCTTTGTCCTTAAGGCCAGGCTGGCAGGGCTCTCTTAGAGCCTGTCAGCGCACTGCTGCTTGTCTGCTTTGACTGAAAGGGAGCAGGAGGGTACAGGCAGGCAGAGAACGTGGTGGGGGTTGGTCAAGGATACCAGGTAAGGCTTTTTTCCTAAACCTTTGGGAAAGTGATATATAAAAGAGGCTAAGTTATATATGGCTCCCACATTACTCCTCTGCCACTGCGTAGCAGTTGAAAGCAGGGGCAGATGATTTTAGGGGCCATACATAAGGGTTCTGATCGACATCATAGACAACTTGAGCTTCACTGTTACCCATCTATAATTCTATATAGAATTGAGACATTCAATGTCCAGAAAAAGACGTAACCTAAACAAGAGCACAGACACACTCCTCATGACCTTTCTGATATCAGACTTTCCCCTATGCATTATGGGGTGTGAATTACGAAGATGAGGCAACCAAAGCAATTCATAATTTTGCTAGTAATCAGAATCTGTCTAATACTTGCAAAGACCACAGGACACTTCTTATGAGGGCACGGTTACTACCGCTGTACCATTACATTAGTATGTTACATTTTCAGTCTTCATTCAATTGATAGAATGAGTTCACATTCCTTGGCAGTAGACCCTAACTTACATAGCCTTTATATTCAAGTCTTTGGACATGCAGTCTTAATTATGACAGCTAATGTGGAGAAGATAAAAAATCTTAATATTTTCTCCTCCAGATATAGTAAATTAGTAGTTGAACAACATTTGATCTAAACTATGCTCCAGCAGTCTCTCACTACTTTGTGCTATGGACATTTGAGGTAATTTAGGTTACTATGACTTGCAGTTGTCTGGTGGAATGGGGAAAAAGACATACTGAAGTAAAACACACAAAGTCTTAACTCTCTTGGAGTAAAGTGATTTAGCATTTATTAAAACTGTATATATGTTTTGTTACCTCAGACATCGCTCCGTTATCTGTGGGGCCTGCCTTTGTCGAGTGGAGTCCGGTCCAGCATCTGCCCTCTCTCTACCGAGTGAAGGTGTTATCCAGCAGACAAGGCACCAGTTTCGTAAAAGAAAACACGCATTCAGGAATTTTCACCTAAGTCTAACATATATTTAAAGCAAAATAGCCAGCATGCATCAACAATAAGCTAAGTGTAGATCGCCATATCAATGAACCAAAGCGTCATCCCCTGCTCAGTTGGAGCATGTACTGCTCAATTCCATACATTTTGGCACTGTATTTATGCACATTTTCACAAAGCAGTTTAATGGAGCAAAGAACACGTGATAAAAGTGAAACTTAACTTAGGCGCTAATGAGCAGATGCTGGGCTATTGGTATGGAAAGATTGTGAGAAGACGTTTGTAGGAAGTTGGCTCTTTATGCACTATTTCAAAGTAAGAAATAGCATGCACAGAATCCAAGGGTTCCCCTTAGAGGTAAGATAGTGGAAAAAAGAGATAATTCTACTGCTCTATTTTGTGGTAGTGTGGTCGAGCAGTAGGCTTATCAGAGGGTAGTGTTAAGCATTTGTTGTACACACACAGTCAATAAATGAGGAACACACACTCAAAGACAATTCCAGGCCAATAGGTTTTTATACAGAAAAATATATTTTCTTAGTTTATTTTAAGAACCACAGGTTCAAGATTTACAAACAATACTTTAAATGAAAGGTATTTCACTCAGGTATCTTAGGAACTTTGAATCATCACGATAGCATGTACAGTTTTGGCAAAAATGGCAATAAGCTATTTTAAAATTGGACACAGTGCAAAATTCAACAGTTCCTGGGGGAGGTAAGTATTTGTTAGTTTCACAGGTAAGTAAAGCACTTACAGGGTTCAAAGTTGGGTCCAAGGTAGCCCACCGTTGGGGGCTCAGGGCAACCCCAAAGTTACCACACCAGCAGCTCAGGGCCGGTCAGGTGCAGAGGTCAAAGTGGTGCCCAAAACGCATAGGCTTCAATGGAAATAGGGGTGCCCCGGTTCCAGTTTGCCAGCAGGTAAGTACCCGCGACTTCGGAGGGCAGACCAGGGGGGTTTTGTAGGGCACCGGGGGGGACACAAGTCAGCACAGAAAGTACACCCTCAGCGGCACGGGGCGGCCGGGTGCAGTGTGCAAACAGGCGTCGGGTTCGCAATAGGTGTCAATGGGAGACCCAGGGGTCTCTTCAGCGATGCAGGCAAGGGGGGGGCTCCTTGGGGTAGCCACCACCTGGGCTAAGGAGAGGGCCTCCTGGGGGTCACTCCTGCACTGCAAGTCGGATCCTTCAGGTCCTGGGGGCTGCGGGAGCATTGTGTTTACCAGGCGTTGGGTTTTTTGAAGCAGGCAGTCGCGGTCAGGGGGAGCCTCTGGCTTCCCTCTGCAGGCGTCGCTGTAGGGGCTCAGGGGGGTCAACTCTGGCTACTCACGGGCTCGCAGTCGCTGGGGAGTGCTCCCTGTAGAGTTAGTTTTACGCAGGTCGAGCCGGGGGCGTCTGGTGCAGAGCGGAAAGGCTCACCCTTCCGGCAGGAAACGTGTGGTCTTTAAAAGTTGCTTCTTGGTTGCAAAGTTGCAGTTTCTTTGGAACAGGGCCGCTGTCCTCGGGAGTACTTGGTCCTTTTAGATGCAGGGTAGTCCTCTGAGGCTTCAGAGGTCGCTGGACCCTGGGGGACGTGTCGCTGTTGCAGTTTTTCTTGAAGTGGGGAGACATGCCAGTAGGGCTGGGGCCAAAGCAGTTGGTGTCTCCGTCTTCTCTGCAGGGCTTCAGGTCAGCAGTCCTTCTTCGTCTTCAGGTTGCAGGAATCTAGTTTCCTAGGTTCTGGGGAGCCCCTAAATACAGAATTTAGGGTGTGTTTAGGTCTGGGAGGGCAGTAGCCAATGGCTACTGTCCTTGAGGGTGGCTATACCCTCTTTGTGCCTCCTCCCTGAGGGGAGGGGGGCACATCCCTATTCCTATTGGGGGAATCCTCCAAAATCAAGATGGAGGATTTCTAAAGGCAGGGGTCACCTCTGCTCAGGACACCTTAGGGGCTGTCCTGACTGGTGGGGGACTCCTCCTTGTTTTTCTCATTATCTCCCTTGGACTTGCTGCCAAAAGTGGGGGCTGTGTCCAGGGGGCGGGCATCTCCACTAGCTGGAGTGCCCTGGGGCATTGTAACACGAAGCCTGAGCCTTTGAGCCTCACTGCTAGGTTGTACAGTTCCTGCAGGGGGGAGGTGTGAAGCACCTCCACCCAGAGCAGGCTTTTGTTTCTGTCCTCAGAGAGCACAAAGGCCCTCACCACATGGGGTGAGAAACTCGTCTCTCAGCAGCAGGCTGGCACAGACCAGTCAGTCCTGCACTGAACAATTGGGTAAAATACAGGGGGCATCTCTAAGATGCCCTCTGTGTGCATTTGTTAATAAATCCAACACTGGCATTGGTGTGGGTTTAATATTCTGAGAAGTTTGATACCAAACTTCCCAGTATTCAGTGTAGCCATTATGGAGCTGTGGAGTTCGTTTTTGACAAACTCCCAGATAACATACTTAATATGGCCACACTGTACTTACAATGTCTAAGAATGGACGTTTACACTGTAGGGGCATATTGCTCATGCAGCTATGCCCTCACCTGTGGTATAGTGCACCCTGCCTTAGGGCTGTAAGGCCTGCTAGAGGGGTGACTTACCTATGCCACAGGCAGTATTTTGTGGGCATAGCATCCTGAGGGGGATGCCCTGTCGACTTTGCCTTTTTCTCCCCACCAACACACACAATCTACAATGGCAGTGTGCATGTGTTAGGTGAGGGGTCTTAGGGTGGCACAACATATGCTGCAGCCCTTAGGAACTTCCCTGGTCTCAGGGCCCTTGGTACCACTGGTACCTTTTACAAGGGACTTACCTGTGTGCCAGGGGTGTGCTAATTGTGGAAACAATGGTACATTTTAGGTGAAAGAACACTGGTGCTGGGGCCTGGTTAGCAGGGTCCCAGCACACTTCTCAGTCAAGTCAGCATCAGTATCAGGCCAAAAGTGGGGGGTAACTGCAACAGGGAGCCATTTCCTTACAACGTTGAACACTTGCGGCAATAAGCTAGGGTAAAACGTCCGACTTCACTAATTTCTGCAGTTCTCTCTTTGTTGACCCAACTTCAGAACAAGGTTATGATTACTGGAAGAGTTAAACTAAAAGTGCAGTGGATTTAAAATGTGTGTAAATATTCAGTAATGCTTTAGTGCTTCAGGGGTTGTAAGACATTACAACACGGCTCAAAACCATGAATACCTTTACCACCCATTTTTTACCACACAATGTTTTACCACGCATATGCCTTTTATATATATATATATATATATATATATATATATATATATATATATCCGATGGCATGTGTAGCTGCAGATACACATGCTGTGCATTATCCTGCCATCTAGTGTTGGGCTCGGAGTGTTACAAGTTGTTTTTCTTCAAAGAAGTTTTTCAAGTCACAAGACCGAGGGACTACTCCTTTTCGGCTCCATTGTGCATAGGCGTCGACTCCATCTTAGATTGTTTTCTTTCCGCCATCAGGTTCGGACGTGTTCCTCTTCGCTCCGTATTTCGAATCGGGAAAGTTAGCTAATTATCGAAAATTCGACTGTATTGTTCGCGCTCGGTACCGGTTTAGTGTTAGGATATCGACACCGATAGAAGAAGCGCTCCGGCGGCCCTTTGGGGCTTCCGCTCTTCAGCAGGGCCTGGTCGTCCCGACCACGTCCATCGACGAAACTAATGGACCGGACCCCCATCCGCTTCTGCCCGAATTACCACGCGAAGTATCCTTATACAGACCAACACTTGGTCTGCAACCTTTGTCTATCACCGGAACACAGGGAGGATACCTGCGAGGCCTGCCGGGCATTTTGATCGAAAAAGACCCTACGCGATCGAAGAGCCAGAAGACTGCAAATGGCGTCGACACTGACAGAACAGATCGACGTTGAGGAGGAGGAAAGAATCTCCATACAAGGGACGGACTCGGACTACTCCGAAAGTGACCTACCGACGACAACTCAGAAAACTGTGAGTAAAACTGCCCCGTTCAAGACTCACTCCAAGATCATGAAGGCCAAGGGGATGCCACAGCCAACAGGCCATGGCTTTACCCATCGAAAACACTGTGACCAACCATCGGCACCAAAAAAGGCCTCACAACTGCAGAAAACATCCGACTCCGGTCGAGATTCCAGCTCCGAACGACCTCGACACCGAGAGTTCAACACACCCAAAGTAAAGAAAGTTGTTTCGGAACCGAAAAAGACTGTTTCCACACCTTCGGTACTGAAAAAGGCAGCCTCGGAGCCGAAGTAGGCTCTTACACGGAAGAGCACAGACTTTCCAGCTAAATGCAACCACATAGATTTGAGCAGGAAATAAGTATGGAGGAACCAGACCATACTCAAAGGAGGCTGCACATCCAGAAAGAGACTGGCAAAATTCAAACTCTTCCTCCACTTAAAAGAAAGCTGGCATTTCAAGGGTCAGAAATGCAGCCAAAGGCAAAGGTGGCTAGAGACAAAACACCACCACCAAGGTTTTCGCCACAGCCTTCTCCACTACATTCTTCCACAGCTGTCCCCAATAAAAACACCCCCGATGCAGTCACCAACACATACGGGGATGACGCAGGATGACCCGGATGCATGGGACTTGTATGATGCACCGGTCTCCGACAACAGTCCAGATTGTTACCCGGCAAGGCCGTCATCTCCAGAGGACAGCACTGCATACACGCAGGTGTTATCAAGAGCAGCGGCATTCCACAATGTAGCAATGCATTCGGAGCCAATAGAGGATGACTTCCTATTTAACACCTTGGCATCCACCCACAGTTCCTACCAAAGTCTGCCAATGCTCCCAGGCATGCTCAAGCACACAAAATAAGTCTTCCAGGACCCAGTAAAAGGCAGAGCTATCACGCCTAGGGTGGAGAAAAAATACAAACCTCCCCCAACAGACCCTGTGTTTATAACACAGCAACTTACACCAGATTCGGTGGTCTTTGGAGCAGCACGGAAGAGGGCAAACTCCCAATCATCAGGAGACGCACCACCGCCTGACAAGGAAAGTCGGAAGTTCGATGCTGCAGGCAAACGAGTGGCAAACGAGTGGCAGCACAAGCACTCTACACAAACTAGGATTTTCTATAAATTACCAAAAATCACATCTGCAACCATCTCAGATACAACAATACTTGGGGGCAACACTCAACACACAAAAGGCGATTGCCACTCCAAGTCCGCAAAGGATACAAGCTTTCCAAAATATAGCATTAAACATGCAGCCAAACCAACACTACCAGGTGAAGTTTGTAATGAAACTTCTAGGCATGATGTCTTCATGCATAGCCATTGTCCCAAACGCAAGACTACACATGCAGCCCTTAAAACA
The DNA here is from genome assembly GCF_031143425.1 of Pleurodeles waltl. NCBI lineage: Eukaryota > Metazoa > Chordata > Amphibia > Caudata > Salamandridae > Pleurodeles > Pleurodeles waltl. The sequence goes on along the minus strand of NC_090442.1, from coordinate 784,423,604 downwards.
GTGCCTAGCAAAACAATGGACACAAGCACAGGGTCAACTCCAAGATCTAGTGTTGATAGACCGCCAGACACACTTCTCGCTTCAGTGGTGGAACCCTCTAAATTTAAACCAAGGGCGGCCATTCTAAGACCCAGTGCCTCAATACGTGATCACAACAGATGCTTCCATGATGGGGTGGGGAGCACACCTCAACCAGCACAGTATACAGGGACAATGGGACATTCAACAAAAACGACTGCACATAAATCAGTTAGAACTGTTAGCAGTGTTTCTAGCATTGAAAGCATTTCAACCACTGATATCCCACAAACACATTCTTGTCAAAACAGACAACATGACAACAATGTATTACCTCAACAAACAAGGAGGGACACACTCGTCACAACTGTGTCTCTTAGCACAAAATATTTGGCATTGGGCGATTCACAATCACATTTGCCTAATAGCACAATACATCCCAGGCATTCAAAACCAGTTAGCCGACAATCTCAGTCGAGATCACCAACAAACACACGAATGGGAAATTCATCCCCAGATCCTACAAGATTACTTTCGACGCTGGGGAACACCAAAAATAGACCTATTCGCAACAAAAGAAAACGCAAAATGCCAAAACTTCGCGTCCAGGTACCCACACCCTCTGTCCAAGGGCAATGCTTTATGGATCAGTTGGTCAGGGATATTTGCTTACGCTTTTCCCCCTCTCCCACTCATTCCTTATCTGGTAAACAAACTGAGTCAAAACAGACTCAAACTAATACTCATAGCACCAACCTGGGCTCGCCAACCGTGGTACACAACACTGCCGGACCTATCAGTAGTACCTCACGTCAAATTACCAAACAGGCCAGATCTGTTAACTCAACACAAACAACAGATCAGACACCCAAATCTAGCAATCTGGCTCCTGAAGTCTTAGAATTTGGACACTTAGACCTTACACAAGAATGTATGGAGGTCATTAAAGAAGCTAGGAAACCTACTACAAGACATTGTTATGCAAACAAATGGAAAAGATTTGTTTACTACTGCCACAATAATCAAATTCAACCACTCCATGCTTCCGCAAAGAACATTGTAAGTTACTTATTACACTTACAAAAGTCTAAACTAGCATTCTCTTCTATTAAAATACATCTCACAGCAATATCTGCCTATCTGCAGATTACACATTCTACATCGCTTTTTAGAATCCCAGTTATCAAAGCATTTATGGAGGGATTAAAGAGAATCATACCCCCGAGAACACCACCAGTACCTTCGTGGAACCTTATCATTGTATTAACACGACTCATGGGACCACCATTTGAACCCATGCACTCTTGTGAAATGCAGTACTTAACTTGGAAGGTAGCCTTCCTAATAGCTATCACATCTCTTAGAAGAGTAAGTGAGATACAAGCATTCACTATAAAAGAACCCTTCATACAAATACATAAACATAAAGTGGTTCTCCGTACAAATCCCAAATTCTTACCAAAAGTTATATCACCATTCCACCTAAACCAAACTATGGAACTCCCAGTCTTCTTTCCACAACCAGACTCAGTAGCCGAAAGAGCCTTACATACATTACACATAAAAAGAGCACTAATGTATTACATTGACAGAAGAAAACAGTTTCGCAAAACAGAACAATTGTTTGTAGCCTTCCAAAAACCTCATGCAGGAAATCCTATATCCAAACAAGGCATTGCCAGCTGGATAGTGAAATGTATTCAAACTTGCTATATTAAAGCAAAAAGAGATCTACCTATTACACCAAGAGCGCATTCCACTAGGAAAAAAGGCGCCACAATGGCTTTTCTAGGAAATATACCTATAACAGAAATTTGTAAGGCAGCCACATGGTCTACGCCTCATACATTCACAAAACATTACTGTATAGATGTGTTAACAACACAACAAGCCACAGTAGGACAGGCTGTATTACGAACATTATTTCAGACAACTTCAACTCCTACAGGCTAAACCACCACCTTTGGGGAGAATACTGCTTATTAGTCTATGCACAGCATGTGTATCTGCAGCTACACATGCCATTGAACGGAGAATGTCACTTACCCAGTGTACATCTGTTCGTGGCATAAGACGCTGCATATTCACATGCGCCCTCCCACCTCCCCGGGAGCCTGTAGCCGTTATAAGTTGAATGAAAATTGTAAATAAATATATTTTTTAATACACATTATGTACATACTTACTTATTCCATTGCATGGGCACATCTAGTATATTCACAACTCCTACGTCACCCTCTGCGGGGAAAACAATCTAAGATGGAGTCGACGCCCATGCGCAATGGAGCCAAAAGGGAGGAGTCCCTCGGTCTCGTGACTCGAAAAGACTTCTTCGAAGAAAAACAACTTGTAACACTCCGAGCCCAACACTAGATGGCAGGATAATGCACAGCATGTGAATCTGCAGCGTCTCATGCCACAAACATATGTACACTGGGTAAGTGACATTTTCCATATATACATGTATATATATACATGTGTGTATATATATATGTATATATATATGTATATATATATATATGTATATATATATATATATATATATATATATGTATATATACATATATATATATGTATATGTATATATATGTTCGATGGCATGTGTAGCTGCAGATACACATGCTTTCCACATCCCGCCATCTAGTGTTGGGCTCGGAGTGTTACAAGTTGTTTTTCTTCGAAGAAGTCTTTTCGGGTCACGAGATCGAGGGACTCCTCCCCTTTCGTCTCCATTGCGCATGGGCGTCGACTCCATCTTAGATTGTTTTCTTTCCGCCATCGGGTTCGGATGTGTTCCTTTTCGCTCCGCGCTTCGGAAAGTTAGTGAAAAACTCTGAAAATTCGACGGTATTGTTTGCGTTCGGTATCGGGTTAGTTACAACAGATCGATACCGAATTTGGAAGAGCTCCGGCAGCCCTTCGGGGTTTTCGATTCCCCGGCGGGGCATGGTCGGCACGACCGCATGCGTCTTCAAGGCTAATGGAACGGACCCCATTCCGCTTCTGCCCCGAATGTCACAACAAGTATCCTTATACAGATCAGCATCTGTAATTTGTGTTTGTCGCCAGAACACAAAGAGGATACCTGTGAGGCCTGTCGAGCATTTCGGTCCAGAAAGACCTTAAGGGACCGAAGAGCAAGAAGCCTACAGATGGCGTCGGTGCCGACAGGACAAAAACACATGGAGGAAGAAGAGGAAGCCTTCTCCATCGAGGATTCGGACTCGGAAGAGGTCGATCCTGAACAGACTCCGAAAACCGTGAGTAAGACGTCGATACACAAGACTCACGTAAAGACCAGTAAAGCCCAGGGGACGCCACCGCCAACAGGCCATGGCTTAACCCGAAAAATAGGTGACCGGGCATCGTCACCGAAAAAGGGCATGCATGTGTCGAAGTCATCCGACTCCGGTCGAGATACCAGCACAGAGCACACTCGACCCCGAGACACCGGGTCAGAGCAGACTCGACCTGAGACACCGGGTCAGAGCAATCTCGGCACCGAGAGAGCGGCACCGAACCAAGTCGGCACCAAGAAATCACTACGCCGAAGAGCAAAAGAGTGTCGTTGGAACCGAAAAAGGCAGCCAAAAAGGTTTCGATACCGAAACATCCAGCCTCGGAACCGAAATCAAGTTCCTACACAGAGGAACAAGGCCTGTCCACACAAATGCAAACACATAGGTTTGGACAGGAACTGGAGACAATGGAGCCAGACTACACCCAAAGAAGGATCCACATCCAAAAAGAAACAGGGAAGATCAGTACTCTCCCTCCGATTTGAATTAAACGAAAACTTGCCTTCCAAGAAAAAGAAAAGCAGCCACAGGCAAAGGTGGCTAAACAAGTAACCCTGCCACCATCTCCACAAAGTTCTCCACAACCATCACCGGTAGCCACTCCACCAATGATTCAATCCCCAACTCATACAGGGATGAGTCAGGATGATCCTGACGCGTGGGATCTTTATGATGCGCCAGTGTCAGATAACAGTCCCGACTGTTATCCAGCTAGACCGTCACCACCAGAGGATAGTACAGCCTACGCACAGGTGGTGTCAAGGGCAGCGGCGTTTCATAATGTCAGCATGCATGCTGAGCCAATTGAAGACGACTTTCTATTTAATACACTGTCGTCCACACACAGCCAGTACCAGAGCCTCCCCATGCTACCTGGAATGCTAAAACACTCCAAACAAGTATTTGAGGAGCCTATGAAAGGAAGGGCCATAGGGTGGTAGTAGGGGCAGCTCGCAAGAGAGCGAACTCACACACTTCAGGAGATGCACCACCTCCAGACAAAGAGAGTCGTAAGTTCGACGCAGCAGGGAAAAGAGTGGCGGCACAGGCAGCAAACCAGTGGCGTATTGCCAACTTACAGGCTTTGTTGGCCAGATATGATAGGGCTCATTGGGACAAAATGCAACACTTTATAGAACATTTGCCCAAGGAGTTCCAAAAGAGAGCCCAGCAAGTGGTGGAAGAAGGACAGAGTATCTCGAACAATCAGATACAGTCAGCAATGGATGCGGCAGATACAGCTGCTAGGACTGTAAACACAGCAGTAACAATACGGAGACATGCATGGCTGCGTACATCAGGATTCAAGCCGGAAATACAACAAGCCCTGCTGAATATGCCATTTAACGGACAGCAGTTGTTGGGCCGGAGGTGGGCACTGCTATCGAAAAACTTAAAAAGGACACTAATACGGCCAAAGCCATGGGCGCACTCTACTCCCCAAAGAGCAGAGGCACATTTCGTAAATCACAGTTTCGAGGGGGGTTTCGAGGACACAGCACGGAACCCACAACCTCACAAACAAGGCCCACTTATCAAAGTCAATATCAGCGGGGATGTTTTCGGGGACAATACAGAGGGGGACAGTTCCCAAAAAGTAGAGGGAAGTTCCAAAGTCCCAAAACTCCACAAAACAAACAGTGACTTAGACGTCACAAATCCCCAACACGTAACACCAGTGGGGGGGGAGACTAACCAAGTTCTACAAACAATGGGAGGAAATAACAACAGACACTTGGGTCCTAGAAATTATCCAGCATGGTTTTGCATAGAATTTATAAAATTCCCTCCAAATGTCCCACCGAAAACACACAAAATGTCAAAACAACACATTGATCTTCTACAAATGGAGGTCCAAGCGTTGTTACAAAAAGATGCAATAGAACTAGTACCAATTCATCAGAGAGGAACAGGAGTTTACTCACTGTACTTTCTCATACCCCAAAAAGACAAAACTCTAAGACCTATATTAGATCTCAGAACATTAAATATCTACATCAAATCAGATCACTTTCACATGGTGACACTGCAGGACGTAATCCCATTGCTCAAACAACAAGACTACATGACAACACTAGACCTAAAGGATGCATACTTCCATATACCGATACATCCTTCACACAGAAAGTACTTAAGGTTTGTATTCCAAGGGGTACATTACCAATTCAAAGTGTTGCCATTCGGGATAACAACTGCGCCAAGAGTTTTTACAAAATGCCTGGCAGTAGTGGCTGCTCATATCAGAAGGCAGCAAATACATGTGTTCCCGTACCTAGACGATTGGTTAATCAAAACCAACACGCAAGAACGGTGTTCACAACACACAAAGTATGTCATAGAAACCCTCCACAAACTAGGTTTCTCACTCCACTACAACAAGTCACACCTTCAGCCGTGTCAAACACAGCAATATTTAGGGGCGACAATTAACACAACAAAAGGGATTGCCACTCCAAGTCCACAAAGGGTACAAGCATTTCACAATGTAATACAGGCCATGTACCCAAAACAAAAGATACAAGTGAAGATGGTGATGAAACTACTAGGCATGATGTCCTCATGCATAGCCATTGTCCCAAACGCAAGATTGCACATGCGGCCCTTACAACAGTGCCTAGCATCACAATGGTCACAGGCACAGGGTCAACTTCAAGATCTAGTGTTGATAGACCGCCAAACATACACCTCGCTTCAATGGTGGAACAATATAAATTTAAACCAAGGGCGGCCTTTCCAAGACCCAGTGCCTCAATACGTAATAACGACAGATGCCTCTATGATAGGGTGGGGAGCACACCTCAACCAACACAGCATCCAAGGACAATGGGACACTCAGCAGAGACAGTTTCACATAAATCACTTAGAACTACTGGCCATATTTCTAGCGTTTAAAGCATTTCAACCTATAATAAGCCACAAACACATTCTTGTCAAAACAGACAACATGACAACGATGTACTATCCTTACAAACAGGGAGGAACACACTCGACACAGTTGTCTCCTGGCACAGAGAATATGGCATTGGGCGATTCACAACCACATTTGCTTAATAGCACAGTTTATTCCAGGGATTCAGAATCAGTTAGCAGACAATCTCTCTCGGAATCACCAACAGATCCACGAATGGGAGATTCACCCCCAAATACTGAACACTTACTTCCAAGGATGGGGAACACCACAAATAGACCTATTTGCAACAAAAGAAAATGCAAAATGCCAAAACTTCGCATCCAGATACCCACAGGATCAGTCTCAAGGCAATGCGTTATGGATGAGCTGGTCAGGGATACTTGCATACGCTTTTCCCCCTCTCCCACTCCTTCCATATCTGGTAAACAAATTGAGTCAAAACAAACTCAAACTCATACTAATAGCACCAACTTGGGCAAGGCAACCTTGGTACACAACACTATTAGACCTGTCAGTAGTACCTCATGTCAAACTACCAAACAGGCCAGATCTGTTAACTCAACACAAACAACAGATCAGACACCCAAATCCAGCATCGCTGAATCTAGCAATCTGGCTCCTGAAGTCTTAGAATTCGGACATCTAGACCTTACACATGAATGTATGGAGGTCATAAAACAAGCTAGAAAACCTACAACAAGACATTGCTATGCAAATAAATGGAAACGATTTGTTTATTACTGCCATACTAACCAAATTCAACCCTTACACGCATCTGCTAAAGACATCGTAAGCTACTTACTGCACTTACAAAAGTCAAAGCTAGCTTTTTCATCCATTAAAATACATCTTACCGCAATTTCAGCTTATCTGCAAATTACCCACTCAGCATCACTTTTTAGGATCCCAGTCATAAAGGCTTTTATGGAGGGTCTAAAAAGAATTATCCCACCAAGGACGCCACCAGTTCCTTCGTGGAACCTTAACATTGTCTTAACACGGCTCATGGGTCCACCGTTTGAACCCATGCACTCATGTGAGATACAATACTTAACATGGAAAGTAGCATTTCTAATTGCCATCACATCTCTAAGAAGAGTAAGTGAGATACAAGCATTTACCATACAAGAACCCTTTATTCAGATACACAAGCATAAAGTCATTTTACGAACAAATCCTAAGTTCTTACCAAAAGTCATATCACCGTTCCACTTGAATCAAACAGTAGACCTACCAGTGTTCTTTCCAGAACCAGATTCTGTAGCTGAAAGAGCACTACATACATTAGACATCAAAAGAGCTTTTATGTACTACATTGACAGAACAAAACAAATTCGAAAAACAAAACAATTGTTCGTTGCTTTCCAAAAACCTCATACAGGGAATCCAATATCCAAACAAGGCATTGCCAGATGGATAGTTAAATGCATTCAAACCTGTTATCTCAAAGCAAAAAGAGAACTGCCTATAACACCAAAGGCACACTCAACTAGAAAGAAAGGTGCTACCATGGCCTTTCTAGGAAACATTCCAATGACTGAAATATGTAAGGCAGGCACATGGTCTACGCCTCATACGTTTACCAAGCACTACTGCGTGGATGTGTTAACAGCACAAGCCACAGTAGGACAAGCAGAACTAAGAACTTTGTTTCCATCAACTTCAACTCCTACAGGCTGAACCACCGCTTTTGGGGAAATAACTGCTTACTAGTCTATACAAAGAGAATATACACCAAAAGAGGGCCCTGTAACCGACTGGATTGGGGACAAAAGTAAAGCAGAAAAACAAAGTATCCAGCAAGGATAGATCTATATTAATTATCTAAGCAAAAACCTTAATTTTTTTACTAAGAAATAATTTATTTATTCCAAATAAATAGATTAAGTCCTAAAGTCCAAATATCGCCTGTACATAACCATAACACATATAAAAACAAATACAAAAACAAAAACAAGAGCACCGTGATACATAAAAAGAAGAGCTGCTGAACCATCTAGTGGCAAGCAGTCGTATTTCAAGGTGGTGACTGTTGTGGGAAGGAAATATCCTATATAGTGAAGACAATTATTCACTGAGATGAAAGTTCAATCCATTCCCCAAATTATTCAGTCCTATTCAAAGTTCCAAGAGCCACTCCTTCGTTTGATATAGTCGACGCGTTTCGGCCTTATCAAATACAGCCTCCTCAGGACAAGAGCAACAGTGCCTAAACAATTATAATACACCAAAGTTACTACACTCTATGAACCAACATATGAACAACCACTTACACCAGGAGTAGGTAAAGCACGCTCCTGTTCACCAACACCTTTAATAGTGCTCAATAATTCCTATAAATAATAAAGTGAAAACCTTATTATATATACAAATATATACAAAACTATATAACAGAACCCTAAAACAGGACGATTTTTTTATCAAAATTGCAATAAACTAGAATCCACTGCACAGCAGAAACCAACTTAAATACTTGGTCAGGTAACAGTACAAACCTACTATCAAAAGTCCCCAAGCAAATAGTCTAAATGGTAGACATACAGTAGCTAAATATACAATAAACAAATCACAAGAACCTACGTGACTCAAAAGACTAACCTTGGTTAGAACAACGAAGTAGTCACAAAACGGGATTGTGGCTGAATCACTGCTATATAAATAGAGAAATAAAGGCAATCAGTAAGGAGCTGGCATCTACAACAACGCTCCTCTGTAGCGCATACATACAAAGCACGGAGCGCTTACCATTATAGCCCGATTTTTAAATAGTTGGCTTCGTCGCGGCTCGGATAACATAAAGAGAGACGCTGAACTAGCGTCTATAGCACTCAAGTACTAACGAGGCCATATTTAAAGTCACATAGGCTCATGGGTTTGAAACTAAAAAAGGACTCACAAAAATGCGTCCTAACTAGGAAATATGGGGGCCATTTTGTAATATGTAGTCCTACAAATATGTCGGCCATTTTGTAATATACAACACAACAACTAATAGCAATAGGAACATGAAGCAGATAATCCAATCTTTACATTACACACTTGTAACATATAAAACAGCATCTAATCATAATAAACAACATCTTCTAGATGGATTACCCTTTACACAGTAGGAGAATGTTGAAGTGTTGATAATTATAAGTCTAATAGAAACATTTGGGAATGCACAACCTTTAAGCATTTGTAAGGTACCCAACATAGAATATGGGGCTTTTAACGTAAATGATGGTAAGAGCAAGCATTTAGATCTCTAACAGCTGAAGAGATGTCCACTTGCAAAAAGTTCCAAGTAGACTATTAAGTATTAAGTCTCATGATGTACAAAAAATATATATCGGTGTAACTAGAGACTGTGGCATAACTGCAGGAAAAACATTTACACTTTAATTAATGCCCACATTTCTGACATATCATTTAGGCCGTATCTGGCCGTGCCAAATCTTTCTATTAGACGGGCTTCCATTTTATCCAAAATGGAAGCTCTTGCTGTATCTGTTTTTATTTTATCCGCTACATATAAAATGGACCATTTAATGTCCTCAGGACGAGGATCCTGCTCAATGTAGTGGTCAACCAAAGGAGCACTTCGAACTCTGCATCTAATCCTGGACATGTGTTGTAATATCTGTGTTTTAGCCGGTTGTGTTGTCTTGCCAATATAGGTTAGTAGGCAAGGGCATGTAATGCAGTAAATCACATGACGAGTGTTGCAATTTGAAAAACACAGTTGGTGGTGTACTTTTCCGTTCAGCTGTACCTGTGTAGTTTTTTCTGTATACTGACAAGCTAAACAGTTGGTACATGGAAAGTGGCCCAAAATCGGAGGAAAAGATAACATAGTTCTTAAGTCATCTTTCTTCTTATTATTCAAAGTGAATGGAGCATGTACTAAGGCATCATAGCTGTTACGACCTCTTTTAAAAGCAAAAAGTGGTTTGTCTATACCTAGAGAAAAAAGCAACTTCCAATTTTTTTCAATGATGGCTCTCACCCGATTTGCTTTCGGGTTATATGTGAGTATACACGTCAAGGGACAGAGTTTATTTTTACTTTTTGGTATTAGCAAATGTTCCCGAGGGGTATACCAGGCTCGTTTACATGCACCTTTGATGATTTTCTTGGGATAGCCCCTATTCAACAGTCTAGAAATAAGGGCATCTGCATTTTTGAAATAATCATCTCTAGTGGTACAGTTCCGGCGAATTCGGAGGAATTGGCCGTAAGGTAGGTTCTCCTTCAAAGTACAGGGATGATTGCTTGAAAAGTGGAGTAATGTGTTCCTATCAGTTGGCTTCTTGTATAGACTCATGGAAATGTGACCTTCGGAAGATTCAATCCACTGGTCCAAGAAATTAATACGTTTAGAGTCTGAAGCCATTGTGAAATTAAGATCAGGGGTTAAATGATTGATCCAGTCGTGAAACAAAAGCAAGGCGTCATGATTTCCTCCCAAATCATAAAGATGTCGTCAATGTATCATAGCCTTGTTATGATATGTTTCTGGAAGGGGTTATTTAAGGCAAAAATCCATTTGTCTTCAAAAACTGACATCACAAGATTTGCAATTTCAGGGGCAAAGTTGCAACCCATCGCAACCCCCTTTATTTGCAGGTACATTTCATTATCAAATGAAAAAACATTGTTTTTTAAACACAGAGAGGCAAGGGCCAGTATAAAAGATGAAGGCACCTTATGAGGGAGAGGTCTTTGATCTAAATATATATCCATGATTTGTAAAGCCTCGTTTTGAGGGATGTTGGTGTAAAGTGCTTCTATATCAAGGGTCACTAGTAGTTGTGTTTTTTCATTGAAGGGCTTACCTTCAAGAATATTAATCATATGCTTCCAGTCCCGCACATATGCTTTCGTCTTGTAAACTAATGGTTTTAGAAAAAAGTCCACATATTGAGCCAAGGGTTCCAATAAGGAACCACAAGCGGCGATGATTGGTCTCCCCGGAGGGTTAGAAGCATCTTTATGTATCTTCGGGAGAATATAGAGGAGGGGAATACGTGATTGTTGTTGATTAAGAAAATCATATTCTTTCTTACAAATCCACTCTTCTATAAGTGCCTCATCAGTAATGGTTTTAATGATTTATGTCAATCTAGATATGGGATCTTCTTTTATCAAGCGATAGTGATCTTTGTTGTTAAGTTGACGGTGTATTTCCATACTGTATTTGTCTTTATCTAATATCACAATACCGCCCCCTTTATCGGCGGGTTTAATGACAATATTCGCATTCCCTGACAAAGAGCGAATGGCATTATTTTCTTCTTTAGAACAATTGGACTTAAACGATATTTTGGTGGTATTCAGTAAATCAATTTCCCGAAGGACCACATCTTCAAAGATAAGTACTCCACGTGGCATATGGATGGAATCAGGGAAAAAAGTAGATTTTAACTGTAAGCCACTCACATTCGCTTCATTGGGGTGCATAACGTCTTTGTTATCTTGGAAGAAAGCCCGTAACCTAACCTTACGTAAGAATTTAAATACCTCGGTTTTAGTGTCAACTGGATCCTGAAGTTTGGTCGGAACAAAGGATAAACCTTTGTTTAATACCTCTTGTTCTATATCTGAAAGAACATAGGTGGACAAATTATAGACTGGAATCATATCTGGGACCTCACCCATTACTTTCTGTATAGTCTTTTCCTGGTCCGAAATTCTCCTTGAGGTATATATTGGTCTCTGTTCTGATCTTGATATTGAAATCTAACCCGGGTGCCACCCTCTCTGCCTCTGCGTCCACCTCTGTCGAAAAAAGGTTGAGTGGTAGAATGAGATTGACCGGAAAAGGATTCAGGTAAATGCTCTTTATCTGAATCCGAAGATGTTTCCGAGAACGTAATGAATCTTCTCCGGGAACGAGATTGGGACTGTAAATTCAAGTTGCTGGGATTGTTATATTTATAAAAATCTTCCTTTAAGAACGGGTAAACGTCTTCGAGTTTAAAATTCTTAATATCCCTAGCCACTTTAGATGTTTTTTGATTAAGAGTCCGAATTTTAAACTCCGCAATAACTTTGTTAGCTGACTCTAATAGTTGTTTTACATCCTGAATTGTCTGATCTTGAGACAACTCAAGGTCCAGAAGTTCAGTTTCTTTCAATTCCGTCTCACTTCTTCTTAGGGCAGTCTCAATGGAGAGGGCCAACCAGTCACGGGAACACTTTGTACCTACACCATTAAATTGTAATAAATATGGTTTGACTAGTACAAAAATAACCGTAATATTTTTCACCTGTAAGCCTGCAGGGATAGTATTATTTTTTAAATGTTCAAGGAGTACTCGCGCATGCAAATGTGTTCTAATATTTTTCTTTTTGAGCTGCTTTAAACGTTCAATTTTATCCACATTTGTAGGAATGGGGATAAGTTGATCACCTCTCAATAAAGAGGGGTTGCCTAACAAAATATTAATTTGAGCCTCTGTATAACTCACAGTATAAGGTTCTGTCATAACGAGCAATTATATACAAAAAGTGAATGAATAAATAAATAAATAAATGGACAGGAGATAAGGGGGCCCTAGGGGGTATTAGGCAAAAGTCCTTACTCAAAAGTCCAACTATTACTTCATTGTATTAGCAAAGAAGCCAACCCCTGCATCAGAAATGCAAAGAGAATATACACCAAAAGAGGGGCGGTCCCTGTAACCCGACAGGATTGCGGACAAAAGTAAAGCAGAAAAACAAAGTATCAGCAAGGATAGATCTATATTAATTATCTAAGCAAAAACTTTACTTTTTTACTGAGAAATAATTTCTTTATTCCAAATAAATAGATTAAGTCCTAAAGTCCAAATATCGCCTGTACATAACCATAACACATATAAAAACAAAAACAAAAACAAGAGCACCGTGATACATAAAAAGAAGAGCTGCTGAACCATCTAGTGGCAAGCAGTCGTATTTCAAGGTGGTGACTGTTGTGGGAAGGAAATATCCTATATAGTGAAGACAATTATTCACTGAGATGAAAGTTCAATCCATTCCCCGAATTATTCAGTCCTATTCAAAGTTCCAAGAGCCACTCCTTCGTTTGATATAGTCGACGCGTTTCGGCCTTATCAAATACGGCCTACTCAGGACAAGAGCAACAGTGCCTAAACAATTATAATACACCAAAGTTACCACACTCTATGAACCAACATATGAACAACCAACAATCTTGAGATTTGTTTATTGTATATTTAGCTACTGTATGTCTACCATTTAGACTATTTGCTTGGGGACTTCTGATAGTAGGTTTGTACTGTTACCTTACCAAGTATTTAAGTTGGTTTCTGCTGTGCAGTGGATTCTAGTTTATTGCAATTTTGATTAAAAAAAATGGTCCTGTTTTAGGGTTCTGTTATATAGTTTTGTATAGTTTTATGTATATAATAAGGTTTTCACTATATTATTTATAGGAATTATTGAGCACTATTATAGGTGTTGGTGAACAGGAGCAGGCTTTACCTACTCCTGGTGTAAGTGGTTGTTCATATGTTGGTTCATAGAGTGTGGTAACTTTGGTGTATTATAATTGTTTAGGCAGTGTTGCTCTTGTCCTAAGGAGGCCGTATTTGATAAGGCCGAAGCGCGTCGACTATATCAAACGAAGGAGTGGCTCTTGGAACTTTGAATAGGTCTGAATAATTCGGGGAATGGATTGAACTTTCATCTCGGTGAATAATTGTCTTCACTATATAGGATATTTCCTTCCCACAACAGTCACCACCTTGAAATACGACTGCTTGCCACTAGATGGTTCAGCAGCTCTTCTTTTTATGTATCACGGTGCTCTTGTTTTTGTTTTTGTATTTGTTTTTATATGTGTTATGGTTATGTACAGGCGATATTTGGACTTTAGGACTTAATCTATTTATTTGGAATAAAGAAATTATTTCTCAGTAAAAAATTAAGGTTTTTGCTTAGATAATTAATATAGATCTATCCTTGCTGGATACTTAGTTTTTTTGCTTTACTAGTCTATGCAAAGCATGTGTATCTGCAGCTACACATGCCATCGAACGGAAAATGTCACTCACCCAGTGTACAACTGTTCGTGGCAAGAGACGCTGCAGATTCACATGCGCCCACCCGCCTCCCCGGGAGCCTGTAGCCGTTTGAAGTTGATCTTGAACATTTAGAAATTTGTAAATATATCGCTTTAAACCACATTATGTACATACATATTTACTCCATTGCATGGGCACTATTACTATAATTCACAACTCCTACCTCACCCTCTGTGGGGAAAACAATGTAAGATGGAGTCGACGCCCATGCGCAATGGAGCAGAAAGGGGAGAAGTCCCTCGATCTCATGACTCGAAAAGACTTCTTCGATGAAAAACAACTTGTAACACTCCGAGCCCAACACTAGATGGCGGGATGTGCAAAAAATGTGAATCTGCAGCGTCTCATGCCACGAACAGATGTACACTGGGTAAGTGACATTTTCCATATATATATTTATATATGTATATCTATATATAGGTATATATATATATATATATATATATATATATATATATATTTATATATATGTGTGTGTGTATATATATATATATATATATATATATATACACACAAACGGCACTCCAAACAAAGAGTGATTTATTTATTTCAGGCTGTCACCACATTTTAAGGAGAGCAATTTCTCAACTTGCAGGGGCTACGCGTTTCAACCATTGTGGTCTTCTTCATCAGCCCAAATAGTTACAGAAGGCCCCAAATATTATCAATGATGTTATCAAAGATATCAGGAGTGCCGTAATTTGTGGGGTAATTAGCAGCGCATGGCGAGGGCGCGAGTTACGGTTACCTAAGGGCGCCATTTATAGTTACTTGAGATAACTCTAACTACAGCAGGTGAATTTCTATGATTTTTTTTATTTTTTAAATATGAGCCTAACTATAACATCCCTGTAACCTTTTTTAAACTTTTTTTTAACGTGAGGCAATTTTCATTTCTATACGTTAATCCAACCACTGCCATGCATGCCTTACTGGTGTGTGCGATGGGGGTTAACCACAGGGATTGGCTTGTGGTCACACCCTTCGGCCAACCCCATATAACCACCTAACCTGCGCCACTCACAGCTTCTAGCTGTGTGTGGCGGGTATTTGGCGGCAAGGCCTGACCTGTGTCCAGACCATGCGGCCAACCCCTCTCCCCCCAAGCTACCCAGCCCCACACTGTGCATGGCCTTTGGCCGTGCACAGCGGGAGTTGGCTGCGGCCTGTCTCTCGGGGTGTGAGAATAGGTGTGAAAGGGTGTATCTAGGTGTGAAAGAGGCGGTGAGAATCTCTCTGGGTGTGAGAGTGGGTGCGTTAGTGTCTTAGTGGGTCCGAGTGGGTGCAACAGTCTGTGTGGGTCTGTAAGTGGGTGGGTGAGGGTCTGAGTGGGGCTTTGAGTGGGCGCATGAATGTCTGAGTGGGTGTGTGAGTGGGTGTGTCAGTGGGAGTAAGAGATTGAAAGAGAGAAATTGAGGGAGAGAAAAAGAGTGAGCTGGAGAGAGAGTTTTTTTAGGCTTTGATGAATGATATACTTAGAGTGAGATATTTCTGGACAAATTGAGAAAACAAATGTATATGTCAAAAAAGAGTGCAATCACCTTTCAGTATGAACTTTAAACTTTTTAATTTTAAAAGAAATTAAAGAAGGAAAATGACCAGAGACACGCCTGGAGTAGAACCTTCAACTTTCAGTGTGAGGGTCTGTGACCTTAACCTTCAGGCCATGGGTGACTCCTTACTGTGATGCTTCCAGACATACCTATGACAGTCAACCCACGCATGTGATTGGAAAGAAACGTGAATGTTCCATCACTAGGAAGGTTTAACAGTCAAAACACTAGTAAATAAACAGACACACTGCCAAGCGATACTAGGATTTGAACCTTCAGCCTACTGAGTGACAGCACAAGACCTTGACCATTAGGCCAGTAGTGACTCTGTTCTGCTCTGCCTCCAAACATAACTATAACAGTCCTACCAAACATCTTGCTAGTGTGACACTTTGAAGTTGTGTGGAGAGAGCATTGTAATAACAATCTCTCTCCCTTTTCAATCCCTTTATGGGATGGTAGAGAGAGAGTGACAGGACCACAGGGGAGCCTGAATGCCACCGTGGCCCTAGCCGGCTCCCCACGTCCTGCTGGAGCCGGTATTGCTTGCGGGAGCAATGTTTTCATCCGTTTCCCTGCACGTATACAAATATACGTGCAGGGTGACAGCTTAAAACTCTGCTTTCTGCCAGCGTGTGTTGTTTGACAGCGGACTTTGTTTGCTTTTGCTTGGTGGGAGCTATCTACTCCCACCAAGCAAAAGCTATGTCCCAGGAGTGGGCACCCCGAGGCTTAGCAGGAGCCGGCCTGGGGTGGCTGTCCTCAAGGCCATCATTGGCTCTTCAGCGGGGGCCATGTGGCACCCCTCCAGCCTATACAACCCAAGAGAGGTGGTGGCCCTAAGGCTGTGAAGGGGGGGTAGGAAGGGATAGAGGCGCGTCTCCTTCCTGCACACAACTAAGTCTTTCTACGGGGAGGTGGTGGTCCCGGGTTGCGGATGGCCGGGTGGCCTTCCTGCATGTCATTACTTTGTGCCCTGGGGAGGCACGCAGTCTAATTGCTATGGTCAGGTGGTGGTCCCCAGGGCTTCAGCAAGCCCTGGGGGTGGGGCAGGGTTGCCTCCTTATTTTTGGCATGCCTCCGGGACCTGGGCTGCCCGGGGACTTTGGTTAAAAAAATTAAAAAAAAGAGAGAAAAGGGCAGGAAACTGCCTTTTTTCCTTACTGTCGGCAAAATCTGTGGATCCAGAGCAGCAGGTTTTTCATATGTTTGGGACCCCAGCACCAGAGCTAAAGGGTCAAAGTGTCCCTATCCTGGCCTGTTTTGTTTTTCTTTTCTTTTTAAAAAAAAATTGTTTTCAGCCAAGTCCCAAGATCGCTGCAAACACTTCCTGGTTGAAGTGTTGCCAGCCAATTGCATATCAGCATGGGGACAGTTGCATCCACGGAGGCCCTCCATTCCTATATATCTATATCTTTTACACTCTAATTTTTCCAAAACTACTGAAGATATTTACACCAAATCACAAAAAGCATGCTTTCTGGACCAAGAGCTAGCTTTATGCCACATTTAATGAAATTCCTTTCAGCGGTTTGGACTGTAGTTGTGTTGAAAAATCCCACTGAATTAAAATGGAGAAAAAGTGTTTTGGTAGCACTCCTTTTTCTCTTCCTTAATTTGACGGATCACCCTGAAACAAGGCAGCTGAACCGACTAGAGTTTAAGTTTTGAAAAGTTTGGGAAGAATCGTCAAGCGGTGCCACAGTTATTGGCAAACAAAAAAACTCTCTGTTTATGGAAAAATGGTCCTAAGGTTAACTACCTACCAGTAGGTAGTATGTGTGTGCTAGCTCTGGGGACCACCACCTCCCAGGGGTGATCAGGAAGAAAAATACAGTAGGGCTGCATGGCCTGGCTCCCATGCTCCGGTGTCCACCACCTCCCCAGTGCAAAATAATGTTTTAATATGGGTTAGCCCTGGGGCTCAACTAAATATGAATGCAGGAACCCGCGTGGCCCCCCTGCAGCCCTGGGGACCGCTAGCTCCCCAGGGCAAAATAATATATTAGAATGCCCTGGGACCGCCACCTTCCATGAGCCAAATAAGACGTTTTTGCAGGGGGGGGGGGGGGCACACAGCCTCCCGCAGCACCGGGGACCACCATCTCACTGAGGCAATTTACTTAAATTAAGGGGGGGGGCCTGTGGCCCCCCACAGCCCAAGGACCACCACCTCCCAGAAGCTGCAACAAAAGAATGAAGGGGTTCCATTGCAAACCCCTGGCGCACGGGACCACCACCTCCCTGGGGCAAATTAAACAGTAGAGGGGGGCCACGTGGCCTCCCTTGTGGATCCATATTAGGCCGTGGGGACCGACTTTCCCCAGGGACAGCTTTTCCTATGTCTCGGGGTGCCCATTCCCAGGACATAACAGTTTGCTGTGACTTGGCAGGAACTTTGACAGTTCCCACAAAGTCACAGCAGACACTCCACTTGCAGCAAGTGAGAGCTGTCAAACAGCTCTCACTTACTGCGAGCGGAGGTTTCCTCTGTTTCTCTGCCCCTAGCAGGTAAGCAGAGGAAACAATTGTTTTTCCAGACAGGGAGCTGCATCTTTCGCAGCTCCCTGTGTGCAAAACCAGTGCTGGCTCTCACAGGAGGTGGGGAGAGGGCTGAAACCGCAGGAGCCTTCAGGCTCCCCCTGCAGCTCCCAGCACACACTTGGTGCCTTGTGGGGCAACCAGAAATGATAGCGGGGGAAAGGGTCCCTGGGCTGAAATAGTGCCCTAAGGTAACTAACTCACACCCTCTCCATGAACTGCTAATTACCCCAGATATTGTAGCACTCATGACATTTTTATAGCATCATTTGTAATATCACTGTAACATTTGCTATAAAATAATTAAGTAAAAAACTGTGCATGGCAGGGGCGCAAGTTATAGTTAACTTATGGCACGAATTATAGTTACTTTAAATAACTTGAACTGGTGAATTTCTAAGGTTTTGTACGAGTAAATTCAGAGCCTAACTATAAAGTCCATGTAACCTTTGTTAAATATTAACTTGTGTCGGTCGCCACTAGGTAGTCACAGTTAGGACCTAGTTTCCATCTAAAAATATTTTTTAAACTTTTTTTTTTTACTTGCCTATAACTTTGGTGCCTCTTGACGAATCGTTACAAAACTTTCCCCCAAAAATTGCCATTCAGGTTTGCTGCTGTGTAGAAAGTTTCCGCGTGATCCATCCAGTGGGGACAGAGAAAAAGAGGGGATCCCAAAACATGTTTTCCCCCTTGATTTTTCCATGGGGATTTTGAACAGCGCTAGCGCCGAAACTACTGGACAGGATTACACCAAATTTGGCAGAAGGTGTAGGTCCTGGTCCAGAAAGAATGCTTTTTTAGTTTTGGTGTAATTACGTTCACTAGATTTGAGAAATTAAGGGGAAAACTAATTTGTATATCTAGGGATGCAAAGGATTCGCAACCCCTCCCAATCTTGTGCTGAGATCTGATTGGCTGACAACACTTCAACAAGGAAGCCGTTGTAGTGTTGGTAGCGATCTTGGGCCTCGGCTGAAGATGAGTCCCAGAAAAAAGGTAAAAAGTTCCCCCTGTGGCCCCAGGGATCACCACCTCCCCGGAACTATTATAAAAAAGCAGGCCACGGGGATTACTACATCCCTGGAGCTATTGTAGTTTGGGGGGGGGGCGGGTGCGGCACCCCCCTCTAGGAAAGAGACACAGATGGCCCTGGGGACCACCACACCCAAGGACTGGCTCCTGCTATGTGCCGGGGTGGCCAACCCCAGGACATACTTGTTTGCTGTGGCTTGAATGCAGCTTTGCAGCCAAGCCACAGCAAACGCTTCGGTTTTTGACAGTGGGACCTGTCAAAAAATGAAGGTTTCATTTCTGTTCCCTGCACACGTGCAGGGAACAGAGATGAAATGCTTCAGCAAGCATGGAGATGTTGTTAAAGCAGCTCCCTGCTTCCTGAAGCAATGGCACCGAGAAGGAAGCCTAAGGCTTCCCCTGTGGTGCCATTTAGCCCATAAAGAGCATTTTCAATTATTAAAAAAATAATAAAAATAAATATGTAGGGAACGCATATATATAGGGTCTCTGAACTTCACACTGAGCACTCAGCTCAGGGTTCGAGTCCAGCGGAACTCTCTTCCCTATTTTTCATTTTTAATAAAGTACAAATTATTTTGATTTTGGAAGATTACAGATGCATTTTTTAAAAATTGTACAGAAATCTCATTCGAAGTATATCATACATTAAAGCCTAAAAAACTCTCTCCCTCTTACTTTCTTTTTCTCTCTCTTTCAATCAATGTCTCCCACACCCACTCAGACATGTACGCACCCACTCACACACCCACTCAGAACCTCGTGCACCCACTCACAGCCCCAGTCAGACCCTCAAGCATCCTGACACACTCAGACTCACACCACTTAAACAGCCGCATAACCCACTCACAGACTCGCGCACACACTGGCGCACCCACTAAATGCTGATGTAGGCACTTTCAAACTCAGACAGGCACTCTAATCCCCAGATACATTCTCTCACACCTATTCTGACAGGCAGAGAGGCTGCGGCCAACTTCCACTCTGCATGGCCAAAGGGCTGTGCACAGCATGGGGTTGGGTGATTAGGGGGTTGGCCGCAGCGTCTGGCTGCAGGCCAGGTCTTGTGGGCAACCTCTGCTGTGCACAGGCAAAGCCTGTACATGGTGCAAGCTTGGGTGGGCTCAGGACCTTGCCAGAGGCCAGGCCCTGTGGCCAGCCACCACCACGCAGGGCCAAAGGGCATGCGTTGCGGTTGTTGGATTAACGCATAGTAATGAAAATTACCATACGTTAAAAAAACATAGAATTTCACTGAAAAAAGAGAAAGGTTACAGGGACGTTATAGTTAGGAATTTTTTTTTTTTTTAAAACCATAGCAATTCACTTAAAAAAAACAAAGGTCACAGGGACGTTATAGTTAGGCTCACATTTTAAATGTATGAAACCATAGAAATTCACCAGTTATAGTTAGTTACCTCAAGTAACTATAACTCGTGCAATAAGGTAGCTATAACTCATGCCCTCGCCATGCACTGCTAATTACCCCACAAATTACAGCACCCAGGCCATCTTTGATAATATCAATGTAATGTTTTCAGTAAAAGTTTTGACTTAAAAACTGTGCATAGCGGGGGCACGAGTTGTAGTTAACTTGGGGCACGAGTTATAGCTATTTTTGGTAACTCTAACTATAACTGGTGAATTTCTGTGGTTTTCTACATTTAAAATGTGAGCCTAACTATTTATTTGTTTTTTTAAGTGAATTTCTATGTGTTTTTTTAATTTTTTTATTTTGTTTCTTAACTATAACGTCACTGTAACCTTTGTTTTCTCAGTGAAAATATATATATATGTTTGGCATTTTTAGCTGCAGATACACATGCTATGGGTAGAAAAGTATTGTATTAGTTAATAAAAGCCATAAAAAGAAGAAGTAAATTGAGAGGGTACAATAAATACATCCAAAGATTGACCTAAAGCAAATGTACAATAAAATATACACAATATTAAAAATAAATGCTAAAGCTGGAGTAGCTGAACTAGCACTGGACAAAGCCGCCTATTATCGGAGGCTGCCTTCGGGGTGGACCGAGCCCCTACTTCACCGATAGCTGGTAACCACAGGGGGGGTTCTAATATTATGGGAACGGGCAATTGACTTTTACTAAACTGGATTTGCTGGGACCGCCAGGGATGTGAAGATTCTCAGAAACTGAATTAGTCTGGTATTCAGTTTCCCGTTGCTTGGGTCAAGGGCTGTTATAACGGCTGACCTGCACGACCGGACTCCTAAGATGTTGAATTCATTCCTCAGCAGCTCCCTTCTCTGGCATACCATGACTGGGCAGGTGCAAACCACATGAATTAGGGTATCCCTGGTCTGATGGCATAGTCTGCAAACCTGTGTTTGCCATCCTGCTTCTCTTTTCCATTTCGGAAGGAAGTTCAGAGTTGGTAAGTCACCCAACCTCATCCGTAGAAGGGCCAACCTGGTTTCCACGGTAATGTGGTGGATAGGATCCGAGGTTCCTTATCCCGCACATAAGAATTTAAGGACTAACCATCCATGTGATCAGTTTGATAGCGCCTCCATATCTTCTAGTCGGCTTAGGAGCTTAGCCGATTTTTTGGCTCCTTTTCTGAAGGCTAGTGCTGATACTGTGCTATCCCACAAATCACCCAGTTTAAGCCGGGCTATGCTTTTTTCCCAGTGGGCCTTAAAAATATTGTTACCCCTCGCAAGGGTGACTTCATGCCAGACTAGGTTTGCTAAAGACCCCATGGGCACGGAATAGAGTTTATAGCAGCCGTTTGCAAAAGCTGCTAACCTTGCCAATGATTGCTTTGTCAGGGAAATCTCCAGTCTGACCTGGGCCGGGGATGCCGATCTAGGTAACTGGAAGACTTGCTTATAAGATTTCACTAATAACTTATCCAGTGTGGCTACCTCCGCCCCCCTCATGATTTTCATCCCATATGCAAGGGTTGGCAATATTTTCGCTCCCATGATCATTGCCATTGGTTTTAGGGGCCACCCAAGGGTGGATTTTGCCAGGGTACCAAAAGCCCGATTCAGAGCTTGTGCCTTCTCTATTATTGCTTCTTTGTGCATTGAGAATGAACCCCTGGAGTCGAACCTGACCCCTAAATATGTATACACCGCTACCTCCTCCATATACTGCCCATTTAACAGCCACTTACGGGCTGAGGTCGGTTTGCGATTAAGGGGGATTATTTTAGATTTCCCATAAGTAATTTCTAAGCCGTTGGATAGTGCATAACCTCCTAGGCAGTTCAGGAGTTTCTGTAAGCTTACCCTAGTATTGCTAAGCAGCAGCAGGTCATCTGCGTAGAGTAGGTTGGACACCTGATGACCCCCTAGGGTTGGTGGATGGGCTGACTGCTTGTCCAGAGCTGGGGAAAGGTCGGCTGATATATACAGATTAAAGAGAAGCGGTGCTAATACACAACCCTGTTTCATGCCAATAGTGGTTTTGATGGGCCTAGATAAAAACAAACTGTCTCCCAGTTTAGTTTTAACCCAGGTGTCAGAGTAGAGCATGATGATAGCATTCAATAAATTAATCGGTAGCCCCCACTTCTGTAGTTTTAACCATAATTTTTCCCTAGCAACGCACTCAAATGCAGCCTTAAAGTCCACAAAACACATATAAAGGGGTGCCCCTGTAGCCCTGGCCCTATTTATTACCAAGCTTAAAGCCATGAGGTTTCTCAGCGTACCCTGTTTTTTTGTGAAACCTGTTTGATTAATTGGGAGCCTCCCCTTATCCATAGCCAATCGTTCTAAATGCTGCAGGATGCCTATTGAGAAAATTTCAGGTCTACATCTAGAAGAGCAATTAAGTGGTAGTTGGAAGGTAGGGAGGCCTTCCCTCCTTTATAAATAGGGTGAATTATCGAGCCCTTCCAACTAGCTGGCGCAAAACCTGTTGTTAAAATCTATTTGAACAGTATGGCAAAAAAGGTCACCCATTTTGCTACCTGCGCTTTAAATAGGGCCTGAGGAAGGCCATTGGGTCCAGGCGCACAGTCTCAGTGTGATTTTTCTATTGTCTTAACTATTTCCGAAGGGCTAAATATGATGGGCCTGTCCTGTTCCCTGCTGACCTCTGATTCCTCCAAAGAGGAGGTGTTAGCCTCTGTCGCCGTTTTCCCTTTTAAATGGCTTCTCAAATAATCCACCCATGTCTCCTTCGTCACATTTGCATTGTTCGTGGCTCTGGGCCTTTCTCGATATTATTGATCAGGCTCCTGAACAGGCTCGAGTTTGCCAATGTTGATGCATAGTGAAGTTTTGCCCATAATGCTTTCTGCTTTGTTCGTTTAAAAAGCCATATGGCCCTCTTTAGCAGTTTCCTTTCTTGTCGTAGGGTTTCTAAGATTAGTTCATCGGTTGGGTGACTCTGTGCCAGTCTTAAGAGCCTTCTTACTTCCACTTTCCTTCTTCGTATAGCCTGTGGCATAAGTATGGTCTTTCTATGTCCCAGGGGAACCCCCTTTGCCCTCCCCTTCACAGAGTTTTGCTTTACTAGGCTTTCGGTGAATAACTCCCATATGGCAACTACTCTTAATGGGTCATTGGCCATCTTTTCCAATTTCCCTACAGCATCCTCAGCTTGAGCTGCGATCGTTGACGAACTCCATTTTAACCGTTTAAATTTTTCAGTACAAAGCTTCACGTTATGGAGTTTTGCTTCTTCTTGGGTAGACCCTTGGCTTCCGATCGTAATTATTTGCAGATGATGATCGCTTTCTGTATGGGCGTGAATTTTAAAGTCTCTCACCAATCTGAATAGGAGGGAGTTTACCAGGGTATAATCCAAATATGAGACAGCCCTTTCAGTGGCTCTTGTCCAGGCTGGGGGTATATCAGACGGGAGCCGCCCATTTAATACCAAGCTCGTAGCTCTTTATTAGCCTTAGGCCCACTTTATCCTGCTTTCTCCTAGAGGGTAATTTTTGATTGGGTAATGGAACCGCTAATTGTACATGGTCCTCGCTTGATTTATAAATAGATTAAGGTTGAAATCTTCTGATACTAACCAGTAGGCCGGATTGTATGTGTTTATTATCTGGAGCAGATGTTTTAGCCGGATATCAGCTTCCAACTTTTTCTTTTTAGGGTTAATATACACATTGATCAGGATAAGGCGGTCCTGTATGTTTTTTGCCCAGTTGTCCAAGCGGACCCATAGGAAGGGCTGATCACTCGGCTGCTCTCCAGATATTTTTGCCTCTAGCTTGGTGTTGATATAAATTGACAGCCCTCCTTTTGCTCTTCCAAACGTGTTTTGTTCAACCGCCGGAATGTTGTACTCTGTAACTAATTAAAGGAAGGTTTGTAAGTGCCCATGTTTTCTGCAACATTATGATATCAAAGGTGCCCAGGAATTTGGTGATCTCTGCATCTTCCAGTTTCGATTGTAGACCCCTTATATTCCATGAGCAGATACTTAAGGATTCTTGTGTCTGGAATGATTGATGGGTTGTTATTCAGGCTTTTGTGGCAATCTGGGGGCTAGCACTGTTGGAAGCCAGGCCCAATTGTCTTATAGATGATTATGTCTCAAGGGTTGGGCCACTGCTATCCTTTTCCAGTCCTCACCTTTCCTTATTTCGATCCGCAGATCTAGAGGCGATACTGTTCCTTGACGTAGTGGTTCCTGGCCAGATTCTCCAATCTGTGAGTACCCAGATACTCCTCCTAGGATGGACCGAGTGGCTGCATACCTCCATCCGCATTAGTTCTTTGTGCTAGCGGCTGTGGGTATCTTTCTCCTAAATAATAGCATATCTCAATTCCCCAGGCTTTCAGGATGCTTTTTTTTTCTATAATTTGCTTTGGTAACTCAAAAGAGGTAAATATTACCACTTTATGTTCCGTGGACTGGCTCCTCTGTGTTTAAATGAACTTAATGACTGTGATGTCATCCAAATTCACTGCTGCCAAGTCTGGTAGTGCTTTTATTAACTTAAGGATGGTGGAACAATTGAGCACATCGTGCGGGCCTCTAGAATTGTACTCCGGGATCCATGTCAATTGCAGTCCTTGGTCAGGCAGAGCCTGATTTGAACTCTCCGCTAGATTTGGCTGGCCTGTTCTCGTCTCCGCTAGTTCTGCCCTTAGATGCTGATTCCTTATTGTTATGTCCGGCTCCACAACTTTGGTTTTTACCTCTGTGGAGCTAGGCCTTAGCTTTACCTGGGTAGATGTTTGGGGCCACTATGCGGTGAGTGCTTGTTGGCCCTGGGATCCAGGAGCCCTATCCAGTGGCTCTGGGCATATCCCATCCGGGTCATATCCCTCTTGGTCCGATGCGTGAGGCTGTGCTGCCAAGGGATTAATTTCCCCCGCTGCTCCCTCCTGCACTGTGTGTGATGGGGATCCCATTCCAGATCCGGACGTCGCCTGGATGTTCTTTCTGCCCTTCCTTGCCTGCTTCCTCTCTCTTTTTGTCAGCTGATGGCCAAACTACCTTTCCACAACTCTGGGCTCTGTTGTTTCAGAAGGATGTTCCTGTGGCCTTTGTTGGGTGACCACCACTATTTCCCTAGTTGGATTTCCCTCCAGGTTAGATGACCTTAGGGCTAGGGCATCTTGCGGGCTAGGCCAATTCTCCTCTGAGGGCGTTGAGAATTTGAGGGTTAGGGGCCGTCCCAGTGGTAGATGGGACATTCGGGCCAAGGTTTCTTTATTGGTAGGTTGGCGAATCTCTTCCAGGATGTCTTTAAAAAGTACTGGTAGTTGGCCCAATCCATCCACTACCACCTTGCGGGAGCAAATGGTAAAATCCTTACATTGAATTTAGTTCTTGCAGTTTGCTATCGATTCCTGAGATGAAGACTGCCAGAGTGTTTAACAGATCAACCTGGATGTCTATTTTATGGGAGTGAAACTGTAAAGCTGTTATTGTGGTCTGCATTGAATTTAAATATTGCTGCCCAGATGTCTGTTACGGGCGCCAGGGAGGCTACGAGCGTATTTGAGTCATTCCTTTGTGGTGTCCTAGAGGCATGGGAAAACTGTGAGGGACACTGTCTGTTCCCAACGACCTCCAGCATCCTTGACACTATATCCTCTTGGTCTGCGTTTCCCGTGCTAATGACCGGAAAGTGGAAGTAATTGAGACTGGTGCTCATTGCAGAGTACTATTGTCTTGCTCTCCTCACTCCCCGCTGGGAATTGGCCTCCTCATTTATGAAAGAGTTTGGGGGGGGGGGGTAGGATGCTGGATGGTCATACTTCCCCCTCCTGGAGAAGGGGTGCTGAATCCTGGCCGCTTATAATGGACCCTGACCCTCCTGGAGCGGGGAAACTGGCTCCTGGATTTTCGGAGTCTTTCAGGATCGTAGACCTAGCCCGTATTGTTCCGCCCTCCAGTATGCAGACGGTTGGGGACAGTGTTAGGGGTGGTGGAATGTTACTTTTACTCTCCTTCTGCTCCCTTCTCTGCTCTCAGACCAGGGCCTGGGGGAGGAGTGAATGAAGCTTCGTAGTCGTGCTTGTTACTCCAAAGTAATCTGTTATTTTGGGGAATACGCCTGCTACCGCGGCCAGGGTTGCGGGGGAGACTGCTCCCCTGGCCTTGAGATTACGGACCTCACTGCTAGTCTTGACCATTGCCATTTGGATTGCGGGATCCTGCGGTGGGGAAGGCTCCATATATGACGTAGGGGGACCAAAGGGTCTTGTGCACTCGACCCTGGGTGATCTCACCGGGTGAGCTCCGCCAACTACACCCGCTCTTCTTTTTGTTTGCGTTCCCTCAGCCAATTATTCCTCCTTTCTCTTTATTTTATTTGTAAGTGAGGGCCTGCCTTGTGTTTTGCCTGATCTCATCACTACTGTCCGCAGTTGGGGCTGGTATAGACAGGTAAGGATGATTTTGCTTGATGGCCGGACCGCTGTTGCAACCTAGCTTGCTGCTGCTTAGATGTTTGATGCTGGTTGTATGCTGTTTATAACTTGTGAAGTTCTTATGAAGTCCCAATAGAGTTCAGTGCTTGCTTGCTAGCTCTAGCTCTGAAGGACCCTCCGACAGGGTGGGGGGTGAGGGATGGGGTGGGATGTGTGCAGGGGCGCAGGGCAAGCAGGGCCCGCAAGCCTACCCCACAAGCAGCGCCAAACCTAGCCGGGCTGCTTCCGCAGAGAGGCGGGGCACACACTCCGCAGTGTAGACTAACCCACTGCACTCACCACAAACAAGGACTCACTGCTCCCTGCTCCCAGCTCCCTCACTGACCGCACCGTACCGTCCTGGGCTCCTATGCTCCTGGGCTCCCTGGCTCCAGTGACCAGCAACGACCAGCCACCGCCGCTCACCTCCAACTATCTGCCTCCAGCCGTGCTCTGAGCGTTCTGTACTCGGCTCTCCAATGCATCCCCCGGGGTTGCTGTGCTGTGCTGTACAGGTAGTACAGGTTGCTGTGCAGTACAGGTAGTACGGGCTGCACAGGCTGAGGTCCAATCCCAGCTGGCCCTTCTCCTTTTTCAGTGGTCAGAGGGGCTGCCCCACCTCCTTTTGCCCCCCTGCAAGCTGCACCCAGGTGGGTTGCTTCTGCAGGGGTCCGCAAGGGAGACCACGAGAGGGGCCGCTCACCTGGCCGGTGGAGTGTGCTACTTGCGCTGCCAGCCGTGCTGTGCTGTCGTGCAGCACTCCAAACGCTCCGGAGCGCCGATGTAGAATGTGCCGATCAGGCAGGGCGCTGGGGGAAGGTTCTGGACTCTGGCCTCTTGCTGGAAAAGTACTGCACACCACCGGGCCGCTCTGGCTCCTCCTGGCTCACTCGCACTCTCTCTCCTGGCGGCGCGTTTCCGGTTCCAGGTACTGGCTCACAAGCACAATTCCATCTCTTTGGACGTCTAGTGTTGGGCTCGGAGTGTTACAAGTTGTTTTTCTTCGAAGAAGTCTTTTCGGAGTCACAGGATCGAGTGACTCCTCCTCTCGGTCACAGTGCGTCTGTATTGTTTCGATCACGTTCCATCTTGCCTCGAACTGATAGTACCGTCAGAATATAGATTTTGCCTTTCTGGGTGCGTGCGCACGACTAGGCCTGTTCAGGCCTAACGCGTGGAAGCCTGATGGATCGCTCTCCATTTCGATTCTGCCCTTGGTGCCACGCAAAGTCTCCCTATACAGACCAACACCTGGTTTGTCATTTGTGTCTTTCTCCGGACCACCAAGAAGAGGATTGTGAAGCCTGTCAATCATTTCAATCAAAGAAGTCCTTGCGTGATCGGAGAGCCAGAAGGTTAGAGATGGTGTCGAAAAGTACACGAACAACAGGCGCAGACAGCGGTCTCCATCCAAGACACCGACTCCGAGCAAGAATTGGAAGAAGATAGGCCTATCACTGATGACCAGCATGTGAGTACGTCTGCCCCTACACCCATATACACAAAACCAGCGAGGCCTTGGGTACACCACTGCCAGAAGGCCATGGTTCAACCTGAAAAAAGACTGCTGTCGACCGACCCTCGGGTTCAGCGCCAAAAAAGGCCACTCCTATGTCCACTTCGGAGTCGAGTAAGTTGGTGAAGGGCTCTGCCTCGGACTCCAGTAAGCGTCCTCACTCCTCTGAGTCGAAGCTTCGATGCCCTGCTTTGGAGTCGAAACAACAGACTCCATTTTCGGGACCGAAAAAGATCCAGACTTCGGAACCCAAGAGAGCTTCCTATACAGAGGAACAAGGACTTTCGAGTCACCTCAAACAAAGTTCAAAGTCAATGCAGGAATCTTACAGACCTTCTGATGAGGACACTGCGATTCAGCCTATACTGGAGGTTCTGGATGAGAGACAATCCAGAATCCACATACACAAAGATACTGGCAGAATTGTTACATACCTCCTTTGAAAACTAAAAGAAAGCTGGCTTTTCAGGAAGAATTAGACACTGTTCAACCACCAGCAAAAATTTACAAGCAAGAGGAGAAAGCAGTACCTGCCCCTACTTTTCCTCCTCATTCACCACAGCTTTCTTTTTCTCCTCCACACACTAGTCCACCACTGTTGCCTTCACCAACGCACTCACAGTACTCACAGGGGGATGCAGTGGATCCTTGGGATTTATATGACCCTGATCCTATTCCAGATAATGATCCTGACTTATACCCCTCCAAGCCTTCTCCACCAGAGGACACTACTGCACACACACAGGTTGTTTCCAGGGCAGCTGCTTATCATGTGTTGCTTATGCATACTGAGCCACTTGAGGAGGATTTGTGGTTCAACTCTCTGTCCTCCACTCACTCCAGATATCAGTGCCTTCCCATGTTGCCTGGAATGGTCAAACATGTAGACCAGATTTTTAGTGAGCCTGTCAAAGCTAGAGTGATTACTCTGCGTATTGACAAAAAGTACAAATCTGCTTCTACAGACCCATACTACATCACCCACCAAGTTCCTCCAGATTCAGTAGTAGTGAGTGCGGCTAGAAAGAGGGCTAATAGCCACTCTCAGGGGATGCTCCTCCACCTGATAAGGAGAGCAGGAAAGTTTATGATGCTGGCAAGAGTGGCCACACAAGCAGCCAACCAATGGCAAATTGCAAATTCGCAAGCACTTCTCGCTAGATACGATAGAGCCTACTGGGATGAGATGTAAGAACTCCTACAGCACCTCCCAAAGGAACATCAAAAGAGGGCACAGCAAATTGTAGAAGAGGGACAGGCCATAAGCAACAATCAGATAAGGTCTGCCCTCGATTCTGTGGATACAGCAGCCAGAAGTGTTAACACAGCCATGCGTGGCTGCGCTCTTCTGGTTTTAACCTAGAAATTCAACAGGCTGTACTCAACATGCCTTTTGACAAGAAACACTTATTTGGTCCTGAGGTCGATACGACCATAGAAAAGCTGAGGAAAGACTCAAGCACTGCCAAACCAATTGGGGCATTATACACATCACCATATAGAGGCTCCTTTCGCAGGCCACAATTTAGGGGAGGATTAAAACCACAATCCTCTAAAGCTTCTACCCCCAGGCAACGCAGGAACAACAGCAGCAACAACATCAGAGAGGGGGATTTAGAGGGTCCTATAGAAGCCAATATTTTAGAAACAGAGGCAAGTTCCAAGCCTCAAAACAAGCCACTACACCATCCAAACAGTGACTTATTTCCCACCCCTCCACCCCAGACATCTCCTGTGGGGGGGGGGGAAGACCACAGCAATTCCACTCTCATTGGCAAAATATCACCACAGACAATTGGGTGTTATCAATTATCCACAATGGCTATTGCCTAGAATTGATCTCCACCCCTCCAAACATTCCATCACGTTACCACAAATTGTCCCCAGAACACAGCGTTCTATTACAACAGGAGGTACCATTGCTACTGCTAGAACAAGCAATAGAATTGGCCCCACATTCTCAACAAGGAAAAGGAGTATACTCACTATTCCTCTTTCCCCAAAAAGATGGCCTAGACCTCAGGCCTTTCAATCTGTACATCCTGTCAGAACACTTTCACATGGTAACTCTACAGGACGTCATTCCGCTACTACAGAAACAAGATCACATGACTGCTTTAAAACTCAAAGATGTGTATTTCCATATAGCCATCCATCCAGCTCGCAGAAAATACCTCAGATGTGTCATAGCAGGAAAACATTATCAGTTCAAAGTTCTGCCACTTGGCATAACAACAGCCCCAAGAGTGTTCACAAAATGTCAGGCAGTAGTAGCAGCCTACTTAAGAAGGCAACACATTCACGTCTTTCCATATCTAGATGATTGGCTAATAAAATCAAGCAATTTTACACAATGTCAACAACACACTCAGTACGTAACAGAAACCCTACATACACTAGGGTTCACTCTAAATTACCAGAAATCTCACCTTCAGCCAGCACAGGTACAACCTTACCTAGGTGGTATTCTAAATACTCAAAAAGCCCCAGCATATCCAAATACAAAAACGATACAGGCTTTCCAAAATCTCATCCCTTACATACAGCCAAATCAACAATACACTGTAAGATTTATCATGAAGATTCTAGGAATTATGGCATCTTGAATAGCGATAGTACCACATGCAAGACTCAACATAAGGCCTTTACAACAATGCCTCTCACAACAATGGTCTCAGGCACAGGGTCAGTTGCAAGATCGAGCGTTGATGGACCGCCAAACGCACACGTCCCTTCAATGGTGGAATCTCAGCAATTTAATGAAGGGGCGGTCATTTCAAGACCCTGTACCTCAGACCACAATAACAACAGACACATCAATGATAAGTTGAAGAGCTCCTCTAGACAACCTCACCATTCAAGGGGAATGGGGTTCCAAACAGAAAGAATTTCACGTAAACCATTTAGAATTATTAGCTGTGGTCTTTGCCCTAAAAGCATATCAACCCCTTCTCAAACACAACACTGTTCTGATAAAAACAGACAATATGACGACCATGTATTACCTGAAAAAACAAGGCAGGATACATTCATCTCAACTGTCCCTTCTAGCCCAGACAATATGGAAATTAACAAACACATTCATCTGTTAGAAGAATACATTCAAGGAATACACAATCAGCTGGCGGATCTCCTAAGCAGGAACCACCAACAGACACACAAATGGGAGATTCACTTTCAGGTACTTAAAAAGTACTTTCAAAAGTTGGGAACACCAGAAATAGACTTATTTGCAACAAGCGAAAACGCAAAATGCCAAAACTTCGCATCCAGACACGCACATCCCCTATCCAAGGGCAATGCTCTATGGATCAATTGGTCAGGGATATTTGCTTATACTTTTCCCCCCTCTCCCACTCCTTCCCTCTCTGGTCAACAAACTACGTCAGACATCTCTAATCATGATTCTCATAACCTCATCATGGGCACATCAACATTGATACACCACACTCCTAGACCTGTCAGTAAATACCTCATTCCAAACTACCAAACAGACCCAATTTATTAACACAAAACAAAGGTCAAATCAGACACCCAAACCCCAGTGCTCTCAATTTATGATTTGGCTCCTGAAGTCATAGAATTTGGATACTGAAAACCTCCAGTAGAATGTATGGAAGTGCTTAAGCAGGCACGTAAACCTACTACTAGACAATAAATTACAAGAACAAAAGGCAGCAGGCTTAGAAAGAACACGCATCAGTCCCTAGAAGTACCAAGAGTAAGACAACAATAATTTAGTGAATATGGTGTGCAGCTCCACCCTGGCCCCTGCTGCAGAAAAGGACCAATAGGGCAAAAAGAGCCCCAAAACTACAAGAAAGTTTTAGGGGGTGCACCACTGTGGAAACATCCAAAGGTCACAATAAGCAAGAAAAGTCCAATATCGTAGAAATAATGCGAAGATCCTTTCAGATTGTTTTCCCAAGGTGTTTTATTGTTGGCAAACGGAGCTTGTTGTAACAAAAGGTGCATAAACACGGAAGCAGCCAACGCGTTTCGCCCCATACAGAAGGGGCTTCCTCAAGGCTGCAAGGTAGGAGGCACAAGGAGGGTGTAGCCACCCTCCAGGACAGTAACCATTGGCTACTGCCCTCCCAGACCTAAACACACCCCTAAATTTAGTATTTAGGGGCACCCCAGATCCCAGGAAATCAGATTCCCGCAACCTGAAGAAACAAGAAGGACTGCTGACCTACAAGCCTGCAGAGAAGAAAGAAGACAACAACTGCTTTGGCCCCAGCCCTACCGGCCTGTCTCCTGACTCGAAAACCTGCAACCAGCGACACATTCAACAGGGACCAGCGACCTCTGAAGCCTCAGAGGATTGCCCTGGACTAAAGGACCAAGAAACTCCTGTGAGCAGTGGCCCTGCTCAAAACAAGCAAAGAAGCAAATTTCAAAGACTTCACGTTCCCCACTGGTGGCGTGAGACTTCACACTCTGCACCCGACGCCCCCGGCTCGAGATCCAGAGAACAAACACCACAGGGAGGACTCCCCAGCGACTGCGACCCCGTGAGTAGCCCGAGACGACCTCCCTGGACCCCCAAGAGCGACTCCTGCCGAGAGAATCCTGAGGCTCCCCCTGACGGCCATTGCCTGTAACAAGGGACCCGATGCCTGGAACCAGCACTGCACCCGCAGTCCCCAGGACCTCAATGAACCGAATCTCAGCGCAGTAGTGACCCCCTGCCTAGCCCAGGTGGTGGCTGTCCCGAGAAGCCCCCCGTGCCTGCCTGCACCGTTAGAGTAATGGGTCCCTCCATTGATTCCTACCTGAAACCCGATGCCTGCTTTGCACACTGCACCCGGCCGCCCCTGTACCGCTGAGGGTGTGTTTTGTGTTCCTACTTGTGTCCCCCCCAGTGCTCTACAAAAGCCCCCTGGTCTGCCCCCGAGGATAAGGGTACTTACCTGCTGGCAGACTGGAACCCCTAGCACCTCAACTCTCCATAGGCGCCTATGTGTTTTGGGCACCTCTTTGACCTCTGCACCTGACCGGCCCTGAGCTGCTGGTGTGGTAAACTTTGAGGTTGCCTTGATCCTATTGGGGGAATCCTCCAAAACTAAGATGGAGGATTTATAAAGGCGGGGTCACCTCAGCTCAGGACACCTTAAGGGCTGTCCTGACTGGTGGGTGACACATCCTTGTTTTTCTCATTATCTCCTCCAGCCTTGCAGCCAAAAGTGGGGGCAGTGGCCGGAGGGGTGGGCATTTCCACTAGCTGGGATGCCCTGGGGTGCTGTAACAAAAGGGGTGATCCTTTGAGGCTCACCGCCAGGTGTTACAGTTCCCTCAGGGGGAGGTGTGAAGCACCTCCACCCAGTACATGCTTTGTTCCTGGCCACAGAGTGACAAAGGCACTCTCCCCATGTGGCCAGCAACATATCTGGTGTGTGGCAGGCTGGCAGAAACTGGTCAGCATACACTAGTCGGATTGGTATTCAGAGGGCATCTGTAAGATGCCGTCTGAGTGTATGTTACAATGAATTGCACACTGGCATCAGTGAGCATTTATTGTGCTAAGAAGTTTGATACCAAACTTCCCAGATTTCAGTGTAGCCATTATGGAACTGTGGAGTTTGTGTTTGACAAACTCCCAGACCATATACTCTTATGGCTATCCTGCACTTACAGTGTCTAAGGTTTTGCTTAGACATTGTAGGGGCTTAGTGCTCATGCACATATGCCCTCACCTGTGGTAAAGTGCACCCTGTGTAAGGGTTGTAAGGCCTGCTAGAGAGGTGACTTACCAATGCCACAGGCAGTGTGAGTTTGGCATGGCACCCTGAGGGGAGTGCCATGTCGACTTAGGGGGTCATTTCGACCTCAGCGGTCTTTTGACAAGACCGCCGAGGGACCGCCGTGCTGAAGACCGCCAGTGGTGGCGGTTTTCCGCTCGGCGTATTATGACTGCTGGCAGCCCTCCGTCCTTTTTCGGACGGAGAGCCGCCAGCAGCCATACTGGCGGGCGGCGGGGATGTGGAAGTTGCTCCACCTCCACGTCAACAGAACACCGCCCACTGATCACATCCTGGCGGTGTTCTGTTGACGGTGTGGTGGCGGCAGAGCAGCCCCCATGGGAAGGAATTCCCTGGCACTGATAGTGCTCACCGCCATAGATTTCATGGCGGTTCCAAACCCCATGAAATCCATGGCGGTCAGCCGGGTCATGATACCGCCGGCGGTATTGTGAGGACCGCCGGGCTGGAGACTAAGGTCTCCAGCCCAGCGGTCGTCTCCGCCCTGGCGGTAGGATCGGAGAAGTGGCGGATGACCATGGCAGTCACCGCCATGGTCATAATTCCAAAAATAAGACTGCCGCTTCTCCGCCAACTGCCAGGGTTGTAATGAGGGCCTTAGTCTTTTTCTCCCTAGCAGCACACACAAGCTGTAAGGCAGTGTGCATGTGCTGAGTGAGGGGTCCCCAGAGGGTGGCATAAGACATGTTGCAGCCCTTAGAGACCTTTCTTGGCATCAGGGCCCTTGGTACCAGGGGTACCAGTTACAAGGGACTTATCTGAGTGCCAGGGCTGTGCCAATTATGGAAGCAAATGTACAGTTTAGGGAAAGAACACTGGTGCGGGGGCCTGGTTAGCAGGGTCCCAGCACACTTTCAATCAAAACTTAGCATCAGCAAAGGCAAAAAAGTCAGGGGGTAACCATGCCAAGGAGGCATTTCCTTACACTATCACTTCATTACAAAGAGTTGGTGAAATACAAACATTCACTTTTGAAGAACCTTTTTTCCAAGTACACAAACATAAAGTTGTACCTAGGACAAATCCTAGATTTCTACCAAAAGCAGTATCTCCTTTTCACATCAACCAAACAGTGGAATTGCCATTCTTCTTTCCACTGCCAGACTCAGTTGCAGAAAGAGCCCGTCATACTCTTGATCTCAAAAGAGCTCTTGTGTACTATATAGATAGAACTAAAGATTTTAGGAAAACAAAACAACTTTTCATTGCGTTTCAGCAACCACATAAAGGCACTCCTATCTCTAAGCAAGGATTAGCAAGATGGATTGTTAGATGCAGGCAAACATGTTACATTAAGGCAAAAAGACAACTTTTGATCACACCTAGAGCACATTCTACAAAAAAGAAAGGCGCGTCTATGGCATTCTTAGGAAACATCCCAGTGGCTGATATATGTAAAGCTGCCACTTGGTCCACACCTCACACTTTTACCAAACACTACTGTGTAGATGTGTAAGCAACACAACAAGCCACACTAGGTCAGGCTGTACTAAGAACATTATTTCAAACAACTTCTACTTATACAGGCTGACCACCGCTTTTGGGAGGATTACTGCTTTGTAGTCTATGCACAGCATGTGTATCTGCAGCTACACATGCCACCAAATGGAAAATGTCACTTACCCAGTGTACATCTGTTCGTGGCATGTTCCGCTGCAGATTCACATGCGCCCTCCCATCTCCCCGGGAGCCTGTACCCGTTTAAGTTGCAATTAAAAAGTGTTTATATGTAAATAAACATTCCTTTACCTCAAATATGTACATACATATCTATTCCATTGCATGGACATCTTTACTATTCTCATTCTACCACTCCTACCTCACCCTCTGCGGGAAAACAATCCAAGATAGAGTCGATGCCCATGCGCAATGGAGCCGAAAGGGAGGAGTCACTCGGTCCTGTGACTCTAAAAGACTTCTTCAAAGAAAAACAACTTGTAACACTCCGAGCCCAACACTAGATGGCGGGATATGCACAGCATGTGAATCTGCAGCGGAACATGCCAGGGACAGATGTACACTGGGTAAGTGACATTTTCCATATATATATGTTCGATGGCATGTGTAGCTACATATACACATGCTATGCATACGTCTGTCATCTAGTGTTGGGCTCGGAGTTTTACAAGTTGTTTTTCTTCAAAGAAGTGTTTGAGTCACAGGATCGAGTGACTCCTCCTTTTCGGCTCCATTGCGCATGGGCATCGACTCCATGTTAGATTGTTTTCTTTCCGCCATCAGGTTTGGACGCGTTTCCTTTTGCTCCAATAGTTCGATTCGGGAAAGCTTAAAACTCTTCATTACTCGTCGTTATTGTTTTCGATCACGTTACACCTTCGATCCACACTTCCGTACCATTGAAACAAACATCTTTACTCACCCTTCGGGGTGCACGTGCCCAACTCGGGCCTTGTCGGGCAGACCGCGTGGATGCCTCATGGATCGGACTGCATTCCGATTCTGTCCTTGGTGCCACGCTAAATTCCCTTATACGGACCAACACCTCGTCTGCAATCTCTGCCTTTCCCCGACATTCGGGAAGAAAATTGCGAGGCCTGCAGATCCTTCTGGTTGAAAAAGATGCTCCGAGACAGAAGAGCATGGAGACTCGAGATGGCATCAAAGTGCACTGAACATCTCAACATCGAAAAGGAAGAAATCATGCAGTCTCCGTTCGAGGATCCGACTCCGACTAGGATTCCGAGGAGGACAAACTGGTCACGGCAGGACAGCACGTGAGTACGCCTGCCCCTCTGTCTTCTAAGCCCAAACATAAGGCCTTGGGAACGCCACTTCTGGAAGGCCATGGCTCGATTAGAAAGAAAACGCTTGGTGACCAACCCACCAGCTCGCCACCGAAAAAGGCCACCCCTCCGAAGCCATCGGACTAGAGCCGAAGCTCCGTCTCCGAAACTATTTATACTGAGGAGCATGGACTTTCACAAGCACTTAAAGAAAGCCACAAAACTACTGAGGAGGACGCACAAATAGAAGCAATGGATGAAAGGCAAGCCAGGATTCATATCCATAAAGAAACTGGCAGAATTTTAACAACACCTCATCCAAAACCAAAGAGGAAATTAGCCTTTCAGGAGGAATTGAACACTACACAGCCTCCAGCTAAAGTGCCAAAAACAAAGGGGAGACCTCCAGCTCCTCAGTTTTCTCCTCCTCAGTCTCCTCATCTACATATCTCTCCTCCTACCAGTCCTACACTGATGCAGTCACCATCGCACTCATTTGATTTGCAGCAGGACAATGTGGATCCATGGGATCTTTCTGATCCAGACCCCATTCCAGACAATAACCCAGATTGCTATCCTCTAAGCCTTCACCACCATAGGATAGTACAAGATACACTCAAGTGATAGCTAGGGCAGCAACATATCACAATGTCACCATGCATACCGATCCATTAGAGGATGATTTCTTATTTAATACCCTCTCCTCCACGCATGCAACATATTAGTTGCTTCCTATGCTCCCTGGCACGCTAAAACATGCTGACCAGATATTTAAAGAGCCAGTAAAGGCAAGAATAATTACTCCTAGAGTGG
Source organism: Pleurodeles waltl (assembly GCF_031143425.1). Lineage (NCBI taxonomy): Eukaryota > Metazoa > Chordata > Amphibia > Caudata > Salamandridae > Pleurodeles > Pleurodeles waltl. The sequence goes on along the minus strand of NC_090442.1, from coordinate 784,385,476 downwards.
AGAAAAAATATAAGCCACCTCCTTCCGATCCTGTCTATATTACCCAACAACTACCTCCAGAGTCAGTAGTTATAAGCGCTGCCAGGAAGAGAGCAAGTTCACAGTCGTCAGGTGATGCAACCCCACCAGACAAAGAGAGTAGGAAGTTTGATGCTGCAGGGAAAAGGGTGGCATCTCAGGCAGCCAACCAGTGGAAAATAGCCAACTCTCAAGCATTGTTGGCTAGATATGACAGGGCCCACTGGGACGAGATAAAATATATAATCCAGCAACTCCCCAAAGAACAGCAAAAATGGGCACAACAGATAGTAGAGGAAGGGCAAGCCATCACTAACAATCCGATTAGGTCAGCCCTAGACTCTGCAGATATAGCAGCCAGAACCATCAACACTGCTGTAACCATAAGGAGACATGCATGGCTTAGGTCTTCAGGATTCAAACCTGAAATCCAACAGGCAGTGTTGAATATGCCATTCAACCAAAAACAGCTTTTCGGCCCAGAAGTTGTCACTGCTATTGAAAAGATGAGAGAGGATTCAGACATCACAAAAGCCATGGGTGCACTGTATACCACACAATACAGGGGATCCTTTCGTAAACCCCAGTTTAGAGGTGGATTTAGAGCCCAAACTGCTGTCCTCGTCAAAGCCGGCCTACCGACCTCAATACCAACATGGTGGTTTCAATAGCACTTATAGAGGCCAGTACCCCAGAGACAGGGAAAAGTATCAAACACCGAAACAAGCCTGACAACAAATTAAACAGTGACTTGTGCATTCGTTTCCAATTCACACCTCCCCTGTGGGGGGGAAGACTGCAAAAGTTCCACAATTGGTTAAACATTACCACAGACAGCTGGGAGCAGTGACTGTAATTTCTTGATGGTATTTTGTGGTTTAAGTTGCATCCATTTCTCTAGAAACTGCAGGCCAGGCTTTTCATCTGATAACTTGTATCCCAGAAATAGGACACTTAGAAAAGCAATTTCTGTTTTTTTTTAATTGAATTTATATCCCTGGGCAGCGAATTCAAGAACGATCCAATCATCCCTGGCAAGATGAATGTTAAGGTTGGCATCTGTGCAATAAATATCCACATAAGAAAACGCCTTGTGGTCAAATTGTGTAATATTGATGTTACACGGCTGAAAACAACCCTGGGATGTTTTTATACCCCAGAGGCAAATGATAAAAAGTTCAGCTGTGAGCCTAATGCGCAGAAGGCACTAAGATCCTGACTTTGAGGCGCTAGTTTTTGGCAGAAGAAACCATTGGAAATATCCAAGGTTGTTTTGTATTTTTTACACACTATAATGTTAATGCGTGCTGTGTGCATTTTGAATTGCGAATGTGTGTGTGACTGTTTAAATGTCTGTAATCTAAGACTATTCTATATGAATGGTCTAGTTTTGCAACAGGGAAAAATGGGTTATTCAATGCAGAGACACAGGGTTCAATTAATCCCTGCTACTCAAATTGTGCGAGAATTTCTCTCACAGGAACGTTAGCCTAATGCTTAATAGGATGTTGTGGTTGAGGGTGTGGTGTGGATTTAAGTGGTATTACATGGTTGGGAGATTCCTTATCCCATCTCACGTGGTCGCAGTACAGCGCTGGAGCGTGCACGAAAGCCCAATCAGCTACATAGGTTTCTTTTACCATGTCTGGAACTAGGACCGAGAAAGAAGGCAAGATGACATCTTCCCCATGTGGGAGCTTGCGGACAAAATCAGGTGGCCAGTCTTTTCATGCCTATATAAAATATCACAATTAAGTGCTTTCAGGAAGATAACTTCAGTAGTGCGCTCTATGTCCCCTTCAATTTGGATGTTTAACTCATAAACCCTGTGGGTGGGGAGATGTGCCTGCCCGCAGTCTCTATGACGAGAAAGTCAGTAGTTACTGTCATATCCACATGATCTGTAAGACTCTGGCGACAAATTGTAATTTCTGCTGTGCTGTCCAACAGATTCTCTGCCCACGTCCTGTTATTCAGCAGTGTTCTCAATATTGCTGGCATGTTTAATGGAAAGTGCTGCCACCTTTTTCTTTTTAAATTGGGGCTTTTGCTGGGTTGATTTATCATCCTTTTTAGCGTAAGCTTCTGAGGAACGCTCTGAGTCCTTCTTCGGCTTTGTGTAGTCAGTGCGAGGTATTTAGACTAACCCGCTCTCTCTCTCCGTTTATCCGGCTTGTCTTGAAAGGAATGAGAGATGGAGGTGTATCTATCAATTTATAGATATCGGGTTCTCTATTTCAGAGATAATAGCTCCTCTCAGAAGCCTCTGGATGTGGAGAAACGGCTCTATGACTTCTTTTGTCTTTGTTTTGTTTTTCCCTATTCTGGTTGTTTAGTACCTTCCTTAGGGGTGGTACTCTGAATTTGTAGTTTAATTGGTCTGGCCCCTAGACTATCCCGTCCTATAGTGGTATAAGTTCCAGAGATAGTCTTTGGCAGCTCACACTCCTGGTTCTGTTGAGGAACCTCCCGGAGGTGTTGGCATATATCCAGTGCTGCTGCTTCTCGTTTAATCTTACTTAATATTATTAAAGAGACTGTGTCGAAGTTACACATCACTTTCATCCCAAAGTCCAGGACTTGGGCTGCCCCATGTTAATTCTGAATTTGTTTGAACTTTTCTGACAAGTTGGCAAGTGTTGGGGTACCATGTGTGGTTGGGTAAATTGTGGCAAAGACTGTGACGTAAGTAGCACAGTCTTCTACTGAGGGAACCATTCCAAATGGCCAGCGAATAGTGAGAATTCTGTTCATCTTGGGATCCCATAGGGGGAAACACTGCTTCCAGCTGCTTTGTTTTTTGTACTATCAAGAACTGAATCTTTTCCTGTTCTATGAGTACTTTGCCCATTATGTGGTGTGTACATGGCAAACGTAGGTCGTGTTGGTCCGTCATTACTCAAAGGACCCAATCTCACAGGCTGGATTACACGTGGAAGGGCACCATTGTCCTAGCCGGGCTTCGCTCTGGTACCTCCAGGTCTCGTCCAATACCTCGGGCCTCCAGTGCCATTGGGGGGGTGGGGGGGAGCAGGTAGTCCCCCGGTCGGCTGGGGAATCACTGATCTTCTTCTATGAGCGAGGGGGGTGAGTCTGCCAAGCCCCAAGAGCTCTGCTGCGCACCCAGCTCCTCCATACCTTTCACTGGGCCGCCCCGCACCCGGGCCCTCTGCTCCATCTCTGCCCGGTATGCCAGCATTTAATCGCCGTCCACCCCTTCTCCCAGGCTCCACTGCTGGTCGGCTGTCTGTAAGGAGGGGAGGAGGCAGCTGGGGGGGCCTACCGTCACTCAGCCCTCAGGAAGCTGCTGGACGTCCCCCGCTTCGCTATCCTCCGAGCTCAACTCTGGTCCGCCAGTCGTCCTCAGCAGGTCCTCCACTGCACCGGGTACGTCTGCCGGCCGATGCTTTGTCTCTGCCAATCTGATCCCCTCGGTAGGAGGAAACCAGTTGGGGGTGGCCAACCGGGCACCCCCAGTCCCAACTCACATCATCACCTGGGGCCCCTGTGCTCTCACTTCCGTGCAGGCCCGGCCACACCACTCCACAGGTCGCAGCCCCTGCATTCACACCGTCAGTAATCCTAGCACCGCCAAACCTCCCCTATCAAACTCCCATCAACGGGGGACATTTCTGGGGCTGCTTCGTACCATTCTGTCGCTGCCCTGCTCAGGATTATCATGTCTGGTGAACAGGCCACGGCTGAGCAGCGCTTTACATGTCTGCTTTCTCCGTCACCTTGGCCACGCCCCCCAGTTGGCCCTGTGATTGCTGCTGCTCCTTATTCAGTGTAATTAGTGGCAGTAATTTGTTACTAGGGCAAATATATTTTTTTAATGTTGTGGCCGAGAAGGCCAGATATAGGCTCAATCTTTTCTCAAAATCTTCCCCCCTTTGCTCCACTGCCATAGAAGTCTTCTCCATCCCTATTGTTTCCCCAACCCTGTACAGCACTGCCTGTGTGCCAGGACTTTGTTCTAGATTTGGTGGTGTCCCAAGCTTGCAATCTTTAGGGGATGTAGTACCAGTACAAGGCCAGTTTTATAGGAGCTTCTTTGATGAGGTACTTGAGGCTGTCATTTTTGCTGTAAGGGGAACAGCAGTCAATCCCTTGTCCGCCAAAGTCCTTCTTAATTCTTTTCCCCCCTCTCTTTTGTCCCACTGATTGTCCAGGTAGCTGGCTGCGATTTTCCAGGTAGCTGGCTGCGTACCAGCTGTTTACATGTCTGATAAAATGCACTTATCTCCACATTTTTGTAGATAGAGAATTTTATGAAATGTTGTGGGGGCATGGAAAGGATTTCTGTCATTAACATTGTAGAAGTTTCATGCTTTGAATGTACATTTTCAGTGTTTTTTTTCCCATTTTGAGTCTTTTTTCAGATTTTGTTTAACAAAATTGCATTATTTGTTCATCTGTTGATGTGGTTAATTCCAGTTTGTTATTTATATTTCAGGATATTCAGTTCACATTTTAGTATGAAATAATTGTGCATTCTGTTAAGCACTAACCTAACCTCAGTAGTCACAGATACTTATCATTAAATCTTGGTTTTGCTCTTGTTTTTTTAGATCAGAGCACGACTTGCAAAGTTGGGAATCTAGACTTCAGATTAAAGAAGAAAATCATAGATCAGAATTGGAAAGTCTACAGTTAGAAAAGAAAGAACTAGTGACACAGTTAGAGGGTTCTCAGAAGCTTCATAAGGATTGCCAGCATGAGCTATCTAAGTTGGATGAAGAAGTAAAGATGGTAAAAGGGCAATTGACCACACTTGATAATTCATTCAGAGAATGTGACTCTATAAAAGAGGAACTTGAAGCTGTGGTCAAAAAACTGGAATCTGAAATCCAGAATTATAAGTTTAGTTGTGAGCAGCTTCAAGCAGACCTGCAAGCCTCCAAAGAGCTGACCAACAAGCTCCATGCAGAGATTGAATCAAAGGAACAGAGTATTATTGGACTTCTTGCTGCCAAGGAAGAGGCTGTTTTGGCAGCTACCACAGAGTTAGTAGAGCAGCACAGCACTGAAGTGAAGGGGCTAAAGGGTAAACTTATTGTGGCAGCAGAAGAAAAAGAGAACCTGGAAACTGAGAAAATTAAACTAGAGAAGAGGCTGGGGGCTCTTGCTGAAAAGATGAAGACCATCAAGGATCAAGGCAGGGAGCACAAGGCCCGTCTCGATTCCTTCACCAAGTCCATGTCTTCCTTGCAGGATGACCGGGACCGGGTTCTGGAAGAGTACAAGCAATTGGAAGGGCGACATCTTGCTGCAATCTTTGATAAGGACCAACTCATCCAAGAGGCTGCTCGTGAAAACAATGAGCTCAAAGAGGAAATCCGAGGCCTATACAGTGGGATGGATGACCTAAACTCTGAAAATGCCAAAATTGCTGCTCAGTTAGTGAGATATAGGGAGGACCTTAATCAGGTGATCACCCTGAAGGACTCTCAACAGAAACAACTCGTCAAAGCTCAGCTGGAGCAAATCCACTGCCTCGAAGAGGAAAAGAGCATCTTAGAAAGGCAGCTAAGAGACTCCGTTATAAAGACGGAGCAGCTAAACCAGGTTGTAAATGATGTGCAAGAGCAAAAGCAAAAAGTAGCAAGTGAGGCTGAGACATTGACTTTGTGTGTTTCTCAGTTAAATAGTGAGCTTGCTGCTCTGAAAGGTGGTGGCCCACTTTTTGAGCTTGAGGTGGAACTGCAGAATAAAGATAGAGATTTGGAAGGGCTGAGCGCAAAACTCCTTGTCCTTCAGGACAGGATAAAGGAACTAGAGGACAATATACTCCGTAGTGAGAGTGGAGCTGAAAAAAACATTGCACAAATGGAGGATAAGCATGAAAAAGAGCTTAAGAGTCTACAGCATGAGGCTGGTATAATGAGAAATGAGACAGAAACTGCAGAGGTACGGGTGGCAGAGCTGGCTAAAGATCTGATGGAGATGGAGCAAAGGTATCTTTCTGTGTTCGAGGAGAATGAGGATCTTAAAGCACAAGCTGTGGCTTTTGGAAAGTCCATGAGCTCTCTCCAGGATAGTCGTGATGAGGCTGAGGAGCAACTTGAAGATATGAAAAAGAAATACTCATCTGATCTAGAGATTCAAGAGGTTCTAGTTCAAGACCTCCAGAAAGAACTGACTAAGCTCAGAGGCGAGCAAGGCTTGCTGTTAATGGAGAGGGACTCTTTGTCTTTTGAGCTGACCTCCTTAAAGAGCAACACTATTGAACATGATCTGCTATCTCAAGTTGAGCAGCTCAAGCAGCAACTGATATCTAAAGATGAAGAGGTTGCTCGCCTGTCCTCAGAGCTAGATAGCTACTCCACTCAGCTCAAGTCATTCTCCAAGGCTATGGGGAGCCTACAGGATGAAAGAGACCGGCTGCTCAATGAGCTGGACAGACAGAGAAAAGTGGAGGAGGGGAACCAGCAGAGTGCGGCAGGGGCTAGTCCTGCTCAAGTTCAGAGCATGAAGAATGCACTATCTTCTCTGCAAAATGACAGAGACCGCCTGGTAAGTCATCTGTTTTTTTAATCATATTCCAATCTTTTATGGTTCAAGGGTCCCTACATCTAACTTACTGAAGGTGACAGCCTCACTTATTGCTTTTGGAAGCTCCATCAATGATTTTGAAATTGCGACTGAAAATACGTCACTGCTGTGAGTTACCCCTGCAGGCTTTAATAATGCTGTTCCTGTCACCTTGTTTGAGGTGCCTAAAGCTTAGTTCCTCCTGCTATGGTCCTTTTCTAATTCCTTAGTACTGACTTCGTACCTCTCTCTGAAGTTCTCAATGTTATGTCCAGGGCATCTTCATCTTCATTCATAACATTTAGAATAACATTCCCTGAGATACCAAAGCATAGGCCTATTTGGAGACAAAACATTCCTGTTCTGTTAAACTTTATATTTAAACAAAAGGCGCTTGCAGACAAAACAGGACTCTCTTGCTTGAAGTATTGAACTTGGTACTAGACCCACTCATGAAGGCCTGGGACCAACTATAGTTGTCTGTTGAAATGTTCTGCTTCTAAACAGATCCTGAGACTCCTCACCTTACTCAAGATCTTGCTTGGTTCTGTTTGTTGTGGGATACATTTTGGTTAGCTATTTAGAGATAGCTTGTGCTTTATTTTTAAAATTTTAATATAATTCCTTTGTAAGATCGGAATGTATTACAGATATGTCTGTTACTTTATTCCGTTGATCACCTGTTATATACAGAATAATTAAGTTGGTGCATTTCTTACAGTTGGCTTGAACAATGCTATGTGACCTGTTCATCAGCAACTGAAGATTTAAATTAGTTAGCAAAACGTAAGAGAGGGATATGGAACATATACTTGTGACTACATAAATAAAGAATTCCTATATGTTTTTGTTCCTTGTTGTATGTTATAGACTGCTTCTCCAACTTATGTATAGGGCAAGGTTTTCAGATTCCTTCAGGGTTGGTAAGAGCATCCCTTATGAAATTCTATATAGATATTTTGAAAGAAACGTTGAAGAGAATTAAGAAGTTATTTGAAACTTTAATCTTTGCTTTCAAGTATTATTTTAAATCCTTACTTTGTTCATATTTAAGTGCAGCTTGCAAGACCTTGTTTACCCTCTTCATCTAGGCACCAATTTTAGAATGGTATCATCTGTGTCTTTTTCCAGGATAAAATAATATGTTGTTTGAGCAAGTTCTTATCAATGCTACAAAGGTTGTTCATTTTTTGGTGGGAATGATTTGTGATTGGAATATAAATGTGTGCAAAATCAGTGGTGCTGTCTACCCACAAACAGACATATATCTTTTTTCTACTAGATAGACCTCGCCTCGTATTGTCTGCACCCTAGAAAGGAAATCTCTTTTAAGGTTACCCAGAATGGCTGTGGGGATCCCACTGGAGTTCATAGGGTGCATATAAGTTTCCATGAGCATGATACCAGAATACCAGTTGCATAATACCTTGCTGATAAGTGTGTGTGTGTTAATCCCAAATCATCCAACAGTTCTGAGTTAAAACCTGTAACTTTAATGACATGTAGGGCCCACATGCTCAGTGGCTGAATGTTTGTTCGTGTGGAGCTTAAGTTCAAAGGCCTATGGCAACACATTATATATAGTCAAAATAATGTTGGTCCCCACATTGTTAAGCATTGCACTGCTCCCACAAGGTCCATTCGATTCCCGACCTTGCTGTGAAAAGTTGGGTGTGTCTGCTTTCAATGAAATCTGACGCTGAAGTGGTTGGCTTTATTTGGTGTATCTTCTAAGGTATTAGATTGCTGTTGGCAATTATGCAGACCATTGGAGACATATTTTTGTTCTGCTCTTCTTGTTTTGTTTTCCAAGCATCTCTTGTGCATTTGACCCATACCTTTGACTCTGCCTGTCTTTTTCTTTCATTGAAGTTAAAGGAGTTGAAAAATCTGCAACAACAGTACCTGCGCATCGGAGAGGAGACAGGAGATATTGCACAGCTAAGAGCCCAGCTGCAGGCATCTCAGCAGCAGCTAGATGTGCACCTAAGTCTACAGGAACAGCTGAAGCAAGAAAGTACTGTACATCAGCAGGAACTCATGCAACTAAGGTATACATTTTAGGTCTTTCAAACTTATATCACATATTCAAAGCTTTTTTCACTAACACAGTTGATGTAATGAACAGTGACATAAGTGATAATATGTTAAATTTCAATATTAGCATGTTTACATTATCTGTCTTCAACGGTAACAGCATGTTAGATAATGGGGGAGTTGTTTTTCATTCATAATGCTAAGTTGATATAAGGTTGGTTTTTAGGGATGATAAATAAAAAAAAGTGGAAGCGTAATATTGGCCTGTGGGAGAGCGGTGAGAGCATGCCAATAAAGGGACCCGGCCATGCTCAAATACACCTGGAACTGTGCCAGTTGATATGGGGATACAAGGATTCAAATTGCAGAACTCAGGCTCTGAGCAGGAGTGTGTTTGCATATGGTGCATAAGATCTGAGCCACCGACAAATCGTGAAATCCCGAATTTGAAACTCGTAGTAGGCTCTGTCTTATAGACAGTCATCCAGGTTGGTGATGATGGGAGTGGTAGAAATTTCATTTGGGAAGGTTGAAGAGCATTGCTGTGGCCACATTTTTGACCTCCTCCAAGCAGGAGAGCTAGTGTGGGACCATTTCGGCAAGAAGATTGTTATAATAATCATTTCTGCTTTTGCTAAGTCTTTTGTTCCAGTGGGTACTTCTGACTGCAGATTCCTCGGGTTTTGAATATTCCCCAGGTGTCTGACTGAATCTAGAAAGTTTCTAGCAGTACCACTGCTTGCAAGTAGGTTGTATTTTGCGGTTCAGCTCCAATGATGATCCATTGCGGAAGTGATGTGTGGAGCCACATATAAGCACTACTTGTGTGCGCTGATGTCCTTTCCTTTCTTACTGCACCAATAGATGCAGATCCAGAGCAACCCCTCATCTTTGACAAGACCTATATCAGAAACGTATTTATTTGTAGGGGTGTGCAAGGGAAATGTAATTCCCAAAAAGTACAGGGTCTAAACTGTGCAGTAACTGACAGATTCCCATTGGATACCCATCAGATATGCCTTTGGTGCCTGGGGTCGAAACACAACTCCAGTCTCTGCAGTGAGTGCGTTCAGATGAACATAAAGTCCATATGGGACCGTGAGTCAAAGCCTTACATCGCCAATCATTGGAAGATTGTATGTCGTGACTGATGAACTCCAAAAGGAAGGTCCTGGTCCTGTTACCAATTCCTAAGTCTTACCCTTGGCAGGTCAGGAACTTCTTGGCCCGTCAGTGACTACACAGCAGATAGAAGAATTCCACAGGGCCCTGCTGCTTATTTTTGGCACCTTACCAGCCCCCTCTGGCGCACCTTTGGGACACAAGGAACCTCAGGGTTCTCCAATTGAGACACCGCTGGCAGCCCGGCCTCAACACCAATGGGACCCTTTTAACCTGCTGTGAGTTACACGTTGGCTCCGGGGGCTGACTTCGGTCCCGGCGCCACAACTTAGACAGGACCCTTGAGCATAGATACTGATGTAGATGCCATGGACACAGGAGAATGATGCACAGCCGATAGTGCTTTTGGACTCTGAGCCAAACTTGTATTGAACTCTACTGAGATTTGTTTCCAACACCTCCAGGTGCCAGCCTTACAGCACCAATTTGGACACTGACACATTGCCCCTTCCTCATGGTTGAGCACATGTTCTCCACAACATTTCTAGCACAGATAACGACCACTATGAGGATTGTGAAAAATGTGTGCTTTAGTGCACGGAGGACAGTTCGTACGAGGGCTTAGAAGATGCTAGAGGAATGGTGCCAGACTTTGGATTGGTCTGTCGTCTTGGCCCTGCCACTGCAGAAAGTACCTCTTTTGATGTGGTGATGAGGAGGAAGACATAAGTATGTGAACTATGGAGTTGAAAACAAATATTTTGATTGAAGTCCTTCAGCCACATCAAATGCACACAGAGCCTCTGCTACCTTTTAGCGTGGCTTTTATGGACACCTTACTGGAAACATGGTCGAAATCATGCTCTGAGCCTCCTGTCAATCAGCAAATAGCCAGGGGCCATCACCCTTCTTCAGGTGATCCAGCTTTTTTAACCCAGCTTGAGAGCTTACTGGTGCAGGCTTCCACCATTAGGATGAACCTAAATGTGATCCCCATACTTCATCAGATCATGAGTCCAAGAGTTAGAAGACCTTTGGCCAGCGCATGTTTGCATCCGCCAGCCTTGATCTTCACTCAGTCAATGCTTTAAGCCTGCTTGTCCACTATTCCCATGCTCTTTTGGGTTCTGTGACCCAGGTTTTAACCTCTGTTCCTGATGACATAAACTCTTCACTCACACAGGCATAGTCAAGACAGGCTAAATTCGCCATAAGATGCAGACTTGACACTAGTGACTGTCTATGTTGGACTCCAGGTAACATTGTGGCATTCTGAAGACACGTCGGGTGAGGTCTGTTGGATTTTCAGGAGGTGTTCAGTCCTCCCTAATGGACATGCCCCTTGATGGCTCCAGCCTATTCGACAAGAAGCCAGAATTGACCCTTTCAGGGATAGCAGTGCCAAAGCATTTCCCTCAGGTCTGTCTACTCTGCTGAGACAATTTAACCAGCATCAGCACCAGCACATCCACATCAGCCAGTGCCACTGGTTGAACAGGCTTCCTAGGCATTTTGTGTTTGAGACTGTGGATCCCTCAGACAACAGGGACATCCAGGGCAGTGTGCAGCACAGACCCCAGCTCATCCAGCTGCTGCAGCCACAAAATGACTTTAGTGTGACCTTCCAGACACACAGCCACCGTGTCGAAGACTCCCAGGGTGGCAAGCAGTCACTTCGGAAGAACCCACTACCATGTTGTACTGCAACAAACAGAAAAGGTTGGGGCATGGACGCAGTTTCAATTGGCATTATGTCTCTGGAAGTGATTGGATCTCCAGGAATACTCCTGGTGGCACACCTCCTGGCAGGATCTTTGAATGCCAGGGTGTTCAAACTCATCCGCAGTGCCTAGCGGATCATGAATGTAGCTACAACCAGAGGTGATGCAGTGTATCTTATATAAATATGGATACCTTGGCTCAGTCTTTTCACCACCAATGAGAATGCGCAGTGTCAGCATTTTTGCATGTTGGAGTTCCCAAGACAGTTGTCTCTCAGAGACGCATTCTGCCTAGAGTGGGGCTCCTGTATGCATTTCTGCCACTACCTCTCGAGTTCCAAAGAAGATTAAGAATGACCGAGCTCCAGTCTTCCTAGTGGCACTGGATTGAGCAAGGAGCGTATGGTACCCAGAATATTTATCCTCTGATCAGACTGCCACTTCGATAGGATCTTCTGATATAGCAGCAAGACAGGATCCTGCACCCAGGTCTGTGCAATCTTTGTTTCCATACTTGGAGATTAAGCAGTAACACTGAATGCATTCGACCTCCCTCCTGGAGTGATTGATGCCATTCTAGCTAGGCATCCCTCTGCGAAATCAGTATATGCCTGCTGTTGGAGCAGGTTTATGATTTGGTGTGGTATTCAACAGATTGACCCACTACAATCCAAACTATCCAAAATGTTGCTTTTTGTGTTGTCCTTAGCCAGACAAGGACTTTGGGCACAGTTGTTTATCTGTTTTTTCTTTTTGCCGGACCAGCCATCTTTTCTTAAATCATCTGTTGCTTGACACATTTTAAAAAAATGATTGCAGCAAATGTTTCCAATGACACTTTTCATAATACCTCAGTTGGACCTGAACTTAGTCCTCACAATCCTAATATGTACACCCTCTGAATCCATGCATGGCTGTCCATCGTGGCATCCTGTTCTAAAGACAGTTTTCCTGATCACCATAACACTGGCATGTCATGTAAGTGAGATACAAGCCTTCTCTGTCATCCCGCTTTACATGACTTTGTTTCCAGACAAGCTGTTGTTGAGTACCCGAGACTAATTTCTCCTGAAAGTGGCAATTTCTTTTCACTTCGAGCAAAACATCACCTTCCCAGCATTCTTCACTTCACTTCACTTCACCCAGGCAAAGGATAAACTCCATCGGGTTGATTACAAAAGAGAGCTCAGCTTTTACATCAGTTCAACCAAGGAACTTCATGTGTATGATCAGCTCTTTGGTGGATTTGTTGGAGCAAAAGAAAGGCAGAGCAGTGCAGATGAGGATCATTTCTCTCTGCATCATTCTATGCATCAAAATCTGCCATGCACTTGCTAAGAAGCAGCCCCCAGGCTTGAGGGCTCATTCTACCAGAGTCATGGGCACTACCATGGTGTTGGTACACGGAGTACCCGTTTTGGATATTTGCCAAGCTGCTGCAGGGGATCAATTCATACATTCACAAAGCACTACTGTCTGGATAGCCAGGTCAGAAGAGAGGGGCACTTTGACCGCTCAATCCTACAGGAATTTTTTGTCTGAGCCAGTTTACACACCCACTGCCTGGGAGGTTTGGTATCAATTCAAAAGGTGAGGAATCTGCTGTTAGAAGTATCTGACAAAAGGACAAGTAGTTAAGTTCTTTAACGCTTTAGTGGGTACTCTAACTGCAGATTCCTGACCGACCATCCTGGCTTCTGTGTTGTGACTAGACTCTTTTCCATCTAAAAAGGTCCCAGGTCTAGAGACCTGCACACTGGTCTGCCAATCTGCTGTTGGGGTATACGTCTGGTGGTGCAGACAGCCTAAAAAGCAACTGATGCCACCGAGCATGGATGGTGCTTATATGTGGCTCTCCACGCCATTTCTGAATTGGAATGACTTTGGCACCGTGCCACACAAGGTCACCTACCAGTGCATAGGAATACTGTTTGAAAGTTTCCAGATCCGTTCGAATGCCTGGGGAACATTCAAAAGCTAAGGTACCAGCTGTTAGAAAGAGTATTTACCAGAAAGAGTATTACCAAAGGTAAGTAACTTGTTCCATAGGAATATTGTTATTAGGGAAGGAAAGTGGGGTAGAATTTGTGACTGTTAGAAATTTGAAAGAGCTCAAAACAGTTGCTCTGTTTCATTACAGTAATTCTAGATCCATTGTCTATATAGTTCAGTAGCTTATAGTGTCACCTTACTGGTATCTCTTGCAGTTCTGAGGTTACGTTAACGTATATTATTTTTTTATTTTACTCCGTTCTGATGGCTTCTGACACCGCATTGGCATATGCATAATCCGACCCCTGCTCCCACCACACCTTCAACAGAGCTAGCCCATCATCACCCACAACTCCTCATGACCATTGTAAGGAAATGCCTCCTTGGCATGGTTGCCCCCTGACTTTTTGCCTTTGCTGATGCTATGTTTACAATTGAAAGTGTGCTGAGGCCTGCTAACCAGGCCCCAGCACCAGTGTTCTTTCCCTAACCTGTACTTTTGTATCCACAATTGGCAGACCCTGGCATCCAGATAAGTCCCTTGTAACTGGTACTTCTAGTACCAAGGGCCCTGATGCCAAGGAAGGTCTCTAAGGGCTGCAGCATGACTTATGCCACCCTGGAGACCTCTCACTCAGCACAGACACACTGCTTGCCAGCTTGTGTGTGCTAGTGAGAACAAAACGAGTAAGTCGACATGGCACTCCCCTCAGGGTGCCATGCCAGCCTCTCACTGCCTATGCAAGTATAGGTCAGTCACCCCTCTAGCAGGCCTTACAGCCCTAAGGCAGGGTGCACTATACCATAGGTGAGGGTACCAGTGCATGAGCATGGTACCCCTACAGTGTCTAAACAAAACCTTAGACATTGTAAGTGCAGGGTAGCCATAAGAGTATATGGTCTGGGAGTTTGTCAAACACGAACTCCACAGCACCATAATGGCTACACTGAAAACTGGGAAGTTTGGTATCAAACTTCTCAGCACAATAAATGCACACTGATGCCAGTGTACATTTTATTGCAAAATACACCCCAGAGGGCACCTTAGAGGTGCCCCCTGAAACTTAACCGACTGTCTGTGTAGGCTGACTAGTTCCAGCAGCCTGCCCCACTAGAGACATGTTGCTGGCCCCATGGGGAGAGTGCCTTTGTCACTCTGAGGCCAGTAACAAAGCCTGCACTGGGTGGAGATGCTAACACCTCCCCCAGGCAGGAGCTGTGACACCTGGCGGTGAGCCTCAAAGGCTCACCCCTTTGTCACAGCCCAGCAGGGCACTCCAGCTTAGTGGAGTTGCCCGCCCCCTCCGGCCACGGCCCCCACTTTTGGCGGCAAGGCTGGAGGGAACAAAGAAAGCCACAAGGAGGAGTCACTGGCCAGTCAGGACAGCCCCTAAGGTGTCCTGAGCTGAGGTGACTCTAACGTTTAGAAATCCTCCATCTTGCAGATGGAGGATTCCCCCAATAGGGTTAGGATTGTGACCCCCTCCCCTTGGGAGGAGGCACAAAGAGGGTGTACCCACCCTCAGGGCTAGTAGCCATTGGCTACTAACCCCCCAGACCTAAACACGCCCTTAAATTTAGTATTTAAGGGCTACCCTGAACCCTAGAAAATTAGATTCCTGCAACTACAAGAAGAAGGACTGCCCAGCTGAAAACCCCTGCAGAGGAAGACCAGAAGACAACAACTGCCTTGGCTCCAGAAACTCACCGGCCTGTCTCCTGCCTTCCAAAGAACTCTGCTCCAGCGACGCCTTCCAAAGGGACCAGCGACCTCTGAATCCTCTGAGGACTGCCCTGCTTCGACGACGACAAGAAACTCCCGAGGACAGCGGACCTGCTCCAAAAAGACTGCAACTTTGTTTCCAGAAGCAGCTTTAAAGAACCCTGCAACTCCCCGCAAGAAGCGTGAGACTTGCAACACTGCACCCGGCGACCCCGACTCGGCTGGTGGAGAACCAACACCTCAGGGAGGACCCCGGGACTACTCTCCGACTGTGAGTACCAAAACCTGTCCCCCCTGAGCCCCCACAGCGCCGCCTGCAGAGGGAATCCCGAGGCTTCCCCTGACCGCGACTCTCTGAAACCTAAGTCCCAACGCCTGGAAAAGACCCTGCACCCGCAGCCCCCAGGACCTGAAGGACCGGACTTTCACTGCAGAAGTGACCCCCAGGAGTCCCTCTCCCTTGCCCAAGTGGAGGTTTCCCCGAGGAAGCCCCCCCTTGCCTGCCTGCAGCGCTGAAGAGATCCCTTGATTTCTCATAGACTAACATTGAAAACCCGACGCTTGTTTCTACACTGCACCCGGCCGCCCCCGCGCTGCTGAGGGTGAAATTTCTGTGTGGGCTTGTGTCCCCCCCGGTGCCCTACAAAACCCCCCTGGTCTGCCCTCCGAAGACGCGGGTACTTACCTGCAAGCAGACCGGAACCGGGGCACCCCCTTACCTCCATTCTAGCCTATGCGTTTTGGGCACCGCTTTGAACTCTGCACCTGACCGGCCCTGAGCTGCTGGTGTGGTAACTTTGGGGTTGCTCTGAACCCCCAACGGTGGGCTACCTTGGACCAAGAACTGAACCCTGTAAGTGTCTTACTTACCTGGTAAAACTAACAAAAACTTACCTCCCCTAGGAACTGTGAAAATTGCACTGTGTCCACTTTTAAAACAGCTATTTGTGAATAACTTGAAAAGTATACATGCAATTGAAATGATTCAAAGTTCCTAATGTACTTACCTGCAATACCTTTCAAACAAGATATTACATGTTAAATTTGAACCTGTGGTTCTTAAAATAAACTAAGAAAAGATATTTTTCTATAACAAAACCTATTGGCTGGATTTGTCTCTTAGTGTGTGTACCTCATTTATTGTCTATGTGTATGTACAACAAATGCTTAACACTACTCCTTGGATAAGCCTACTGCTCGACCACACTACCACAAAATAGAGCATTAGTATTATCTATTTTTACCACTATTTTACCTCTAAGGGGAACCCTTGGACTCTGTGCATGCTATTCCTTACTTTGAAATAGCACATACAGAGCCAACTTCCTACATTGGTGGATCAGCGGTGGGGTACAAGACTTTGCATTTGCTGGACTACTCAGCCAATACCTGATCACACGACAAATTCCAAAATTGTCATTAGAAATTGATTTTTGCAATTTGAAAAGTTTTCTAAATTCTTAAAAGTCCTGCTAGGGCCTTGTGTTAGATCCTGTTTAGCATTTCTTTTAGAGTTTAAAAGTTTGTAAAAGTTTGAATTAGAACCTAGAACTAGTTGTAGATTCTTAAAAAGTATTCCAACTTTTAGAAGCAAAATGTCTAGCACAGATGTGGCTGTGGTGGAACTCGACACCACACCTTACCTCCATCTACAGATGAGAGAGCTAAGGTCACTCTGTAAACTAAAGAAAATAGCAATGGGCCCCAAACCTACCAAAGTACAGCTCCAGGAGCTTTTGGCAGAGTTTGAAAAGGCCAACCCCTCTGAGGGTGGCAACTCAGAGGAAGATGATAGTGAATTGGAGGAAGATTCCCCCCTACCAGTCCTATCTAGGGAGGACAGGGCCTCTCAAGCCCTGACTCCAAAAATACTAGTCAGAGATGCTGGCTCCCTCACAGGAGGGACCAGCACCTCTGAAATCACTGAGGATAACTCCAGTGAAGAGGACATCCAGTTAGCCAGGATGGCCAAAAGATTGGCTTTGGAAAGACAGATCCTAGCCATAGAGAGGGAAAGACAAGAGATGGGCCTAGGACCCATCAATGGTGGCAGCAACATAAATAGGGTCAGAGATTCTCCTGACATGTTGAAAATCCCTAAAGGGATTGTAACTAAATATGAAGATGGTGATGACATCACCAAATGGTTCACAGCTTTTGAGAGGGCTTGTGTAACCAGAAAAGTGAACAGATCTCACTGGGGTGCTCTCCTTTGGGAAATGTTCACAGGAAAGTGTAGGGATAGACTCCTCACACTCTCTGGAAAAGATGCAGAATCTTATGACCTCATGAAGGGTACCCTGATTGAGGGCTTTGGATTCTCCACTGAGGAGTATAGGATTAGATTCAGGGGGGCTCAAAAATCCTCGAGCCAGACCTGGGTTGACTTTGTAGACTACTCAGTAAAAACACTAGATGGTTGGATTCAAGGCAGTGGTGTAAGTAATTATGATGGGCTGTACAATTTATTTGTGAAAGAACACCTGTTAAGTAATTGTTTCAATGATAAACTGCATCAGCATCTGGTAGACCTAGGACCAATTTCTCCCCAAGAATTGGGAAAGAAGGCGGACCATTGGGTCAAGACTAGGGTGTCCAAAACTTCCACAGGGGGTGACCAAAAGAAAGGGGTCACAAAACCTCCCCAGGGGAAAGGTGGTGAGACAGCCAAAACTAAAAATAGTAAAGAGTCTTCTACAGGCCCCCAAAAACCTGCACAGGAGGGTGGGCCCAGAGCCTCTTCACAAAACAATCCTGGGTACAAGGGTAAAAACTTTGATCCCAAAAAGGCCTGGTGTCGAAACTGTAGTCAGTCTGGACACCAAACTGGAGACAAGGCCTGTCCCAAGAAAAGTTCCACTCCAAACTCCAATCCAGGTAACACTGGAATGGCTAGTCTCCAAGTGGGATCAACAGTGTGCCCAGAGCAAATCAGGGTCCACACTGAAGCTACTCTAGTCTCTGAGGGTGGGGTGGATTTAGCCACACTAGCTGCCTGGCCTCCTAACATGCAAAAATACAGGCAGCAGCTCTTTATTAATGGGACAAGTGTAGAGGGCCTGAGGGATACAGGTGCCAGTGTCACCATGGTGACAGAGAAACTGGTTTCCCCTGGCCAATACCTGACTGGAAAAACTTATACAGTCACCAATGCTGACAATCAAACTAAAGCACATCCCATGGCAATGGTAACTTTAGAATGGGGAGGGGTCAATGGCCTGAAACAGGTGGTGGTATCCTCAAACATCCCAGTAGACTGTCTGCTTGGAAATGACCTGGAGTCCTCAGCATGGGCTGAGGTAGAACTAAAAACCCATGCAGCCATGCTGGGTATCCCTGAACTGGTGTGTGTAAAAACGAGAGCACAATGCAAGGCGCAGGGTGAAAAAGTAGAGCTGGAGTCTGGAAAAATGGCCCAGCCTACCAAGAGAAAAGGAAAGTCAGTTGGGAAACCAACTGCAACACAGTCAGAAAAAGGGAACCTCTCTTCTCAGGAAGAAGTTCTGCCCTCTGAGGGAACTGAGCCTTTGGAGCTTGAACCTTATCAGGTTGAGCTCTTAGGCCCAGGGGGACCCTCAAGGGAGGAGCTGTGTAAGGGACAAGAAACCTGTCCCTCTCTTGAAGGCCTTAGGCAGCAAGCTGCTGAAGAGTCCAAGGGCAAGAAAAATGGAACAAATAGGGTCTATTGGGAAGATGGACTCCTGTACACTGAGGCCAGAGACCCCAAACCTGGTACCACTAGGAGAGTGGTAGTGCCTCAGTCGTTCAGAGAGTTTATTCTGACCTTAGCCCATGATATTCCCCTTGCTGGGCATTTGGGACAAACCAAGACGTGGTAGAGGTTAGTCAACCACTTCTACTGGCCCAATATGTCCCAGAAGGTTAAGGAGTTTTGCCTCTCCTGCCCCACCTGTCAATCCAGTGGTAAGACAGGTGGGCACCCAAAGGCCCCCCTCATTCCACTTCCAGTGGTGGGGGTCCCCTTTGAAAGAGTGGGTGTGGACATAGTTGGTCCACTGGAACCTCCCACAGCCTCAGGAAATATGTACATCCTAGTAGTAGTGGATCATGCTACTAGGTATCCTGAAGCTATTCCCCTTAGGTCGACTACTGCCCCTGCAGTAGCCAAGGCCCTCATTGGTATCTTTACCAGAGTGGGTTTCCCTAAGGAGGTGGTGTCTGACAGAGGTACCAACTTCATGTCAGCATACCTAAAACACATGTGGAATGAGTGTGGAGTGACTTACAAATTCACTACACCATACCATCCACAAACTAATGGCTTAGTTGAGAGATTCAACAAGACATTAAAAGGCATGATCATGGGGCTCCCAGAAAAACTCAAAAGGAGATGGGATGTCCTCTTGCCATGTCTGCTTTTTGCTTACAGAGAGGTGCCACAGAAGGGAGTAGGATTCTCACCCTTTGAACTTCTGTTTGGTCACCCTGTAAGGGGACCACTTGCTCTTGTTAAAGAAGGCTGGGAGAGACCTCTTCATGAGCCTAAACAAGACATAGTGGACTATGTACTTGGCCTTCGCTCTAGAATGGCAGAGTACATGGAAAAGGCAACCAAAAACCTTGAGGCCAGCCAACAGCTCCAGAAGTTTTGGTATGACCAAAAGGCTGCACTGGTTGAATTCCAACCAGGGCAGAAAGTCTGGGTTCTGGAGCCTGTGGCTCCCAGGGCACTCCAGGACAAATGGAGTGGCCCTTACCCAATGCTAGAAAGGAAGAGTCAGGTCACCTACCTGGTGGACCTGGGCACAAGCAGGAGCCCCAAGAGGGTGATCCATGTGAACCGCCTTAAGCTCTTCCACGACAGGGCTGATGTAAATCTGTTGATGGTAACAGATGAGGATCAGGAGGCAGAGAGTGAACCTCTCCCTGATCTTCTATCATCAGACCCAAAAGATGGCTCAGTAGATGGAGTGATCTATTCAGACACCCTCTCTGGCCAACAGCAAGCTGATTGTAGGAGAGTCCTACAACAGTTTCCTGAACTCTTCTCCTTAACCCCTGGTCAGACACACCTGTGTACCCATGATGTGGACACAGGAGACAGCATGCCTGTCAAGAACAAAATCTTTAGACAGTCTGACCATGTTAAGGAAAGCATCAAGGTGGAAGTCCACAAGATGCTGGAATTGGGAGTAATTGAGCGCTCTGACAGCCCCTGGGCTAGCCCAGTGGTCTTAGTCCCCAAACCTCACACCAAAGATGGAAAGAAAGAGATGAGGTTTTGTGTGGACTACAGAGGGCTCAATTCTGTCACCAAGACAGATGCTCATCCAATCCCTAGAGCTGATGAGCTCATAGATAAATTAGGTGCTGCCAAATTCTTAAGTACCTTTGACTTGACAGTAGGGTACTGGCAAATAAAAATGGCACCTGGAGCAAAAGAGAAAACAGCATTCTCCACACCTGATGGGCATTATCAGTTTACTGTTATGCCCTTTGGTTTAAAGAATGTCCCTGCCACCTTCCAAAGGTTGGTGAATCAAGTCCTTGCTGGCTTGGAGTCCTTTAGCACAGCTTATCTTGATGATATTGCTGTCTTTAGCTCCACCTGGCAGGATCACCTGGTCCACCTGAAGAAGGTTTTGAAGGCTCTGCAATCTGCAGGCCTCTCTATCAAGGCATCCAAATGCCAGATAGGGCAGGGAACTGTGGTTTACTTGGGCCACCTTGTAGGTGGAGGCCAAGTTCAGCCACTCCAACCCAAGATCCAGACTATTCTGGACTGGGTAGCTCCAAAAACCCAGACTCAAGTCAGGGCATTCCTTGGCTTGACTGGGTATTGCAGGAGGTTTGTGAAGGGATATGGATCCATTGTGACAGCCCTCACTGAACTCACCTCCAAGAAAATGCCCAAGAAAGTGAACTGGACTGTGGAATGCCAACAGGCCTTTGACACCCTGAAACAAGCAATGTGCTCAGCACCAGTTCTAAAAGCTCCAGATTATTCTAAGCAGTTCATTGTGCAGACAGATGCCTCTGAACATGGGATAGGGGCAGTTTTGTCCCAAATAAATGATGATGGCCTTGACCAGCCTGTTGCTTTCATTAGCAGGAGGTTACTCCCCAGGGAGCAGCGTTGGAGTGCCATTGAGAGGGAGGCCTTTGCTGTGGTTTGGTCCCTGAAGAAGCTGAGACCATACCTCTTTGGGACTCACTTCCTAGTTCAAACTGACCACAGACCTCTCAAATGGCTGATGCAAATGAAAGGTGAAAATCCTAAACTGTTGAGGTGGTCCATCTCCCTACAGGGAATGGACTTTATAGTGGAACACAGACCTTGGACTGCCCATGCCAATGCAGATGGCCTTTCCAGGTTCTTCCACTTAGAAAATGAAGACTCTCTTGGGAAAGGTTAGTCTCATCCTCTTTCGTTTGGGGGGGGGGGTTGTGTAAGGAAATGCCTCCTTGGCATGGTTGCCCCCTGACTTTTTGCCTTTGCTGATGCTATGTTTACAATTGAAAGTGTGCTGAGGCCTGCTAACCAGGCCCCAGCACCAGTGTTCTTTCCCTAACCTGTACTTTTGTATCCACAATTGGCAGACCCTGGCATCCAGATAAGTCCCTTGTAACTGGTACTTCTAGTACCAAGGGCCCTGATGCCAAGGAAGGTCTCTAAGGGCTGCAGCATGACTTATGCCACCCTGGAGACCTCTCACTCAGCACAGACACACTGCTTGCCAGCTTGTGTGTGCTAGTGAGAACAAAACGAGTAAGTCGACATGGCACTCCCCTCAGGGTGCCATGCCAGCCTCTCACTGCCTATGCAAGTATAGGTCAGTCACCCCTCTAGCAGGCCTTACAGCCCTAAGGCAGGGTGCACTATACCATAGGTGAGGGTACCAGTGCATGAGCATGGTACCCCTACAGTGTCTAAACAAAACCTTAGACATTGTAAGTGCAGGGTAGCCATAAGAGTATATGGTCTGGGAGTTTGTCAAACACGAACTCCACAGCACCATAATGGCTACACTGAAAACTGGGAAGTTTGGTATCAAACTTCTCAGCACAATAAATGCACACTGATGCCAGTGTACATTTTATTGCAAAATACACCCCAGAGGGCACCTTAGAGGTGCCCCCTGAAACTTAACCGACTGTCTGTGTTGGCTGACTAGTTCCAGCAGCCTGCCCCACTAGAGACATGTTGCTGGCCCCATGGGGAGAGTGCCTTTGTCACTCTGAGGCCAGTAACAAAGCCTGCACTGGGTGGAGATGCTAACACCTCCCCCAGGCAGGAGCTGTGACACCTGGCGGTGAGCCTCAAAGGCTCACCCCTTTGTCACAGCCCAGCAGGGCACTCCAGCTTAGTGGAGTTGCCCGCCCCCTCCGGCCACGGCCCCCACTTTTGGCGGCAAGGCTGGAGGGAACAAAGAAAGCCACAAGGAGGAGTCACTGGCCAGTCAGGACAGCCCCTAAGGTGTCCTGAGCTGAGGTGACTCTAACGTTTAGAAATCCTCCATCTTGCAGATGGAGGATTCCCCCAATAGGGTTAGGATTGTGACCCCCTCCCCTTGGGAGGAGGCACAAAGAGGGTGTACCCACCCTCAGGGCTAGTAGCCATTGGCTACTAACCCCCCAGACCTAAACACGCCCTTAAATTTAGTATTTAAGGGCTACCCTGAACCCTAGAAAATTAGATTCCTGCAACTACAAGAAGAAGGACTGCCCAGCTGAAAACCCCTGCAGAGGAAGACCAGAAGACAACAACTGCCTTGGCTCCAGAAACTCACCGGCCTGTCTCCTGCCTTCCAAAGAACTCTGCTCCAGCGACGCCTTCCAAAGGGACCAGCGACCTCTGAATCCTCTGAGGACTGCCCTGCTTCGACGACGACAAGAAACTCCCGAGGACAGCGGACCTGCTCCAAAAAGACTGCAACTTTGTTTCCAGAAGCAGCTTTAAAGAACCCTGCAACTCCCCGCAAGAAGCGTGAGACTTGCAACACTGCACCCGGCGACCCCGACTCGGCTGGTGGAGAACCAACACCTCAGGGAGGACCCCCGGACTACTCTCCGACTGTGAGTACCAAAACCTGTCCCCCCTGAGCCCCCACAGCGCCGCCTGCAGAGGGAATCCCGAGGCTTCCCCTGACCGCGACTCTCTGAAACCTAAGTCCCGACGCCTGGAAAAGACCCTGCACCCGCAGCCCCCAGGACCTGAAGGACCGGACTTTCACTGCAGAAGTGACCCCCAGGAGTCCCTCTCCCTTGCCCAAGTGGAGGTTTCCCCGAGGAAGCCCCCCCTTGCCTGCCTGCAGCGCTGAAGAGATCCCTTGATCTCTCATAGACTAACATTGAAAACCCGACGCTTGTTTCTACACTGCACCCGGCCGCCCCCGCGCTGCTGAGGGTGAAATTTCTGTGTGGGCTTGTGTCCCCCCCGGTGCCCTACAAAACCCCCCTGGTCTGCCCTCCGAAGACGCAGGTACTTACCTGCAAGCAGACCGGAACCGGGGCACCCCCTTACCTCCATTCTAGCCTATGCGTTTTGGGCACCGCTTTGAACTCCGCACCTGACCGGCCCTGAGCTGCTGGTGTGGTAACTTTGGGGTTGCTCTGAACCCCCAACGGTGGGCTACCTTGGACCAAGAACTGAACCCTGTAAGTGTCTTACTTACCTGGTAAAACTAACAAAAACTTACCTCCCCTAGGAACTGTGAAAATTGCACTAAGTGTCCACTTTTAAAACAGCTATTTGTGAATAACTTGAAAAGTATACATGCAATTGAAATGATTCAAAGTTCCTAATGTACTTACCTGCAATACCTTTCAAACAAGATATTACATGTTAAATGTGAACCTGTGGTTCTTAAAATAAACTAAGAAAAGATATTTTTCTATAACAAAACCTATTGGCTGGATTTGTCTCTGAGTGTGTGTACCTCATTTATTGTCTATGTGTATGTACAACAAATGCTTAACACTACTCCTTGGATAAGCCTACTGCTCGACCACACTACCACAAAATAGAGCATTAGTATTATCTATTTTTACCACTATTTTACCTCTAAGGGGAACCCTTGGACTCTGTGCATGCTATTCCTTACTTTGAAATAGCACATACAGAGCCAACTTCCTACAACCATCAACAGCTCCTTCGAGACCGCCACCTTCCCGAAGAGCTGGAAGCATGCCGAAGTCAACGCCCTGCTAAAGAAACCCAAAGCGGACCCCACAGATCTCAAGAACTACCGACCTATCTCCCTCCTCCCTTTCCCAGAGAAGGTCATAGAGAAGATCATCAGCGGCCAACTGACTCGCTTCCTGGAGGACAACAATACCATGGACGCCTCCCAATCCGGATTCCGGAACAACCACAGCACCGAGACCACCCTCATCACCGCAACCGACGACATCAGGACTATGCTCGACAAAGGCGAAACTGCAGCCCTCATCCTCCTGGACCTCTTGGCCGCCTTCAACACCGTCTGTCACCACACCCTCCGTACATGCCTCCACGACACAGGAATCTGCCACAAAGCCCCGGACTGGATCACATCCTTTATCTCCGGCAGACCCCAGAGAGTCCGCCTCCTTCCCTTCCTCTCTGGAGCAACCAAGACCATCTGCGGCGTTCCCCAAGGATCCTCGCTCAGCCCAACCCTTTTTAACATCTACATGACACCGCTTCCCATCATTGTCCGATCCCACAACCTTAACATCATCTCCAACGCTGACGACACTCAGCTGATCTTCACAGTCGCCAAGGATCCTGCCACCGCCAAAACCAACCTCCACGACAGACTAAAGGCCATTGCCAACTGGATGGAGAGGAGCCGCCTAAAACTGAACTCAGACAAGACAGAGATCCTCATCCTCTGCTCCAACCGCTCCGCATGGGATGACTCCTGGTGGCCAGCCTCCCTTGGAACCGCACCAGCACCCACCAACCACACACGCAACCTAGGTTTCATCCTAGACTCAGCGCTCACCATGACCCAGCAAGTCAACACAGTCTCATCTTCCTGCTTTAACATCCTCTGCATGCTCTGCAAGATCTTCAGATGAGTCCCCACCGAAACAAGTAGGACGATCACCCACGCCCTCGTCAGCAGCAGACTGGACTACGGCAACGCCCTCTACGCGGGAACCATGACCAAGCTCCAGAAAAAACGACAGCGTATACAGAACACCTCCGTACGCCTCATTCTCGACATCCCACGTCGAAACCACATCACAGCCCACCTAAGAGACCTACACTGGCTCCCCGTCAACAAGAGGATCACCTTTAAACTCCTCATCCACGCTCACAAAGCACTCCACAACGCAGGCCCTGCCTACATCAACGAGTGGCTCACCTTCCACACTCCCAACCGACAACTCCGCTCCGCCAACCTCGCTCTCACCACCGTCCTGTGCATCCACCGAACCTCAGCCGGCGGCAGATCCTTCTCCTACCTTGGCGCCAAGACCTGAAACTCACTCCCCATCCAACTACGACAGACCCAGGACCATCTGACCTTCAGGAAACGCCTCAAGACCTGGCTGTTCGATGCAGGTAGCACGTCACCCTCCCCATTCCCTGCAGCACAGAAGCCGGCTCCGAATGGAGCCGGCGGTGTTCAGGGGTGCGACGGATGCAGTTGCACCCGTCGCGATTTTCACTGTCTGCTATGCAGACAGTGAAAATCATGCTGGGGCCCTGTTAGGGGGCCCCTGCACTGCCCATGCCAGTGGCATGGGCAGTGCAGGGGCCCCAGGACACCTGTTCCCGCCATCCTGTTTCTGGCGGTGAAAACCGCCAGAAACAGGCTGGCGGGAAGGGGGTCAGAATCCCCATGGCGGCGCTGCTTGCAGCGCCGCCATGGAGGATTCTCCCAGCCGGGGCTAATCTGGCGGGAAACCGCCGGACCCGGCTGGGCGACCGCGGCTTTACAGCCGCGGTCGGAATACCACATGAAGCACCGCCAGCCTGTTGGCGGTGCTTCCGTGGATAGACCGCCAGGGTTGGAATGAGGGCCATAATGTTCTCAAGCCCCCACTTTTTCTCTGGGAAGTGAAATCCCGAGAACGAGTTAGTAACATACAGTCAAATAATGTCGGTTTTAAATTCTTCATTACCATATTCCTCATCAACCTCAAATGAATCAAGCGAATAATCCTGCCCATGTTACTTAAAAGCACGTTTGATTTGATGATGCACACACTGAATTTACTCAAAATGTACAGTATTATTATGACAAGAAAACCGCAGTCAAAGGTCTTCTTTCCACAATTCCTGGAAATACTGGACAATGAAGACCAGATGCCACTCAAGGTGAAATTAAATCCATCTTGGATCTAATAAGTTTCTTAACACTACACTTAATGTGGCCTATCTGCTCATGTATGCTGAGGGAAACTTTAGGAGCACTACAGAGAGCCCTGGCTCCACTGATGAACAGTGAAGGAACAGTTAGATTTCTTGTTAACCCCCCCTTTCACAGCAGTGATGCCTCCCATCAAAAAACAAAGACTGAGGGCATCAGCAACAGTAGCAGGCCAGAACCACAAAGGGATCCAGGATATGGTCTCTTATCTCGGGCGGAGCTGGTAACAATGAGGAGATTTTACTCACTGGCAGGATGTAGGAAAGCAACAAGAGTCTGGCAGAGGTCTTGGGCTTGATGCAGGTCAATTGTGTTCCTGGATGAATTTTCGCTATCTTGTTTTTGAGGGTACCATTGTTGCTCCTACTTTGTCAGCTAACTCGGTGTGGCAGTCACAGTGGAATGCTGATATATTCCTAACTCTACGCAAACCTCCTGTTTAAATGGATAAGGTAGATCATGTGACTCAATTGGCATTTTCACAAGAATATTCTCAGGTAATGTGGATTTGACCAGAGTCAGGGGTTGCTGTGTGGCCATAAATCTTCTGATGTGGTCCTTTAAGCAATGCCTTTATCATCAAAAACCTGGAAACACTGTTGCTGTCACTCACATTTGTGTTTTGTGTGTGTTTCAACCTCTTTCAAAAAGAGAGCATGTGTGGTTATGTTGGCTTGAGGGTGAAATTTCAAGTCTATCATTTAGCGAGTGGCAGGACAGAGGCATTGACAGAGGACTTTTTAACCTGAATATACACTAATCACAGTGGCCTCCACCTTCTTCACTTCATTTTGCAGCTAGTCTTGCTTGCCAAACATCCACCAACCTTCCAGACTGGAACACCTGTAGGAGATCTGTGGAAGTAATTTCCAGTTGAGCACTATGCTTTTACGTCACTAATCTTTGCATCTTCTGCCCTGCTGTATCAGATATGACCCAGCTTGCATTTAAGTATCTGGGGTGCTGCAGGCACTGCGGCAAAGACTTGGGCAGCAGCAAGCAGGTGTTCCTCAGCATGCTCTTGAGTTTACTGCTTCAAGAGTCGGAACAAGTCAACTTTACTTCGAGGCACACTGCTCTGTAACAGCGCTCACGGGTCCTACAGGGGGAAGTAAAACCCTTGTCTTCCTGGTAAACAATTTATCATCAATCTTCAAACATTAGCAAATTCTGTCAACAATTCATATTTTAGAATATAGTAGGTGCATATTTCTTTACTAAAAAACACAGTCAATCTTATACTTTGAATTAACTCCTTACTTCTATAGTAATAGCGCAGTGAAAGTGAATGTAGTGAAAAACGTTTGTGCTGTGTACATTATAAACAAGATGTGGTTAAAACATAAATTTTCTGCGATCTTCTATAAATGGACTCATATGACTCCAGAGGTCTAGAAGTCACTTTTTAGTCTCTCAAGAAAAATCCACACTATCAAAATGTCGACATTTCGCCCCCATTATGTAGATCAATCTATCTGGTTTGCTATAGGTAGCACCAATCAGTCACCGTATTCTCTCTCAGGGTGATTGTTTAATCATCTCATCCTCCAATGACTTTAGATCCTGTTAGTCTGTTCTCTCCTTGTAAACCTCCATATGGTTTGTTTTTCATAATGGAGGACACCTGCTTGTATCAGAGACAACAAATTTAGTCTAGACAGAAAAAAAAACTACTCAATGGTTCTCTTGTTGTTAAACACAGTTATGCACTACATGTCGCTCTATCTCAATTGGGTCGGGAGACTCTTGACTCTCTGTAGCAGTTGGTATGGAGTTGGACATAATTTTCATCAGAGTCTGGAGAATGATGGAAGGACTCAAAGCGTGAATTGACAACTTAACTACCAGAAGAAGGAAGTTATCACCTTCATAGAAATCAACATGGATGATGATGAGTCTAGGAGACCTACTCCAATCTCCAAAAATTAAAAAAGTAAAAAAGTCGTAAAAAACACACACAAAAATAGGAAACAAGTTAAAATATAAAAACACAAATAGAGAAGGTAATATAATAAACAAAAACTAGGGGAAAATAAGTTTTAAAAGTGTGGGATGGGGCAGATATTAGAGGAATAAAAACTAGCCCCAGCACAATAACAAAGCAAAAAACAAGATGGCCACGCCCATGCGAACCGCTCAGAGTTCCAATGCGAGGACATACTTCACATTGCCAGTGTCGTTAAACGCTGCGCAAATTGGCGCGCCAAGAAGCTCCGATGCTAGCAGAGCTCCGCGTAGTGTGACTGAGTTTTTTAGCAACTTCGTGGAGTACAGCTAGGCAAACTCAGCCCAATGCCTATTTAATATTTCCCACGCTAGTCAGCTTCTTGAAGGGGCTTAACCCTGATGTTATTTCGCTGTACAGGGAGTGCAGAATTATTAGGCAAATGAGTATTTTGACCACATCATCCTCTTTATGCATGTTGTCTTACTCCAAGCTGTATAGGCTCGAAAGCCTACTACCAATTAAGCATATTAGGTGATGTGCATCTCTGTAATGAGAAGGGGTGTGGTCTAATGACATCAACACCCTATATCAGGTGTGCATAATTATTAGGCAACTTCCTTTCCTTTGGCAAAATGGGTCAAAAGAAGGACTTGACAGGCTCAGAAAAGTCAAAAATAGTGAGATATCTTGCAGAGGGATGCAGCACTCTTAAAATTGCAAAGCTTCTGAAGCGTGATCATCGAACAATCAAGCGTTTCATTCAAAATAGTCAACAGGGTCGCAAGAAGCGTGTGGAAAAACCAAGGCGCAAAATAACTGCCCATGAACTGAGAAAAGTCAAGCGTGCAGCTGCCACGATGCCACTTGCCACCAGTTTGGCCATATTTCAGAGCTGCAACATCACTGGAGTGCCCAAAAGCACAAGGTGTGCAATACTCAGAGACATGGCCAAGGTAAGAAAGGCTGAAAGACGACCACCACTGAACAAGACACACAAGCTGAAACGTCAAGACTGGGCCAAGAAATATCTCAAGACTGATTTTTCTAAGGTTTTATGGACTGATGAAGAGAGAGAGTCTTGATGGGCCAGATGGATGGGCCCGTGGCTGGATTGGTAAAGGGCAGAGAGCTCCAGTCCGACTCAGACGCCAGCAAGGTGGAGGTGGAGTACTGGTTTGGGCTGGTATCATCAAAGATGAGCTTGTGGGGCCTTTTCAGGTTGAGGATGGAGTCAAGCTCAACTCCCAGTCCTACTGCCAGTTCCTGGAAGACACCTTCTTCAAGCAGTGGTACAGGAAGAAGTCTGCATCCTTCAAGAAAAACATGATTTTCATGCAGGACAATGCTCCATCATACGCGTCCAAGTACTCCACAGCGTGGCTGGCAAGAAAGGGTATAAAAGAAGGAAATCTAATGACATGGCCTCCTTGTTCACCTGATCTGAACCCCATTGAGAACCTGTGGTCCATCATCAAATGTGAGATTTACAAGGAGGGAAAACAGTACACCTCTCTGAACAGTGTCTGGGAGGCTGTGGTTGCTGCTGCACGCAATGTTGATGGTGAACAGATCAAAACACTGACAGAATCCATGGATGGCAGGCTTTTGAGTGTCCTTGCAAAGAAAGGTGGCTATATTGGTCACTGATTTGTTTTTGTTTTGTTTTTGAATGTCAGAAATGTATATTTGTGAATGTTGAGATGTTATATTGGTTTCACTGGTAATAATAAATAATTGAAATGGGTATATATATTTTTTTGTTAAGTTGCCTAATAATTATGCACAGTAATAGTCACCTGCACACACAGATATCCCCCTAACATAGCTAAAACTAAAAACAAACTAAAAACGACTTCCAAAAATATTCAGCTTTGATATTAATGAGTTTTTTGGGTTCATTGAGAACATGGTTGTTGTTCAATAATAAAATTAATCCTCAAAAATACAACTTGCCTAATAATTCTGCACTCCCTGTACTGCTGCTGTAACACTTTTATCACTGCTGTCTCAACCAATGCCTTATTATTTTCCTGATATTAAACTTTTGGGGGTCTGTTGTGGTAAATTTTGTTCTCTCAGCATTTTGTGGCTGAGGCTGCTATTCTTCCTATAATGGGTGAGGAGTGGCATGACATTCTTTAAGATTATATGAAGACTTTTAATAGGCACTATTTCAGATCCAGCAGGAAAAGCTCCTTAGTGGCAAATGCCCTTGGAAATGAAAGGCAGTATGGGTTCACGTTTCTACTACTACTAGTGAATAACCAATGAACTACTCAGTTTTTTTTTCTTTTTTTAAAAAATTTTATTTGATTTTCGAATAATGCAAACACAGATAACAGGGTTCAAACACATTGCACCACATAGGTATGTCTACTTATCACAGCTCGATGCTGCTGAGCATGGTCTCTGTGAACAAGGAGTCTGAGACTTAGGCCCTCATTATGACTTTGGCGGTCTTTTTCTCAGACCGCCGAAGTCACGTCCGCCACATGACCGCCAGTGTTGACGGTCTTCAGACTGCCAATTTATGGCTGCTGGCTGCTCTCTGCCACTGTTTGGCAGGGAAGCCTCCACCAGCCATACTGGTGGTCAGCGGTCTAGCGGAGCTTGCTCCGCTGCCACCGCCACGTCACCACTACACTGTCCACCGTATTACTACATTGTAGATGGCGTGGCGATGTTGTGTTGGCCGGGCCCTGTCGGCGGAGCAAGCTCCATGGACCCCGTTCCCTCCCGGACCACCACCAGGTAAGGTGATCGACCAACAGGGGAGGAGGGGTGTTGTGTGTGTGAATGGGTGTGTGTGAATGGAGGGGGGTGTTGTTTGGGTTTGTGTGTGTGCGAGTGTCTGTGTGACTGCGGGGGGCAGGGGAGTATGTGTGC
This sequence comes from Pleurodeles waltl, assembly GCF_031143425.1. Lineage (NCBI taxonomy): Eukaryota > Metazoa > Chordata > Amphibia > Caudata > Salamandridae > Pleurodeles > Pleurodeles waltl. Next base: position 784,354,168 of record NC_090442.1, on the reverse strand, counting down.
ATGTATGCGGGGGGTGGGGGAGGTGTTGTGGCCATGTGTGCATGTGTGTGTGTGGATAAGTGAACGTGGATGTGTGCGTGTATGTATGTGTGGTGTGTGGGTGCATGTATGTGTGGTGTGTGCGTGCATGTATGTGTGGTGTGTGCATGTATGTATGTGAGGTGTGTGCGTGTATGTATGTGTGGTGTATGAGTGCATGTATGCAAGTGTGATTTGTGTGTGTGTGGATGGAGGGGCGGGGGTACAGTACGGGGATGGGGGTGTCGCTACTTGGAGGGGTGGGGGGCTTCTGATGGGATGGGAGGGCTCCGACATGGAGAGGAGGTTTGAGGAGTCCTGTAGTGGCAACAGGAATGAGTATTCCTGTTGCCAGTATCCTTACTGCCAGGGATTTTGTGGTGGGACTGCTGCCCCAGAATCTCTGGTGGTAAGGATACTCAAAATTCCGCAGACGGTGTTAGGTGGACCACCAGGCCAAAGGTGGTCAACCTTTGGCCAGGCGGTTCTACCCCCCCTGGTGGTACAGGTGGTGAACTGGCTGCAGTGCAGGCAGTTCACTATCCTTGTCATAATTTGGAGGTCCTGCACCGCCACGCTGTCGGCAGTCTGGCCGTAACCTCCGGCGGGGCAGGAGCACCAGGGTCATCCTGACCCCCATAGTGTTAGTACAAATGTTTACCTTGGATCCATCAACAGCAACAACAGTCCACTCCCCCTGCCCTGCCATCCTCCCTAGTATGCCCATTCTCTTTGTCCTTCTTACATCTATGGTTGCTGGTCCTCTCCAGTCCCACTATTTACAGATCTACCTAAGTTGCTATTTGTTTCAGCCCCTAGTAAGAAATTGTGGGTGATTCATGGGAGCAGTTCATTCTGTGTCGCCTTGTGCAGGTGTGTGGGGGACCTCCCACCCCAGGCAGTCAGACAGTCGACTAGATGTTTCCAGGCATGGGCCCTTTCCATTAAACCCCTGCCTCCCCTTGCTTCCCTAAACAGGACTGCATTCTCATACCCTCCCATCTGTTGAGTTCCCCCCTCCATTTAGGAAGCCTCGGCCCTCTGGCGGATTTTCAATTAATTGTAATCTCTCTCTTTGCTAACGTCAAGGCTAGGTCTATAAATCTGGTGGTCATTTTCGATTTTGGGGGTCTTGGAATCCCCCCAACAGACAGGCTATTAGAGTATGCGCATAGACTGCAGCTTAACCTTGTTAATGCACTCCACCACTGCCCTCCAGTGTTCTTCCAGGGATGGGCAATTCCATACCATATGGAATATTTCTGCTCCTACTTTGCTGCATCTTGGGCAGGCTGCTGCTTGACCTCCGAATTGCCTTATAATACGTCCCAGGGTAAGGTAGGCCCTGTGCAAGAATTAAAAATGTACCAGTTTGAATCTTGAGTTATCGGACATAGTGTGTGCTTTCCGGAGTAGTGATACAATCCGTTTCCGCAGTTGGACATACAATGTCCTTTTCCCAATTTTCTTGCAGTGTGGTTAATGGTGTGATTTGGTCATGGTGGTTCAGCCTGTCCCTTTCCCCAGTGGTATCTCAATGTCGCTCTCACTTCCCTGTGTCATAGGAACACGCCCCTAGGAACATAATATGTATCCAAAAGGTCTTCAAATGATTGCAGTTCTCCATCTCTATATAAGTCGCCAGCCTGCTTCACACCGTATGTAGCCCATTCTGTTATATTCTGTTAGTAGAGCTCCAACCTATTTGCTGGACTGCTCAATGGGCGCTCAGGCGAATATGTTAATACTGTCTGGGAGCATTGAAGGGTCAGTTTCCAGCAGTGCTGGACGACTCCTAGTTCGTCATTGCCACCTTCTAATGGGCGACTAGGGTCCAAAAGGATCCAGTGGAGCGCCTAGAGGCTCGGTTTTGTCCTTGTCTCATTACTCATGGTACTGATCTCTAGAATATGTTCGCTGAGCTGCTAAGTAGTACGTCCCCATGTCTAGTGCTGCTGTGTGCTTTAGTTTACTTAATGCTACTCTTCTTCTGCCTTTGCCCCATATGAGCCCAACCATCAGGGAGTCTAGTTTCCTAAATGTCCACTTAGATTTGACGATAGATAGTGTAGAGAAGAAGTACAGTAATCTGGGGAGGGCAATCATCTTAGGTATTGCAATTCGACCCGCAACTGACAATGGTAGGTTTTTCCAAAAGTCAACAGTAGCCTTAAGGCTTCTCGTTGCAATCCCGATAATTCCCTCCAATAAGTCTGCAGGGCCATGATAAATATGGACTAGTAGGTATTTTAGGCATGTTCCTTCTCATTTAAAGCCCCATAGGTTCTGTGACTGAGGAGTAGCCCTACTGTGGGGAAAGAGGCTGGACTTTTTCCAGTTGATGCAGAGGCCTGATGCATCGCCAAAGAGCTCCAGGAGGGCAATCACTTTAGGCAGCTCAGCATCTGCTTCACGTAGGAAACGTAGCATGTCATCAGTGTAGAGGGCTAGAATGTGTGTTACCCCTTGTATTGCTAATCTCTGGTATGCCCAGCCTGCTCGCGCCCTGTTAGCCAATGGTTTCACTGCAATGGCGAACAATAATGGGGAGAGTGGGGCACCCTTGTCTGGTGCCTCGTCCCAACCCGTATGATTTCAATATCTGCCTCCCTGTTCTAACTCGGGTTATGGGTGCAGAGTACAGGAGTTTACCCATTTAATAAATTATGGGCCTAGGCCCATCTTCTCCATTGCCCGATATAAGATGTTCCCACAGAAGGCTGTCAAAGGCTTTCTCTTTATCAGTTGAGACTATCATTGCCTCTATGTGATCTGTGGGGCCCGTGTCCAGAATTTCACACAGCCGTTGGATATTCCAAACTGTGTTGCGCCAGGATATGAAGCCAGTTTGATCTGCGTGAATCAGGTCAGCCATCCTTGGGAGGAGTCTGGAGGTGAGCATCCTGCTTAATATGTTATAGTCTATATTAAGCATGGATAGTGGGTGGTATGCCTGGATGTCTTGTGGCAGGCTTCCTGGTTTTAGCAATGGATTCACAATGGCTTCACCAGTGATGACAGGTAGGTATCCTACCTCTCGGGCCTCCGCATAAAACTCTACCAGTGTAGGGGCCAATTCATCTATATAGATTGCGTAGAACTCCACCAGGAGTCCTTCTGTCTCCGGGACCTTGCCCGAGGCCAGGTCCTTAACAGCAGCTCTCACTTATTGCTCTGTTATCTCTTCCCTCAGTGTCACTGCTTCCTCCTGCAATACTGTTGGGAGGGCCACTGAGTCAAGTAAACACCCAGTTGTTGGGGGTTTATGTCCATACGCGATACATACAGAACTTTGTAAAACTCTGCAAATTAAGGCCCCCTGCATATATATAGGCACTCACCCGACCTCGAGTCCACCTCCAGGACGATGGATTAGCTAGCCAGGCCAGCATGTATCCATCCTTATCTCTTTCTGCGTGTGCCCTGGTCATATATTCTCGGTAGTCAAAGCATTGTACTTCCTCTGTGCATACTGCCACTTCCTCTTTTGCATCAAGTAGCTGTTGCTTCAGGGCTAGGTTCCCTGGTCTGGCTTCCTCTAATTCCCTGAGTTTCTTGTTTGTTGAGGTCTGTAATTAGTGTTCATCTTACCCTTACTGTTTCTGCGATGCAGCGTCCCTGTATGAACGCTTTAAAGGCATTCCATTCATTAATGAGGAAGACGCTGTTGCCCCATTGTCTATGAAGTACTGCCTTATGACATCCCCTATGGTATGGTGGGATACCGGGACTTCTAGCACTTCTACCCGCAGGCACCAGTCCGATTTACATGGTCTCTTTCTAACTCAATCTAGTGGCATCAGTATTAGGTTGTTATCTGACACTGTTCTACATAGGTATTCTGTATGTTGTACTATACCTTGCACCCCTGGGGAACACAAAAATAAATCTAATCTTATGTATATGTCATGTTATGTGCAGGTCATGCATCCCTAAGTAGAAGGAATAATCCCTGGTGACAGGCTGGGTGTGTCTCCAGGCATCTGTTAATCCCCACTCTTTTGGCAGGTTGTGAACATCGAGCGAGGTGATATACTGGGGAGTCAAGAAGTTGGGGATAGGATCTGTCTAGTGTTGCATCTACCACCCAGTTATAATCCCTCCTAGTATTATGTCATGTGTCATGTGTGCTGCCAGAAGACTGGATAGCCCATCAGACTATCTCCCCTGGTCGGTGTTTGGAGCATATATGCCTACCACTGTTAACTCTCAGCCAGCCAACCGACCTGTCACAGTCGCATATCTCCCTTTAGGGTCTTTGAGCTCCATCTTTACCTGAAATGGTCTTACCCATATTAGCACTCCCCTTGCAAAGGCAAAATAAGTGGTGGAGTATAATAGCCTGGTGGTGGGGATGAGGCGGTGGCACCTTCAATTTCTAAAAAACATAAACTCCCCAACTCCCCAGGACAAGAGAAAGCAGCCATCCCATCCAAACCAGTAAACATCATTAAACTTTTGTGCAGTCAACATACTCACAGAGGTTGTGGAGGGGAGGGGGGTTATTATTCACCACACGTCCCGGTCTCACATTACACCTCCCAGTTAGAACTCAGGATGTCAGGAGCCTGCCCAGGCCCGTTCAATAACAAATGCCTGTTGTGGTGTTTCCTTTGACCAAGTAGGTAATGCTGCGCTATGTAGCTGTAGGAAAACAGCTCCCTGTTGCAGTTACCCCCCCAAACTTTTTGCCTGATATTGATGCTGACTTGACCGAGAAGTGTGCTGGTACCCTGCTAACCAGGCCCCAGCACCAGTGTTCTTTCACTTAAAAATGTACCATTGTTCCACAATTGGCACATCCCTGGCACACAGTTAAGTCCCTTGTAAAAGGTACCAGTGGTACCAAGGGCCCTGTGACCAAGGAAGGTCCCCTAAGGGCTGCAGCACATGTTGTGCCGCCCTAAGGGACCCCTCACCTAACACATGCACACTGCCATTGTAGATTGTGTGTGTTGGTGGGGAGAAAAAGGCAAAGTCGACATGGCATCCCCCAAGCACACAAAATGCTGCCTGTGGCATAGGTAAGTCACCCCTCTAGCAGGCCTTACAGTCCTAAGGCAGGGTGCACTATACCACAGGTGAGGGCATAGCTGCATGAGCTATATGCCCCTACAGTGTCTAAGTCTATTCTCAGACATTGTAAGTACAGTGTGGCCATATTAAGTATATGATCAGGGAGTTTGTCCACAGCTTCATAATGGCTACACTGAATACTGGGAAGTTTGGTATCAAACTTCTCAGAATAATAAACCTACCCTGATGCCAGTGTTGGATTTATTACAAAATGCACACAGAGGGCATCTCTGAAGATGCCCCCTGTATTTTACCCCATCCTGCTGTGCAGGACTGACTGGTCTGTGCCAGCCTGCCACTGAGACGAGTTTCTGCCCCCCCTGGGGTGAGACCCTTTGTGCTCTCTGAAGACAGAAATAAAGCCTGCACTGGGTGGAGGTGCTCCTCGCCTCCCCCTGCAGGAACTGTAACACCTGGCAGTGGGCCTCAAAGGCTCATGCCTTTTGTAACCGCACTCCAGGGCATCCCAGCTAGTGGAGATGCCCACCCCTCTGGCCACTGCCCCCACTTTTGGCGGCAAGGCAGGAGAGCATAATGAGGAAAACAAGGAGTCACCACCCACCAGTCAGGACAGCCCCTAAGGTGCCCTGAGCTGAGGTGACCCCTGCCTTTAGAAATCTTCCATCTTGGTTTTGGAGGATTCCCCCAATAGGATTAGGGATGTGCCCCCCTCACCTCAGGGAGGAGGCACAAAGAGGGTGAGCCACCCTCCAGGACAGTAGCCATTGGCTACTGCCACCCTCCAGGGCAGTAGCCATTGGCTACTGCCCTCCTGACCTAAACACCCCCCTAAATTTAGTATTTAGGGGTACCCAGAACCCACCCAGGAAATCAGATTCCTGCAACCTACACAAAGAAGAAGGACTGCTGACCTGAAAGCCCTGCAGAGAAGACAGATGACAACTGCTTTGGCCCCAGCATACCGGCCTGTCTTCAGACTCACAGAACCTGCACAGCGACGCATCCGACAGGGACCAGCGACCTCTGAAGCCTCAGAGGACTGCCCTGAACCCGAAGGACCAAGAAACTCCTGTGAACAGCGTCACTGTTCAAAAACAGCAACAACTTTGCAACTTTATAAGAACTAATTCTTCCCGCTGGAAGCGTGAGACTTCACACTCTGCACCCGATGCCCCCGGCTCGAGCTCCAGTGAACAGGGAGGACTCCCAGTTGACTTTGACCTCGTGAGTAACCAGAGATGACCCCCCTGGACCCACTCAGCGACGCATGCAGAGAGAATCCAGAGGCTCACCCTGACCGCGACTTCCTGAAACAAGGAACCCGACGCCTGGACCAAGCACTGCACCTGCAGCCCCCAGGACCAGAAGGAACCAAACTCCAGTGCAGGAGTGACCCTCAGGTGACCCTCTGCCTAGCCCAGTCGGTGGCTGGCCCGAGAAGCTCCCCTGTGCCCTGCCTGCACCACTAGAATGACCCCCGGGTCCCTCCATTGTTTACTATCTAAAACCGACGCCTGCTTTGAACACTGCACCCGGCCGCCCCTGTGCCGCTGAGGGTATGCTTTGTGTACCTACTTGTGTCCTCCCCAGTGCTCTACAAAACCACCCTGGTCTGCCCTCCGAAGACGCAGGTACTTACCTGTTGGCAAACTGGAACCGGAGCACCCCTGTTCTCCATAGGCGCCTTTGGGTTTCGGGCCCTCCTTTGACCTCTGCATCTGACCGGCCCTGTGTTGCTGGTGCGTTGACTTGAACCCCCAACGGTGGGCTGCCTATGCCCAGGAACTTGAACTTGTAGGTGCCTTACTTACCAGAAAAAATATGCAATACTTACCTCCCCCAGGAACTGTTGATTTTTGCACAGTGTCCACTTTTAAAATAGCTTATTGCCGTTTTAACTAAAACTGTGTATGTTACTGCTCTAATTCAAAGTTCCTTACTTACCTGTGTGGAGTACCTTGCATTTTATGTATTTACTTCAAATATTGAATCTTGAGGTTCTAAAATAAATTAAGAAAATATATTTTTCTATATAAAAACTATTGGCCTGGAGTTAAGTCTTTGAGTGTGTGTTCCTCATTTATTGTCTGTGTGTGTACAACAAATGCTTAACACTACCCTCTGATTAGCCTACTGCTCGACCACACTACCACAAAATAGAGCATTAGAATTATCTAATTTTGCCACTATCTTACCTCTAAGGGGAACCCTTGGACTCTGTGCACACTCTCTCTTACTTTGAGATAGTATATACAGAGCCAACTTCCTACAGTAGCACATCAACCGTAATGTCAGGACTTTTATATAATATCATTAGATGTGCCCGGTGGCAATGAAAATGTGGTGTCCCGGGAGGACACAGAGGCCAGGTCCAAGTCAGAGTCTCCAAAGTTGTCACCTTCCCCCATCGAAGGTGGGTCGAACCCAGCTGTACTATTGCTGCCAGTGCTCTCGCCACCCTCTGCCCTTCCTGCATCGCTTAGGACCTAGAGGGGGCCACATCTGCCAGCCTCACCATTTTCTTTCCAGGGGATCTTTTGTGTAATTTGCGGGCGGTTGTCCCTGAGTGTTTCCCCGTCCCGGGAAGGCCATCGATCCAGTCCCAGAGCGCAGTGAGAGTGGTGAAAAACTGCACTTCCTCCCCATGTGTTATTCAAAGTTTGGCAGGGAACAGAATAGCATATTGTATGTTCAGGGAGCTGTTTTTAGCTGCTTTGAATGAGGCCCTTTTCTTTTGGCCTTCCCTCATGAAGTCAGGAAAGATCATAACCCTTTTGGTTTTCAACAAAAATGTCACCCTTGTTCTGGACTTGAGTCACAATGTGGTCCCGATCTCGGTAGTATAGCAGGTTAGCAACCACTGGGCGTGGAGGTGCTCCAGGCAGAGATGGGTGTACTCAAGGGCATAATACGAGGACAGGCCTTCTGGTGCTACCTCCTCACAAAGCCATTTCTCCAGGTAGGCCACCATATCACTATTGGGGCCTTCATTTCTTTCTTGCACTCCTATAATTTGTCTGTTATTCATCCTGGCCCTATTTTCAGAGTCTTCTGCCTCCTTTCTAGTTCCTTGACCCTGACCTCTACCTGGGACATGTGGCTGGTCACCTTCGTCAGGTCTGGGGTGATCATCTCTAGAGACTGCCCTGTAGCTGTCACCCTTTCAGCTTGGTCCTGGTGGTCCTCTCTCAGGAGGCCTATGTCTGCTGCGACTGTGTCTTTCAGTTCCTGCGCCTCCTGAGAGTCCATGATGGCTTGCAGGACTGTGTCCAGCGTTGCGCTTTTTGTGGTAATTCCATACTAGACTTGCTCTCTCTGATCCGGTTGCAGGTGTGTCTCTCCTGGGACTCCCCCAGGTCAGTCAAGTCTCTTTTCTTTGTGCATTTTCCCATCATTTATGTTTCTGCAAGTGAACCAAGTGCGATTGCCCAACAAAGATTTTTGGCGGGGTGGCCTTCTACGCCAATGTGAGTAGCACCAGTGCATTCCTTCCTGGCTCTTTGTGATCCTTAGGAGTTGTCTATGCTGGGAGTGCTATATGGCTCACACTTGTTGACTAGGTGGTTTCTATCAGTCACTCCTCTTGCCTCAGCATCCCATCGCTTTTTGCAGTTGTGCAGCTTCATGGTATTCTTCGTCCTGCAGGGAATCTTGCCTCCCGTCCCCCTGTTGATAATGAAAGAGTGTGCTTTTTCTCTGATGAGCCTCTAGTGGATCCAGGGGTATTCCCGGAGGAGGGATGGGGAGCTCCAACTATGCCACTCCTTCGGAGTTGACAGAGTCCAGGTCAGTTCATTGATGATGGGTGCCTTGTTCCCCGAGGCGTCAGCTCTTTATGGTGCCCCTGCCATTGCTTTTCCAAGATGCCTTTGCGTCTGTCCGATGGCCTCCCCAGGACCTCTGACTCATGCGCTCTGTGCCCCCGGGTGCACGTTCTTTTGCACTCCCCTGCAGCTGAGTGCCATTCTGCCCCGATCCAAGGGTATTTGGTAGGTGCCCTAGACCCCCAGTCCAGTGTGTCATGCGCCGCTTTGCCTTGCCCAGAGGGGCTGGGGGCCCTATATGTACCTCTGCCCGGGCTCTTTAGTTGGGCCCACCCGCTCATCACCTCCTAATTGCTGCCCTACATGGCTGCCGTCTCTGCCACGATGAGATCCGCTCCGGCCTCTTCTGCTGGGTCTGTGCTCTTCCGTCTGCGTCACTGGGCAACTTGCGTGGGCCGTTCCTGTTGCTGTTTCCTAGCCACTCCACTCGTGCTGTCAGCTCCCGGGGACCCTGCAAGCCCTCTACACTGAGGCAGCAGCTCCTCAGGGGTCGCCCTCTGGTTCCTGCAGTGGTGCAGTGCTGCCATTTTGTAAAGGGTGCCGCACATCCCGAAACTCTTTGCGGCCTCCTCCTGCAAATATTGTTTTCTGCTCCCAGGACTAGATCGTCTCGGTGCCGCCGGTTAGTGTGTTGCACCCAGGGTGTTCAGGATGGGATCACTTGGTCTAGCTGTTGCTGGATGGTGGAGTTTGGCCGGGTGCGCCGCAACTCACGCCTTACTCCATTGGCGTTAAGCTATGCCCCCACCAATGAACTACTCTTATTGATGTTTACAGTGAATCAAATAAAAGACTAGCTGAAATCTATGCCAAGGCCAAAAAAAGTGTGTATCATAAGTTATGCACACAGTCTTAGAAAAACAATTAATGTATAGATCAGTGCGCCATCAAGGGAGCTGCCCACAAAAAGCTTTGTTTTGCATTTATGGTAGATCAACTGATATGGGTTCAACTAATTGTTCAGTGTTCCTTAAATTAAATAGAAGAAATGGCGTGCATAGTGAAAAATCCAACACCTCAAGATGCTGTTGCTATAAAAAAAGAAATTGTTGAAGGATCCAGTATGTAACAGATTTGTTCGATGGCATGTGTAGCTGCAGATACACATGCTGTGCACAGTCCGCCATCTGGTGTTGGGCTCGGAGTGTTACAAGTTGTTTTTCTTCGAAGAAGTTTTTTCGAGTCACGAGACCGAGGGACTCCTCCCATTTCGAGTCCATTGCGCATGGGCGTCGACTCCATCTTAGATTGTTTTTTTTCCGCCATCGGGTTCGGACGTGTTCCTTTTCGCTCCGTGTTTCGGGTCGGAAAGTTAGTTAGAATCACGGAAAAAAACGTCGGTATTGTTTGCGTTCGGTATCGGGTTAGTTAGAACAAATCGACACCGACTTCTGAAGATCTCCGGTGGCCCTTTGGGGTTTTTTCGATCCCCCGTCGGGGCCTGGTCCGCCCGGCCACGTGCGACTTCAAGGCTCATGGAACGGACCCCATTCCGCTTCTGCCCAAAATGCCATCACAAGTATCCGTATACGGATCACCATCTGGTCTGTAACTTGTGCTTGTCCCCCGAGCACAAGGAGGATACTTGTGAAGCCTGTCGAGCGTTTCGGTCGAGGAAGACGCTGAGATACCGAAGAGCCAGGAGACTGCAAATGGCGTCCACGCCGACAGGTCAAGAACGCTTCAAGGAGGAAGAAGAAGCTTTCTCCATCCACGAGTCGGATTCTGAAGAACTCGACGCCGAAGAAACACACCAAACCGTGAGTAAGACGTCGAAAATCAAGACTCACGAGAAGTCTACAAAAGCCCAGGGGACGCCACCGCCAACAGGCCATGGCTTAACCCGAAAACTAGGTGACCCATCCAAGGCACCGAAAAAGGGCATGCTAGTGTCGAAGTCATCCGACTCCGGTCGAGATACCGCCACACAGCAACCTCGGAGCCGAGACAGCGGCTCCGAGAAACTTCGGCACAGAGACAGCGGCACCGAAGAATTTCGGCACCGAGACACCACGCCGAAAACAAAGAAGGTTTCTTCGGAGCCTAAAAAGACTTCCGAAAAGGTTTTGGTTCCGAAACAGCCAACCTCGGAGCCGAAAACTAGTTCCTATACAGAGGAACAAGGATTAACCTCCCAATTACACAGATTTGGAGAGGAGCTTCAAGCGGTAGAGCCTGACTACACGCAAAGAAGGCTTCATATTCATGAGGACACAGGGAAGATAACCACTCTTCCCCCAATCAAAATAAAAAGGAAACTTGCCTTTCAACAAAAGGACAAGCAACCACAAGCAAAGGTGGCAAGGAAAACAACCCCACCACCGTCTCCACCACCATCAATACATGCATCACCAGCAACAACTCCACCACTGATGCACTCACCAGCTCATACCACAATGAGTCAGGATGATCCCGATGCATGGGACCTCTACGATGCTGCAGTGTCTGACAATAGCCCAGACTCTTATGCTACAAAACCGTCACCACCTGAGGACAGTACATCCTATACACAGGTGGTCGCAAGGGCAGCCGAGTTTCACAATGTCTCCTTACATTCGGAACCCATTGAGGATGACTTTCTCTTTAACACCCTATCCTCCACCCATAGCCAGTATCAATGCCTTCCCATGCTCCCAGGAATGCTAAGACATTCAAAACAAATTTTTCAGGATCCAGTTAAAGGCAGAGCCATAACTCCAAGGGTGGAGAAAAAATATAAGCCACCGCCCACAGATCCAATATATATCACAACACAACTAACACCGGACTCAGTAGTTGTGGGGGCAGCTCGTAAGAGAGCCAACTCTCATACCTCAGGCGACGCACCACCTCCAGACAAGGAGAGCCGCAAATTTGATGCTGCGGGAAAATGGGTTGCAGCACAAGCAGCAAATCAGTGGCGTATTGCCAATTCACAAGCACTTTTGGCAAGATACGACAGGGCTCACTGGGATGAAATGCAACATTTCATCGAACACTTACCCAAGGAGTTCCAAAAAAGAGCGCAACAGGTGGTGGAAGAGGGACAAAGTATCTCAAATAATCAGATACGGTCTTCCATGGATGCAGCAGATACAGCTGCAAGGACAATAAACACTGCAGTCACAATACGAAGGCACGCATGGCTGCGCACTTCTGGGTTCAAACCGGAAATCCAGCAGGCTGTGCTCAATATGCCGTTTAATGAACAGCAATTGTTTGGGCCGGAGGTAGACACTGCCATCAAAAAAAACTCAAAAAGGACACCGATACAGCCAAAGCCATGGGCGCACTCTACTCCCCGCAGAGCAGAGGCACATTTCGGAAAACACCTTTTAGGGGAGGGTTTCTAGGTCAACCCGCAGAAACCACAACCTCACAAACAAGGCCTACCTACCAGGGTCAATATCAAAGGGGAGGTTTTCGGGGGCAATTTAGAGGGGGCCAATTCCCAAAAAATAGAGGAAAATTCCAAGGCCCCAAAACCCCTCAAAATAAGCAGTGACTCACAAGTCACACACCCCCATCATATAACACCTGTGGGGGGAAGACTAAGCCAATTTTACAAACCTTGGGAGGAAATAACAACAGACACTTGGGTCTTAGCAATTATCCAGCATGGTTATTGCATAGAATTTCGCCAATTCCCTCCAAACGTCCCACCGAAAACACACAATATGTCAAAACAACATATAGATCTTCTAGGACTAGAAGTTCAAGCATTGCTACAAAAGGACGCAATAGAATTAGTTCCAATTCAACAGAAAAACACAGGAGTTTACTCACTGTACTTTCTAATACCCAAAAAGGACAAAACTCTGAGACCAATACTAGATCTCAGAACACTAAATACCTACATCAAATCAGACCACTTTCACATGGTCACCTTACAAGACGTAATCCCACTGCTCAAACAGCAAGACTACATGACAACATTAGATCTAAAAGATGCGTATTTCCATATACCAATACATCCTTCACACAGGAAATACCTAAGGTTGGTATTCCAAGGAATACATTACCAATTCAAAGTGTTGCCATTCGGAATAACAACTGCGCCAAGAGTTTTTACAAAATGCCTGGCAGTAGTAGCTGCACATATCAGAAGGCAGCAAATACATGTGTTCCCGTACTTAGACGACTGGTTAATCAAAACCAACACGCTAAGACAATGTTCACAACACACAAACTACGTCATACAGACCCTTCACAGGCTAGGTTTCTCCATCAACTACGTGAAGTCACACCTTTTGCCGTGTCAAACACAGCAATACTTAGGAGCGACAATCAACACAGCAAAAGGGATTGCCACTCCAAGTCCACAAAGGGTTCAAACATTTCACAAGGTAATACAGGCCATGTATCCAACACAAAAGATACAAGTCAAAATGGTAATGAAACTCCTAGGCATGATGTCTTCATGCATAGCCATTGTCCCAAACGCAAGATTGCACATGCGGCCCTTACAACAGTGCCTAGCATCACAATGGTCACAAGCACAGGGTCAACTTCTAGATCTGGTGTTGATAGACCGCCAAACATACATCTCGCTTCTATGGTGGAACAGTACAAATTTAAACCGAGGGCGGCCTTTCCAAGACCCAGTGCCACAATACGTCATAACGACGGATGCTTCCATGACAGGGTGGGGAGCACACCTCAATCAACACAGCATCCAAGGACAATGGGACATACATCAGAGGCAGTTTCACATAAATCACTTAGAACTGTTAGCAATATTTCTAGCGCTGAAAGCATTTCAACCCATAATAACCCAAAAATACATTCTTGTCAAAACAGACAACATGACAACAATGTATTATCTAAACAAACAAGGAGGGACACACTCAACACAGTTGTGCCTCCTAACACAAAAAATATGGCATTGGGCGATTCACAACCACATTCGCCTAATAGCACAATTTATTCCAGGGATTCAGAACCAGTTGGCAGACAATCTCTCTCGAGATCACCAACAAACCCACGAATGGGAAATTCACCCCCAAATACTAAACAATTACTTTCAAATTTGGGGAACACCTCAAATAGATCTATTTGCAACAAAAGAAAACTCAAAATGCCAAAACTTCGCATCCAGGTACCCACAAGATCAATCCCAAGGCAATGCTCTATGGATGAACTGGTCAGGGATATTTGCGTACGCTTTTCCACCTCTCCCTCTCCTTCCATATCTAGTAAACAGGTTGAGTCAAAACAAACTCAAACTCATACTAATAGCACCAACATGGGCAAGGTAACCTTGGTACACAACACTACTAGACCTTTCAGTAGTACCTCATGTCAAACTACCCAACAGACCAGATCTGTTAACACAACACAAACAACAGATCAGACATCCAAATCCAGCATCGTTGAATCTAGCAATTTGGCTCCTGAAATCCTAGAATTCGGGCACTTAGACCTCACACAGGAATGTATGGAGGTCATAAAACAAGCTAGAAAACCTACCACTAGACACTGCTATGCAAATAAGTGGAAAAGATTTGTTTATTACTGCCATAATAATCAAATTCAACCTTTACACGCATCTGCAAAAGAAATAGTAGGATACTTACTACATTTGCAAAAATCTAACCTAGCTTTCTCTTCCATTAAAATACATCTTACGGCAATTTCTGCTTACCTACAAATTACGCACTCAATTTCATTGTTTAGGATACCAGTCATAAAGGCGTTTATGGAAGGCCTAAAGATAATTATACCACCAAGAACACCACCAGTTCCTTCATGGAACCTCAACATTGTCCTAACACGACTCATGGGACCACCTTTTGAGCCCATGCACTCTTGTGAAATGCAATTCTTAACGTGGAAAGTTGCATTTTTAATTGCCATCACATCTCTAAGAAGAGTGAGTGAGATTCAAGCATTTACCATTCAAGAACCATTTATTCAAATACACAAAAATAGAGTTGTTCTACGGACCAATCCTAAATTTTTACCAAAAGTAATTTCACCGTTCCACCTAAATCAAACGGTAGAATTACCAGTGTTCTTCCCACAACCAGATTCTGTAGCCGAAAGAGCACTACATACATTAGACATCAAAAGAGCACTAATGTACTACATTGACAGAACAAAACTAATTTGAAAGACAAAACAATTATTTGTCGCCTTTCAAAAACCTCATACAGGAAATCCAATTTCAAAACAAGGCATTGCTAGATGGATAGTTAGGTGCATTCAAACCTGCTATCTTAAAGCTAAAAGAGAACTGCCTATTACACCAAAGGCACACTCAACCAGAAAGAAAGGTGGTACCATGGCCTTTCTAGGAAATATTCCAATGAACGAAATATGTAAGGCAGCAACATGGTCTACGCCTCATACATTTACCAAGCACTACTGTGTAGATGTGCTAACTGCACAACAAGCAACAGTAGGTCAAGCTGTATTAAGAACATTATTTCAAACTACTTCAACTCCTACAGGCTGAACCACCGCTTTTGGGGAGATAACTGCTTACTAATCTATGCACAGCATGTGTATCTGCAGCTACACATGCCATCGAACGGAAAATGTCACTTACCCAGTGTACATCTGTTCGTGGCATTAGTCGCTGCAGATTCACATGCGCCCACCCGCCTCCCCGGGAGCCTGTAGCCGTTTAGAAGTAGATCTTAA
Source organism: Pleurodeles waltl (assembly GCF_031143425.1). Taxonomy (NCBI): domain Eukaryota; kingdom Metazoa; phylum Chordata; class Amphibia; order Caudata; family Salamandridae; genus Pleurodeles; species Pleurodeles waltl. The sequence continues at coordinate 784,338,665 of NC_090442.1, read as the reverse complement.
ACATTTGTACATTTGTAAATATATTACTTAAAACTTTATTATGTACATACGCATTCACTCCATTGCATGGGCACTATTACTAGCATACACAACTCCTACCTCACCCTCAGCGGGCAAAACAATCTAAGATGGAGTCGACGCCCATGCGCAATGGACTCCAAATGGGAGCAGTCCCTTGGTCTCGTGACTCGAAAAGACTTCTTCGAAGAAAAACAACTTGTAACACTCCGAGCCCAACACCAGATGGCGGACTGTGCACAGCATGTGAATCTGCAGCGACTAATGCCACGAACAGATGTACACTGGGTAAGTGACATTTTCCATATAGTGCTTATGCGCCACTGCATATATTAGAGCCCTTTACAAAGAACTTGGTTTAACTGGTACACGCCGGCCGTGTTTTTATTCAAGGGGCCTGACATAAGAAGGTAAGGTATAAGTATCAAGGGAAGACCTGCAGGCTTTCCAATGGGCACACCTGTACTCTGGCTGAATCTTCGTCAAAGGTCATTCTTTTTTCCAGTGTGCCTCATATGTCACTGAGTTTGGCAGTTAAAATATTCAGTTGCCAAGAGTTTTTCATGTTAAGTTTATTTAAAACCCGATAAAGTACTGCGCTCCATGTTTTTTTGCAGGCGTTGAACTCTGAGCAAAGCTTAGATCTAAGTGAACTTTGTCACTCAATCTTAACCTGATGCCTGTATTTTTTAAGTCTCTTTGAAATGCAAGAGTTTATTGCCGCAGGCTTTATTCTAACATGATTTGTGCTTGAGTTGTTGTTCATGGCAGACATAAAATTATATTAAAAAGTTCACATTGAGATACATCAAGCCATGCCCATAGCTTTGACATAAAGGCCTCTTGTCCATATTTGTGAGCTGGGCTAAAATTGGAATGTATAGCCCCCAGGTTTTAATGAGGGGCTATTTGAAAGATGTAGTAGGGAAAATTCAAGGAGGAAGCTTTTGGTTTTAGTGACTACAAATCAGCAGATATGTATCCTCCCTCACAGAAGAGATATTTGTAGATAGGGGCGCATATGACTGACAGCCCTGTAACGACCAACTTCTCTGCTTCATTTTCCTACTTTTGAAAATGTAAATTTTTGATTTGGCATGGTTTATCATTCGAGCATTTTGGTGTCATTGCTGAAGGCATTTAAGGTGTGTTGAAAATCAACACTAGTGAAATCAAAGTTGACTGTGTCATCAGCATACTGTATCATTTAAATTGGACAGCCACATACTTTCATGAAGCAAGCTCTGGAGCAGAACATAACCTTGCCAAGATCAGCCATATACCTGTTAAAAAGCAGGGGTGCTTATATTCAGTCCTGCTGTAGCCTCTTGTTTATATAGATCTTCCTTGTGAAGGCTGAAGTAGGGCTCAGTTTTGCTCTGACTCGTGTGTTATAATAGAGAGACTTAATGGCCTGTATTAGTCTGCAAAGAATACTCCAGATTGAAAGTTTTGTCCAGAGGAGTTTACTGTCTATTCTGTTAAATGCTGTGCGAAAATTGGTGAAACTTTCATATAGTTTTCAGAACAGTAATTTTAGGCTTCGATCGATTAAAATGGCCAAAGTTACAATAGTGTCTATTGTACTACTAAAAGTTCTAAATCCCGTTTGCAAACAAGGGGCTATGTTTTACTCATGTACCCAATCTTGTAGCTCTTCAAGTAAAAAAGAGGCAAGCTTCCTCTGTCTGAGGGAGGGTGATGAGTCTGCAGTTATCTAGATCATTCCTTAGGTCTTTCACATAAAGTGGATGAAGAATGAATCCCTATCACAAATCCAGAGTTAAGGCAACAAAATAATCATTATGTCTTGGTGTATGTATTTAGTGAGATCCTGTTAAAATACTATTGTTGATAACCCGTAGGGGTCAGGGAAGCATCCTTTCCACCCATTTTAAGCACTTTGCAAATCTAGCACCTGAAACCCAAATGAGATGTGCTTCGGAGGCAGATATAAGAGACTTGATAGGCTTTACCCCAAAGTGTTAATGGGCATAGATAGACACCTTGTAGAAATTAATATTGTTTACTGGCTGAAGCAGATTAGATTGAAGAACAAAGGGGGATACTATCGTTTTGTCAGTGGATTCTGTAATGTGTGTAATATCTGACTAATGAGTAGTCTTTAATTATACAGGGAGTGCAGAATTATTAGGCAAGTTGTATTTTTGAGGATTAATTTTATTATTGAACAACAACCATGTTCTCAATGAACCCAAAAAACTCATTAATATCAAAGCTGAATATTTTTGGAAGTAGTTTTTAGTTTGTTTTTAGTTTTAGCTATGTTAGGGGGATATCTGTGTGTGCAGGTGACTATTACTGTGCATAATTATTAGGCAACTTAACAAAAAACAAATATATACCCATTTCAATTATTTATTATTACCAGTGAAACCAATATAACATCTCAACATTCACAAATATACATGTCTGACATTCAAAAACAAAACAAAAACAAATCAGTGACCAATATAGCCACCTTTCTTTGCAAGGACACTCAAAAGCCTGCCATCCATGGATTCTGTCAGTGTTTTGATCTGTTCACCATCAACATTGCGTGCAGCAGGAACCACAGCCTCCCAGACACTGTTCAGAGAGGTGTACTGTTTTCCCTCCTTGTAAATCTCACATTTGATGATGGACCACAGGTTCTCAATGGGGTTCAGATCAGGTGAACAAGGAGGCCATGTCATTAGATTTCCTTCTTTTATACCGTTTCTTGCCAGCCACGCTGTGGAGTACTTGGACGCGTGTGATGGAGCATTGTCCTGCATGAAAATCATGTTTTTCTTGAAGGATGCAGACTTCTTCCTGTACCACTGCTTGAAGAAGGTGTCTACCAGGAACTGGCAGTAGGACTGGGAGTTGAGCTTGACTCCATCCTCAACCCGAAAAGGCCCCACAAGCTCATCTTTGATGATACCAGCCCAAACCAGTACTCCACCTCCACCTTGCTGGCGTCTGAGTCGGACTGGAGCTCTCTGCCCTTTACCAATCCAGCCACGGGCCCATCCATCTGGCCCATCAAGACTCACTCTCATTTCATCAGTCCATAAAACCTTAGAAAATCAGTCTTGAGATATTTCTTGGCCCAGTCTTGACGTTTCAGCTTGTGTGTCTTGTTCAGTGGTGGTCGTCTTTCAGCCTTTCTTACCTTGGCCATGTCTCTGAGTATTGCACACCTTGTGCTTTTGGGCACTCCAGTGATGTTGCAGCTCTGAAATATGGCCAAACTGGTGGCAAGTGGCATCGTGGCAGCTGCACGCTTGACTTTTCTCAGTTCATGGGCAGTTATTTTGCGCCTTGGTTTTTCCACACGCTTCTTGTGACCCTGTTGACTATTTTGAATGAAACGCTTGATTGTTCGATGATCACGCTTCAGAAGCTTTGCAATTTTAAGAGTGCTGCATCCCTCTGCAAGATATCTCACTATTTTTGACTTTTCTGAGCCTGTCAAGTCCTTCTTTTGACCCATTTTGCCAAAGGAAAGGAAGTTGCCTAATAATTATGCACACCTGATATAGGGTGGTGATGTCATTAGACCACACCCCTTCTCATTACAGAGATGCACATCACCTAATATGCTTAATTGGTAGTAGGCTTTCGAGCCTATACAGCTTGGAGTAAGACAACATGCATAAAGAGGATGATGTGGTCAAAATACTCATTTGCCTAATAATTCTGCACTCCCTGTAATTATGTGAGGCTTTTGCTAAAGATTTTTTCTTAATTTGGTGTTTGCATGCAAACTAACTTTTGTTGTTACGAAAATTGTCATTTTGCAATAGCTCTTCAGGAGCGACTGTTGGGAAATTAGTCAGTAGTTATTGCGTGTTGTTTGATCTAAAGACTTAAGTACTTGTTGATGCTCCAGAGGACCCCATATTCTGAACAATTAGATGTTGGTGACAAAATGCCTTCTCATGCACAAGTATAAGGCAAGACTTAGCTCCATCTTATTTCATCTTTTGCAAACCAGAAAAACTACTATTACAGTACTTAGGGCCAGATGTAGCAAGGCATTAGCGCCTCGCAAACAGCGAAAAACGCCGTTTGCGAGGCGCTAATGCCTGCGAGTGATGCAGAAACACATTTTGCGAGTCGGAACCGACTCGCAAAATGTGTTTCCGACTCGCAAATAGGAAGGGATGTTCCCTTCCTATTTGCGACTCGCACCGCGATGTAAGTTGATTTGCGACCGCAAAAGCGGTCGCAAATCAACTCGCAGTTACCATCCACTTGAAGTGGATGGTAACTCATTCGCAAACGGGAAGGGGTCCCAAAAATGATCACAAAATTATTTTTTCAGGGCAGGCAGTGGTCCTATGGACCACTGCCTACTCTGAAAAAAACCAAAACAAAAGGTTTCGTTTTTTTTTTTAAGTGCAGCTCGTTTTCCTTTAAGGAAAACGGGCTGCATATAGAAAAGAAAAACTGCTTTATTTAAAAGCAGTCACGGACATGGTGGTCTGCTGTCTCCAGCAGGCCACCATCCCCGTGAGTGCCCAGACTCGCTATGGGGTCGCAAACTGCGACCCACCTCATTAATATTAATGAGGTGGGTCTTTGCGACCCCATAGCGAGTCGCAGAAGGTGTCTGAGACACCTTTCTGCATAGAAAATTGCGAGTTGCAATTTGCGAGTGGGAAGGACTCGCAAATTGCAACTCGCAGTTTGCTTTCTACTTACATCTGGCCCTTAATCAAGTGTTAGTTGTGGAAAAGTGCATGCTTAGTGTCAAGTTGAGTGGGTTTGGAGGGGTATTTTAGGAAAGAATTGGAACTTTGTAGAGGCATATTTACAAGATCATGGTGAAGAAGGGAGCTGTTCCAGTTAGGTAAAAATTGAGATCACCATTAGAAGTAAGATAATATGTGACAATAATTTTAGAAGCCATGGTAAAGGAGAAAATGGTGGAGCCAGCAGAAATTTAATAATGTCTTTCTCTTTACATCATCACTTAGAAAGCTGATGGATTGCTGAGCACCTATGTAGGCCTCAGATGTTTGAATCAAAACGTTCTTTTGGCTAGTTTCTCATGGCCCCACGCTAATAAAATGTTTTTCCTACTCGATCCAGCTGTGTTCTCCTTAAAGCTGTGTACTACCAGATGCAGTTAGATCTTAATTCCACAGCTTTGTTTTTATTACATTGGGAGGTATTTTTTTTTAATCGGTGTGCTTATCCTTCACTCTTGCATTGACTGTAGGTGGTTATAAGCACATAATGTGCGATATCCTTTGGGGGCAAGCTATTGTGCTTTTTTCCAGGTTGTTATTTTAGATGTTGAAAACTGTGCAGAATTAATTTTTAGGGGGACTCTTGTAAATAGCTGATGAAAAAAATGGATTACTTGTGCATCCTAATGTGGATAAAAGGGGCAAGACTCAAGAGGATTTGCTGTGTGCTATGCTATTGGCATCTAATTCAGAAAATAAAGATTAGCTGATGTCTTTCATTAGCTTTCTTTTAATACTGTAGTAAATTTGATATGTGTTTTGTACCCAAAAAAGAAACCTTGAGGAGAGTGTTGCATAAATGAAAGGGACAAAATCAGAAAGATTTTGAGAGATTAAAATATTGAAAGGCACCGTTGAGAATTTTTAAACCCTTTGATGGCAGTAGGCAACTTGTAATTACAATGAATTCAAGTGCATACAGGGTTGGGCGAATATATCTCAGGTTTAGCATAGTAAAGAAAAGTCCATAGCTTTTTCTTGATACTCAGATTGAATGAAATGAAGCTTTTTCGAAAGAATGCCAATTTAAATACACCGACTTAGTAATTGTTTTTTGATTTTCCAAGACAAACTCCCAAAGCACCAGTTTGTAATTGAAAAACAAATGGCCATCACGTACTTGGTGTTTTCTCCCAGTTTGTGGGGTTTATAAGGTATCCTGTCCAGAGTCTCCAGCTGTACCGTCGCAGCTGCGACCAAGACAAATGTACCTCGGAAAATCTGCCGTGTGTGTGTGTGTGTGTGTGTGTGTGTGGGGGGGGGGGACTGTAAGACATAAATTGATGAATGGCCAAATGGCAATCTGTCTGTTACTCAGGAGTTTCCATTGGTGGAGCCAGCACTTTGTGCTTCTCCTGACTGTCAATAGAGTGATTTAACTGCATGTTTGGCAGATGTGATGTGTGCTGCTTTTGGCAGACATCCGCATCTTGCAACCTCTTAATGATCCCCTGTGTTCTTACCAGACATTATCTGGTTCTCAAGTAACGAAAACAGTTGTGCATACATTAAACATGTAATCCTTGTACCTGGTACAACAGATAACATTAGCAAAGCATAACATTCTTCACTATGCAGATTCAGCTTTGAGAAGCATTATCAAAGGTTAAGACAAGAACATCATATCATTTTCAGCCTGTGTCTCGGTATGAGATTTCAAAGGTTTCAGACTGTGACTCTTGGGACTCTCCCCTAGTACCCTTGTGACAGCAAGTGGTGGCTGGCCCTAGGGACCACCAGGGTGCTGACCACCTCGCTCCGGCACGATTTGCTTGGCATATTACAACTTTTTAAAGTGAGAGCAAGCAATATCACAGATCATTTAGTTGCATGTAAGAGCTGCAGTATTACCTTACCAAAAGAAGAGGGCTCCTCTGGCTGTATTGAGCATGTGGAACATGCTGCACTAGTGTCAGGCTGCGCGAACGCTGCCTCAGGTACTTTTTTTTGTGTTAGTCTGTGTGTGTGCCTGCAACTGTTTGTATGTATGTTTGTTTATATACCTGAGCGTGTTTGAGATTATATGTGTGCTTGCCCTTTGTGTGCTTAGATTCCTTCAACCCTCTTATCTTTCCCTTTCTTCTGCTTGTGAATCAGCACACATTTGCAGTGCTGATAAAGAGTACTTGATGTTAATTTCATAGACGCTTTGGTACTTTGGCATGCAGATGAGGCATCTAGTTCTATGAGTAGGTTTGGGATTGAAATGTCAAGTGTTCCCATTTACACAATGAATTGCACAACGAAGTTGAATTTAGATGTATAAAAATACTGTGGGTATAAATTCTGAGATCCTGATTGGCATTTGTGAACAGTTATGCACAGAGGTGGAGATGTTTACTACTTATACTGGTGTTCTGGATTGTCCATAGCAGTAGGTTTACTGGTATGTTAAACAAATATAAAGCTACTACTAAAAACGTCAGTGACTGCTTTCCATGAGTAAGTCAGAGAGGAGAACATGTTGTTATTACATGAAGGTGTAGAGAAAGGCATCCAGTAAATGGCCAGGCCAGTGAGAAATATCAATATAGCTATCAAAGTGATCCTTTAAGGGGCTTGAAGAGTGAATAAGCTTTAATACCAGGGATTTAAGGGTGAAGAAGCTTTTAGCACAGTGATTAAATGTTGGATATAAACTTGTACACATTGTAGAAACTGTTTCGTCTAGTGAGGAGACGGAAGTCAAATCATTAAACATCTTTCTTTTGAATGATGCAGTTCATCAGTCTGTAGTAAAGGAGTGGCTTTTTAAGTGATATTAAGTGCTCTAAAATTACCAACAAGTTAAAGGCATTTAGTGATGAAAATTAAAACAATTATTAGCAGTCTTTCAAGAAAGTCATTGGGGTTGGTATTAGGGGAATCAATAGAGATTGGGAAGTTTGTAGGGAGATGAGAAGGTATCACCATTCCTAATGTTGGGCTGTATAAACCTGCAACACAAAAGTATTTTGGTATAGGTTTCTCCTTTCACATCTTAGCAACCTCAAATGAGTACTTGGTGTGCACGTTTTAGTTCCTTTGTATTGAGGACAGTAAACGACTGGAATAAATCAACTTGTCTCCCATAGTTATGTAGAATAACGCTCAAGATAAACACTGTCTAGTCATTCTGCGCACATCTACTTAAGAAGATGTCTTTATAGGTCTGACTATTAAACAGTCTTTCAAGGTCCACATTAAATGCTGTGAGGAGCAGATTTACTGTGTGTTGTTAGTGATAAATCCACTCTGTCTAATTACAAGTTTACAATGTGAGTAAACATCACACCGCTATCTCTGCATGTGGAAACATCCCACCCATAGATTCCAATAGCAGTATTTTTTACAGCCCAGAGATACTGGGTGCCGAACAATCAAATGCAACTATTAAGTACCAGCTGAGGCTGCCTGAGATAGGGATTTTGTTGTGACCTACATCTTGAAATGCTATGTTCCTTTAAGATAGTGGTGTCATTAGGTGGAATCTGTGGGGTTGAAGAGTCCCCCTGGTGACAGTAGAGGTGGAGAAACTGGAGAGAGTAGCAGTAGCCTGTACTGGCTGGAGATGGATGTTAATAAAGACCTTAACCATTAATAATGATGTACTACGTGTCAAGTGGTGACGAGTTGAAACACCCACCTCATTTTTAAAGATCCGTGTGTGTGGTGAAAGCATCACCGCTTGCTGTTCGGTGGACCTTTAAGCTAGGAATCCAAGCTGGTGAGGGATCGTGTAAGTATGATATCCCTATCATCATAGTGAACTTTGTCGACGGTTTGGTGACTTTATTTTTCTCATTGCGCTTTGATCTATAAACTAATTCAAATGCTAATTGTAGGGAAATGCCTCCTTGGCATGGTTACCCCCTAACTTTTTGCCTTTGCTGATGCTGAGTTTTGATTGAAAGTGTGCTGGGATCCTGCTAGCCAGGCCCCAGCACCAGTGTTCTTTCCCTAAACTGTACCTTTGTCTCCACAATTGGCACAACCCTGGCACTCAGGTAAGTCCCTTGTAACTGGTACCCCTGGTACCGAGGGCCCTGATGCCAGGGAAGGTCTCTAAGGTCTGCAGCATGTCTTATGCCACCCTGGGGACCCCTCACTCAGCACATCACACTGCTTCACAGCCTGTGTGTGCTGGTGGGGATAAAAAGACTAAGTCGAGTGCCATGCCACCCTCACACTGCCTGTGGCATAGGTAAGTCACCCCTCTAGCAGGCCTTACAGCCCTGAGGCAGGGTGCACTATACCACAGGCAAAACCTTAGACATTGTAAGTGCAGGGTAGCCATAAGAGTATTTGGTCTGGGAGTTTGTCAAACACAAACTCCACAGTTCCATAATGGCTACACTGAAATCTGGGAAGGTTGGTATCAAACTTCTCAGCACAATAAATGCACGCTGATGCCAGTGTGCAATTTATTGTAGCATACACCCAGAGGCCATCTTAGAGATGCCCCCAGAATACCAATCCGACTTCTAGTGTAGGCTGACCAGTTTCTGCCAGCCTGCCGCACACCAGACATGTTGCTGGCCACATGGGGAGAGTGCCTTTGCCACTCTGTGGCCAGGAACAAAGCCTATACTGGGTGGAGGTGCTTCTCACCTCCCTCTGCAGGAACTGTAACACCTGGCGGTGAGCCTCAAAGGCTCACCCCTTTTGTTACAGCGCCCCAGGGCATCCCAGCTAGTGGAGATGCCCACCCCTCCGGCCACTGCCCCCACTTTTTGGCAGCAAGGCTGGAAGAGATAATGAGAAAAACAAGGAGGAGTCACCCACCAGTCAGGACGGCCCTTATGGTGTCCTGAGCTGAGGTGACCCCTGCCTTTAGAAACCCTCCATCTTGAGTTTGGAGGATTCCCTCAATAGAATTAGGGATGTGCCCCCCTCCCCACAGGGAGGAGGCACAGAGAGGGTGTGGCCACCCTCAAAGACAGTAGCCATTGGCTACTGCCCTCCCAGACCTAAACACACCCCTACATTCAGTATTTGGGCCCCCCCCCCAGATCCCAGGAAATCAGATTCCTGCAACCTGAAGAAAGAAGGACTGCTGACCTATAAGCCTGCAGAGAAGGAGGAAGATGACAACTGCTTTGGCTCCAGCCCTACCGGCCTGTCTCCAACTTCGAAAACCTGCAACCAGCGACGCATCCGACATGGTCCAGCGATCTCTGAAGCCTCAGGGGACTACCCTGCATCTAAAAGGACCTAGAAACTCCCGAGGACAGCGGCCCTGTTCAACCAACTTGCAACTTTGCAACAAAGAAGCAACTTTCAAAGACTGCATGCTTGAGATTCAGAGAACCAACACCTCAGGGAGGACTCCCCAGCGACTGCGAGCCCGTGAGTAACCAGAGACGACCCCCTTGACACCCACCCCCCCCACAGCAATGCCTGCAGAGAGAATCCAGAGGCTCCCCCTCACCGCAACTGCCTGTAACAAGGGACCCGACGCCTGGAACCAACACTGCACCACAGCCCCAGCATCTGAAGGAACGGAACTTCAGCACAGGAGTGACCCCAGGCGACCCTCTGCTTAGCCCAGGTGGTGGCTTTCCCGAGAAGCCCCCCCTGTGCCTGGCTGCACCGCTAGAGAGACCCCCGGGTCCCTCTATTGTTTCCTATCTAAAACCTGATGCCTGCTTTGCACACTGCACCCAGCCGCCCCTGTGCCGCTGAGGGTGTGTTTTGTGTGCCTACTTGTGCCCCCCCAGTGCTCTACAAAACCCTCCTTGTCTGCCCCCCGAGATGCAGGTACTTACCTGCTGGCAGACTGGAACCGGAGAACCCCTGTTCTCCATAGGCGCCTATATGTTTTGGGCACCTCTTTGACCTCTGCACCTGACCGGCCCTGAGCTGCTGGTGTGGTATCTTTGGGGTTGCCTTAAACCCCAAACGGTGGGCTGCCTATGCCCCAGAACTGAGACTTGTAAGTGTTTTACTTACCTCCTAATCTAACCTTTACTTCTCTTCCAGGGGATCCACATCAATAGTCATAAACATTGAATATTCCCGCCCTTGTGCGGGGACCCCGGAGCATATATAAAATACACACATATTATACATGTGTAAAAACAGCAATGCAGGCTATAATGTTAAAAACAGGCAAAAATGCTTTATTTCTATGAATTTTTTTTTTTTTTTTTTTATATATTATAAAATTACAATAGAGAATAAATATCTACCTAAGCCCCCAAAACTGGGCTTAGGGAAGTAAGCAGCAGTAAACTCTAGAGAAAAAGAGAAAAAACTACATTGAAAAACAATGGAGCATTCTTAGCCAATAGGCTGCATGCAGGTTAACACAGGAGAACCATAAAAACTTTGGCACCGTGCCTTTAAGACCCTGAGCACCTCCAGTATCCCACCATGCCTCAGGGGTGAAGGGAAGGTGACAGTTGGTTCACAGTTAGGTCAGTTCTTTTTTCCGGTTTCTTCTGAGAGGATCCTGGAGCATTGAGCTCTCAGTTTTTCTGAGTTTTTTTCTCAGAAAAATCCTTTTAAAAAGCGTTTTTTCCTGTTTCATTCGACAGATAACATCTTTGTCTGTGTTTGGCAGTTTTTTCCTGACAGAAAAATGCCTTCACTTTTTGTCAAATGCCCTTCTTGTGGGAAGAAGAAGGCCCAGTCAGACCCACACTCTCTTTGTATTGTGTGCCTGCCTCAGAGTCACTGCCCTGACACTTGCAAGCACTGCAAGAATATGTCAAAGAGGACTCTGAAGGACAGAGAGAAGATCAGGCTACATGGGCTTCATGAGAGGCAGAAAACATCATCCTCCTCTCTTCCCAGGCAACCAGCAGGCCATTCTCAGGAGAGAATGGCTAGGTCGACGTCAGCAGGTAGGAAAGTACCTGTTTGTTCCCCGTCGACGCTGCCTCCGTCTCACCGGCATAGATCGCCGTCGACGGCGAAAGACCCGACGTCGAAGGATACGGCGTCGAGGGAACACCATCGCAGGGGCAGATCTCCGTCGACGGCAGCCCGCCGATCGACGTCGAGCCAACGCCGGCGTGCCCGGTCGCCGCCAAAGGCCGTACGCCCCCGACGTCAAGAGACGCGACGTCGAAATCGCCATGACGGCATGAGAGACATCCGCCGTCGACCTCCCACCGCTCCACGTCGAGGCACAGGACGGCGAGTAGGTCGAGGTCCAAAGATCGCCGTTCGCCGTCGAGGCACTCTACGTCGAGGCACTCAACGTCGAGGCAAGAGCATCCGATGGGGCGCCCTTCGACATCGACACAGCCATCGACGTTGACACAGGTTTTACCTGTCCCGCAGGGAGTAGAACATCGCCCTTCGCCAACAGACAAGGCTGCACCATCTCCCGTGGTCTCCATACCGAGCGACTCATCTCGTTCAAGAGCGGCATCATCTGGGCATGTTTCGCCCATCAACCTATCTCCAAGATGGCTAGAGAGCCTTAACAGACCAGCGGCCTCCCCGGATTCGCAGTATTCGCCAATGTACTCGCCTACTGCCTCCCTTCCAAGAACGCCATCACCGACAGCAAGGGCAGGACGGGCTCATTCTGTTCCTCGTCAACCGACCGTGAGGCCTGGGCGCTCTGCTACAGCGTCTCGCAGCAGGTCTCGTTCTCAACGGCGATCCAGGTCTCGTTCACGAAGAAGATCACCCTCTTGGTCGTCGTCAAGATCATCTGTCGGCCGTTACTCCCCCACCCTAACAGATTCTCCACCTGCTAGGGTCTCACCGGTGGATGACATTACCACGTTTAACGAGGTGCTGTTAAGGGGAGCGCAGAAATTAAACATGGAGGTTCCAGAGCCATCTACCTCCTTGTCAGTCATCTTCGAGACTCTGCAGCATAGATCAGCGTCAAAAAAGCTACTACCTCTAGTGCCTGGTTTGTTGCAGCCAACCATGGACACTTTTCTGGCCCCAGCTACGCTCAAATCTGCCCTGGCTAGGATTCTGAAAAAATATAAGGCTCCCGAACAGGACCCTCTGTTCCTAAGAAAGGATCCGCCACCGGACTCTGTAATATTGCCCGCAGCCGAAAAACCCACTCGGTGGCATCATCCTCCACGGTCCCCCCGGATAAAGAGAGCAGGCATCTAGACTCTCTGGGGAGAAAGATGTGCGGTACGGCGGCTTCGGCAATGCAAGTCTCCAGTGCTTCTGCACTCCTGGGCAGGTATGACCGTTCTCTGTGGGACTCCCTCAATAGATTCACAGAGAAATTGCCCAGAGAAGACAGACAAGCTTTTCAAGAGATCTTGCAGGAGGGATGCCTGGTATCCAACCAGGTTATCAGCGCGGCGGCAGATGGGGCGGATCTAGCTGCACATGGGTATGCACATGGAATCTGTGCAAGAAGGTCTTCCTGGCTGAGGCTGACTGGGTTAAAACAAGAAGCACAACAGCGCATCCTGAATCTCCCATTCGCCGGGAACTCGCTGTTCGGTACCCATGCAGACGAGGAAATGGCCCGCGTGAAGACCGAGGTGGACACCATGAGGGCCGTAGGCCTGGAAAGGAAGAAAGATTCCAGGAGAAGGTATAGGCCTTATGACAGGCGCCCTTTCCAGCAGAGGGTTCCATCCCCTCACTGGTCACAGAGGCCACAACAACGGCAGGGACGCCCTATTTTTCAGCGAAGGAACACAAGGGAGCGAGGGTCAAGTAGACCTCAGCAGTCCACACCGAAAGCGCCGGCCAAACAATGAGATCTCGCTTCCCTCGACACTGTACACCACTCCGGTGGGGGGAAGTGTTGCAGGTTATCTTCACGAGTGGCACTCTATCACAAGAGACAAATGGGTGCTCAATATTGTCGAAAATGGCTACTCTCTTCTTTTCAAACAGCCTCCACCACACTTGCCACCAGCCAAATGCAATCCATCTCATCTCAGCCTGCTGCGCAAAGAGGCTCTCGCCCTCTTACAAAAGAATGCCATAGAAAGGGTTCCACCTGCGCACAGAGGAAAGTGGGTTTACTCCCGTTATTTTCTGGTGGCGAAAAAGGGCCGAGAGGGCGTCTTCAGACCAATTCTGGAATTACGGCTGCTGAACAAATACATAAGAAAACAGAAGTTCAGGATGCTAGCGCTTCACCAGATTTTCCCTCAACTACATCAGGGAGACTGGATGTGCTCCATCGACCTGCAGGATGCATATTTTCACATCCCAATAGCTCCCAAGCATCGGAAATTCTTGCGCTTCCAAGTAGCGTCACAGCATTACCAGTTCAGAGTTCTACCATTTGGCCAGAAATCTGCCCCACGCGTCTTCTCGAAATGTATGGCGGTGGTAGCGGCACATCTTCGAAAACAAAAGATATTCATCTACCCATACCTAGACGACTGGTTACTGAAGGCTTCTTCTCCGGAGCAGGCGAGAAGCCATCGGGACATTGTGCTCAGGGTTTGCGAGTCTCTAGGTCTTCAGGTCAATTCCCAAAAGTCAACATTGATTCCAACACAGAACCTTCACTACCTGGGAGCTATAATAAACACAGAACTCCAAAGAGTGTATCCTTCGGAGGAACGACTATCCTCAATAGACAGGAAGTGTCAGGACCTGTTGAAAGCCAACGCACCTACGGCACTTCAGGTGACATCGCTGCTGGGCTCCATGGCATCATGCATCTTCATTGTCCCAAATGCCAGACTGCACATGAGGCCTCTCCAAGAGGCATTGGAGAGCAACTGGAGCCAAAGGACAGGTCGCTGGGAGGACAGAGTGCGACTACCGGCAGCGGCACTTCAGTCATTGAAATGGTGGATGCACAGACCTCACCTGTCAATAGGTGCTCCGTTTCACCAGGTAGTTCCATCCGACACTCTCGTAACGGATGCGTCTCTTCAGGGATGGGGGGCTCATCTGGGTCCCCTTCAAGCTCAAGGCCTGTGGTCAGACAAGGAAAAGCAGTACCGCATCAATCTGCTGGAACTCAGAGCGGTCCATCTGGCTCTCAAGTCTTTCACACCATTGATTCAGGGGAAAACTCTCCTAATACAAACGGACAATACAACCACGATGTATTATTTGAACAAACAGGGGGGAACGAGATCCCTACCCCTATCTCGAGAGTCCCAAACGATATGGCATTGGCTCCTGGCCAGAGGAATGTCACTTACAGCGGTTCACCTGCCAGGACAACAAAACATGGAAGCAGATTTCCTGAGCAGACACCTAGAGGACGCACACGATTGGGTCCTACACGGCGAAGTCGTCAAATACATCTTCGCTCAATGGGGTAGACCTCAATTGGATCGCTTCGCAGACGAAGTAAACAAGAAATGCCCAGACTTCGCATCCAGGTTCTACCGTCCGGGATCTCGAGGGAATGCCCTGTTGATCGACTGGTCAGGGATATTTCTCTACGCCTTTCCACCGATTCCCCTCATACCGGCAGTGATCAACAAACTTTACAGATCCAGAACCAGAATGATTCTTTAGCGCCACAATGGCCCCGTCAATTCTGGTACACAGATCTCCTCAACCTATCCGAAAAACCTCACAGGAGGCTGCCGTGCAGACCGGATCTTCTGAGCAGAATGGAGGGCAGGATTCTGCATCCCAACCTACCCTCTCTGAGCTTAACAGCATGGCTCCTGAATTCTTGCAGTATGGGCACCTAGGAGGGTATGAACATCTTGAAAGAGTCCAAACGACCTTCCACGCGGCGTTCTTACGCTTTTAAGTGGAAAAGATTCTACATATGGTGCTGTCAACAAGGGCAGAATCCCATATTAGCTCAGGAGGATGTCATACTGTCCTATTTACTTCATCTGGCAAAGTCCGGTCTGCAGGTATCATCCATTAAGGTACATTTGTCTGCCATTACAGCCTATCGTAAGTCACCTTCTCAGGAATCCTTCTTTACGAAACCTGTAGTCAAGGATTTCTTAGAAGGTTTGAAAAAAGTTTTCCCGCCAATTCGGAGACCATCTCCTCCATGGGAACTGAACATAGTATTGTCAAAACTTATGGGCCCTCCTTTTGAGCCTATACACAAGGCCTCTTTACAACACCTTACGTGGAAGACTACTTTTTTGGTGGCCATTACTTCGGCGAGGAGGGTCAGCGAAATTCAGGCTTTGTCTTCCAAAGAACCGTACACAGTTTTTCACGACAATAGAGTGGTTCTGCGAACTCACCCATCTTTCCTTCCGAAAGTGGTGTCAGAATTCCATATCAATCAGACTATGGGGGTCATTCCGCCGGGGCCGGAGTCGGCGGGAGCACCGCCAACAGGCTGGCGGTGCCCCGCAGGGCATTCTGACCGCGGCGGTTTGGCCGCGGTCAGAACAGGAAAACTGGCGGTCTCCCGCCGGTTTTCCGCTGCCCTCTGGAATCCTCCATGGTGGCGCAGCTTGCTGCGCCGCCATGGGGATTCCGACACCCCATACCGCCATCCTGTTCCTGGCGGTTCGCCCGCCAGGAACTGGATGGCGGTATGGGGTGTCGTGGGGCCCCACAAAGAATTTCAGTGTCTGCTGAGCAGACACTGAAATTCGCGACGGGTGCAACTGCACCCGTCGCACCTTCCCACTCCGCCGGCTCCATTCGGAGCCGGCTTCCTCGTGGGAAGGGGTTTCCCGCTGGGCTGGCGGGCGGCCTCCTGGCGGTCGCCCGCCAGCCCAGCAGGAAACACAGAATCACTGTGGCGGTCTTCAGACCGCGGAGCGGTGTTCTGTCGGGGGAACTCTGGCGGGCGGCCTCCGCCGCCCGCCAGAGTTAGAATGACCCCCTATATCTTTACCAACTTTCTTTCCCAATCCGGAGACTCCGGCAGAGAAAGCATTGCACTCCTTAGACTTGAAAAGAGTGCTGAAATTTTATTTGGATAAAACAAAATCGATTAGACATTCCAACCGATTGTTTGTAAATTATGGTCATTTGAGGACAGGAGAGGCAGCATCTAAACGAACTATATCAAGATGGATAGTTTCTTGTATT
The DNA here is from genome assembly GCF_031143425.1 of Pleurodeles waltl. Classification (NCBI taxonomy): domain Eukaryota; kingdom Metazoa; phylum Chordata; class Amphibia; order Caudata; family Salamandridae; genus Pleurodeles; species Pleurodeles waltl. Next base: position 784,321,989 of record NC_090442.1, on the reverse strand, counting down.
GTTAATACTTACCAGCTGGCTAATAAACAATTACTAGCTAGACCTAAAGCGCATTCCACAAGGGGAAAAGCGGCTACTGCTGCCCTCCTTAACAATGTTCCAATATCTGAGATTTGTAAGGCTGCTACATGGAAGTCTGTACATACGTTTACTAGACATTACTGTTTGGACTCAGATGCAAGAGCGGATGCCCAAGTGGGGCAGGCCTCTCTGAGAAATTTGTTTGCATAATATGTATCTATTCCTGCACTTCTATTAGACAGTCCGCAGAGTTTAGGGATGGGCTTGCTAATCTATTCAATGTTTATGACTATTGATGAGGATCCCCTGGAAGAGAAGGATAAGTTACTTACCTGTAAATCCTAGTTCTCTTCCAGGGGTATCCTCATCAAAGTCATAAACAACCCACCCTCCTCCCCGGACTCACGTCTCCTAGAAGTGCAGGACAGACTGTTTTTCGAATCAGTTACACAGATTGTCACCGTAAAAAAGTACTGACCTAACTGTGAACCAACTGTCACCTTCCCTTCACCCCTGAGGCATGGTGGGATACTGGAGGTGCCCAGGGTCTTAAAGGCACGGTGCCAAAGTTTTTATGGTTCTCCTGTGTTAACCTGCATGCAGCCTATTGGCTAAGAATGCTCCATTGTTTTTCAATGTAGTTTTTTCTCTTTTTCTCTAGAGTTTACTGCTGCTTACTTCCTTAAGCCCAGTTTTGGGGGCTTAGGTAGATATTTATTCTCTATTGTAATTTTATAATATATATATAAAAAAAAAAACTTCATAGAAATAAAGCATTTTTGCCTGTTTTTAACATTATAGCCTGCATTGCTGTTTTTAAACATGTATAATATGTGTGTATTTTATATATGCTCCGGGGTCCCCGCACAAGGGCGGGAATATTCAATGTTTATGACTTTGATGAGGATACCCCTGGAAGAGAACTAGGATTTACAGGTAAGTAACTTATCCTTACCTCCCCAGGAACTGTTGATTTTTGCATTGTGTCCACTTTGAAAATAGCTTATTGCCATTTTTACAAAGACTGTATATGATATTGCTTTTATTCAAAGTTCCTAAAGTATCTAAGTGAAGTACCTTGCATTAAAAAGTGTTTACTGCAAATCTTGAACCTGTGGTTCTTAAAATAAACTAAGAAAATATATTTTTCAATATAAAAAACCTATTGGCCTGGAGTAAGTCTTTGAGTGTGTGTTCCTCATTTATTGCCTGTGTGGGTACAACAAATGCCTATCACTACCCTCTGATAAGCCTACTGCTCAACCACACTACCACAAAATAGAGCATTAGAATTATCTAATTTTGCCACTATCTTACCTCTAAGGGGAACCCTTAGACTCGGTGCACACTATTTCTTACTTTGAAATAGTATATACAGAGCCAACTTCCTACATTGGTGGATCAGTGGTGGGGTCTAAGACTTTGCATTTGCTGGACTACTCAGCCAATACCTGATCACACAACTAAATTCCAAAAATTGTCATTAGAAGCTGAATTTTGCAATTTGAACTATTTTTCTACATTTCTAAAAGTCCTACTAGGGCCTTGTGTAGGTCCCTGTTAGCATTTCATTTAGAGTTTAAAAGTTTTGCAAAAGTTTGGATTAAGTTCTAGAAATAGTTTTAGATTCTTAAAAAGTATGCCAACTTTTAGAAAAGTAATGTCTAGCACAGAAGAGATGGTGGTGGAACTCAACCTCACCCCTTACCTGCATCTAGGGATGTCAGAGTTAAGGACTCTCTGTAAACTAAAAAATATAAAGACTGGGTCAAACCCTACCAAGGTTAAGTTCCAGGAGCTTTTGGCAGAGTTTTCAAGAGACCACCCCTCTGAGGATAACCCTACAGAGGGAGAAGCAAGTGAGCAGGAGGATGATTCCCTCCCTCCTGTCCTAGTTAGGGAGGCCAGTGTCCCTCAGACCCTGACTCCACAAGTGAAAGTCAGAGGTACTGGTTCTTCCACAGGGGAGACCAGTTACTCTGGAAGCATTGAGGGCAGCCTCAATGAATATGACCTCCTGTTAGCCAGGATGGCCAAAAGATTGGCTTTGGACAGACAGCTCCTAGCCATAGAGAGGGAAAGACAAGAGATTGGGTTAGCTCCCATCAATGGTGGCAGCAACATAAATAGGGTCAGAGAAAGTACTGACATGCTAAAAACCCCCAAAGGGCTTTGAACAAAATATGAAGATGGTGATGACATCACCAAATGGTTCATAGCTTTTGAGAGGGCTTGTGCGACCAGAAAAGTAAACAGGTCTCACTGGGGTGCTTTCCTTTGGGAAATGTTCACTGGAAAGTGTAGGGATAGACTCCTCACACTCTCTGGTAAAGATGCAGAATCCTATGACCTCATGAAGGCTACCCTGATTGAGGGCTTTGGATTCTCAACTGAGGAGTACAGGATTAGGTTCAGGGGGGCTCAAAAATCCTCGAGCCAGACCTGGGTTGATTTTGTTGACTTCTCAGTCAAAACACTAGATGGCTGGATTAATGGCAGTGGTGTAAATGATTATGAAGGGCTGTATAACTTGTTTATGAAGGAACACCTTTTAAGTAATTGTTTCAATGATAAACTGCATCAGCATCTGGTAGACCTAGGTCCAATTTCTACCCAAGAATTGGGAAAGAAGGCAGACCACTGGGTCAAGGCAAGGGTGACCAAGACTTCCACAGGGGGTGACCAAAAGAAAGGGGTCACAAAGCCTCCCGAGGGGAAGAGTGTTGAGACATCCAAGGGAAAAAGTAAAGAGTCTTCTACAGGGCCCCAAAGACATGCACAGGAGGGTGGGTCCAAAGCCTCTTCACAATCCTCATTTGGGTACAAGGGTTAAAACTTCGATCCCAAAAAGGCCTGGTGTCGCAGCTGTAGCCAGCATGGACACCAAACTGGAGACAAGGCCTGTCCCAAGAAAGGTTCCACTTCAACTACTACTCCAGTTAGCACTGGCATAGCCAGTCTCCAGGTGGGATCAACAGTGTTCCCAGAGCAAATCAGGGTTCACACTGAAGCTACATTAGTCTCAGAGGGTGGGGTGGACTTAGCCACACTAGCTGCCTGGCCGCCTAACATGCAAAAATACAGGCAGCAACTCTTTATTAATGGGACTAGAGTAGAGGCCCTGAGGGATACAGGTGTCAGTTTCACTATGGTGACAGACAAACTGGTTTCCCCAGGACAATACCTGACTGGACAAACTTATCCAGTCACCAGTGCTGACAATCAGACTAAAGTACATCCCATGGCTATGGTAACTTTAGAATGGGGAGGGGTCACTGGCCTGAAACAGGTGGTAATCTCTTCTGCTATACCAGTAGAATGTCTGCTTGGAAATGATCTGGAGTCCTCAGCATGAGCTCAGGTAGAACTCAAAGCCTATGCGGCCATGCTGGGTATCCCTGAACTGGTGTGCGTCAAGACTAGGGCACAGTGCAGAGCTCAGGGTGAAAAAGAAGTGTTGGAGTCTAGAATAATGGCCCAACCTTCCAAGAGAAAATGAAAGAAGACTGGGGAACCAGCTTCAGTACAGAAAAAGAAACAGAACCTATCTTCTCAGGAAGATGTTCTATCCCCTGAGGGAACTGAGTCCATGGAGCTGGAACCTTACCAGGTTGAGCTCTTGGGCCCAGGGGGACCCTCAAGTGAACAGCTGTGCAAGGGGCAAGAAACTTGTCTCCCTCTTGAAGGCCTAAGACAGCAAGCAGCTGGACAAGAAAAATGAATTGTCAGTGGAACCCACAGGGTCTATTGGGAAGATGGACTCCTTTACACTGAGGCAAGAGATCCCAAACCTGGTGCCACTAGGAGAGTGGTAGTGCCTCAGGAGTTTAGGGAGTTCATCCTGACCTTAGCCCATGACATTCCCCTTGCTGGGCGTTTGGGACAAACCAAGACATGGGAAAGGTTAGTGAACCATTTATATTGGCCCAATATGTCCCAGAAGGTAAACGAGTTTTGTGCCTCCTGTGCCACCTGTCATGCCAGTGGTAAGACAGGTGGCCACCCAAAGGACCCCCTCATTTCCACTTCCAGTGGTGGGGGTCCCCTTTGAAAGAGTGGGAGTGGATATAGTGGGCCCACTTGAACCTCCCACAGCATCAGGGAATCAGTATATCCTAGTAGTAGTGGATCATGCTACTAGGTACCCTGAAGCAATTCCCCTTAGGTCCACTACTGCCCCTGCAGTAGCCAAAGCACTCATTGGTATTTTTACCAGAGTGGGATTTCCTAAGGAGGTGGTTTCTGACAGAGGTACCAACTTCATGTCAGCTTACCTAAAACACATGTGGAATGAGTGTGAGGTGACTTACAAATTCACCACACCATACCATCCTCACACCAATGGTCTTGTTGAGAGATTTAACAAGACATTGAAGGGCATGATCATGGGGCTCCCAGAAAAACTCAAAAGGAGATGGGATGTCCTCTTGCCATGCCTGCTTTTCGCCTACAGAGAGGTGCCTCAGAAGGGAGTAGGGTTTTCCCCCTTTGAACTTCTGTTTGGCCATCCCGTTAGGGGACCACTAGCTCTTGTAAAAGAAGGCTGGGAGAGACCTCTCCATGAGCCTAAACAGGATATAGTGGACTATGTACTAGGCCTACGTTCAAGGATGGCAGAGTACATGGAAAAAGCAAGTAAAAACCTTGAGGCCAGCCAACAACTCCAGAAGATGTGGTATGACCAAAAGGCTGCTATGGTTGAGTTTCAGCCAGGGCAGAAAGTCTGGGTTCTGGAGCCTGTGGCTCCCAGGGCACTTCAGGACAAATGGAGTGGCCCTTACCCAGTGCTAGAGAAGAAGAGTCAGGTCACCTACCTGGTGGACCTAGGCACTAGCAGGACCCCCAAGAGGGTGATCCATGTTAACCGCCTAAAACTCTTCCATGATAGGGCAGATGTGAGCATGTTGATGATTACAGATGAGGACCAGGAAGCAGAGAGTGAACCTCTCCCTGATCTCCTCTCCACTGACCCTAAAGATGGCACAGGAGATGGAGTGGTCTATTCAGACACCCTCTCTGGCCAACAGCAACCTGACTGCAGGAAAGTCCTCCAGCAGTTTGCTGAGCTCTTTTCCCCAGCCCCTGGTCAGACACACCTGTGTACCCATGATGTGGACACAGGAGGCAGCATGCCTGTCAAAAACAAAATATTCAGACAGTTTGATCAAGTTAAGGAAAGCTTCAAAGTGGAAGTCCACAAGATGCTGGAGTTGGGAGTGATTGAGCACTCTGACAGTCCATGGGCTAGCCCAGTGGTCTTGGTCCCAAAACCTCACACCAAAGATGGCAAGAGAGAGATCAGGTTCTGTGTGGACTACAGAGGGCCTAATTCTGTCACCAAGACAGATTCTCACCCCATTCCAAGGGCAGGTGAGCTGATTGATAAATTGGGTACTGCCAAATACCTAAGTACCTTTGACTTGACAGTAGGGTACTGGCAAATAAGAATGGCACCACGAGCAAAATAGAAAACAGCATTCTCTACACCTGATGTGCACTACCAGTTTACTGTGATGCACTTTGGCTTAAAGAATGCCCCTGCCACCTTACAAAGGTTGGTGAATCAAGTCCTTGCTGGCTTGGAGTCCTTTAGTGCAGCTTATCTTGATGATATTGCTGTCTTTAGCTCCAGCTGGCAGGATCACCTGGTCCACCTGAAGAAGGTTGTGCAGGCCCTGCAAGCAGCAGGTCTCTCTATCAAGGCATCTAAATGTCAGATAGGGCAGGGTACTGTGGTTTACTTGGGACACCTTGTAGGTGGAGGCCAAGTTCAGCCACTCCAACCCAAGATCCAGACTATTCTGGACTGGGTAGCTCCAAAAACCCAGACTCAAGTCAGGGCATTCCTTGGCTTGACTGGGTATTATAGGAGGTTTGTGAAGGGATATAGATCAATAGTGACACCCCTCACAGAACTTACCTCCAAGAAAATGCCCAAGAAAATTAACTGGACCGTGGACTGTCAAAAGGCCTTTGACACCCTGAAGCAAGCAATGTGCACAGCACCAGTTTTGAAAGCTCCAGATTACTCTAAGCAGTTCATTATGCACACAGATGCCTCTGAACTTGGGATAGGGGCCGTCCTGTCCCAGACAAATGATGATGACCTTGACCAACCTGTTGCTTTTATTAGCAGAAGGTTACTCCCCAGGGAGCAGCGTTGGAGTGCCATTGAGAGGGAGGCCTTTGCTGTGGTTTGGTCCCTGAAGAAGCTGAGACCATACCTTTTTGGTACTCACTTCATAGTTAAAACTTACCACAGACCTCTCAGATGGCTAAAGCAAATGAAAGGAGAAAACCCTAAACTGTTGAGGTGGTCCATATCCCTACAGGGAATGGACTTTATAGTGGAACACAGACCTGGGACTGCCCATGCCAATGCAGATGGCCTTTCCAGGTTTTTCCACTTAGAAAATGAAGACTCTCTTGGGAAAGGTTAGTCTCGTCCTCTTTCGTTTGGCGGGGGGGTTGTGTAAGGAAATGCCTCCTTGGCATGGTTACCCCCTAACTTTTTGCCTTTGCTGATGCTAAGTTTTGATTGAAAGTGTGCTGGGACCCTGCTAACCAGGCCCCAGCACCAGTGTTCTTTCCCTAAACTGTACCTTTGTCTCCACAATTGGCACAACCCTGGCACTCTAAGTCCCTTGTAACTGGTACCCCTGGTACCAAGGGCCCTGATGCCAGGGAAGGTCTCTAAGGGCTGCAGCATATCTTATGCCACCCTTGGGACCCCTCACTCAGCACATGCACACTGCTTCACAGCTTGTGTGCGCTGGTAGGGTGAAAAAGACTAAGTCGACATGGAACTCCCCTCAGAGTGCCATGCCAACCTCACACTGCCTTGGCATAGGTAAGTCACCCCTCTAGCAGGCCTTACAGCCCTAAGGCAGGGTGCACTATACCACACGTGAGCGCATATGTGCATGAGCACAATGTCCCTACAGTGTCTAAGCAAAACCTTAGACATTGTAAGTGCAGGGTAGCCATAAAAATATATGGTCTGGGAGTTTGTCAAATACAAACTCCACAGTTCCATGATTGCTGCACTGAAATCTGGGAAGTTTGGTATCAAACTTCTCAGCACAACAAATGCACACTGATGCCAGTGTACAATTTATTGTAACATACACCCAGATGGCATCTTAGAGATGCCCCCAGAATACCAATCAGACTTCTAGTGTAGGCTGACCAGTTTCTGCCAGCCTGCCACACACCAGACATGCTGCTGGCCACATGGGGAGAGTGCCATTGTCACTCTGTGGCCAGGAACAAAGCCTGTACTGGGTGGAGGTGCTTCTCACCTCCCCCTGCAGGAACTGTAACACCTGGCGGTGAGCCTCAAAGGCTCACCCCTTTTGTTACAGCGCCCCAGGGCATCCCAGCTAGTGGAGATGCCCGCCCCTCCGGCCACTGCCCCCACTTTTTGGCGGCAAGGCTGGAGGAGATAATGAGAAAAACAAGGAGGAGTCACCCACCAATCAGGACAGCCCCTAAAGTGTCCTGAGCTGAGGTGACCCCTGCCTTTAGAAATCCTCCAACTTGAGTTTGGAGGATTCCCCCAATAGGATTAGGGGTGTGCCCCCCTCCCCCCAGGGAGGAGGCACAAAGAGGGTGTAGCCATCCCCAAGGACAGTAGCCATTGGCTTCTTCCCTCCCAGACCTAAACACACCCCTAAATTCAGTATTTTGGGGCACCCCAGATCCCAGGAAATCAGATTCCTGCAACCTGAAGAAAGAAGGACTGCTGACCTACAAGCCTGCAGAGAAGGAGGAAGAGGACAACTGCTTTGGCCCCAGCCCTACCGGCCTGTCTCCAACTTCGAAAACCTGCAACCAGCGACACATCTGACAGGGACCAGCGACCTCTGAAGCCTCAGAGGACTGCCCTGGACTAAAGGCCCAAGAAACTCCTGTGAACAGCGGCCCTGTTCAAAACCAGCTACTTCTTTGCAACAAAGAAGGAACTTCCAAAGACTGCACGTTTCCCGTACGGAAGCGTGAGACTTCTCACTCTGCACCCGATGCCCCCGGCTCGAGATTCAGAGTACCAACACCTCAGGGAGGACTCCCCGGCGACTGTGAGCCCGTGAGTAGCCAGAGACGACCCCTCCTGAGCCCCCAGAGCGACGCCTGCAGAGAGAATCCAGAGGTTCCCCCTGACCGCGATTGCCTGTAACAAGGGACCCGACGCCTGTAACCAAAACTGCACCTGCAGCCCATAGGACCTGAAGGAACCGAACTTCAGCGCAGGAGTGACCCCCAGGCGACCTTCTGCCGTGCCCAGGTGGTGGCTGTCCCGAGAAGCCCCCGTGCCTACCTGCACTGCTAGAGAGACCCCCGGGTCCCTCCATTGTTTCCTATCTAAAACCCGACACCTGCTTTGCACACTGCACCCAGCCGCCCCTGTGCCGCTGAGGGTGTGTTTTGTATGCCTACTTGTGTCCCGTCCCCCCCCCCAGTGCTCTACAAACCCCCCCGGTCTGCCCCCGAGGATGCAGGTACTTACCTGCTGGCAGACTGGAACCGGAGCACCCTTGTTCTCCATAGGCACCTATGTGCTTTGGGCACCTCTTTGACCTCTGCACCTGACCAGCTCTGAGCTGCTGGTGTGGTAACTTTGGGGTTGCCTTGAACCCCCAACGGTGGGCTGCCTATGCCCCAGAACTGAGACTTGTAAGTGTTTTACTTACCTCCTAATCTAACCTTTACTTACCTCCCCCAGGAACTGTTGATTTTTGCAGTGTCCTCTTTGAAAATAGCTTATTGCTGTTTTTACAAAGACTTTATATGATATTGCTTTTATTCAAAGTTCCTAAAGTATCTAAGTGAAGTACCTTGCATTTAAAGTGTTTACTGCAAATCTTGAACCTGTGGTTCTTAAAATAAATTAAGAAAAGATATTTTTCAATATAAAAACCTATTGGCCTGGAGTAAGTCTTTGAGTGTGTATTCCTCATGTATTGCCTGTGTGGGTACAACAAATGCTTAACACTACCCTCTGATAAGCCTGCTGCTCGACCACACTACCACAAAATTATCTAATTTTGCCACTATCTTTCCTCTAAGGGGAACCCTTGGACTCTGTGCACACTATTTCTTACTTTGAAATAGTATATACAGAGCCAACTTCCTACACTAATGATGTATTGCACTACTAGTGCGTGCCTATTTTCTCGAGTGTGAGCATTTATTAACATTACTTTTCAAGGCAGCGTGCAGAGGTAGGGGGGAGCTTCAACCTGTACTGGCTTGAGGTGGATGTTAAAAAGTCCCTAACCATTAATTATGTTATCCTTTGTGTCAAAATTACCACTGAATAACCTCTTCAGGTCATGAGCAAATGGTAATTTATTCCAAAGTCACCCATATGCAATTCAGGTGAAAAGCACCACAAGCACCTGGCCCTGGGATTGGCAACGCCAGAGGCCAAGTGCTTAGGAGGCCAACTTTTAGCAGTGTAGAGCACGACCACTGCTGAGTTCTATATGTCATTTTGTGCTTGTTTTGCAAGCACTTTTCTGCTTACAGCAGCAAGTGCCTTGAAGCACAAAATGCATGGTTATTTTTCAGTGCTATCTACTGTGTGGCGCAGATCTGAGGTCACTACCTCTTGCTGACGCTACTCAGTGCTGTATTTCTTTTTGTGCTTATTTTTTATAGCAAAAGCAAAAAGAACAGGTGACAGACAGAATACTGAACAATGGAAAGATCTCGGTTTATTCCATCATTTTTTTTGACCCACCACGCCACCCCAGTTTGGACCCAGCCGTATGCAAATCAATCTCGACTATGTTACCCATGGGAGCAGTCCAGCCAGATCTGCCATGCCAGGTTCCTGGACCTGAAACAAGCATCCTGGGGCCCAGGTTTCAGGGTATCCTCCCCTCATCAGCCAGCCTAGCTTGAATCTAGTGGTGCAGTTTGTACTGGACCCCCATCTGGGCATACCCTTCCCTCTTAGGACGACAAAAGCAAAAATAACAGATGATGGATGGAATGCTGAAACGGGCAAACATTCAGCCTCAGTCACAAAGATATGTGTTTAATCCATTTTTTTTTTTTTTCCCACCACGCCATGCATTTTGGACCCAACCATATGCAAATCAGTCTTGACCCTTTTCCCCATGGGAACAGTCCATCTCGAACTGGCAAACCAGATCCTTCCTGGACCAGAAACAAGCATCCTGGGACTGGTTTTAGGGTATCACCCCTCATCAGCCAGGTTAGCTTGAATCCAGTGGCGTAGTGAGCATGGGACCCACGTCTGGGCATACCCTACCCACTTAAAGCAACAAAAGCCGAAAGAACAGATGATGGACCGAATACCGAACAATGCAAACATTCACCCACAGTCACAAAGATCTGGGTTTTAACCATTGTTCTTTTGCCCGCCACCCCAGTTTTTGCCCAGCTATATGCAAATCAGTCTTGACCCCGTTCCCCATGGGAACAGTCCGGGCCAAACCTCCAGGCCTGGTCATCCCTGGACGAGAAACAAGCTTCCTGGGACCACTTTCAGGGTACCACCCAGATCTGTATGACTGGGGGTGAATGTTTGCATTGTTCAGCATTCCGTCCATCATCTGTTCTCTTCGCTATTTTTTTTTATTGCAGGCATTACCCCGCCACATTTATGCAGTGGCATTTTTCTTATTTTTTCAACTTTTATGTCCGTGAGTTAATCCCCCATAAGTGA